>NC_067245.2:221820129-223070129 GCF_019359855.2 Lolium perenne | reverse complement strand
TACTCAGCAAGTTCTAAAAGAATAAAAAGGTGTTTGATGCACTAGCTACGACCATTGATCAGGAAATCGTAGGTCAATGCATGTTTTGAAATCATTTCTTCAAAAGGTTGCTTTTATTATGAAAACTATGCCCGTCAGTCTTCACAGGTTGACTAGAACTTCGTGGAGTTCCTTTCTGCCCGCGTTCGCAGTTCCTTCCCGAACAGGGAGTGACAGCCACAATTTGATACACTCTGCAGAGGTGCGTTACTTTTCCCACAAGAGATCTCACCCTTTTTGCCATCCGCAGGGACTTGCCCCCGTTCACACTTCCTTTGGTGTGAGGCCAGGTATAAAGATCCAAGCCCACACCGCCTTCTCCGCGACTGCAAACCCACCCTTTTATCCAACCGTACACCCCCAGTAGACTTCTCCCGATAATACGGCTTTACTCACGGTGTACTCCGGACAATCCTTCATAGATCGTAGAGCCATCATCACTAATGGATGGGGATTTAAAAGGCTATCCCAACCTACGGCAGTGCCTACAACACCCCGCTGGCTCTACCAATCCGTTGGCGTGCAGAAGGGAAAAGATACAGCTGGCTTCCCCAGAGCCATTATAGATCTCATGGTCAACGCGATTTGTACGGCGCTAGAATCACTGGACGGCATTGGTAATTAATCCTAGGGTGATATAACCCATTGCAATGGAACCTCCACCATATCAACACATACCATGGTTCCATTGCCAGCCACATAGTCATATTCATAGTTGGAAAGTAACATTTCATTTGCGATGCAGGAATGATAAGTATATAGCTTTGCATTAAAGTAGTAGAAAATACTCAAGTTGACATGAGCAAGGGTGAACTTGCCTGTGGACTACGAGATAGTGCAGTTCAATGCACTTGATGGAACCTGGACCTCGGGTTCTGTAAGAAGCATCATTGTCCGGTAAGGACAATGTTATAAAATCCAAATAATGCAATCATGGATGTATTATTTTGTTGAATCCCTTTACCCCGCTGAGTTATATCAATTTAGGGTTGCGTTTAAGATTTATGTCTTTGACAGTAATTTACAATTGATTTAAAAGTATAAACCATTTTAATTCACACAAAGTACAACAATTCAAAGTAAAACTATTTTACTTGGTGATTCCTTTAATCATTCCAAAAATAATTTGAAATCATAGAGTTACCTCTATAGTTTTTGGAATAAAAGGAATATAGTATTTTTCTTGGAAAATACTCCTTTTCAATAGAAATGACTTGGAATAGTAGAATTTCATTTTTAAATGTTTGAAAATAAGTATTTGAACTTATTTGAGATTTTTCCTTGAATTTTAAATACAAGGAAATAATAGTTTAAAATTCAAGGAAAAATCTACATCAATGTTTAGATGGCCCCACCAACCCGCAACGCCACCCAGGATGCCATGATGCAACTGCTGCAGACGATGATAGCAGACCGAGAAGTCGAGAGAGCTGAACGCCAAGCCAACATTGCTGCACTGCAACAACTAGCTCAGAACAATCAAGGCCATGGAAACCACGACCACCCTGGATCGAAGCTGAAGAACTTTCAACACACCAACCCTCCGATGTTCAACAAGACTGAAGAGCCCCTCGATGCTGATGACTGGCTCCAGACCATGGAGAACAACCTCGAAGTTGCGGGAGTTGAAGCCACAGAAAAAGTACTGTTTGCCACCCACTACAGCCAGGGACCTGCCAGAGCCTGGTGGACAAGTGCTCGTGCAATGAATGCCGGACAAATGATGACCTGGGAAGACTTCAAGCTGAAGTTCAGCAGATACCATGTGCCCCAAGGACTGATCAAGAAAATGAGAGACGAGTTCCGTGAACTCAAGCAAGGAAGGATGTCCGTGGTGGAATACCGCGACAGGTTTCTCACTCTGTCAAGGTACGCCCCGGATGAGACCGACACCAATGAAAAGAGAAAGGAAAGATTTCTGAACGGACTACACGACGAGATGCAGACTGTGTTAGTGAACATTCCGTTCACTGACTTAGAAGCCCTGGTAGACTCAGCCATACAGATGGAAGGAAAGCTGCATCAGGCCAGCGAGAACCGCAAGCGCAGAATGATGAACCAGAATGGACCCCACCATACCCAGAAGTACCGCAATAACTCCTCTGGAGGACTCAACCCAAGATACAACAAGCCCCCTGCCCAGAATTATCGCCCCAACAACCACAACAACAACGGAGGACCCCCGAAGCCCGGAGGCAACAACAACAACAACAACAACAACCACAACAACAACAACCACCCCAACAACAGCAACAACAATGGAAACAACAACAACACCAATACTGCCCCAAGGACTGGAAGCAATGCCACCCCCGTCATACCCAAAGACAAGTCCACCGTCAACTGCTATGAGTGTGGAGTTGTGGGTCACTTCTCCAATGAGTTCCCCAAAAAGCTGGCCGGGATTGCCGCCAATACCATTGCACCTGCTCAGCAACAGCGTCGCTTCGCGGTAGAAGGAACCAGAACAACAACAACGGCCGTCTCTACCACATGACTGCCACTGAAGCTCAGGAAGCACCCCAGACCATGCCAAGTATGTCTTCCTGTTAATAAAATGCTCAATCTCTCTTAGGAACCTAACTTTTCTTAAAATCTCGGGACGAGATTTGTTTAAGGGGGAAGGGTTTGTAACATCCCAAGAATTGTCAAAATAAAACCAATGAATTTCACTAGTTCCAAATTTTGGAACCAACAAAAACTTTTATTAATTAAGTAGGATACATATAGATCTTGTTTAAATCTTGTGTTTTGCCATGATGAGTGTTAGTATGCTTATGTGCTAAACCCTAAAACCCTAAAGTGATCAAGTGAAGATCACCAACCAAATAAAATAAAAGAGAAAGAAATCAAATAAGAAAAACCTTAAACCCTAATCTTCTCCAAAAATCATTGGGATCTATTTTTGAGGAACCAAAATAAAATAGAAGACATATGGGGGCATATAGCCCTAATAGGTAAATCTTGAACCCTACCTTTTTAATTATGCTAAATGGTGGTGAACCTTTGTGAACCCCACTAAACCCAAAACCTCACCCCTCTTTTCACCCTCCTAGTTAAAATGAAATAAAAGGAACATAACTAAGAAAAAGGCATATGTGCCTATGGCTATATTTATAAAACTTTACCCTAAGTTTTCTACTTTGCTTAGAGAATTGGAAAACCTTCACACACCTTATCCAAGGCTATTCAAACCAATTCCAAGTGGTTTCCAAAGAAATTAAAAAGAAACTAAAAATGCCATAGAGGCATATGAGAGTAAAATGCAAATTTGTGAATTTGAGAAGATTGACCCTAGGACTTGTTGTGAATGGTTGGATCACTTCCATATACCATTTCAACACTCAACAACACCAAAGGGGTCAAGTCAAGTCAAATTTAAAATGAAATGCAACATATGCATAGAGGCATATGTGACACATAGCTATAATACCCAATTCTTGCCCTATGACTTTAAACCTTGACCAAATGGTGTGCAACCATTTCTAAACTTCATATAACCCTAAATTGACCCTAACCCATGTCCAAGTGAAGCAAGATCAACACTTTACAAAAATAATAAAAAGTGACACATCCCCTCTTATGTGTTATGGCCATTTTTGCAAATCTTTGACCAAGACCTTTTGAAATGGATTCAATGGTTTGAAAATGTTTCTAAACCAATAAGAATCACATTAGAGTCAACCAAAGTCAATTCAAATGAAGAGAAATCACATGGTGAGAAAATCCCCAAAATTCACTCACATACACTTAGCCCAATTTGCAAATCTTCAACCAAGGCCACCATTGCTTGATCTCTTGCTTGTAGAATACTTATATATGATAAACAAACACATTTGCATCAAAGAAACAAGAATCAAATCAAAGGAAAATTCAAAACTCACATACATGTGATAATGGTCATATGACCCATTTATAAAATCTTCACTACTTTACCCCCCTGCATTTGAATCTTCCTAAACCAAACTTGGTCAACTATGACCCTGTCATCCAAGACCAAGTCAAGGTCAACAACTTCCATGTTGACCATCTCTGCTGAAGTTGACTAGGTTGACCAGAATAGAATGGACAAGTGAGGACTTTGAAATAAAGAGAAGATGACACACTTTTTGAAATCTCACAAAACTTCACCAAAATGACCACCACCACCACAAAACCCTTTCTCTATTTATATAAATGAAGTGCACCAAAAAGAATTTCAAATTTTGAAAAGAAGTTTCTTGCGGCCATTTAGTCGAACACATTGCAGGCATCATTTGGCAAATAAGAGACATGCTATTATCCTCTGGATTTTTGCCTAAACTACCTTTATTTCTGGATGATCATTGCTCCCCTATCACCCCTACACCAAGCCCAGTACTTGCATCGGTTGTTTAAGTTGGAGAAATGCCAAGACTTTGCTCATGCCGTGAGCATGCACACACACACGCAACCCTCCTCTCTGGCCACCATCTTGGCGCCTCTCCTTGTCCTGGAGCATCTATACCCCTCCAGTACCTCGACGGTACACGCCCCAGCGACGCTCGACCACGCTATTGGCCGGAACGCGCGCCCAGACGCGCCAGAACCGTGCCAGCGCACGCGGTGAGCGCGCCCCGGCGACACTCTGGACGCCGCAGTACACGTCGTCGCCTGGAGCCTCTCGTCCTCCCCTCGCTTTGCCCTCTTGCACGCGCCATCCCTACACTACCAGCTAGCTCCTGGACAACCCTACTGGCACGCGGGAGAGCCCTAGCCGTCGCCATGATCAAACCCCTGCCGCCCCGGTACCGCAAGGACGGCGATGATGCCGCACGCTCCTGCCCTCCCCTAGCTAAACCATCAAGCGCTATAGCACCTCCTAGCCGTCGCCTACACGACGCCCCTATCGCCTTGCCCCTTCGCGTCGTGAATCGCCGGCGCCATTGACGACCAGCCGCTCCACCACGGCCACCCCCTCCCACTATAAATAGAGACCTCCTCGCCCTTCCTTTCCCACACCATTCCTGCTCCACTCCCTCTCCTCGATCTCCTCCACCTCTTCTCCAAGCCAATCACGCTCACCACCGCCGGAATTTTATCGGAATCCGCCGCCACAGTAGCTCATCACCGTCGTCAAATTAGTCCACCCCACGCCTCGCCGACGGTACCAGGAGTTTCCTCGTCCTCGACAACGACGCCCAGCACCCAGCAGAGCCCCGCGGGAACCTCCGTCGCGCCGCCGACCCCCTACCTCGCCGGCGCAGCAAGCCTCCTCCCCCGACGTGGACGACGATCCCCCACCGTCCGATCCAGCTCTAATCGCACGATCGATATTTCCAGGTACCGCTTCGGCAGTTATAACCCACTGACGCGTGGGACCCCCGTCACTAGCCGCGGCTGTGTGAACCGTTCTGGGCTGGGCCAGTTTCACAATTTTAAACCTCGCGGCCCATTTGCTTTCCCGCCTAAGCCCATTTTCCCCTGTTTGAATTATTTTGTTTCAGCCATTTATCAATACTGGTCTGTCCTATAAATTAAATAGTTCAAATTCTACAAACCCAATTTTAGCAAATCCAAATGTTCTGGAAAGATTATGTTTTGCTCTAACTAACCCCACTGGATTCAACCCCATAGGTTGTGTAGTTTTTGAATAGCAAAAATAACAAAACACATACTTTTCTGTATTCAAATAAATCTTAAAAATCAACCAATTTGAATTTTGCAGTGAATCCAATTGCAATAATTCACTTTTAACAAACTCTAATTTATTATGTAAAAATATGATATAGGTTCTGTTCATGATCATGGGCTAGATTCAAAAATTGGCTATGTAGTCAATACTAGCTCATTTAAACTTTATCCAAATTTTAGAATCTAAACCAATGAGGTGTAGCTCCTCATTTAACTCATCCTCACAAGTGATATGAAGTAATGTGTTGACCTTTAAATGCTTAGGCTCATACTTGCTCACTTGTAGAATTTAAATCCACATAGTATTTAAATTGCACTAGTTATTTAAATCACATGAGATGATGAATCTCATTTAAATCACTTTTCTCAAATACTAAGTGTGAAGTGTTGACCTTGGTCAACATGGGATCATCCCTGGTTATTTGAGAAGATTAAATCTTAAGAAGATTCAATGAGAGGAAATTATTTCTCCAAACCAAAGATAAACCCTACTTCCAATTTTCAATGAGAGGAAATTATCTTCCTATTGCTAAATAAGGAAACCCTAGAATAATGGGTTGATAAATGTTAAGTAGTGATGCTAGATCCTTTGTGGGTGAGCCAATAAGGCTAATTAAGATTACTTAAGTGTTGTTTGGTGATTGTATCCTTGTATTCGTTTATAGACGCTAGTACCGGAGACTATCAAGAGGAAGAGGTCTTCTACCAAGAGGAAGAGCAAGAAAACTTTGATCACCACACCAATCAAGGCAAGCTAACACTCTTGCAAGGTTCCCTTGTGCAAAGCTCTACAAGAGCAAGGCACCATTACATTTTACTTTATGAACCTATCCCAAGTTTCTACTTTACAAGCTTTACTTGTTTTTATTTATCAAAGTTACTTTTGAATTATGATTCACTTGGTTGAACTATAGAGTAGTACAAGAGCATCACACTTAGCCTAGCAAGCTCCAAGATACTTAGCACCCCTCATGACTAGTTGCTAGTGCTCAATATTAAAAGTGACTACTCTAGTTGGGAACTTGTGATTTGAGATGACTTTGAAAACCTTGGAATGATGAGTCATTCTATTGAGAGATTTTGAAGGTGAATATGACTGGTGAATGACTTGGTGAATTTTATCAAAAACACTGATGGTTGGGTTCGGATGCGATACCATTCCAATTTTACAAGTACCCCCACAATACCTGAATCTGGGTAAGGCTTATTGGAAACTTATGTATTTTAGTATGGGTTCCCTCTGAACAAGCGTCATAGGGGTTATGCTTGAGGCTGCCTCCGTCTTGGTGAAGTGATGTGAAATGACGTGAAATGAGGTGAATGTCCGGCCCAAGCCCTGTGCGATTCCGGGTTGACTGCGGTTTTCACCGGGAGGCCAAGCTCATGGGGAGAGGTGCCTATACTAGAGTATGTAAATGAAAGGTTAGGATTGGTAGTTCGCGTACTGCGTACGATAAATCAGGGCCAGTTACCCCTGACGAACTATTGCAATTGTTGTGGCACAAGTGTACACCCTCTACAGAGTTAAACCTATTCGAATAGCCGCGTCCGCGGTTATGGACAGTTGGAAAGGCCATACTGTTCCGTCATCAGAATTTTTCTAAAAATATGAATGGTGACTTGTGATTTGAATTGAAAGGTGACTTTGACTTTGAATCACAACTGAGTTGTGGGAATGACCCTAATGTTCCCACTTGAGTTAGTTAATCGAAAAGGGCTTTCGGTTTATTAAAGTGCTTATGAAATAAAACTGGCTTTATGCAAATGAAACTAGAGCTTAGAATCCCCTAACTATAGTTGATAGTATTTACCTTAGTATTAGTTTGCGAGTACTTTAAAGTACTCATGGCTGTGTCCCTGGCTATTCAAATGGCCAGACTATGAAGAGGAGTACCGGAACCCGGAAGAAGGACCACAGGACGTCTACGACAACTAGGATCATTCCTGACGTCAACAGTTGCCTGTGGAATAGATGGACTACTACTACGCTACTTTCGCTTCCGCTATGTGTTATGTAATGAATAAATAGAACTTCTATTATTGTAATGAGACTGGATCATGTGATCCTTTATTTGTAAGACGATTATGTGTTGTAATGAATGATGTGTTGTGATATCAATCTATTATGTCTCGCAAAAACAATATTCCTGGGATTGCGAGGAATGGCATAATAGGCATCTGGACTTAAAAATCCGGGTGTTGACAAGTTGGTATCAGAGCCATTGTTGACCTTAGGAGACCTTAGTTAGAATGGACGTCTGCAAAACTTAGTTTCAAAACCAAAGAACTGAATATTTGTGAAAAACTTATTCTCACTCTTATCCTTGAGATCTGCTTCAAAATAAGAAAGTTATGCTCTATTTTCTCTTATACTACTACATAAAATTTTGACACACTCCTCTAACTTACTTATCCTAATTGCTCACAGATGGAGTACAATTGGGAGTGCTATCAGCTTGGTCACGGAGGAGAACTAAGGTTCGAAAAAGAGTTGAAGCAACTAGTGGACTATCTGGGACACCCGTATCCCGAGTTCTTCGGAATACCCCTCAAAGCTCAGTTAGGAGAACCACCTCGGTGGGACGTTTCTACTGATCTACGAAGGAAGCTTGATGCCCCGGTATGGGAAACCATCTGGTTTTCTGTAACGGGAAACACTTGGAAGGAAGGACTAGACAAAGCTATGCAAGAAGCAATGTTCCGTCTGTGTCGACAAAATGAGGACAAGATCAAGAGCACTCGTTTCATCTACTACCCAAGACATGACTCCATGGGAAGACCGATGACCATGCCCCCACCACAACCAAAGATGAACCCCTATGAAGCACCTCAGGACTTCAGGCAGTACAAAACCCGCAGGGATTTGGACAACGCCCTTGCCTCTCGCCAAGCACCTCACCCGTGAAGAAGAAGAATCCACCCTAAAGAGTAGTATCACCCCGGCACTTAAGTAGGTGTGAGTTGTATCAGGATCCCCTTGTATCGTAGAGCGATGAATGGTTCTTCAAACCAACGGTGTGTTAGATTTGTAATATGTGATGCTTGGTATGAATGAAAAAGTGTTGTCGGTGTTACCCCTGCAACACTACTCAAAATTTCAATTTGTGAACTTTTTAAACTTTAACAAAACAAACCATAGAAATTTCCCTCTTATCTTATCATCTACATCAATGTTTAGATGGCCCCACCAACCCGCAACGCCACCCAGGATGCCATGATGCAACTGCTGCAGACGATGATAGCAGACCGAGAAGTCGAGAGAGCTGAACGCCAAGCCAACATTGCTGCACTGCAACAACTAGCTCAGAACAATCAAGGCCATGGAAACCACGACCACCCTGGATCGAAGCTGAAGAACTTTCAACACACCAACCCTCCGATGTTCAACAAGACTGAAGAGCCCCTCGATGCTGATGACTGGCTCCAGACCATGGAGAACAACCTCGAAGTTGCGGGAGTTGAAGCCACAGAAAAAGTACTGTTTGCCACCCACTACCTGTCAGGACCTGCCAGAGCCTGGTGGACAAGTGCTCGTGCAATGAATGCCGGACAAATGATGACCTGGGAAGACTTCAAGCTGAAGTTCAGCAGATACCATGTGCCCCAAGGACTGATCAAGAAAATGAGAGACGAGTTCCGTGAACTCAAGCAAGGAAGGATGTCCGTGGTGGAATACCGCGACAGGTTTCTCACTCTGTCAAGGTACGCCCCGGATGAGACCGACACCAATGAAAAGAGAAAGGAAAGATTTCTGAACGGACTACACGACGAGATGCAGACTGTGTTAGTGAACATTCCGTTCACTGACTTAGAAGCCCTGGTAGACTCAGCCATACAGATGGAAGGAAAGCTGCATCAGGCCAGCGAGAACCGCAAGCGCAGAATGATGAACCAGAATGGACCCCACCATACCCAGAAGTACCGCAATAACTCCTCTGGAGGACTCAACCCAAGATACAACAAGCCCCCTGCCCAGAATTATCGCCCCAACAACCACAACAACAACGGAGGACCCCCGAAGCCCGGAGGCAACAACAACAACAACAACAACAACCACAACAACAACAACCACCCCAACAACAGCAACAACAATGGAAACAACAACAACACCAATACTGCCCCAAGGACTGGAAGCAATGCCACCCCCGTCATACCCAAAGACAAGTCCACCGTCAACTGCTATGAGTGTGGAGTTGTGGGTCACTTCTCCAATGAGTTCCCCAAAAAGCTGGCCAGGATTGCCGCCAATACCGCTGCACCTGCTCAGCAACAGCGTCGCTTCGCAGGTAGAAGGAACCAGAACAACAACAACGGCCGTCTCTACCACATGACTGCCACTGAAGCTCAGGAAGCACCCCAGACCATGCCAAGTATGTCTTCCTGTTAATAAAATGCTCAATCTCTCTTAGGAACCTAACTTTTCTTAAAATCTCGGGACGAGATTTGTTTAAGGGGGAAGGGTTTGTAACATCCCAAGAATTGTCAAAATAAAACCAATGAATTTCACTAGTTCCAAATTTTGGAACCAACAAAAACTTTTATTAATTAAGTAGGATACATATAGATCTTGTTTAAATCTTGTGTTTTGCCATGATGAGTGTTAGTATGCTTATGTGCTAAACCCTAAAACCCTAAAGTGATCAAGTGAAGATCACCAACCAAATAAAATAAAAGAGAAAGAAATCAAATAAGAAAAACCTTAAACCCTAATCTTCTCCAAAAATCATTGGGATCTATTTTTGAGGAACCAAAATAAAATAGAAGACATATGGGGGCATATAGCCCTAATAGGTAAATCTTGAACCCTACCTTTTTAATTATGCTAAATGGTGGTGAACCTTTGTGAACCCCACTAAACCCAAAACCTCACCCCTCTTTTCACCCTCCTAGTTAAAATGAAATAAAAGGAACATAACTAAGAAAAAGGCATATGTGCCTATGGCTATATTTATAAAACTTTACCCTAAGTTTTCTACTTTGCTTAGAGAATTGGAAAACCTTCACACACCTTATCCAAGGCTATTCAAACCAATTCCAAGTGGTTTCCAAAGAAATTAAAAAGAAACTAAAAATGCCATAGAGGCATATGAGAGTAAAATGCAAATTTGTGAATTTGAGAAGATTGACCCTAGGACTTGTTGTGAATGGTTGGATCACTTCCATATACCATTTCAACACTCAACAACACCAAAGGGGTCAAGTCAAGTCAAATTTAAAATGAAATGCAACATATGCATAGAGGCATATGTGACACATAGCTATAATACCCAATTCTTGCCCTATGACTTTAAACCTTGACCAAATGGTGTGCAACCATTTCTAAACTTCATATAACCCTAAATTGACCCTAACCCATGTCCAAGTGAAGCAAGATCAACACTTTACAAAAATAATAAAAAGTGACACATCCCCTCTTATGTGTTATGGCCATTTTTGCAAATCTTTGACCAAGACCTTTTGAAATGGATTCAATGGTTTGAAAATGTTTCTAAACCAATAAGAATCACATTAGAGTCAACCAAAGTCAATTCAAATGAAGAGAAATCACATGGTGAGAAAATCCCCAAAATTCACTCACATACACTTAGCCCAATTTGCAAATCTTCAACCAAGGCCACCATTGCTTGATCTCTTGCTTGTAGAATACTTATATATGATAAACAAACACATTTGCATCAAAGAAACAAGAATCAAATCAAAGGAAAATTCAAAACTCACATACATGTGATAATGGTCATATGACCCATTTATAAAATCTTCACTACTTTACCCCCCTGCATTTGAATCTTCCTAAACCAAACTTGGTCAACTATGACCCTGTCATCCAAGACCAAGTCAAGGTCAACAACTTCCATGTTGACCATCTCTGCTGAAGTTGACTAGGTTGACCAGAATAGAATGGACAAGTGAGGACTTTGAAATAAAGAGAAGATGACACACTTTTTGAAATCTCACAAAACTTCACCAAAATGACCACCACCACCACAAAACCCTTTCTCTATTTATATAAATGAAGTGCACCAAAAAGAATTTCAAATTTTGAAAAGAAGTTTCTTGCGGCCATTTAGTCGAACACATTGCAGGCATCATTTGGCAAATAAGAGACATGCTATTATCCTCTGGATTTTTGCCTAAACTACCTTTATTTCTGGATGATCATTGCTCCCCTATCACCCCTACACCAAGCCCAGTACTTGCATCGGTTGTTTAAGTTGGAGAAATGCCAAGACTTTGCTCATGCCGTGAGCATGCACACACACACGCAACCCTCCTCTCTGGCCACCATCTTGGCGCCTCTCCTTGTCCTGGAGCATCTATACCCCTCCAGTACCTCGACGGTACACGCCCCAGCGACGCTCGACCACGCTATTGGCCGGAACGCGCGCGCCCAGACGCGCCAGAACCGTGCCAGCGCACGCGGTGAGCGCGCCCCGGCGACACTCTGGACGCCGCAGTACACGTCGTCGCCTGGAGCCTCTCGTCCTCCCCTCGCTTTGCCCTCTTGCACGCGCCATCCCTACACTACCAGCTAGCTCCTGGACAACCCTACTGGCACGCGGGAGAGCCCTAGCCGTCGCCATGATCAAACCCCTGCCGCCCCGGTACCGCAAGGACGGCGATGATGCCGCACGCTCCTGCCCTCCCCTAGCTAAACCATCAATCGCTATAGCACCTCCTAGCCGTCGCCTACACGACGCCCCTATCGCCTTGCCCCTTCGCGTCGTGAATCGCCGGCGCCATTGACGACCAGCCGCTCCACCACGGCCACCCCCTCCCACTATAAATAGAGACCTCCTCGCCCTTCCTTTCCCACACCATTCCTGCTCCACTCCCTCTCCTCGATCTCCTCCACCTCTTCTCCAAGCCAATCACGCTCACCACCGCCGGAATTTTATCGGAATCCGCCGCCACAGTAGCTCATCACCGTCGTCAAATTAGTCCACCCCACGCCTCGCCGACGGTACCAGGAGTTTCCTCGTCCTCGACAACGACGCCCAGCACCCAGCAGAGCCCCGCGGGAACCTCCGTCGCGCCGCCGACCCCCTACCTCGCCGGCGCAGCAAGCCTCCTCCCCCGACGTGGACGACGATCCCCCACCGTCCGATCCAGCTCTAATCGCACGATCGATATTTCCAGGTACCGCTTCGGCAGTTATAACCCACTGACGCGTGGGACCCCCTGTCAGCTGGCCGCGGCTGTGAACCGTTCCTGGGCTGGGCCAGTTTCACAATTTTAAACCTCGCGGCCCATTTGCTTTCCCGCCTAAGCCCATTTTCCCCTGTTTGAATTATTTTGTTTCAGCCATTTATCAATACTGGTCTGTCCTATAAATTAAATAGTTCAAATTCTACAAACCCAATTTTAGCAAATCCAAATGTTCTGGAAAGATTATGTTTTGCTCTAACTAACCCCACTGGATTCAACCCCATAGGTTGTGTAGTTTTTGAATAGCAAAAATAACAAAACACATACTTTTCTGTATTCAAATAAATCTTAAAAATCAACCAATTTGAATTTTGCAGTGAATCCAATTGCAATAATTCACTTTTAACAAACTCTAATTTATTATGTAAAAATATGATATAGGTTCTGTTCATGATCATGGGCTAGATTCAAAAATTGGCTATGTAGTCAATACTAGCTCATTTAAACTTTATCCAAATTTTAGAATCTAAACCAATGAGGTGTAGCTCCTCATTTAACTCATCCTCACAAGTGATATGAAGTAATGTGTTGACCTTTAAATGCTTAGGCTCATACTTGCTCACTTGTAGAATTTAAATCCACATAGTATTTAAATTGCACTAGTTATTTAAATCACATGAGATGATGAATCTCATTTAAATCACTTTTCTCAAATACTAAGTGTGAAGTGTTGACCTTGGTCAACATGGGATCATCCCTGGTTATTTGAGAAGATTAAATCTTAAGAAGATTCAATGAGAGGAAATTATTTCTCCAAACCAAAGATAAACCCTACTTCCAATTTTCAATGAGAGGAAATTATCTTCCTATTGCTAAATAAGGAAACCCTAGAATAATGGGTTGATAAATGTTAAGTAGTGATGCTAGATCCTTTGTGGGTGAGCCAATAAGGCTAATTAAGATTACTTAAGTGTTGTTTGGTGATTGTATCCTTGTATTCGTTTATAGACGCTAGTACCGGAGACTATCAAGAGGAAGAGGTCTTCTACCAAGAGGAAGAGCAAGAAAACTTTGATCACCACACCAATCAAGGCAAGCTAACACTCTTGCAAGGTTCCCTTGTGCAAAGCTCTACAAGAGCAAGGCACCATTACATTTTACTTTATGAACCTATCCCAAGTTTCTACTTTACAAGCTTTACTTGTTTTTATTTATCAAAGTTACTTTTGAATTATGATTCACTTGGTTGAACTATAGAGTAGTACAAGAGCATCACACTTAGCCTAGCAAGCTCCAAGATACTTAGCACCCCTCATGACTAGTTGCTAGTGCTCAATATTAAAAGTGACTACTCTAGTTGGGAACTTGTGATTTGAGATGACTTTGAAAACCTTGGAATGATGAGTCATTCTATTGAGAGATTTTGAAGGTGAATATGACTGGTGAATGACTTGGTGAATTTTATCAAAAACACTGATGGTTGGGTTCGGATGCGATACCATTCCAATTTTACAAGTACCCCCACAATACCTGAATCTGGGTAAGGCTTAGCTGGAAACTTATGTATTTTAGTATGGGTTCCCTCTGAACAAGCGTCATAGGGGTTATGCTTGAGGCTGCCTCCGTACTGGTGAAGTGATGTGAAATGACGTGAAATGAGGTGAATGTCCGGCCCAAGCCCTGTGCAGTTCCCGGGTTGACTGCGGTTTTCACCGGGAGGCCAAGCTCATGGGGAGAGGTGCCTATACTAGAGTATGTAAATGAAAGGTTAGGATTGGTAGTTCGCGTACTGCGTACGATAAATCAGGGCCAGTTACCCCTGACGAACTATTGCAATTGTTGTGGCACAAGTGTACACCCTCTGCAGAGTTAAACCTATTCGAATAGCCGCGTCCATTGATTATGGACAGTTGGAAAGGCCATACTGTTCCGTCATCAGAATTTTTCTAAAAATATGAATGGTGACTTGTGATTTGAATTGAAAGGTGACTTTGACTTTGAATCACAACTGAGTTGTGGGAATGACCCTAATGTTCCCACTTGAGTTAGTTAATCGAAAAGGGCTTTCGGTTTATTAAAGTGCTTATGCAATAAAACTGGCTTTATGCAAATGAAACTAGAGCTTAGAATCCCCTAACTATAGTTGATAGTATTTACCTTAGTATTAGTTTGCGAGTACTTTAAAGTACTCATGGCTGTGTCCCTGGCTATTCAAATGGCCAGACTATGAAGAGGAGTACCGGAACCCGGAAGAAGGACCACAGGACGTCTACGACAACTAGGATCATTCCTGACGTCAACAGTTGCCTGTGGAATAGATGGACTACTACTACGCTACTTTCGCTTCCGCTATGTGTTATGTAATGAATAAATAGAACTTCTATTATTGTAATGAGACTGGATCATGTGATCCTTTATTTGTAAGACGATTATGTGTTGTAATGAATGATGTGTTGTGATATCAATCTATTATGTCTCGCAAAAACAATATTCCTGGGATTGCGAGGAATGGCATAATAGGCATCTGGACTTAAAAATCCGGGTGTTGACATAGTATTAACAATAAGGTGTCATTTCTTTCATGGAAGCTCGTTCGAAGAGAACCAAGAAGTTAAGCGTGTTGTGGCAGGAGTAGTGTGAGGATGGGTGACCAACTGGGAAGTTTGACTACTGTGAGTTTATTATCATATGATTCTTTCCAGGTTACGTAGAACTGGTGAGTCATTCCTAAACTTTCAAATAAGTACATCCAAATGGTCGTGTGAAATAAACCAAACTGGGGCAATTGGGCCCTGTGGTTGTTGAGAGGCCGAGGAAAACGACCCTCGGGATAGATGAGCTGCAACCAAACAAGCCCAGCCCTAAGAGCACCGCAAACCGCAAACACGCGGATGCAGACCGAGAAAAACGCGATTTGCGGTCCAAAAAAAGCCCTAGCGGAGCAGACCCCGCATGCGCAAACTGCATAGCAGCATATGCGCGTGCGGGATCTGCACCACCCGGGTGAACGCAAAACAGGCAACATAGACTGCAAAACAGGTGTTCGACGAAATGACACAGCTTGATGAAATGTTTGGAACTCGCGACACAGGTGTTCGACGAAATGACACAGGTGTTCACGATGATAATGCGACACAAAAAAGGCATCGGCGATGCAAATCAATAAAGATCAAGCCGACGGCGAGTTGTCGATGCCGCCATCACCACCATTCGCCGCTGCAGCTGCCGCCGTTGACGCCGCCTCCTCCGCAGCAGCTCGAGCCGCCACCGCTGCTCTCCTTCTTGCCAAGATCTCCATCCTTGACAAGTCCCACCATTCCTTGGTGAAGGCATCCATGGTGGATGGATCCATCATCATCACCTTGCTCTCCTGTGCGATGAGCTCGGCCATGGCGCGGTTCTCCTCGGCCATAGCCCTCTTCTCCTTCACGGCTGCCTTGCGCATCTCATCTTGGTGAAGGATCTCCCACTTGGCTTTCTTCTCCTGGATCTTCATCTCAGCTATAGCCCTCTTCTCCGCCAAGGCCTTGTTGACGAGCATCTCCTTGGACCTCATCATGTCGTCGATCTTGTCTCTCAAACCGGCGGCCTCGGCTTCCTTCCTCAACTTCTCTTTGGCCCTCTTGTTTCCATCCGGCCTCCCCGAGTTTCTCTTGGTAGCGATCACATCATCCTCATCATCGTCCAATTGCTCAAGGGCTCCCCTCGCCGGTGGTGCTTCCTTGTCCCGCAGCTTCCACTTCTCGCTATGCTCGAGCAGCTTCCAACAATGGTGTAGCGTGAACGGCTTTACTTTTGATGTCGGCATTTGCTTGTACCTCTCTATTGCAATGGCCTCCCAATCATCGACGTTGGTGCCGCTCGGAGGAGCATTCCTCACTTGCTCAAGGTAGCCGCTCCAACGGCTCACCGTGTTCTTGATGGCGTCCCATCGACCTTGCAAGGATCGGTAGGTGCGCGATGCCGTCAATGCATTGGGAGGCATGTTCTGGAAGAACGCATCCTCAATCCGGTGCCAGAAGCTCTTGTCGGTCTGATCGGTGCCGGTCACGACATTGATTGACACCGACTCCCATGCCTTGATCAGAGCTTTGTCTTCCACCTCGCTGTAGTTCGCCGTGCGGATCGAGACCTTCTTTGTCGGGGGGGGGGGGGCAGGGTTGATCAGCACATCGGCGGCATCCTCTTGAGTGATGTCCTCCGCAGCTTCGTCCTCGCACCCTTCCGCGGCTTCCTCCTCCTCGGACTCGTCGGGCCCCAGCTTGTAGTCCATCGCAGCCTCGTGGTCGTACTCATCACCGCCGAGTGGCGCCATGTCGATGTCGATCGCCGCCGAGGTGAGCATGTTGACGAACGAGTCGTTCGCCGCGCGGCTGCGAGGGAGAGTGTCAGCTGCCGCATGTTCACCGCCACCGGCAAGTTGAAAGAGGGGAAAATTGCACCTTCGCATGCCGTCGCAGTCGGCTGGCGGAGGAGTGGGTGGCACCGGCGCAGTCATCAAGGCCGCCATCGAACCCTTCTTCTTCAACGGCGGTTTCTTGGCGACGGCCTTCTTCGGCGACGGCTTCTTGGCGGCGGCCTTCTTACCGGCGACCTTCCTCACCGCGGTTCTTTGTGGGGGAGCGAGCTTGGCGGCGGCTGACGACGTGAGGACCTGCGTGGCCAGCTGCTTGCGTTTGGCCGCTTCCTCCACGGCCTCGGGGCGGGGAGCAAGCTGGGTGGCGGCGGCGGATCTCGCGGTAGGGTTGGCACCGCTCGATTCGACCTCCGCAGCGGAGAGGGGGACGCTCCCAGAGGTAGGGGCTGCCATGGCTGCGCTAGCAAGCCGCGGCGAGATGGAATCCGGCCGTGGAGCGAGCTGGGCGGCGACGGCGACACATGGGAAGAAGGTAGGTGGGGATTTTCCTTCGCGCCAACGCCTTGCACGCGATGCAGATCGATCTGCATCCGGCCGTGAAATCTACATAAATGTAGGTTTGGCGAGGGCGGAAGCCGGCACCTGCAAAAATATTTGCAGGTTTGCTTGATATGCGGGATCTGCTCGGGATATTTTTTTATCCAAAACTGCAAACGACCGGTTATTATATAGTTTTGGCAAATATGCCGTATCTGGTAGAGAAGCTCTGAGACTCTTCTTGTCCGAGTCGATAGCGATAGTAGAGTCGTACTCGTACCCGGTTCCACCGAGCCACAGCCTCCTCCTGCCATGGCGCGCTCTAAAAGAGATCGCCCCGGTGATGCTCCAGCCTCAATCTCCGCATCCATGGCGCCCGCCTCGACCCCACGTCCTTCCCTAACAGCCTCAATCTCCGCATCCATGGCGCCCTCCTCAGAAAAAAACACCACCATCTTTCGATCCGAGGCGTGGCAATCCGTCGACGCCGACGCCGGTTATCCCGACTGGGTTCTTCTCAACATGACCGCGAGGATCTCCAAGGACGCGAACGAGACTACGGCCAAGTACTGCGCAATCTTGGAGGGGAGGACCGAGGCCCTCGAGGTGACCTTCTGCCTCGTCCACCCGCCGGACGTCTCCCGCTTCTCCGTCCACTCCCCCGGCCTTCGAGACTCCGACCCGCCGCCCTTCATCCTCTGCGCCGAGGGACCCTTCGTCCTCTTCTGCGTCACTCTCAACAAGTACCAACACTTCTTCGTCTACACCGCCAGCGGGGAGCCCTCACTGCACCGGCTTCCGGAACCAGACCGCAAGGCACTTGAGACGCAGCAATTCGGTCTCTTGCCCTGCAGCAGCAGCCTACACTACCAGGTGGTCTTCCTCGATACAGAGTGGACAGAATCCACCGATCACGACATTCAGTATTATGCCTATGTGTACTCGTCCAAGACCACAGCCTGGAGGAGAAGCAAGCCACCATTGCTGCACCTGTCTGGGTCGGACCAGGCCTACTTCGAAATTTATGGCCACGCCAGCTGCAAGCAGATCACCGTTGGAGCAGACTCGGTTGGCTGGGTTGACCTCCAGTTTGGTATAATTCTTGCACGCCACCTCTCCAGCGACCGTCCACTCGTCGAATTCATCGCACTCCCAAGATCAAGGGTTTGCATCACTGACAAGGATAATGACCCTTACTATGCCCCTGAATTTTTCTGCGACGTCATCTGCTGCGGCCATAATATGATCAGATTTGTGGAGTTAGATTTCGATAGACCTGACTGCAGGATAAATGGTAACCGTTGGAAAGCCATCACCTGGGACAGGCACATCTCTTGGGATGATTGGCACAAGGGATACACTGTCGATGTTGATGACATCTATGTTGACCAAAGCTATTCTTCTTTGTTGCCTGAGTTGTTGAATGAGGAAACCCAGCTACTCGAGCTTAGGGAACTGGAGATCCTTATCCCCACCCTGAGCATGCACGAAGAGAGTCTTCTTTACATGATGGCCAAGCTGAAGGACGAAGATAGCACCGCCTGGATTCTCACTATTGACCTGAAACATGCTGCTCTGAAAGGAATTGTCCAAGTTTTGGCTAAACCTTTCTATACCATCACGTTTTGCTGTCCATGCGACTTCCCCAAGTACCTTTCTGGTAATTATGCTCATCTACTACTCATCATACCGTGTTATCTTGTATACTCTTGCTCAGTATGTTTTAGTTTTGACACTGTTGCCAATCAACTTTTTAGCTGTTCGTTCACCTTGAATATTACATGTTAACTTTGTTTGTTTACTCTAGTGTGACCTAATAATACGCAATAGTCACTCCTTTGTTTTGTCATCATTGCAACATGCATGAGCAAAATGTGAGAAATCTCACTTGCTCCCCAGCCTACCCCAGATCAACCTTTTGCCAAACAATGAAAAATGGTGAAAGATTCTGCACTAACTTAGTCTGGCAATGTATCATCTAAGATCTTACTGTGAACTCCCCCTTAGTTTCCCAACAACCAGACAGCCTTATCACATCATTGCGGACCTGTCAGTGTAGGATTTGCAAATTGGTACACATCTGAAATGGGTATATTTCCTTGGGAATTTAATGGTATTGCTATTGAATTATCCTGTGATTGCCAGATTTGGTAGTGATAATTATACGTGTGAAACTGTGAACTGATGGGTACAAATTGTATATATCGATATATATTAGCATCGTTGGTAGGATTTGCAAATTGGTACACATCTGAAATGGGTATATTTCCTTGGGAATTTTATGGTATTGCTATTGAATTATCCTGTGATTGCCAGATTTGGTAGCGATAATTATACGTGTGAAACTGTGAACTGATGGGTACAAATTGTATATATCGATATATATTAGCATCGTTGGTGGTATTTCTATATTGCTATTTCTTCTATGTTTCTGTATACCACGGCACATGACCTATGCTAAAAAAATGTTCTAACAGTAGTCCACCCTTTCTATAAAGACCTCATCCACACTGGTTGCCAGTGTTCACAGTCAAACTGCCAGTTTTATTGTTTGTTAGGTGCAAGTATGCAAAATGATGCATTTGCTGATACTGTCAAAGTCGAGGTCAATCATGAGTTGGTTAACTTATTTTATTAGCATGGTGTTACGAGAATTGACGTTGTAATGAATCCACTCCATTTCTCTAACTAAACAGACAAAAGACAATGGATTGTTAATGCTAGCTCAAATTCGTTCGTCAAATGGATCTGAAGTATCTATGAATAGACAACTTTATCCTTGAGTGGTGTTAGTGCATAACACTGTTTTTATTTTTACATCTTTTGTAGGTACCACCACCACACCCCGTAAGGAACTTGTTGAACTTGATGCTTCCCACAACAAGCAGAAAAAGAAGAACGACCGATCTCACAAGCATGAGGCTCTGGATCAAGGGAAATATTGCAAGAAGGGGGGTCTGAAGCAAGGAAACACTCACAAGCAGGAGGGTTTAAATCAAGGGGAACGACAGAGCAAGGCAAATAATAGGGTGGAGCCTATGAGTAGATGGTTATTGTGCTTGTCCTGGTGCATGATGTTGGTATCGATCATCATAATGACCTTGACTTTTAGTCCCATGTCCCCAATCAAGGGTTATGGCATGTAAATCAAGTGCTTTACATCTAAAATACTAGTGAATGTTAATTTAATTCACATTTTCCATGCAAGTATACAATCTACTGCCTAGCAACCTAAAAGGCAAACTGTTTATCTGATCTGGTCAAGACACTTATGCTGTATTTGATTGATGTAGGCTCGATTGTGCATGGAAGATCTTTGGAGTTCAAAGTGAGCTTGATTCAAATCGAAGCTTGACAATTCAGTTGGAAGAAAGCACGAGAGTTATTTTTGAAAGATACTTCAGAGCTGGGAAAGCTAATGTGTTGCTAACAGTTGTAGGCCTAAATGGAATTTTTTGCTTTGTGGGTCTTCTTGTAACCATGTTTTGATGTAGATGTTGGTTTAGTGAAACTCTGAGAAATCTTTGATGCCGCACAACTCTATCTTGTTTGTAGTGGTGTAGACTGGTTGTATGTGAGAGACAGCTTAAGTTATGCATACATCTTTTCTTGGGGCTGTGCGCATTCTTAAACTTAAGCTAGGTGAGAACCAAGAGAGGAGGGCCCCTGTGTAACCGATGACTATTCCGAAATAAAGAAGGATTTGAGCTATTGTACTGATGTACCTGAATGTTTTCCAACGTAAAACCCGCTCGCCCGCTGTTCATTCTCTCAGTCCCAGGAGCAAAACAAAGTTGATATTAAGCTCGTCAACAGCTAGCACATCTCATCCAATCTTGTTTATTACAGAAAGTTATCAGCTCACTGAACAACATGCAAACTCGAAGCCTTACCAAGATTAGCATTTCTCTCCATAACCCTCAGCAAAGGATCAGTGTGGAGAGACGTCTGACATCAATTCGCCTCCTGTCCAAGCTACAAAGCCTGAACCAATATGCAAACTCGAAGCCTTACCAAGATGAGCCATTCTCTCCATAACCCTGATTAAAGGATCAGTGCGGAGACACTTGTGGCATCAATTCGCCTCCTGTCCAAGCTGCAAAGCCTGAACATAGCCAAGTAAAAGGGTTCATCACGAAATCTGATTCTGGCCAGGGTGGGCCCATAGGCCACGCAAACGGGGACTGCACCGGCCCGAGTTGCAGGGCCCTGTCACATATATTAACTATGTGTATCAACCACTATTTTTAATTATTAAATATTATTATGCCAAATAGTATAGTGATTATATAGAAAATAAAACATCCAACTTTTAGGACTAAATTCACAACACCGACCTTTAGTTGGAACCACATGGAAAAAAACTAATTAGCTCGACAATGGCAGTAGTTGGTGTATTTAGACGTCGTGTCTCTCCCCAATGAATGCCCAACAAATTGTACTAAAGACTATATGAAAAAGAGACTATTATAGTATCAAGTACAAACAAGGCACCCGTCATCAACAAATTATTGAACCCATTGGTATATGTAAGACAGACTGGACCTGAAAATGACAGTAACATGCCGATGATTTGGTGTCAGTTTCCTTTTAAACACCATATGCACTCTAGATATTTTTATTAGTTTGTTTCTAAGCATAAAAATAAACCTCTTTTAAGATATTATTGTAGCATACAATTTAGAGATCTCTACCAAGATAGATATAAATACACACATATAAACTAAATTTATACATGTGACATAAATTAATTTCAGGAGACGTATAATTTCATCTTCTCTTTTTTTCTCACATTGGATATAATTTTGTTTAGCTATTTGTAAGGTGCAATGTTTAAAAAACAAATTAACACGTATTACATGTACATTGACCATGAAACGACAAACCAATACATTATAAACAAGTATGTAAGTTTAGTATAAATAATTATATTTAACTTGCCCTCACGCTAATAATTTGCGTGGGCCATTCCTGCCTCCGGAAACGATGCCATACGTCTCCCGTGTTAGTATTGAAATTTTATAGGATTAACTTTGTTATTGGATTTTAACACTCGTGTATGTCATAGTTTTTTTGCTACCATTTTACATAATGTTAATGACGCAGCTGAAATCTACGTGCACAATTTTTATGATTCAATGAAAAATCCTCTTGTTACTCAAGCATCATCGAAGTCCAAGAAACATTCTTTTACCAAGTACTTGACTGGACATCTTGCGTTCTGCTCTGCACGCCCAAGGAAGATCTTCCTTGCTTACATTTGCAGGTTCTTTAATGCATTGTGGGCAAGTACAAAATCACAGTCAATAAAAAAAGTGACGAATATCAAGATGGGAATTGGCCAGAACAAGCAAAGTTAATTCTCTGCTAGCTAAGTGTTACTTTTTGACTGATATAATGTTGTGAATACAAAGTCAAAATATGACAACCAGGCGCAACAACTCTTCATGTACATGAGAAATATTTTTGAGGACGGTGGTGACATCGACTTTCTGAGCTCTTATTTCAATGTATATATCTTAGATGAATTTTTATTTTCTTATAATTTTGCTACCATAAACTTGTATGTTCTTTTGACAGTACTCGGCAGTAGTATGCGAGGACGTGGAAGACCTCGATTATGTTGGTGCTGAACTACTCTCTTTATTTGTTGTGCAATTTTCATAGGAATATCATATGCAGCCCGGCATGGTTGACGTGTCGGTGTTAAGACCTCTAAATTTTAAAGAAACCATTATTTGTTGTTCTTTTCTCGCGTAGTGCAATGTATCATCTAAGATCTTACTGTGAACTCCCCCTTAGTTTCCCAACAACCAGACAGCCTTATCACATCATTGCGGACCTGTCAGTGTAGGATTTGCAAATTGGTACACATCTGAAATGGGTATATTTCCTTGGGAATTTAATGGTATTGCTATTGAATTATCCTGTGATTGCCAGATTTGGTAGTGATAATTATACGTGTGAAACTGTGAACTGATGGGTACAAATTGTATATATCGATATATATTAGCATCGTTGGTAGGATTTGCAAATTGGTACACATCTGAAATGGGTATATTTCCTTGGGAATTTTATGGTATTGCTATTGAATTATCCTGTGATTGCCAGATTTGGTAGCGATAATTATACGTGTGAAACTGTGAACTGATGGGTACAAATTGTATATATCGATATATATTAGCATCGTTGGTGGTATTTCTATATTGCTATTTCTTCTATGTTTCTGTATACCACGGCACATGACCTATGCTAAAAAAATGTTCTAACAGTAGTCCACCCTTTCTATAAAGACCTCATCCACACTGGTTGCCAGTGTTCACAGTCAAACTGCCAGTTTTATTGTTTGTTAGGTGCAAGTATGCAAAATGATGCATTTGCTGATACTGTCAAAGTCGAGGTCAATCATGAGTTGGTTAACTTATTTTATTAGCATGGTGTTACGAGAATTGACGTTGTAATGAATCCACTCCATTTCTCTAACTAAACAGACAAAAGACAATGGATTGTTAATGCTAGCTCAAATTCGTTCGTCAAATGGATCTGAAGTATCTATGAATAGACAACTTTATCCTTGAGTGGTGTTAGTGCATAACACTGTTTTTATTTTTACATCTTTTGTAGGTACCACCACCACACCCCGTAAGGAACTTGTTGAACTTGATGCTTCCCACAACAAGCAGAAAAAGAAGAACGACCGATCTCACAAGCATGAGGCTCTGGATCAAGGGAAATATTGCAAGAAGGGGGGTCTGAAGCAAGGAAACACTCACAAGCAGGAGGGTTTAAATCAAGGGGAACGACAGAGCAAGGCAAATAATAGGGTGGAGCCTATGAGTAGATGGTTATTGTGCTTGTCCTGGTGCATGATGTTGGTATCGATCATCATAATGACCTTGACTTTTAGTCCCATGTCCCCAATCAAGGGTTATGGCATGTAAATCAAGTGCTTTACATCTAAAATACTAGTGAATGTTAATTTAATTCACATTTTCCATGCAAGTATACAATCTACTGCCTAGCAACCTAAAAGGCAAACTGTTTATCTGATCTGGTCAAGACACTTATGCTGTATTTGATTGATGTAGGCTCGATTGTGCATGGAAGATCTTTGGAGTTCAAAGTGAGCTTGATTCAAATCGAAGCTTGACAATTCAGTTGGAAGAAAGCACGAGAGTTATTTTTGAAAGATACTTCAGAGCTGGGAAAGCTAATGTGTTGCTAACAGTTGTAGGCCTAAATGGAATTTTTTGCTTTGTGGGTCTTCTTGTAACCATGTTTTGATGTAGATGTTGGTTTAGTGAAACTCTGAGAAATCTTTGATGCCGCACAACTCTATCTTGTTTGTAGTGGTGTAGACTGGTTGTATGTGAGAGACAGCTTAAGTTATGCATACATCTTTTCTTGGGGCTGTGCGCATTCTTAAACTTAAGCTAGGTGAGAACCAAGAGAGGAGGGCCCCTGTGTAACCGATGACTATTCCGAAATAAAGAAGGATTTGAGCTATTGTACTGATGTACCTGAATGTTTTCCAACGTAAAACCCGCTCGCCCGCTGTTCATTCTCTCAGTCCCAGGAGCAAAACAAAGTTGATATTAAGCTCGTCAACAGCTAGCACATCTCATCCAATCTTGTTTATTACAGAAAGTTATCAGCTCACTGAACAACATGCAAACTCGAAGCCTTACCAAGATTAGCATTTCTCTCCATAACCCTCAGCAAAGGATCAGTGTGGAGAGACGTCTGACATCAATTCGCCTCCTGTCCAAGCTACAAAGCCTGAACCAATATGCAAACTCGAAGCCTTACCAAGATGAGCCATTCTCTCCATAACCCTGATTAAAGGATCAGTGCGGAGACACTTGTGGCATCAATTCGCCTCCTGTCCAAGCTGCAAAGCCTGAACATAGCCAAGTAAAAGGGTTCATCACGAAATCTGATTCTGGCCAGGGTGGGCCCATAGGCCACGCAAACGGGGACTGCACCGGCCCGAGTTGCAGGGCCCTGTCACATATATTAACTATGTGTATCAACCACTATTTTTAATTATTAAATATTATTATGCCAAATAGTATAGTGATTATATAGAAAATAAAACATCCAACTTTTAGGACTAAATTCACAACACCGACCTTTAGTTGGAACCACATGGAAAAACTAATTAGCTCGACAATGGCAGTAGTTGGTGTATTTAGACGTCGTGTCTCTCCCCAATGAATGCCCAACAAATTGTACTAAAGACTATATGAAAAAGAGACTATTATAGTATCAAGTACAAACAAGGCACCCGTCATCAACAAATTATTGAACCCATTGGTATATGTAAGACAGACTGGACCTGAAAATGACAGTAACATGCCGATGATTTGGTGTCAGTTTCCTTTTAAACACCATATGCACTCTAGATATTTTTATTAGTTTGTTTCTAAGCATAAAAATAAACCTCTTTTAAGATATTATTGTAGCATACAATTTAGAGATCTCTACCAAGATAGATATAAATACACACATATAAACTAAATTTATACATGTGACATAAATTAATTTCAGGAGACGTATAATTTCATCTTCTCTTTTTTTCTCACATTGGATATAATTTTGTTTAGCTATTTGTAAGGTGCAATGTTTAAAAAACAAATTAACACGTATTACATGTACATTGACCATGAAACGACAAACCAATACATTATAAACAAGTATGTAAGTTTAGTATAAATAATTATATTTAACTTGCCCTCACGCTAATAATTTGCGTGGGCCATTCCTGCCTCCGGAAACGATGCCATACGTCTCCCGTGTTAGTATTGAAATTTTATAGGATTAACTTTGTTATTGGATTTTAACACTCGTGTATGTCATAGTTTTTTTGCTACCATTTTACATAATGTTAATGACGCAGCTGAAATCTACGTGCACAATTTTTATGATTCAATGAAAAATCCTCTTGTTACTCAAGCATCATCGAAGTCCAAGAAACATTCTTTTACCAAGTACTTGACTGGACATCTTGCGTTCTGCTCTGCACGCCCAAGGAAGATCTTCCTTGCTTACATTTGCAGGTTCTTTAATGCATTGTGGGCAAGTACAAAATCACAGTCAATAAAAAAAGTGACGAATATCAAGATGGGAATTGGCCAGAACAAGCAAAGTTAATTCTCTGCTAGCTAAGTGTTACTTTTTGACTGATATAATGTTGTGAATACAAAGTCAAAATATGACAACCAGGCGCAACAACTCTTCATGTACATGAGAAATATTTTTGAGGACGGTGGTGACATCGACTTTCTGAGCTCTTATTTCAATGTATATATCTTAGATGAATTTTTATTTTCTTATAATTTTGCTACCATAAACTTGTATGTTCTTTTGACAGTACTCGGCAGTAGTATGCGAGGACGTGGAAGACCTCGATTATGTTGGTGCTGAACTACTCTCTTTATTTGTTGTGCAATTTTCATAGGAATATCATATGCAGCCCGGCATGGTTGACGTGTCGGTGTTAAGACCTCTAAATTTTAAAGAAACCATTATTTGTTGTTCTTTTCTCGCGTAGTTGCAATTTTTAGTGTTATCATCGTAGGCGCATAGTCGATCTACCGAGGAACCAAGCAATCACATCACAAAGACGACACCGAGATTTGTTAATGCGGTTCGGCAACTTGCACACTCTGCGGGCATGACTACAGGCGCTCCTCCTCATTGATACCGCAGCTCTTGTCCGCCTTGGGCACTCCTTGACTCCACGTGTCTCCACCTGCAACCTTCTGTCACGTTGAGTCAAATTCACAGTCATTTAATCCTTTTGGATAGTTTTCTACATGTCTCACATCTACAACACTCCGCCTCCTTGATTCAAATTTACAGTAATCTGCAAATGCAAAACAATACAGTCAACATGATCCTTCTTGAAATCGCATGAATCGAATTGAGCGACGCCGTACCTGCAAGATGGTTGTACGACTGCAACCCACGGAGAAGCACAATTGTGATGACAGGCGGAGAGGCTCTCTGCCGACGGGGCGCGCGTCGACGGGGCGAGGAAGGCGGTGTGACCAAAGGTCCCTGTTTGGGGAGGGGGAGTTGGATGGGCCGAGGAAGGCGGCGAGGCGAGGATACGGTGGATGACGTGTGGGGTCGCGATCGATGGTTCGAGCATGGCGGCGTGACCAACGTAGTGCCGGATCTATTGGAATTCGATTAACCAGTTACAAAACAAAGAGAGCTGTTTCATCTTTGTTTTAAAGAAATATCAAAATTAATAGAAAGTAAAAAAATGCAACATTTTTTATTTTAATAAATATCCTTATTTAGGTCATAACTAGGTAACGAAGTTATTTGATTAACTTTTTTAATTTAATCGATTAAACCCATTCTACATTTTTGCTTATTATTTTTATTTATTCCTTCAGAAAGAGATAAGAATTGGTTTGGTGAATCGGAAACAATTTTATTTTATAGAAAAATTAAAGTAAAAATTGCAATTTCTTTTCTTATGGAACAAGGGTTTATGCACTAAGAACAGGCAAACCTTTTTGGGTTGTATCCGAAGACATGGAAAGGAATGTTTTTATGTCAGCAGACGAAGCCAAAACTTATGGGCTTGTCGATATTGTAGGGGGTGAAATGATTGAAGACCACTGCGATACTGATCCTGCGTGGTTTCCAGAAATGTTTAAGTATTGGTAGTGTCCAGATTTCTTGTAAAGTTATTTCAGACCCAAATTCTAGTTTTATTCGAGCCTCGGCGGGGGTGGCAGCGGCATCCGCACTGCGATGTCTTCAGCGCCTGCGGCGTGCGGTCATCGGCTGTAACATCCTAAATTTCCAAACAAAGAAGAAAATGAATTTCCATATTTCCAAATTTTGGAACCAACAAAAACTTTTATTAAATTAAGTTGATACATAGTGATCATGCTTATATGTTGTGATTTTGCCATGATTGTCTGTTGAAGTATTTCTGAAAGGATCTTAAACCCTAAACCCTATCCTTTTCACCATCCAAGTTAAAACAAAATTAAAAGAAATTAAATAAGAAAAGGGCCTATGTGTCTATGGCTATTTTTGGTAAAACTTTTACCTAGGCTCTTCTACCTTGTTTAGGTGTTTTGAAAACATCAACAAACCTAACCTAGTACTTACCAACAAATTCAAGTAAGAAACAAAAATAAAATAAACTTTGCATAGAGGCATATGTGACACCTAGCCATATTACCCAATCTAGCCCTATGCCCTCCTACTCTACCCAAATGGGTTGAAAACATCCCTAAACCTAATCTAACCCTAAATGGACCCTAGACCATGCCCAAGTAAAGTAAGAGGAACAAAATAGAAGAATAAGAAAAATTGAAATATCACCTCTTATGTGTTATGGCAATTTTTGCAAATCTTTCAACTAGGCCTTTTGGAAGTGTTTCAATGGGTTGGAAATGTTCCTAAACTAATAAGAATCAATTTTGAATGAAGAAAAACCAAATCAAATAGAGAGAAATAAAATAAATGAGAAGAATGCAAATATCACTCACATACACATTTAGCCAAATATGCAAATCATCAAACAAGGCCACCATTGCTTGTGCCATTACTTGTGAAACACTAATATATCAATAACAAACACATTTGCATAAAAGAAACACAAATCAAATCAAAGGAAAAAAATCAAATCCTTGTTACATATGATAATGGTTATTTTACACTTTCTTAACATCATGCCCACTTTGAGCCCTAGTATTAAGAGTTTTCTAAACTAAACCTTCTCAAGTCTTTGAACCTCATCCAAGATCTTACCAAGATGAACATTTTTGGTGTTGACCATCATGGTTGACTCTGCCTAGTTTGACCAGTATAAAAGTGACAAGTGGCAACCTTGAAACAAAAAGAAGATCATCCACTTTTTGGATTTTCACAAAACCCTTCAATTTGGCACACCACCACAACCAATCTACTCCAAACTTTATTTGACTCACTCCCATAAAATTTGGTGCCAAAATTCAAAAGTGGAGTTCATGCGGGCATTTGACCAAACACCTTGCTGGCAACTTTTTGGAAAAGTGAGACTAGCTATTACACAACAGATTTTGGCCTAAACTCGATTTGATTTGTGATGATCATTGTCCTTCTATGACTCCTGTACCCAAACCAAGTACTGGCCGTGGTGATTAAAGCATGGGGAGAGGCAGAACACGACCATGTCGTGCACCATGCGCACCTCCATGCCATCCCCCCTCTCAGCTCTCTCCTCTCCCTTTAATCATGTCCAGCAGCTTCCCCATGCATCACTGAGCAGGACCACACCAGCCATTGGCCAAGGAGACGCGCCTACTGGCCAGGAACGTACATGCCCAGAGCTCCCAGGCATGCCAGCCGTGTGCACTCACCACGCTCTGGGAGCGCCAGAACGCGTGTGTGCCCGGTCGCCTCCGTCCTCCCCTACTCCTCTGCCGCTGCACGCAGCACCAACACGGCACCAGCTAGCTCATAGACATGCTCAATCGCCTGCGGAGGACCTGTCGCCATCGCCATGATCGCCGTCCTCCGCCACGGTACCGCGCAGACATTGACCTCGCCAGAGCTGTCCCGTCTCACTTTATCTGCGCCAGCATGCTCCCTCTGCTCGCCATGATATCAGCTACCTCGCGCGCAACCTCCCTTGCCCCTTCGCCGTCCAGAAAAGCCACGCCATGATCAACCCGAGCTCAGACCCGCAGCACCTCCTCGCATCTATATAAGGAGGCCACCCCGCGAGGAATTACTCACACCATCTTGCTCCCCATCCTTTTCTCGACCTCCTCCACCCCTTGCTCCTCCACATCGTTGCCGGTAGCCACCCAATTGCACGCCGGAGCCCGCGGAACTGCCGCAGACATCGCCGTTTATTGGCGCCACCTCGAGCGACGCCACATGTACCAGCAGCCTCCTCATCCTCGACAACCTTCTCCTGCACCTCGCCAACCCTCGCCGGAGCGCCGGTAAGCTCGCCGGACCCCAACCCTCGCCGCCAGTAGGCTCCCTTCTCGCCGGAGACGAAGACCTCTCTCGTCCATCTGATATCTTTCTAATCGTGTGGCCACCGTTTCGCGTACCGATTCGGTTTGTTAAGAGTCGCTGACATGTAGACCCCACCCTATCTGTTGGCCCGTGGCGCGCTGAAGCGTTACTGGGCCAGCCTAGTTCGTTTTCCCTCATTCTGGCCCGTTTACTTTCCCGCCTAGGCCCAGATTTTGAATTCAAATAAATTCCTTTCAGTCAAATTCTTTACAGATGCTTTGCTAAAAATCAAATAGATTCAAATCCACTCAACAAAATTTGATGACTTTATATTGATGGAAAGCCTATGAAATGCTCTATCCAACCACACTGGTTTCAACCTCATAACTGTGGTAGTTTTTGAATAATAAAAATAACAAGTCAGAGAGTTTTCAGAGTTCAAATAAATTTATAAAATCAACCATTTTGAATTTTGAGGTGATTCCACCTCCCATAATTCACATTTCACAAACTCTAATTGTTTATGCAAAATATCATATAGGTACTGTATATGATCATGGGCTAGAATCAAAAATTGACTATGTAGTCAATACTAGCTCATTTAAACTATTTCAAATTTAGGATTTCAAATCTATGAGGTGTAGCACCTCATTTAAATCATTTTCCCAAGTGTTATGAAGTAATGTGATGACCTCTATTGCATGGTCTCATACTTTCTCACTTGAGGATCTTAAATCAAATAGGATTTAAATTACATGAGGTATGGAACCTCATTTAAATCATTTTTCTCAAATGATAAATGTGAAGTATGGACCTTGGTCATCATAATATCACATTTATGAATTGAGGAGATTAAATCTTAAGAAGATCCAATGAGAGGAAATTATTTCTCCAAAGAACTAAATAGAAACCCTAATCCCTATTCCACTAAGAGGAATTAGTTTTTCAAACCCTAAAGAAGAAACCCTAGTCTAATGTTGAGTAATGTAGATGATGATGCTAGATCACCTTGAGTGAGCCATTAAGGCTAATTAAGTCTACTTAAGTATTGTTTGGTGATTGTATCCTCGTATTCGTTTATAGACGCTAGTACCGGAGACTATCAAGAGGAGGAGGTATTCTACCAAGAAGAAGGAGAAGAGAACTTTGATCACTACCCCAACCAAGGCAAGCTAGACTAATGCAAACTATTTTGTTGCAAGCTAACATTCCTGCAAGTTGATCTTGTGCAAAGCTCTATATTTGAGATCTTTTCAAAAAGAGAAATCCATGATCTACTTCTCTTTGTAATTCTACATAAAATTGTGACCCACTTGCACTTCTCTAACTGACTCATCCTAATTGCTCACAGATGGAGTACACCTGCAAGTCCTATCAGCTTGGCCACGAAGGAAACCTAATGTTCGAGAAGGATTTGAAACAACTGGTTGAATATCTAGGACGCCCGTATCCCGAGTTCTTCGGAATACCCCTCAACCATCCATCGGGAGGACAACCTCGATGGGAAGTTACTGCAGATCTGAGAGGAAAGCTAGGAGCCCCAATATGGGACACCATATGGTTCTCGGTAACTGGAACTACTTGGAAGGAAGGAATAGCCAGAGCGATGCAAGAAGCAATTGCCCGTCTGTGTGGACAGAATGTGAACAAGATCAAGAACACTCGCTTTGTTTACTACCCAAGACATGACCCCATGGGAAGACCAATAACCATGCCCCCGCATCCGGAGATGAACCACTATGTGGCATACCTGGATTTCATGATGTACAAGACCTGTAAGGAGTTGGACAACGCCCTCGCATTTCACCAAGCACATTACCCCTGAAGCTGAAGAACCCACCATGAAGAATAGTATCATTAAAGCACTTTTGTAGGTGTGCGTTTGTATCAAGATCCCCTTGTATCGTAGAACGAATGAATGGTTCTTCAAACCAACGGTGTGTTAGCTTTGTAATGTGTGATGCTTGGTATGAATGAATAAGTGTTGTTGGTTTTACCCCTGCAACACTACTCAAGTTTTCAAGTTATGAACTTTTTAAACTTTAACAAAGCAAACCATAGAAATTTCCCTCTTATCTTATCATCTACCTCAATGTTCAGATGGCCCCACCAACCCGCAGCACCAACCAGGACGTAATGATGCAGATGCTCCAGATGATGATGGCAGACCGAGAAGCCGGGAGAGCTGAACGACAAGCCAACATAGCTGCAATGCAACAGATAGCTCAGAACAATCAAGGCCATGGAAACCACGATCACCCTGGATCGAAGCTGAAGAACTTTCAGAACACCAACCCACCCATGTTCAGCAAGACAGAAGAACCCATGGATGCTGATGAATGGCTCCAGACCATGGAGAACAACCTAGAAGTTGCGGGAGTTGAAGCTGCAGAGAAAGTACTGTTCACCACCCACTACCTGTCAGGACCTGCAAGAGCCTGGTGGACAAGTGCACGTGCAATGAATGCGGGACAGATGATGACCTGGGAAGACTTCAAGCTGAAGTTTAGCAAGTATCATGTGCCCCAAGGATTGATCAAGAAGATGAGAGACGAGTTCCGTGAACTCAAGCAAGGAAGGATGTCCGTGGTGGAATACCGCGACAGGTTTCTTACTCTGTCAAGGTACGCCCCGGATGAGACCGACACAAACGAGAAAAGGAAGGAGAGATTTCTGAATGGACTGCATGATGAAATGCAAACTGTGTTAGTAAAAATTCTGTTCGCTGACTTGGAAGCCTTGGTGGACTCAGCCATACAGATGGAAGGGAAGCTGCATCAAGCCAATGAGAACCGCAAGCGAAGGATGATGAACCAGAATGGACCCCACCATGCCCAGAAGTACCGCAACAACTCCTCTGGAGGATTTACCCCAAGACACAACAAGCCCCTGCTCAGAGTTATCGCCCAAACTACACCAACAACAACGGAGGACCCCCGAAGCCCAGAGGCAACAACAACAACAGCAAGAACCACCACCCCAACAGCAACCAGAATGGGAACAACAACAACACCAACACTGCCCCAAGGACTGGGAGCAATGCTACCCCCATCACCCCAAAGGACAAGGCAACAATAACCTGTTATGAATGTGGCACTGTGGTCCATTACTCCAATGAATGCCCCAAGAAGATCGCCAAGACTGCCCCCAATACTGCTGCACCTGCCCAGCAACAGCGCCGCTTCGCAGCCAGAAGGAACCAGAACAACCACAACGGCCGTCTCTACCACATGAGTGCCACAAAAGCTCAGGAAGCACCTCAGGCCGTGCCAAGTATGTTTTCCTGTTAATCCAATTGCTCAATCTCTCTTAGGAACCTAAATTTTCTTAAAATCTCAGGACGAGATTTTTTTAAGGGGGAAGGGTTTGTAACATCCCAAATTTTCAAACAAAGAAGAAAATGAATTTCCCTATTTCCAAATTTTGGAACCAACAAAAACTTTTATTAAATTAAGTTGATACATAGTGATCATGCTTATATGTTGTGATTTTGCCATGATTGTTTGTTGAAGTATTTCTGAGAGGATCTTAAACCCTAAACCCTATCCTTTTCACCATCCAAGTTAAAACAAAATAAAAAGAAATTAAATAAGAAAAGGGCCTATGTGTCTATGGCTATTTTTGGTAAAACTTTTACCTAGGCTCTTCTACCTTGTTTAGGTGTTTTGAAAACATCAACAAACCTAACCTAGTACTTACCAACAAATTCAAGTAAGAAACAAAAATAAAATAAACTTTGCATAGAGGCATATGTGACACCTAGCCATATTACCGAATCTTGCCATATGCCCTCCTACTCTACCCAAATGGGTTGAAACCATCCCTAAACCTAATCTAACCCTAAATGGACCCTAGACCATTCCCAAGTAAAGCAAGAGGAACAAAATAGAAGAATAAGAAAAATTGAAATATCACCTCTTATGTGTTATGGCCATTTTTGCAAATCTTTGAACTAGGCCTTTTGGAAGTGTTTCAATGGTTTGGAAATGTTCCTAAACTAATAAGAATCAATTTTGAATCAAGAAAAACCAAATCAAATAGAGAGAAATAAAATAAATGATAAGAATGCAAATATCACTCACATACACATTTAGCCAAATATGCAAATCATCAACCAAGGCCACCATTGCTTGTGCCATACTTGTGGAACACTAATATATCAATAACAAACACATTTGCATCAAAGAAACACAAATCAAATCAAAGGAAAAATCAAATCCTTGTTACATATGATAATGGTCATTTTACACTTTCTTAACATCATGCCCACTTTGAGCCCTAGTATTAAGAGTTTTCTAAACTAAACCATTTCAAGTCTTTGAACCTCATCCAAGATCTTACCAAGATGAACATTTTTGGTGTTGACCATCATGGTTGACTCTGCCTAGTTTGACCAGTATAAAAGTGACAAGTGGCAACCTTGAAACAAAGAGAAGATCATCCACTTTTTGGATTTTCACAAAACCCTTCAATTTGGAACACCACCACCACCAATCTACTCCAAACTTTATTTGACTCACTCCCATAAAATTTGGTGCCAAAATTCAAAAGTTGAGTTCATGCGGGCATTTGACCAAACACCTTGCTGACAACTTTTTGGAAAAGTGAGACTAGCTATTACACAACAGATTTTGGCCTAAACTCGATTTGATTTGTGACGATCATTGTCCTTCTATGACTCCTGTACCCAAACCAAGTACTGGCCGTGGTGATTAAAGCATGGGGAGAGGCAGAACTCGGCCATGCCGTGCACCATGCGCACCTCCATGCCATCCCCCCTCTCAGCTCTCTCCTCTCCCTTTAATCATGTCCAGCAGCTTCCCCATGCATCACTGAGCAGGACCACACCAGCCATTGGCCAAGGAGACGCGCCTACTGGCCAGGAACGTACATGCCCAGAGCTCCCATGCATGCCAGCCGTGCGCACTCACCACGCTCTGGGAGCGCCAGAACGTGTGCGTGCCCGGTCGCCTCCGTCCTCCCCTACTCCTCTGCCGCTGCACGCAGCACCAACACGGCACCAGCTAGCTCATAGACATGCTCAATTGCCTGCGGAGGACCTATCGCCGTAGCCATGATCGCCGTCCTCCGCCACGGTACCGCGCAGACATTGACCTCGCCAGAGCTGTCCCGTCTTACTTTATCTGCGCCAGCATGCTCCCTCTGCTCGCCATGATATCAGCTACCTCGCGTGCAACCTCCCTTTCCCCTTCGCCGTCCAGAAACGTCACGCCATGATCAACCCGAGCTCACACCCGCAGCTCCTCCTCGCATCTATATAAGGAGGTCACCCCGCGGGGAATTACTCACACCATCTTGCTCCCCATCCTTTTCTCGACCTCCTCCACCCCTTGCTCCTCCACATCATCGCCGGTTGCCACCCAATTGCACGCCGGAGCCCGCGGAACTGCCGCAGACATCGTCGTTGATTGGCGCCACCTCGAGCGACGCCACCTATACCAGCAGCCTCCACATCCTCGACAACCTCCTCCTACACCTCGCCAACCCTCACCGGAGCGCCGGTAAGCTTGCCGGACCCCAACCCTCGCCGCCAGTAGGCTCCCTTCTCGCCGGAGACGAAGACCTCTCTCGTCCATCCGATCTCTTTCTAATCGTGTGGCCACCGTTTCGCGTACCTATTCGGTTTGTTAAGAGTCGCTGACATGTAGACCCCACCCTGTCAGTTGGCCCGCGGCGCGCTGAAGCTTTACTGGGCCAGCCCAGTTCGTTTTCCCTCATTCTGGCCCGTTTACTTTCCCGCCTAGGCCCAGATTTTGAATTCAAATAAATTCCTTTCAGTCAAATTCTTTACAGATGCTTTGCTAAAAATCAAATAGCTTCAAATCCACTCAACCAAATTTGATGAACTTTATATTGATGGAAAGCCTATGAAATGCTTTATCCAACCACACTGGTTTCAACCTCATAATTGTGGTAGTTTTTGAATAATAAAAATAACAAGTAAGAGAGTTTTCAGAGTTCAAATAAATTTATAAAATCAACCATTTTGAATTTTGAGGTGATTCCACCTCCCATAATTCACATTTCACAAACTCTAATTGTTTATGCAAAAATATCATATAGGTACTGTATATGAGCATGGGCTAGAATCAAAAATTGACTATGTAGTCAATACTAGCTCATTTAAACTATTTCAAATTTAGGATTTCAAATCTATGAGGTGTAGCACCACATTTAAATCATTTTCCCAAGTGTTATGAAGTAGGGATTTCTATTTTCGTGCCCCTGGCTCCTTAGTTGTGCTCAATTTTCCCCAGCCCCTTAGTTTTTCCTCAGTTTTCCCCAAGACCTTGTCTGAAACCCGCAGAAGGAGCTCGGACGGAAGGAATCCCGTTTAGTTGACGTTGGTTGGTGCTGACAAGTGGGGCCGCTGTTGGTGCCCCGTAGTGGACACGTCTTCACTTATCCAGATCATCGTGGGACCCACAACTTTTCCACGTTAAGTGCGCCGGACCCACAGCTTACCCAGGTGACCGTTGCAAAATGGGAGCCCGAGCCAGCCCCGCGCCCGTGCCCATGCCCGTGCCCGTGCCATTGCTTCCCCTTTCTTTCCCCGCGCCCCATTGTTCTTCTTCTCCGCCAGCGGCAGCCCTTCTCCGGCAGGAGGGTGATGTCTAGTTTCTCTTCGACCTCCCGTTCTTCATGGCCGCAGTATGGACCCGTGCCTTTGACAAGATGCCATGACTGCCCACGCCAGGAGCCTCTGAAGCGGTCGATCTGTAATACGGACGAGAACGGCAACCGTGGACGTGAGTTCCTTGCATGCGAGAGCTTGCCATATAGAGAGGGGGATAAGGTTAGATCTCACTCCAATTTCTCTGTTTTCTCTCGATTTTCTTGCTATTCCCTCGAATTTGGGATTTAGGGTTCCCGTTGTTGTTTTCAGATCATGAAGAAATGTAGGCATTTCGAGTGGATCGATGTGTACGTTCAGAGGCTTCAATTGCAGGAATCAATTGGCGCTATTGGGGAGCGCAATTTGGGAGGGGGGACTTGCTGTAGAGAATGCGGCGGAGAGAGGAGCCGTTCCGATTATGCCTAATGCTCCCAATGTAGGACTGGTGGAAGTGAAGGGAGAACTGAAGAAAATGAACAAGCAGTTAAGGCAGCTGATCGAGTTGAAGAAGCAAGCTAATCTGATAGCTGGTTGTTTTTTCTGTTGTATAATTGCGATCGGATTCTTATCATTGCTCACCAGGCGCTAGAAGTTGTTACAAGGGATACCTTGTTACAAATTCATTATTCAGTTACATGTACTTGTAGTTGTTTTCATGGTTAGTGTGTGCATTCACCGAAATTACCAACTATACTGGAATGCTTTATGTATGCCTCATGTTTATACAAGGGATTCTTATCATATGTAGTTGATAATTGTTAGAGGGGTGACAATAATGCATTCAACGAAATCCGCAAATATGTATGCCTCATGTTTATACCGAAATTAAACCACTTTTGGGCCATTTCAAATTACTGAAACTATATGCCAAAACTATATCCCCTAAAAGAAAAAGGAAAGCGAAAGATAGTTGATAATTGTTAGAGGGGTGAAAATAATGCATTCACCGAAATCTGCAAATATGTATGCCTCATGTTTATACCGAAATTATAACACTTTTGGGCCGTTTCAAATTACCGAAACTATATGCCAAAACTATATCCCCTAAAAGAAAAAGGAAAGCGAAAGATAGTTGATAATTGTTAGTGGGGTGACAATAATGCATTCACCGAAATCCGCAAATATGTATGCCTCATGTTTATACCAAAATTATACCACTTTTGGGCCGTTTCAAATTACTAAAACTATATGCCAAAACTATATCCCCTAAAATAAAAAGGAAAGCGAAAGATAGTTGATAATTGTTAGAGGGGTGACAATAATGCATCCACCGACAGAGAGAGAGGGGTGGCCACGAAGAGAGAGAGAGGGGTGGCCACGAAGAGACGGGGAGGGGTATACTGCCCGTTAGATCAGTTGATCAACGGTTCGTGGAGTCGATCCGTGTGACAACGGCTCAACCAATCAGGATAAGTTTGGGCTTCTGAGAGCATTTATGACATAACTTGAGGGTAAAACTGAGTAGTACTAACAATCCAAGGGCACATAAATAGTAAATAGACTAAGGGATTCAAACAAAAAGAATTACAAAATGAAAAATGCATGTTTTGTACAATATAATTCATATTGGGCTACATCAAATTATTTGCAATTCAAATATACATGAGTGTGACAATTATGGCATCATTTAGACAAACTATGTTTTTGGGGAAGATGTTTTGCAAAGGGGTTTGAGTGGAAAACCATGCATCTTCATAGCTACACTAGTGATTCTGAGAAGTGGCAATTTGTGGTAAAACTTGATTTATATATGTTTGTTAAGGTTTTCTTGGTGGCAGGTTGCGTAGGAAGACTCCATGAGTAGGTGCCACTATGTTTTTATTTTTTTGAATTTTTTTGCGCATGAAATGCCTCAATTAGATATGTTAATCTCATTTGTTGACTCTCTGTTGACTAGCTACTTGAGGGTAAAACTGAGTATATTGCACTTGCCAGTCTAAGTACTCGAGGGGAAAACTGAGTACAGATAAAATTTCTGTATAAGGCCCGAGGTTATAGCTGAGTACACCAAACGTCCCAGGGTTAGACTCGTGTCGCGGTGCACGCTGCAGCCGTGCATAGCGGACGCGTGTTGCGGTACACGCCACCTTCGTCTTTATAGAGCCCTTTTCCTCTCCCTCGACGCACGTTCTCACTGCAACCGCCTCTCCTGTCCCATCATCTTCTCCACAACCGAAGAAAAAACCCCGAAGAAAACCGCCGGCGATGGAGAAGAATGAGATGCCCATTATCGGCGCATCAGCCACCGGCGTATCGGCCGCTGCCCCCGTCCAGGCCCCTGTCGCTACTTCCAACGTAGCAGTCGGCGCATCAGCCGCCGGCGCATCGGCCGCCGCCACCGTCCAGGCCCCCGTCCAGGCCCCCGTCGCTTGGGACCCGTATGAACCAGTGCCGTACGTCACGCCGGAGAACCCCTACGACACCAGCATCGTCGACGACGAGCCGGAGGTAACCCTTTGCTCCCTTGTTCTTATCCCATTTCAATCCTTTTGTGTTAGATCTAGCGTTATTAGGGTTCGTCTGTTCCTAGTTCAATCCATTTGTGTTAGATCTAGCGTTATTAGGGTGCGTCTGTTCCTAGTTCAATCCTTTTGTGTTAGATCTTGCGTTATTAGTGCTTGTGATTTGTTTTTGTTTAAGATTTGTGTCGATGATGATGAATATTTGGGCACAAATTGATTCAGGGTTTGGTCAGTAAACAATTGGTGTGTTCAAATTTGTTGTGCATGATCTTTGGTTTACTGACTCAAATCCTGGATATAAGTGTGTCCAATGTAACTGAGGCTACTGATACGTCTCCGACGTATCGATAATTTCTTATGTTCCATGCCACATTATTGATGATATCTACATGTTTTATACATACTTTATGTCATATTTATGCATTTTCCGGCACTAACCTATTAACGAGATGCCGAAGAGCCAGTTGCTGTTTTCTGCTGTTTTTGGTTTCAGAAATCCTAGTAAGGAAATATTCTCGGAATTGGACGAAATCAACGCCCAGGGGCCTATTTTCACACGAAGCTTCCAGAAAACCGAAGATGATACGAAGTGGGGCCACGAGCTGGCGACACACTAGGGCGGCGCGGCCCAGCCCTTGGCCGCGCCGACCTACTGTGTGGGGCCCTCGTGCGGCCCCCTGACCTATCTCCTCCGCCTACTTAAAGCCTTCGTCACGAAACCCCCAGTACCGAGAGCCACGATACGGAAAACCTTCCAGAGACGCCGCCGCCGCCAATCCCATCTCGGGGGATTCAGGAGATCGCCTCCGGCACCCTGCCGGAGAGGGGAATCATCTCCCGGAGGACTCTTCACCGCCATGGTCGCCTCCGGAGTGATGAGTGAGTAGTTCACCCCTGGACTATGGGTCCATAGCAGTAGCTAGATGGTCGTCTTCTCCTCATTATGCTTCATTGTCGGGTCTTGTGAGCTGCCTAACATGATCAAGATCATCTATCTGTAATGCTATATGTTGTGTTTGTTGGGATCCGATGGACAGAGAATACTATGTTATGTTGATTATCAATCTATTACCTATGTGTTGTTTATGATCTTGCATGCTCTCCGTTATTAGTAGAGGCTCTGGCCAAGTTTTTACTCTTAGCTCCAAGAGGGAGTATTTATGCTCGATAGTGGGTTCATGCCTCCATTAAATCTGGGAAAGTGACAGAAAGTTCTAAGGTTGTGGATGTGTTGTTGCCACTAGGGATAAAACATTGATGCTATGTCCGAGGATGTAGTTATTGATTACATTACGCACCATACTTAATGCAATTGTCTGTTGTTTTCAACTTAATACTGGAAGGGGTTCGGATGATAACCTGAAGGTGGACTTTTTAGGCATAGATGCATGCTGGATAGCGGTCTATGTACTTTTTCGTAATGCCCAATTAAATCTCACAATATTCATCATATCATGTATGTGCATTGTCATGCCCTCTCTATTTTTCAATTGCCCAACTGTAATTTGTTCACCCAACATGCTATTTATCTTATGGGAGAGACACCACTAGTGAACTGTGGACCCCGGTCCATTCTTTTACATCGAATACAATCTACTGCAATACTTGTTCTACTGTTTTCTGCAAACAATCATCATCCACACTATACATCTAATCCTTTGTTACAGCAAGCCGGTGAGATTGACAACCTCACTGTTTTGTTGGGGCAAAGTACTTTGGTTGTGTTGTGCAGGTTCCACGTTGGCGCCGGAATCCCTAGTGTTGCGCCGCACTACATCTCGCCGCCATCAACCTTCAACGTGCTTCTTGGCTCCTACTGGTTCGATAAACCTTGGTTTCTTACTGAGGGAAAACTTGCCGTTGTACGCATCACACTTTCCTCTTGGGGTTCCCAACGGACGCATGCTGTACGCGTATCAAGCTCTTTTTCTGGCGCCGTTGCCGGGAAGATCAAGACACGCTGCAAGGGGAGTCTCCACATCCAATCTCTTTACTTTGTTTTTGTCTTGCTTTATTTTATTTACTACTTTGTTTGCTGCACTAAATCAAAATACAAAAAAATTAGTTGCTAGTTTTACTTTATTTGCTATCTTGTTTGCTATATTAAAAACACAAAAAAATTAGTTACTTGCATTTTACTTAGTTACTTGCATTTTACTTTTATTACCATGTCTAGTTCTGCACCTGTTACTTCTTCACCTGAGGAATTAGTTTTCACTTTTAAACAAGGGGATGAGGAGAGTTTTAAAGATGCTTGGTCCAGAATTTTTGATTCTTATCGTAAAGCTGAACCTCAAATGACTCTAAGTTTGCTTCTTAGTAACTTTTATTTTGGTCTTATGATTCACTATAGATATGCCTTGGATGCTTTAGTGGGAGGAGATTTCCTTCATTGCAATGGGGATCAAGCTTTTAATGCCATAAAGAAATTGGTTGCATCACATGATTCAGCTAATAACTTTGATTCATCCTTTATTAGCATTTATAATAGATTAAACACTCTTGAGACAAGAGCATCTCGCTTGAACGAAAATTATAGATATGTTCGTAACCGTCTTGATCAAGTTTTAGTGAACTCTGAACCTTCATTATGGGATCCTACTGTTAAAATTGTTATCGGCGATCAAACTTTGCATGCTAATTGTGATATTATGTCTGAATTTTGCCTTATGCCTAAGAGTATTCATGAATCTTTGGCACTTTGGAGATTCGTTGAAGGGGGAGCAGGAATAACTCTTATTGATAACTCTGTTATAATTCCTAAGGGAATAGCTACGGGTGTGCATACAACCATTCTTGGAAGAACAATATCCATTGATTATCTTGTTATTGAATGTGTAGGAACAGGACAAATTACACTCGGAAGATCCCTGCTGAAACTATTGGGAGCAGTCATAGATATGGGAGAAGGCACCCTAAAATTCACCTCTACACCGGGGGTAGACATGTATTCCCTAAATCAAAGAGTAAGAAAAATAACAAGAAAGGTAGGTGCAAAACCCAAGGTAATGTTGATGCACCATCTCTTGATAATACTTGATATACACTTTCTGCGCCTAGCTAAAAGGCGTTAAAGAAAAGCGCTTATGGGAGACAACCCATATTTTTACTACAGTACCTTTATTTTATATTTGAGTCTTGGAAGTTGTTACTACTGTAGCAACCTCTCCTTATCTTAGTTTTGTTGCATTGTTGTGCCAAGTAAAGTCTTTGATAGTAAGGTTCATACTAGATTTGGATTACTGCACAGAAACAGATTTCTTTGCTGTCACGAATCTGGGTCTAATTCTCTGTAGGTAACTCAAAAAATTATGCCAATTTACGTGAGTGATCCTCAGATATGTACGCAACTTTCATTCAATTTGAGCATTTTCATTTGAGCAAGTCTGGTGCCTCTTAGAAATTCGTCTTTACGAACTGTTCTGTTTTGACAGATTCTGCCTTTTTATTTCGCATTGCCTGTTTTGCTATGCTTGATGGATTTTTCGATTCCATTGACTTTCAGTAGCTTTGTGCAATGTCCAGAAGTGTTAAAAATGATTGTGTCACCTCTGAACATGTAAATTTTGATTGTGCACTAACCCTCTAATGAGTTGTTTTGAGTTTGGTGTGGAGGAAGTTTTCAAGGATCAAGAGAGGGAGATGATACAATATGATCAAGGAGAGTGAAAGCTATAAGCTTGGGAATGCCCCGGTGGTTCACCCCTGCATATTTCAAGAAGACTCAAGCATCTAAGCTTGGGGATGCCCAAGGCATCCCCTACTTCATCGACAACATTATCAGGTTCCTCTAGTGAAACTATATTTTTATTCCAACACATCTTATGCACTTTGCTTGGAGCGTCGGTTTGTTTTTTTTTTCGTTTTGTTTGAATAAAATGGATCCTAGCATTCACTGTGTGGGAGAGAGACACGCTCCGCTGTTGCATATGGACAAATATGTCCTTAGGCTTTACTCATAATATTCATGGCGAAGGTTGAATCTTCTTCGTTAAATTGTTATATGGTTGGAATCGAAAAATGATACATGTAATAATTCTAAAATGTCTTGGATAATTTGATACTTGGAAATTGTTGTGCTCATGTTTAAGCTCTTGCATCATATACTTTGCACCTATTAATGAAGAAATACATAGAGCTTGCTAAAATTTGGTTTGCATAATTGGTCTCTCTAAGGTCTAGATAATTTCTAGTATTGAGTTTGAACAACAAGGAAGACGGTGTAGAGTCTTATAATGTTTACAATATGTCTTTTATGTGAGTTTTGCTGCACCGGTTCATCCTTGTGTTTGTTTCAAATAAACCTTGCTAGCCTAGCCTTGTATCGAGAGGGAATACTTCTCATGCATCCAAAATCCTTGAGCCAACCACTATGCCATTTGTGTCCACCATACCTACCTACTACATGGTATTTCTCCGCCATTCCAAAGTAAATTGCTTGAGTGCTACCTTTAAACAATTCAAAATTTATTACCTCTGATTTGTGTCAATGTTTTATAGCTCATGAGGAAGTATGTGGTGTTTATCTTTCAATCTTGTTGGGCAACTTTCACCAATGGACTAGTGGCTTCATCCTCTTATCCAATAATTTTGCAAAAAGAGCTGGCAATGGGATTCCCAGTCCCAAATTAATTAACAAAAAAAATAGACACTCCTCCATAGTATGTGATTGTTGGACGGCACCCGAAGGATTCAGTTAGCCATGGCTTGAGAAAGCAAAGGTGGGGAGGAGTGTCATCATAATACAACTAAAATAAAAAGGCACTCCTTCATGGTATGAGATTGTTGGCAGGCACCCGAGGATTCGGTTAGCCATGGTTTGTGAAAGAAAGGTTGGAAGGAGTGCCATCCAAAAATAAAATAAAATGGGAGCCACTCTTTGAAGGTTTGTCTGGCAAGGGGGTTAGAGTACCCACTACCATTCGTTGACAACAACAAACACCTCTCAAAATTTTACTTTTATGCTCTCTATATGTTTTCAAAATCAAAGCTCTAGCACAAATATAGCAATCAATGCTTCCCTCTGCGAAGGGCCTTTCTTTTACTTTTATTGTTGAGTCAGTTCACCTATCTCTCTCCACCTCAAGAAGCAAACACTTTTGTGAACTGTGCATTGATTCCTACATACTTGCATATTGCACTTGTTATATTACTTTACATTGACAACTATCCATGAGATATACATGTTATAAGTTGAAAGCAACCGCTGAAACTTAATCTTCCTTTGTGTTGCTTCAATGCCTTTACTTTGAAATTATTGCTTTATGAGTTAACTCTTATGCAAGACTTATTGATGCTTGTCTTGAAGTACTATTCATGAAAAGTCTTTGCTACATGATTCATTTGTTTACTCATTGCATTACCATTGTTTGGATCGCTGCATTCATTACATATGCTTACAATAGTATGATCAAGGTTATGATGGCATGTCACTCCAGAAATTATCTTTGTTATCGTTTACCTGCTCGGGACGAGCAGAAACTAAGCTTGGGGATGCTGATACGTCTCCGACGTATCGATAATTTCTTATGTTCCATGCCACATTATTGATGATATCTACATGTTTTATACATACTTTATGTCATATTTATGCATTTTCCGGCACTAACCTACTAACGAGATGCCGAAGAGCCAGTTGCTGTTTTCTGCTGTTTTTGGTTTCAGAAATCCTAGTAAGGAAATATTCTCGGAATTGGACGAAATCAACGCCCAGGGGCCTATTTTCACACGAAGCTTCTAGAAGACCGAAGATGATACGAAGTGGGGCCACGAGCTGGCGACACACTAGGGCGGCGCGGCCCAGCCCTTGGCCGCGCCGACCTACTGTGTGGGGCCCTCGTGCGGCCCCCTGACCTATCTCCTCCGTCTACTTAAAGCCTTCGTCGCGAAACCCCCAGTACCGAGAGCCACGATACGGAAAACCTTCCAGAGACGCCGCCGCCGCCAATCCCATCTCGGGGGATTCAGGAGATTGCCTCCGGCACCCTGCCGGAGAGGGGAATCATCTCCCGGAGGACTCTTCGCCGCCATGGTCGCCTCCGGAGTGATGAGTGAGTAGTTCACCCCTGGACTATGGGTCCATAGCAGTATCTAGATGGTCGTCTTCTCCTCATTATGCTTCATTGTCGGGTCTTGTGAGCTGCCTAACATGATCAAGATCATCTATCTGTAATGATATATGTTGTGTTTGTTGGGATCCGATGGATAGAGAATACTATGTTATGTTGATTATCAATCTATTACCTATGTGTTGTTTATGATCTTGCATGCTCTCCGTTATTAGTAGAGGCTCTGGCCAAGTTTTTACTCTTAGCTCCAAGAGGGAGTATTTATGCTCGATAGTGTGTTCATGCCTCCATTAAATCTGGGACAGTGACAGAAAGTTCTAAGGTTGTGGATGTGCTGTTGCCACTAGGGATAAAACATTGATGCTATGTCCGAGGATGTAGTTATTGATTACATTACGCACCATACTTAATGCAATTGTCTGTTGTTTTCAACTTAATACTGGAAGGGGTTCGGATGATAACCTGAAGGTGGACTTTTTAGGCATAGATGCATGATGGATAGCGGTCTATGTACTTTGTCGTAATGCCCAATTAAATCTCACAATATTCATCATATCATGTATGTGCATTGTCATGCCCTCTCTATTTGTCAATTGCCCAACTGTAATTTGTTCACCCAACATGCTATTTATCTTATGGGAGAGACACCACTAGTGAACTGTGGACCCCGGTCCATTCTTTTACATCGAATACAATCTACTGCAATACTTGTTCTACTGTTTTCTGCAAACAATCATCATCCACACTATACATCTAATCCTTTGTTACAGCAAGCCGGTGAGATTGACAACCTCACTGTTTCGTTGGGGCAAAGTACTTTGGTTGTGTTGTGCAGGTTCCACGTTGGCGCCGGAATCCCTGGTGTTGCGCCGCACTACATCTCGCCGCCATCAACCTTCAACGTGCTTCTTGGCTCCTACTGGTTCGATAAACCTTGGTTTCTTACTGAGGGAAAACTTGCCGCTGTACGCATCACACCTTCCTCTTGGGGTTCCCAACGGACGCGTGCTGTACGCGTATCAGCTACCTCTTTTTTTCGAGCCCATATTATCATGCATGATCTTTGTTCACTCTCTGTTCCATCATCGTTGCAACTGACTCCATGTTTTTTGCACGATCTTTGGTGCTACGTGACAGGTGCAGAGCAGCGACGTCGACAGCGACGACGAGTCCTTCCACACCAAGACTCATCACGTCCTCAGGAGGCTGCAGTCCGGCCATTACGATGGCCCCTTTGCTCGAGGCATTTACAAGTGCCCCTTCTGCAACAGGAAGCTCCGCGCCACCGACTTCAACTGCCTGGTGAACCATGCTGAATCCATTGGCAGATGCGGCGCTAGAGTTGGAACGACGGTGAACGTGCATGCGTTCATGGCCAAACACAAAGCACTTGGGATTCACCTGCGCAACCTCCAGGCGAGTCACAGGCGCAACCTGGAGGCGTTGAACATGCCTACTGCACTCTCTGTATGTGACTGCTCTATCTGTAGAGCAGCTTAAATTCATGTAAAATGTAGCTTATGTTGTAGGGTTCTATCGGTACTACTGTTGGATCTGTCGTGAATATATCTATGCTATGTTGGCTGCTCTATGCAAGCTTATCCTATATTTTCTCTGGATTTGTGCCCTAGATTTCCTACCTGATTGGGTAAAAACGAAGGCATAAAGAAATGAATGGCGTTAAAAAAACAGAAGGAGAAGCTGCTCTAGATTTGCTACCAATTTGGGCTATCAAATAGGAATGAGATCGAGCGAGAGAGAGGAAAAAGGTACATTGAAAACTGCTAATCTGGGCGAAAGAGACAGAAACCACTCGTGCCCACGTCCCGGACCCACAGGGCTCCACACGCTACGGCCCCACACGCTACGGCAACACAAACATGGTCTCGTCCTGTCCCACGCGGTTCCTTCCTACCAGCCCCACACGACGCGACCCCACAAACAACACGACCCCACTCGTCAGCACGGAACGGTCAACTTAACGGATTCCTGCCGTCGGAGCTGCTTCTGCGGGTTTCAAACAAGGACGTGGGGAAAACTGAGGAAAAACTAAGGAGCTGGGGAAAACTGAGCACAACTATGGAACCGAGGGCACGAAAATAGAAATCCCTATGAAGTAATGTGATGACCTCTATTGCATGGTCTCGTACTTTCTCAATTGAGGATCTTAAATCAAATAGGATTTAAATTACATGAGGTATGGAACCTCATTTAAATCATTTTTCTCAAATGATAAATGTGAAGTATGGACCTTGGTCATCATAATATCACATTTATGAATTGAGGAGATTAAATCTTAAGAAGATCCAATGAGAGGAAATTATTTCTCCAAAGAACTAAATAGAAACCCTAATCCCTATTCCACTAAGAGGAATTAGTTTTTCAAACCCTAAAGAAGAAACCCTAGTCTAATGTTGAGTAATGTAGATGATGATGCTAGATCATCTTGAGTGAGCCATTAAGGCTAATTAAGTCTACTTAAGTATTGTTTGGTGATTGTATCCTCGTATTTGTTTATAGACGCTAGTACCGGAGACTATCAAGAGGAGGAGGTATTCTACCAAGAAGAAGGAGAAGAGAACTTTGATCACTACCCACACCAAGGCAAGCTAGACTAATGCAAACTATTTTGTTGCAAGCTAACATTCTTGCAAGTTGATCTTGTGCAAAGATCTACAAGAGCAAGGCACCATTACATCTTACCTTAGGCTTAATGGTCCTATCCCAAGTTTCTACTTTACAAGCTTTATTGAATTGGATTTATCAAAGTTTATTTTTGATTCATGATTCACTTGGTTTAGTATGAAGGAGTACAAGAGCATCACACTTAGCCCAGAAAGCTATAAGCTAGTTAGCACCCCTCATGACTAGTTGCTAGTGCTAATACTAAAAGTGACTACTTTAGATGGGAACTTGTGAAAACCAATGACTTTGAAAACCTTGGAATGATGAGTCATTATATTGAAAGATTTTGAAGGTGAATATGACTTGTGAATGACTTGGTGAATTTTACAAAACTGATGGTTGGGTTCGGATGCGATACCATTCCAATTTCAAGTACACCCACAATACCTGAATCTGGGTAGGGCTTAACTAGAAACTTATGTATTTTAGTATGGGTTCCCTCTGAACAAGCGGCATAGGGGTTATGCCGAGGCTGCCTCCATTGAAAGTGAAATGACGTGAAATGAGGTGAATGTCCTACCCAAGCCCTGTGCAGTTCCCGGGTTGGCGGTTTGCTCTCACCGGGAGGCCAAGCTCATGGGGAGAGGTGCCTATACTAGGGTATGTAAATGAAAGGTTATGATTGGTAGTTCGCGTACTGCGTACGATAAATCAGGGCCAGTTACCCCTGACGGACTATTGCAATTGTTGTGGCACACGTGTACAACCTCTGCAGAGTTTAAACTATTCGAATAGCCGCGTCCGCGGTCATGGACAGTTGGAAAGGCCATACTGTTCCGTCATATGAATTTTTCCAAAATATGAATGGTGACTTGTGACTTGAATTGAAAGGTGACTTTGACTTTGAATCACAACAGAGTTGTGGGAATGACACTAATGTTCCCACTTAGGTTAGTTAGGCAATGGAAGAGGCTTTGATTACTAAAGCGCTTATGAAATAAAACTGGCTTTATGCAAATGAAACTAGAGCTTAGCACGCCCTTACTATAGTTGCTAGTACCTACATTAGTATTAGTTTGCGAGTACTTTAAAACTACTCATGGCTGTGTCCCTGGCTATTCAAATGGCCAGACTATGAAGACGAGCCCCAGTACCAGGATGAAGGACAGCAGGACGTCTACGATAACTAGGACCACTCCTGACGTCAACAGTTGCCTGTGGAACAGATGGACCACAACCGCTACTTCGCTTCCGCTATGTGTTTTGTAATTGATCAATAGATCAACTATTATTGTAATGAGACTGGATCATGTGATCCTTTTATTTGTAAGACTATTATGTGTTGTAGTGAATGATGTGTTGTGATATCAATCTATTATGTCTCGCAAAAAAAACAATATTCCTGGGATTGCGTGGAAGGGCATAATAGGCATGTGGACTTAAAAATCCGGGTGTCGACATCAGCGTATGTGGAAGCCGTGCAAGCGGTAGGGCGACTTGCGAGGACGGAAGGCATCATGCGACGATGGGCAGCACCATGGTGAGGGAGGCGCGGCGGCGGTGCATGATTGTAGAGGCGGCACTCTTTTTCCTACTAGCTTGTCACTAGTCCTTGCGTGGGGTGGACGGTGCGGACTCTCCCCCCGCGATCGGTGTCGTGTTCATTGTTGCTGGAGGTGGCGTGAGGGTTGAAGTCACAAAACAAGATCTCCATTCCTCCATGCGCTGGAGGGCGTCACCGACCTGGTCAGATGTCAGCATCGTGGTCGAAAGTGTCCACGTAGATACAATCTATAAGACACCTGCACCCAATAGCTGGAGCGCCAACTGACTAACGATTGTCTTCACAATCCCAGGACAATTTGACTCCCAAGGGTCAACAGTGAGTTTATTCGTTTGGAAATGGGCTCAGGTCAACAGATTTGGATCAGAAACACGATGTAGATGATGAAAACTCCCTCTGACTTTATTCTCGGTGTGATCACACGATCGGTGTGATCACACGATCGTACAAGACTGTTACAAGAGAAACTCGAAGGGCTTAAGTATGCACCAATAAATTTTACTGGCAGATCTAGGGTTTAATGCTATGAATGTTGGAGATATGCCCTGAGAGGCAATAATAAACTAGTTATTGTTATATCTTAGTGTTCATGATAAATGTTTACACTCCATGCTATAATTGTATTAACCGGAAACATTGATACATGTGTGTTGTGTAAACAACCAGAGTCCCTAGTAAGCCTCTCATTTAACTAGCTTGTTGATTAATACATGATCATGGTTTCCTGATCATGAACATAGGATGTTATTAATAACAAGATCATATCATTAGGTGAATGATGTGATGGACACACCCATAGTAAGCATAGCATGAGATCAAGTCATTAAGTTCAACTTGCTATAAGCTTTCGATACATAGTTACCTAGTCCTTCGACCATGAGATCATGTAAATCACTTACACCGGAAGTATGCTTTGATTGCATCAAACGCCATTGCGTAAATGGGTGGTTATAAAGATGGGATTAATTAAGTATTCGGAAAGTGTGAGTTGAGGCATATGGATCAAGAGTGGGATTTGTCCATCCCGATGATGGATAGATATACTTTGGGCCCTCTCGGTGGAATGTCGTCTTATTAGCTTGCAAGCATGTGACTAGGTCACAAGAGATGACATACCACGGTACGAGTAAAGAGTACTTGTCGGTAACGAGGTTGAACTAGGTATGGAGATACCGATGATCGAACCTCATAAAAGTAAAGTATCGCGTGACAAAGGGAATCGGTATTGTATGTAAATGGTTCTTTCGATCACGAAGTCATCATTGAATATGTGGGAGCTATTATGGATCTCCAGGTCCTGCTATTAGTTATTGATTGGAGAGGAGTTTCGATCATGTCCGCATAATTCTCAAACCGTAGGGTGACACACTTAAGGTTTGATGTCGTTATAAGTAGATATGTGATACGTCTCCAACGTATCTATAATTTCTGATGTTCCATGCTTGTTTTATGACAATACCTACATGTTTTGTTCACACTTTATGATGTTTTTATGCGTTTTCCTGAACTAACCTATTGACGAGATGCGGAAGTACCAGTTCCTGTTTTCTGCTGTTTTTGGTTTCAGAAATCCTAGTAAGGAATTATTCTCGGAATTGGACGAAATCAACGCCCAGCATCTTATAATTCCACAAAGCTTCCAGAAAGCCAGAGAGGGACGAGAGGGGGGCCCTGGGGGCCCCACACGCCAGGTCGGCACGGCCAGAGGGGGGGCCGCGATACCCTATTGTGTGGTCCCACCAGGGGCCCTCCGAGGCCGCCCTTCCGCCTACTTAAGGACTCCATCGCGAAAACCCTAGACGAATAAGCCACGGTACGAGAAACCTTCCAGAGCCGCCGCCATCGCGAAGCCAAGATCTGGGGGACAAAAGTCTCTGTTCCGGCACGCCGCCGGGACGGGGAAGTGCCCCCGGAAGGCATCTCCATCGACACCACCGCCATCTTCATCACCGCTGCTGTCTCCATGATGAGGAGGGAGTAGTTCTCCCTCAAGGCTAAGGGCTGTACCGGTAGCTATGTGGTTAATCTCTCTCCTATGTACTTCAATACAATGATCTCATGAGCTGTCTTACATGATTGAGATTCATATGAGCTTTGTATCACTATTAATCTATGTGCTACTCTAGTGATGTTATTAAAGTACTCTATTCCTCCTCCATGATGTAATGGTGACAGTGTGTGCATCATGTAGTACTTGGTGTAGTTTATGATTGTGATCTCTTGTAGATTATGAAGTTAACTATTACTATGATGGTATTGATGTGATCTATTCCTCCTTTCATAGCTTGATGGTGACAGTGTGCATGCTATGTTAGTACTTGGTATAATTGCGTTGGTCTATCATGCACTCTAAGGTTATTTAAATATGAATATCGAATGTTGTGGAGCTTGTTAACTTCGGCATTGAGGTGCTCTTGTAGCCCTAAACAATTAATGGTGTTCATCATCCAACAAGAGAGTGTAGAGTGGTTTTATTATGTGATCAATGTTGAGAGTGTCCACTAGTGAAAGTATGATCCCTAGGCCTTGTTTCCAAATACTGCAATCACCGCTTGTTTACTGTTTTACTGCATCTCTACTTCCTGCAATATCTCCCACGTTAACTGCACGCCAGCAAGTATTTTCTGGCGCCGTTACTACTGCTCATATTCATTCATACCACTTGTATTTCACTATCTCTTCGCCAAACTAGTGCACCTATACATCTGACAAGTGTATTAGGTGTGTTGGGGACACAAGAGACTTCTTGTATCGTGATTGCAGGGTTGCTTTTTGAGGGATATCTTTGACCTCTTCCTCCCTGAGTTCGACAAACCTTGGGTGATCCACTTAAGGGAAAACTTGCTGCTGTTCTACAAACCTCTGCTCTTGGAGGCCCAACACTGTCTACAGGAAAAGGAGTGTGCGTAGACATCAAGCTATTTTCTGGCGCCGTTGCCGGGGAACGAAGAAAAGCTACAATACAGAGATTTCTACCTCCCACGTCAACCACGAGCCAGTTATAGACAGTCAAGTATTTTTTGGCGCCGTTGCCGGGGAGGAAAGGTAAAAGGCACTCACAATCCGGTCCCAGGTAACTAAGTTATTTTCTGTTGCCATTGTAAGTGCTCGAAGCTATTTCCTTTAGATCCTGCAATTGCATCTTTTTGTTTCTTGTTTATCACTAGTTAGGCATAATGGAAAGCAACTATGAGCTTTTTAATCTATTTCCTGAGTTAAGACATAAATGGTGTGTTGCAAAAATTAAAAAACCTATGGAACCTTATTTGCATGCTAATGGCAATGTTATTAGTATGAACACTTTGAACACCATTGTTGCTAATGATATGGAAAATTCTAAGCTTGGGGAAGCTAGTTTTGATGAGCATGATATTTTTAGTCCCCCAAGCAAGGAGGAGAAAATTTTCTTTGATGATACTTTACCTCCTATTTATGATGATTATAATGATAGTAGTCTTTTGGTGCCGCCTACTATGGAGAGTAAATTTTATTATGATTGTACTATGCCTCCTAGACTTGATGAGAATAATAATGATAGCTACTTTGTTGAATTTGCTCCCACTACAACTAATAAAATTGATTATGCTTATGTGGAGAGTAATAATTTTATGCATGAGACTCATGATAAGAATGCTTTATGTGATAGTTATATTGTTGAGTTTTCTCATGATGCTACTGGATATTATTATGAGAGAGTAAAATATGGTTGTAGAAATTTTCACGTTACTAAAACACCTCTCTATATGCTGAAATTTTTGAAGTTACACTTGTTTTATCTTCCTATGCTTGTTGCATTATATTTCATGAATTTGTTTATTTACAAGATTCATTTTCATAGGAAGTGGGTTAGACTTAAATTTGTTTTGAATTTGCTTTTTGATTCTCTCTTTTGCTTCAACTCTTATTTCTTGGGAGTGCATCATTAAAATTACTGAGCCCATCTTAATGGCTATAAAGAAAGCACTTCTTGGGAGATAACCCATGTCTTTATTTTACTACATCAATGTTGTTTTATATTTGAGTCTTGGAAGTTGTTACTACTGTAGCATCCTCTCCTTATCTTTATTTTATTGCAATGTTGTGCCAAGTAAAGTCTTTGATAGAAAGGTCGATACTAGATTTGGATTACTACGCAGAAACAGATTTCTGTCTGTCGCGAATTTGGGCAGGGTTCTCTGTAGGTAACTCAGAAAAATCTACCACTTATTGTGTGTGATCCTCAGATATGTACGCAACTTTCATTCAATTTGAGCATTTTCATTTGAGCAAGTCTGGTGCCTCTAAAAAATTCGTCTTTACGGACTGTTCTGTTTTGACAGATTCTGCCTTTTATTTCACATTGCTTCTTTTGCTATGTTGGATGGATTTCTTTATTCCATTAACTTCCAGTAGCTTTGGGTAATGTCCACAAGTGTTAAGAAAGATTGTGTCACCTCTGAAGATGTGAATTTTGATTATGCACTAACCCTCTAATGAGTTTGCTTTGAGTTTGGTGTGGAGGAAGTTTTCAAGGGTCAAGAGAGGAGGATGATATATGATCAAGAAGAGTGAAAAGTCTAAGCTTGGGGATGCCCCCGTGGTTCATCCCTGCATATTTCAAGAAGACTCAAGCATCTAAGCTTGGGGATGCCTATCCCCTTCTTCATCAACAATTTATCAGGTTTCTTCTAGTGAAACTATATTTTTATTCCATCACATCTTATGTACTTTACTTGGAGCGTCTGTGTGCTTTTATTTTCATTTTGTTATTTTCATTCTCTGAATAAATGCTTGTGTGGGAGAGAGACACGCTCCCTTGGTTCATATGAACACATGTGTTCTTAGCTTTTAATGTTCATGGCGAAGGTTGAAACTGCTTCGTTAATTGTTATATGGTTGGAAACAGAAAATGCTACATGTGGTAATTGGTATGATGTTTTGAATAACTTGATACTTGGCAATTGTTGTGCTCATATAGATTATGTTTAAACTCTTGCATCACATACCTTGCACCTATTAGTGAAGAAATACATAGAGCTTGCTAAAATTTGGTTTGCATGATTGGTCTCTCTAAGGTCTAGATATTTTCTAGTAAAGTGTTTGAACAACAAGAAAGACAATGTAGAGTCTTATAATGCTTGCAATATGTTCTTATGTAACTTTTACTGTACTAGTTCATACTTGTGTTTGCTTCAAACAACCTTGCTAGCCTAAGCCTTGTATTGAGAGGGATTACTTCTCATGCATCCAAAACCCTTGAGCCAAAAACTATGTCATTTGTGTCCACCATACCTACCTGCTACATGGTATTTCTCTGCCATTCCAAAGTAAATTGCTTGAGTGCTACCTTTAAAAAATTCCATTCTTTGTCTTTGCAATATATAGCTCATGGGAAAAATAGCTTAAAAACTATTGTGGTATTGAATATGTACTTATGTATCTTATTTCTTATTAAGTTGCTTGTTGTGCGATAACCATGTTCCTGGGGACGCCATCAACTATCTTTGTTGAATATCATGTGAGTTGCTATGCATGTTCGTCTTGTCTGAAGTAAGGGTGATTTATCATGAGTTGAATGGTTTGAGTATGCATATTGTTAGAGAAGAACATTGGGCCGCTAACTAAAGCCATGATCCATGGTGGAAGTTTCAGTAATGGACAACAATCCTCAATCTCTTATGAGAATATTATTTGTTGTTGAATGCTTATGCATTAAAGAGCAGTCCATTATCTGTTGTCTATGTTGTCCCGGTATGGATGTCTAAGTTGAGAATAATCAAAAGCTAGAAATCCAATGCGAGCTTTCTCCTTAGACCTTTGTACAAGCGGCATAGAGGTACCCCTTTGTGACACTTGGTTAAAACATATGTTATGCGATGATAATCCATGTAAATCCAAGCTAATTAGGACAAGGTGCGGGCACTATTGGTAATCTATGCATGAGGCTTGCAACTTGTAGGATATAATTTACATAATGCATATGCTTTATTACTACCGTTGACAAAATTGTTTCTTGTTTTCAAAATAAAAGCTCTAGCACAAACATAGCAATCCATGCTTCCCTCTGCGAAGGGCCATTCTTCTACTTTCATGTCGAGTCAGTTTACCCATTTCTTTCTATCTTAGAAGCAAACACTTGTGTTAACTGTGCATTGATTCCTACATACTTGCTTATTGCACTTATTATTTTACTTTATGTTGACAACTATCCATGAGATATACATGTTACAAGTTGAAAGCAACCGCTGAAACTTATATCTTCCTTTGTGTTGTTTCAATGCCTTTACTTTGAATTTACTACTTTATGAGTTAACTCTTATGCAAGACTTATTGATGCTTGTCTTGAAAGTACTATTCATGAAAAGTCTTTGCTATATGATTCAGTTGTTTAATCATTGTCTTTACCATTGCTTTGAATCGTTGCATTCATCTCATATGCTTTACAGTAGTATGATCAAGATTATGTTGGTAGCATGTCACTTCAGAAATTATTCTTTTATCGTTTACCTACTCGAGGACGAGTAGGAACTAAGCTTGGGGATGCTGATACGTCTCCAACGTATCTATAATTTCTGATGTTCCATGCTTGTTTTATGACAATACCTACATGTTTTGTTCACACTTTATGATGTTTTTATGCATTTTCCGGAACTAACCTATTGACGAGATGCCGAAGTGCCAGTTCCTGTTTTCTGCTGTTTTGGTTTCAGAAATCCCAGTAAGGAAATATTCTCGGAATTGGACGAAATCAACGCCCAGCATCTTATAATTCCACAAAGCTTCCAGAGAGCCAGAGAGGGACGAGAGGGGAGCCCTGGGGGCCCCACACGCCAGGTCGGTGTGGCCAGAGTGGGCCGCGCCACCCTATTGTGTGGTCCCACCAGGGGCCCTCCGAGGCCGCCCTTCCGCCTACTTAAGGACTCAGTCGCGAAAACCCTAGACGAATAAGCCACGGTACGAGAAACCTTCTAGAGCCGCTGCCATCGCGAAGCCAAGATCTGGGGGACAGAAGTCTCTGTTCCGGCACGCCGCCGGGACGGGGAAGTGCCCCCGGAAGGCATCTCCATCGACACCACCGCCATCTTCATCACCGTTGCTGTCTCCATGATGAGGAGGGAGTAGTTCTCCCTCGAGGCTAAGGGCTGTACCGGTAGCTATGTGGTTAATCTCTCTCCTATGTACTTCAATACAATGATCTCATGAGCTGCCTTACATGATTGAGATTCATATGAGCTTTGTATCACTATTAATCTATGTGCTACTCTAGTGATGTTATTAAAGTACTCTATTCCTCCTCCATGATGTAATGGTGACAGTGTGTGCATCATGTAGTACTTGGCGTAGTTTATGATTGTGATCTCTTGTAGATTATGAAGTTAACTATTACTATGATGGTCTTGATGTGATCTATTCCTCCTTTCATAGCTTGATGGTGACAGTGTGCATGCTATGTTAGTACCTTGTATAATTGCGTTGGTCTATCATGCACTCTAAGGTTATTTAAATATGAATATCGAATGTTGTGGAGCTTGTTAACTCCGGCATTGAGGTGCTCTTGTAGCCCTACACAATTAATGGTGTTCATCATCCAACAAGAGAGTGTAGAGTGGTTTTATTATGTGATCAATGTTGAGAGTGTCCACTATTGAAAGTATGATCCCTAGGCCTTGTTTCCAAATACTGCAATCACCGCTTGTTTACTGTTTTACTGCATCTCTACTTCCTGCAATATCTCCCACATTAACTGCACGCCAGCAAGTATTTTCTGGCGCCGTTACTACTGCTCATATTCATTCATACCACTTGTATTTAACTATCTCTTCGCCGAACTAGTGCACCTATACATCTGACAAGTGTATTAGGTGTGTTGGGGACACAAGAGACTTCTTGTATAGTGATTGCAGGGTTGCTTGAGAGGGATAACTTTGACCTCTTCCTCCCTGAGTTCGATAAACCTTGGGTGATCCACTTAAGGGAAAACTTGCTGCTGTTCTACAAACCTCTGCTCTTGGAGGCCCAACACTGTCTACAGGAAAAGGAGTGTGCGTAGACATCAATATGGAATATGGAATGGAGTTCGAATGTTGTTCGGAGTCTTGGATGGGATCCATGACATCACGAGGAGTTCCGGAATGGTCCGGAGAATAAGATTCATATATAGGAAGTCACATTCCAAGTTTGGGAGTGGTCCGGTGAATTTTTGGAAGGTTGTAGAAGTTTCTAGAATCATCCGGAATAAATCACTATGGAAGGTAGAGTCCCGGAGGGACTCCACCAGCCCTAGCCAACCCACAGAGTGGGAAGGTGGAGTCCATGGTGGACTCCACCAAGGTGGCCGGCCACACCACAAGGAAGGGGAGGAATCCCACCTTGTCTAGGTTTCCCAAATTTGGTAAGTTTTGGAGTTGGACTCCAATGTGGTTTTGGGGTAAACCCTAGGGATTTCCACCTATTTAAAGGGGAGGAGAGGGGAGGGGCTGCCAACACTTGGCTGCACCACCTAGGGGCTCCCTGGCCGGCGCCCCAAGCCCCCTCTCTCCCAAACCCTAGCTACTCCATCCTCCTTCAATTCTCCTGCGGTGCTTACGGCGAAGCGCTGCCGGAGATCTCCACCACCACCGTCAGCACGCCGTCGTGCTAGCGGGATTCCGAGGAGGATCTACTACATCCGCTGCCCACTGGAACAGGGAGAAGGACGTCGTCATCAACACCAAACGTGTGACCGAGTACGGAGGTGCTTCCCGACTGTGGCGCCGTCAAGATCTTCTACGCGCTTTTCAAAGCGGCAAGTGATCGACTACATCAACAACGAGATCTAATCTCGTAGGCTTTGGAATCTTCGAGGGTTAGTCTCATGATCTTCATCTCGTTGCTACCATCTAAAAAATTAGATCTTGGCTTGTTATTCGTTCTTGCGGTAGGAATTTTTGTTTTCTATGCTACGAATCCCATCAGTGGTATCAGAGCCGTGTCTATACATAGATTGGTTGCACGAGTAGAACACAATGGATTTTTGGGCGTTGATGATTTTGTTGTTTTTAGTTAGTGTACTTTTCATCTTGCGGGATGGTGGGATGAAGCGGCCCGGGCTAACTTTACATGACCGCGTCTCATGAGACTTGCTCCACGCTTGACATGCAGCTTGTATTGCATAAGTGGCTTTGCGGGTGTCTGTCTCTCTCACCATAGTTAAGATTCAATTTACTCTTTCTATTGACAACACTAGTGTCACTGTTGTGGTTCATGTTCGTAGGTAGATTGGATCTTACTCGAAAACCCTAAACCACGTAAAATATGCAAACCAAATTAGAGGCGTCAAACTTTTTTTTGCAGGGTTTGGTGATGTGATATGGCCATGATGTGATGATGATTATATTTGATGTATGACATGTTCATTATTGTATTATAGCAACCGGAGCAGCCTAATGCTTGTCTTTAAATTTGTTAAGACCTGCATGTCTATTCATCATGTAATAGCTTTATTTCAAGTAGTTGTTATAATAGCTATAAGTGATGGACAACCATGAAGCGGCGCCATGGACCTTGGTGCAATGCTGGTGATGATGGAGATCATGCTCGTGTGCTTTGGAGATGGAGATCAAAAGCACAAGAAGAAAGGCCATATCATATCACATATTATGAATTGCATGTGATGTTAATCCTTTATGCATCTTATCTTGCTTAGATCGCGACGGTAGCATTATAAGATGATCCCTCACATTAATATAAAGATAATAAAGTGTTCTCGCCTCGTATGCACCGTTGCTACAGTTCGTCATTTTGAAGCATCTCGTGATGATCGGATGTGATAGATTCTACGTTCACATACAACGGGTGTAAGCCATGTTGCACACGCGGAAATACTTGGGTTTGCTTGACGAGCCTAGCATGTACAGACATGGCCTTGGAACACAGGAAACCGAAAGGTTGAACACGAGTCATATGGATGATATGATCAACATGTTGATGTTCACCATTGAAGCTACATCATCTCACGTGATGATCGGTTTTGGTGTAGTGGATATGGATCGTGTGCCACTAAACAACTCTGAGGGATGTTGTATTAAGTGGGAGTTCATTAGTAATTAGATTAAAACATAAACTAATTATCATGAACATAGTCTGAATATTATTTTGAATTAAATTTGTAGAATTGGCATCTGTTATCTACCATGCGATAGTCTTGTAATTGAGATAGAAATATTGTTAAGTCTGACAAGAAACTTTACGGATTGGTACCGTACTGTTAAAGAATCAAGAAATGATTAAGTCCTATTGCAAACTTTTAGTAAACCTCACATTGCTGATTCAAAGAGCAATGGTTTCAATTAGTACCTAAAATCATCTTGTCTCCGTGAAACTTGAAGTTCAAATCCGTTTGAAAAGTAAGGAGCTGAAAATTTGTTTTCAGAAATAAGCAAGGTATAAGATATATGTGATATCTAAGACCTTATTGCAAGGTGATAGAATATAATCTAGCGAGACTACATAAACTCATAAGTTTTATGGGAATGTACGAAGGTTGAAGACGCCAGGCGTCCCAGTCCTCCAACTAGTTGGGCACTAACGATATTCGCGTATCCATGAAGTGATCATCCTTAGTATGCACTGTTGCTAAGACTCGTCGTTTCGAAGCATCACATGATGATCGGGTGTTATAGATTCTACTTATGCATACAACGGGTGTAAGCCAGATTTGCACATACGAGTACTAAGGTTAAACTTTACGAGCCTAGCATGTACATACATGGTATCGGAAAGTCGTCATGATTTGATGGATAAAAATTATGAGTGAAATTGTTCATCACATTAAAAGGTTACTAATAGTGAAATCCAGAACACTTGTCATGTGATGATCAACTTCAAAGTATGAACCTCAAGGTTATTAGTATTTTACCAATGGACCTAGAAGTTATTGAAGGTGAAGTGTTTTCTGAGAATGAGGAAAGCTAAAAGAGAAACTACAAAAGATTTTGGCAGAAAGAAAGAAAAGACTAGAAAGTCCAGCTCAGGTGTATATAGATGATATACATGTTATGAATGTATTCCTTGTTTGGTCACACAATGAAATTTTTGGGTATTTATACCATATTGGTTGGTATGAGGTGTCATACAAAACAACGCAATACCAGAATTCGATGGCCTAAATGACTGACAAGGAATATGGTAGGAATGCACGTCTGGAACAAAATAAAGTGTTATTGTGTTCGTCGTTGGCATTCTACCTAAACCTTCAGATTTATAATAAAGAACTTCATAATTGTTATTTTGTTCTGGTCAAATGAAAACAATGAGTTGTTCAAATTATGACAGTATTCCATGTACGATGGATAAGTTATTATAAATCTTTATGGTGAAGCACACATGCATAACACTGACGCTAAAATGTCATAAGGAAAATGATGTGAATTCCACTTATTAGTGGAACCGCCATTTAGGTCATGTTAGAAAGGAACGCATGAACTCCATGCAAATAGATTTTTGGAGTCATTTGATTGTTGAATCGTTTGGCACTTGCAAATCTCTTCTAAAGAGAATGACTGAAATACCGTTCATAGGCCAAGAGTTGAATGGGCAACTAACTTAGTGGAAACATACATGATGATGTATGTGGTTCATTGGGCATAATTGTGTGCGGGAGATTCTTCTACTTCATGAAAACTTCCAACAATGAATTGAGTTTATATATGTGGATATTTTTATTCGATAAGGAAGAAGTTTGAAACATTTGAATGGATTCAAATAAATTTCAGCATGAAGTGGAAATCATCGTAATAGAAAAGTCAAATATCTATGATTGGATCATGGTGGAAATATTTGAATTATGGGTTTTAGCGAACATCTAAGAGAGTTATAAAATTGTTCTACAACTCACGTTTCTTGGAGTATCATAGTGATGATGGAGTATCCGAGAGACGTATCCAAACCTTGTTGGATTAATGATGAGATAAAATAAAATGACGCCATTATATTTTTGTTGATAATGCTTTAGAGACTACCGCTTTTACACTGAATAGAGCATCATCATAATCCGTTGAAATGACACCATACGAGTTATGGCATGGGTATAAACCCTAATAGTCCTTTCTTAAATTTTGGTATGCGTAGCATAAGTAAATGAGTTTACAACCAAAATCTGATGAATGTCTTTGTTGGTTATCCCAGAGAATTGATTGGGAATTCTTTCCACTATGAAGTCAAAGACAAAAGTGTTTGTCGATGTTTCTTACTTATTTCCAAGAAATTGTTTCTAGCAAAGTATTTGAGTGGGAGGACAATGGAACTTGGTAAGGTTATGAACCTGAGCATGATGATCAGAGTAGTGCAGCATCGGAAATGGTTCCGGAAGCGGCCATGACGATCATGGCTCCCATGTCTACAAAGTGTTATAGTCATGGAGATCAAAGTACCTATTGAACCTTGTAGATGTGGTTTACTTTGTGATCAAATAAATGATTTGTGGACAAAGGATTGATTTTGAACAATGATAAACCAACTACATACAAAGAAGTTATGATGGGCCCTGACTCCGTTAAAATGGCTATGTGCCATGAAATCCAAGATAGGTAAATACTTTTTGAAAGTAAATGGATCTAATTGATGGACTTGGATGCAATATCCTTGAAGAAGCTCGACTTGTCGAAAAGTTGTTTACGACAAAGTTCAAAGAGTTGACTACGATAAGATTAGATCTTCCGTAGCAATGCTTATAGTCTATATGGATTATTCTAGTAGCCACTACATATTTCTTTTATGATATATGTTAGTAGGATGGAAGAAATACATACCTTCCATAAGTGTGTATTAAGGATGTATACTAGATACAACCAAGAGTTTTGTTGGTCCGTGGAATACTACATAGGTATATAAACTTCAATTGGATGAAGTGAGTATCGCAGAGTTGGAATCTTCACCGGATGAAATAGTCAAAGAGTTTTTGATTTCATCAGAAACGATGAAGATGCTTGCATTTGCAAGAAATTAAGTGGGAGCGCTGAGACATAGTTATAATATTATATGTGGATGACATATCATTGATTATAAATGATGTAATTATATACTTGATGTGATTAAAAGGTTTCATTGAGAATTAACTTCAATGAAAAGATATGGACTGAAACATATTTAGTGTCAAGATCTATGAAGATAGATTGAAACACATAATAAGTTGGGATTTCTATTTTCGTGCCCTCGGTTCCTTAGTTGTGCTCAGTTTTCCCCAGCTCCTTAGTTTTTCCTCAGTTTTCCCCAAGTCCTTGTTTGAAACCCGCAGAAGCAGCTCCGACGGCAGGAATCCGTTAAGTTGACCGTTCCGTGCTGACGAGTGGGGTCGTGTTGTTTGTGGGGTCGCGTCGTGTGGGGCTGGTAGGAAGGAACCGCGTGGGATAGGACGAGACCATGTTTGTGTTGCCGTAGCGTGTGGGGCCGTAGCGTGTGGAGCCCTGTGGGTCCGGGACATGGGCACGAGTGGTTTCTGTCTCTTTCGCCCAGATTAGCAGTTTTCAATGTACCTTTTTCCTCTCTCTCGCTCAATCTCATTCCTATTTGATAGCCCAAATTGGTAGCAAATCTAGAGCAGCTTCTCCTTCTGTTTTTTAACGCCATTCATTTCTTTATGCCTTCATTTTTACCCAATCAGGTAGGAAATCTAGGGCACAAATCCAGAGAAAATATAGGATAAGCTTGCATAGAGCAGCCAACATAGCATAGATATATTCACGACAGATCCAACAGTAGTACCGATAGAACCCTACAACATAAGCTACATTTTACATGAATTTAAGCTGCTCTACAGATAGAGCAGTCACATACAGAGAGTGCAGTAGGCATGTTCAACGCCTCCAGGTTGCGCCTGTGACTCGCCTGGAGGTTGCGCAGGTGAATCCCAAGTGCTTTGTGTTTGGCCATGAACGCATGCACGTTCACCGTCGTTCCAACTCTAGCGCCGCATCTGCCAATGGATTCAGCATGGTTCACCAGGCAGTTGAAGTCGGTGGCGTGGAGCTTCCTGTTGCAGAAGGGGCACTTGTAAATGCCTCGAGCAAAGGGGCCATCGTAATGGCCGGACTGCAGCCTCCTGAGGACGTGACGAGTCTTGGTGTGGAAGGACTCGTCGTCGCTGTCGACGTCGCTGCTCTGCACCTGTCACGTAGCACCAAAGATCGTGCAAAAAACATGGAGTCAGTTGCAATGATGATGGAACAGAGAGTGAACAAAGATCATGCATCATAATATGGGCTCGAAAAAAAGAGGTAGCCTCAGTTACATTGGACACACTTATATCCAGGATTTGAGTCAGTAAACCAAAGATCATGCACAACAAATTTGAACACACCAATTGTTTACTGACCAAACTGTGGTGACCCTGCATACCACTGCATGTTGTAGTATGCCAGTCGTTGATATAACATTCACGAAGTACCATTCCGCAAATATTACATCCCTCAGAGTAGTACAACAGAACATAGCAGGTCCATAACTCATTCATTTATTATTACAACTATCATACACATGTCATCTCGGAGCTCCTCTTGGGTCCTAAGAGGAATACTCCTGGGTTCGAGGCGAACCCAACATAGCTTACAATATAAGAGTCTCATTAAGTTATACATTTATTTCCTCGAGCAGCTAAATACTAAGAGTTCGGGCTGCTCGGTTACTACTACTACTGGATATCTCTAGGCTTGATCTCCTCCGGAAGCCTCCCCGGATCCGTAGACGATGAGGTAGTCTACGCCTTCTATACCTCCAGAGAGGTCTGGTTCTTCATAGCCGATGATCTCGGCTCCTTCATTGTTGTCGTAGTCCTCCTCCAGACGATTCAGACAATCTAAGCATGGGATTTAAGAGTGGTATGAGTACGAGCGTACTCAACAAGTTCATTATAGATAAGAGGTGTTTAATGCTCTAGCTACAATATTAGACCAGAAAGTCTAATACCAATGCAAGTTTTGATAAACATTTCTTCAAGAGATTGCTTTTATTCGAAAGAGCTATGTCCGTCAGCCTTCACCGGTTTACTAGAACTTCATGGAGCTCCTTTCCGGCCGCGTTCGCAGTTCCTTATCCCGAACGAGGAGTGACAGTCACGCTTCTTTACACTCTGCAGAGGTGTGTTGCTTTACCCATAAGAGATCTTAACCTTGGTGCCAACCGGGCAGCTTTCCCGTCCACACTTCCTTCGGTGTGAGGCCCGGTATAAGGTCTAGCCAATCATGTTCCTCCGCTACCTCGAACACCCACCCTTTGTTGCATGCCCCGACCCTGGGTCCTCGCCGGTCCCATTATTCCCACTCACGGGTGGACCCCGACCACGACGACAGTTTGGGATCGAACCAAACTCCTTCGCCGGTAGCTGCAACCCATCATAGACCGCAATACCGTGGGGACTTAAGGCTTCCCCAGCCAACCGCTTGCACTTCGAGCGACAAGTGTCTACGGACCATGCCGTGGGGACTTAAGGCTTCCCCAGCCAACCGCTTGCCCTGACAGATACAAGTGTCTACGGTAAAGCGCATCCATTGATGAACGAGAGATGGAAACACTTTTGACTACTCCGTCCCACTCCGGATCTTATGGTTAACACGGGTATTACGGCACAAGAATCACTGGCGACATTTGTTGTTTAATCCTAAATGGATATAACCCTTGCAATGGAACCTCCACCATATCAACACAATCCATGGTTCCATTGCCCACCACATAGTCATATTCATAGTTATGAAAGTAGTGGTTTTGATTTTTATGCAATAGTGATAACCATAATACTTTGCAAGTAATTTGATAGAAATACTCGAATGACATGAGCAAGTGATGAACTTGCCTGAACACTGCAAAGTTTTGCAGTTGGATGGTGTGGACTGACCCTTGTCCTCTGGTTCTAAAAAATAGCATCATTGTCCGATAAGGGCAATGGTTAAAGAAGCAATTATGCATGGTTCCAGTTTTAGGGTTTGTTTCCCCCCTTTCCGATGTCTTATCATTTTATGTGAGAGGTATTTACTAAGAATAATTTGGAGGTTCTCTATTTAGGGTAAATACAACCTTGAAATATTGTCAAGGTGTTTTTTATAGTCCAATTACATTAATGGACTTATTTTCTTTATTGAAAATAATATGTGTGATTTAAATCATTATTTAATTCATCAAATTAAGGCTTATTCTTAATTATCTTCAAAAATTCTCTTTGATATTTTATTTGGATAGAGAATTTTATGCTGATGGATTTTCATATTTTTAATTATTTTTTTAGAGTCATATTCTAATTTCTAAAATTCTTTTAAATACTCACTTAAATGGTATTTTGGAAAATGCCCAAATTGCCCTCGGGCCCACCTGCCGAGGGGTTAACCCGAGTGGGTTGGGCTCAACCCAGTTGGCCTGGTCCGGCCCACTCGGTCGCCCTCACTTCCCCTCTCTCTCTCCCTCACGAACCCTAATCCGTGGCTCTGGCGACGCGCGCGTCGCCGCCCCTTCGCCGAATTTTTTCGGCCGACTCCGGCCATCGCCGCCGGCGAGATGGGGTGCGTCTGAACCGCCGTTCTACGGCGCTTCAGATCTACCGCGCCGATTTGCTCTTCGTCGCCTCTTCGTGTCGTCCCCAACCCTTCTACTCGTCTGGCTGTGGAGATCCACGGCGATCTCGTCGCCGCCGACGTTCCTGAAGCCGTGGCGCCGCCGTGGCTTCGCCATCGTGTGCGCGAGCTGCCGCGGCACCGCCATGGCCTGGCTTGGCCTGGCGCCGCCGTGTTTCGGCGCGTGCCACCGCGGCCGCCATGGCGCCACCGTTCTGCTCGGCTCCAAGTAAGTGCGCCCCTCATCTGCTCCTTCTCTGTGCCTGTTCTTCTTCCTCGGCTAGCCCTACTGCTGTGCTGTGCTTGCCTGCACAAGAGCTGTTGTGCTCTTCTGCAGTGCCATGGTGCCTGCTCCTGCTGTGCTAAGCTGCTGCGCTATGCCTGTGCTGCTGCTGTGTGAAATCCATGCTGATGTGCTGCTTGTGCTGCTTGTGCAATTCTTCTAAAGCCGTGTGCTTGCTTAAACTTGCATTTCTTGCTTGAAACTATCTCTGTGACTCTGTTCTTGATGTTACTACTGCTAGATCCTCAAGTGTATTCAATTCCTTGCTCTGGCTTAATTACTATGTGTAATTCTTGCCATTTTGCAAGAGACAGTGTTGTTTGTGTGATGATTATTGGTTCTGGCTCATGGTAGGCTTGGCCTTGCTTAATTGTTATTCATATACATCAATTCCTTGATGATATGCTTCTGGATACAATCATAAAAGTGGTTTATGTACTTGTTTGTGATTCAATTGTTGCTTACTGTGGCTGTTTAATTTATATGATTCCTGTGAGATGCCAGTGATGCTCTAGCATGCCCTGGCATGCTCTAGCAAGCTGCTGATGATCCTGTGTTCATCAGTTGCTTGTTAAAAGCTGTGATGCTCCATCTTGTGTCTTACTGGTGCTCAATTTGAGCTGTGTGTGGTTACAGATAAGTGCTGGTGTGTGCTGTTGTTGGCTTAAGCAACTGCTGTTGCTTGCAGTGATCCATTGGATCCACTGCAAGGCTCTGGTGTCTTGATTACTTGTATAAATCATTTATCTGTGTAGCTTAGCAAGATTTATTAGATAAATGAGATGAACTGTTTCTGCAGTTATGATTCTTTAACTTGATTGACTTGAGCTAGAGGGATGCCAACCATTGTTGGGGACCCTAGCTCATACTGAACCCTATTGGGTGATGACGTGATGTGTTGGGCTTGGTGGCTTCATTGTTTTTGTGGTTGAGGTGGCCTCAACAGCATTTCTTGCTGTTCAGGAAGCTCCCACCCAAGTTGGCTTGATGTGTATGGACAAATGCTTTCTGGTTAAACCATATTTGGTTGCCAGATGCTTTTAATGTTGACAAACATGTATAGACACTTGATTGTCTATCTGTCTGATGGTTTAGCTGGCTATAGGTTGTCAAGTGAACTTGTGTAGCTGGCTAGGGACTAAATCCATGTTGGATTTCTCTGATTGTGTCCCTGTGTGGACACAATCAGTGTTCCCTGGATAATTTCCTACTGGCTTTTCCTATGTTTGCTTGTACCAAATGGCTAGATAGCCATATGATGACACAAACAGGGCTTCCTACCCTTGTGGTGTGCTTGAAATCATGCCTGTGCAATTTATGAACAAAACCATCTGGTTTGTTCATGATGATGTGTATACCTCACTCCAGCTCCTAGAATTGGTGTTGGTGTAGAGGTTTTGCTTCTGGTTGGATTATGAGCTTGCCCTGCTCCTCCTTGCAAGCTTGATGCTTGGTTAAATTCTGGTGATTTGGGAATAGGTGAGACAGCTCTGGCTGTTCACCTGTTCTTGGTGTTCTTGAGCTGTTCTTGCTATCTGGTGACTTACCCTGCTGCTGTGTCGATGGATGAGCTAGGGTTTACTGTGGAAAAGGGTTTTATATGCCAGGCCCTTGCTTCTCTGGTCGACAGCACTGCCTGGCATGTGTTGGTGACTCCTCTCTGTGCTATGTGTGTGTGCTGCATGCACAAGGCCTGGTAAGCTGCTAGGCTGTGTGTGTGTGCACATGCTTGGTATCTGGCTTGTGTCTTGGCTGAGAGATGGATCAGCTCGGCAGCTTTGATCATATCCCTTCCCTTTTCATTTAGTTTCTAACCTGCCAAGTGGCTATGCCACTTGGCATAACTTGTGTTTGTTGTGTTTATGTGCAGGTTCAAAATGATGATCAAATGGACAAGATGATCTTCAAGCTCAAGATTAGATGATATTCACATTGTAGTATTTAGGACAGATTCATACTTGTACTTTTCTTTTATCTTCTTTTTCTATTTATCCAAATTTGTGTAATGTGTTGTAATAATTCATTTATTTCAATTCTGAATATTGTAATTGACAATGTATAATGTGTGATTATCAATAAAGCTCCCATTTTCCTTAATGAGCTTTACATAATCGTTGTATTACTTATAATCTTGATTATTGATAATTGTTTATGAAATTATCTCAAGTTTGAATTAAGTGATAATCATTTGATGTTTGAATTTGAATTTCAAATTCAAATTTGGATTGAATTCAATCATACAACTTAGTTTAGAATTCAATCATGCAACTTAAGTTTGTGATGCAAACTCTCCACTCTCTTCTCAAAACCCTAGTTTAGTTGAATAAGGAACAGGTTTGTCGCACTCTCGAAACCCTAACCCTGTAAGGTGTCGAGAGAGAAACTTGTCCCCCTTCGATGCAGTTTTTGTTTAAAAGCGCGAAATTTCCCCGTAAATTACAATGCAATGCACATCCCTTTCTAAAATCTACCCCTCGATCGTCTCTAAACCTGGGACATCACAGCCTTTCCCCCTTAAAGAAAACTTCGTCCCGAAGTTGTGGTTGTAATACTTGAAGAGTTCGGGGTATGTTTTCCTCAGGTCTTCCTCCTTTTCCCAGGTAGCTTCCCTCTCGGGATGATGCTTCCATTGTATCTTGCAATACTTGATAGCTTTATTTCTGAGTTATTTCCAGCTCTCCTCGAGAATCTTGGTTGGCTTCTCGATGTAAGTCAAGTCTGGTTGTAACTCGAGCTCTTCATGTGATACTGGTTCATCGGGGGTTTTCAGACACTTTCGGAGTTGTGACACATGGAATACATTGTGAACTTGAGCTAGCCTTCCCGGTAGATCCAATTCAAAGGCTAAACCTCGGTTCTGACTCAGTATCTTGAAAGGTCCTATGTATCTAGGACTGAGCTTTCCTTTTACTCCAAACCTGCGAGTCCTTTCATCGGGCTTACCTTAAGATATACCATGTCTCCAACTCGTGGCTCCCATGTTCTCCTCTTCTGATCGGCATAACTCTTTTGTCGACTTTGGGCTATCTTGAGCCTATCTCTGATAATGTCAATGATTTGTTGTTTTTCCTTGACATAATCAGGGTTGAACTCTTTGCTTGCTCTGGCTTCATACCAACATATCGGTGATCTACACTTCCTTCCATACAGAGCTTCAAATGGTGCCATCTTGATGCTGCTTTGATAGCTATTATTATATGAAAACTCTGCTAGTGGTAAGTGCTCCTCCCATGATCCTCCGAAGTCTAGAGCACAAGCCCTAAGCATATCCTCTAAGATCTGGTTGGTTCTCTCGGTTTGTCCACCTGTCTGGGGATGGTAAGCGGTACTATAGTCCAACTTGGATCCTAAAACTTCGTGTAGTTGCTTCCAGAATGCTGATGTGAACACAGATCCTCGATCCGACACTATCTTCTTAGGCACTCCATGCTTACTCACGATCTCTTTGATGTAAAGATCGATGAGTTTCTCTCCTTTATCCTGCTGATTTACCGCTAGAAAGTGTGCACTCTTCGTCAACCGGTCCACAATTACCCATATCATGTCCTTCTTTTTAGTAGTCATGGGTAGTCCGGTGATGAAATCCATCCCTATTTCCTCCCATTTCCACTCTGGAATAGGTAAAGGTTGTAACTTTCCTGCCGGACTCTGGTGTTCAGCCTTTACTCTCTGGCAGGTATGGCATTCCGCCACATATTGTGTTATTTCTCTCTTCATGTTGTTCCACCAGAATAACTCCTTTAGATCCATGTACATCTTTGTACTTCCCGGATGTATGGAATATGGTGTTTGATGAGCTTCCCGGAGTATTACTTCCTTAATTTCAGCAATATCCGGAACGCAAATTCTCTTCTGGAACCATAATGATCCAGATTCTCCGCGGTGAAATTCTGATGGTCTTCCTTCATCTATTCTTCTCATCTCCTCAACGATAAATGGATCGTCCAGCTGACCCATCATTATCTCATTCTTCAGGTTGACATTTAACTCATCGGCTACTTGCAATGCCGATAATCCTTCATGTGCTTCCTTCTCCTAAAGTTGTATTTGGGCTTGACTTATTTCCTTCCTCAACTCCGGTGAGATTTCTTGTTCCACTCCGCCGGTACTCTTCCTGCTCAAGGCATCTGCTACAACATTGGCCTTCCCTGGAGTGTAATTGATTGTCAAATCATAATCCTTGATTAGTTCAAGCCATCTTTTCTGCCTCATGTTGAGTTCCTTTTGGGTGAAGAAATATTTGAGACTCTTGTGATCTGTATAGAGCTCACACTTGGCTCCATAAAGAAAATGTCTCCAAGTTTTGAGTGCAAATACAACTGCTGCTAGTTCCAAGTCATGTGTTGGATAATTCACTTCATGAGGTCTGAGTTGCCTCGATCCATAAGATATCACTTTCCGATCTTGCATGAGTACGCAACCCAATCCATGTTTGGATGCGTCACAGTACACGGTGTAATCCTTGCCAACTTCCGGTACTGCTAACACTGGTGCCGTGGTGAGTTTCTCTTTTAGAGTTTGAAAACTCTTCTCACACTCCTCTGACCACATGAAAGGTGTGTTCTTTCTTAACAGCTTTGTCATTGGTCCTGCTATCTTAGAGAATCCTTCAATGAATCTCCGATAATATCCTGCCATTCCTAGGAATCCTCGGATTTCCTTGACAGTCTTGGGTGCTTCCCATTCTAGAACTGCTGCTACCTTACTCGGGTTAACAGCTATTCCATCTTTACTAATAACATGACCAAGGAATTCCACTTGATCTAGCCAAAATTCACACTTGCTAAATTTGGCATATAGTTGATGTTCCCTTAGTGTTTGCAACACTAACCTCAAATGTTCAGCATGTTCGGCCTTGTTCTTGGAATATATCAAGATATCATCGATGAATACGATGACAAACTTGTCTAGATATGGCATGAAGATCTTATTCATGAGATTCATGAATATTGCTGGGGCATTGGTTAATCCAAAAGGCACTACAAGGTATTCATGGTGTCCATACCTTGAGACAAAGGCAGTTTTCGGAACGTCTTCCTTCTTGATCTTTATCTGGTGATAACCGGATCTTAGATCAATCTTGGAAAAGACTCCCGCGCCTCTAACTTGATCAAATAGATCTTGTATTCTTGGAAGTGGATACTTATTCTTGATTGTGACGTTGTTCAGATTCCTGTAGTCTCCGCACATCCTTCTTCCTCCATCTCTTTTATCCACGAAGATAACAGGTGATCCCCATGGTGAAACACTCTCTTGTATGAATCCTTTTTGTTCCAAATCATCCAGTTGCTCCTTAAGTTCTTTCAACTCCTTGGGCCCCATCTTGTATGGTGCCTTAGCAATCGGAGCTGTTCCTGGAATTAGGTCGATAGTGAATTCTATCTCCCTATCTGGTGGCATACCAGGTAATTCCGCAGGAAATACATCCTGGAATTCATTTACTACAGGTATATCCTCTAATTTCACCTCCTTCATGCTGTTCAGCTGTAGCTCCACTTCAATCTGTGTATGTTTGTCGCCTTGGTAAATCATTCTACTTCCATCGGGGCTTTTCAAAGATACTGTCTTGTTCACACAGTCGATCAATGCTCCATTAGCTTCTAACCAGTTCATACCAAGAATGACATCAATGTCCTTCATCGGTAGAATGAACAGGTCCGCGTCAAATGCGCACTTATTGATCATGATGACTTGTTTTTGTTTGGTATGGGTTACTACTATCGTTCCCCCCTCAGAAAGTATGGTTATGGGTGTATCTAACTTAGTGCAACTAATCCCATGTTTGATGATGAATTGTTGAGAAATGAATGATGTAGTTGCACCAGTATCGAAAAGTACTTTGCCAGGATGAGTGAGTATCTGGAGCGTACCTATCACCGCCTGATCGGAGTTGACCACCTCCTCCAGACTGGTACAGTTCAGCTTGCCGAAGGGCTTCTTATTCTTCCAGTTCCCTCCGGTGTTTCCTCCTCGGCTTCCACCTCCTCCAGACTGACCTCCTCCGGTGTTTCTCTTGGGGCAGTCCTTCAGCATGTGCCCCTCCTGGCGACAACCAAAGCATATAATCCTTGGTTTCTTGCAATCCTTGGCAAAATGCCCTGTGAGTCCACAGCTTCTGCAAACTATTTGATTTGCAGTCTGGAATGCTTGGTTCTTCCTACTACCGTAGTAGTTGCTGTTGTTGTTGTTGTTGTTGTTGTATCTGGGCTTGAAACTCAAGCTGGTATTAGGCTTGTTACTAACAAACCTTTTAGGCTCAAACTTGGCCTTTTTCCTTTTCTCCTCCTGCAGTTGTTTGAAATCATCTTCCAGAGTGATGGCAGCATCCACCAACTCTTGAAACTCCGTTGCTCTCATCATACGGAGCTGTACCTTGAACTGGGGACTTAACCCCCTCAGAAACCTCTTCTTCTTGTCCTCGGTGTTAACTTCTTCAACCGCATACCGAGACAGCTTGGAGAATTCCCTGACATAGGTCAGGATTGCCTTGTCCTTCTGCTCGAGACTTTCAAATTCTCGACGCTTCAGCTCCACAATACTTTCAGGGACATTGGATTCCCTGAACTTCCTCGCGAACTCCTCCCAGGTAAATACCTTTCCAGCCGGATAAACGGCTACTATATTGTCCCACCAGGATGCGGCGGGTCCACACAATAAGTGTGTAGCATAACGGACCTTCTCCTGGTCATTGCAACCAACCGTGTTGAGCTTTCGCTCAGTGTCCATAAGCCAATCTTCCGCGTCCATTGGCTCGGGCGCGTATGCGAAAGATATAGGCTTGGTGTTCTGGAAGTCTGCTAAGGTGACTCCCGAATTCTCGGGTCTTTCCACCCTGTTCTGTTGCAGCAATTCTTGGAAGAATTTGTTCTGCTGCTCCAACGTTACACGTTGTCTTTCCTCTACCAGCTGCATGTACTGGACAAAATTCTGCTGCGTCATGGGTGGTGGTGGTGGTGGAAACTAATCTCTGGCTGCTCCCTCAGCCGTTTCCTTTTGTTTTGCTTCGCGCTCCATGCGCTGCGCTTCGGTCTCCTCTCCTAACGCTCCCGACATAACCCCCTAGTTCTGCAACACAAGATGATACTCATAATTACTCCATGCGCAAGTTTTCTGAGCTCAACTTTGTGCACAGAACTAGTCGCGCAATGGAAATCAAGAAGCAAATCCAAATCATACAAAACATATACCATGTATATACATACTTAAGTGGTTTTATTACAATACTCAAGTCGATGTGAGTATGCAAACTCACTTATTAAAGTATATGTACAAATTTATACAAATATTACATACCATAATACACGTGGTACTTGTGTATTATAGCCTCGCCTCCCTTGGTGGACTCTAGTCGATCTTCACTCCCGGTACATCCCAGGCTTCCATCCGGTCGAACGTGTCGTCCTCCTGATAGACCCTGGAACATAAGGTCTCCCCGTCGGCTGGTAATCCGAATCAGATGATGATCCTAGGGAGAAGTCAGTGTTCACAAACTGATCGTTAAGTGCATCATAGTCCACCCATCGGGTGTACTCCCCTGTAGCTCCGCCATATGTGTTACCAACACTCATACCCGACTCAACCTGTGTCGGATACCCTCCATCAACTCCTTCATTACTAGGATAACTCTGGTTCTGGGTTGTGGCGTCATCATTCATCTCCCCATCATAATACACAGAAGTACTATGAGTTCCGATCAGATCCCCAACGCCAACCCGTGGAATTTTCTATAGGAGTCTCGGAACGCTGATTGTTTCCGGATTCCTCTCCGCCCTCGTATCCCCCATAGGAACTACCCAGAGATAGTTCCTGTGTAACAGGTGTAGTTTCACGCTCAAGAGGATCAATACTAATGTAGTCACCAGCTGAGTAAACTGGTGTGTGCACCACATTCTCCATAGGTTCTTTCCCTCTAATCTCCTCCTTGGGTTCAGTAAACTCCTCTAGCATCGTATCAATTGCTCCCATCAGATGATGGTTCAACTGAAAGAGTAATGATATGAAGTTGCGGCTATTATCCATATATTTTGCAGCTGCTATGGGTTTGCGTTTTGCATATTTGTAGTGGTTAAGCATGGGATCTTCTTCCTCCTGATTATGAGGAATATGGGAGAATTCGGAACCCATAAGCTCTTTCGTCTTATGTTCCCGAATGTCGGTTATGGCTCTCATAACAGCTATATGGTAGGCTGTGTTGATTGTCCTGGCTTCCCCTGCTGGCATGACTACGCTCATTCCCAGAGATTCGGGAAGTCGCAGTCCTACCCTACACTTGGCCAATACAGTACCATCATAGTACATGTATTTCTTTACTTGGATCTGGGGATCACACCCAAATTCAAGTAACATGGCTCGTAGAATATCTGCAAGTCCTCCTTCGTATTCACTCAGTGTGGAATCCATCACTTTCACGTTTCATCCGGGACGTGAACTTGCCATGTTGGCTGTAGAAATAGAAAGATTATAAGATTAGTAATAATGCATCATAATAGAGATAATAAAGAATTATCGCACTAAAAGATATGATTGTTGTATTCTCAATTGAATATACACCATATTTTTAGAGAATTCTTTACTAGTCCTATTTGACTCCTAACGTTTGGTCCCATTTACTAGGTTCCAACCTAAGGTCAAAGCTTTAGCTCTGATACCAACTGTGGTGACCCTGCATACCACTGCATGTTGTAGTATGCCAGTCGTTGATATAACATTCACGAAGTACCATTCCGCAAATATTACATCCCTCAGAGTAGTACAACAGAACATAGCAGGTCCATAACTCATTCATTTATTATTACAACTATCATACACATGTCATCTCGGAGCTCCTCTTGGGTCCTAAGAGGAATACTCCTGGGTTCGAGGCGAACCCAACATAGCTTACAATATAAGAGTCTCATTAAGTTATACATTTATTTCCTCGAGCAGCTAAATACTAAGAGTTCGGGCTGCTCGGTTACTACTACTACTGGATATCTCTAGGCTTGATCTCCTCCGGAAGCCTCCCCGGATCCGTAGACGATGAGGTAGTCTACGCCTTCTATACCACCAGAGAGGTCTGGTTCTTCATAGCCGATGATCTCGGCTCCTTCATTCTTGTCGTAGTCCTCCTCAAGACGATTCAGACAATCTAAGCATGGGATTTAAGAGTGGTATGAGTACGAGCGTACTCAACAAGTTCATTATAGATAAGAGGTGTTTAATGCTCTAGCTACAATATTAGACCAAAAAGTCTAATACCAATGCAAGTTTTGATAAACATTTCTTCAAGAGATTGCTTTTATTCGAAAGAGCTATGTTCGTCAGCCTTCACCGGTTTACTAGAACTTCATGGAGCTCCTTTCCGGCCGCGTTCGCAGTTCCTTATCCCGGAACAGGGAGTGACAGGTCACAGTTCTTTACACTCTGCAGAGGTGTGTTGCTTTACCCATAAGAGATCTTAACCTTGGTGCCAACCGGGCAGCTTTCCCGTCCACACTTCCTTCGGTGTGAGGCCCGGTATAAGGTCTAGCCAATCATGTTCCTCCGCTACCTTGAACACCCACCCTTTGTTGCATGCCTCGACCCTGGGTCCTCGCCGGTCCCATTATTGCCACTCACGGGTGGACCCCGACCACGACGACAGTTTGGGATCGAACCAAACTCCTTCGCCGGTAGCTGCAACCCATCATAGACCGCAATACCGTGGGGACTTAAGGCTTCCCTAGCCAACCGCTTGCACTTCGAGCGACAAGTGTCTACGGACCATGCCGTGGGGACTTAAGGCTTCCCCAGCCAACCGCTTGCCCTGACAGATACAAGTGTCTACGGTAAAGCGCATCCGTTGATGAACGAGAGGTGGAAACACTTTTGACTACTCCGTCCCACTCCGGATCTTATGGTTAACACGGGTATTACGGCACAAGAATCACTGGCGACATTTGTTGTTTAATCCTAAATGGATATAACCCTTGCAATGGAACCTCCACCATATCAACACAATCCATGGTTCCATTGCCCACCACATAGTCATATTCATAGTTATGAAAGTAGTGGTTTTGATTTTTATGCAATAGTGATAACCATAATACTTTGCAAGTAATTTGATAGAAATACTCGAATGACATGAGCAAGTGATGAACTTGCCTGAACACTGCAAAGTTTTGCAGTTGGATGGTGTGGACTGACCCTTGTCCTCTGGTTCTGAAAAATAGCATCATTGTCCGATAAGGGCAATGGTTAAAGAAGCAATTATGCATGGTTCCAGTTTTAGGGTTTGTTTCCCCCCTTTCCGATGTCTTATCATTTTATGTGAGAGGTATTTACTAAGAATAATTTGGAGGTTCTCTATTTAGGGTAAATACAACCTTGAAATATTGTCAAGGTGTTTTTTATAGTCCAATTACATTAATGGACTTATTTTCTTTATTGAAAATAATATGTGTGATTTAAATCATTATTTAATTCATCAAATTAAGGCTTATTCTTAATTATCTTCAAAAATTCTCTTTGATATTTTATTTGGATAGAGAATTTTATGCTGATGGATTTTCATATTTTTAATTATTTTTTTAGAGTCATATTCTAATTTCTAAAATTCTTTTAAATACTCACTTAAATGGTATTTTGGAAAATGCCCAAATTGCCCTCGGGCCCACCTGTCAGGGTTAACCCGAGTGGGTTGGGCTCAACCCAGTTGGCCTGGTCCGGCCCACTCGGTCTCCCTCACTTCCCCTCTCTCTCTCCCTCACGAACCCTAATCCGTGGCTCTGGCGACGCACGCGTCGCCGCCCCTTCGCCGAATTTTTCCGGCCGACTCCGGCCATCGCCGCCGGCGAGATGGGGTGCAACTGAACCGCCGTTCTACGGCGCTTCTGATCTACCGCGCCGATTTGCTCTTCGTCGCCTCTTCGTGTCGTCCCCAACCCTTCTACTCGTCTGGCCGTGGAGATCCACGGCGATCTCGTTGCCGCCGACGTTCCTGAAGCCGTGGCGCCGCCGTGGCTTCGCCATCGTGTGCGCGAGCTGCCGCGGCACCGCCATGGCCTGGCTTGGCCTGGCGCCGCCGTGTTTTGGCGCGTGCCGCCGCGGCCGCCATGGCGCCACCGTTCTGCTCGGCTCCAAGTAAGTGCGCCCCTCATCTGCTCCTTCTCTGTGCCTGTTCTTCTTCCTCAGCTAGCCCTACTGCTGTGCTGTGCTTGCCTGCACAAGAGCTGTTGTGCTCTTCTGCAGTGCCATGGTGCCTGCTCCTGCTGTGCTAAGCTGCTACGCTATGCCTGTGCTGCTGCTGTGTGAAATCCATGCTGATGTGCTGCTTGTGCTGCTTATGCAATTCTTCTAAAGCCGTGTGCTTGCTTAAACTTGCATTTCTTGCTTGAAACTATCTCTGTGACTCTGTTCTTGATGTTACTACTGCTAGATCCTCAAGTGTATTCAATTCCTTGCTCTGGCTTAATTACTATGTGTAATTCTTACCATTTTGCAAGAGACAGTGTTGTTTGTGTGATGATTATTGGTTCTGGCTCATGGTAGGCTTGGCCTTGCTTAATTGTTATTCATATACATCAATTCCTTGATGATATGCTTCTGGATACAATCATAAAAGTGGTTTATGTACTTGTTTGTGATTCAATTGTTGCTTACTGTGGCTGTTTAATTTATATGATTCCTGTGAGATGCCAGTGATGCTCTAGCATGCCCTGGCATGCTCTAGCAAGCTGCTGATGATCCTGTGTTCATCAGTTGCTTGTTAAAAGCTGTGATGCTCCATCTTGTGTCTTACTGGTGCTCAATTTGAGCTGTGTGTGGTTACAGATAAGTCTTTGGTGTGTGCTGTTGTTGGCTTAAGCAACTGCTGTTGCTTGCAGTGATCCATTGGATCCACTGCAAGGCTCTGGTGTCTTGATTACTTGTATAAATCATTTATCTGTGTAGCTTAGCAAGATTTATTAGATAAATGAGATGAACTGTTTCTGCAGTTATGATTCTTTAACTTGATTGACTTGAGCTAGAGGGATGCCAACCATTGTTGGGGACCCTAGCTCATACTGAACCCTATTGGGTGATGATGTGATGTGCTGGGCTTGGTGGCTTCATTGTTTTTGTGGTTGAGGTGGCCTCAACAGCATTTCTTCTTTGTTCAGGAAGCTCCCACCCAAGTTGGCTTGATGTGTATGGACAAATGCTTTCTGGTTAAACCATATTTGGTTGCCAGATGCTTTTAATGTTGACAAACATGTATAGACACTTGATTGTCTATCTGTCTGATGGTTTAACTGGCTATAGGTTGTCAAGTGAACTTGTGTAGCTGGCTAGGGACTAAATCCATGTTGGATTTCTCTGATTGTGTCCCTGTGTGGACACAATCAGTGTTCCCTGGATAATTTCCTACTGGCTTTTCCTATGTTTGCTTGTACCAAATGGCTAGATAGCCATATGATGACACAAACAGGGCTTCCTACCCTTGTGGTATGCTTGAAATCATGCCTGTGCAATTTATGAACAAAACCATCTGGTTTGTTCATGATGATGTGTATACCTCACTCCAGCTCCTAGAATTGGTGTTGGTGTAGAGGTTTTGCTTCTGGTTGGATTATGAGCTTGCCCTGCTCCTCCTTGCAAGCTTGATGCTTGGTTAAATTCTGGTGATTTGGGAACAGGTGAGACAGCTCTGGCTGTTCACCTGTTCTTGGTGTTCTTGAGCTGTTCTTGCTATCTGGTGACTTACCCTGCTGCTGTGTCGATGGATGAGCTAGGGTTTACTGTGGAAAAGGGTTTTATATGCCTGGCCCTTGCTTCTCTGGTCGACAGCACTGCCTGGCATGTGTTGGTGACTCCTCTCTGTGCTGTGTGTGTGTGCTGCATGCACAAGGCCTGGTAAGCTGCTAGGCTGTGTGTGTGTGCACATGCTTGGTATCTGGCTTGTGTCTTGGCTGAGAGATGGATCAGCTCGGCAGCTTTGATCATATCCCTTCCCTTTTCATTTAGTTTCTAACCTGCCAAGTGGCTATGCCACTTGGCATAACTTGTGTTTGTTGTGTTTATGTGCAGGTTCAAAATGATGATCAAATGGACAAGATGATCTTCAAGCTCAAGATTAGATGATATTCACATTGTAGTATTTAGGACAGATTCATACTTGTACTTTTCTTTTATCTTCTTTTTCTATTTATCCAAATTTGTGTAATGTGTTGTAATAATTCATTTATTTCAATTCTGAATATTGTAATTGACAATGTATAATGTGTGATTATCAATAAAGCTCCCATTTTCCTTAATGAGCTTTACATAATCGTTGTATTACTTATAATCTTGATTATTGATAATTGTTTATGAAATTATCTCAAGTTTGAATTAAGTGATAATCATTTGATGTTTGAATTTGAATTTCAAATTCAAATTTGGATTGAAATCAATCATACAACTTAGTTTAGAATTCAATCATGCAACTTAAGTTTGTGATGCAAACTCTCCACTCTCTTCTCAAAACCCTAGTTTAGTTGAATAAGGAACAGGTTTGTCGCACTCTCGAAACCCTAACCCTGTAAGGTGTCGAGAGAGAAACTTGTCCCCCTTCGATGCAGTTTTTGTTTAAAAGCGCGAAATTTCCCCGTAAATTACAATGCAATGCACATCCCTTTCTAAAATCTACCCCTCGATCGTCTCTAAACCTGGGACATCACACAAACCGTGAATCAATTTGTGCCCAAATATTCATCATCATCAGCACAAATCTTAAACAAAAGCAAATCACAAGCACTAATAACGCAAGATCTAACACAAAAGGATTGAACTAGGAACAGACGCACCCTAATAACGCTAGATCTAACACAAATGGATTGAACTAGGAACAGACGAACCCTAATAACGCTAGATCTAACACAAAAGGATTGAAATGGGATAAGAACAAGGGAGCAAAGGGTTACCTCTGGCTCGTCGTCGATGATGCTGGTGTCGTAGGGGTTCTCCGGCGCCACGTACGGCACTGGTTCGTACGGGTCCCAAGCGACGGGGGCCTGGACGGGGGCCTGGACGGTGGCGGCGGCCGATGCGCCGGCGGCTGATGCGCCGACTGCTACGTTGGAAGCAGCGACAGGGGCCTGGACGGGGGCAGCGGCCGATGCGCCGGCGGCTGATGCGCTGACAATGGGCATCTCATTCTTCTCCATCGCCGGCGGTTTTCTTCGGGGTTTTTTCTTCGGTTGTGGAGAAGATGATGGGACAGGAGAGGCGGTTGCAATGAGAACGTGCATCGAGGGAGAGGAAAAGGGCTCTATAAAGATGAAGGTGGCGTGTACCGCAACACGCGTCCGCTATGCACGGCTGCAGTGTGCACCGCGACACGAGTCTAACCCTGGGACGTTTGGTGTACTCAGTTATAACCTCGGGCCTTATACAGAAATTTTATCTGTACTCAGTTTTCCCCTCGAGTACTTAGACTGGCAAGTGCAATATACTCAGTTTTACCCTCAAGTAGCTAGTCAACAGAGAGTCAACAAATGAGATTAACATATCTAATTGAGGCATTTCATGCGCAAAAAAATTCAAAAAAATAAAAACATAGTGGCACCTACTCATGGAGTCTTCCTACGCAACCTGCCACCAAGAAAACCTTAACAAACATATATAAATCAAGTTTTACCACAAATTGCCACTTCTCAGAATCACTAGTATAGCTATGAAGATGCATGGTTTTCCACTCAAACCCCTTTGCAAAACATCTTCCCCAAAAACATAGTTTGTCTAAATGATGCCATAATTGTCACACTCATGTATATTTGAATTGCAAATAATTTGATGTAGCCCAGTATGAATTATATTGTACAAAACATGCATTTTTCATTTTGTAATTCTTTTTGTTTGAATCCCTTAGTCTATTTACTATTTATGTGCCCTTGGATTGTTAGTACTACTCAGTTTTACCCTCAAGTTCTGTCACAAATGCTCTCAGAAGCCCAATCTTATCCTGATTGGTTGAGCCGTTGTCACACGGATCTAACGGGCAGTATACCCCTCCCCGTCTCTTCGTGGCCACCCCTCTCTCTCTCTTCGTGGCCACCCCTCTCTCTCTCTGTCGGTGGATGCATTATTGTCACCCCTCTAACAATTATCAACTATCTTTCGCTTTCCTTTTTCTTTTAGGGGATATAGTTTTGGCATATAGTTTTAGTAATTTGAAACGGCCCAAAAGTGGTATAATTTTGGTATAAACATGAGGCATACATATTTGCGGATTTCGGTGAATGCATTATTGTCACCCCCGTAACAATTATCAACTATCTTTCACTTTCCTTTTTCTTTTAGGGGATATAGTTTTGGCATATAGTTTCGGTAATTTGAAACGGCCCAAAAGTGGTATAATTTCGGTATAAACATGAGGCATACATATTTGCGGATTTCGGTGAATGCATTATTTTCACCCCTCTAACAATTATCAACTATCTTTCGCTTTCCTTTTTCTTTTAGGGGATATAGTTTTGACATATAGTTTCAGTAATTTGAAACGGCCCAAAAGTGGTATAATTTCGGTATAAACATGAGGCATACATATTTGCGGATTTCGGTGAATGCATTATTGTCACCCCTCTAACAATTATCAACTACATATGATAAGAATCCCTTGTATAAACATGAGGCATACATAAAGCATTCCAGTATAGTTGGTAATTTCGGTGAATGCACACACTAACCATGAAAACAACTACAAGTACATGTAACTGAATAATGAATTTGTAACAAGGTATCCCTTGTAACAACTTCTAGCGCCTGGTGAGCAATGATAAGAATCCGATCGCAATTATACAACAGAAAAAACAACCAGCTATCAGATTAGCTTGCTTCTTCAACTCGATCAGCTGCCTTAACTGCTTGTTCATTTTCTTCAGTTCTCCCTTCACTTCCACCAGTCCTACATTGGGAGCATTAGGTATAATCGGAACGGCTCCTCTCTCCGCCGCATTCTCTACAGCAAGTCCCCCCCCCCCCCTCCCAAATTGCGCTCCCCAATAGCGCCAATTGATTCCTGCAATTGAAGCCTCTGAACGTACACATCGATCCACTCGAAATGCCTGCATTTCTTCAGGATCTGAAAACAACAACGGGAACCCTAAATCCCAAATTCGAGGGAATAGCAAGAAAATCGAGAGAAAACAGAGAAATTGGAGCGAGATCTAACCTTATCCCCCTCTCTATATGGCAAGCTCTCGCATGCAAGGAACTCACGTCCACGGTTGCCGTTCTCGTCCGTCTTACAGATCGACCGCTTCAGAGGCTCCTGGCGTGGGCAGTCAGGGCATCTTGTCAAAGGCACGGGTCCATACTGCGGCCATGAAGAACGGGAGGTCGAAGAGAAACTAGACATCACCCTCCTGCCGGAGAAGGGCTGCCGCTGGCGGAGAAGAAGAACAATGGGGCGCGGGGAAAGAAAGGGGAAGCAATGGCACGGGCACGGGCGCGGGGCTGGCTCGGGCTCCCATTTTGCAACGGTCACCTGGGTAAGCTGTGGGTCCGGCGCACTTAACATGGACAAGTTGTGGGTCCCATGATGATCTGGATAAGTGAAGACGTGTCCACTGCGGGGCACCAACAGCAGCCCCACTTGTCAGCACCAACCAACGTCAACTAAATGGGATTCCTTCCGTCCGAGCTCCTTCTGCGGGTTTCAGACAAGGTCTTGGGGAAAACTGAGGAAAAACTAAGGGGCTGGGGAAAACTGAGCACAACTAAGGAGCCAGGGGCACGAAATTAGAAATCCCTAATAAGTTTAAGTTAAAGTACATAGAATGAATATTGAAGTAGTTCAATATAAAAATATTGAGAAGGTGTTCTTTTCCATGTGAAGATTTAACAAGACTTGAGTGTATTTGACACTCGATGAGTAAAAACACATGAGTGATTTTAGATCATGAATAATATGTACAAAATCAGATGTCCTGTGCTCTAAAGTGTTATGAGCATATACCAGAATGATTCATGTAATGATCATTGGACAACAGTAAGAATATCCCAGAGTGTTTTAGAAGAACCAAGGATATATATAGTTTTGTATGGGGTAATGACAAACAAATCGATGTAAGGTGTTGCACCGATATTAGTTTGGTCACATATAAAATCTCAATTAGGCTAAGTGTTGATTAAAAGGTAGCACAATGAGCTAGAAGAAGACAATGCTAGATTTAGATGAGTTCTAAATATTGTGACGGATTCTACAAACGAAGGCAGAGTATGTCATTGTTTTGACAATGGCTGAGGAGTTTTAAGTCGAGGAGTTCTTTGAGAACTTGGTGTAGTTCCGATAGTGTCAGAACTTTGAAGCTATATTGTGTGACAATATTAGTGACATATTTCAGACCGCAGAATTAAGGTTCCACCAGAAGACTGAATATATATGATTAATGCCGACTCATTTGGAAAATGAGTGATGCGTTGAGACGCAAATGAATTGCAAAATACATACGTTTCTGAGCGTGTCAGATCCATTGACTGAAACCTCTCCCGTGAGCAAAACATGATAAGCACCAGAAGACCAAGGTGTTATATCTTTACAAATGTAAACTAGATTATTGACTCTAGTGCAAGTGGGAGACTGTTGGAGATATGCCCGAGAGGCAATAATAAAATAGTTATTGTTATATCTTAGTGTTCATGATAAATGTTTACACTCCATGCTATAATTGTATTAACCGGAAACATTGATACATGTGTGTTGTGTAAACAACCAGAGTCCCTAGTAAGCCTCTCATTTAACTAGCTTGTTGATTAATAGATGATCATGGTTTCCTGATCAAGAACATAGGATGTTATTAATAACAAGATCATATCATTAGGTGAATGATGTTATGGACACACCCATAGTAAGCATAGCATGAGATCAAGTCATTAAGTTCAACTTGCTATAAGCTTTCGATACATAGTTACCTAGTCCTTCGACCATGAGATCATGTAAATCACTTACACCGGAAGGATGCTTTGATTACATCAAACGCCATTGCGTAAATGGGTGGTTATAAAGATGGGATTAAGTATTCAGAAAGTGTGAGTTGATGCATATGGATCAAGAGTGGGATTTGTCCATCCCGATGACGGATAGATATACTCTGGGCCCTCTCAGTGGAATGTCGTCTGATTAGCTTGCAAGCATGTGACTAGGTCACAAGAGATGACATAACATGGTACGAGTAAAGAATACTTGTCGGTAACAAGGTTGAACTAGGTATGGAGATACCGACGATCGAACCTCGGACAAGTAAAGTATCGCGTGACAAAGGGAATCGGTATCATATGTAAATGGTTCTTTCGATCACCAAGTCATCATTGAATATGTGGGAGCTATTATGGATCTCCAGGTCCCGCTATTAGTTATTGATCAGCGAGGAGTCTCGATCATGTTCGCATAATTCTCGAACCGTAGGGTGACACACTTAAGGTTTGATGTCGTTATAAGTAGATATGGAATATGGAATGGAGTTCGAATGTTGTTCGGAGTCTTGGATGGGATCCAGGACAACACGAGGAGTTCCGGAATGGTCCGGAGAATAAGATTCATATATAGGAAGTCACATTCCAAGTTTGGGAGTGGTCCGGTGAATTTATGGAATGTTGTAGAAGTTTCTAGAATCATCCGGAATATATCACTATGGAAGGTAGAGTCCCGGAGGGACTCCACCAGCCCTAACCAACCCACCAAGTGGGAAGGTGGAGTCCATGGTGGACTCAACCAAGGTGGCCGGCCACACCACAAGGAAGGGGAGGAATCCCACCTTGTCTAGGTTTCCCAAATTTGGTAAGTTTTGGAGTTGGACTCCAATGTGGTTTTGGGGTAAACCCTAGGAATTTCCACCTATTTAAAGGGGAGGAGAGGGGAGGGGCTGCCAACACCTGGCCGCACCACCAAGGGGCTCCCTGGCCGGTGCCCCAAGCCCCCTTCTCTCCCAAACCCTAGCTACTCCCTCCCCCTTCTTCTCCTGCGGTGCTTACGGCGAAGCGCTACCGGGGATCTCCACCACCACCGTCACCACGCCGTCGTGCTAGCGGGATTCTGAGGAGGATCTACTACATCCGCTGCCCGCTGGAACGGGGAGAAGGACATCGTCATCAACACCAAACGTGTGACCGAGTACGGAGGTGCTTCCCGACTGTGGCACCGTCAAGATCGTCTACGCGCTTTTGAAAGCGGCAAGTGATCGACTACATCAACAACGAGATCTAATCTCGTAGGCTTTGGAATCTTCGAGGGTTACTATCATGATCTTCATCTCATTGCTACCATCTACTAGATTAGATCTTGGCTTGTTATTCGTTTTGCGGTAGGAATTTTTTTGTTTTCTATGCTACGAATCCCATCAATGAAGACTACATCGACAACTTGGCGTGGACGTTCAACTCGGTCTTCCTCACTAATTTTCTTGGGTATATAGACATGTTAGTGGTAGGTGTCTCCATGTTTCACACTTGGTTTTGGACATCTTGCATGCTATGCTGGTCATGTGGCATTCCTTTGATGTACATTTCGTTGAGGAAATCTTCACCAAGTCTTGGTGTAGCACGGACGGTTAGGCCTTCTCGTCGTGGGCATCATGGGCGTCATAGACTAAAAAGGGGTGTAGGTCTATGTATCATAGGGATATAGGCCGGCCACACTTATATTCGATAGCTATGCTCTTCACGGCATAGGAAGCTTCTCCTTACATACATTTGCAGGTTCTTTAATGCACCGGGGCTGGGTAAAAGTCCTACAGCTCTTAGTGGTGCATGGTGAACAAGATCAAGATTTCTGGGGAATGGAGAGATAAAACTAAGAATCATCCTCTACTAGCCAAGATGTTATTCTTTGAATGACACGATATTGGGAATACAACGCGTAAATATGCCAAAAAGGCGCATCTCTCCTTAGGTTCATGAGGAAATGTTATGAACATGGGGGTGACTATGTTCGTGAGCTCCTATTCACATGTTTATATCTTTGATGAATTGTTTTATACCCTTTACTGTTTTGATGAAATAAACTTTTATGTTTCTTTAACAGTTTACAAAGCAGCAGTATTTGAGGAACATAGAGGATCTAGATCACATTGTTGTTGACATATTCTCTTCCTTTGTTGTCCATCTTTCTTACGGGATTCATGTATAAGGATGACAATTTTACCCATGGGTACAGTATCCACGGGTATCATACGCGCATGGGAAGGGTATGAGCACACTTCTATATCCATGAAAAGTATTAATACAGTAAGTCATGGGTAGGGACGTGTATAGCATTGTATCCGTGGGTATACACATACCCTACCCATATACTGACATATGGAACTATGTAGCCAAGCAGCCTAGAAATGCAAGGGTCAATAGTTGTCAAAAGATGTTTGTTATTCGTTACTTGTTGGATCTAATTTTTTGAAGTGTGTGGTGAGATTCTAAACCTATGTTACGTTGTCATCAACTGTTAATTTTTCATGTCACTTGTCTACTCTTATTGACTTATGTGTATGAGATTGAGATTTATAATTTTTGATAATTATTATGTATTTAACTACACGTTATTGAGTTGAAATAATTGATTTTTTTTTGTCAAAAGTAGAGATGAATGTAAAGCTATGAATAACTTGTGTACTATTTGATATACACGATCGGTATCCAGTGTGTACATGTACCTGTTCGGGTATGGATGTGTGTAAATTTTCATACCCACGTTCTGATGCAGTTGTTGGTTTAGTGAAACAGTGAGAAAGATTTTTCCGGCACGTTTTTTGTTTTTGTTTTGTACACACAGTCACAACTCTTTCTTGTTTGTAGTGGTGTAGATTGGTTCTCAATTTATAAATATATCTTGTCATGGCTCATGTGTAATTGACGAATATTTCAAAGGAGGAACCAAATTGCATTTGTTTCATCGGTAACCGACGCGTGGGTCTTTGTTACGTTTTGAAGCAAAGTCACTGAGACAAAGTCTCCATACTAGGCCATTCATTTTAGACCCGATCTACCAAATTGATCCAAAATTGTAGCTAAAAATACAAAGTCCTCATAAAACTTTGGAAAAAAACAGTAAATCGTAAATCTTTCCTTGTATATTATGAGAAAGTTTCAATATTTGAATAAGTAGTTTGTGATTAAATAGCTTTTTGGGCTGAGAAGCCATGGCCAGGTATGGGTGGAGAAAAAAATTCCATTTTTTGAATTTGAATTTCCCAAATAAATATCGTGAGAACCATTTGTCGAAATTACAAACCGTTTCACCTTTAAGCTCCTTGTGCCGAGATCTTCAAAACTAGATCCATGGTTATAGGTTTTGATATTTTTTGTTTTTACAAAAATACTACTGTTGTACTTGGGTTTTAGTGTAACATGTATTCGGGTTTCATTGAGTTGTACTACTTCGGGTGTTGGTGCTCTTTACTCTGTTTTTCATAGTACTAGTACTCTTGTTATCGTTTAATTGTACTTCATTTTTCGTTGAGGTGTACTTTGGTTAGTGTACTTCTGTAGTTTGGTTGGTGTACATTTGTAGTTTGGTTTGTAGTGTATGGTAGTGTACTTTTGTATTTTATTTTGCATGCTAATTAGCCGGTTTGCAAAATGCTGGTAGAATATAGTAGTAGTAAGTTTTGCATGCATGCGTATGAGACCACTCGAAAATCACGCTTGTGCAGTTATGTGGGGCATACCGACCTTCCCGAAGGACGATCTTTCTGTAGTCGTTCCCCGCTCCTCCCTTCGTGGGAAGGGGGTTCGAGATGGAGCACTGCTGATGCAGTGCACAACATCTCCTCCGGCCAAGGCGGGCCCAAAGGCAGGGCAAACGGGGACTACACCGGCCTGAGTTGCAGAGGCCCCTGCCATGTATATTAACTATGTGTATCAACCACTATTTTTTATTAGTAAATATTTATTATGCCAAAGTGTATGGTGATTATGTAGAAAATTAAACATCCATATTTTAGGACTAACTTCACAACACCGACTTTTAACTGGAGCCACGTGTAAAAAAATGACCAGCTCGACAGCGGCAGTAGTTGGTCTATTTTGACGACGAATCTCTCCCCAATAAATGCCCTACAAATTATACTAAAGACTATCAGAACGAAACTATTGAACCCATTAATATTGGTGGACCTGAAAATGGCAGTAACATGCAGATGATTAGTGACAATTTTCTTTTGAACACCATATGTACTCTAGATATTTCTATTAGTTTGTTTCTAAGCATAAAAAAGAAACCTCTTTCAAGATATTATTGAAGCATACAATTTAGAGATCTCTACCAAGATAGATATAGATACACACATATAAACTAAATTCATACAAGTGACATCTATTAATTTGAGGAGACGTATAATTTCATCTTCTCTTTTTTTTTCTCACATTTGACATAATTTTATTTAGCTATTTGTAAGGTACAATGTACTAAAAACTGATTTAACACTTATTACATAGTATAAAATTGACCATGAAACGAGAAACGAATAAGTTATAAACAAATAAATAAATTATTATAGTTATTTTAGCTTTTCTTGGGGCCAATAATTTAAGCCGCGTCAGTATTGAAACTTGATAGTGGTAACTTTGTTATTGGATTTTGACACTCTTGCCTGTCATAGTTTGCTGCTACCATTATACTTGAGTTAATGTTGTAGCTGAAATCTATGTGCACAAGCTTTATGACTCAATGACAAATCATCCTGTTACTGAAAAGTCATCAAAGTCCTATAAAGATTTTTTTATCAATTACTTGATTAGACATCTTGCGCTCTGCTATTCACGCCAAAGCAAAATTGTGGTGACCCAGCGTACCACTGCATGGTGTAGTACACAAGTCGTTGACATAACACAAGTGAAACACCGTTCCACTCATATTACATTCCTCAGAGTGGTACAACAGAAACATATGCGAGTCCAAGGTATGTCTATAGAAGTACACACGAACTGTTTACATAAGATCAACACAGCCTCCTACTTTACAGTGAGGTAAAACTTCAAATAAAGCTCCAGAAGAACGACTCGTAGTCTATCTTATTGCTATTACTATCTCTAGAGATGCTAGGCTTGCTATAAATTCTAGCTACTTAGGTGCTAGGATTAGGGAAAAGTTCCCTTCTATTACTAGTCTAAGCTTCCACTCTAACTGATGCAGAAGTTGACTCCATTGATTTCTTTGATTGGATTCTTCATCTTGTTGCAGTTGACTCATTTGTCTTCGAGTTCCACGGTAGTTTCTCCTTCGGTGCCTTGATCTAAGAAGGGGGTTCAAATGGGAGGGAATGAGTACGAGCGTACTCAGCAAGTTCATATTAGGAAATAGGTGTATCATGCACTAGCTACAACCACAGACCAGGAAGTCATAGGCGAATGCAAGTTTTTGTAAACATTTCTTCAAAAGGTTTATTTTATTCTGAGAACTATGACCGTCAGTTTTCACAGGTTGAACAGAACTTCGTGGAGTTCCTTTCCTGCCGCGTTCGTAGTTCCCTTCCCGGAACAGGGAGTGACAGCCACAATTTGATACCCTCTGCAGAGGTGTTGTTACTTTACCCCATAAGAGAACTTATCCTTGTTGCCGACCAGGAGTATATCCCCGTCCACACTTCCTTTGGTGTGAGGCCCAGTATAAGAATCAAGCCAATCACTGCCTTCTCCGCGACCTTACATACCCACCCTTTTGTCCACCCGTACATCCCCGGTAGACATCTCCCGATCATACGGCTTTACCCCCGATGTACGTCGGACAATCCCTCATAGACGATAGAGCCTCTCATCCACACGGATGGGGATTTTAAAAGATTTCCCAACCTACTGCAGTGTTATCTCCAACACCCAGCCAGGCTCCACCAGGTCCGTTGATATGCAAGAGGGAAAAGATGCAGCTGACTTCCCCAGAGCATTTATAGATCTTATGGTTAACGCGATATGTACGGCGCTAGAATCACTGGATGGCATTGGTACTTAGTCCTAGATGAGTAGTACCCATGCAATGGAACCTCCACCATAAACACATACCATGGTTCCATTGCCCACCACATAGTCATATTCATAATTGTAAAATAATACTTTGCTTTTTAATGCAAGAGTGATAAGTATAGTACTTTGCATATAGTTTGATAGAAATAATCAAATAACATGAGCAAGCGATGAACTTGCCTTTCTTGACTGCAAGATTATGCAGGCAAAGCTTCGATACGTGAGAACTCCAAATTCGGAAATATCATCATTGTCCGGTAAGGATAATGTTTAAAGAACTGGCAAACATGCTATAATGCATAGTATGAGATGCAATCGTCCCGAGCGTAACCTAATCCCGATGATTTAGGTTTGATGAGTTGTAAAGATTTCTTTAGGGTGTGTTGCACTTTTAGAATGATTCTCAAACAAGGTTATTATTAGGGTTGGTGATATTAATAGCATAAACAAGTAAGATAATGTATTATAACAAGCATACACATAAAGGAATAGTGATTGCATAAGAAATCAAGAGTAGTTATCCATTTTAAGTTCTATAGGACATGGTTGATGATTACTTATATTATACTTCAAAAGAATAACTTTTGAAGAACAGGTTAAATAAGAATAAGAACTACTATAAATAGAAGCTATGTAATTCTAGGGTTTACTATTGGATTCATTTAGTTTCACTAATAGGAACTAGTTGGTTCTTAACTTGGAATGGGTTTCTATATAGCAAGTATTGGTAGGTTTATTGCTATGGTTTCTTCTAAGCATCATATCAAAGGATGGTTATCAAGATGGTTCTATAAGTTAGCTATTAGGGTTTACTATGGTTTCGCATTTGCTTCACTAAGTAACCTTTAATGGCTTCTAAACTAGATGGTTTATTATTTCTTACATAGGGTTTAGTTGGATAGGAGCATGTGTTGTGAATTGCTACACATGGTTGGTACTAGGGTTCATCATTATGGTTCTACTAGGGTTTGATGGTTGAGGTTGATTCTAATGGTGTGGTATATAGGAGTGGTGATCAATGGCACTACTTTAATTAACAAGCTAGGGTTTGCATCTAGGTGACACTAGGAAATCATATAGGTTTTAATTAAGAATAGGGACATAAAATGATAATCTCATGTGACTTGGTTTTATGCTAGTGGATCATAAGCAGGCATTCATTTGTTTCTTAATAGGGTTTTATAGATATAGGTGAAGCTTATATGATCACATGGGCTAAACCACTAGGGTTTTAGAATTGAAACTAATGTGGAATGATCACATAAAATAATAAGGTTAAGGTCTTCACTCATATTACAACTAGGTTTCCAAGTTGTGATATAATTCTTAAAGTAATAATTGGTAATAGAGTTGAAATTATTAATAACTTTGATGTATAAATAATAATGGATTTAACATTATATTATTTTTAAAAGACTCAATAAAATATGCTAAATACTATTAGAGTTTAGGGTTTTAATTAATAGTTGAAGTAATGATAAATTAGGATTTTCATATGATTAAACATAATCATCAATAAATATTTGTTGTTTTATATGGCATTTTAATGTGAAGTAATATTTAATATTTTCTTTATGTGAAGAATTGAAACATGAAAATTATATGTCTAGTATTTAGGTCTTAGTAGTTTAAGACTTAAAGTTAGTCTTCTAAAATTTAGAAGAAAATATGTATTATTTTCTTTTAAACTTTTTGGTTTGTTGTTATTTATTCTGTTTAGGAATTTTCTTTTGTCAAAATATTTCAATTTGGATTTGTTATATCTTCCTTTTATTAAATGTATTTCAAAAAAAATAACAATAACCCAAAAAAACTAGTTGGGTTGTGCCCAACTGATCCAATTGGACCAGGCCTAACCGACCGAGTCAGTTCCGCCCTGGGTCGGTCAACCCCAAACCGACCCACCCCTCTCTCTCTCGTCACCCTCTTCTTCTCACCTCCTCATGCACGCGTACTACACGCTCCCATGGCACCTGCCGCATCGTCGATTTTCCCCGGCCATCAACGGCCCTTCCCGGTGCCGGCGAGAAGGAGAGCTGGACTTCCTCGACGTGCTCTTCCTTTCCCCCTAGTTCAATTTGACTCTCGTGCTTCCTTGTGCTCGTCCCCAACCTAGAAACCCTAGCTTCTATTGGCGTTGGTTCTGGCCACCGGTCGTGTTTTCGACGCTGCCGCGGCCTGGCTACTGTGGTGATGGTGAACTTGTGGTGGATGATGGTGCTGTGGTGTGGCTGCAGTGTTGTGGTGGTGGTGGTGCTTCCCTGAGCTGCGGTGCCTGATACGCGTACAGCACGCGACCGTTGGGAACCCCAAGAGGAAGGTGTGATGCGTACAGCGGCAAGTTTTCCCTCAGTAAGAAACCAAGGTTTATCGAACCAGTAGGAGCCAAGAAGCACGTTGAAGGTTGATGGCGGCGGAGTGTAGTGCGGCGCAACACCAGGGATTCCGGCGCCAACGTGGAACCTGCACAACACAACCAAAATACTTTGTCCCAACGTAACAGTGAGGTTGTCAATCTCACCGGCTTGCTGTAACAAAGGATTAGATGTATAGTGTGGATGATGATTGTTTGCAGAAAACAGTAGAACGAGTATTGCAGTTGATTGTATTCGATGTTAAAGAATGGACCGGGGTCCACAGTTCACTAGAGGCGTCTCTCCCATAAGAATAAGCATGTTGGGTGAACAAATTACAGTTGGGCAATTGACAAATAAAGAGGGCATGACCATGCACATACATGTTATGATGAGTATTGTGAGATTTAATTGGGCATTACGACAAAGTACATAGACCGCTATCCAGCATGCATCTATGCCTAAAAAGTCCACCTTCAGGTTATCATCCGAACCCCCTCCAGTATTAAGTTGCAAACAACATACAATTGCATTAAGTATGGTGCGTAATGTAATCAACAAATATATCCTTGGACATAGCATTGATGTTTTATCCCCAGTGCAATAGCACATCCACAACCTTAGAGGTTTCTTTCACTCCACCAGATTTAATGGAGACATGAACCCACTATCGAGCATAAATACTCCCTCTTGGAGTTACAAGTATCAACTTGGCCAGAGCCTTTACTAGCAAAGGAGAGCATGCAAGATCATAAACAACACATAGATGATATTGATAATCAACATAACATAGCATTCACTTATTCATCGGATCCCAACAAACACAACATATAGCATTACAGATAGATGATCTTGATCATGTTAGGCAGCTCACAAGATCCAACAATGATAGCACAATTAGGAGAAGACGACCATCTAGCTACTGCTATGGACCCATAGTCCAGGGGTGAACTACTCACTCATCACTCCGGAGGCGACCATGGCGGTGAAGAGTCCTCCAGGAGATGATTCCCCTCTCCGGTAGGGTGCCGGAGGCGATCTCCTGAATCCCCCGAGATGGGATTGGCGGCGGCGGCGTCTCTGGAAGGTTTTCCGTATCGTGGCTCTCGGTACTGGAGTTATTATCGACGAAGGCTTAAATAGGCGGAGGAGGTAGGTTTAGGGGCGACGCGAGGGGCCCACACAACAGGGCCGCACGGCTAGGGCTTGGGCCGTGCCGAACTGGCGTGTCGCCGCCTCGTCGCCCCACTTCGATTCCTCTCCGGACTTCTGGAAGCTTCATGGAAAAATAAGATCCTGGGCGTTGATTTCGTCCAATTCCGAGAATATTTCCTTACTAGGATTTCTGAAACCAAAAACAGCAGAAAACAGCAACTGGCTCTTCGGCATCTCGTTAATAGGTCAGTGCCGGAAAATGCATAAATATGACATAAAGTATGCATAAAACATGTAGGTATCATCAATAAAGTGGCATGGAACATAAGAAATTATCGATACGTTGGAGACGTATCAGCATCCCCAAGCTTAGTTCCTGCTCGTCTCGAGTAGGTAAACGATAACAAAGATAATTTCTGAAGTGACATGCCATCATAATCTTGATCATACTATTGTAAGCACATGTAATGAATGCAGCGATTCGAAGCAATGGTAATGCAATGAGTAAACAACTGAATCATATAGCAAAGACTTTTCATGAATAGTACTTTCAAGACAAGCATCAATAAGTCTTGCATAAGAGTTAACTCATAAAGCAATAATTTCAAAGTAAAGGTATTGAAGCAACACAAAGGAAGATTAAGTTTCAGCGGTTGCTTTCAACTTGTAACATGTATATCTCATGGATATTGTCAACATAAAGTAATATAATAAGTGCAATATGCAAGTATGTAGGAATCAATGCACAGTTCACACAGTGTTTGCTTCTTGAGATAGAGATAAATAGGTGAACTGACTCAACATAAAAGTAGAAGAAAGGCCCTTCGCAGAGGGAAGCATCGATTGCTATATTTGTGCTAGAGCTTTGGTTTTGAAAACAAGAAACAATTTTGTCAACGGTAGTAATAAAGCATATGCATCATGTAAATTATATCCTACAAGTTGCAAGCCTCATGCATAGTATACTAATAGTGCCCGCACCTTCTCCTAATTAGCTCGGATTACCTGGATTATCACCGCAATACATATGTTTTAACCAAGTGTCACAAAGGGGTACCTCTATGCCGCCTGTACAAAGTTCTAAGGAGAAAGCTTGCATTGGATTTCTCGCTTTTGATTATTCTCAACTTAGACATCCATACCGGGACAACATAGACAACAGATAATGGACTCCTCTTTAATGCTTAAGCATTCATCAACAATTAATTTTCTCATATGAGATTGAGGATATTTGTCCAAAACTGAAACTTCCACCATGGATCATGGCTTTAGTTAGCGGCCCAATGTTCTTCTCTAACAATATGCATGCTCAAATCATTCAACTCATGGTAAATCGCCCTTACTTCAGACAAGACGAACATGCATAGCAACTCACATGATATTCAACAAATAGTAGTTGATGGCGTCCCCAGGAACATGGTTATCGCACAACAAGCAACTTATAAGAAATAAAATGCATAAGTACATATTCAATACCACAATAGTTTTTAGGCTATTTGTCACATGAGCTATATATTGCAAAGATAGAGAATAGAAATTTTAAAGGTAGCACTCAAGCAATTTACTTTGGAATGGCGGAGAAATACCATGTAGTAGGTAGGTATGTTGGACACAAATGGCATAGTGTTTGGCTCAAGGATTTTGGATGCATGAGAAGTATTCCCTCTCGATACAAGGTTTAGGCTAGCAAGGTTATTTGAAACAAACACAAGTATGAACCGGTACAGCAAAACTCACATAAAAGACATATTGTAAGCATTATAAGACTCTATACCGTCTTCCTTGTTGTTCGACCCTTACTAGAAATTATCTAGACCTTAGAGAGACCAATTATGCAAACCATATTTTAGCAAGCTCTATGTATTTCTTCATTAATAGGTGCAAAGTATATGATGCAAGAGCTTAAACATGAGCACAACAATTGCCAAGTATCAAATTATTCAAGACATTCTACCAATTACTACATGTAGCATTTCCCGTTTCCAACCATATAATAATTTAACGAAGAAGATTCAACCTTCGCCATGAACACTATGAGTAAAGCCTAAGGACATATTTGTCCATATGCAACAGCGGAGCGTGTCTCTCTCCCACACAATGAATGCTAGGATCCATTTTATTCAAACAAAACATAAAACAAAAACAAACAGACGCTCCAAGCAAAGTACATAAAATGTGATGGAATAAAAATATAGTTTCACTAGAGGAACCTGATAATGGCTCTCGGTACTGGAGTTATTATCGACGAAGGCTTAAATAGGCGGAGGAGGTAGGTTTAGGGGCGACGTGAGGGGCCCACACAACAGGGCCGCGCGGCCAGGGCTTGGGCCGCGCCGCCCTGGCATGTCGCTGCCTCGTCGCCCCACTTCGTTTCCTCTCCGGACTTCTGGAAGCTTCGTGGAAAAATAAGATCATGGGTGTTGATTTCGTCCAATTCCGAGAATATTTCCTTACTAGGATTTCTGAAACCAAAAACAGCAGAAAACAGCAACTGGCTCTTCGGCATCTCGTTAATAGGTCAGTGCCGGAAAATGCATAAATATGACATAAAGTATGCATAAAACATGTAGGTATCATCAATAAAGTGGCATGGAACATAAGAAATTATCGATACGTTGGAGACGTATCAGTGCCCGACATCGATGGACGGTGCTACAGACGCAACCTCGGCGTCGGTGTACTGGTGATGCTGCCGTGATGGTTGTGGTGGTTGATACGCGTACAGCACGCGTTCGTTGGGAACCCCAAGAGGAAGGTGTGATGCGTACAGCAGCAAGTTTTCCCTCAGTAAAAAACCAAGGTTTATCGAACCAGTAGGAGCCAAGAAGCACGTTGAAGGTTGATGGCGGCGGAGTGTAGTGCGGCGCAACACCAGGGATTCCGGCGCCAACGTGGAACCTGCACAACACAACCAAATTACTTTGCCCCAACGTGACAGTGAGGTTGTCAATCTCACCGGCTTGCTGTAACAAAGGATTAGATGTATAGTGTGGATGATGATGTTTGCAGAAAATGAGAACGAGTATTGCAGTAGATTGTATTCGATGTAAAGAATGGACCGGGGTCCACAGTTCACTAGTGGTGTCTCTCCCATAAGAAATAGCATGTTGGGTGAACAAATTACAGTTGGGCAATTGACAAATAAAGATAGCATGACAATGCACATACATGTTATGATGAGTAGTGTGAAATTCAATTGGGCATTACGACAAAGTACATAGACCGCTATCCAGCATGCATCTATGCCTAAAAAGTCCACCTTCAGGTTATCATCCGAACCTCTTCCAGTATTAAGTTGCAAACAACAGACAATTGCATTAAGTATGGTGCGTAATGTAATCAACACAAATATCCTTAGACATAGCATTGATGTTTTATCCCTAGTGGCAACAGCACATCCACAACCTTAGAACTTTCTGTCACTGTCCCAGATTTAATGGAGGCATGAACCCACTATCGAGCATAAATACTCCCTCTTGGAGTTACAAGTAACGACTTGGCCAGAGCCTCTACTAATAACGGAGAGCATGCAAGATCATAAACAACACATATATGATAGATTGATAATCAACATAACATAGCATTCCATATTCATCGGATCCCAACAAACGCAACATGTAGCATTACAAATAGATGATCTTGATCATGTTAGGCAGCTCACAAGATCGACAATGATAGCACAATGAGGAGAAGACAACCATCTAGCTACTGCTATGGACCCATAGTCCAGGGGTGAACTACTCACTCATCACTCCGGAGGCGACCATGGCGGTGAAGAGTCCTCCGGGAGATGATTCCCCTCTCCGGAAGGGTGCCGGAGGCGATCTCCTGAATCCCCCGAGATGGGATTGGCGGCGGCGGCATCTCTGGAAGGTTTTCCGTATCGTGGCTTGATACGCGTGCAGCACGCGTCCGTTGGGAACCCCAAGAGGAAGGTGTGATGCGTATAGCAGCAAGTTTTCCCTCAGTAAGAAACCAAGGTTTATCGAACCAGTAGGAGCCAAGAAGCACGTTGAAGGTTGATGGCGGCGGAGTGTAGTGCGGCGCAACACCAGGGATTCCGGCGCCAACGTGGAACCTGCACAACACAACCAAAGTACTTTGCCCCAACGTAACAGTGAGGTTGTCAATCTCACCGGCTTGCTGTAACAAAGTATTAGTTGTATAGTGTGGATGAAGATGTTTGCAGAAAACAGTACAACGAGTATTGCAGTAGATTGTATTCGATGTAAAGAATGGACCGGAGTCCACAATTCACTAGTGGTGTCTCTCCCATAAGATAAATAGCATGTTGGGTGAACAAATTACAGTTGGGCAGTTGACAAATAAAGAGGGCATGACCATGCACATACATGTTATGATGAGTAGTGTGAAATTAAATTGGGCATTACGACAAAGTACATAGACCGCTATCCAGCATGCATCTATGCCTAAAAAGTCCACCTTCAGGTTATCATCCGAACCCCCTCCAGTATTAAGTTGCAAACAACAGACAATTGCATTAAGTATGGTGCGTAATGTAATCAACAAATACATCCTTAGACATAGCATTGATGTTTTATCCCTAGTGGCAACAGCACATCCACAACCTTAGAACTTTCTGTCACTGTCCCAGATTTAATGGAGACATGAACCCACTATCGAGCATAAATACTCCCTCTTGGAGTTACAAGTAATGACTTGGCCAGAGCCTCTACTAATAACGGAGAGCATGCAAGATCATAAACAACACATAGATAATAGATCAATAATCAACATAGCATAGTATTCATTATTCATCAGATCCCAACAAACGCAACACGTAGCATTATAAATAGATGATCTTGATCATGTTAGGCAGCTCACAAGATCCAACAATGATAGCACAATTAGGAGAAGACGACCATCTAGCTACTGCTATGGACCCATAGTCCAGGGGTGAACTACTCACACATCACTCCGGAGGCGACCATGGCGGTGAAGAGTCCTGCAGGAGATGATTCCCCTCTCCGGCAGGGTGCCGGAGGCGATCTCCTGAATCCCCCGAGATGGGATTGGCGGCGGCGGCGTCTCTGGAAGGTTTTCCGTATCGTGGCTCTCGGTACTGGGGTATTCGCGACGAAGACTTTAAGTAGGCGGAAGGGCGGAGTCGGAGGGCTGACAAGGGCCCCACACGCTAGGGCCGCGCGGGCCCCTCCTGGGCCGCGCCGCCCTAGTGTGGCGGCGCCTCGTCGCCCCACTTCGGTTCCCTTTCGGTGTTCTGGAAGCTTCGTGGAAAAATAGGATCCTGGGCGTTGATTTCGTCCAATTCCGAGAATATTTGCTTACTAGGATTTCTGAAATCAAAAACAGCAGAAAATAGCAACTGGCTCTTCGGCATCTTGTTAATAGGTTAGTGCCGGAAAATGCATAAATATGACATAAAGTATGTATAAAACATGTAGGTATTGTCATAAAACAAGCATGGAACATAAGAAATTATCGATACGTTGGAGACGTATCAACATCCCCAAGCTTAGTTCCTACTCGTCCCGAGTAGGTAAACGATAACACAGATAATTTCTGAAGTGACATGCCATCATAATCTTGATCAATACTATTGTAAGCACATGTAATGAATGCAGCGATTCGAAGCAATGGTAAAGACAATGAGTAAACAACTGAATCATATAGCAAAGACTTTTCATGAATAGTACTTTCAAGACAAGCATCAATAAGTCTTGCATAAGAGTTAACTCATAAAGCAATAAATTCATAGTAAAGGCATTGAAGCAACACAAAGGAAGATTAAGTTTCAGCGGTTGCTTTCGACTTGTAACATGTATATCTCATGGATAGTTGTCAATGCAGAGTAATATGATGAATGCAAATATGCAAGTATGTAAGAATCAATGCACAGTTAACACAAGTGTTTGCTTCTTGAGATGGAAGGAAGTAGGTAAACTGACTCAACATAAAAGTAGAAGAATGGCCCTTCACAGAGGGAAGCATCGATTGCTATATTTGTGCTAGAGCTTTTATTTTGAAAACATAAAGAGAGCATAAAAGTAAAGTTTTGAGAGGTGTTTGTTGTTGTCAACGAATGGTAGTGGGCACTCTAACCCCCTTGCCAGACAAACCTTCAAAGAGCGGTTCCCATGAAAGATTTTTATTTTTGGGTGGCACTCCTTCCAACCTTGCTTTCACAAACCATGGCTAACCGAATCCTCGGGTGCCTGCCAACAATCTCATACCATGAAGGAGTGCCTTTTTATTTTAGTTTTATTTAGATGACACTCCTCCCCACCTTTGCTTTCTCAAGCCATGGCTAACCGAATCCTCGGGTGCCGTCCAACAATCACATACCATGGAGGAGTGTCTATTTTTTTGTAAAATTATGAGAATTAATTAATTTGGGACTGGGAATCCCATTGACAGCTCTTTTTGCAAAATTATTGGATAAGCAGATGAAGCCACTAGTCCATTGGTGAAAGTTGCCCAACAAGATTGAAAGATAAACACCACATACTTCCTCATGAGCTATAAAACATTGACACAAATCAGAGATGATAAATTTTGAAGTGTTTAAAGGTAGCACTCAAGCAATTTACTTTGGAATGGCGGAGAAATACCATGTAGTAGGTAGGTATGGTGGACACAAATGGCATAGTGTTTGGCTCAAGGATTTTGGATGCATGAGAAGTAATCCCTCTCAATACAAGGCTTAGGCTAGCAAGGTTATTTGAAGAAAACACAAGTATGAACCGGTACAGCAAAACTCACATAAAAACATATTGCAAGCATTATAAGACTCTACACTGTCATCCTTGTTGCTCAAACCCTTACTAGAAAATATCTAGACTTTAGAGAGACCAATCATGCAAACCAAATTTTAGCAAGCTCTATGCATTTCTTCATTAATAGGTTCAAAGTATATGATGAAAGAGCTTAAACATGAGCACAACAATTGCCAAGTATCACATTATTCAAAATATTATACCATTTACCACATGTAGCATTTTCCGTTTCCAACCATATAACAATTTAACGAAGCAGTTCAACCTTCGCCATGAACATTATGAGTAAAGCTAAGGACATATTTGTCCATATGCAACAGCGGAGCGTGTCTCTCTCCCACACAATGAATGCTAGGATCCAACTTTATTCAAACCAAACAAAAACAAAAACAAACAGACGCTCAAAGTAAAGCACATAAGATGTGATGAAATAAAAATATAGTTTCACTAGAGGAACCTGATAATGTTGTCGATGAAGAAGGGGATGCCTTGGGCATCCCCAAGCTTAGATGCTTGAGTCTTCTTGAAATATGCAGGGATGAACCACCGGGGCATCCCCAAGCTTAGAGCTTTCACTCTCCTTGATCATATTGTATCATCCTCCTCTCTTGATCCTTGAAAACATCCTCCACACCAAACTCAAAACAACTCATTAGAGGGTTAGTGCATAATCAAAATTCACATGTTCAGAGGTGACATAATCATTCTTAACACTTCTGAACATTGCACAAAGCTACTGAAAGTTAATGGAATAAAGAAATCCATCAAGCATAGCAAAACAGGCAATGCAAAATAAAAGGCAGAATCTGTCAAAACAGAACAGTCCGTAAAGACGAATTTTTAAGGTGCACCAGACTTGGTCAAATGAAAATGCTCAAATTGAATGAAAGTTGCGTACATATCTGAGGATCACTCACGTAAATTGGCAGAATTTTCTGAGTTACCTACAGAGAATACTGCTCAAATTCGTGATAGCAAGAAATCTGTTTCTGCGCAGTAATCCAAGTCTAGTATGAACCTTACTATCAAAGACTTTACTGGCACAACAATGCAACAAAATTAAGATAAGGAGAGGTTGCTACAGTAGTAACAACTTCCAAGACTCAAATATAAAACAAAAGTGCAGAAGTAAAATCATGGGTTGTCTCCCATAAGCGCTTTTCTTTAACGCCTTTGAGCTAGGCGCAGAAAGTGTGTATCAAGTAACATCAAGAGACGAAACATCAACAGCGGGGTTTGGAGTTTTCTTAACTATGCATTGTATCCTATCTATGTAAGTTTCAGAGGCTCCCTTTTCATTAGTCTTGGGCTTGCTATTCTCATCAAACAAATTTTCGGGAACAAGCCAAGCATAGTTATTTTCTAGTGCCTCGCACATTCCTAAGAGATGCAATGTATTAAAGTTTTGGGATTTCTATTTTCGTGCCCCTGGTTCGTTAGTTGTACTCAGTTTTCCCCAGCCCCTTAGTTTTTCCTCAGTTTTCCCCTCCCTCTAGTTTGAAACCCGTCGCAGACGCTCAGACGGGAGGGTTGCCGTCTGGTCAGAGGCCTTCACCGTTACCGGTGACGGCTAGGGAGCCGCGTTGGTGTTGAATTGACCGTTTCTTTCGAACTGTGTTGACTGTTGACTGGAGGAGCTCACCCAAAGCTTTCCACTCCGCCCGATACTGGAGGAGCTCACACACCGCCCCTCCGCCGCCACGCCGTCCTGCCCTCCTACCTTATGGCGTCGTCCGCCGCCGAGCCGCCCCCGTCCCCACCACCACCACCGGGAGGCGGAGAGGGCTCCGCCTCCACCAGATCTGGATCTACCCCTTTCGTGGAGTTTGTATGTCCATCTGGTGTGCCAAATGTTCGCGTCAACCGCGGAGAAGATTGGGAATCGGAGGGATCTAACGCATGGATTCCATCTGGGTAAGCATCGTCTGCCTATGTGAATTAACAGTAGGCAGTTTTTGAGCGCCAATCGTTGTTGCTCAACTAACTGCGTTGCTTTTCGAATAGGATTGATCCAGCGCTGGCTTTTCGGCTGGTGGCTAGGCTGGATTCTAGCTATACGCGTGATTCTAAACGCTATAAGAATGGGTTTTTCTTCCCTGCGGTGGTTGCAACCACCATCTCGTTGAGGGATTTGAAAGCTAACATCTGCGCTCGATACAATGGAGCTCTTACGACGCAGTTCATTTCGAATATTTCAACACGGAGGGAAGATTTGTTCCACTAATTTCCGACGACGATCTGGGAATTCTTTTTGCTTTGAATGCTTCTTGCCGGTTCGGTAAAATTCGTATCCATGTGGACAGGGGCCGGGCATCATCTCTCTCTGGTGCTGGGGCATCATCAGGTGGTCGGGCATCATGTCTCTCTACTGCTGCTGCCTCTTCTAACAGTGTGCGCCGCGGCGCTCCTTGTAGGTCCACAGCAGCACCATCTGTCCCCAGTGCTAGTGGTAGCCAGATCGTTCGTACGGTCATTGTGGAGGACGATGCAGACATTGAGGATCAGCCTCCTCAAGATGATGAGGATGAGTTGATGTTTCCTGAATTGGTAGATCGATGCGATAGCAGGTGCAATGGAGGATCAATACATGGAAGATATTGCTTTTGGTGCCAGATTTGATGACACTGATGATGAAGAGAAGAATGAGAATGATGACAGCCTCGTTTTAGCCGATTACGAAGGTGAAGACTTGCCTACAATTGAGTGGAACAGGGAGAATCCCCAGCTTGTAGAAGGCACCGTGTTTCAAACGATGATGGACTGCCGTAATGCAATTACTACATATCACATTCTCACTAAGAATAATTTTGAGGTTGTTAAAAGTGAGCCAGGTAGGTTCACAATTAAATGCCCATACCCAAGGTGTAGGTTTAGGCTGCATGCATCCACAATGCGCAGAAGCAGCTTGGTTCAGGTACTACGCCAACCAGTTGTGTATTTAGATCACAGTGTAAAATTTGTTATCTATTACTGACATCCCTTATCATTATGTTTCAGGTAAAGAAGAATAAGGAGATCCATAGGTGTCCACCTCTAGGGGGAGAGCCAGAGCTGAAAACAAAGCTAGCGAAGACTAGGTGGTTGGCAGATATAATCCTAGATTGGCTGAGAGAAGATCCTTCACTTGGTCCAACAAAGACTCGTAGAAAAAGGTGGTTGAGAAGTATAAAATGGAAGTACCTTACATGAGGATGTTCTATGCAAAGGAAATGGCTCTTGACAAGATCAATGGTCCATGGAATGAAAGCTTTCAGCTTGCTTTACACTTTCAAAGCTGAAGTGGAGATGGCTAGTCCAGGCGATGTTGTAGCGATAGACAAGCATACAGCTTCCCTACAAATTGAAAAGCGGGAAGGTAATGCACAAGGAATGTTTCAGAAGGGCTTTTGTTTGTTTCAAAGCTTGCTGGAAAGGCTTTTTGGACGGTTGCAGGCCTTATTTGGCCGTGGATGCATCAGCTCTTCATGGCAGGTTTAAAGGACAGCTAGTTGCTGCTACTGCAGTTGATGGACATAATTGGATGTTCCCTGTTGCTTATGGGGTTTTGGAGGTTGAGTCACAGGAAAGTTGGACTTGGTTTCTGCAGAATTTGCGCGATCTTATAGGTCATCCACCAGGACTTGTTATCCACACAGACGCTTGCAAAGGTTTGGAGACTGCAGTAGAAGCAGTATTCCCTGGAGTGGAGCATAGGGAATGTATGCGACACTTGGTACAGAATTTTACAAAGAAATTCAAGGGTAAAGTTTTTACTGACAACCTATGGCCAGCTTCATACACATGCAGCTCTAGGAAGCATCTGTTTCATTTGGATGTGTTGTATAAACAAAAACCTGGGGTGAAGGAGTACTTGGATGAACATCATGGTAGGGTGTGGTCAAGAAGCCAATTCAATGAAATTTGCAAGGTAGACTATGTAACAAGTAACCTTGCGGAGAGTTTCAATTCAAAGGTCAAGTCATTGAAAGGGCTTATGCTGTGGCAAATATTTGATAAGATTAGGCAGATGATCATGATAAAGATCGATCTGCGTCAAAGAATTGCATCCACAAATTATGTTGGCCATCTCATGCTCCCATCTTTGATTAAGTCTTTGCATGAGAGGGCAAAACAATTGAGGATGCAATGCGTCAGAAAAGGAATGGAGGCTGAGGTAACCTACACCGATACCAAAAAACAGCAAGGAGGTATCCAGTGAGTTTGGTTGATAGGACATGCCATTGTAGGGGATGGCAGATCCGTGGGATACCCTGCATACACGCATTGTTTTTCATGAGTGTTATAGGGGGTGAAGATGGTGAAGTTGATCAGTATGTGTCAGAGTATTTCTCTGTTGCCAAATTTAGGGCTGCATATGCTATGAATGTTCCTACCTTGTTGGGAAAAGACCAATGGATGAAAGTCGATCCAGGCTTCAAACTGTACTCTCCAGTATTGACTAGACCGGCAGGTAGGCCGAGGAAGAATAGGATCAGAGCTAGTGCAGAGGGTGGTGCACCGATTCGAAAACGTAAGTGCAAACGTTGTGGAATCCCTGGACACATTGCTAGGATTTGTAAAAATGGAGTTGACCCAGCTTTTGGAATGGAAGATCAGGCGGGAGCAGAAAATGCAGAGGAGAATGAAGCAGCAATTCAACTTGAGATTGAAGCAACAATTCAACATGAGGTGATTGAAGCAAAGCAAATGCAGAGGAGATTGAAGCAGTTCAACATGAGGAGATTGAAGCAGCAAATGCAGAGGAGATTGAAGCAGCAATTGAACATGAGGAGATTGAACCGATGGATCGAGAGCAGAGGGAACAGATGGATGTAGAATGGCTTCAACCGATGAGTCTAGAGGAGAGGGAACAGTATAGTCGAGAATGCCTCGAAAGTAGTAAGGCCATGATAGATGCTAACTTCGAAGAGTACATGGCAGAAGAAAAAGCACAAGCTTTGCAGAAGAAGAAGAACAAGAAAGAGGGCAAAAGGAAGGTAGACACCGGTAATATCCCTGGTAGGGTTACCCGGAGTAAGGTGGTGGCCCCGGCGAGTCACACCAGGAGCAAGAGAAAGATTTTATTCTGAACAACTAATTTGAATTTGTATGAACAATTTGTATTGTGGTTCCCTTTGTATTGGGGATCCCTTTGTGTTGAACAATTTGTATTGGGGATGCCTTTGTGTTGAACAATTTGTATTGGGGATGCCTTTGTGTTGAACAATTTGAATTTGTATGAACAATTTGTATTGTGGTTCCCTTTGTATTGGGGATCCCTTTGTGTTGAACAATTTGAATTTGTATGAACAATTTGTATGCCACATTTAAGCCACATTTATCATTTTAGGGTTTTAGGGTTTTAGGGTTTTAGGGTTCAATTCAAAATAATTCAAAACATGGTGGAACCTTCCCATGGAGCCTTGTTATGTTACCTACAACCTAGAGAAATAATAATGGAAAAGGAAATATAGAGATACTAGATATGCCAAAAGCTTCAAAACCACTTCCTAGTCCATGAGCTACTAGATATGAAGATGCAGGGCTTTTGCTCAATACACCTCCCAAATACCCACTATGCTTACAAACTTTGTCCAAATGAGTCCAAATTCGTCACACTTGTGTATCTTTGAGTTGCAAACAATATCTAGTCGGCCAAAATGTAATATATTGTTCAAATAACACAATTTTACAATTTTTATGCCAAAAGCTTCAATTTCCCTTAGTCCGTTTATTATTTGGGTGCCCCTGTTTTACTTAGTATTACTCAGTTTTCCCCCTCCGGGCCCACTTGTTTTACTCAGTCATACTCAGTTTTGCCCTTCCGATAAACATTTCCTCACTTTTCCCCCTCTTAGTTCTACTCAGTTTTCCTAACTTGTACTCACTGGCTGATCTCTGATTGGTCGAGATGTATGTCACACGGATCTTGGTTAGTTGAAAGCTCAACGAACGCTTGCACCGTTCGATCATTTATGATCGGACGGCTGTATCTCTCTCTCTACCACGATGGACGCATACGGAGACAAGAGCAGAGCACATACCTACCAACCCCGGCAATCGCATATTCCGCCGCATCCTCCTCTCTCGTATTTCCTCTCTTACTACGGCGGTCGCGGCGGCGCGGATCTAACCGTGCGTGCGGCGGCGCGGCGGCGGCGCAGATCTAACCGTGCGTGCGCGGCGAGCGTGCGGCGGCGCTGGATCTAACTGTCGCGGCGGCGGCGCGGATCTAACCGGCGGGCGGCAGGCGCGGCGCTGGATCTAACCGTGCGTGCGGCCGGCGTGCGGCGGCGCTGGATCTAACCGTGCGGCGGCGGCGTGCATCTAACCGATGCGTGCGCCGTGGATCTAAGAGTGCCGGTGAGGATCTAACCGTCGAAATAGTTGAAATGTCTCTCTGTCTCACTTTCGATTCTATTCTCAGATCTGTTGAATGATGAAGAACACCAAGACGGCGGCCGTGCCGGCGGTGGTCATCGATGCCACGAACATTGAAGCCATCGCCTACAACATCGCTTCGACGGCGCAGACCCAGCCTTCAATGTCGGAGCCTGTTGATGTCTCACTTCCGGTGCCGAGAGTGCGAATCGATGCCAAGACGATTGAAGCCATCGTCTACAACCGCGCTGCAAAGCCGCCGATCCAGCCCTCCGCAGATCCGTCGCTGATGAAGAACACCAAGACAGCGGCGGTTCCGACAAGTGGTCATCGATGCCACGAACATTGAAGCCATCGCCGATAACATCGCTTCAACGTTTGATGGCGCAGATGACCACCCCTCAGCCGCCCGTCGTCCCGGCCTTTCTTGCCCATCGCTGCGCGACCGTGTTCGACGCCGCAAATTGGGATAAATTATTATAAATTCGAACTACTACCTCCGTCTCAAAAAAAGCTTCTTCACGTTCTTGATGTGTACATGTACATCCGTATGTATGATTTGAATTCTATCCCAACTTGATTGGGAAGATATTGATATGTATTTGATCCGGAGGCTGGTACATGCTTTCACTTTTGGGATCCCTTGCTAAAATTATCGTGCACATTACTTAGCACAAGTAGGAAATTGTACACCGAAATACAGTGCTTAGAGCCACAACAAAATACAGTGGTTAGAGCCATCTACTGAATAACAATTCTATACTAAATCATCTACCGAACCACATAATCGCTAGGACAGGGATGACACCTAATAAAACTGCACGAGATGAATCTACTTTTCTCCTCTCCCATCACTTTTAGTTCATGTTCTAGATTTTCTACCACTTGATCAAATACGGCAAGATCTGTCTCAACTCTCAACTTCTCCTTGCGAATAAGCTCTGAATTCTTCTTTTCTTCATCCACAATACGCTTCAGCTCGAATATCATCAGGTTTTTACGGGCCAATTCATCACCTAAATTGGCCACCTTCTCCTCCAAATCCATCCTCTGGCTACACCACTGGGTTGATTCATCTTGGTATGCAATGTACCATGGATCATCGGCTTGCACAGCTAACTGTAACAATAAAGGAAAAAAGAACAACTGAAATCACCCCAACAGGCCATGGCGGAACTTCAAATTCAACGGTAGTACAGAGAGCTGAAGCTATATACCTGCACTTCCGACGAGGTAGGAGAAGTAGAACGTGGCCACGACATGATCGAATCCCCACCCTCGCCGGTGTACCCGCTACGACGAGACATTGAGGACTATTTCGTACCTGCAAACTCCAATAAATTACGGGAACCGAATCGATTAGGGGCGGGGAGGCAGAAGCGGAGGTCTACCAATTGGTGCGCGGAACAAATCCCGGTCGTCGTGGGCGGCGGATCTGCTATGCGGCGGACTTTCTGCGGTGGGTACAATGCGTGCGGACGAAACAAGTGCTGGAGCCGTGGTTGACGTGCAGCGCCGCAGTTCGTCCGACGCCGCCGGAGACAGAGCCGGCGGCGACGAGGCGCTGCGCGCCGCCGGCGATGGCTGCTCCGTCCGACGGTGGGGAACGAGCTGCCGGCGGTTCTCCGGTCTAGCTTAAGAATCATTAATTAGCGAACTTGGTGCTTCTCTCTATGATATTCTCTAAAGACATATATCAGAACGGCAAGATATGATTTTTTCTCTCTAAATAAATAGACGACCCCACTGGTCATTGGCTGCGGCAGCCCCACAGAGCGGCAATATATGAGTTTCTCTAAATAAATAGACGACCCCACTGGTCATTGGCTGCGGCAGCCCCACAGAGCGGCAATATATGTCTTTTCCTGAAAAATAGACTACCCCACTGGTCATTGGCTGCGGCGGCCCCACAGAGCGGCAATATATGAGTTTCCCTAAATAAATAGACGACCCCACTGGTCATTGGCTGCGCCCGCCCCACGTAGCGGCAATATATGTCTTTTCTGAAAAATAGACGACCCCACTGGTCATTGGCTGCGGAGGCCCCACAGAGCGGCAATATATGAGTTTCCCTAAATAAATAGACGACCCCACTGGTCATTGGCTGCGGCAGCCCCACAGAGCGGCAATATATGTCTTTTACTGAAAAATATACGACCCCACTGGTCATTGGCTGCGGCAGCCCTATAGAGCGGCCCCATTTGTCATTGGCAGCACCGCGTATAAAATCATGAAATAAAACGGCCCACACGTCAGCGATAGATGGATGGCTGCTCCGACGTGTCTCCTGACCCTACCCGTCAGCACGAGACGGTCAGGGAGGAGCTGCCCCTGTGCGGCCCCACCCGGTCAGACTAACGGTCAAGGCCTCTGACCTGACGGCTACCGGCCGTTCCAGCACTTGTGCGTGTTTCAAACTAGAGGAGGGGAAAACTGAGGAAAAACTAAGGGACTGGGGAAAACTGAGTACAACTAACGAACCAGGGGCACGAAACTAGAAATCCCTAAAGTTTTAATATCCCCCTCATAATTAACTTGATTAGTGTACTTTTGTCTATCTTTTTCCATCTTTTCAAGGATACTAGCGAAGTTGGTATAAGAGCCAAGCATATTATATTTAGTAAAGACTTTTCTAGCTTCTCTTGCTATACCTCCAAATTCTTTAAGAAGGGTTTCTAATACAAAATCTTTCTTTTCTCCTTCTTCCATATCACTGAGTGTAAGAAACATATGTTGAATCACAGGATTGAGATTAACAAATCTAGCTTCTAACGCGTGTACTAAAGAAGCAACAGCAATTTCATAAGTAGGAGCAAGTTCTACCAAGTGTCTATCTTCAAAATCTTCAACCGTACTAATATGAGTGAAAAAAAATCTTCTATATTATCTTTCCCAAGGATAGACCCTCGGCCTACCGGTACATCTTTAAGAATAAACTTAGGAGGAAACATGATGAAATAAGTAATGCAAGTAACTAATTTTTTGTGTTTTTAATATGGCAAACAAGATAGCAAATAAAGTAAAGCTAGCAACTAATGTTTTTGTGTTTTGTTTTAGTGCAGCAAACAAAGTAGTAAATAAAATAAAGCAAGACAAAAACAAAGTAAAGAGATTGGAAGTGGAGACTCCCCTTGCAGCGTGTCTTGATCTCCCCGGCAACGGCGCCAGAAAAAGAGCTTGATACGCGTACAGCACGCGTCCGTTGGGAACCCCAAGAGGAAGGTGTGATGCATATAGCAGCAAGTTTTCCCTCAGTAAGAAACCAAGGTTTATCGAACCAGTAGGAGCCAAGAAGCACGTAGAAGGTTGATGGCGGCGGAGTGTAGTGCGGCGCAACACCAGGGATTCCGGCGCCAACATGGAACCTGCACAACACAACCAAAGTACTTTGCCCCAACGTAACAGTGAGGTTGTCAATCTCACCGGCTTGCTGTAACAAAGGATTAGATGTATAGTGTGGATGAAGATGTTTGCAGAAAACAGTAGAACGAGTAATGCAGTAGATTGTATTCGATGTAAAGAATGGACCGGGGTCCACAGTTCACTAGTGGTGTCTCTCCCATAAGATAAATAGCATGTTGGGTGAACAAATTACAGTTGGGCAATTGACAAATAAAGAGGGCATGACCATGCACATACATGTTATGATGAGTAGTGTGAAATTCAATTGGGCATTACGACAAAGTACATAGACCGCTATCCAGCATGCATCTATGCCTAAAAAGTCCACCTTCAGGTTATCATCCAAACCCCCTCCAGTATTAAGTTGCAAACAACAGACAATTGCATTAAGTATGGTGCGTAATGTAATCAACAAATACATCCTTAGACATAGAATTGATGTTTTATCCCTAGTGGCAACAGCACATCCACAACCTTAGAACTTTCTCACACGTCCTGCATTTAATGGAGGCATGAACCCACTATCGAGCATAAATACTCCCTCTTGGAGTTACAAGGAATGACTTGGCCAGAGCCTATACTAATAACGGAGAGCATGCAAGATCATAAACAACACATAGATAATAGATCAATAATCAACATAGCATAGTATTCATTATTCATCGGATCCCAACAAATGCAACATGTAGCATTATAAATAGATGATCTTGATCATGTTAGGCAGCTCACAAGATCCAACAATGATAGCACAATTAGGAGAAGACGACCATCTAGCTACTGCTATGGACCCATAGTCCAGGGGTGAACTACTCACACATCACTCCGGAGGCGACCATGGCGGTGAAGAGTCCTCCGGGAGATGATTCCCCTCTCCGGCAGGGTGCCGGAGGCGATCTCCTGAATCCCCCGAGATGGGATTGGCGGCGGCGGCGTCTCTGGAAGGTTTTCTATATCGTGGCTCTCGGTACTGGGGTATTCGCGACGAAGACTTTAAGTAGGCGGAAGGGCGGAGTCGGAGGGATGGCGAGGGCCCCACACACTAGGGCCGCGCGGGCCCCTCCAGGGCCGCGCCATCCTAGTGTGGCAGCGCCTCGTCGCCCCACTTCGGTTCCCTTTCGGTCTTCTGGAAGCTTCGTGGAAAAATAGGATCCTGGGCGTTGATTTCGTCCAATTCCGAGAATATTTCCTTACTAGGATTTCTGAAACCAAAAACAGCAGAAAACAGCAACTGGCTCTTCGGCATCTTGTTAATAGGTTAGTGCCGGAAAATGCATAAATATGACATAAAGTATGTATAAAACATGTAGGTATTGTCATAAAACAAGCACGGAACATAAGAAATTATCGATACGTTGGAGACGTATCATGGCTCTCGGTACTAGAGTTATTATCGACGAAGGTTTCTTATAGGCGGAGAGGTAGGTTTAGGGGCGACGCGAGGGGCCCACACGCTAGGGCCGCGCGGCCCAAGCCCTGGCCGCGCCGCCCTACTGTGGCGTGGCCTCGTCGCTCTACTTCGTTTCCCTTTCGGACTTCTGGAAGCTTCGTGGAAAAATAAGATCCTGGGCGTTGATTTCGTCCAATTCCGAGAATATTTCCTTACTAGGATTTCTGAAACCAAAAATAGCAGAAAACAGCAACTGGCTCTTCGGCATCTTGTTAATAGGTTAGTGCCAGAAAATGCATAAATATGACATAAAGTATGTATAAAACATGTGTGTATCATCATAAAACAAGCATGGAACATAAGAAATTATCGATACGTTGGAGACGTATCAGCATCCCCAAGCTTAGTTCCTACTCGTCCCGAGTAGGTAAACGATAACAAAGATAATTTCTGAAGTGACATGCTATCATAATCTTGATCAATACTATTGTAAGCACATGTAATGAATGCAGCGATTCGAAGCAATGGTAAAGACAATGAGTAAACAATTGAATCATATAGCAAAGACTTTTCATGAATAGTACTTTCAAGACAAGCATCAATAAGTCTTGCATAAGAGTTAACTCATAAAGCAATAAATTCATAGTAAATGCATTGAAGCAACACAAAGGAAGATTAAGTTTCAGCGGTTGCTTTCAACTTGTAACATGTATATCTCATGGATATTGTCAACATAAAGTAATATAATAAGTGCAATAAGCAAGTATGTAGGAATCAATGCACAGTTAACACAAGTGTTTGCTTCTAAGATAGAAGGAAGTAGGTAAACTGACTCAACATAAAAGTAGAAGAATGGCCCTTCGAAGAGGGAAGCATTGATTGCTATATTTGTGCTAGAGCTTTTATTTTGAAAACAAGAAACAATTTTGTCAACGGTAGTAATAAAGCATATGTATTATGTATAAGATATCCTACAAGTTGCAAGCCTCATGCATAGATTACCAATAGTTCCCGCACCTTGTCCTAATTAGCTTGGATTTACATGGATTATCATCGCAATACATATGTTTTAACCAAGTATCACAAAGGGGTACCTCTATGCCGCCTGTACAAAGGTCTAAGGAGAAAGCTCGCATTGGATTTCTCGCTTTTGATTATTCTCAACTTAGACATCCATACCGGGATAACATAGACAACAGATAATGGACTCCTCTTTAATGCATAAGCATTCAACAACAGATAATATTCTCATAAGAGATTGAGGATTGTTGTCCAAAACTGAAACTTCCACCATGGATCATGGCTTTAGTTAGCGGCCCAATGTTCTTCTCTAACAATATGCATACTCAAACCATTCAACTCATGATAAATCACCCTTACTTCAGAAAAGACGAACATGCATAGCAACTCACATGATATTCAACAAAGATAGTTGATGGCGTCCCCAGGAACATGGTTATCGCACAACAAGCAACTTAATAAGAAATAAGATACATAAGTACATATTCAATACCACAATAGTTTTTAGGCTATTTTTCCCATGAGCTATATATTGCAAAGACAAAGGAATGAAATTTTAAAGGTAGCACTCAAGCAATTTGCTTTGGAATGGCAGAGAAATACCATGTAGTAGGTAGGTATGGTGGACACAAATGGCATAGTTTTTGGCTCAAGGATTTGGATGCACGAGAAGTAATCCCTCTCAATACAAGGCTTAGGCTAGCAAGGTTATTTGAAGCAAACACAAGTATGAACCGGTACAGCAAAACTCACATAAAAAACATATTGCAAGCATTATAAGACTCTACACTGTCTTCCTTGTTGTTCAAACCCTTACTAGAAAATATCTAGACCTTAGAGAGACCAATCATGCAAACCAAATTTTAGCAAGCTCTATGTATTTCTTCACTAATAGGTGCAAAGTATATGATGCAAGAGCTTAAACATGATCCATATGAGCACAACAATTGCCAAGTATCACATTATTCAAGACATTCTACCAATTATCACATGTAGCATTTTCTGTTTCCAACCATATAACAATTAACGAAGCAGTTTCAACCTATGAGTAAAGCTAAGGACATATTTGTCCATATGCAACAGAGGAGTGTGTCTCTCTCCCACAAAATGAATGCTAGGATCCAATTTTATTCAAACAAAACAAAAAAAACATACAGACGCTCCAAGTAAAGCACATAAGATGTGACGGAATAAAAATATAGTTTCACTAGAGGAACCTGGTAATTTGTCGATGAAGAAGGGGATGCCTTGGGCATCCCCAAGCTTAGATGCTTGAGTCTTCTTGAAATATGCAGGGATGAACCACCGGGGGCATCCCCAAGCTTAGAGCTTTCACTCTCCTTGATCATATTGTATCATCCTCCTCTCTTGATCCTTGAAAACTTCCTCCACACCAAACTCAAAACAACTCATCAAAGGGTTAGTGCATAATCAAAATTCACATGTTCAGAGGTGACATAGTCATTCTTAACACTTCTGGACATTGCACAAAGCTACTGAAAGTTAATGGAATAAAGAAATCCATCAAACATAGCAAAACAGGCAATGCGAAATAAAAGGCAGAATCTGTCAAAACAGAACAGTCCGTAAAGACGAATTTTTTAGGTGCACCAGACTTGCTCAAATGAAAATGCTCAAATTGAATGAAAGTTGCGTACATATCTGTGGATTACTCACGTAAATTGGCAGATTTTTCTGAGTTACCTACAGAGAATACTGCTCAAATTCGTGACAGCAAGAAATCTGTTTCTGCGCAGTAATCCAAATCTAGTATGAACCTTACTATCAAAGACTTTACTTGGCACAACAATGCAATAAAATTAAGATAAGGAGAGGTTGCTACAGTAGTAACAACTTCCAAGACTCAAATATAAAATAAAAGTGCAGAAGTAAAATCATGGGTTGTCTCCCATAAGCGCTTTTCTTTAACGTCTTTCAGCTAGGCGCAGAAAGTGTGTATCAAGTGTTATCAAGAGATGAAACATCAACATCATAATTTTCACAACTTGTCACATTAGATATCTTAGATGCTCCATTATCTATAGTGGTATTAAGGGTTTTGTCAATTTTAGGCCTATAATAGTTTTTTGGTTTAGGCACCTTAGAGACATACATGAACTTTTGCTCCTTACCCACATAAGCTTTCTCCTTAAACTTAAGAGAAGAAAAAGTTGAACCCAAGGTTCCCATAGCTTCTTCAAGTTCACTAATCCTTTGGGTTTGATTATCATGAACATCACAAGCTTCTAAGATGGCAATTCTCTCATTAATTCCACCTAGAGATTTGTCAAGTTTATCAGTGCTATTAAGTAATTCTCCCAGTTTAGTCTCAATATTTGGAAGATTTTGCTCTATGGTCTCCAACTTTTTCATGACATCTTCAAGAGAGATTTCAATTTTAACTTCATTAATAGGTGGTATTCCAAATATACTCTCAATAATGCAACTAGCTTCTAAAGCAGGAGTGCCTAGAAATTTACCTCCCGCGAGACAATCAAGAACATACCTGTTCCAGCTAGAAATACCAACATAAAAATTCCTGAGTAGGATAGTGGTGGAGTGTTTCTTAGTGCACCTATTATGAGCATTACTAATTCTATACCAAGCATCTTTTAAACATTCTCCCCCTTGTTGCTTAAACGAACGAACTACAACTTCAGGATTACTCATTTTAGCAATAGTAAATAAAGCAAACTAGATAAAATAAATGCAAGTAACTAATTTTTTTTATGTTTTTAATATGGAGAACACAAACAAGATAGTAAATAAAGTAAAGCTAGTAACTAATTTTTTGTGTTTTAATATAATGCAGCAAACAAAATAGTAAATAAAAATAAAGCAAGACAAAAACAAAGTAAAGAGATTGGAAGTGGAGACTCCCCTTGCAGCGTGTCTTGATCTCCCCGGCAACAGCGCCAGAAAAAGAGCTTGATACGCGTACAGCACGCGTCCGTTGGGAACCCCAAGAGGAAGGTGTGATGCGTACAACAGCAAGTTTTCCCTCAGTAAGAAACCAAGGTTTATCGAACCAGTAGGAGCCAAGAAGCACGTTGAAGGTTGATGGCGGCGGAGTGTAGTGCGGCGCAACACCAGGGATTCCGGCGCCAACGTGGAACCTGCACAACACAACCAAATTACTTTGCCCCAACGTGACAGTGAGGTTATCAATCTCACCGGCTTGCTGTAGCAAAGGATTAGATGTATAGTGTGGATGATGGTGTTTGCAGAAAACAGTAGAACGAGTATTGCAGTAGATTGTATTCGATGTAAAGAATGGACCGGGGTCCACAGTTCACTAGTGGTGTCTCTCCCATAAGAAATAGCATGTTGGGTGAACAAATTACAGTTGGGCAATTGACAAATAAAGATAGCATGACAATGCACATACATGTTATGATGAGTAGTGTGAAATTCAATTGGGCATTACGACAAAGTACATAGACCGCTATCCAGCATGCATCTATGCCTAAAAAGTCCACCTTCAGGTTATCATCCGAACCTCTTCCAGTATTAAGTTGCAAACAACAGACAATTGCATTAAGTATGGTGCGTAATGTAATCAACACAAATATCCTTAGACATAGCGTTGATGTTTTATCCCTAGTGGCAACAGCACATCCACAACCTTAGAACTTTCTCACCTTGTCCTGCATTTAATGGAGGCATGAACCCACTATCGAGCATGAATACTCCCTCTTGGAGTTACAAGTAACGACTTGGCCAGAGCCTCTACTAATAACGGAGAGCATGCAAGATCATAAACAACACATATATGATAGATTGATAATCAACATAACATAGCATTCCATATTCATCGGATCCCAACAAACGCAACATGTAGCATTACAAATAGATGATCTTGATCATGTTAGGCAGCTCACAAGATCGACAATGATAGCACAATGAGGAGAAGACAACCATCTAGCTACTGCTATGGACCCATAGTCCAGGGGTGAACTACTCACTCATCACTCCGGAGGCGACCATGGCGGTGAAGAGTCCTCCGGGAGATGATTCCCCTCTCCGGAAGGGTGCCGGAGGCGATCTCCTGAATCCCCCGAGATGGGATTGGCGGCGGCGGCATCTCTGGAAGGTTTTCCGTATCGTGGCTTGATACGCGTACAGCACACGTCCGTTGGGAACCCCAAGAGGAAGGTGTGATGCGTATAGCAGCAAGTTTTGCCTCAGTAAGAAACCAAGGTTTATCGAACTAGTAGGAGCCAAGAAGCACGTTGAAGGTTGATCGCGGCGGAGTGTAGTGCGGCGCAACACCAGGGATTCCGGTGCCAACGTGGAACCTGCACAACACAACCAAAGTACTTTGCCCCAACGTAACAGTGAGGTTGTCAATCTCACCGGCTTGCTGTAACAAAGGATTAGTTGTATAGTGTGGATGAAGATGTTTGCAGAAAACAGTACAACGAGTATTGCAGTAGATTGTATTCGATGTAAAGAATGGACCGGAGTCCACAATTCACTAGTGGTGTCTCTCCCATAAGATAAATAGCATGTTGGGTGAACAAATTACAGTTGGGCAATTGACAAATAAAGAGGGCATGACCATGCACATACATGTTATGATGAGTAGTGTGAAATTAAATTGGGCATTACGACAAAGTACATAGACCGCTATCCAGCATGCATCTATGCCTAAAAAGTCCACCTTCAGGTTATCATCCGAACCCCCTCCAGTATTAAGTTGCAAACAACAGACAATTGCATTAAGTATGGTGCGTAATGTAATCAACAAATACATCCTTAGACATAGCATTGATGTTTTATCCCTAGTGGCAACAGCACATCCACAACCTTAGAACTTTCTGTCACATCGTCCTGCATTTAATGGAGGCATGAACCCACTATCGAGCATAAATACTCCCTCTTGGAGTTACAAGTAACGACTTGGCTAGAGCCTCTACTAATAACGGAGAGCATGCAAGATCATAAACAACACATATATGATAGATTGATAATCAACATAACATAGCATTCCATATTCATCGGATCCCAACAAACGCAACATGTAGCATTACAAATAGATGATCTTGATCATGTTAGGCAGCTCACAAGATCGACAATGATAGCACAATGAGGAGAAGACAACCATCTAGCTACTGCTATGGACCCATAGTCCAGGGGTGAACTACTCACTCATCACTCCGGAGGCGACCATGGCGGTGAAGAGTCCTCCGGGAGATGATTCCCCTCTCCGGCAGGGTGCCGGAGGCGATCTCCTGAATCCCCCGAGATGGGATTGGCGGCTGCGGCGTCTCTGGAAGGTTTTCCGTATCGTGGCTCTCGGTACTGGAGTTATTATCAACGAAGGCTTCTTATAGGCAGAGAGGTAGGTTTAGGGGCGACGCGAGGGGCCCACACGCTAGGGCCGCGCGGCCCAAGCCCTGGCCGCGCCGCCCAACTGTGGCGTCGCCTCGTCGCCCCACTTCGTTTCCCTTTCGGGCTTCTGGAAGCTTCGTGGAAAAATAAGATCCTGGGCGTTGATTTCGTCCAATTCCGAGAATATTTCCTTACTAGGATTTCTGAAACCAAAAACAGCGAAAACAACAACTGGCTCTTCGGCATCTTGTTAATAGGTTAGTGCCGGAAAATGCATAAATATGACATAAAGTATGTATAAAACATGTGTGTATCATCATAAAACAAGCATGGAACATAAGAAATTATGAATACGTTGGAGACGTATCAGTGGTGACGTTGCTATTCCCACTGTAGGGATTCGTTGCATAGAAAACAAAAAAATTTCCTACCGCGAGAACGCAACCCAAGCCAAGATGCAATCTAAAAGACGGTAGCAACGAGGGGATGATCAAGACTCACCCTTGAAGATTTCCAAAGCCTATAAGAGTAGGCTCTTATTGCTGCGGTAGACGGTCACTTGCCGCTTGCAAAAGCGCGTAGAAGATCTTGATCACGGTGCCACGATCGGGCAGCACCTCCGTACTCGGTCACACGTTCGGTGTTGATGAAGACGACGTCCTTCTCCCCGTTCCAGCGGGCAGCGGAAGTAGTAGATCCTCCTCGGAATCCCGGCAGCACGACGGCGTGGTGGTGGTGTCGATGGAGAACTCCGGCGGAGCTTCGCTAAGCGTATGCGGGAGTTGTATGTGGAGGAGGGGTGCTAGGGTTTGGGGAGAGGGGCGCCGGCTAGGTCACCCTTGAGGGGGTGCGGCCATGGTGGAGGCTTGAGTGGCCGGCCACCCTCCCCTTGTCCCTCATTATATAGGTGGAAGCCCCAAGAGTTGTAGTCCAAGTCTTCGAATAAGACCCCAACACCAAAACTTCCCAAAGGTGGGAAACCTACTCAAGGGGGAGTCCTACTCAAGGTGGGACTCCCACCTTTCCTTGAGGTGGGGCTGGCCGGCCACCAAGGTGGAGCCCACCTGGGACTCCTTCCCCTTAGGGTTTGGCCGGCCATGCTAGTGGAGTCCCTCCGGGACTCCACCTTCCATAGTGCCTTTCTTCCGGACTTTTCTAGAACCTTCTAGAACCTGCCATAAATGCACCGGATCATTTCCAAACTTGGAATATGACTTCCTATATATGAATCTTATTCTCCGGACCATTCCGGAACTCCTCGTGATGTCCTGGATCCTATCCGAGACTCCGAACAAAACTTCGAACTCCATTCCATATTCCATATCTACTTTAAACGACATGAAACCTTAAGTGTGTCACCCTACGGTTCGTGAACTATGTAGACATGGTTGAGACTTCTCTCCGACCAATAACCAATAGCGGGATCTGGAGATCCATAATGGCTCCCACATATTCAACGATGACTTTAGTGATCGAATGAACCATTCACATACGATACCAATTCCCTTTGTCACGCGATATTTTACTTGTCCGAGGTTTGATCATCGGTATCACTCTATACCTTGTTCAACCTCGTCTCCTGACAAGTACTCTTTACTCGTACCGTGGTATGTGGTCTCTTATGAACTTATTCATATGCTTGCAAGACATTAGATGACATTCCACCGAGAGGGCCCAGAGTATATCTATCCGTCATCGGGATGGACAAATCCCACTGTTGATCCATATGCCTCAACTCATACTTTCCGGATACTTAATCCCACCTTTATAACCACCCATTTACGCAGTGGCGTTTGATGTAATCAAAGTACCTTTCCGGTATAAGTGATTTACATGATCTCATGGTCATAAGGACTAGGTAACTATGTATCGAAAGCTTATAGCAAATAACTTAATGATGTGATCTTATGCTACACTTAATTGGGTGTGTCCATTACATCATTCATATAATGACATAACCTTGTTATTAATAACATCCAATGTTCATGATCACGAAACCATGATCATCTATTAATCAACAAGCTAGTTATACAAGAGGCTTACTAGGGACTTCCTTGGTGTTCACATAACACACATGTATCAATGTTTCGGTTAATACAATTATAGCATGGTATGTAAACATTATCATAAACACGAAGATATATTATAATAACCATTTTATTATTGCCTCTTGGGCATATCTCCAACAGTCTCCCACTTGCACTAGAGTCAATAATCTAGTTTACATTTATAAAGATATAACACCTTGGCCTTCCGGTGCTTTATCATGTTTTGCTCACGGGAGAGGTTTTAGTCAACGGATCTGACATGCTCAGAACCGTATGTATTTTGTAATTCATTTGCGTCTCAACGCATCACTCATTTCCAAATGAGTTGGCATTAAATATGTTTGGTCTTCTGATGGAACCTTAATTCCGCGGTCTGAAATATGTTACTAATATTGTCACACACAATATAGCTTCAAAGTTCTGACTCTGTCGGAACTACACCAAGTTCTCAAAGAACCTCTTGACTTAACATTCTTTGCCATTGTCAAAACAATGACATACTCTGCCTTCTTTTGTAGAATCCGTCACAATATTTAGAACTCTTCTAAATCTAGCATAGGCAACTTCTATCTCATTGTGCTACCTTTTAAACAACACTTAGCCTAATTGAGATTGAAATTTATTTTTATATGCGACCAAACTAATATCGGTGCAACACATTACATCGATTTGTTTGTTATTACACCATATAAAATTATATATATATCCTTGGTTCTTCTAAAGTACTCAAGGATATTCCTACTGTTTGTCCAATAATCATCACATGAATTATTCTGGTATATGCTTCTAACTCTTTAGAGCACAAGACATCTGATTTTGTACATATTCTTCGTGATCTAAAATCACTCATGTGTTTTTACTCATTGAGTGTCAAATACACTCAAGTCTTGTTAAACCTTCACATGAAAAGAACACCTTCTTAATATTTCTGTATTGAACTACTTCAATATCCATTCTATGTACTTTGACTTAAACTTATTATGTATTCCAATCTATCTTCATAGATCTTGACACTAAATATGTTTCAGTCCATATTCTTTCATTGAAGTTAATTTCTCAATGAAACTTTTTAATCAAGTATATAATTACATCATTTATAACCAACTATATGTCATCTACATAAAGTATTATAAATATGTCTCAGCGCTCCCACTTAATTTCTTGCAAATGCAAGCCTCTTCATCGTCTCTGATGAAATTAAAAACTCTTTGATTATTTCATCTTGGTGAAGATTCCAACTCCTCGATACTTACTTCATCTAATTGAAGTTCGTATACCTATCTAGTATTCCACGGACCAGCAAAACTCTTGGTTGTATCTTGTATACACCTTTAATACACACTTCTGATAAGTAATGTATTTTGCCATCCTCCTAGCATATCTCATAAAAGAAATATGTAGTGATTACTAGAATAATCCACATAGACTATAAGCATTGCTATGAAAGATCTAATCTTATCGTAGTCAACTCTTTGAACTTTGTCGTAAACAACTTTTCAACAAGTCAAGCTTCTTCAAGGATATTCTATCCAAGTCCATCAATTTTATAGATCCATTTACTTTCAAAAAGTATTCATCTATCTTGGATTTCATGGCGTATAACCATTTTAACGGAGTCAGGGCCCATCATAACTTCTTTGTTTGTAGTTGGTTTATCATTGTTCAAAATCAATCCTTTGTCCACAAATCATTTATTTGATCACAAAGTAAACCATACCTACAAGGTTCAATATGTACTTCGATCTCCATGGCTAAAACACTTTGTAGTCATGGGAGCCATGATCGTCGTGGCCGCTTCCGGAACCAATTCCGATGCTGCGCTACTCTGATCATTATGCTCAGGTTCATAAACCTTATCAAGTTCTATTGTCCTCCCACTCAAATACTTCATTAGAAACAATTTCTTGGAAATAAGAAACATTGACAAACACTTTTGTTTTTGTCTCGTGGGAAGAATTCCCAATCAAATCTCTGGGATAACCAATAAAGACATTCATCCGATTTTGGTTGTAAACTTATTTACTTATGCTATGCATACCAAAATTTAAGAAAAGACTATCAGGTTTCATACCCATGCCATAACTCGTATGGTGTCATTTCAACGGATCATGATGATGCTCTATTTAGTGTAAAAGTGGTAGTCACTAAAGCATAATCCACAAAAATATAATGGCATCAATATTTTATCTCATCATTGATCCAACAAGGTTTGGATACATCTCTTGGATACTTCATCATCACTATGATACTCCAAGAAACGTGAGTTGTAGAACAATTTCATAACTCTCTTAGATGTTCGCTAAAAACTCGTAATTCAAATATTTCCACCATGATCCAATCATAGATATTTGACTTTTCTATTACGATGATTTCCACTTCATGCTGAAATTTATTTGAATCCATTCAAATGTTTCAAATTTCTTCCTTATCGAATATATCCACATATATATACTCAATTCATTGCTGGAAGTTTTCATGAAGTAGAAGAATCTCCCGCACACAACTATGCCCAGTGAGCCACATACATCATTATGTATGTTTTCACTAAGTTAGTTGCCCATTCAACTCTTGGCCTATGAACGGTATTTTAGTCATTCTCTTTAGAAAAGATTTGCAAGCGCCAAATGATGACCCACAAGTATAGGGGGTGTATCGCAGTATCTTCGATAAGTAAGAGTGTCGAACCCAACGAGGAGCAGAAGGTGTTGACAAGCAGTTTCGATGAAGGATTCACTGTAAATGCTCACAGACAAGTATTCAGGGGGTTTTGATGTAGCAGTTGAATAAAGTACGAGTAAATAAAGTGCGAGAGTAACAATTGCAGCGAGTGGCCCAATCCTTTTTAGCACAAAGGACAAGCCGGTTTGTTTACTTATAATGACCAAACGTTCTCGAGGACACACGGGATTTTAGTCTAGTGCTTTCGCTACATACGGCTAATTAATCTTCATTGTTTTGATAAGTGTTGTGTGGGTGAACCTGTGCTAATGTACCGCCCTTCCTAGGACTAATACATACTTGTGATTATACCCCTTGCAAGCATCCGCAACTACAAGAAAGTAATTAAGATAAATCTAACCACAGCCTTAAACTCTGAGATCCTGCTATCCCTCCTGCATCGATATACCAACGGGGGCTTAGGTTTCTGCACTCCGGCAACCCCGCAATTGGCAAACGAGTACAAGATGCATTCCCCTAGGACCATAAAGGTGAAGTGTCGTGTAGTCGACGTTCACACGACACCACTAGAAGAATAACACCACAACTTAAATATCATAACATTGAATATTACTCAACCATACTTCACTACTAACATTTAGACTTCACCCATGTCCTCAAGAACTAAACGAACTACTCACGAGACATCATATGGAACATGATCAGAGGTGATATGATGACAAATAACAATCTGAACATAAACCTTGGTTCAACGGTTTCACTCAATAGCATCAATAACAAGTAGAAATCAATAACGGGAGAGTTTCCCCTATCAAACAATCAAGATCAAACCCAAATTGCTACGGCGGTGACGATGTCCAGCGGTGGAGACGGCGGTGATGATGGTGGAGATGATGATGATGGTGATGGAGATGATGTCCAGCTCGATGACGGTGACGATGGCGTCGATTTCCCCCTCCCGGAGGGAATTTCCCCAGCGGATCTCAGCCCGCCGGAGAGCTCCTTTCTCTCTGGTGTTCTCCGCCCCGCAGAGGCGGCTGTAACTCTTCGCGAGGTACCCTCTGTGGCTTAGGTCTTCGGGACGAAGGATTTCGCGAAGAAAAGGAGGCGAGAGGGGCTGTGGGCCCCCTCCTCACTGGGCGGCGCGGCCAGGCCTTGGGCCGCGCCGGCCCATGGTGTGGGCCCACCTCGGGTCCCCTCGGCTCCCCCTTCTGGCTTCCTTCGTCATCTGGAAAAATAGGATTTTTGGTATAATTTCCATCAGCTGCTGATCTTCCGAAATATTGCATTCTGACGGTGCTTTTTCCAGCAGAATCCTGGCTCTGGTGCTCGATCCTCCAATAATCATGAAACATGCAAAATAGATGAAATAACATAAGTATTATGTCCAAATATGAAATATATCAATGAATAACAGCAAATTATGATATAAAATAGTGATGCAAATTGGACGTATCAACTCCCCCCAAGCTTAGACTTCGCTTGTCCCCAAGCGAAACTGAACTCGGTAAACAGGACCACATGTTTATGGAGTGAAGAGTCGATAAATAAAATACGGATAAGAAGCATCATATTCATTCACACAAGACATTCTAGTAAACAACTTCCTCATATAACTCAACTTGAAACAAGTATAAGGTAATCACAAATAAAGGTGCATAAGAAATCATAGTTGGTGATGGCAAACTTCGTTCTTGGTCAGAGAACAATTAACAATTATACTTATCTCATTGAGCAGCGCTCTCATGTTTAAAGTTTATATGGCACAACTTGCATACTCAATCATAATAGTCTCCTCATGATCATTGATAACTTGCAAAGCTATATTCATTCAGATAAAACTTGTACATAAACAAGGAAAAAATAAAAGACATGATGAAGTAAATCACAATATAATGGTTTGATCACAACTACTCAAATGCTTGCTTGAGATGGGGGGAAATAGGTTTACTGACTCAACATAAAGTAAAAGACAGGCCCTTCGCAGAGGGAAGCAGGGATTAAATCATGTGCTAGAGCTTTTTCAGTTTTGAAATCATATAAAGAGAGTAAAAGTAACATTTTGAGAGGTGTTTGTTGTTGTCAACGACTGGTAGTGGGTACTCTAACCCCCTTGCCAGACAAACCTTCAAAGAGCGGCTCCCATTTTATTTTTATTTTGTGTGGCACTCCTTCCAACCTTTCTTTCGCAAACCATGGCTAACCGAATCCTCGGGTGCCTGCCAACAATCTCATACCATGAAGGAGTGCCTTTTTATTTTAGTTTTATTATGATGACACTCCCCCCAACCTTTGCTTACACAAGCCATGGCTAACCGAATCCTTCGGGTGCCGTCCATCAATCACATACCATGGAGGAGTGTCTATTTAGTTTAATTAATTCGGGACTGGGAATCCCATTGCCAGCTCTTTTTGCAAAATTATTGGATAAGCGGATGAAGCCACTAGTCCATTGGTGAAAGTTGCCCAACAAGATTGAAAGATAAAACACCACATACTTCCTCATGAGCTATAAAACATTGACACAAATAAGAGATAGTAAATTTTGAATTGTTTAAAGGTAGCACACGAAGTATTTACTTGGAATGGCAGGAAATACCATGTAGTAGGTAGATATGGTGGACACAAATGACATAGGTTTGGGTTAAGGTTTGGATGCACGAGAAGTATTCCCTCTCAGTACAGGTCTTTGGCTAGCAAGGTTAATTAGCAAGCATAAGAGTTGAAGGAAACAAACAAATATACATGTGATAGAAACAATCATGCATCTTCCTTATAAGCACAAACAGTTTTAACTTCAGAATAATAGGCTATGAGCTAACAAGAAAGAAAGACAATGAAACAACTACATGTATTTCTCTTTTCTATTTAAACCTCAAAGTGTTGTTGCTATTGACCAATGCTAAGTTTGCCAAAACCAAATAGATTTATTCAATGCTCCTAAAGTGATACCAATACTATCAACAAGGTAAATCATATAATAGAGATTGCAAACTAAAATAAGATGTGCAATATGTAAATGATAAGACTTCTCATTAATATTCCATAACGATAACTCACACCAAGGGATACATAGACAACCAACTAAAGGAGAGATACTTCCAAACTGCAACCCATCTTATATGATAACTTCCCTACTCATGATATGACACTACTTGACAGTAAAAAGTAAAAGATAGTGATGATGTGATACCGCGGCACTCCCCCAAGCTTGGAACAAACCAAGGGGATGCCAATACCGATGATGAATTACTCCTTTGGCGATGGTGGTGATGAATTCCCGTCATCAAACTTCCAAGGAAGAGGCTCCCCATCAACAAACGACATCTTGGTCTCGGGAATCCTGAAACTAGCAGCATGGCTTATGTATTTAAACCTGTTTTCATACTCACAGTTCTGATTCTGAACGTCATAGAGTTGAGCTTGGAGTTTGTTGGTGGTGTCGTGAAGTGAGAGGATGTCGCCCCATAGCTTTGCAGTTTCCTTCTCGTGTTCAGCAATGAGTTCAGACCTCTTGTTCTAGCTTCTCCATCCTGTCTTCCAAGCTTCCTTCTCCTTTAGGACCCTGGACATCCTTGATCTGCAGTTCTCCCTCGACGAGCGTCAACTCCTTGGGGTGCATCCTCAGCTCCTCCATGTACAAGTTGTCAACATCCTTGCAGGAGCTGTCCTTCAGGGTTTCCGATGAAGACATGATGGCTCTAGATCCGAAGAAAATCCTGGCAGAAACAGCTCGAAACAAAACACGTCGAGAAAACGATATACGGACCTCCAGGGGTCCGGGGGATTATATAGCAAAAATTTTCACGACAAAAGGAAAGTACCAGATCGAACCAGAGTCGGAAAGGGGCGACAAGGCGGCCAGCACATAGGGCGGCGCGGCCTAGCTGGGGCCCGCGCCGGCCTATGGCGGCACGCCCTCGTGCGTCTCCTCCACTCCGTTTCGATCTCGTAATTTTTCATATTTTCCAGAAACAGCAAAAATATTGTTCGGAAAGTAAATTGCGAACTTTTCATTACTAGTACTGTTACCTATTCAAAGTCGAGTTCTGGCAGACTGTCAATTTGTCCTTTGATGAAAGCCTCCGGTGTTTCCACTCGAAGAACATCAACATCAACATTATAAGAATCACCTGAGATATAATGCTTGAGTCTTTGTCCATTCACCACTTGTGTGGCATTGCCTTGGAGAGAGCTAATTTTAATTGCTCCTAAATGATACACCTCCTCAACAACATATGGTCCTTCCCATTTCGAGAGTAATTTCCCTGCAAAGAATCTGAGACGAGACCGATACAATAGGACTTTATCCCCAATATTAAATTCTCTTTTGATAATCCTTCTATCATGCCATTTCTTAACTTTCTATTTAAAGAGTTTAGCATTTTCATAGGCTTCACTTCTCCATTCATCTAAAGAACTCAATTGCAGCAATCTCTTATTACCGGCAAGTTAGGATCTTTATTTAATTCTCTAACAGCCCAATAAGCTTTGTGCTCTAGTTCTAAAGGTAAATGACAAGCTTTCCCATAAACCATTTTATAAGGTGACATTCCCATGGGATTTTTATAAGCAGTTCTATAAGCCCATAGTGCATCCTTCAATTTACTAGCCCAATTCTTTCTAGTTTTATTAACAGTCTTTTCCAAGATAGATTTAATCTCTCTATTTGATAATTCTACTTGCCCACTAGTTTGAGGATGATAAGCGGAAGCAATTCTATGATTAATACCATATTTAGCAAGAGTTTTTCTAAAACCACCATGAATAAAATGAGAACCTCCATCAGTCATAATATATCTAGGAACTCCAAATCTAGGAAAAATAATATCTAAAAGCATTCTTAAAGAGGTCTCACCATCAGCGCTTTTTGTAGGTATGGCTTCCACCCATTTAGTAACATAATCAACAGCAACAAGTATATGAGTGTTACCTTCTGAAGAGGGAAAAGGTCCCATGAAGTCAAATCCCCAACAATCGAACGGTTCAATAACAAGAGTATAATTCATAGGCATTTCATTGCGTCTGGAGATATTACCAACCCTTTGGCATTCATCACAAGATAAAATAAACTTTCTTGCATCTTTGAAGAGAGTTGGCCAATAAAAACCTGATTGCAGAACCTTTTGCGCGGTTCTTTCTCCGGCGTGATGTCCTCCATAAGCACTACCATGACATTTACTCAATATCTCTTGTTGTTCATATTCGGGAACACATCTTCGCAGAATACCATCCACTCCTTCTTTATATAGGTGTGGGTCATCCCAGAAATAATGCCTCAAGTCATAAAAGAATTTCCTCCTTTGCTGAGCTGAAAATGTTGGAGGCAAATACTTGGAAACAATAAAGTTAGCATAATCAGCATACCAAGGACTGTCTCGTGAGCTCACCTTTATTGCAGCCAATTGTTCATTTGGAAAACTATCATTAACAGGAACAGGGTCATAAGCAATATTTTCCAATCTAGACAAATTATCAGCAACAGGATTATCAGCACCTTTCCAATCTACAATATGTAAATCAAATTCTTGCAACAGAAGTACCCATCTAATAAGCCTTGGCTTAGCATCTTTCTTTTGCATAAGGTATCTGATTGCAGCATGATCAGTATGTATAGTAACTTTTGAATCAACAATATAAGATCTAAACTTATCACAAGCAAAAACTACAGCTAGCAATTCCTTTTCAGTAGTAGCATAATTTCTTTGAGCAGCATCAAGAGTTTTACTAGCATAATGAATAACATTCAATTTTTTGTTTACCCGCTGTCCAAGAACAGCGCCTACAGCAAAATCACTAGCATCACACATAATTTCAAATGGTAAGTTCCAATCAGGAGTTCAACTATAGGAGCAGTTGTTAAGGCTTTCTTTAGAGTTTCAAAAGCTTCCTTACAATCATCATCAAAAACAAAAGGTACATCTTTTTGAAGAAGATTAGTAAGAGGCTTTGAAATCTTGGAGAAGTCTTTAATAAACCTCCTATAAAACCCAGCATGACCAAGAACACTACGAATACCTTTAACATCCCTAGGATAGGGCATCTTCTCAATTGCTTCAACTTTAGCTCTATCAACTTCAATACCTCTCTCGGAAATTTTATGTCCCAATACAATTCCTTCATTAACCATAAAGTGGCATTTCTCCCAATTAAGAACAAGGTTAGTTTCTTCACATCTCTGCAAAACTTTATCAAGGTTCCGCAAGCAATTATCAAAAGAATTCCCATAGACAGAAAAATCATCCATGAATACCTCTACAATACTCTCGCAAAAGCCATGAAAAATAGCAGACATGCATCTTTGAAAAGTAGCAGGAGCATTACATAAACCAAAAGGCATACGTCTATAAGCATAAGTTCCATAGGGACAAGTGAAAGTGGTTTTCTCTTGATCCTTAGTTTTAACAGCAATTTGCGAAAACCCAGAATAACCATCAAGAAAACAAAAATGAGTATTTTTAGATAACCTTTCTAACATTTGATCGATAAAAGGCAAAGTGTAATGATCTTTTTTAGTAACCTTATTAACTTTTCGATAATCAATGCACATTCTATACCCTACAACTACTCTTTGAGGTATGAGCTCATCATTATCATTAGGCACAATAGTCATTCCTCCTTTCTTAGGAACACAATGCACAGGACTAACCCATCTACTATCAGCAATAGGATATATAATACCAGCTTCAAGAAGTCTTAATACCTCATTTCTTACCACATCCTTCATCTTAGGAATTAGACGACGCTGAGGTTCAACAACAGGCTTCGCATCATCTTCCATATTAATGGCGTGTTGGCAAATAGAGGGAGAAATCCCCTTCAAGTCATCAAGAGTGTAGCCAATAGCTCCTCGGTGTTTCTTCAATATTTCCAATAACCTTTCTTCTTCAAACTCTGTAAGCTTAGAACTAATAATAACAAGATATATTTTCTTATCATCAATATGAGCATATTTAAGATTATCAGGCAAAGGTTTTAAATCAAAGACAGGATCTTCCTTTGGTGGCGGTGTTGTACCCAGATCTTCCACCGGTAAATCATGCTTAAGAATAGGTTGGCGAAGAAAAATTTCCTCAAGCTCATCTCTTTCTTTCCTAAAAACTTCACTCTCGCTATTCTCCAAATGTTGCTGCAAAGGATTATTAGGAACAAGAACAATAGATGCACACTGTTCCATTTTAAAATCATTATTAGGCAAATCAGCTTTATAAGGAGTTTTGGTAAATTTAGAGAAGTTAAACTCATAAGATTCACCAGCAAATTTAGTCAAAATTTTCTCTTTCTTGCAATCTATAATAGCTCCACAAGTATTTAGAAAAGGTCTACCAAAAATGATAGGACAATATTCACTAGCAGCAGAACCAAGTACCAAAAAGTCAGTGGGATATTTAATCTTACCACATAGAACTTCCACATCTCGAACAATACCAATTGGAGAAATAGTTTCTCTATTAGCCAGCTGAATAACCACATCAATATCTTCAAGTTCACAAGAACCAATTTCGTGCATAATCTCCGTGTAAAGCTCATAAGGAATAGCACTAATACTTGCACCAATATCACATAAACCATAATAGCAATGATCACCAATTCTAACAGATAGCATAGGAACACTAGCTTGCTTGGGTTTATTAGGATGTGAAACAATATTAGAAGCATCTTCACAGAAAATAATATGACCTTCCTCCACATTTTCAGTCACAAGATCTTTAACTATTGCAACAGCAGGTTCAACTTTTATTTGTTCTTCAGGTTCTATAGGTTTCTTTTCACTTTTATGAACCGCACTATTTATAACAGAGTACTCCTTCATTTTAGCAGGGAAAGGAGTTTTTTCAATATAAGCTTCAGGAATAACATGATCAACAGTTTCAACTACAACGCATTTATTAATAGATGAATCAATTTTATCTTTATACGGTTCATGATACTTATCAAAATTCTTCTTAGGCAATTCATAATGAGAGGCAAAAGCTTTATAAAGATTTGCAGCAACTTGAGAATCAAGACCATAAGTAGCACTCATATTACGAAATTTATCAGTATCCATAAAAGCTTCAATGCATTTATAATCATAATTTATACCTGATTCTCTACCTTTGTCGTTCTCCCATCCTTCAGTATTTTCCTGGATCCGATTAAGAAGGTCCCTTTTAAACTCTTCCTTGTTGCGCGTGAATGATCCAGAACAAGAAGTATCCAGCAAGGTCTTCTCTTCAAAAGAAAGTCTTGCATAGAAATTATCAATAATAACATTACCAGGAAGCTCATGAATGGGGCATTTGAGCATTAAAGACTTCAATCTCCCCCAAGCTTGGGCAATACTCTCTCCATCATGAGGCCAAAAATTATATATGCGATTCCGATCCTTGTGAATTTCACTTGGAGGATAGAACTTAGAATAAAACCGGGGCACAATATCATTCCATTCAAGAGAATCCCCATTATCCAGTAATTTATACCAATGCGCCGCTTTACCAGACAGCGATATAGAGAATAGTTTCTTCCTCACTTCATCCATAGCAATACCTGCACACTTGAATAAACCGCATAATTCATGCAAGAATAGTAAATGATCTCCAGGGTGGACAGTTCCATCCCCTGTATAACGGTTACCCACTACGCGTTCAATAATTTTTCATAGGTATTTTGTATGGTATCTCTTCCTTACCTGGCGCCTCATCCACTACCTTTGCAGTAGTAGCAGATTTTCCAAACAAACATTCAAAAGGAGATCTCTCCATAATGAATTATGGCAGCATGCAGAAATAAAATCAGCACAAACAGTAGAAGTTTCCCTTACCAATTCCACTTACCAATAATGCTTCACTCCCCGGCAACGGCGCCAGAAAATAGTCTTGATGACCCACAAGTATAGGGGGTGTATCGCAGTATCTTCGATAAGTAAGAGTGTCGAACCCAACGAGGAGCAGAAGGTGTTGACAAGCAGTTTCGATGAAGGATTCACTGTAAATGCTCACAGACAAGTATTCAGGGGGTTTTGATGTAGCAGTTGAATAAAGTACGAGTAAATAAAGTGCGAGAGTAACAATTGCAGCGAGTGGCCCAATCCTTTTTAGCACAAAGGACAAGCCGGTTTGTTTACTTATAATGACCAAACGTTCTCGAGGACACACGGGATTTTAGTCTAGTGCTTTCGCTACATACGGCTAATTAATCTTCATTGTTTTGATAAGTGTTGTGTGGGTGAACCTGTGCTAATGTACCGCCCTTCCTAGGACTAATACATACTTGTGATTATACCCCTTGCAAGCATCCGCAACTACAAGAAAGTAATTAAGATAAATCTAACCACAGCCTTAAACTCTGAGATCCTGCTATCCCTCCTGCATCGATATACCAACGGGGGCTTAGGTTTCTGTCACTCCGGCAACCCCGCAATTGGCAAACGAGTACAAGATGCATTCCCCTAGGCCCATAAAGGTGAAGTGTCGTGTAGTCGATGTTCACACGACACCACTAGAAGAATAACACCACAACTTAAATATCATAACATTGAATATTACTCAACCATACTTCACTACTAACATTTAGACTTCACCCATGTCCTCAAGAACTAAACGAACTACTCACGAGACATCATATGGAACATGATCAGAGGTGATATGATGACAAATAACAATCTGAACATAAACCTTGGTTCAACGGTTTCACTCAATAGCATCAATAACAAGTAGAAATCAATACCGGGAGAGTTTCCCCTATCAAACAATCAAGATCAAACCCAAATTGCTACGGCGGTGACGATGTCCAGCGGTGGAGACGGCGGTGATGATGGTGGAGATGATGATGATGGTGATGGAGATGATGTCCAGCTCGATGACGGTGACGATGGTGTCGATTTCCCCCTCCCGGAGGGAATTTCCCCGGCGGATCTCAGCCCGCCGGAGAGCTCCTTTCTCTCTGGTGTTCTCCGCCCCGCAGAGGCGGCTGTAACTCTTCGGGAGGTACCCTCTGTGGCTTAGGTCTTCGGGACGAAGGATTTCGCGAAGAAAAGGAGGCGAGAGGGGCTGTGGGCCCCCCTCCTCACTGGGCGGCGCGGCCAGGCCTTGGGCCGTGCCGGCCCATGGTGTGGGCCCACCTCGGGTCCCCTCGGCTCCCCCTTCTGGCTTCCTTCGTCATCTGGAAAAATAGGATTTTTGGTATAATTTCCATCAGCTGCTGATCTTCCGAAATATTGCATTCTGACGGTGCTTTTTCCAGCAGAATCCTGGCTCCGGTGCTCGATCCTCCAATAATCATGAAACATGCAAAATAGATGAAATAACATAAGTATTATGTCCAAATATGAAATATATCAATGAATAACAGCAAATTATGATATAAAATAGTGATGCAAATTGGACGTATCACCAAACGATTCAAAAATCAAATGACTCCAAAAAATCCATTTGCATGGAGTTCCTTCATGCGTTCCTTTCTAACATGACATAAATGGCGGTTCCACAAATAAGTGAAATTCAAATCATTTGCCTTATGGCATTTTAGCGTCAGTGTTATGTATGTGTGTTTCACCATTAAGATTTATAATAACTTATCCATCATACATGGAGTAATGTCATAATTTGAACAACTCATTGTTTTCATTTGACCAGAGCAAAATAACAATTATTAAGTTCTTTATTATAAATTCTAAGGGCTAGGTAGAATGCCAACGACGAACATAATAACACTTTATTTTGTTTCAGACATGTATTCCTATCATATTCCTTGCCAGTCACTTAGGCCATTGTATTCTTGTATTGCGTTGTTTTGTATGACACTTCATACCAACCAATATAGTACTAATACCCAAGAATTTCATAGTGTGACTTAACTAGGAATACAACCATAACATGTATATCATTTATATACACCTGAGCTAGACTTTCTAGTCTTTTCTTTTCTTTCTGCCAAAATATCTTTTGCAGTTTCTCTTTTAGCTTTCCTCATTATTCAGAAAAACACTTTAACATTATTAACTTCTAGGTTTGTTGGTCAAATACCAATAACCTTGAGGTTCTTACTTTTAAGTTGATCATCATATGACAAGTGTTTTAGATTTCACTATTAGTAACTTTGTAATATGATGAACAATTTCACTCATAATTTTATCCATCATATCATGACGACTTTCCGAGACCATGTCTGTACATGCTAGGCTCGTAAAGTTTTAACCTTGGTATTCGCATGTGCAAATCTGGCTTGCACCCGTTGTATGCACACGTAGAATCTATCACACCCGATCATCACGTGATGCTTCGAAAAAACGAGTCTTAGCAACGGTGCATACTAAGGATGATAACTTCATGGATATGCGAATATTATTAGTACCCCAATAGTTGGAGGATTGTGACGCCTGGCGTCTTCAACCTTCATACATTCCCATAAAACTTATGAGTTTATGTAGTCTCACCAAATTATATTCTATCATCTTGTAATAAGGTCTTAGATATCACATATATCTCATACCTTGATTATTTCTGAAAACTAATTTTTTCAGCTCCTTACTTTTCAAACAGATTTGAACGGAGACAAGATAACATTAGGTACTAATTGAAACCATAGCTCATTGAATCAACAATATGAGGTTTACTAAAAGTTTGCAATAGGACTTAATCAACTCTTGATTCTTTAACAATACGGTACCAATCCGTAAAGTTTCTTAGCAGATATTAACAGTATTTCTATCTCAATTACAAGACTAGCGCATAGTAGTAAACGGATGCCAATACTACAAAATTAATTCAAAATACTACTCAAACTAAGTTTATGATAATTAGTTCATGTTTTAATCTAATTACTAATGAACTCCCACTTAATACAACATCCCTCATAGTTGTTAAGTGGTACACGATCCAAATCCACTACACCAAAACCGATCATCACGTGAGATGATGTAGCTTCAATAGTGAACATCAACATGTTGATCATATCATCCATATGACTCGTGTTCGACCTTTCGGTTTCCGTTGTCCCGAGGCCATGTCTGTACATGCTAGGCTCGTCAAGCAAACCCAAGTATTCCGCGTGTGCAACATGGCTTACACCCGTTGTATATGAACGTTGAATCTATCACATCCGATCATCACGAGATGCTTTGAAACGACGAACTTTGGCAACGGTGCATACGAGGGGAGAACACTTTATTATCTTGATATTAATGTGAGGGATCATCTTATAATGCTACCGCCGCGTTCTAAGCAAAATAAGATACATAAAGGATTAACATCACATGCAATTCATATGTGATATGATATGGCCCTTTTTTTCCTTTGCGCCTTCGATCTCCATCTCCAAAGCACGGACATGATCTCCATCATCAACGGGCATGATCTCCATCATCGTCGGCGTAGCGTCAAGGTTCATTGCGCCGTCTTCATGGTTGTTCACCTCATGTAGCAACTATTACAACTACTTTGAAATACTACTCAACATGAAATTTAAAGACAACCATAAGGCTCCTGCCGGTTGCCACAATACAATAATGATCATCTCATACATATTCATCATCACATTATGGCCATATCACATCACCAAACCCTGCAAAAACAAGTTAGACGTCTCTAATTTGGTTTGCATATTTTACGTGGTTTAGGGTTTTCGGGAGAGATCTAATCTACCTACGAACATGAACCACAACGGTGATACTAATGTTATCAATAGAAGAGTAAATTGAATCTTCACTATAGTAGGAGAGACAGACACCCGCAAAGCCTCTTATGCAATACAAGTTGCATGTCGAACGAGGAACAAGTCTCATGAACGCGGTCGTGTAAAGTTAGTCCGAGCCGCTTCATCCCACTATGCCACAAAGATGCAAAGTACCCAAACTAAAGACAACAAGAGCATCAACGCCCACAAAACCATTGTGTTCTACTCGTGCAACCATCTATGCATAGACACGGCTCTGATACCACTGTAGGGATTCGTTGCATAGAAAACAAAAAAAATTCTACCGCGAGAACGCAATCCAAGCCAAGATGCAATCTAGAAGACGGTAGCAACGAGGGGATGATCAAGACTCACCCTTGAAGATTTCCAAAGCCTATAAGAGTAGGCTCTTATTGCTGCGGTAGACGATCACTTGCCGCTTGCAAAAGCGCGTAGAAGATCTTGATCACGGTGCCACGATCGGGCAGCACCTCCGTACTCGGTCACACGTTCGGTGTTGATGAAGACAACGTCCTTCTCCCCGTTCCAGCGAGCAGCGGAAGTAGTAGATCCTCCTCGGAATCCCGGCAGCACGACGGCGTGGTGGCGGTGTCGATGGAGAACTCCGGCGGAGCTTCGCTAAGCGTATGCGGGAGTTGTATGTGGAGGAGGGGTGCTAGGGTTTGGGGAGAGGGGCGCCGGCTAGGTCACCCTTGAGGGGGTGCGGCCATGGTGGAGGCTTGAGTGGCCGGCCACCCTCCCCTTGTCCCTCATTATATAGGTGGAAGCCCCAAGAGTTGTAGTCCAAGTCTTCGAATAAGACCCCAACACCAAAACTTCCCAAAGGTGGGAAACCTACTCAAGGGGGGAGTCCTACTCAAGGTGGGACTCCCACCTTTCCTTGAGGTGGGGCTGGCCGGCCACCAAGGTGGAGCCCACCTGGGACTCCTTCCCCTTAGGGTTTGGCCGGCCATGCTAGTGGAGTCCCTCCGGGACTCCACCTTCCATAGTGCCTTTCTTCCGGACTTTTCTAGAACCTTCTAGAACCTGCCATAAATGCACCGGATCATTTCCAAACTTGGAAAATGACTTCCTATATATGAATCTTATTCTCCGGACCATTCCGGAACTCCTCGTGATGTCTTGGATCCTATCCGAGACTCCGAACAAAACTTCGAACTCCATTCCATATTCCATATCTACTTTAAACGACATCAAACCTTAAGTGTGTCACCCTACGGTTCGTGAACTATGTAGACATGGTTGAGACTTCTCTCCGACCAATAACCAATAGTGGGATCTGGAGATCCATAATGGCTCCCACATATTCAACGATGACTTTAGTGATCGAATGAACCATTCACATACGATACCAATTCCCTTTGTCACGCGATATTTTACTTGTCCGAGGTTTGATCATCGGTATCACTCTATACCTTGTTCAACCTCGTCTCCTGACAAGTACTCTTTACTCGTACCGTGGTATGTGGTCTCTTATGAACTTATTCATATGCTTGCAAGACATTAGACGACATTCCACCGAGAGGGCCCAGAGTATATCTATCCGTCATCGGGATGGACAAATCCCACTGTTGATCCATATGCCTCAACTCATACTTTCCGGATACTTAATCCCACCTTTATAACCACCCATTTACGCAGTGGCGTTTGATGTAATCAAAGTACCTTTCCGGTATAAGTGATTTACATGATCTCATGGTCATAAGGACTAGGTAACTATGTATCGAAAGCTTATAGCAAATAACTTAATGACGTGATCTTATGCTACGCTTAATTGGGTGTGTCCATTACATCATTCATATAATGACATAACCTTGTTATTAATAACATCCAATGTTCATGATCACGAAACCATGATCATCTATTAATCAACAAGCTAGTTATACAAGAGGCTTACTAGGGACTTCCTTGTTGTTCACATAACACACATGTATCAATGTTTCGGTTAATACAATTATAGCATGGTATGTAAACATTATCATAAACACGAAGATATATTATAATAACCATTTTATTATTGCCTCTTGGGCATATCTCCAACACCCACTGCATCCTCGACCCCGATGCCGGCGGGATGATGCCATGGACGCAACCCCGGCGTCGACCTCTTCTCCAACTCATCTGCACTACTGTGAGTTATTCCTCTCCTCTCCACTCTGCCTATGACCATGTCCTTGCGTTTCATGCTTGTATGTGATACATATTCGGGTTATAGTGGAGCTAATCAAAGATTTTTTTTTCTTAGTTGATCATGTTCTAGTAATTATATGTGCTGATTATGGTGCTCTGTGACTTGAGCTAGTCAAGTAATTAATTTACTAATAAGTGGAATATGCTTAATTAGGTGCCTCCATTTGAATGAGTACTCATCCCAACACATGTAATTTCAGTGATACCTTAATTCTGCCAAAACTAAATGTTTGCATACAGTTGAGTATTCTTAGTGGGTTTAACTATGTAAGGAGAAAGTCTTGCTTCTTATAGGTGTATGGTTTACTTGAGCTTGACAAGTACTAATTCAATAGCTAAGCAATGCTACAGGGAAATGTTTGAGTTTGAATGGGTTGCTCATTCTTGGAAGATATAGCTTACTGGTTTGTTGTTACTGTCCACATAGAACATTCATTATACTGAAATTCCAGTTACACACCTGTGTAACTTATTGATGGTGTGTATACATGCAAATATGATCGCTAGAAGAGGATAGTTTACTTGATGATTATCCTGGTGGCTTATCTGCTTGGTTGATGTGGATTTGCTGCAGCTATGTTCTACTTGGTTGGCCTGGGGTGATTTCCTGGACCTTAAGTGGATTCTTACTGTATGTTTATTAATAACTGGCTGTTCTATAAGTTGCTACATATTGGTGATGCCCCTGATTCACTTTTGGTTAAATTTAAACAGTGAAATAGAAGTACTATTGCTGGATGATTTATTTTTTGTATTCTAGTGAGCTTATGGTGTGCTTATTAAGCTCTGATTAGTGGAGATGATTACTGGATACTTTATATGATGTCTAGCTTGTGACCCTGCTTGCTTTTCTAGTTCTACTTAGTTGGCCTAGGAGTAATTTCCTGGACCCTAAGTATACTTCTACAACTAGTGGATTTCGGTGAAAGGTTGTACTGTGTAAAAATTTATAAGAACAGATGCTGCTACTTGATTCTTGGGCCCTGCCTGTGATGCAAAAGCTGAGGCTTTAATTAATACTAAGAACAGATACTGCATGTGCCTTTTTATTTCTCAGTGATGATATTGGCATAGCACTTCTATGCCATTCTGAGAGAAATCCATCTCTCTATCCTCCTAGGTGAAAACCTAGTCGAAGGGTAGTTTGATGGAATGATTTTTTTATTCCCATTGTTTTCCCACATATGTGTATGCAAAAAATAAGAACAAAGCTTGTATTGCTGATGGGTTTCTACCTGCTGAGCTGGGTAGCTTGATAGCTGGTTCTTCTGGCTTTTGAGATATCTTTCTTATGGAGTGCCTGCTCCCCCTAGCTGCTTCATATCCTTCCTGGTGATCCTGCTGATCTGGTTTTTCTAGCTGGTGGAACTAGTGCAATAGATGGCTATCTGAGCTGTTGATATGCCTATGTGCTCTAGAAATAGTTGTACTATTTTGGTTAAGGAACAACATCCTCTGGCTGGATGCCTGTTGTTGGCTTTTATACTGCTGGACTGTTTGCTGTGTGAGTGACAACACACAGCTGCATGTGTGTGACTGTGCTACCTGTGTGTGTGTTTCCCTATCTAGTGAAAGAGAACAAGTTCCCTTTCTTCTCCTCCTCCACAAGCTATGTCTGATTGATCTTTATCCATGCTTGGTCTTTATTTTGGTACTGCCAAGTGTTAATTCTTATTGGCTGCTACATGTGAGCTTAACAGACCAAGTGTCTATATGATTTAATTAGACTTCGCTTAATTAATATGTGGCTTAAAATAATTGTCTTAGGATCATATTGACTTCTCCATGTCAAGGATGATCCACCTTAAACACATATGTGGGCTTCTTAAGGATTCTAGCTAGATTAGAGGGAGATTAAAATAGTTGCTTTGTTGCCTTAAAATTAATTGAATCAATCGGTGGTTGCCTTCTTCTCCCTGGTTGCTTAAGATATAATTAGTGACCATCGATAACAATGCCTCGTTTTGATGCCTCAGATGAAATAATGATCAACTTGCTCGGAATGCCTCTTGTTGCCTAATTTGAATTTACTCCCTCTAATCAACATTAGGGAATCAAAACAAGTTCTTGATTTCCTCTAGCTAGCTACCAACAGTAACATTGCCTCCCAATGGTGGAGGCAAACATTTTAATATCCACAAACCACTTCTTTTGTCTTTGTTGTTTCTTATGCAGGGGATGAAGAATAAGAAGATTGGGAGAGATTTGGAAGATGAAGATTTAGTTTAGGATTTCCCCTTTATTACTTTTGTAATCTTTTATTTCTTTTCCAACATGTAATATTCAATAAATGTTGTAAAGAAAATACTTATGTGAAATATTATTTGTAATATTTGATTCTCATTTATATTTATATTTACTTTGTATTTATATAATTATTTAGAATTCAAATTACTATTTGAATTATGTCTTTCATATTTGAATTTGAATTTAAACTATTTCCCTCGAAAACATAATAAATCAACAAAGGTCATGTCGAAATTTATCGCACTTATGTCGATGACATACATCAATTCCATCGACACAAGAGAAACCTCTATCACTTTGTGTTTTAGATGAATGCGCGAAAATTCCCCGGATTTTCTATGCATGAATGCAATGCTCACTCTCGTGTTCTCTCTTTTTCTAACCTCTAAACCTGGGATATTACAAAAATGCTCCTTGCTTACATTTGTAAGTTCTTTAATGCAATGGGGCCAAGTAGAAAAAACATAGTAAATGAAAGCAGTGACAAATATCAATATTGAAGGGAATGAACCAAAACAATCAAAGAATCATCCTCTGCTGGATGAAGTGCTACTCTCTAACATATATAATTTTGGAAATACAAAGTCTAAATATGGCAACTAGGTGAAACAACTCTTAAGGTTCATGAGAAATATTTTTTAGCAGGGTGGCGACAACGAATTTGTGAGCTCTTATTCCAATGTTTATATCTTAGATGAATTGTAATTTATTCTACTTTTTCTGCCATAAACTTGTGTATTTTTTAACAGTTTACTCGGCAGTAGTACGAGGAACATGGAAGACCTCCATCATGTTGGTGTTGAACTACTCTTCCATTTGCCGTGCAACTTTCATATGATATTCATATGCAGCCCGACATAGTTACGTGTGAGTGTTAAGATTTCTAAATTTTGAAGATTTCATTATTTGTTGTTCTTTTCTGGTCTTGTTGCAATTTTGGTATACACATATTTGTATAGAAAAAATATCTTGTTGGATTGTGCCAATGTAATGTATAGCAATTATGTTGTACTCAATGCGTAATCGAGCCTACAACATAATTGATTGATGTAGGCTTCATGCTCCATAGATCTTAGGAGAACTCTCGTGTTTTCTTCCATCATGATTGATGTAGGCTCGATTTTTCATGGAAGTATTACGGAGTCTAAAGGGGGGCCCAATTCAAATCAACTCTTGGATAATTAAGATGAAAGAAAACACGAGAGTTCTCTTAGAAGATCTTAACCGACTATTTTGAAAGATGCTTCAAAGCTGGAAATCCAAAGATAGTACTCACAGTTGTAGTGTTGGTAACAGTTGTAGGCCAAAATGGAAATTTTGCTCCGCGGGTCTTATGACCACGTTTTGATGTAGAGGTTGATTTTGTGAAACTCTGAGAAATCATACTGAGACATTTGTCGCGCAAAATATTCTTGTTTGTAGTATTGTAGACTGTTTATAGGTGACAGACAGTTTATCCATACAACTTTCCATGACCCCTGTGTAACTGAGGACTATTCCGAAAGGAAGAAGCAAGCTGCATTTGATAGTTCCTGAGATAATGTACTGATGCACTTGAATGTTTTCCATTGTAAAATCTGCTCGCCGCTGTTCATTCTCGCAGTCTCAGGAGCAAAACAAAGTTGGTGTTAAGCTCGGTAGCAGCTTGAACACATCTCATCCAATCTTGTTTATTACAGGAACTTGGTCTTACCAAGATGAGTCGTTCTGCCCATAACCCTCAGCAAAGGATCGGCGCCGAGACACGTCTGGCATCAATTCGCATCCTGTCCAAGCTGCAAAGCCTTAACATAGCCAAGCAAAAGGGGGGTTCGTCACGAATGGGTAAACAGTTGCCTAACTCTCGAGACTGACTATCGGAACCATTTTAGACTAGTCACAATGGGAAGTACTTCCTCTGTACCGGTTTACTGGGCTTCTTATAAAATCAGAGATATCCCCAAAAATTAGTCTTAGTTTAGCATTAAATCAGTGATTTAATAGCCTTTGATTTCTCCCTTGAAACTCTCCGTGCACCAAGCGATGCCCTATGCATGCACTTGCATGTTAATTGTTTGACCTTCCATAATTACTAGACACAATTAACAACATTAAAAGGGGGATTCAAAGCTCAACCAGTGGAGTTTTTCCACCTATAGGAGATTACCTTGGTTGCGGTGCATTTCTTAATAAGCCCAATAAACCGGTATGGAGGGAGTATCATACACTAGTATCATGCACATGATACTAGTTTATGATACTACCCTCACAATGCATAGTATCATAAGATAGTATCATAGTATCATCATATTTAATGTTTTGTCAAATCTCTATGCAAATTTGTGTATATGATGTGTTTACCACTAAGTTTTCTAGTTTTACGTGCTATGATACGTTATCATATTATGATACCACTCTCATCTCTCACCTCATTAATTGGTGCGTCACATCAAATTTTTGCCACCATGGCATGCATGATACTATGATACCCTTATTGGGGCTAGTCTTAGTAGCAACAGCAGAGAGAAGTTCTCCACCAAAACGATCAGACCGTTAATATTCCCCAGCTGCACCAGATCCAGAAGAAGGTGCCAGCGAGTTGGCCGCCCGGTTTGGGCGCGAGAGGGCCGTCCTGGCACTCAGCTCCACCTCCCACTCCTTGCACGCCGCGATTCCAGTTCTGCCAGATGAGGCGCTCCCATGGAGCAGAGCTCGAGCATACGGTCCAGGGACTGCTCCGGAATGCTGAGCATCGGTATGTCATCCGGCGGCTGAAAGTGAAAGGAACTAGAGAACAGGAGCCGAGGCCGTTGTGTCATCCGGTGGCAGGCATCATAGCACGGAGGCAGACATCGGCGTGGAAACATTGTCGGGTGTCGGCTGCCCGCTAGGCCGTCTCATCTCATCGTCTCGCCTCGATCGTCACTGCAGCTAGATCACCTTGGTAGTGCTAGCGGGGCATTATTATTGGTGGAAGATGCAGTGCTCGACCTTCCGGAGCTGTTGTGCGCTTACGGGTGCGTGTATCTCTTCTCGTGGATCGAATAGCGCTGGGAAATTTTGGGACCGGAGTTATAGATGCCCTCACATTTCTATTTTCTGGCGGATTTTAATACGATGAGAGCACTGGTGCCCGGAATCCAAAATGACTTTTCGCGTTTTCACTTCCATCTCCAGTTCTTCACTGCTGACTACTCATATCAGGAGGGACAGACCCGTCTCCTCCTCCCGCGTCGCCCCCGCGTGGCGACCGGGGGAGAAACCCTAGATCGTAGTGCCGCCGCCTCCTCCTCTCCCCCCCCCTTCCTCGCCGCTGCCAGAGGGCGCGGCCGGGCAAAGCCCGGTCGGCGCCGGCGCCGGCGGGGCTCTCTCGTCCTCTGGCTCGGATTGGTGGACGCGGGGAAGCTCGTCTGAGCCAGGGCGCGGCGTTCCCGTCGGGCGCCACGGCATGACGGCGCTCGGGCTGGTCCTGTAGCGAGGGTGTGACGGGCGACAAGGTGATGGTGTCGTGCCTGGAGCAGTCGGCGGCGTCGGCTGGAGCAGGCGGCGAGGGCTTTGGGCCGGCGCGGGCTGCGGTCGGCCGTCTCTGCAGTGGTTGGTGGAGGCGACGCCGTGGTGGTGGTGGTTGTGCCTTCTCTCTGCGGAGGGAGGCGGGGGAGGTCTTGGTGGCGGGCTGGGCAGCTTGGAGGCCGACGGCTTCATCGCTGTTGGGGCTCGCAGCGGGCTGGATCTAGGCCAGGCGGGCCCAGATCTGCCTGAGGCGGCGCTCCGGTGATCTCCATGCAGCGCTGGCCAAGGACTGACGGTGACGGTGGCTTCGAGATGGCGACACAAGCTGGTGGGCGGCGCGTTGGGTGGTGGTGAGGTCCCTGCGTGTGGGTGCGACTGTGCGGGACGGCCGTTCGACGACGAGGCAGGGGTGGCGGCTGCCACGAGCTTGCGGTCCGGATCTGCGCCAGGCGGGCCTGGATCTGGCGGTGCTTTACGGGCCTGTTGGGCCCGACCTTTGCGGGCCGCTGTGCTTCTATCGATGTGCGGCTTCCGTGTCCTGCTACCTCCGCTCATGGACCCCTCAAGGCTTCTAAGCCATGTATCTTGGGGGGTTTGCGGGTGTAGGGTTCGGGAGAAATCCTTGTCTGGTTTGTCCGGCATAGACGCGGTGGCGTCTGCGGGCGTCGCCATTCCTTCTTGAAGGGCGTCGTGGATTCCCTATCCCCATTCCCCTCCGAGTACCAGGGGAAACCCTAGGTCCAGTTCGGTGGTTCGGGCAGCAGCGTCATGTCTACGTCGCATCCCTTCTTGAAGGTGTTGCCTTGGTACTCGATGATCCGGTGTGCTTGTAGCGTGGTGGGACAACGACAGAGGGTGTTGCGGTTTAGGGGTGCCATTGTTTTGTCGGTCTGCCGTTGGCCTCCTTTGTATCTTTTCCCTTTTTTGTTGGGCATGTTTTTGCTGTTGCCCGAGCAGTTTCTCGGTTTCGGATTGTTGTATCCTATGGTTGCTTTATTTATAAAGTGGGACGAAAGCCTGTTTCGAGGAGAACTACTCATATCAAAGACACTGGCAGCAGAGATGAGCTATGGCCAATGTTGTGGCCGCCGTACAAAGGTGGATTTCATCTACAGCTACCATGCATATATTATGTAGTGATATCAGGCTGTGAATCAAAGGAAGAAACTGACTTGCACGGAGCCTAAGAAAATACGTAGCAGAGGCTCATCTCCAAATGCACTAAGCATTAAGATTCTTTTAAGCTAGTCAACACTAACTACAAAATCGCATCTTCTAAAAGTATACAAACTTTGGAAACATGATTCTTATTTACATGGCTCCCACAAGCTAGACCATGTTACCTTCACCGACATTACAAGGCCATACATATCACTTGATATTTTTGTACAGCTTCCACTCTTCTGCGGCTTAAACCACAGATTGTCAGTTATGATGTCCTCAATGTCGTAATCAAAACGACCGGGTGAATTATAGTCACCAACAACACCATCAGGATGGGAATTATCATCATCCAGGTGACTATTGTGCGTGTATAAGTGTATTGTCAAATGCTCGCTGTAATTCACACTAACTGTGACAGGTGGCAGCTTGCAAACACTCAACTTCCCTATGAAGATTGGAAAAGCACCCTGGTGCATGGTACGGTAAACCGCGGTTACTGTAAGCCAATCAAACAAATTGTCCCCAAGATTGTGCACCTCACACTCCAACACAGCCAATACTGCTTTCGGGATAGTGGTCATTCTCAGATCGACGCTGCCATGGTGACCAGTATTGATGTGCCAATGTAGCCTTTCATAGTCTGCATAGAATGATGGCGCATAGACAGAATATCCGTCTATTAATACCTTATCGTTTTCACGTTCTTCATCCTTAATTAGTAAAAGATATTCAATTAGTACAAGCCCAACCGCATAGATGCCTTGATGCGCGGTAAGTAGAGGTTGAAGCTTGGAAGCACCCTGTATATTTGATACAGTTAGACATATATCATGCATGGTTTTCAATAAAGAAAAAAAAAAGGGAGAGAGACAACAAGAAAAAGTCCACTCACCGGCTTAAGCTTGCATGGTTTGTCTCTTGGGTATTCAAAGACAATATTCCGTAGTCCGGGGTTTCGTATATCTCGGAATGCAAACATACCATAGATCTCAACCGTGTCATCACGAGGAGGCAATAAATTCAAACTGAATACTTGGATAGCCCGTCGACAAGGCTCGTTCTCCTTTTTGTTCACCCAACGGTTTTCCCATATTGGCAATGGAGGCACTGCAGCCAATATGAAAACAAATCACTAGATATCAAAAATTGTGATGTAAAACTTTATAAAATGTACTCCATAAGAACTGTGTGGATTCATAGTATGAAATTGTTTCATAATTCAAACTTAGTATGCCCACTTACACAAGCTTTGTGTAGATACCAGATTTAAATCGAGCTGACACGGGCCCTCGACACGAAGGGACCCTTTCCATACTCTCGATAAGGGATGTGATTTCTCGGCGGTGGGCATGGGAGGAAACTGCATCTGATTCTCCCATCTATCCTCCATGTCGGCGGCGTAAAAGGGGTGTCCGTCCTCGTAGCGGAACATGTACCCGTATCCCGCTGAACCGTAATGGAGCTCCTCTTCTTCATCGTCGTATGGTTCGTGTGGTTCGTCCGGCTCGTAGTACTCGTAATTGCCTTCCTCGTCTCGCTCTTGCTGCTCCTTCACGATGGAGTCCAGCTCCTTGTCCCAAAGCCAAGTGCCGAGCACCTCGTCCTCTAATTTCTTTCTCGTAGTTGCTATGTCCAGATCCAACTCCATGGCCACCCCCGCGAAAAAATTACAGACGAAAAGGGGGGCAGAAGAAAGGAGGGGTCAGAGGCCCTTACCTTCTTCCCCACCTTCCGTAATCTTCTTTCTCCGCCGACACGGACGGATTGAGAGACGATTTTCCGGCGAGAACCAAGGCGAGGCGCGGAGCGTCTAAGTAAGCCCTCGATGAACTGCCGCCGCCAGTGCTGATGCTACTCCCTCCCGGACTCGATTTTTGTTAAGGGTTTCCCGGACTCGCCTTCGTTACCGGCTACATGCAGTACCTGATAATGGGCTTCCTATTTTGCTCGAGCTGCTACTGGGCTTGCTGTTGAAAGTTTCGGATCAAAATCTAATCGGCCCAAATATATCCAACTATATATACTCCCCTAATAACGCAAAAATAGTCAATCTCAACAAAAAAAAAAAGTCGAAGTCCTCTCACAGCCTTTCTCGTCGAGGTTTTCTTTCTCCTGTCGAGGCGATCTCGGCAGCGAGTTGTATTTGCTTCTCCGGATCCGGCAGGGAGTGCTGCTCCTGTATTTGGGCTGATCAAGGGGCAAGCTTGACCTGCTACCCGGCCTCGGTACCATGTAGTTTTCTTCTCCTGAAGGAGGCGGGGTTTTCTTTTCCACCGAGGTTTACGTGAGAAACCAATCTAGGGTTCAAGGATCGATGGCTAGTGAGGCTTTAGGTTTGGGAGAAAAAGCGGGAGATGCAGAGCTTGCGAGGATGATGGAGGAGATGGGGTTGTGTGAGAATGATCTTGATGATGTAATCTTCGAGGAAGACAGGCCTCCGGTCGACGAACTTCCTCGATGGCTAGCGGTGTCCAAGGTGCACACAGAGACTCCCAACAGCCAGAGCTAGGTTTTCGCCAGCATGCGCTTGGCTTGGGGTTTAGCGCAGAATGTAAAGTTCAAAGCTATTGAGAGTAATAGAATTTTATGAATCTCCTTGTATGCATAGAGCCTTAGAGAGTCTAACCGATGCCCAAAACAGCCTTAGGAGAAAATATGTGCCGCTAACGGCCGGAGCCGACTCTAGCCGAAACTCTAAATCGATTAGCGGCCTATATATGCGTGACCGAGGAGAACCCCCCTCCTATATTTGAGTGGCGGCCGACCGAGGAGAAAACAAATCCCCATCGTCGCACCGCCCACCGCACCAACCGCCGACACCGCATCCGCGCCGGAGATGGCTAGATCTTCTCGGCGTCGCTCCCTTCCACCATCAGCAGATCCAGCTTCAACCGGGGCGCGCCGCGTCGCCGTACTAGCGCCCTCGCCGAGCTCCCATCGCCACCGCATATCCGCTACCACGGCGTGCGGCAGTGAGTGGGGAATGTGGGTGGTCGAGATCACCGACCGGAACATCGGCTAGCTCCATCTGGCTCGGCACATTCCAGTCGGCAGCGCAGGTGGCATGGAGGCACGACGTCGAGAATGTCCGCCTCCACGGTGGCGACTTCGGGGAGTTAAACTTCCCACTCTGTTGCGATGAGCCCTTGCCGGAGCTCCTCGCGCCACCAAAGGTGCGGCCGCGCTCGCGAGGGAGGACCGCGAGGCGTGGGAGCGCCTTGAGGGCGAGCGTACCTGCGAGGAGTACATGGCCAACCATGGAGCAAAAATCCCGAACGAGTGGTGGCGGAGGCGGCGGCATACACCATGTACAAGAGGCACCGTAGAGGAGGAGGCGGCGACGACGACAACGCCGCCTCCTCCTCTGCGTTCGACGACTATACGGTCGCAGAGAGGCACAACAATTGCGGCGGCCTCGATTTTAATTTAGTTTTAGTTCAATTTTAAGCTTTAGTTTAAGTTGTAGTATGTTTAGGTTAAATTTCGTTCATGTTTTACTTAAATCCTATGAACTATGTGTAAATTATATGTAATGCGGTCGAAATCGTTTAAAATTCTATGAAATTTGTCCAACTGGTGTCCAAGTTTTAGGGATTTCAATCTGGCGGGCACTCTTTAGAGGAGAAAAAATATTCTTCTACTATATTTTTGTCCGCCGTTTGCTCCTCTTAAGTTTCTAGGCATCGGTTAGAGATGCTCTTATGATGGCTGCACAAAGCCAAGTTTGATCGGACTTGATTTTATTCTGGTATGGGCACAGATTCATGATGTGATGGAACCTTATAGACCTTTGGCAGAAAATCTTGCACGTCGTGTTGGCAAGTTTGAGGAGTCTAGACCTGACTCCATGGATTTCTTCGGAAACTATTGCAGAGTTAGAGTGAAATTTCGGGTTGACGAGCCTTTGAAACGTGTTGTCTCAATCTCGCGTGGAGGAAAGAGGGAGTTGTTTATGGTTCGGTATGAATGAATTCCTATCTGGTGTGAAGTTTGTGGCATGCTTGGTCATGTGTACAAAGTGACATGGGTAAGCCTAGGGGGCATGTCGTATGAATACCCCTGGTCTGTAGTGGATCAGGAAGTCCATGGACTCGAAGTTTTGGGGGTCCAAAAGATTGAAGATCCTCAGATTAGGAAGATAGAGTTATTATAGGAAATTTGTATCAATATAAGGAAAGACCCAGCGCGGCCCGATAATTTATACTTGTACGACACGGAAAAAGCCTCGGCTTCACCTCCTATATAAAAGGGAAGCCGAGGGTGAAAGAAGGATCGAATCATTGTAACCCTAGTCACCGTAATATTGAGTTGAGCACCTTTGTTCGCTGAAACCTTCGAGATCTACTTTCCCTCTACTTTCTACGAAACTCTAAGTCTATAATACGTAGGCATTGACGAGTTAAACTCTCGTCAATCGGCGCCGTCTGTGGGAATTGGAGGTCAAAGTTCTGATCTCGATGGCATCATCAACATCATCATCAGCAGCTAGCAACGCGATGGAACGAGGTAAACAAGTCCAACCTGATCTCGTCGATTTTGTTCCTCACCCTTGATGGTGCTCCGGTGATGGCGTCAAACAATCTTGTTGAGCGTTATTGTGGAAGCAGGTTGGGAAACCCCAAGAGAAAGGTGTGATGAGCACAACAACAAGTTTTCCATCAATACGAAACCAAGATTTAAGTAAGTTTTCCCTCAGTACGAAACCAAGGTTTAATCGACCAGTAGGAGAAAGGCGTGACTTCCGAAGGTGTTGCTAGCTGACTAGTGGCAGGGCGCACTACCGGCGTCAGCAACAATATGGAACCTGCACATAACACAACCAAAGTACTTTGCCCCAACTTGCAGGGAGGTTATCAATCTCACCAGTTTGCTGAACACAAAGGATTAGACGTATCGAGTGGAAAGAGATGTTTGCAGTAATTAAAGAGAACATGAATTGCAGTAAGTAAAAGAGCAAGATGATTGTATCAGTGTAAAGGAAAGGACAGGGTCCACAGTTTACTAGAGGTGTCTCTCCATAAAGATAAATAGCATGTTAAATGAACAAATTACAGCTGGGCAATTGATAGAATATCGACTATACATGATAAGATAATTACTATGAGATTTGATTGGACATTACAACATAATATATAGACTGTAATCCAACTGCGTCTATGACTAATAATCCACCTTCCGGTTATCGTCTGAACCCCTTTCATTATTAAGTTGCAAGCAACAGATTATCGCATTAAGTAATGTGTGTAAAGTAAACAATAGAATTACCCTTGGATAAAATATTGTTGTTAAAAAAATAATCCAAGAAGGAGAATGGCGACCAAAACCCTAGAGGAGCTCTGGCGACTAGAACCCTAGCCGCCGGTGATCTTTCCTACCGGTGATCCTCACCTTGTTGGCGTTCAGGAGTGTTCCCCTCCCTACACTCCTTCTCTCTAGGTAATCTCTCTTCCTCTTCTCCCCATCCACCGATCTCCATGGTGGCTCTTGCATGGAAATGGAGTGTTTCCTACGTAAAGGCTCAAGATCTGGTTTCTGGCTTCAATGATCCCATGATGGGATAGTTGCATATCTGGACTCACACAGATTGGATGGGTCTTATGACCACCAAGGGTACCCCCATTGTGGGTAAATTCCTGCGTAAGGGTGATGCTATAGAGGTGGGTTCTGTTTTGGAATTTCCAGTCTATACTATAAAGGTGATCCAATGCGTACTCTCTCCGCATGTCAATCGTGCTGCCTCGGTTCCAGAGCTCATGCAGATGTCTGGATCTGATTCAAACCCTATGGATCAAGGTTGGCTTGTCACATATTCTACCCATAGGGATCTCTGGCGGGGCCGCATGAAATCATATGATGGATCTCTCTTTTTCTCTGCTAAGCATAATTGGATGTTGTTGAAGGATGCCAGGGGCAATGGTGGGCAGACGTGGCATTAAGTCGACTGATATTTTTTCTCTGGGATCGAAGATTTCTTTCCCGAAACATGTGATCAGATTGGGGCCAACCTGGCCAGTGATACTGAAGAATACTGATGTGGGGACTACAGATTCTGCTGGCAGTAGCAATATGGGTCACTCTAACTCCATTGATGGAGGAGGTGAGGAATCTGTTCATATTCATCAAGTTGAGGATCAAGTCTTGCCCTCGTCTGCAGTTTTTGATGTTATATCTATGAAGCTAGATTTTTCATCTGGATATAAGTTTAAAAATGAGATTAAGAAAAGGTTTGGTTCTACAGTTCATCCTCTAGGTAAATCAAATCATTTTCTCATAGTTGTTTCTTTTGGAAGAGCAACTTTTAAGCTGCATGAGGATGTAGTAGGGATCGCCTTAGAATCTTGTATTGGAGGTAATTGTGATGATTTGTCGGTGAAGTATCTCAATGACAGAGTATTTCGCTTCTTTGTTTCTTCCAAGGCGGTGGGCTTCATGGTTAATGCACTAGGATCTTTTTCTTGTTCATAAGTGTTATTTTCATCTTTGGAGCAATGGAGGCCCATATTGGCATAAAGAATTTCTTAAGTGGCAGGCTGAATGTGACAAGGAATGGATTTTGGTAAGCCCTAATAAAAGCAGAACAGATAAAGCATTGGCTGCCCTTCATACTACACCTCAGAAATCTGCCTTACGTGGTAGACAGTTCAATGCTACTGTTAAAAAGAAGTTATCCTTTGCTGAAGAGGTGGCATATCCAGCATGCCCTGGTTATATTGCTCTAAATGTTACTTCATCAAGTATTGAACCTAATTCTGACATGGTTATAATTGTTGAAAATATTATTAAAGCTGGTCAGAATTTTGATATTTCCTTTGGCACCTCTTGTGTCACTTCTATTCAACCAGACCAATGTCAGGATCAGATGCAATCAGTGAGTTCTGAACCAGATACTACAACTATAAATCGAGTCTCTGATGTTAATCAAAGCACTGTTCATACTAGACTGGATCTTGATGGGCTAGAAGATGTAATAGATGACATTGCATACCGTTTTTGGGAGTGTGGCAGATGCTTGTCAATGGGCCACACTTCAATGGGCTGTACAAGAGACATAAGGTGTCGCACTTGTTTTAATTATGGTCATAAAGAAAAGCGTTGTCTTATTTGGCTGACTAAAAAAAGGAAAAAGTGGGTGCCAAAATTGGTAATGAGGTGGGGCAGGGTTCGATTTCCCAACAGAGTCCAACTCAAGTGCCTCCTGCCAAGTCGTCTGTGTTGTCTAAAAGTGGACAGGAGTCACAGCGTCCTGTTACATCACCTCGAGAAGTCCAACCAGCGACTGCTTTGTCTCCCTCCTTGCGGAATTCGCAGAAGCCGTCGTGCAGCACATAACCTCCTCCATCGCCTGCTGCAATGGCGAACTTTGAAGTGGATCCGGCGCGGTGGCTGCCGCTGGGGCACCACATCATCGACGGTGGACCAACGAGGCTCCCTAGAACCTTCTACAATCCATCGGTAACCCCTCCTGTTCGCCATGGAAATTATCTGGTCGCTGTTCTTGAGCCTGCGCCGCCAGCTGCGGATGAGGGGGCATGGAGAGATCATGTCCGGGATTTTATTCAGCAACACCATCATCGAGCAGTTGAGAGTTTCCAGCCCCGTTTGTTTGGTATTGGTCTTTATCAGTTGCGTAGTGCTGGTGCTGTCTATGCTCTGCTTCAGCAAGCTCCGTTTGAGTTAGAACCTGATGTGTTTGTGCGTTTTGTGCCGCATAATGATCGTCATAATCATAGGGCCATGCAAGGGACTCGTTCGGGATGGCTCATCGTTCTTGCTGTTCCTCTTGACTTCCGCAATGACTATGACATTGCCAATGCTGTTGCTGCATTTGGCAAATTTCACAGTTGGCACCAACATGATATCATTAAGGAGAGAACTCTGATTCATGCAACATTTGACTCTCCAGCTGTAGTACCAAGAGATATTGTTTTTGGCAATTATTCTGCTGTTGGTGGAGTTAAGGAAACATGGACTGCTCCTGTGTATATTCTGGGTGCTAATTTTGCTGAGCAACTGCCTGTAGATGAAGATCAGATGCCCTTGGATGGAAATCCTCACCCCTTGCCTGGAAACCTGATGCCTCAGGATAATTTCTTTGTACTGCCACAGTATCCAGAGCTGGGTTGGCACAATGCCCCTCTTCATGATCATGAGCAGCAGGGAAATCAGCATGAGGTGCAGGAGGATGTTCAGGAAAATGACATACCAGATCAGCAAGCAGAGGAGGAGATTGTTGATGACTCAATAGTTGCAGATCCTTCGGGGCTTGCTTCACCCTTGGCTGATCATGGGATGGAAGTTGATCAACCAGTGTATAACCATGTGATTCATCTTGGTATGGTCAGAACTGTCTTTGGGCCAGTGGTTCCTCCTTCAATGCAATGCAAGTAATTACTTGATGTTATTTTGCCACCTATGTTTACTGCTTACCTCCCCAAATCACCAAGGGTTTGGACACTACAGACAAGGTTGCTATCTGATTGTCTTTGGCCTAATGTTACTAATATGCAGAAGGGTTTGTTCAACACAGTGCAGAACTTGATGCCTTATCTTTGTGCCATACAATGGACGAAGTGGCTGATATGGAATCGTCTGATATATCTTTTTCTGCTTCTTCAGTGCCTGTGATAGGCAAGAAAGGGTCGAGTGCCCAAGTCTGTTGCTATAGTAGATACTGCCTACAGAAGAAGCACACGTAGCTGCACTAAAAGAGATGGACACAGGCCAGTGTCAATGAGTGATACTGTTTCAAGGTCAAGGAAGAAGTCTAAAACTCAAATGAAGGGCTTGGAGAAGGAGGTTGCTTCACATGAGAAAATTCATAGAAATACCAATGAAGGTGAAGCAGAGGGGAGTGCTGTTGGGGTTCCCCCTGAAACTCCTTTACATGTAATGCATCATGTTGGGATTGCTTTGGGCATTGAGCCAACATTGCTCACAGAGGAGCAGCTTAAGGCGCCTCTGAAAAGGTAAAAAGAAGAAGACTCTTCCCAATGATAAGTAGGCAGTACAAGAACCCAAGGAAGGAGCACCCTGCTTTTGTTGCTCTAGCTTTTGTTAGATGCCTGATGTGCTCAGTCTTCATATGCCAGTGGTTGGATGAGAGCTTTTGTTCAGAGTTTAATGTTCTATGGAAGTTGGCTTGTCATTTTGAAAGTACTTTATCTTGTACTGGATCAATTGTTGATGTGAACTTCTTATATTTCTATAAATCTACTTCCTATTACATGAGGCTTGTGGTCTGCATGTTTGTTAATCTTTTTTCATCAGTTAATCATGTGTTCACAACATACTAGAAAATGGAGAATTCTGTGTTGGAATGTCAGAGGGTTAAATTCTGATAAGCACCAAAGAGCCCTCAGATCAAAAATTGAAGAAAGTCAATGTTCTATCATTTTCCTACAGGAAACAAAATGTGAAGTTATTGATCATAGATTAATAAGACATTGTTGCCCCAAAAGATTTGATAGCTTTGTGTATTCTCCTTCTGTTGGGGCTTCTGGGGGTATTCTTGTATTATGGAATTCTACAATTTTTGCTGGGAACTTAATTGAAATACAGAGATATGGGATTGTTGTTAACTTCACTTCTGTACACAATGGAGAAAATTGGAATTTGGTATCAGTTGATCTATGGGACTTGCCAGGGTGAGTTAAGAGATAGCTTTGTTCAGTGGTTGTATAACATTCATATTCCACCTGGCAGTAATTGGCTTCTCCTGGGGGATTTTAATTTCATCAGATCAAGTGAGAATAGAAATAAACCAGGGGTGATATAAATGATATGTTTTTGTTCAATGAGATAATTGGCCATTTGGGGTTGCTTGAATTACCTCTTAAGGGGAGAAAATATACCTGGTCAAACATGCAAAATCAACCTCTGCTGGAGCAGTTGGACTGGTTTTTTACTAGCAGTGAATGGATTTCTGCATATCCTAATACTGTAGTGCTGCCCCTAGCAAATGCAGCATCAGATCATATCCCTTGTGTGGTGAATATTGATACAGTCATTCCTAAAGCTAGCATTTTTAGGTTTGAGAATTATTGGACTGACCAGCCAGGGTTTTTGGATTGTGTAAAAGCTGCTTGGAGTTCTAAGTCTAGCAAAGCTCACAGTTCTGTTGTTTTAGCTGACAAATTTAAATCTTTAAGATATGCTCTGAAGAAATGGCATACAATTTTATCCAAGTTAAAAGCTAATATACAGAACTGCAATAAAGTGATTCTGCTGATGGATAGCCTGGAAGAGCAGAGACCTTTGTTTATCACTGAACTTAATTTCAGGCAGATAGTGAAGTTGCATTTGGATAATTTGTTGCTCATTGAGTGCAATTATTGGAGGAAGAGATGCACAATCAGAGAGGATAATACCAAATTCTTTCATGCTATGGCCACACAGAGACATAGAAGGAATGCTATATCCATGCTGACGGCTGCAGATGGAAGGCAGGTGTCTGATCATGATAATACCAAATTCTTTCATGCTATGGCCACACAGAGACATAGAAGGAATGCTATATCCATGCTGACGGCTGCAGATGGAAGGTAGGTGTCTGATCATGCAGAGATGGCTGGTTTGTTGTGGTCCAGTTATAAGGAAAGAATGGGTATGTCTGAGGGTATTAGTATGCAATTTGATCTTGCTACTATTTTGGAAAAGTTCTTGGTTTGTAAGAAATTTCTATGCCTTTTTGCTAGAGGAAATGGAACTAGTAATTAAGCAAATGCCCCCAGATAAGGCACCTGGACCAGATGGTTTTAATGGTCATTTCTTGAAAAAATGTTGGCCCATAGTTAAGCAGCAATTTTTTGATCTGGCTGCAGAGTTTCATGAGGGTTCTTTGAATCTACAAAATATCAATGGGTCTTACATCACCTTGGTTCCAAAGGTGCAGTCACCAGAGATAGTGAATGATTTCAGGCCCATTTCTTTGACAAATGTTTGCATCAAATTTCTTACAAAGTTGGTGGCCAATAGGTTCCAACAGAAAATTTTGAAGTGTATTCACAAAAACCAATATGGTTTCATAAAGTCTAGAACAATTCATGACTGTGTGGCCTGGACATTTGAGTATTTATATCAATGTCATATCTTCAAGAAGCCTATAATTATTCTTAAGCTTGATTTTGCTAAAGCTTTTGATACAATTGAGCATGAGGTGATTTTGCAAGTAATGAAGCATAAAGGCTTTGATGAGAAAACTATTGGATGGGTGAAAAGTATTCTTACATCTGGAACTTCTTCTGTTTAGCTGAATGGAGTGCCTGGTAAGCAGTTTGTCTGTAAGAGGGGAGTGAGGCAAGGGGATCCACTGTCACCTATTTTATATGTGATGGGTTCTGTTTTGTTGCAAGCAGTGGTTAATAATATGCTTCATGAGGGGCAAATTTCCCTGCCTATAGAGATTAATGATCCAGAGTTCCCAATTGTTCAGTATGCTGATGATACTCTATTAATTTTGCCTGCTGACTTGACTCAGATTTTGGCTTTGAAGGATATGCTTCACAACTTCACTCTCTCTACTGGGTTGAAGATTAATTACCACAAATCTAGTATGGTGCATATCAATGTGCCAGGTGAGGAAATGAAAGTGTTAGCAGAAGCTTTTGGTTGTCAAATAGCATCTCCGCCTTTTACCTACTTAGGTTTGCCATTGGGAACAACAAAACCAAAGTTGAATGATCTTGCCCCTATTGTCACTCGTTTGGAAAGAAGATTGACTTTTGTATCCAGTTTCTTATCACAAGGAGCTAGGCTACAGTTGGTAGATTCAGCTTTATCATCCATGTCAACTTTCTTTCTGTGTTCCTTGGACTTACCACCTGGCATAACTAAGCAGTTGGATAGAATTTTAAGGCAATGTTTATGGAGAGATAATATTGACACTCCCAAACAATCTTTGGCTGCTTGGGATATGTTGTGCAAGCCAAAGTATAAGGGAGGAGTAGGCATCATAAATTTTCAGAAGCAAAATGAAGCACTTTTGATGAAACATCTTGATAATTTTTTTAATCATGCTGATGTACCATGGGTGAATTTGATTTGGCAAGCCTATTATGAAGAATCAGTACCCCAGTCTGAGAAGTTGTGTGGTTCTTTTTGGTGGAAGGATATTTGCAAGCTTTTGGATAAGTTCAGGGCAATCTCTACTGTGTTGCCTAGTAGGGGAGATACCTTTCTCTTTTAGAGTGATAGTTGGATGTTTGATGGGTCAGCACAACCCATAGCGCAGAGGTTTCCAAGATTGCATTTATATGTAAAAGAGCCTAATTTAACAGCAAAACAAGTCTATGATTGCCCAGTTTTTGCAGATCTGTTTCACTTACCCCTGTCTGCTCAGGCCTATGAGGAGTTCCAAAAGGTTGTTTAGATCATGAGAGTTTCTCCTTTATCTGTGGCAGCTGATGTTTGGCAGTATAGTTGGGGTAAGTCCTATACTGCATCCAGATATTATCAGCATTTGTTTGCAGAAGTTACAGTCATGCCTGTTTTCCAATGGATTTGGAAGTCATCCTGTATAATGAAGCATAAGTTTTTTGCCTGGTTACTTCTCAATGATCGATTAAACACCAGAGATCTACTGCAGAGAAGGCATTGGAAAGTGACTGAAGATACAAAGTGTGTGCTCTGCCCAGGGAGAAAATATGAAGATAGAATCCATCTATTCTTTGAATGCAATTATAGTCAGAGGGTTTGGAATTTTCTACAAATTAATTGGGCATCTGGTCAGGAGGTGCAGGCGATTTTCTCTTCGGCTAAGCTAGATTTTGGGAAGCCTTTCTTTATGGAGGTAGTCATTTTAGCGTGTTGGAATATTTGGAAGCAAAGGAATGGACAAATTTTTCAAGGGGAAAGGCCTTCGTTTTTGGGATGGAAGAGGAGCTTTTTGCATGATGTATCCTTGCTTGAGCATAGGATAAAGAGAAAACATCTTAAATCTTTTGTAGCCTGGATAGGCAGCTTACAGTAGATCTATGAGTTTTTGTGTTAGTTTGTACAGGTAGGGTCTCCTTTTTCCTTTTTCCCCTTTCCCTTCTGTTTTTGTACATATGTGTTGAGGTTGGTAATAAATTGTTGTGGGGCTTTTTGCCTCACAGTCTTCCTTTTTAAAAAAATAAATAAAACATTGTTGTTTTCTCCCTACTAGCAACAACACATCTACAATCTTAGAAGTTATTGTCACTCTCCCAGATTACTAGAGGCATGAATCTACTATCGAGCATAAATACCCCCTCTTGGAGTCACAAGCATCTACTTGGCCAGAGTATCTACTAGCAACAGAGAGCATGCAAGATCACAAATAACATATGACATGAATATATAATCGATCTCAACATAGTATATAATATTCATCGGATCCCAGCAAACACAACATGTAGGATTACATAAATATGATCTTGATCATGTAGGGCAGCTCACAAGATCTATACATGAAGCAAAAATTGGAGAAGACAACCATCTAGCTACTGCTATGGACCCATAGTCTAGGGATGAACTACTCACGCATCACTTCGGAGGCGGGCATGGTGATGTAGATGCCTCTGGCGATGATTTCCCCCTCCGGAAGGGTGACGGGAGGAGCTTCAGAACCCCCCGAGATGGGTTCTGCGATGGCGGCCGCGACGGAACTTTTCGTGGATGGAGACTCGGGTATCCAGGGTTTTCCCGAGATCGTCAATAAATAGGCGGAGGAGGCGAGGTCGATGGCCGCCTGGGGGGCCCACACCACCCCTAGGCGCGGGCCACACCCAGGCCGCGCCATGTGGTGGTCTGGCCGCCCTGTGGCACCACTTTGTCCCCCCCTCCGGACTCTGTCTTCGTTTCGGTAAAATATTGACTTCGGCTTTTGTTTCGTCCAATTCCGATAATATTTCTGTACAACTTTTCTGAAATACAAAAACAGCAGAAGACATGGAACTGACACTGTGGCATCTTGTTAATAGGTTAGTGTCGGAAATCATGTAAAAGTGCATCAAAGTGTAAGCAAAACATATATGAATTTGCACTACTAGGAAAAAGGCAATCAGTGGCGCACCACTTATGCCCACCAATGGCGCACCAGTGGTGCGCCACTGCTATCACGCCACTGCTAACTTTTAGTTGTGGCGCACTAAGGGTGCGCCACTACTAGCCTGGTTAACAGTGGCGCACTGCCTGGTGCGCCATTACCATGTCCTGCGGTGCGCCACTGAAGCTCCAACGTGGTGCGCCACTGTTAGTCAGATGCAGTGCGCCACCACTGTCTAGACGAGGTGCACCACTGCTACTATTTTGGGTGCGCCACTGTTTCAGCGAGGTGGTGCGCCACTGCTGCGTGTGGACATGCGCCACTGCTGTCTGCAGGACGTGCGCCATTACTGAGTTGCCTGGTGCGCCACTGCTAGACTCGGAGGGGATCACAGGGCAGTGCGCCACTGGATCCAGAGCAGTGCGCCACTGCTACTTAGTGGCCGTGCACCACTGATGGGGCACTAGTGTGCCACTGCTATAATTTCGATTTTTTTTTGTATCCTGGCAGGTATTTATACAGGTTGTATATCACAGTACAATAGCACAATACAGGATATATAACAGCATATAAACAACAGCACAGCTTATCCATACATAGTTCTTCACATTAGCCCCACATGATTCACAAGATTTCACATTAGAGAAGTTACGAGGTTACAATGCAAATTACGGGGTTACAAAGTCACAAATGAGCTAGTGGTTACACAAGGTCGATCATCTAAACTACCATCACATAGAAGAGAGCTAGAGTCACTACTAGCACCGTCCCGATGAAAGTGGTCTTCATCCGGTTCCTCCTCCGCTCCGTCCTCTCTCCCGCCAGATAGCGTGCGTATCTGTCTTCGGCCTCCGCTCTAGTGGTGTACCCTTTGTAGCTGTTACCGCTAAAACGGTGAACCTATCTCCGACACTCCTCCCAGTCGTTGTAGACTCCGGGAACCTTGCCCTTGTACACGACATACCACGTCATATCTGCACATATATGAACAAGCCAAAGAAACATTAGTGCACGCTCATAGATGTTTGCAACGAATAAGAGCAAACTCAAAAACGATCCAAGTAGTATGAACTAAAAGGCATGCCTCGTACATTGTTGGTCGAAACAAATATGAACATTCCGGGATGGCGTCGGCGAGGCCAGGTAGGATGCACAAGAGATTGATATTTGTGTCATCGCACCAGGCTCACTGGCGTCACCCCGGAGTGTACAGTTGACCGAACATTCTAATCATCGGCATTCTGAAAAACCAAAGCAAATGGAATGACGAGGGCCTCATACATTGTTGGTCGAAACAAATATGAACATTCCAGGATGGCGTCAGCGAGGCCAGGTAGGATGCACAAGAGATTTATATTTGTGCCATCACACCAGGCTCACTGGCGTCACCCCGGAGTGTACAGTTGACCGAACATTCTAATCATCGGCACTAAAATGGAAGAAAGGCCAATGCAATTAAGAAGTGCCAAATCAAATAAGAGACAAGTAGCTAGTATGAACTAAATGGAATGCCTCATATTTTGTTGGTCGAAACAAATATTAACATTTAGAGAAGGGGTAAGTGAAACCAAGTAGGATGCGCAAGAGATTGATATTTGTGTCATCGCACCAGGTTCACTGGCCCCTCCTCCAAGTGTATAGCTGACCAAACATTCTAATCATCGGCATTCTGAAAAACCAAAGCAAATGGAATGACGAGGGCCTCATACATTGTTGGTAGAAACAAATATGAACATTCTGGGATGGCGTCAGTGAGGCCAAGTAGGATGCTACAAGAGATTGATATTTGTGTCATCGCACCAGGCTCACTGGCGTCACCCCAGAGTGTACAGCTGACCGAACATTCTAATCATCGGCATTCTGAAAAACCAAAGCAAATGGAATGACGAGGGCCTCATACATTGTTGGTCGAAACAAATATGAACATTCCGGGATGGCGTCAGTGAGGCCAGGTAGGATGCACAAGAGATTGATATTTGTGCCATCATACCAGGCTCACTAGCGTCACCCCGGAGTGTACAGTTGACCGAACATTCTAATCATCGGCACTAAAATGGAAGAAAGAGCCAAGTGGTATCAACTAAATAGCATATGCAAAACAAAAAAAATGAAACAAACATAGCCGTACTAGTAATTAATAGCATCGATTACATATAAGTTCAACAACCGTCGAAACTAATTAAACAGACATGCAAGTAAAGTGCTGGATAAAGTTTATTACAACACAAGCTCGTCTTTAGTTCACAACTACATAACTAGGCTCGCACATTAAGACTCGGCTAAAGGGACGACGGAGCGTGGATAAAACCGCCGCCTTTCTTCAAGCACATCCATGAGCGGTAGTCGTCACCCTGCATTTGGAGCATTGTGTCTATGTCACTGTTTGACGGCTGATAGCCGGCATAGAACTCCCCCACGCTTCTAATGACATCTTGAAAGATGATTTCACAAAACTCTACTTGGTTGCGAAAGAACTCTTGCTTGATGCCGTCGTCCCGGATCCGCGACAAGCCGTTGCCCCATTCTCTCAGATGCTCAGGCAGCGTAAGCTGTTGCTGGTCCCATATGAACGCCTCCATGTGGTGTAGGGCGTAGTAGGCATCCTTCTTACTAGAAGGCGGCTTCTTGACGCAGGGGAAATTTGTTATGTGCTTGAACACGTGCTTCCCGTACCTACGATTTGGCCTCTCCATGATGCCTTTAGCTTTGACGTAGCCATTGAGAGCATCATCAAGTACAGCCTTGACATTCGTGTAGTCCGTGCTTTACTTACTCTCCGCATCAAAGTATGTGGCCATGGAATATTTCGGGGTTATGGAGATGAGTGTGCAGGTATTGTCTCTGCGTATAGAACACATAATGTTTAAGAATAGGATGATAGAAATCTAAAAAAATCATGTGTTAAGACCGGTGACAGGATGACTTACTCGGGAAATAAAGGCAGGAGGAGGTTGTACTCCTTCTGGTTCGCTAGAAAGAAGCCTTTGAGGTACTCAGACGCCACTTTCCGGTCACCGGCACTGGCCAAGTAGATGGCACGCATGTAGAAGGGGTCGGCTATCGCGATGCCCGGGGTCTTGTCTCTAATGATCTGCATCGCCTTACTGATCGAGTATAGGCGAACGAAGGTGTAGTGCAGCGGATAACTGTTCAACATGGCGAAGATGTCATCATACCGCAAGAAGATCTTCTGGGCGAAGCCGCTATCGACAAAGCCATGGCCCGAGGGCACCTTGGCCACATACACCGGGTATCCATTATCTTTCTCCTTGAGACGCCGCTCCTCCATATGCCAAACACCGTCCACCAGAGATCGCATAGGACGGGGTGCAGCATCGTATAATCTTTTAATTAGCATCGGCTGACCCGACACATGCACCCTCGACTCGATATCCTTGGGCACTGGTGCCGGCTGGCTGGCAGACTTGTCGTCCTTCTTCTTTCTTTTCCGTCCCTTCAGCTTCGTATGTATTGGGACTGCATTCTCCTCTTCGCAAGCCTTCTTCAGTGTGTTAGGACTGATAACACTTCTCACCTCGGCTATCGGCTGAGTCTCGGTGAAGTCGGCAGCTGGAGGCGTCTCCTGAGAACAGAATAGGCGCCTCTTGTTGCAATAGGTTTTCCCCTCAGCGGCAGCTTGAGAGGGTTGGCCAATGAGATCATAGTCCATCACAAAATTGAAGTTGCAGTCAAGGTTGGCAAACGTACTGTCCTCGTCCGGACCATCCTGAGGATCTTGTGCCATATGCATGTGCTCGTCGGCAGATGGCGGCACCGTTGTGGTGGTCTTGCCATGGCTTGGCGCCGGCATGGCTTGGGGTGGTGTCCCTCGCCCCCAAACGAATCTGGCTCTTTGGCCAAACCATGGACCAATTGAAGCTTTGGTGGAGGGTAAGGACCTCATCTAAGTCGGCACCATGGGGTTGAAAGGGAGGTACCACGTCGTGTAGCCACTAAGCACCCGAACCAGTTGAATCCTATACACGTCGGGTGCCATGGGTACACCGTGTAACTGGCGGTTGCTCGGTTGAACGATTTTGGCCTTGGCAACATCGATCAACTCGCCGTTCACAAAATGCAGGAGAGTGCATGGGACGTCGGCGGTGGCACCCTGCGGAAAACATGTAGGGCGTTAGGGATGGCTAGCTAGTCAAAGGAAAGGATATGGAAGTCATCGGAGACGAGGGTTGGTTACCGTGATGGCGTCCAGCTCGGCTAAGGTCGAGGCACCGGCGGCGGCGGGCGTGCCACTGATGGAGTGGCCGCTTGTTGGCGCGGTGCCGGGCGGCGTATTATCCGCGGCGACGGGTGCATTGAGCTGAAGTAATGGCGCCGCGGGAGACACCAAGGTTAGCGCCGCGGGAGCCACCAAGGTTGGCGCCGCCGGAGCCACCAATGTTGGCACCGCCGGAGCCACCAATGTTGGCACCGCCAGAGCCACCAAGGTTTGCGCCGCCGAAGACACCATTGTTGCCGCCTGCGGACTCACCGATGGCTCCACGTTGTGTGAGTTGCTGCTCGTGAAACTGGGAACCGGGGGAGGCCCCTTTTTTCCTCCCCTATACCACGCGTCCAGACCGGCAACCAAGGTAGGGATGATAGAGCTAAGTGTGTTGCCCACTTGGTCCTCCACTTGCTGCCGTTGCGTCCTCTGTTGGGTCTCCACGATATGTTGCACTTGTTGTTGCACTTGCTCCTCGACCAATGTCGAGATCTGCGCAACTTGTGCCTTGAGATGTGCGACCTCCTTCTCATCGATGGTGGCCTTTTTCTCCTTTTTCCCCGACTTGTAGTAATCCGACCATTTCATAGAGCATCCTTCGCCGACCACACGACCAGCCGACATCGGCTTACTCAATGGATCCCTCTTCTTGTGGGCATTCAATGCCCTATTTAAAGGGTTGTCCCAAGGGGCACACTGCGAGGAGCTCGTGGATCCAAAATAGCACAATACACCAAAATAAAAGGCATAAATAATTATAATTATGTAGAATATTTAAAATACTATAGAATCTAGAAAATATCCAAAAATATAAATTATATGTCTATTTTGATCGGTACAATGTGTAGATTAACAATATGACATCCATTATTCATACAAGAAAATGATACATAATTATCTTTTCACAATCTTCTTGCCCTTCTTTCTCGCGGTTGAATAATTTAGCCCCGGAACTCCTAGACTTCTTCTCTTGAATGGACGGCCTTTAGGTAGGGTGGTCCTGCTTCTTCTTGTTGTGTATGGTTCTTCATCATCGTCGTCGTCATCTTCCATCTTCGGATCGCCGTACTGGTCAAAGTCTAGCTCGTTGGCGGCTCCATCCATTCCGATGATGCTCCTTTTGCCTCTCCTCACGACAACACGGCTGGGCTTTTGCAGGTCGGTAATGAAGAAGTATTGGTCCACTTGGGAAGCTAGTACCCATGGCTCATATTTCGCGGTGACCTTTGCGCCCGCTGTCTTGGATTTGGCTTCGGGTATAACCATGGTGGTGAAATGTCGGTCTTCTTTTACGACGTTCTTGGCCCACCTGACACGGAACATCGGCACATTCTCTCCGGCGTAGCTCAGCTCCCAGATCTCCTCGATCTTTCCATAGTATCTCTGCTTGATGTCACCGGTGTAGGACTCCATCGTTACCTCGGAGTTCTGATAATCGCTCTTCATGTCCTTTTCCTTGGTGTAGAATGTGTAGCCGTTGATATCGTACGCCTGAAATGTCATCAGGTTCAGTTCGGCGCCCTGTGACAAGGCGAAGATGAGTTTTTCTTCCGCAGAAGAATCCTCGTCTATAGGGTACGTCAGCATCTTGTCCTTGAACCACCGCGTGAAGGTTGAGTTGTGCTCTTTGATTATATCTCTGTCCGTCCTCTGTTGGCCCTGATCATTGTACGTCGTGGCGATGAAGGTTTTGTGCTCTACCACCCAAGGATCGACCATGTCTATGTGTTGTAGCGCGACTAGGTTTGCTCTTTCAAAGTCGGCGATTCGACCCTTGAAGTCGACATGCATTTCGCGGCTACCCTCGCGGTGACCCCATCTAGTGAGCTTCCCGAGGTGCCTGTTTATGGGCAGACCGACGGGATTCTCGATTTCTAGATAACTCGTGCAGAAGGAGATGCACTCTTCGGTCAGAAAGCCCTTGGCTATGCTTCCGTCTGGACGTGCCCTGTTGCGAACGTACCCTTTGATGACACCATTCATCCTTTCGAACGACATCATGTTGTGCAGGAACGTCGGCCCCAGTTGGATGATATCCTCCACGATATGTACCAGCAGATGCACCATAACGTCGAAGAATGCGGGCGGGAAGTACATCTCAAGCTTGCACAGTATCACCACGATCTCTTCCTGTAGCCTTCTAAGTTGCCTCACGCCAACAGACTTCCGAGAGATCACGTCGAAAAAGTTGCATTAGCCAAAAAGCGTTTCACGGACGTGCGCGTCCATGATCCCACGGATTGCCATCGGAAGTATCTGCGTCATCAGCACGTGACAGTCCTGAGACTTCATCCCGCTGATCCTCTGCTTCGCTTTGTCTAGGTACCTGCTTATCTTCCCCGCGTAACCGTAAGGAAGTTTTACTCCTCGGAGACAGTCGAAAAACTGCTCGATCTCCTTCTGACTTAGAGTGAAGCACGCGGGGGGCAGTAATATTCGATCTTTTTGGCCTTTTTGCCCTTGCGACGACTTTGCGTGTCCTCCGCCTCATCATCGTCATCGTCATCATCATCATCATCATCATCATCATCATCATCATCATCATTAGGGCGTCCCGCGTGAAGCTCCTCCCTGATCCCAATTGATTGCAAGTCGTACCTTGTTTTCGGCCCATCTTTGGTCTTCTCTGGCATGTTGAGGAGGGTACCAAGCAGACTATTGCACACGTTCTTTGTGATGTGCATGACATCAAGGCTGTGAGGCACACGGAGGATCTTCCAGTACGGCAAGTCCCAGAAAATAGACCTCGTCTTCCATACCTTAAGCAGCGGCTCCAGCGCCTTTCGCTTCTTTCCCGGCAGTGGGCACTCTTTCCGATTTTTCAATAGCTCGTCTATTTGCTCGCCGCTTCTCGCACGTGTCCGTCTTCGTGGTTCGTCTTGACCATCGAACAGATTCTTGCGTTTCCTCCATGGGTCGTCCTCGCGAAGCCACCTTCGATGTCCCATGAACACCGTTTTCGGGGACCCGTGATCTCTATCTAGCTGGCGGTACGTTGTGTCGTCCATGCACCTGACGCATGCATTGAATCCGTGGATCACCTGCCCCGCAACATATCCGTAACCGAGAAAGTCGTGCACCGTCGTGAGCAGTGCGGCTCTCATAGGGAAATATTCTTCCGCGGCGGCGTCCCACGTATTGGCAGGCGTGTCCCATAGCGTGGCTAGCTCCTCTTTCAGAAGCCCCATATACAGATTGATGTTGTTCCCTGGTTGTTTCGGCCCTTCAATTAGCATACTCATTTGAATGTACTTCCTCTTCATGCACAACCAGGGGGGAGGTTGTACATCCACACAAACACGGGCCAGGTGCTATGCGTGCTGCTCTGGCTGCCAAACGGATTGACTCCATCGATGCTCGCGCCCAGCCTTATGTTCCTAGGATCGTCCCCAAATTCTGGGTACTCGAGGTTCAACGCATTCCACTGGCTAGCATCCGAAGGGTGTCTCAACATCCTGTCCTTTTTCTTTTTGTCCGGATCATTTGCGTCATCTTCTCCCTTCCTCATCTCCGCGTGCCAGCGCATTAGCTTTGCTTGCTTAGGATCCGCGAAATATCGCTGTAGACGAGGAGTGATCGGAAAGTACCACACCACCTTCCGAGGAGCTTTCTTCCCCTTCTTGTACCGACTGGCGCCGCACTCCGGATATATGGTAGACTCCGCGTGCTCGTTCCGATAAATGATGCAATCGTTCAAGCACACATGGTATTTCACATGCGGTAAATCCAGAGGACACACGATTTTCTTGGCCTCCTTGATACTAGTCGGACACGTGTTACCTTTGGGAAGACATTCGTGCCAGAATGACATGTTGTCGTTGAAGGATGTGTCCGTCATTTTGTGCTTTACCTTCATCTCCAGAGCCATGAGCGTTACTTTCAGGCGGGTATCCTCCGGCCTGCATCCTTCATACAATGGAGTAACCGCGTATACCTCCAGTTGATCCATCTTGGCTTTCTCTCGGGCGGCAGCTCTTGCGTTACTGGTCTGCTTGAGAAGCAGCTCTTGAAGATAAGGGTCCTGCACCCAGTCCATCGACGATGGTCCATCGTCTTCATCTTCATGATCGTCATGATGACCTCCATCTTGATCTTCCTCATCATCAGGTCCAGGATCTCCTACATTGTGATCATGATCATCTCCAGGATCTTCTACATGGTGCTCATCTCCTTCCTTATTTCTTGTTGAAATCCCATGGACAAATTCATAATCATCTTCGTCGCCTTCCCACCGATAGCCATCCATGAAACCACGCATGAGATGGTGGTCCCGCACCATATCGGCTTTAGGGTCCATAAGGCTCGTCAGCTTGCATCTTCGACATGGACATCTTATCTCCTTTTGGTTATTTTTAATCATCTCGGCCGTCGCAGCTTTCAAAAACCTAGCCACAACGCCTTCGCTCATCATGCGGACCATGGTCGCCTGCGGGTATAGAGAAAATGGATATCTTAGTATACCAAAAGAAAATTTTGGCATGACCTTCCCTAAAAATAGGACATATGTATATGCGTAGTATGCCCATTATTCACCGAAACGGAAATGAATCAACATTCCGGCAAAATATTGGCAACTCCATCGCATTTCTAATCCCTGCAAACAAAAACATGCAACACATGTGTGGAGGCTTCGCATATACAACACATGCATGTGGAGGCTTCGCATACAACACACATATGCACTTCGCGCATGCACAACACATGCGGAGCTTTCGCATAACATATATGCACACACACGTACGTGTGCAAGACGATCATAACCGGTCACACACAAAGCATAAAACCAACAAAGTTACCGATACGGCGAGACCGAGAGTGTTGGATGAGGAAAAAAGTTGAGATTGAGTAGGTATTGAGCTATAGAAAGTTTCACCCTTACTTACCTACGAAGAAAATTAAGTTTACCACTTAATTTGGGTGAATGAAGAGGTCAAAATGAGGTGGGGAGGAGGAGCAACACGACCAGATCCAGATTTGGTGGGAGGTGGTGGTGGAAGAGTGTTTGGGAAAAGTGGGTGGCACATGTGAGTGGAGGGGGAAAAGCAGGAAATGGTCCCAGGTTAGCAGTGGCGCACCACGTAGCCGTGCGCCACTGCTAAGGTCACATAGCAATGGCGCACTGCTTCGTGGTGCGCCACTGCTCACCTGGTACCACCACCATCAACTCATGCCCAACTTAGTAGTGGCGCACCTTCAGAGTGGTGCGCCATAGCTAGTAGTGGTGCACCACAGCAGTGCGCCATTGGTAAGGCTCCCATCTGTAAAGTGGCCCTGACCACCTCCTAGCAGTGGCGCACCACTATGCAGTGCGCCATAGGCAGTCAAGATAGCAGTGGCGCACCTCAGGGCAGTGCGCCACTACTAGGTTGGGTAAGGAACCTGGGCTCAGGCTCCACTTTAGTAATGGCGCACGATAGAAGAGGTGCGCCACTACTACATTTTTAACAGTGGCCCACCACTTTCTGGTGCGCCACTGCTAAGTAGTAGTGGCGCACTACCTTCCTGGTGCGCCACTAGCACCCATCTTATGGCTAGGCCTTTTCCTAGTAGTGTTGTGTAAACAAGTGACATTGCTTGGTCCCGTTGATGCTTTTGAAGAAGCGGTTGATGGCACCAGTTGCTTCATGCGACTTTGGATGGTCGGTTGCTTGGATGTTGTTGAGTAAAAGGAAGGTGTCGAGGGTACTCCTCGTCAATGCCCTCCGATAGGGGCTTAGGGTTGATGGAATCCTGCAAGCTGACACGAGACATCGGTTCACAGACAAGCGGGGAGAGCAATTTACCCAGATTCGGGGCCCTCAATGAGGTAAAACCCTTACGTCCTGCCTGTCTGTTCTTGATTATGATGATAATGGGTTACAATGGGGTGCCGAATAGTTCGGCTGAGATCTCGTCGAGATGGCTAATCGCTAAGGTGACCTAGCTCTAAGCTTTTGCTGGCTAAGATTGCTAAGATTGATCGTGTCCCTCGGCAGCCCCTCTCCTGGCCTTTATATAGGAGGCCAGGTCTCAAGAGGTCTAACCGAATACGACTAGGTTTACAGTAGTTTTAGATCCGATCTTTCCTTGTTCGACTGCTTCCTTGTCTTGCCCGTCAAGGAACCTTCTGGTGCACCGTCCTAGTGGCCCGCCTTGCTTCCGAGTGTCTTCATGGGCCTCCAATTAGATGGTACAGGATAGGGCAACATCGGTTACCCGAAGGGTAGTGTCCACGTCAGTAGCCCCCGAGTGTCTAGCCGAAGATAGTTCGGGTAGAGACTAAAACACATCTCCTCCTGATGTTCTTCTCCTTCATTGTCCTTGTTCATCTTGAATCTGCTTCACCTTCTTCTATCGGGTGCGCGCCAGCGCTCCCGATGGGAGTAGCCCCCGAGTCTAGGTACGGATGCTTGCAACCCGTGCGTAGACTCAAGTTGTACCACTCGAATATTTCGTTCTGCCAAAGTTTTTTCTACAAATCTTCATAGGTCATCCGATATATTTTCTTTATGCAAGGGATAATGAGTAACGTGCCCAACTTTTGTTGGTTAACTGCCGATGGCAAAACAACGTTACCCTACACAGAATCAAGTCCCCGGGCATGATCCTGGAGTGCAAAAAACTTCTATCAGGTGCGCGTCACGCGCTCCCGATGGGAGTAGCCCCCGAGTCTGGGTGCGAGTGCTTGTAACCGAGTGCAGACTCGAGCTACTCAAACAATTTTTCTTCAATCCCTTCTTCCTTCGACTGCTCATTCTGTCGGGTGCGTATCATGCACTCCCGATGGGAGTAGCCCCCGAGTCTGGGCGCGGGTGTTTGCAGCCGGGTGCAGACTTAATTCGAGCAATTATCTCTTCCTCCAAAACATTTTTCCTTCGAGTCTTCATTTTATCGGGTGCGCGTCAGCGCTCCCGATGGGAGTAGCCCCCGAGTCTAGGTACGGATGTCTGCAGCAGTGCGTAGACTCAAGTCCTTCATCCGATAACTTTTCACTTTTCCTTCGAATGCTTCTAGTTTTTTTTTATGATGTCACTGATGACGCTATACTGAGACCTTGATTCTGACTGACAGGACGTATCCGGCTGGGCCTATTCTTTCTTTGTCTGGCCCTTTTCGCACAGTCACCAAGGCGTCTCCTCGATTTCTGCAATCTTTAATTGAAAAGATCCATTAAAGGAACCGGTAGCAACGTCACGTGCCTACACAGCTCTTAACTTCTCCTAATCTTCTCCACGTTTTCCGTAGCATCTTCTCATTCTTCCCCTTCTTCCTTCCTTTGCCATTGCTGCGCCGCCACCACTGCTTTTCCAATCTTCATCAGATCTCACAATGGTGAAGAAGAAGAATCCTGCCACCGCCAGTTCCACCAGCGGAGGCGCCGCCGCCAAGTCCTCCTCTTCTCTTCCGAAGGGGAGCGCTTCGAACGCTCCTCCCCCAGCTCCGGTGCCGCCAGCGCCGTCGAGTTCAATGGTCAAGCCCGGAGATTGGGTAGCATCAACCGTCACCAAGCATGACGAGAAGAGATCCCGAAGCCTGGGATTAATATCTTCTGACGAGGGAAACGTGATCTTTCCAGGTGCGATTTCTCGGCCTGATCCCCCTGCTGGCTTTACCGTGATGTTCTTATCTTTCCTATATCGAGGCCTTTCGCTTCCCACTCATGAATTCCTCCTCCATCTCTTGCGAACGTACGAAATTCAACTATGGCAACTTACCCCCAACTCAATCCTCCACGTTGCTGTGTTCATCACCCTTTGCGAGGCGTTTCTAGGTATCGAACCTCATTTCGGGCTGTGGAAAAAGATCTTCTATGTGAAGAGATACAGCAGCAGTAATGGATACTTTGTCACCGGAGGAGTGGGGTTTGTAGCCCGCTCGGAGATCAATTACTTCAATTTCCCAATGAGAGAATCCGTGCAAGGGTGGAGGCTGAAATGGTTTTACATCAAGGACTCCCTGTCACCCGAATCCCAGCTTCCTTGCTTTGCCGATGTCTCCGAAGCCAAGCCCAAGAATTCCTGGAAGAATATCCTCTCACCCGACGAAAGAGTAACAGCCGAAGAACTATTTTCCAAATTCCTTCGAATCAAAGAGGCCGACGGCCAAACTATGATCGGCACAGAGGTGGCAACGGTATTCTTGAAACGCCGAGTCCAACCAGTCATGGCCAGAGTTCACCCGATGTGGTTGTACTCAGGTCCAAAGGACGAGACCAGGATTAATGGTGCCGATCTGTCGAAAAAGGAGTTGCTTGACGAAGTCCGTCGCCTTACTTCCTTTAGCCAGGAAGATTAGATTCCGTTGATTTCTTCTTATGCTCCCCTTGACGCTGACCATCCAGCATCAAAGGTATTTTTCTTTCTTCACGTTCCCATTATGCTGCTTTTACTTAGCCGACATAATTACCATTGTTCTTACTTGTTATTTTCTTTGATAGATCCCGATAGTTTCTGGAAATATGCATGATTCGCCGGATGATACTTCTGAGGGGAGAGGCTCCTCAATCCCCGTAGATTTTCACACTGTCGAGCACACAGGCCTAGAGGATGAATATAATGGTCCGATAGATTTTGAAGTTGCTCACACCGACCTTCCTTCCTCAGCCGATGATGCTCGCGACGCAGATGGATCAGTGCGTAATGACGACGCTGATCGTGATGCCTTTGTTAATGCAGCTGTGGAGGAGGCCAGGGCATCACCTGCGAAGAGATCAACCGGCGGCTTTGCCGATGAAGATGATCTCTTCGACATGTAAGCAGTTTCTTTTCTGAAGTTACATTTTGTCCTTTTATTTTTCATACTCCTTTTATAACCATTGTCAATCATTCATCTTTGCAGCGACGAAGGCTTTATCGAGCCTCCGTCTAAAAAAGCCAAATCTGACGTTGCCCCGCCGGTCGTAGTGGCTTCCGAAGCTTCGGCTCCTAAGGCAGCCCCTGTGGCTCAAGCATCGACAGCTTCTTCCCTTTCCAAGGGGAAAGATGTTCCTCCAACTGCTGCCGCCGCCACTCCTCCTTCTGTAAGTCCTTTTCTGATTGTGATGCAAATCTCTTGGAGCGTGCTTTGCTTAACAATTTCTGGTGAATCATCCTTCTTTCTTAAGGACCTGTGAGGCGTTATTTCCTCTTTGGAGGCCTTCGCCTCCCAATTCACTTCTCTGGAAGCTGACAAGGCTCGGCCACAAAAGGAAGTCAAATCTTTCTCCTCGAAATTGGATGGCGCAGTCAAGATAGCTGCTGAGGCTCGCCAAGAGGTCGACTCTTTGAAGGAGGAACTGGGCAAGCTGAAGGAAAAGCTGAAGGAGGAGGAAGCATCCAGGCTGGCTGCTGAAGCTCGGGCAGCCGAAAAGGATGAACTCCTTCGTCAGTCTTCCTTGGCTTTACATGGTAATCTTTTTTGTACACCTCTGTCGATTGATGCACTTATGGATTTGATCCTTTTGCCAATGTATTTTTCTTTCTTTCCCCTGCAGAAGCGGCGAACATCCCTGCTGATGCCCTGGACAGAGTTCCAAACAATTCTCCGGCAAATGCTATGTCGATGACTCTTGCCTCTCACCAGCTTACGCGGGAGCTTCTTGTAAAGGGAAAGGGTGCCCTGGCGCGGATGCACTTGATGATTTTCCCCAAGACCAAGCAGGACAAGACCCTGGGGCAGCTGATCGATGCCTTCGCGGTTGACACCAAAGAGGTTATCGAGGTATTCAAGCGTACATCGCGCACTTATGGTGCCGTCCTTGCCTTCCAGCTTATGATGGGTTACGGCTTTAAGGGTGATATCGAAGAGATGACTAAGGAGCTACCGAAAGAGCAAGACGGGCAGCTTGTTGACTTAAGCGCCTTTAAAGCGTCTGCCCTTACTTGTGCTTGCCAGCTTCTTGAACTGGTTTCATCAAGGAAGTCGTCGGCTGGACCCAGTTTATCGACTCGGACCCAAGCCCCTTGATTTTTGTAACAAACTTATGCTCGAGCTGATGTGAAACATTGTTCTAATGCTTGTAATAAACTCCGTGCTAGCAATGTTGTTAGCACACTTTTGTTATGATATTTCTTCTTGTATTTCTCCCGATGGGAGTTACTTCGGATGCTCAGCTATACCATATCCATCATCCTTTGTAACGGTGTTTCCTGCAGGTCTTCCCAGTGCCCTCATTTGTCGACGACTCTTCGGGTGCTCTTCCTCAAGGTGATCGGATCCAGCGTATGAAGGATCGAATTACGCAGATGGAAAAGGACATGCGCAGCACTTATGCCTTAGCTGCTATTGTCAATAAGAAGAGCGAGATTGCAGCCGACGTGGAGCGGTACGCTCTTACTGAGCTGCATAAAGCTACCGAGAGTTTGAACTGTAAGTTTCCTGATTCCTTTGCCCTTTTGTCAACAACGCCTTGTCTGATTCTTTATTGATTCCTTTGCCAGTCATAGCTTTGAACCGTGCGGAAGAGAACAAGCGGATACACGAGCGAGTGCATGCTTTAACCCAGCTATCCTCATCCGAAGAGATTTTCTGGCGGGAACACTCGAAGGCTTCGGCTGTCGTGAAATTTTAGGATCGGGTCCAACAGGTCCACCAATTCTTTGATAAGTGCTACAAAGCTATGAGGGTGGTTTGGAAGACGATGTTCCCTTTAAACGCAATTCCCCCTACGCTTTTGACTTTGATGTCCGAGTTTAGAAACGCCAAGAAGATTCGGGACTTAGTGCGAGCTCAAGTTTTTGCAGGGGCCAGGTGTACGCTTGCCCTTGTGCTTGCTCGTTATCCCTCAGCAAGTTTGCTGTCTATTGCCAACGCAACTGGTGATTTGGAAGCACTGTATCCGAAGGTATTATTGCCCGCCAATATAATTGTCGACGGGGTTGAGGAGGAGTCAAAGGTACCTGAAGAAAGGGAAACTCCGCAAGGGTGATGTCAGGGTTTAAAGTTGTTTTTTGTAAAATAAATTGCTTTGGCTAGTCCATCCAAGTGTTAGGATTGTTAGGCCGAAACTTTTTATTTGGTAAATACATGAATATGTACTTTTACCATGTTGATGCCGTTGGCAAATTTTTGAAGGAGCAAATCTTAATTGCCCGTTAGATGTATGTATACTAGTTGGTCAGCAAATCATTATGAGTGATCAGCTCGTGTTGCAGGTTTTGCTAAACCTGTTGTATGCGCAACTTTGCTTTCAACCGATTGTAAGTTTCGACAGTCATTCCCGAATATTTCAGGTGCAATGATTCTGCCGATGAGCCCGTTGTTCTTTGATATTTCCATAAGTAAAATATCGAACGTGGGTTGTGTTTATATTTTCCAAACTCTTGCTTTGTACGGCACTCGTAGAGGCATCTGAAGCAGAGGGAAGGATTAATGTCCTTGTTTTTCTTTGCAGCACTCGTAGAGGCTTTTCCCTTGGGGTGCGATCTTCTGCCGCGCGTTACGTTGTACCGTTGCTTGTAAGCAAGGTTCACGGTGGCGCGGTCATAGATGCTTTAAATTACTGCAATGCTCAACAAGGAATCGAAACTTAAGTTCTCATTAATACGAAACTAAAGGGCGAAAAAGGAGAAGCCCTGTTTGGAAAGGAAAATGAAACTAAATGCTAGTAGATTGCTTAAGTATTGAAGGGGTTCTTCTCATCTTCTGGCTTGGTCACCGTGTTGGTGTTTTTTGAAGCGTCGTCAACTTCGCTAGGGATCTGGGCAGCGATTGTCAGTGTCTTGCTGCCTCCTATATCTTCTGCATCGTCAACTGCTGAAGCTTTTGCTGCCGAAACTTGGGCTGCCGAAGCTTCAAGAGCGGGGTCGTCAGACTTCTTCTTTGCCCCCCTAACGCGTTCTGCTTCCTTAATACTGCGTGACGAGGTCTTCGGCGGAAGGTCAGCAATTTCCTGCCTCAGGCCAAACTTAGCAGCAATCCTCTGAAAGTCCCGATCACAATTGTCCGAGCGTGAGAAACTTCCATGGACTATAATGTTTGTCCCATTGTTCCCAGGCATTTTCAGCTTGAGGTATGCGTAGTGCGGTACAGCCATGAACTTGGCATAAGCTGGTCTCCCGAGTATAGCGTGATACTGCGACTCCCAGTTCACGACTTCGAACTCGATCTTCTCCTTCCTGAAATTGTCGGGTTTGCCGAAGACGACGTTCAGTTACGCTTTGCCAAGAGAGTACGCTGGTGAAGTAGGGAGGATCCCATGGAAGCGGGTGTCTGATTCTTCTAGCATTCTCATGGTGATCCCCATACTTTGGATTGTGTCAAGGAATATCAGGTTGAGTCCACTTCCTCCGTCCATGAATACTTTGCTCATCTTGAACCCTCCTATCTGTGCTTCGACCATGTCAACACCCGGATTTTTAAGTCCAGGTGCCTATTATGTCATTCATCGCAATCCCAGGAATATTGTTTTTGCGAGACATAATAGATTAATATCACAACACATCATTTATTACAACGCATAATTGTCTTACAACAAGGGATCACATGATCCAGTCTTATTACAATACTAGTTGATCTATTGATCAATTACCAAAACACATAGCGGAAGCGAAGTAGCGTAGTAGCAGTCCATCTATTCCACAGGCAACTGTTGACGTCAGGAGTGATCCTAGTTGTCGTAGACGTCCTGCTGTCCTTCTTCCGGGTTCTGATATTCCTCTTCATAGTCTGGCCATTTGAATAGCCAGGGACAAGCCATGAGTACTTTAAAGTACTCGCAAACTAATACTAAGGTAAACACTATCAACTATAGAAGGGGATGCTAAGCTCTAGTTTCATTTGCAGAAAGCCAGTTTTATTTCATAAACATTTTAATAAATCAAAAACCTTCATTTGCTCAACTAACTCAAGTGGGAACATTAGTGTCATTCCCACAACTCAGTTGTGATTCAAAGTCAAAGTCACCTTTCAATTCAAATCACAAGGCACCATTCAACTTTTCAAGTTCAAAATCACCCTTCACATGTCACATTTTGAAAGAAAAATGGTCTGATGACGGAACAGTATGGCCTTTCCAACCGTCCATAACCGTGGACGCGGCTATTCGAATAGATCTACACTCTGCAGAGGTCGTACACTTGTGCCACAACATTTGCAATAATCCGTCAGGGTTAACTGGCCCTGATTTACCACACTCCGTGTGCGGACTACCAATCCTAACCTTTCATTTACATACTCTAGTATAGGCACCTCTCCCCATGAGCTTGGCCTCCCAGTGAAGACAGACAGTCAGCCTGGGAACTGCACAGGGCTTGGGCCGGACATTCACCTCATTTCACGTCATTTCATATCACTTCACCAGTACGGAGGCAGCCTCAAGCATAACCCCTATGACGCTTGTTCAGAGGGAACCCATACTAAAATACATAAGTTTCCAGCTAAGCCTTACCCAGATTCAGGTATTGTGGGGGTACTTGTAAAATTGGAATGGTATCGCATCCGAACCCAACCATCAGTGTTTTTTTTTGTAAAATTCACCAAGTCATTCACCAGTCATATTCACCTTCAAAATCTCTCAATAGAATGACTCATCATTCCAAGGTTTTCAAAGTCATTTCAATTCACAAGTTCCCAACTAGAGTAGTCACTTTTAATATTGAGCACTAGCCACTAGTTATGAGGGGTGCTAAGTATCTTGGAGCTTGCTAGTCTAAGTGTGATACTCTTGTACTAATCCAAGACAAATCAAGTGAAACATAAATCAAAAAGTACTTTGATAAAACAAAAGTAAATAAAGCTTGTAAGGTAAAACTGGGAAATAGGATCATAAGCATAAAGTAAATGGGGTAATGCCTTGCTCATGGTGAGCTTTGCACTTTGCAAGAGTATTATCTTGCAAGGAGATTAGCTTGCAAGAATATTAGCTTGCATTGGTAATAGCATGCAAGAATACTAGCTTGCCTTGAGTGGTGTACTGATCAAAGTGGTCTTCCTCTTCCTGGAAGTAGACTTCCTCCTCCTCTTGATACTCCTCGGTACTAGCGTCTAAAATACGAATACGAGGATACAATCACCAAACAATTCATTGGCTCTTCCCAACATCACATATATTCACACAAACCATTCTATTCACATAATTAATACAATTTGGTGCATTGGTGGTATTGTTTTGAGGAAGAATAATTTCCTCTCATTTTATATGTAAATGATAGTTTCCATATAGTTCTCGAGGAATAATTTCCTCTCATTGAATCTTATTTAAGATTTAATTTCTCAAATCATCACACATGAATTTATGTTGACCTAAGTCAACCATTCATCATCTTCATTTGAGAAAATGATTTAAATGAGGTAGGGATACCTCATACCATTTAATAATGCCTATTATGATTTAAGATCTCCAAGTATTTCATGTGAGAGTATTTGACCCGGGGTTCAAACTTCATATGAAAGTACTTGGGACAAGATTTAAATGAAGTAAAACACCTCATATAATTTACACAAGTAAACTAGCATCACTTATTACTATTAAGTGGGTAAAAGTGTTGTTATCTTATTTAGGAAAAATAATTTCCTCTCATACTAAATAAGGTGTTGCTTTTAATTATTCAGAGATATAACTTCTTCTCATTGTCTCATTAAGATTTAATTTCTCTTATGAATAAAATATGACCTAGGTTGACCCAAGTCAACCTCTTCATACTATCATTTGAGAAAGTGATTTAAATGAGGTGAACACCTCATACCTTTTAATCCTAACAAGGTAAAGATTTAATATCATCAACAATTCATTATGAGATTTAACTAACCATGGTATCAACCTCATGTTGAATTAGTTGAGACAAGATTTAAAAAGAGAAGGAATCTCTCATACATTTTAATAAATTATCTTGCCTAATTTAAATGACCTAGAACTAGCCATAGGGCCAATCTTTAAACTAGGCCATGGTCATACACAGAACCTATATCATATTTTTACATAAACAATTAGAGTTTGTGAAATGTGAAATTTGAGAGGTGGAATCACTTCAGAATTCAAAAGGGTTGATTTTTAATAATTATTCTTAGGCAGAAAAGTACCTGCCTTGTTTATTTTCTCACTTTAATTCTATAACAGATCTAGGTTTGAATCCAGTGGCATTGGATAGAGTTTTTGATGAGATTTCCAAAAATATAAAATTTGTTGAAATTGGCTCAGTAGATTTGGATCTATTAAATTTTGAATTTGTCACCAGATTGCAATTTAAATGAAAAAGAAATAAACCAGTTTGAATTTCAACGCGGGCGGGAAACGAAATGGGCCGGCCCAGCTTCGCTGGCGATGCGGGCGGGCCTCCTGACAGTGGGGTCCACTGTCAGGGCGTTTTTAAAACGCCGAAGCGGTACGCGAATGGAGGCCGTGGGATTTAAAGAGATCGGACGGCCAGGGTTTGTCCCCTTCGTCGACGAGCTCCGGCGAGGGCTAACCCTACCGGCGGCCAGGGAGGGTGGCGAGGGTGGCTTACCGACGTGCAGCGAGGTCGGCGAGGCGGGCAAACGAACTGGTCGACGAAGGCGAGTCGAAGGAGGGTTGCGGCGGCTCCAGGGGTGCTCGGAAACGTCGGCTTCGTTGAGCTGCTGCAGCGGCGGGCTCCGGCCAAATTCCGGCGAGGTGGGGTGTAATCGGGGAGGGGAAGAGGTCGAGGAGGTTCAGGAGGGAGAGGAGAACTCGTTGGTGTGCAGAAATCGTCCGGGAAGCGTCGGCTTTTATAGGGGCGAGGAGGGGCAGCGCGGCATGGGTTGGTCAATCATGGTGACGACGGTAGGGGGTCGCAGGGGTACTGGCGATGATGCTCTCGTGCAGGCGACGTCATGGCGGAGCTGCAGAGCGTGATGGTGGTGAAAACGAGGGCCGACGGCGCTCGTCATCGTCTTCGCACCCTGGCGTCCGTGGCGGATGGTCGTCGTCCTTGGCGACGGTGACAGGGCTCTGGCGAGCCAATGGGGTTATGCAGGGAGGTAGAGGGTACCGTGGCGAGGTGACGGGTGCATGGGCAGAGTGAGGGGAGGCGTGAGGCGATGGGGCACAGCGGCGTTCCGTCGCGTCCAGGGTTGCCATCGTGCGCGTCCTGGCGCGCGTGAGCGTCTCTGGGCGCGTCTGGGCACGGCTCGGGCCGGTCAATGCCGACGTCGTCTCGGTCAAGGGCGTGCACGAGCAGCCTCAGGAGGGTCAGGGGAAGGCGATGGACAAGGTGGTGCGGTGCTGAGATGACCAGAGGGGGAAGTGACAAGATGATGGCATGGTGAGCACGGGCAAGTGGTGTTTTGGGTCATGGTGACCAAGAGAGAGGGGTGCAGTGGCTTGGACTGATGATGGGAGGTGTGATGGAGTTCCAGGGCCTCAGAGATGGTCAGGGTTGGACCTGGTCCAAACCAAATTTCAGTATGGGCACAAATTTAGCTTGTGCACACAAGGTGTTTGTGAAAATGGCCGAAAGAGAAAAGTTTTCAAATTTTGGAATTTCCTTTGGTGGATTGCATTCATATAATATTTGAAGTATATTGGTGGTGGTGGTGGTCATTTTGGTGAAGGTTTGCAAGAATTCAAAAAGTGGCTCATCTTCTCTTTAATTCAAAGTCTCCACTTGGCAATTCTCTACTGGTCAACCTGGTCAACTTCAGCAGGGATGGTCAACATGGAAGTTGTTGACCTTGACATGGTCTTGGATGACATGGTCATAGTTGACCAAGTTTGGTTGAAGAAGGGTCAAAGGCAGGGGTGTAAAGTAGGGAAGATTTTATAAATGGATCACATGACCATTATCATATGTGAATTGAAATTGAGATTTCCTTTGATTGGATTCTTGTTTCTTTGATGCAAATGTGTTTGTTTATCATATATAAGTATTCTACATGCAAGAGATCAAGCAATGGTGGCCTTGGTTGAAGATTTGCAAATTGGGCTAAGTGTATGTGAGGGAATTTTGGGGATTTTCTCACTATGTGATTTCTCTTCATTTGAATTGACTTTGGTTGACTCTAATGTGATTCTTATTGGTTTAGAAACATTTTCAAACCATTGAAACTAATTAAAAGGGTCTTGGTCAAAGATTTGCAAAAATGGCCATAACACATAAGAGGTGATGTGTTAAGTTTTATTATTTTTGAAAAGGGTTCACCTTGCTTCACTTGGGCATGGGTTAGGGTCAATTTAGTGTTATATTAGGTTGAGAGATGGTTTCACACCATTTGGTCAAGGTTTAAAGCCATAGGTCAAAGTTTGGTGAAATGGCTATGTGGCACATATGCTTCTATGCATATGTTTAATTTGATTTTTGATTTGAGTGTTCTTGGCCCATTTGATGTTGTTGAGTGTTGAAATGGTATATGGAAGTGATCCATCCATTCACAACAAGTCTTAGGGTCAAACTTCTCAAATTCACAAATTTGCACTTTTCTTACATATGCCTCTATGGCATTTTTAGTTTCTTTTTATTTTCTTTGGAAACCACTTGGATTTGGTTTGATAGGTACTAGGTAAGGTGTAAGAAGGTTTTCCAAACCTCTAAGCAAAGTAGAAAGGCTTAGGGTAAAATTTTAGAAAAATAGCCATAGGCACATATACCTTTTTCTTATTTAATTCTCTTTTTATTTCATTTTAACTAGGGTGGTGAGAAGAGGGGTGAGGTTTAGGGTTTTGTGGGGTTCTCAAAGGTTCACCACCATTTAGCATAATTAATAAAGATAGGGTTCAAGATTTACCTATTAGGGCTATATGTCCCCATAGGTCTTTTATTTTATTTTGGGTTTCGCAAAAATATATCAAAAATGAATTTTTGGAGAAGATTAGGGTTTAAGGTTTTTCTTATTTGAATTATTTTTCTTGTATTTTATTTGATTGGTGATCTTCACTTGATCACTTTGGGGTTTTAGGGTTTAGCACATAAGCATAATAACACTCATCATGGCAAAACACAAGATTTAAACAAGGTCTATATGTATCAATCTTATTTTAATAAAAGTTTTTGTTGGTTCCAAAATTTGGAACTAGGGAAAATTCAATTTGTTTGTTTTGAAATTTTTGGGTTGTTACAAACCCTTCCCCCTTAAACAAATCTCGTCCCGAGATTTTAAGAAAAGTTAGGTTCCTAAGAGAGATTGAGCATTTTAATAACAGGAGGACATACTTGGCATTGTCTGGGGTGCTTCCTGAGCTTCAGTGGCAGTCATGTGGTAGAAACGTCCGTTGTTGTTGTTCTGGTTCCTTCTTCCAGCAAAGCGGCGCTGTTGTTGAGCAGGTGCTGCGGTATTGGCGGCAATCCTGGCAAGCTTCTTGGGGCACTCCTTGGAGAAGTGACCCACAACTCCACATTCATAGCAGTTGACGGTGGACTTGTCTTTGGGGTTGACGGGGGTAGCCTTACTTCCAGTCCTCGGGGCAGTATTGGGGCTGTTGTTGTTTCCATTGTTGTTGTTGTTGTTGGGGCGGGTGTTGTTGTTGTGATTGTTGTTGTTGTTGCCTCCGGGCTTCGGGGATCCTCCGTTGTTGTTGGTGTAGTTGGGGTGATAATTCTGAGTGGTTGGCTTGTTGTATCTTGGGGTGAATCCTCCAGAGGAGTTATTGCGATACTTCTGATTATGGTGGGGTCCATTCTGGTTCATCATTCTGCGTTTGCGGTTCTCATTGGCCTGATGCAGCTTTCCTTCCATCTGTATGGCTGAGTCCACGAGGGCTTCTAAGTCAGCGAACGGAATGTTCACTAACACAGTCTGCATCTCGTCGTGCAGTCCATTCAGAAATCTTTCCTTTCGCTTCTCATTGGTGTCGGTCTCATCCGGGGCGTACCTTGACAGAGTAAGAAACCTGTCGCGGTATTCCACCACGGACATTCTTCCTTGCTTGAGTTCACGGAACTCGTCTCTCATCTTTTTAATCAGTCCTTGGGGCACATGGTATTTGCTAAACTTAATCTTGAAGTCTTCCCAGGTCATCATCATCTGCATTCATGGCACGGTGTCTTGGTCCACCAAGCTCGGCTGGTCTGCCCGGATAATGGGTGGCAAACCGCACTTTCTCTGCGGCTTCAACTTGCGCAACTTCGAGGTTGTTCTCCATGGTCTGGAGCCCGTCATCTGCATCGAGGGGCTCTTCGGTCTTGTTGAATACCGGAGGGTTGGTGTTACGGAAGTTCTTTAGCTTTGATCTGGGTGATCATGATGGCCTTGATTGTTACGAGCTATCTGTTGCGGTGCCGCAAGGTTGGCTTGGCGTTCAGCTCTTTCGACTTCTCGGTCTGCCATCATTGTCTGTGAGTTGCATCATCGCGTCGTTGGTGCGATTGGGAGGGGCCATCTGAACATGGATGTAGATGATAAGATAAGAGGGAATTTTCTATGGTTTGTTTTGTTAAGTTTAAAAGTTCATAAAATTGAAAACTTGAGTAGTGTTGCGGGGGTAAAAACCAACAACACTTTTTCATTCATACCAAGCATCATACATTACAAATCTAACACACCGTTGGTTTGAAGAACCATTCATCGCTCTACGATACAAGGGGGATCCTGATACAACTCACACCTACTTAAGTGCTTGGGTGATACTACTCTTCAGGGGGGGGGTTTCTTCGTCTTCACGGGTGAGGTGCTTGGCGAGAGGCGAGGGCGTTGTCCAAATCCCTGGGGGTTTTGTCTTGCTGAAGTCTGAGGTGCTTCATAGGGGTTCATCTTTGGTTGTGGTGGGGGCATGGTCATCGGTCTTCCCATGGAGTCATGTCTTGGGTAGTAGATGAAACGAGTGTTCTTGATCTTGTCCTCATTTTGTCCACACAGACGGGAAATTGCTTCTTGCATAGCTTTGTCTAGTCCTTCCTTCCAAGTGTTTCCCGTTACAGAAAACCATATGGTTTCCCATACTGGGGCATCAAGCTTCCTTCGTAGATCAGTAGAGACGTCCCACTGAGGTGGTTCTCCTGACTGAGCCTTGAGGGGTATTCCGAAGAACTCGGGATACGGATGTCCCAGATAGTCCACCAGTTGCTTCAATTCCTTTTCGAAACTTTTGTCGTCTCCGGATCCAAGCTTATAGGACTCCCATTAGTACTTCATCTGTGAGCAAAGAGGAGGAGTAAATTTAGAGAAGTATTCAAGTGTGCAAAATTTTAGATAGTGCTACAAAGAAAGTAGAGTATGAATTTCTCATTTTGAAAAAGATTTCAAGGATAAGAGTGAGAATAAGTTTTTCACAATTATTCACTTCTTTGGTTTTTGAAGCTAAGTTTTGCAGACGTCCATTCTAACTAGGGTCTCCTAAGGTCAAACAATGGCTCTGATACCAACTTGTCAACACCCGGATTTTTAAGTCCAGGTGCCTATTATGTCATTCATCGCAATCCCAGGAATATTGTTTTTGCGAGACATAATAGATTAATATCACAACACATCATTTATTACAACGCATAATTGTCTTACAACAAGGGATCACATGATCCAGTCTTATTACAATACTAGTTGATCTATTGATCAATTACCAAAACACATAGCGGAAGCGAAGTAGCGTAATGTGATCCATCTATTCCACAGGCAACTGTTGACGTCAGGAGTGATCCTAGTTGTCGTAGACGTCCTGCTGTCCTTCTTCCGGGTTCTGATATTCCTCTTCATAGTCTGGCCATTTGAATAGCCAGGGACAAGCCATGAGTACTCGCAAACTAATACTAAGGTAAACACTATCAACTATAGAAGGGGATGCTAAGCTCTAGTTTCATTTGCAGAAAGCCAGTTTTATTTCATAAACATTTTAATAAATCAAAAACCTTCATTTGCTCAACTAACTCAAGTGGGAACATTAGTGTCATTCCCACAACTCAGTTGTGATTCAAAGTCAAAGTCACCTTTCAATTCAAATCACAAGGCACCATTCAACTTTTCAAGTTCAAAATCACCCTTCACATGTCACATTTTGAAAGAAAAATGGTCTGATGACGGAACAGTATGGCCTTTCCAACCGTCCATAACCGTGGACGCGGCTATTCGAATAGATCTACACTCTGCAGAGGTCGTACACTTGTGCCACAACATTTGCAATAATCCGTCAGGGTTAACTGGCCCTGATTTACCACACTCCGTGTGCGGACTACCAATCCTAACCTTTCATTTACATACTCTAGTATAGGCACCTCTCCCCATGAGCTTGGCCTCCCAGTGAAGACAGACAGTCAGCCTGGGAACTGCACAGGGCTTGGGCCGGACATTCACCTCATTTCACGTCATTTCATATCACTTCACCAGTACGGAGGCAGCCTCAAGCATAACCCCTATGACGCTTGTTCAGAGGGAACCCATACTAAAATACATAAGTTTCCAGCTAAGCCTTGCAGTTCGGGTATTGTGGGGGTACTTGTAAAATTGGAATGGTATCGCATCCGAACCCAACCATCAGTGTTTTTTTTTGTAAAATTCACCAAGTCATTCACCAGTCATATTCACCTTCAAAATCTCTCAATAGAATGACTCATCATTCCAAGGTTTTCAAAGTCATTTCAATTCACAAGTTCCCAACTAGAGTAGTCACTTTTAATATTGAGCACTAGCCACTAGTTATGAGGGGTGCTAAGTATCTTGGAGCTTGCTAGTCTAAGTGTGATACTCTTGTACTAATCCAAGACAAATCAAGTGAAACATAAATCAAAAAGTACTTTGATAAAACAAAAGTAAATAAAGCTTGTAAGGTAAAACTGGGAAATAGGATCATAAGCATAAAGTAAATGGGGTAATGCCTTGCTCATGGTGAGCTTTGCACTTTGCAAGAGTATTATCTTGCAAGGAGATTAGCTTGCAAGAATATTAGCTTGCATTGGTAATAGCATGCAAGAATACTAGCTTGCCTTGAGTGGTGTACTGATCAAAGTGGTCTTCCTCTTCCTGGAAGTAGACTTCCTCCTCCTCTTGATACTCCTCGGTACTAGCGTCTAAAATACGAATACGAGGATACAATCACCAAACAATTCATTGGCTCTTCCCAACATCACATATATTCACACAAACCATTCTATTCACATAATTAATACAATTTGGTGCATTGGTGGTATTGTTTTGAGGAAGAATAATTTCCTCTCATTTTATATGTAAATGATAGTTTCCATATAGTTCTCGAGGAATAATTTCCTCTCATTGAATCTTATTTAAGATTTAATTTCTCAAATCATCACACATGAATTTATGTTGACCTAAGTCAACCATTCATCATCTTCATTTGAGAAAATGATTTAAATGAGGTAGGGATACCTCATACCATTTAATAATGCCTATTATGATTTAAGATCTCCAAGTATTTCATGTGAGAGTATTTGACCCGGGGTTCAAACTTCATATGAAAGTACTTGGGACAAGATTTAAATGAAGTAAAACACCTCATATAATTTACACAAGTAAACTAGCATCACTTATTACTATTAAGTGGGTAAAAGTGTTGTTATCTTATTTAGGAAAAATAATTTCCTCTCATACTAAATAAGGTGTTGCTTTTAATTATTCAGAGATATAACTTCTTCTCATTGTCTCATTAAGATTTAATTTCTCTTATGAATAAAATATGACCTAGGTTGACCCAAGTCAACCTCTTCATACTTATCATTTGAGAAAGTGATTTAAATGAGGTGAACACCTCATACCTTTTAATCCTAACAAGGTAAAGATTTAATATCATCAACAATTCATTATGAGATTTAACTAACCATGGTATCAACCTCATGTTGAATTAGTTGAGACAAGATTTAAAAAGAGAAGGAATCTCTCATACATTTTAATAAATTATCTTGCCTAATTTAAATGACCTAGAACTAGCCATAGGGCCAATCTTTAAACTAGGCCATGGTCATACACAGAACCTATATCATATTTTTACATAAACAATTAGAGTTTGTGAAATGTGAAATTTGAGAGGTGGAATCACTTCAGAATTCAAAAGGGTTGATTTTTAATAATTATTCTTAGGCAGAAAAGTACCTGCCTTGTTTATTTTCTCACTTTAATTCTATAACAGATCTAGGTTTGAATCCAGTGGCATTGGATAGAGTTTTTGATGAGATTTCCAAAAATATAAAATTTGTTGAAATTGGCTCAGTAGATTTGGATCTATTAAATTTTGAATTTGTCACCAGATTGCAATTTAAATGAAAAAGAAATAAACCAGTTTGAATTTCAACGCGGGCGGGAAACGAAATGGGCCGGCCCAGCTTCGCTGGCGATGCGGGCGGGCCTCCTGACAGTGGGGTCCACTGTCAGGGCGTTTTTAAAACGCCGAAGCGGTACGCGAATGGAGGCCGTGGGATTTAAAGAGATCGGACGGCCAGGGTTTGTCCCCTTCGTCGACGAGCTCCGGCGAGGGCTAACCCTACCGGCGGCCAGGAGGGTGGCGAGGGGTGGCTTACCGACGTGCAGCGAGGTCGGCGAGGCGGGCAAACGAACTGGTCGACGAAGGCGAGTCGAAGGAGGGTTGCGGCGGCTCCAGGGGTGCTCGGAAACGTCGGCTTCGTTGAGCTGCTGCAGCGGCGGGCTCCGGCCAAATTCCGGCGAGGTGGGGTGTAATCGGGGAGGGGAAGAGGTCGAGGAGGTTCAGGAGGGAGAGGAGAACTCGTTGGTGTGCAGAAATCGTCCGGGAAGCGTCGGCTTTTATAGGGGCGAGGAGGGGCAGCGCGGCATGGGTTGGTCGATCATGGTGACGACGGTAGGGGGTCGCAGGGGTACTGGCGATGATGCTCTCGTGCAGGCGACGTCATGGCGGAGCTGCAGAGCGTGATGGTGGTGAAAACGAGGGCCGACGGCGCTCGTCATCGTCTTCGCACCCTGGCGTCCGTGGCGGATGGTCGTCGTCCTTGGCGACGGTGACAGGGCTCTGGCGAGCCAATGGGGTTGTCTGGGAGGTAGAGGGTACCGTGGCGAGGTGACGGGTGCATGGGCAGAGTGAGGGGAGGCGTGAGGCGATGGGGCACAGCGGCGTTCCGTCGCGTCCAGGGTTGCCATCGTGCGCGTCCTGGCGCGCGTGAGCGTCTCTGGGCGCGTCTGGGCACGGCTCGGGCCGGTCAATGCCGACGTCGTCTCGGTCAAGGGCGTGCACGAGCAGCCTCAGGAGGGTCAGGGGAAGGCGATGGACAAGGTGGTGCGGTGCTGAGATGACCAGAGGGGGAAGTGACAAGATGATGGCATGGTGAGCACGGGCAAGTGGTGTTTTGGGTCATGGTGACCAAGAGAGAGGGGTGCAGTGGCTTGGACTGATGATGGGAGGTGTGATGGAGTTCCAGGGCCTCAGAGATGGTCAGGGTTGGACCTGGTCCAAACCAAATTTCAGTATGGGCACAAATTTAGCTTGTGCACACAAGGTGTTTGTGAAAATGGCCGAAAGAGAAAAGTTTTCAAATTTTGGAATTTCCTTTGGTGGATTGCATTCATATAATATTTGAAGTATATTGGTGGTGGTGGTGGTCATTTTGGTGAAGGTTTGCAAGAATTCAAAAAGTGGCTCATCTTCTCTTTAATTCAAAGTCTCCACTTGGCAATTCTCTACTGGTCAACCTGGTCAACTTCAGCAGGGATGGTCAACATGGAAGTTGTTGACCTTGACATGGTCTTGGATGACATGGTCATAGTTGACCAAGTTTGGTTGAAGAAGGGTCAAAGGCAGGGGTGTAAAGTAGGGAAGATTTTATAAATGGATCACATGACCATTATCATATGTGAATTGAAATTGAGATTTCCTTTGATTGGATTCTTGTTTCTTTGATGCAAATGTGTTTGTTTATCATATATAAGTATTCTACATGCAAGAGATCAAGCAATGGTGGCCTTGGTTGAAGATTTGCAAATTGGGCTAAGTGTATGTGAGGGAATTTTGGGGATTTTCTCACTATGTGATTTCTCTTCATTTGAATTGACTTTGGTTGACTCTAATGTGATTCTTATTGGTTTAGAAACATTTTCAAACCATTGAAACTAATTAAAAGGGTCTTGGTCAAAGATTTGCAAAAATGGCCATAACACATAAGAGGTGATGTGTTAAGTTTTATTATTTTTGAAAAGGGTTCACCTTGCTTCACTTGGGCATGGGTTAGGGTCAATTTAGTGTTATATTAGGTTGAGAGATGGTTTCACACCATTTGGTCAAGGTTTAAAGCCATAGGTCAAAGTTTGGTGAAATGGCTATGTGGCACATATGCTTCTATGCATATGTTTAATTTGATTTTTGATTTGAGTGTTCTTGGCCCATTTGATGTTGTTGAGTGTTGAAATGGTATATGGAAGTGATCCATCCATTCACAACAAGTCTTAGGGTCAAACTTCTCAAATTCACAAATTTGCACTTTTCTTACATATGCCTCTATGGCATTTTTAGTTTCTTTTTATTTTCTTTGGAAACCACTTGGATTTGGTTTGATAGGTACTAGGTAAGGTGTAAGAAGGTTTTCCAAACCTCTAAGCAAAGTAGAAAGGCTTAGGGTAAAATTTTAGAAAAATAGCCATAGGCACATATACCTTTTTCTTATTTAATTCTCTTTTTATTTCATTTTAACTAGGGTGGTGAGAAGAGGGGTGAGGTTTAGGGTTTTGTGGGGTTCTCAAAGGTTCACCACCATTTAGCATAATTAATAAAGATAGGGTTCAAGATTTACCTATTAGGGCTATATGTCCCCATAGGTCTTTTATTTTATTTTGGGTTTCGCAAAAATATATCAAAAATGAATTTTTGGAGAAGATTAGGGTTTAAGGTTTTTCTTATTTGAATTATTTTTCTTGTATTTTATTTGATTGGTGATCTTCACTTGATCACTTTGGGGTTTTAGGGTTTAGCACATAAGCATAATAACACTCATCATGGCAAAACACAAGATTTAAACAAGGTCTATATGTATCAATCTTATTTTAATAAAAGTTTTTGTTGGTTCCAAAATTTGGAACTAGGGAAAATTCAATTTGTTTGTTTTGAAATTTTTGGGTTGTTACAGACCACTAGGGCAGCGTGTCCTGGTTTTGGTATAGTCATCGGGTGATCCGCTCGGCTGAACGTGATGTTCTGAGACGACCACTCGACATACTCAGGGATGTTCGCTATGATGCTTTCTGCCAGGTTGATTTCTCGGGTGAGCTTCTTCATTTCTCTCCTTGAAACGCCTGTCCTGTGGATCGTACTCATCTGCCCACGTGGTGGTGGAAATGCCTCGTTGGGTTGATGAGGTTGAGCTTGCTGGACCTGGTGTTGCGGTTGGGGTGGTGGTGGTGGTAGCTGTTCTTTGGCACACTGCTGGATGAGTTTATGCATATCGATGAACTGCCGACAGTCCCTGAGCAGGTGGCTAGACTTTATTTTACCATCCTTGGAATCGGTATATGAATGCAGGTAGCAGGGGGCGTTGATCTGCTCAGTGTAGGGTAGTTCGGGGGTTCTCTGTTGTCGTGGTTTATAGTTGCCACGGTTCCCAGAGTTGTTCCGATTACCGTCCTGTCGATCATCTCGCATGTCATCGTACCGATCATCCTGCCGATCAGAGTAGCCTGCGGCCACCAAGTTGTTGTCATCATAGCTGCGGTTCTTCCTTCTCTTGTTGCGATCCCTTCGACCACCCGAATCATGCTTCGGCTGGTCGTCTTCTTCGTCGTCGCTGCGCTGTCGTGGCTTTCGAACGTTGTCTTCGCCATCAGCCCAGCTGCTGGCGATTTCCATTAACTTGGTTATGGTTTTCGGCTTCTTGCGTCCAAGTTCTTCTATATAGCTTTCACGTCGGATGCCATCACTGAAGGCGTCGATTGCTCTGTCGACAGATACGTCTTCCGCAGCGTTCAGGAGCTTGGTGAATCTCCCGATGTATGCGCGCATCGACTCCTTCTGCTTTTGCTGACAATGCCGTAACTCTTCAATCCCGACGGGCCTTTTGTAGGTTGCTTGGAAGTTGGCGACGAAGGCTTCTACTAGGTCGTCCCATGACTTGATGGAACCCTTCGGCAGACCTCTTAGCCAGGCTCGCGCTGAGTCCTTTAGGTAAAGCTGCAGGCACTGCATTGCTGCTATCTGGTTCCCTTTTTGCAGAATCACTATCTGCAGATAATCCTCTATCTAGGATCTCGGCTCCTGCTGCCCATCGTACTTGGCGGCGTCGGTAGGGGTGAGTTTGAACTTCTTGGGTGGCATCTCCTCCCGAATTTTGTAGCTTAAACAATCGGCTCCCCTAAGCTCGCCGTCGTTCTCCTGGGTCTCATCCGAAGAATCGCTGTCGAGTCCCTCTCTGGCGGCGCGTCGCCGCCTTGCTTTGTCGATCCTACTCTGAGTAATTTCATCCCGAGCGTCTCTCGCGTGGTGTTTTGAGCCACTTGCTTGCAACGTAGTCTTGTCCTTTCTTGGGACCAGATTATCTCCCAATATCACGAGACTTTCTAGGGCATCTCGGTGGGCTTGAGCCATGGAACCTTCAGGGCGCTGATTGATGAGATATGCAGCGAGGTTGGTGGTCGCTCCCGCGACGGTCTTTGGTCGTGGCATGCCCGCGGTGTCTGTGGTCATGAAGGACTTGGTCAAATTTGATGTTATTTCTCTAGCATCATCTTCCGAGAGCCTGGACATTCTTGATCGATGTTTGCCTCCTCCGTGAGTACTTCGAGAGGCACTTCCCTGCGAGCCCCTTCGTCGCTCGCTGGATCGGTCTGCCGCAGATAGGCGTCTCTCGTGGGTGGCTTGCTCCTTAGATAGGCGCTCCCGGTTTTTCTCCAATATGGAGCGGTAAGCATTGAGAGTGCCAACCGTGGTTCCCGCCGGAAGTGGTGTGTTGTTAAGCACGGCTGCCTTGGCTGCTGCCCACTCCTCCTCTGCGATGGTGTGGTTGTTGTTGTTGTTGCTGGCGCTGTTCTCAAAACTAGCTCGCCTGCTGGAACGGGGGGTGCGATCTCCATCTCCCCTGTTAGCAACGTAAGCTTGGAGGGGCGCCACTCTTCGGGTGTCTCCTTGGGTGATGCTATCGATGCTGTCCTCTCCCGACGAATAGTGGGCATTGCAGATGAACGGCGTGTCGCTCGGCCCTAGCCCCTGCCTGGTGTCGCAGTTCATGCAGTAGTACGAGGTTAGCTCCGAGGACGCGGGATCATCGGATCCGACCGACATGGAGGATGCTGAACGGGGAGTCGAAGGCGCGGGCGATCTCGACGGGCTTGTCAGGCCAGCCGAAAGGTCGAGTGACGACGATGTGCTTGGACTCGTCGACCTGGAGATGGGAGATTCCAGCAGCCGAAGAATTCCTTCTGAGTTGACGTTGTAGTGGACGCTCCCGAAGGTCATCTCCATGTTGCCTTGCAGACCGGAGAAAGTCGAGCGAGACGAATCGCTATGTGGGGTGAACTCGTAGGAGCCGAAACGAATCGGGCTTCCCAGACGAGGCGATGACGGTGTTGATGAAGCTACCGATGACATGACGGGTTCAGCCGATGTCCGATCTTGTGCCGACAGGGTTCCCACAGATGGCGCCAATTGTCGAGGGTACTCCTCGTCAATGCCCTCCGATAGGGGCTTAGGGTTGATGGAATCCTGCAAGCTGACACGAGACATCGGTTCACAGACAAGAGGGGAGAGCAATTTACCCAGGTTTGGGGCCCTCGATGAGGTAAAAACCTTACGTCCTGCCTGTCTGTTCTTGACTATGATGATAATGGGTTACAATGGGGTGCCGAATAGTTCGGCTGAGATCTCGTCGAGATGGCTAATCGCTAAGGTGACCTAACTCTAAGCTTTTGCTGGCTAAGATTGCTAAGATTGACCGTGTCCCTCGGCAGCCCCTCTCCTGGCCTTTATATAGGAGGCCAGGTCTCAAGAGGTCTAACCGAATACGACTAGGTTTACAGTAGTTTTAGATCCGATCTTTCCTTGTTCGACTGCTTCCTTGTCTTGCCCGTCAAGGAACCTTATGGTGCACCGTCCTAGTGGCCCGCCTTGCTTCCGAGTGTCTTCATGGGCCTCCAATTAGATGGTACAGGATAGGGCAACATCGGTTACCCGAAGGGTAGTGCCCACGTCAGAAGGTTTGACACTTGTTGCAGGAGTGCTTGTGGTGAGCTTAGAGGCGAAGTAGGACTTTGTCTTGTTGTACTTGATGTCCTCATTCACTTGTCGCTCGGCCTTGGAAGCTTGGTGAACCAACTCAACCATGCTGGAGTATTATTCGAACTCCACAATCCTCTTGATTGGGTAGTTGAGGCCATTGAAGAACCTAGCAATTGTTTGGTTCTTGGATTCTTAGATGTTGACTCGCATCATTGTCAACTCCATTTCCTTATAGAGTCCTCAACTGCCTTGGTGCCTTGCTTCACCTATTGCAACTTGTTGAAGAGGTCGGTCATGTAGTGAGAAGGAACAAAGCGAGCTTGCATCTCTTCCTTCATCTCTTACCAAGTTTCAATTGGAGGCCACCCTTCTCTTCCCTTAGAGTGACAACTTGCTCCCACCAAGTGTTGGCATAATCTTCAAACTCGAGAGATGCCGTGGCGACGTTCTTCGCACCGAAGTAGTTGTGGATGCGGAAGATCTTGTCAACCTTGAGTGCCCATGAGAGTTAGGCATCGGCGTCATCTTCACCCTTGAACTTGGGCATGTTGAATTTGAACTTGTTGTACATGTTTTCTTCATCTTCCAAGTTCCTTCGGTGAGGTCGTATGCCTTATTCTCTTGCGGCTTGTGGTGGGTGCGGAGGTCTTCCGCATCCAACCATAGCATTGGGTTGGTGTTGCATTTGAACACTAGCTTCACTTGGTGCGCGATTATGGAGTTGGCTAAGATCTTGACGAGGTTGTGGAGGTTCTTCACGACGTCCATGGTTGACTTCCTCATCTTGGGCATTTTCCGGATCTCTTCTACCACGTTGGTTTTGTCGTGGATGATTCCGAAGATCACGCCTAGGTTGTTCTTGATGACCTTGATCATGAGCATCAATGTGTGGCTCACGATGAGGCGTCGGGTCCATGTTGAGGATGACGTTGTCGTGAAGTTGGTCGTCACGCCCATGGTGGGCATGGCGATTGATACGTCCAAAACCTATCTACTTTCCTGAATACTTTTGCTATTGTTTTGCCTCTAATTTGTGTATTTTGGATGCAACTAACACGGACTAACGCTGTTTTCAGCAGAATTGCTCTGGTGTCTCGTTTTTGTGCAGAAACTCAACTTTCAGGAAAATCCCCGGAATTAAGGTCAAAGGGCTTATTTTCCCAGAAGATTCACGGAGCCAGAAGGGCAGGCCTGGGGGAGGCCCATGGCCCCCACACCATAGGCCGGCGCGGCCTGGGGGGCGCGCCGCCCTATGGTGAGGCTGCCTCGGCCAGCCTCTGATGCCCCCCTCTGGACTACTTAAGGTCTTCGACCTAAAAACGCGATACGAGAAGTCAAACTCGCCAGAAGCCATCCAGAACGCTGCCACCATCGCGAAACTCCGTCTCGGGACCAGAAACTCCGTTCTGGCACTCCTCCGGGACGGGGAATTGGAGGAGATCATCGCCATCATCACCACCGACGCCTCTCCATCGACCAACCATGTTTCCCCCATCCATGTGTGAGTAATTCCCCCGCTGTAGGCTGAAGGGGATGGTAGGGATTGGATGAGATTGGTCATGTAATAGCATAAGATTGTTAGGGCATAGTGCCTAGTGTCCGTAATTGGTACTTGATGATATTGTTGCAATTTGTTATGCTTAATGCTTGTCACTAGGGCCCGAGTGCCATGATCTCAGATCTAAACATGTTATTATTTCATGATGATATTCATTGTTTTATGATCTTACCTGCAAGTTGTATACACATGTCGCTGTCCGGAACCCGAGGCCCCAAAGTGATAGAAATTGGGACAACCGGAGGGGAAGGCGGTGATGTGATGATCACATGTGTTCACGGAGTGTTAATGCTTTGCTCCGGTGCTCTATTAAAAGGAGTACCTTAATTTCCAGTAGATTCCCTAGAGGCTCGGCTGCCACCGGCTGGTAGGACAAAAGATGTTGTGCAAGTTTCTCATTGCGAGCACGTACGACTATATATGGAACACATGCCTATGGATTGCTTAGTACTTGGATACTGTTTTATTACTATCTGCAAATGCCCTACTTTGATTGTTACATAAGTTTCTCTCATCCATGCAACGCCCGTCATCCATCCCTGTGCCTACAGTATTTTAATCCTGCTGTTTACTATAATCACTACTGCTATCTTTGTTACACTGCTGCTGATATTTCACTACTGCTACTGCTATAAAACTGTTACTACTGATAAACTCTTGCGAGCAAGTCTGTTTCCAGGTGCAGCTGAATTGACAACTCCGCTGCTAAGGCTTTCAAGTATTCTGTGTCTCCCCTTGTGTCGAATCAATAAATTGGGTTTTACTTCCCGCGAAGACTGTTGCGATCCCCTATACTTGTGGGTCATCAAGACTATTTTCTGGCACCGTTGCCGGGGAGCATAGCTTTATTTGGAAGTTCACTTGGATTGATATTGTTCGCTGCAAATTATCCATCATGGGTAAATCTCGCGATCCTAAAGTCTCCATATTACCATCCACTACAAGAAAAGGTACAACTCTGAGTACCTCTGCTGCTCTTGATTCACCATTTGTGATAAGTCAACTTGTTTCACCACCACAAGCTTCACTTGCTGGTACTTCTGTTGAATCTGAAAATTCTTATAATTTTCATGATGCTTCTGCTGTGCTTGATGATAGTGGTTCATTGGGATCTTTTCTACATGCTACAATTGCTAGGTCTAGACAAATTGAAAATTCTGAAACTCCTAATGAAAATACTACTACACCTGTTAATTCACGTGAGTCTGTTGAATACTCTAGTGATGATCCTGATGAAGATTATGTGGAACTTGATGATGATTTTATTGATAAATGCAATTCTAGTACTGGTGTAAGAAAAATTAAAAAGTTTCTTGCACAACATACTGTTAGATATAAACCGTCTCCTGATCCTAAATTTGCCACATCTCCTATAAACATTAAGGATAAGGATTATGATTTTTCTCTTGATTTATCTCATATAGCTATTGTTGAGAAAACACCTTTTTGTGGTACTGAAAAAGAAAGTGATGTAGAACACATGAATGAACTTTCTACTTTGAGTAGCTTGTTTTCTGATGATGTCAAGATGCGTACTTATTTTGTTGCTAAATTTTTTTCCTTTCTCATTAAAGGATTATGCTAAAATTTGGTATAATAGTTTGCCTCCTGGTTCTATTGATAGTCCAAGTGGTTTGCTTGATGTTTTCTTTCGGAAATACTTTCCTGCTAGTGCTCAACATATTGTTTTGCAGAAAATTTATAGCTTTGACCAGGAAGATGGAGAGAAATTGCCTGAAGCATGGGCAAGATTTTGTTCTCTTATCAGAGCTCGACTTGGACATGATCTAGAAAAGCATGATTTACTTGATATATTTTATAGTGGACTAACCATTGAGTCTAGAGCATACTTGGATAGTTGTGCTGGTTGTGTTTTCAGGAAAAGAACTCCAGACGAAGCTGAAGAATTATTGGCTAAAATAGGCCGGAATCATGATGATTGGACTACACCTGAATCAGCCCTGACGCCGATATTGAAGAAAAGGGTTTGATTAAATTAAATGATGAAGATATGAGGGAAGCTAAGAAATCTCTTAAGGAGAAAGGTATTAAATCTGAAGATGTGAAGAATTTACCTCCCATAGAAGATTTATGCAAGATAATTCCCCCTTCATCCATGATTGAGGTAAACTCTCTTCAACGCTTTACTAGGGAAGATATTCCGTATTCAAAACCTCCTGCTCAATGCTTAGATGAGTTTGATAATTATATTGTTAAGCAAGAAAATTTTAATATGAGAGTAGAGAATCATTTAATGGAAAATTCTCAGGCTATTAGTAATTTGCATGATATTGCGGAGAGAACCTCCAATGATGTTAAGATGCTTGTTAAACATTTTCATATGATTCAAACTCAAATTGATCAACTCACTAAAGTGCAAAATGACTTGTTAAAAAATAGTTCTAAGGAAAAACATGCTTATGAAGTAACAACTAGAGGCGGTGTTTCTACTCAGGATCCTCTATATCCCGAGGGGCATCCCAAAAGAGTTGAACAAGATTCTCAACGAATTGAAACTAGTGCTCCTTCTAAGAAAAAGAAAAAGAAACATAAAAATGTTGTAGAATCTTCTGAACCTATTAATGATCCTAATAGTATTTCTATTTCTGATGTTGAAACTGAAAGTGGTAATGAACATGATAAAGATAATGATAAGAATGATGCTTCGGATAAAGAAGAGGTTTAAAATGAACCTAAAAAGCATGCTAAAAATAAAAAGTATACTAAAGAAGATTTTATTGCTAAGAAACATGGTAATGAAAGGGAACCTTGGGTTCAAAAGCAAATGCCTTTTCCTGCTAAGAAACTAAAATCAAAGGAAGAAGAACACTATAATAAATTTTGTGATTGGATGAAACCTTTATTCTTGCAAGTCCCTTTGACTGATGCTATTAAATTGCCTCCTTATTCAAAGTATATGAAAGATATTGTCTCTAACAAAAGGAAAATTCCTAATGAGGAGATTTCCACTATGCTTGCTAATTACTCTTTCAATGGCAAAGTTCCAAAGAAGCTGGGCGACCCAGGTATACCGACTATTCCTTGTTCTATTAAAAATAATTATGTTAGAACTACTCTATGTGATTTGGGAGCAGGTGTTAGTGTTATGCCTTTTTCTCTTTATAAGAGACTTTATTTAGATAAGTTGATACCGACTGATATATCTTTGCAAATGGCTGATAAATCTACTGCTATTCATGTTGGTATATGTGAGGATGTTCCTGTTCAAGTTACTAATAACTGCTTGATATTAACTGATTTTGTTGTGTTGGAAATGCCTGAAGATGATAATATGTCTATTATTCTTGGAAGACCTTTTCTTAACACCGCAGGGGCTGTTATTGATTGCAACAAAGGAAAAGTTACTTTCAATGTTGATGATAAGGAGCATACCGTTTATTTTCCCAAGAGGATTGATAAAGTATGTGGAGTTAATACAATTTCTAATGTGAGAACTATCAAAGTGGGAGTTATTGATTGTCCTATATATGAGCCTAAAGAAGGATATCAAAATATTATGATTGGATCCATATCAATACAATTCAAGGTAACATGATTGATTTGAGGTTTATTTCTTCTTATGCTATGTAAAATTTATTTGGTGGCAAGACTTGATCAACCTTGTTAACAAATACATTTTATATGCATAGAGGAGCTAAACAACATTTCTTTGTTTCCCCCACTTGTTCTATTTGCTGTAGCACTACTTGATTTGCAAGGTTCTTTTGTTGTTTAGAGATTTCAAAATCTTTTTCTGCCTAGTAGTAATAAATTTAATACCCAGAAATGTGCATTTTTCAAAGTTTTCAAAAATTCACAAAAATTATACCATTGGTCTTATTTTTCGAAGAGGCACCTGGGAGCACCTGGGGATGACCAGTGGGGCACCCCAGGGTGGCACCCCACCAGCCGGCGCGGCCAACAAGGGGGCGCCACCCTGTTGTGTGGGCCCCTCCTTGCCCCACTACTTCATCTCTTCCTCCTATCTCACTCTCTCTCCCGAAAAAACTCGTACCAGCTTTCTCTCACTCGCGTTTCTGCTCAAGATCTCACGATTTCTCGATCTCTTTGCTCAGCCCAGATTTCTGTCTGAAATTTGGCACATTTTCTCTCCGGTATGTGACTCCTCCGATTATCCAAGTAGAATTTTATTTGGTTGAGTATATTTTGAATATTTTGCTGCTGTAGGTAACATGTTTAGTGAGCTTGCATGCTTGTTTAAAGATATAAGAATTAGTTTTGATGCATGTTTAGTACTCTAGCAAGTTCCTATAGTAGTTTCCCTCAATTATATGTCACCAAATCAAATTTTATTATGTTTGTTGAAAAATTTCAGAAAAGGAAGATGGATAACTATAACTTTGGAGAAGTGTTTGAAAGAGAGACGACAAGCACGGGGAGACCCTCAAGGACCGCCACTCGATTCAGGTGATCCTATAATGAGGATGGCATCGCACCGAGCTTCGAAGCCGAAGAGGACAATGGAGTCCCTAACGCTTCATCATTTCCATGTTATAACTTTTTGAGTAATGCAGGGTTGCTGGATGATTTCTTGGTCCTCATCGGTAATGTGGGCTTAACCACCTACATGGAAGATGAGAGGGATCAATACTACATGCTAAGTAAAATCTTTGTTGAGAGCTTTCAGTTCAACAACAAGCACTATCAACCATCAGTTGCATTCAGGATCTATGGTAATCCTATTACTATGAAGTTGAAGGATTTTTGTACTGCATTGGATATTGCCCCTGTAGGTACAGCGAAGAAGATCGAGAATGATCCCAAGGCTTTGCTGGAGCTCTATCGAGATATCACCAATGATGATAGTCGCACCATTCAGCGCGGCAAGATAAGAAACATTCAACTCCCTGCCATTAGATATTTCGCTTACTATCTTGCTACTAGCATTCTTGGTAGGGAGAACACTAGCAATATTTCTAGTTATCATCTTGCTTTCTTAGTTGCTTCACTTACTGGAGAGACACCTTATCATCTTGGTGCTCTTGTTGCTCGCCGTTTGTCTAACAAGGGACCTATTTTTGGAGGAATTGTTGCATCACGCATTTTGGCATATTTAGATCTTCCTCTTGACCCTACTGATGTGAAATTAACTCCTATAAGGCTTGATATTGCTGCTATGAAGAGTCATCAATTTGTTACAACTGACTCTAGTTTAGATAATATTGTCTATAGAATGTTGTTTACTGATGGGGATGAGAGGGAAATCCCTTTGCCGCAACCCGAATTGTTTGATATTCACAGGAAACCGTGGTCGCGCTCTAAGGAGGAGGTGGATGAGCAGCTGAAGATACATGGCTTCCACCAGCAGCATGACTCCGAGGACACCGAGCCCTCCCACGACTACACCGTCACGTATGCTGGTGCTTCTTCCAGCACATACCCGGAACAGGATCCATCTTTGTCGTACTACGGAGGTGCTACTTCATGGGCACCATGGGATTGATCTCCACTTAGGCCAAAAGCCTAAGCTTGGGGGGAGGTATACCGGCATCACTCATTCTTTGCATATTATAGTTGCTGGATACTTGTACATACTTGTTTAGCTTCTTAAAGTGGTTTTCTAATAAGAGGGAGATGATATTTGGGGAAGTGCTGCCTGAAAACAGATTCTGGACTGATACATAAAAAGTTCTCAAAAACAGCCAGAACGTTATTTTGTGAAGCCAATTTTTGTGCATGTTCCCCAGGTTGTTATCTAACTTTCATTAGTTTAACACTTTTCGAGCTGAGCAGCGGAAGAATTTCTTAAAAATCGATTACTGTACTGCTGTCAAGTTTGACGAATTCCTGCTGCTTTGTGTTCATGTGACTCTTCTAGTTTTCATTTTCTTGTTTTTGCTTTGTTTCTTTCCTAAAACACAAAAATACCAAAAATATTTCTGCTGTTTCTCTTCACCACTTGCTTATTTTGGTTTCTTGCTTTTATTTTGCTTTATTTGCTATCGTTGGTTTGCTATAAGAAAATCCAAAAAGATTTTGCTTTGTTCGCTTGTTTCCTTTTGTTCTTGTTTCCAATTCGAAAACACCAAAAATATTTGCTGTTCTTCTTTGGTTTTGTAAAGTTCATTATGGAGTTCAATGGTCTTTGGTGGCTGTAGCGTGGTTTTCGTTCCATATCATTCAAGCTACACAAGTGAAAGGCAATAATGACGATCTACGACAATTCGACTGTGGTGAGAGGCTGGTATGGACTCTATTTGTTTTCATTTTTGTACATATACTCATCCATGTGAGCATGCTTGGTTGGTTCATGTGAGGTATATGTCATTTAAGAAAGTCTAGTAGTTCATGATCTCTCATGTTTAGCTCCAGTTTATTAATATGAGTAGCATGTCATAGATATTTGCTTGCATTGTTTTATTCATAAATAGGTATGACATTGTGGTATCCTCCTCTGAATAATTCATTTGAATTGACTTGGCACATGCTCACGCATGCATATGACTGAACAAAAGTCAATTAAGCCTCGATGATTTACTTTGCCTCAGAGTTCTTGTATCACTTTTATGCCCCCGTTAATTTATTTTGCCGCAAGCATGAATATGACGGTTATTGCTCTCTTGATTGTCGCTCCCCAGTCTTTTGCTAGCCTTCAATTGTACTGAGCAGGAATGCTGCTCGTGCTTCCAAACCCCTGAAAACCAAGTTATTCCAAAGTGTCCACCATAAATACCTATGCATGGTATTTCAAACCATTCCAAGTAAATTCTCATGCGCTACCTTTAAACCTTAAAAATGCTTCTCAATTTGTGTCAATGTTTTATAGCTCATGAGGAACTATGTGGTGTTTATCTTTCAACCTTGTCATTTACTTTTGACAGACTTTCATAATATATAAGAGCTGGCAATGGGGTTCCCAGCCCCAATTAATCAAACTTAATTCTCTTCACATGGTTTGCCCTGATTCATCAGTAAGCAACTTAATTTTGCAAAAAGACACTCCTCCATGGTATGAGATTGATGGAAGGCACCCGAGGATTCGGTTAGCCATGGCTTGTGTAAGCAAAGGTTGGGGGGAGTGTCACCCATAATAAAACTAAAGTACGTCTGTAAACAAAAGAGAAGAGGGATGATCTACCTTGCTGGTAGAGATAACGTCCTTCATGGGAGCCTCTATTGAAAGTCTGGTTGACGAGGTAGTTGGAGTACCCATTACCATTCGTTGACAACAACAAACACGTCTCAAAATAATTTTACTCCTGTTTTAAAAATGAAAAGCTCTAGCGCATGTTAATCCCTGCTTCCCTCTGCGAAGGGTCAATCTTTTACTTTTATGTTGAGTCACCGTCCTTTCTTTGAGCACTTTCTTGAGAGCACAACTGTCATTCTTAGTATAATATGCTTTTCCCAAAATGTGATTGACTGTGGTATAACTTTGATGCTTTTATCTTTGACAATCTCTATTTCTAGTATTTCCATGAACTTCAAAGGTGCCCGAGCATTTATGTTTTGCTGTACAAATACGGGCAAGCGAGATACCACTTTATCATATCCTTTTATGAACATTGCAATCCTGCTGATAGACATGATTCATGATGCTTATTATTAATTTGTTGGTACCTTTTCCATGATTGACATAGCTATTAGATGATTTTATTTGCATGTATCTTATTATGAATTGCCTAAGTACTTGTCCATATCATGAGAATATTTACATCATATGAACAAATGTGTTCGTGAAAGTTCTTTTATCGCACTCGATTTGTTAATCGAATTGCTTGAGGACAAGCAATAAGCTAAGCTTGGGGGGAGTTGATACGTCCAAAACGTATCTACTTTCCTGAACACTTTTGCTATTGTTTTGCCTCTAATTTGTGTATTTTGGATGCAACTAACACGGACTAACGCTGTTTTTAGCAGAATTGCTCTGGTGTCTTGTTTTTGTGCAGAAACTCAACTTTCAGGAAAATCCCCGAAATTAATGTCAAAGGGCTTATTTTCCCAGAAGATTCACGGAGCCAGAAGGGCAGGCCTAGGGGAGGCCCACGGCCCCCACACCATAGGCCGACGCGGCCTGGGGGGGGCGCGCCACCCTATGGTGAGGCCGCCTCGGCCAGCCTCTGACGCCCCCTCTGGACTACTTAAGGTCTTCGACCTAAAAACGTGATACGAGTAGTCAAAATCGCTAGAAGCCATCCAGAACGCCGCCACCATCGCGAAACTCCGTCTCGGGACCAGAAACTCCGTTCTGGCACTCCACCGGGACGGGGAATTGGAGGAGATCATCGCCATCATCACCACCGACGCCTCTCCATCGACCAGCCATGTTTCCCCCATCCATGTGTGAGTAATTCCCCCGCTGTAGGCTGAAGGGGATGGTAGGGATTGGATGAGATTGGTCATGTAATAGCATAAGATTGTTAGGGCATAGTGCCTAGTGTCCGTAATTGGTACTTTGATGATATTGTTGCAACTTGTTATGCTTAATGCTTGTCACTAGGGCCCGAGTGCCATGATCTCAGATCTGAACATGTTATTGTTTCATGATGATATTCATTGTTTTATGATCTTACCTGCAAGTTGTATACACATGTCGCTGTCCGGAACCCGAGGCCCCAAAGTGACAGAAATTGGGACAACCGGAGGGGAAGGCGGTGATGTGAGGATCACATGTGTTCACGGAGTGTTAATGCTTTGCTCCGGTGCTCTATTAAAAGGAGTACCTTAATTTCCAGTAGATTCCCTAGAGGCCCGGCTGCCACCGGCTGGTAGGACAAAAGATGTTGTGCAAGTTTCTCATTGCGAGCACGTACGACTATATATGGAACACATGCCTATGGATTGCTTAGTACTTGGATACTGTTTTATTACTATCTGTAAATGCCCTACTTTGATTGTTACATGAGTTTCTCTCATCCATGCAACGCCCGTCATCCATCCCTGTGCCTACAGTATTTTAATCCTGCTGTTTACTATAATCACTACTGCTGTCTTTGTTACACCGCTGCTGATATTTCACTACTGCTACTGCTATAAAACTGTTACTACTGATAAACTCTTGCGAGCAAGTCTGTTTCCAGGTGCAGCTGAATTGACAACTCCGTTGTTAAGGCTTTCAAGTATTCTTTGTCTCCCCTTGTGTCGAATCAATAAATTGGGTTTTACTTCCCGCGAAGACTGTTACGATCCCCTATACTTGTGGGTCATCAGCGATCATGTTGATGGAGGTAATGGTGTGGTGCTTCTTCTTGTTGAGGACGCTCATGTGGACGAGCATGTCGATGAAATTCTCCTCGCCTTGAGTTGGAGCGTGAGGCGTCAGGGCGATCATGTGGTCGATGAAGTCGATGAGGGTCTCCCCGCCTTGAGTTGGAGCTTGATGACGTGTGACGGTCATGGGAGTAGTATTCTTGTGAAGAGCTTGAGGATGATGAGGTAGAGCGGTGTCGGTGGCAGCAACACAAGTTTTTGATGGCGCGTTCGAGGCTATCCATGCGACGCTCCATGTTCGCATCATTGGCCGCCATTTGGCCATTCAAGTTGTCCGTGGCTTCGCGAAGGAGGGTCATGTATTGGTTCACAGCAGTGAAGTTGTGTGCCACTTCTTCATATTGCTCATCGATGTGCGTCTCAAACCAGGCAAGTTGCTCCTTGAACTCTTGGAGTTGAGCCCATAGATTGTGTTGGGTAACTGATAACGCGTGAAGCACACGTCCGTTGGGAACCCCAAGAGGAAGGTGTGATGCGTACAGCAGCAAGTTTTCCCTCAGTAAGAAACCAAGGTTATCGAACCAGTAGGAGATGAAGGCCACGTGAAGGTTGTTGGTGAAGGAGTGTAGTGCGGCGCAACACCAGGGATTCCGGCGCCAACGTGGAACCTGCACAACACAATCAAAATACTTTGCCCCAACTTAACAGTGAGGTTGTCAGTCTCACCGGCTTGCTGTAAACAAAGGATTAAACGTATGGTGTGGAGAATGATGTTTGTTTGCAAAGAACAACAGAGAACAATGATTGCAGTAGGTTGTATTTCAGATGTAAAAGAATGGACCGGGGTCCACAGTTCACTAGTGGTGTCTCTCCAATAAGATAAATAGCATGTTGGGTGAACAAATTACAGTTGGGCAATTGACAAATAGAGAGGGCATAACAATGCACATACATATCATGATGACTAATATGAGATTTACTTAGGGCATTGCGACAAAGAACATAGACCGCTATCTATCATGCATCTATGCCTAAAAAGTCCACCTTCGGATTAGCATCCGCACCCCTTCCAGTATTAAGTTGCAAACAACAGACAATTGCATTAAGGATTGTGCGTAATGTAAACAATACAAATATCCTTAGACAAAGCATTGTTGTTTTATCCCTAGTGGCAACAGCACATCCATAACCTTAGAACTTTCTGTCACTTTCCCAGATTCAATGGAGGCATGAACCCACTATCGAGCATAAATACTCCCTCTTGGAGTCACAAGTATCAACTTGGCCAGAGCCTCTACTAGCAACAGAGAGCATGCAAGATCATAAACAACACATATATGATACATCAATAATCAACTTGACATAGTATTCCATATTCATCGGATCCCAACAAACACAACATGTAGCATTACAAATAGATGATCTTGATCATGATAGGTAGCTCACAAGATCTAAACATGATAGCACAAGAGGGGAAGACAACCATCTAGCTACTGCTATGGACCCATAGTCCAAGGATGAACTACTCACACATCAGTCCGGAGGCGGGCATGGTGATGTAGAGTCCTCCGGGTGATGATTCCCCTCTCCGGCAGGGTGCCGGAGGCGATCTCCTGAATCCCCCGAGATGGGATTGGCGGCGGCGGCGTCTCTGGAACTTTTCTCGTATCGTGGCTCTCGGTAATAGGGTTTTCGCGACGGATAGAATATATAGGCGAAGGGGCAGAGTCGGGGGACACTCGAGGGGCCCACCCCATAGGGCGGCGCGCCCCCCCTCTTGGATGCGCCGCCAGGTGGTGTGGGGTCTCCTCGGCTCCTCTCCGTCTCTCCTTCGGTATTCTGGAAGGCTCCGTGGAAAATAAGACCGTGTGCTTTTGTTTCGTGCAATTCTGAGAATATTTCCTGTGTAGGATTTCTGAAACCAAAAACAGCAGAAAACAGGAACTGGCGCTTCGGCATCTTGTTAATAGGTTAGTTCCAAAAAATGCATAGAAATGATATAAAGTGTATATAAAACATGTGAGTATTATCATAAAACTAGCATGGAACATAAGAAATTATAGATACGTTTGAGACGTATCAAGCATCCCCAAGCTTAGTTCCTACTCGCCCTCGAGTAGGTAAACGATAACAAGGATAATTTCTGAAGTGACATGCTACTATCATAATCTTGATCAATACTATTGTAAAGCGTATGAGATGAATGAAGTGATTCAAAACAATGGTAAAGACAATGACTAAACAACTGAATCATATATAGCAAAGACTTTTCATGAATAGTACTTTCAAGACAAGCATCAATAAGTCTTGCATAAGAGTTAACTCATAAAGCAATAAATTATTAATAGAAGGTTTTGAAACAATACAAAGGAAGATATAAGTTTCAGCAGTTGCTTTCAACTTCAACATATATATCTCATGGATAATTGTCAACACAAAGTAATATGATGAGTGCAAATAAGCAAGTATGTAGGAATCAATGCACACAGTTGACACAAGTGTTTGCTTCTAAGATAGAAAGAAGTAGGTAAACTGACTAACATAAAGTAAAAGAAAGGCCCTTCGCAGAGGGATTGAGGGAAGCAGGGATTACTTATGTGCTAGAGCTTTTTATTTTGAAAACATGGAAACAATTTTGTCAACGGTAGTAATAATTCATATGTGTTATGCATAAAACATCCTATAAGTTGCAAGCCTCATGCATCGAATACCAATAGTGCTTGCACCTTGTCCTAATTAGCTCGGATTTCCATGGATTATCATTGCATTACATATGTTTCAACCAAGTGTCACAAAGGGGTACCTCTATGCCGCCCGTACGAAGGTCCAAGGAGATAGATCGCATTTGATTTCTCGTTTTTGATAAATCTCAACTTGAGGACATCCATACCGGGACAACATAGAAAACAGATAATGGACTCCTCTTTAATGCTTAAGCATTCAACAACAGATAATATTCTCATAAGAGATTGAGGATTAATGTCCAAACTGAAACTTCCACCATGATACATGGCTTTGGTTAGCGGCCCAATGTTCTTCTCTAACAATATGCATACTCAAACCATTTAATCATGACAAATCACCCTTACTTCAGAAAAGACGAGCATGCATAGAAACTCACATGATATTCAACAAAAGTGTAATAGTTGATGGTTGCTTGTAACGGTACAGCACGCGTCTGTTGGGAACCCCAAGAGGAAGGTGTGATGCGTACAACGGCGAGTTTTCCCTCAGTAAGAAACCAAGGTTATCAAAACAGTAGGAGTCAAGAAGCACGTCGAAGGTTGTTGGTGGCGGAGTGTAGTGCGGCGCAACACCAGGGATTCCGGCGCCAACGTGGAACCTGCACGACACAACCAAAGTACTTTGCCCCAACTTAACAGTGAGGTTGTCAATCTCACCGGCTTGCTGTAACAAAGGATTAGATGTATAGTGTGGAAGATGATGTTTGTGAAGAATAGTAAGAACAAGTATTGCAGTAGATTGTATTCGATGTAAAAGAATGGACCGGGGTCCACAATTCACTAGTGGTGTCTCTCCGATAAGAAATAGCATGTTGGGTGAACAAATTACAGTTGGGCAATTGACAAATAAAGAGGGCATGACAATGCACATACATATCATGATGAGTAGTGTGAAATTCAATTGGGCATTACGACAAGGTACATAGACCGCTATCCAGCATGCATCTATGCCTAAAAAGTCCACCTTCGGGTTAGCATCCGCACCCCTTCCAGTATTAAGTTGCAAACAACAGACAATTGCATTAAGTATGGTGCGTAATGTAATCAACACAAATATCCTTAGACATGGCATTGATGTTTTATACCTAGTGGCAACAGCACATCCACAACCTTAGGGGTTGCTGTCACTCCCCCAGATTTAATGGAGACATGAACCCACTATCGAGCATAAATACTCCCTCTTGGAGTTACAAGTATCAACTTGGCCAGAGCCTCTACTAGCAACGGATAGCATGCAAGATCATAAACAACAAATATATGATAGATTGATAATCAACATAACATAGTATTCCATATTCATCGGATCCCAACAACGCAATATGTAGCATTACAAATAGATGATCTTGATCATGTTAGGCAGCTCACAAGATCGAACAATGATAGCACAATGAGGAGAAGACAACCATCTAGCTACTGCTATGGACCCATAGTCCAGGGGTGAACTACTCACACATCACTCCGGAGGCGATCATGGCGATGAAGAGTCCTCCGGGAGATGATTCCCCTCTCCGGCAGGGTGCCGGAGGCGATCTCCTGAATCCCCCGAGATGGGATTGGCGGCGGCGGCGTCTCTGGAAGGTTTTCCGTATCGTGGCTCTCGGTAATGGGGTATTCGCGTCGAAGGCTTCTTATAGGCGGAAGGGTAGGTCAGGGGGCGTCACGAGGGGGCCACACACTAGGGCGGCGCGGCCCCCCTAGGCCGCGCGGCCCTAGTGTGGCGGCGCCTCGGCGCCCCACTTCGTATCTCCCTCGGTCTTCTGGAAGCTTCGTGGAAAAATAAGACCTTGGGCGTTGATTTCGTCCAATTCCGAGAATATTTCCTTTGTAGCATTTCTGAAACCAAAAACAGCAGAAAACAGCAACTGGCTCTTCGGCATCTTGTCAATAGGTTAGTGCCGGAAAATGCATAAATATGACATAAAGTATGTATAAAACATGTGAGTATCATCATAAAAGTAGCATGGAACATAAGAAATTATAGATACGTTTGAGACGTATCAAGCATCCCCAAGCTTTGTTCCTACTCGTCCTCGAGTAGGTAAACGATAACAAAGATAATTTCTGAAGTGACATGCTATCATAATCCTGATCAATACTATTGTAAGCATATGTAATGAATGCAGCGATTCAAAGCAATGGTAAAGACAATGAGTAAACAACTGAATCATATAGCAAAGACTTTTCATGAATAGTACTTTCAAGACAAGCATCAATAAGTCTTGCATAAGTGTTAACTCATAAAGCAATAGATTCAAAGTAAAAGCATTGAAGCAACACAAAGGAAGATTTAAGTTTCAGCGGTTGCTTTCAACTTGTAACATGTATATCTCATGGATAGTTGTCAACATAAAGTAATATGATGAATGCAAATATGCAAGTATGTAAGAATCAATGCACAGTTCACACAAGTGTTTGCTTCTAAGATAGAAGGAAGTGGGTAAACTGACTCAACATAAAAGTAGAAGAATGGCCCTTCGAAGAGGGAAGCATGGATTGCTATATTTGTGCTAGAGCTTTTATTTTGAAAACAAGAAACAATTTTGTCAACGGTAGTAATAAAGCATATGTGTTATGTATAAGATATCCTATAAGTTGCAAGCCTCATGCATAGTATACCAATAGTGCCCGCACCTTGTCCTAATTATCTTGGATTTACATGGATTATCATCGCATAACATATGTTTTAACCAAGTGTCACAAAGGGGTACCTCTATGCCGCCTGTACAAAGGTCTAAGGAGAAAGCTTGCATTGGATTTCTCGCTTTTGATTATTCTCAACTTAGACATCCATACCGGGACAACATAGACAACAGATAATGGACTCCTCTTTAATGCATAAGCATTCAACAACAGATAATATTCTCATAAGAGATTGAGGATTGTTGTCCAAACTGAAACTTCCACCATGGATCATGGCTTTAGTTAGCGGCCCAATGTTCTTCGCTAACAATATGCATACTCAAACCATTCAACTCATGATAAATCACCCTTACTTCAGACAAGACGAACATGCATAGCAACTCACATGATATTCAACAAAGGATAGTTGATGGCGTCCCCAGGAACATGGTTATCGCTCAACAAGCAACTTAATAAGAAATAAGATACATAAGTACATATTCAATACCACAATAGTTTTTAAGCTATTTTTTCCATGAGCTATATATTGCAAAGACAAAGAATGGAATTTTAAAGGTAGCACTCAAGCAATTTACTTTGGAATGGCAGAAAAATACCATGTAGTAGGTAGGTATGGTGGACACAAATGGCATAGTTTTTGGCTCAAGGATTTGGATGCACGAGAAGTAATCCCTCTCAATACAAGGCTTAGGCTAGCAAGGTTGTTTGAAGCAAACACAAGTATGAACCGGTACAGAAAAACTTACATAAGAACATATTGCAAGCATTATAAGACTCTACACTGTCTTCCTTGTTGTTCAAACCCTTACCAGAAAATATCTAGACTTTAGAGAGACCAATCATGCAAACCAAATGTCAACAAGCTCTACAGTATTTCTTCACTAATAGGTGCAAAGTACATGATGCAAGAGCTTAAACATGATCTATATGAGCACAACAATTGCCAAGTATCAAATTATTCAAGACATTATACCATTTACCACATGTAGCATTTTCTGTTTCCAACCATATAACAATTAACGAAGCAGTTTCAACCTTCGCCATGAACATTAAGAATAAAGCTAAGAACATATGTGTTCATATGCAACAGCGGAGCGTGTCTCTCTCCCACACAATTAATGCTAGGATCCAATTTTATTCAAACAAAACAAAAACAAAAACATAAAGATGCTCCAAGTAAAGCACATAAGATGTGACGGAATAAAAATATAGTTTCACTAGAGGTGACCTGATAATGTTGTCGATAAAGAAGGGGATGCCTTGGGCATCCCCAAGCTTAGATGCTTGAGTCTTCTTGAAATATGCAGGGATGAACCACTTGGGCATCCCCAAGCTTAGAGCTTTCACTCTCCTTGATCCTATTGTATCATCCTCCTCTCTTGATCCTTGAAAACTTCCTCCACACCAAACTCAAAACAAACTCATTAGAGGGTTAGTGCATAATCAAAAATTCACATGGTCAGAGGTGACATAATCATTCTTAACACTTCTGGACATTTGTTAGACAAAACTAGGGTTTGGGGAACAGTGCTCGATACCCAATAGGGTTCGGCTGTTATGCTTTTATATATCATACAGGTATAGGTACAGGAGTTTGTATACAATACGTATAGCCTACAATACATAGTCTAACACCCTCCCTCAATCTTAACTATGTCCTGAAACACTCAAGAGGTTAAGATTGCGCCGACATCCCTCAAAAGAAGGTAAGGGCAAGGGCTTAGTAAAAATTTCAGCCAGCTGATCCTTGGAAGAGATGAACTTAATCTGAAGAAGCTTCTTTGCAACACGTTCCCTCACAAAGTGATAATCCACTTCAATATGTTTTGTCCGAGCATGAAACATTGGGTTTGCTAAAAGATATGTAGCACCAATGTTATCACACCAAAGGACCGGCGGCTGGGCTTGAGAGATCTTCAACTCTCTAAGTAGGGACTGGATCCAGATGATCTCAGCTGTAGCATTGGCAATTGCTTTGTACTCAACTTCAGTACTACTCCGAGACACTGTAGCTTGTTTACGAGCTTGCCATGCTATCAAGTTAGGACCAAAGAACACTGCATGTCCCCCCGTGGATCGGCGATCATCAGGACAACCAGCCCAATCTGCATCAGAAAAGGCAGAGAGCAAACCAGAAGTCGCTGGTTGTAGATGCAGACCATAAGAAGCAGTGTGACAGACATAGCGCAGAATTCTCTTAACAGCTGACCAATGTGGACCGCGTGGCGCATGGAGATACTGGCACACTCGATTGACAGCAAAAGAGAAGTCTGGTCGAGTAATAAGCAAATACTGGAGACCACCAACAACACTGCGGTACTCAGTGGCATCATCAGAAGAAAGAAGCTCTCCATCAAAAGCTGACAGTTTGTCTGTAGCAGACACAGGAGTAGGAGTAGACTTGCACTGTAGCATACCCGCACGGCGCAAGAGATCATGGGAATACTTCTGTTGAGTGAGAGTTAAACCACTGTCAGAATGAGCAACCTCAAGGCCAAGGAAATAATGCAGTTTTCCCAGATCCTTGACAGCAAAGTCAGCTCCCAAACTAATAACCAGCCTGTCAGCCGCAACAACTGAAGAACTAACAAGAATGATATCATCGACATAGACCAGAATATACATGGTCACCTGAGGTCGCTGAAGGATAAACAGAGATGTGTCGGTAGTAGAGGACACAAAACCATGCGCACGAAGAGCAGCACCAAGTCTAGCATGCCATGCACGAGGAGTCTGCTTCAGACCATAGAGTGCTTTGACAAGACGACAAAGATGATGTGGCTGAGCAGGATCAACGAAACCTGGTGGCTGACGCATATATACCTCCTCTTCCAGAACGCCATGAAGGAAAGCATTCAGAACATCCAACTGACGAAGCGACCAACCTCTAGTAACAGCCAATGACAAGAGAAGACGAATAGTAGTGGGCTTCACAACCGGACTGAACGTATCTTCATAGTCAAGACCATAACGTTGTTTGAAGCCTTTAGCAACCAAGCGCGCCTTGTACCTCTCAATCGAACCATCAGCATGCTTTTTGACCTTGAACACCCATTTGGAGTCAATGATATTGACACCAGCTGGTGGTGTCACCAAACGCCATGTATTATTTTTCTTGAGTGCCTGGATCTCCTGTTCCATGGCTGCACGCCAGTGAGGGATATCCAAAGCAGCCTGGAAGTGTCGCGGTTCAGCAGTCGGATCAGCCTGGAGATGAGCAGCACACGCCGCAAGCCAGGCCACAGTACCATCGGTGAGTTCTTTGGGACGAAAGATTCCACTCTTACTGCGAGTATGAGGACGCAACAGAGCTGGTACAGGTGTCGGAGGAGCCTGCGACACAGGAGAAGCTGTGCCAGGTGGTGTGGCGGACGGTGACACAGCCATGGGCGAAGCAGCCACGGGCGAAGCAGGTACAGGCAGCGGCGTAGCTTTAGGTGGAGCGACGGGCGCTGGGCCTGGAGTGGACGAGTCAGGCGAAGACGGCCCATGCGAGGCAGTGCAGGGAGCGGGCGACACGCTGGGCGCCAGGGGCACGCGCGCGTCCATGCCAGGCGAGGCCGGCACCTCAGATCGTCGTGCATGGGGCATGCACGGCCGATCGACGTCGACGACGAGCGGATCAGCAGCAGTAGGCGAGGTGAGCGGAGCCATATCCGGAACTCCTGGCTCCGGCAAGTCATCAAGAAGCTCAAGGCGAGCACCTCGTCCAGTCCCTGCACCATGGTTAGGCAACAATGCAGGAGAATATGCAGCATCCACAAATTGAGCAGGCAAAACAGGAAAGGAGTGTAAGGAAGTAGTAGTGGTGTCAAGAGGCAGTGGTAGTGAGGAGAATGGGAAAACAGTCTCATCAAAGACGACATCACGTGATATGTAAACACGATTAGACGGAATGTGGAGACACTTATACCCCTTGTGGAGCGGACTATACCCAAGAAACACACACTTTTTGGATCGATATTCAAGTTTATGGTGATTGTACGGACGAAGGTGAGGCCAACAAGCACAACCAAAAACCTTGAAGAAAGAGTAGTCAGGAGTTTCATGGAGTAGGATTTCTAGTGGAGTCTTCATATGAAGGAGTCATGTTGGAAGCCTGTTTATAAGAAAGCACGCGGTGACAAAGGCATCACTCCAGAACCGAAAGGGTACAGAGGCATGAGCAAGCAATGTAAGCCCAGTTTCAACAATGTGACGATGCTTGCGTTCAGCAGCACCGTTTTGCTGATGTGTGTGAGGACAAGACACATGATGTGATATTCCAAGTTTCTGAAAGAAGGTACTAAGATTCCGATACTCACCACCCCAATCAGATTGAACATGAATAATTTTGTGATTCAGCAAACGCTCAACATGTGCTTGAAATTGCATGAAGACATGAAACACATCAGATTTGTGCTTAATCAAGTAAATCCAGGTAAAGCGACTAAAAGCATCAATGAAACTGACATAATAGTTGTGACCACTAACAGAAGTTTGGGCAGGCCCCCAGACATCTGAATACACAAGTTCAAGAGGAGCTTTGACAACACGACTCGAAACAGGAAAAGGTAACTGATGACTCTTGCCTTGCTGACAGTCATCACACACTAAGAACTCCTTATTACTCGATTCTACGGGCAGCTCATAGCGATGGAGCACATGGCGCACAAATGGCGTTGCCGGGTGACCCAAACGAGAGTGCCATTGAGATGACGAAACTCGGACACCACTGAAGGCTTGAGAGGTGGATGGCACATCAAGAGCATATAGACCATGACGAACTCGCCCCCTAAGAAGAACGTCCCGCGTTGCCCGATCCTTAACAAAAAAAATGAAAAGGGTGAAACTCACAAAACACATTATTGTCGCGAGTAAATTTAGGAACGGAGAGCAAACTACGGGTGACAGATGGAACACGTAGAATATCAAGGAGATGGAGCTTTTTAGAGGTGTGTGAAAGAAGAGATGCCTGTCCAACATGCGAGATGTGCATACCTGACCCATTGGCGGTGCGAACCTGATCCGGACCAGAATATGGCTGATGTGAGGCAAGCTTATCAAGTTGACTTGTCAGATGGTCGGTGGCGCCTGTGTCCATATACCAGGCGGGATCAACTGAATAAGAGGGAGTATACCCCAAGTCCTGCGACGCTAGAGCAGCCTGTTTCTCGTTGCCTTTCCCATTGTTGCCGATGCCGATAAAATCACGCTTGAAGCGGCGGTGGCAGCGAGACGCCAAATGACCTTCGAGACCACAAAGCTGACACTCAACCCCACCACCACAGGCTTGACAAGAGAGCCGCTTGCGCCCAGTGATAGGAGGAGCAGGGGCGGACAGGCGGGCTTGTTGGTTGGACGGTGGTGGTGGTGCAGGTTTAGAACCACGAGGACCACCACGATGAGCCGCATTGGCCGAGGATCCATCAGAGTAAGATCCCACGGATCGACGAGTAGAGAGACGCTGCTCCGTGTTCAAAAGACGAGCATAGAGATCACGGGCAGGAAGTGGTGTTTCTCGCCCGCTGATATTTTCCACCAGAGAGTCATAGTCCTCATCAAGGCCATTGACAATGAATGTCTGAAACTCCTCAGGGCGGAGCGGCTGTCCAATGGAAGAGAGCGTGTTAGCCAATGCTTTAACCTTGTTGAAGAAGGCCGTGACAGAGAGGTCATGCTTCTTTATCTCGCCAAGCTGAGTACGGATAGCCGAAGAACGCGCCAGGGACTGCGAGGAGAAGCTAGACTCGATGGTGGCCCAAGCATCCCGCGATGTAGCGGCAAAGATGACCATGCCGGCCACAGAGGGGGTGAGCGAAGACTGAATAGCACCCAAAATTGCTTGGTCTTGAGCAACCCATCGTCGATGAGCCGGATTAGGCACCATAGTTTCACCACCGGAGGCCGAAAGCATCGGAACCATGGCCGGCAGACACAGCGGCGTACCATCAACATATCCTTCCAAATAGTGACTACGCATCAAAGGTAACACCTGAGCACGCCACAGCAAGTAATTGTCCGCAGATAGTTTCACCGTCACCAGATGGGCAAAGTGGAACGGTCCTTGATCAGCAGGTGGTGCGGCCGGCACTACTTCATAAGGTGGAGGAGCACCGTATGGCATCGGCACCTCGCTAGGAGGCGGGCCACGGTACTGTTGCAGTTGATGATAGCCATAGTTTGCCGGCGAGATCACACCATGGGACGCTGTAGGACGAGAAGTCGTCGCACCATAGGCCTCGTAGGAAGCGCCAGGATACGCACCATATGACGCTGCCGAAGCTGCAGTGTAGGGCGCTGCATGAGGCGCGACGTAGGGCACTGCCGTGGGCGCGACGTAGGGCGCGGAGCGGGGCGCGACGTAGGGCGCCGGATACGGCCCACCGCGATAGGGCTCCTGAGCAGGAGAGCTGTCGTAGGGCGGAGGCCGGCCAGTGGCCGCAGTCGAGGAAGATGGCACCTCCCCTGGGTTGGACCTGCAGATGGCGCAGGTGCAGGGTTGGTGGCCGCGGGAGCAGCAGGGGATCGGGCGGCAGGGTAGGCCCAAGCCAGAGGCGCGGACGCCATGAAGGGCGATGCCGTCGCGAGGGATGAGGACGGCGGCACAGCAGGAGAGGCCGACGCGGCGGCAGCAAAGGAGGCGGAAGCAGGGCGGCGCGGATCGAACGCGTCGTCTGATACCATGTTAGACAAAACTAGGGTTTGGGGAACAGTGCTCGATACCCAATAGGGTTCGGCTGTTATGCTTTTATATATCATACAGGTATAGGTACAGGAGTTTGCATACAATACGTATAGCCTACAATACATAGTCTAACAACATTGCTCAAAGCTACTGAAAGTTAATGGAACAAACAAATCCATCAAACATAGCAAAACAGGCAATGCGAAATAAAAGGCAGAATCTGTCAAAACAGAACAGTCTGTAAAGACGAATTTTTTTGGGGCACTAAACTTGCTCAGATGAAAATGCTCAAATTGAATGAAAGTTGCGTACATATCTGAGGATCACTCACATAAATTGGCAGATTTTTCTGAGTTACCTACAGAGAATACTACTCAAATTCGTGACAGCAAGAAATCTGTTTCTGTGCAGTAATCCAAATCTAGTATGAACCTTACTATCAAAGACTTTACTTGGCACAAAAATGCAATAAAATGAAGATAAGGAGAGGTTGCTACAGTAGTAACAACTTCCAAGACTCAAATATAAAATAAAAGTGCAGAAGTAAAATAATGGGTTGTCTCCCATAAGCGCTTTTCTTTAACGCCTTTCAGCTAGGCGCAAAAAGTGTGAATCAAGTATTATCAAAAGATGAAGCATTAATATCATTACCAGGGGCGTTGGGAGTTTCCTCAACAATGCATTGTATCTGGTCTATGTAAGTTTCTCCTCTTTGTATGCTTTTAGGCTTACTATTCTCATCAAACAAATTTTCAGGAACAAGCCAAGCATAGTTATTTTCTAGAGCTTCATGCATTCCTAGGAGCTTACTAGGTATCGGTACTTTAATCTCCCCACCATCATTAACATTATTAGTGTACCTTATTCTATCCATGTCCATCTTTTCAAGTGTTCTTTTAAAATCAGTGAACAAACCAAGCCTCTTATGCTTAATAAAAACTTTTCTAGCTTCTTTAGCTATATCTTCAAATTCTCTAACAAGGATTTTTAAAATAAAATCTCTCTTTTCTCCCATCTCCATATCAGAAAGTGTAAGAAACATATGTTGTATTATGGGATTGAGATTAACAAATCTAGTTTCCAACATGTGTACTAAACAGGCAGAAGCACTTTCATAAGTAGGAGCAACTTTTAATAATGGTATATCTTCAAAATCTTCATCCATGCTAACATGGGTGAAAAATTCTTCTATATTATCTCTTCCAATGATAGACCCTTGTCCTACCGGTACATCTTTAAGAGTGAACTTAGGAGGAAACATGATGAAATAAGTAAAGTAATGCAAGTAACTAATTTTTGTGTGTTTTTAATATGGAGAACGCAAACAAGATAGTAAATAAAGTAAAGCAAGTAACTATTTTTTTTGTATTTTTGATATAATGAAGCAAACAAAGCAGTAAATAAAAATAAAGTAAAGCAAGACAAAAACAAAGTAAAGAGATTGGAAGTGGGAGACTCCCCTTGCAGCGTGTCTTGATCTCCCCGGCAACGGCGCCAGAAAAAACGTTGCTTGTGACGGTACAACACGCGTCCGTTGGGAACCCCAAGAGGAAGGTGTGATGCGTACAGCGGCGAGTTTTCCCTCAGTAAGAAACCAAGGTTATCGAACCAGTAGGAGTCAAGAAGCACGTTGAAGGTTGTTGGTGGCGGAGTGTAGTGCGGCGCAACACCAGGGATTCCGGCGCCAACGTGGAACCTGCACAACACAACCAAAGTACTTTGCCCCAACTTAACAGTGAGGTTGTCAATCTCACCGGCTTGCTGTAACAAAGGATTAGATGTATAGTGTGGAAGATGATGTTTGCGAAGAACAGTAAGAACAAGTATTGTAGTAGATTATATTCGATGTAAAAGAATGGACCAGGGTCCACAGTTCACTAGTGGTGTCTCTCCGATAAGAAATAGCATGTTGGGTGAACAAATTACAGTTGGGCAATTGAAAAATAAAGAGGGCATGACAATGCACATACATATCATGATGAGTAGTGTGAAATTCAATTGGGCATTACGACAAGGTACATAGACCGCCATCCAGCATGCATCTATGCCTAAAAAGTCCACCTTCGGGTTAGCATCCGCACTGTCATCGTGGCGAACGAGCAGATGCCATGGGATGGCTTAAGTTGGGGCCGAATGGGCGCAAGAGGATTCGGGGGAGGGTTTGTGATTAGATGGGATGAACTTCCGGATGCTTTCCTCAAGAACTCAGCCAAAGGCAAGGGTACAAGAAGAAACACACAAGGAAGAACTCTGCTCTAGATCACGATCTTCATTGATCTCAACATGAGTACAGGTTTCTGGATACAAGGTTCACCTAGAGACTGATCATCTCCTAACGTGCCCGCAAAGGGCTATGCCCCCTCTCCTTATATAGGGGAGAGGGTGGCTTACAGGGCAAGAAACCCTAATGGCATCTTTGACTGGACAAACTACTTTACAAATCTACTTTAATCATAGATGACGCCGGGGTCTTCTTTAATCAGGGGCGCTGACGTCCTCCGGCTTCTTTCAGCGTCCTCCCTCTCTTTGGCGCTAGGGCTTCGATTAAAGCCACTTTGCTTAGCTCATCCTTGTCCTCTAGCTCTGAAGAGAATCTTTGACCAGTCCTGCCGACACGCTCTTCTTTCCGGTAGCCCGGTGTCTTCTTTACCCGGTTCCAGTATACCCTGATACGTATCCAACGTATCTATAATTTCTGATGTTCAATGCTTGTTTTATGATAATACCTACATGTTTTGCTCACACTTTATAATGTTTTTATGCGTTTTCCGGAACTAACCTATTAACAAGATGCCGAAGTACCAGTTCCTGTTTTCTGCTGTTTTTGGTTCCAGAAAGGCTGTTCGGGCAATATTCTCGGAATTCGACGAAACGAAGACCAAACATCATAATTCACCGAGACGGACCAGGACACCGAAGGGGAGTCAGAGGGGAGGCCTGGGGCCCCCACACCATAGGGCCGCGCGGGTAGGCCCCTGGCCGCGCCAGCCTATGGGGAGGGCGCCCTGGTGCCCCTCCTGCGCCGCCTCTTCGCCTATATACGCTCTTTCGACCTAAAAACGCGATACGAATTGACGAAACTCCAGAAAGACTCCAGGGGCGCCGCCGCCATCGCGAAACTCCAATTCGGGGGCCAGAAGTCTCTGTTCCGGCACCCTGCCGGGACGGGGAAGTGCCCCCGGAAGCCATCTCCATCGACACCACCGCCTCCATCATGCTCCGTGAGTAGTTCCCCCATGGACTACGGGTTCTAGCAGTAGCTAGTTGGTACTCTCTATCTCATGTACTTCAATACAATGATCTCATGAGCTGCCTTACATGATTGAGATCCATCTGATGTAATCGGTGTTGTGTTTGTTGGGATCCGATGGATGATACATTATGATTAGTCTATCTATAAAGTTTGTGAAGTTATTGTTGCTGCAATCTTGTTATGCTTAATGCTTGTCACTAGGGCCCGAGTGGCATGATCTTAGATTTAAGCTCTATAATTATTGCTTAGATTGTATCTACAAGTTGTATGCACATGTCTATATCCGGAACCAAAGACCCCAAAGTGACAGAAATTGGGACAACTGGAGGGGAAGGCGTAGGTATGAGGATCACATGTTTTCACAAAGTGTTAATGCTTTGCTCCGGTGCTCTATTAAAAGGAGTACCTTAATAGCCAGTAGATTCCCTTGAGGCCCGGCTGCCACCGGCTGGTAGGACAAAAGATGTTGTACAAGTTTCTCATTGCGAGCACGTATGACTATATATGGAAAACATGCCTACATGATTAATGAATTGATGTTCTTTCTTAATGCTTTATCAATCCTATCAATTGCCCAACTGTAATTTGTTCACCCAACATTTGTCACTTATTGGAGAGTTACCACTAGTGTAGATCGCTGGGAACCCCGGTCCATCTCTCATCATTATATACTCGTTCTATATGTCATTGGAAGTAGTATCAACTATTTTCTGGTGCCATTGCCTACGTATTCTTTATTCTTATTTCTTTGTATTCTTGTTACTATTGCTCTCATATTACTGCTACTTTCACATCACCCCTGTTACTAATGCTTTTCCAGGTGCAGCTGAATTGACAACTCAGTTGTTAAGGCTTATAAGTATTCTTTACCTCCCCTTGTGTCGAATCAATAAATTTGGGTTTTACTTCCCTCGAAGACTGCTGCGATCCCCTATACTTGTGGGTCATCAAGACTGTTTTCTGGCGCCGTTGTCGGGGAGGCATAGCTCTACTCATAAGTTCACCTGGGGAGTACACTCTACCTCTCTCTGTGTTTTTATTTTATTTTATTTTGTTTTGCTTAGTTTACTTTTGTCTATTTTATTTGTTCTTAGTTTATTTCTGTCTAGTATTATTTTTCTTAGTTTACTTTTGCTTAGTTTCTTTTTGTCTTGTTTTATTTTATACCCAAAAATCCATAAAAATTTGAAAAACCTAAAAATTAAAAACTGCTGTTATGGAAGAACGCATAACCATGTTGGAGCTTATAGAATTATATAATAATTATAGAAAATCAAGAGCGGGTGAAGTGATGAGTGCTATGATAGAAAAATTGAATACAATTGCTAAAATCTTGCTTAAACGCCATGATATAAACTGTTGCTCTCAACAGGATACTAAACATCTTAAATTTCAATGTGGCTTTAGTGAAGAAGTTTTAATTAAGAACTATAATTGGAATAACTATATTCATCTTGGGTTCGAAGAAGTAGAACAATTTGTCTTATTTATGGGAGCTTCTGAGATAGAATCCTTCATGGTTAAAAATTATGAAACTTGTGTTGTTTGTAAGGACCTTAAAGATTATGTCTCTTCTATCCTTAATTTTTGCGTAGAAAGTTACAGCGATAATCCTTATATCATTGATTATAAAGAGAGACTCATTAATGCACAAGAATGCACTCACAATTTGCAGGAACCTGTGGAAGAAGAAATTGATGAACCTGAAAGCTCATTGGATGAAAAAGAGGAGGAAATTGATGAACCTGAAAGCTCATTGGATGAAAAAGAAGAGGAGAGTGATGAACAAAAGGAGGAAGAATGGATTAGCTACCCATGCCAACCTTCTAATGAGAGTAACTCTTTATCTCTTACACTATTTGATTGTCCTCCATGCTTACCGAAAGAGGTTGAATGTTATGTTCCTATGGATTCTCTTGAAATATTACCTATAAGTAAAACTTGTGAGAATAATTATGCTACTGTTATTTATGATAATCCATGCTACTTTGATAAATCTTATGATAATGCTTTGTTTGTGCCTGATGTCGAAATGCATGGTACTAAAATTTTTTGCTTAGCAAATGTTTATGATAAAGCTCTAGATGATGGTCCTATGTTACTTGATAATATTAATTGTACTACTAATGAAAATGGGATTGGAGAGTTCTTGACTTTATGTATGAGTCCCATATCTCTTGAGATTGATCGATCACCTTGTTATATTATTGATAAAAGTGGGTTTGAAAGTTTTAATCCCACTATTTTTGAGCTTGATAAAAATTATGTGTCTACGGATCATGAAAAGAATGCTTTATGTGATAGTTATATTGTTGAGTTTTTTCATGAAGCTACTGAAAATTATTATGAGAGAGGAAAATATGGTTGTAGAAATTTGCATGGTACTAAAACACCTCTCTACACGCTGAAAATTTTGAAGTTACTCTTGTTTTATCTTCCTATGCTTGTCAATTTGTTCTTCATGAATTTATTTGTGCACAAGATTCCTATGCATAGGAAGTGGGTTAGACTTAAATGTGTTTTGAATTTGCTTCTTGATGTCCTCTTTTGCTTCAACTCTTATTTCTTGCGAGTGCATCATTAAAACTGCTGAGCCCATCTTAATGGCTATAAAGAAAGCACTTCTTGGGAGATAACCCATGTGTTTATTTTGATACTGTTTTGTTGTGTTTTGGAAGTTGTTACTACTGTAGCAACCTCTCCTTATCTTTATTTTATTGCAATGTTGTGCCAAGTGAAGCCTCTAATCGAAGGTTGATACTAGATTTGGATTTCTGCGCAGAAACAGATTTCTATCTGTCACGAATCTGGGCTGTTTTCTCTGTAGGTAACTCAGAAAAATCTGCCAATTTACGTGCGTGTTCCACAGATATGTACGCAACTTTCATTAGTTTTGAGTTTTCTGATTTGAGCAACGGAAGTACCTCTTTAAAATTCGTCTTTACTGGCTGTTCTGTTTTGGCAGATTCTGTCTCTGTTTTTTGCATTGTCTCTTGTGGACTTTAAGCAAGGCTTTCTAGATGTGGAGAGCTGTAGCTAATGTTTTATTGAGTTCTTGCAATGTGTCACTACAGGACCAAGGTGGATTCAAATTTTTTGAGTACTAACCCCTCTAATGAAGTTTATGAGAAGTTTGGTGTGAAGGAAGTTTTCAAGGGTCAAGAGAGGAGGATGATATATGATCGAGAAGAGTGAAAAGTCTAAGCTTGGGGATGCCCCCGTGGTTCATACCTGCATATTTCAAGGAGACTCAAGCGTCTAAGCTTGGGGATGCCCAAGGCATCCCCTTCTTCATCAACTTATCAGGTTTCTTCTATTGAAACTATATTTTTATTCGGTCACATCTTATGTGCTTTACTTGGAGCGTCTGTGTGCTTTTATTTTTATTTTTGTTTGAATAAGATCGGATCCTAGCAATCCTTGTTTGGGAGAGAGACACGCTCCGCTTTTTCATATGAACACTTGTTCTTCGTTTTACTTTTAATGTTCAATGATAAAAGTTGGAAGCTACAATACTTATGGTTATATCATTGGAAATAGAAAATGCCTCATAATGTCTTGAATAATTTGACACTTGGCAATTGTTTTGAGCTCTCAAGTAGACCATGTAGTTTGAACCTATTAGTGGAGAACTACCGTAGAGCTTGTTGAAATTGGTTTGCATGATTGGTCTCTCTTAAGGTCTAGATATTTTCTGGTAAAAGTGTTTGAGCAACAAGGAAGACAGTGTAGAGTATTATAATGCTTGCAATATGTTTTTATGTAAGTTTTGCTGTACCGGTTCATACTTGTGTTTGCTTCAAACAACCTTGCTAGCCTAAGCCTTGTACTGAGAGGAAATGCTTCTCGTGCATCCAAAACCTTGAGCCAAAACCTATGCCATTTGTATCCACCATACCTACCTACTACATGGTATTTCTCCGCCATTCCAAAGTAAATTGCTTGAGTGCTACCTTTAAACAATTCAAAATGCTTCTCAATTTGTGTCAATGTTTTATAGCTCATGAGGAAGTATGTGGTGTTTATCTTTCAATCTTGTTGGGCAACTTTCACCAATGGACTAGTGGCTTCATCCGCTTATCCAATAATCTTGCAAAAAGAGCTGGCAACGGGGTTCCCAGCCCCAATTAATCAAACTTCATTAATAATTCTCTTCACATGATTTGCTCTGATTCATCAGTAGCAACTTAATTTTGCAAATAGACACTCCTCCATGGTATGTGAATGTTGGAAGGCACCCGAGGATACGGTTAGCCATGGCTTGAGAAAGCAAAGGTGGGGAGGAGTGTCATCTCTAAATAAAACTAAAATAGACACTCCTTCATGGTATGTGATTGTTGGAAGGCACCCGAGGATTCGGTTAGCCATGGTTTGTGAAAGCAAAGGTTGGAAGGAGTGTCATCCAAAAATAAAAATAAACTAAAACTAAAGTACATGTGAGAGATAAACATGGGAGCCGCTCTTCGAAAGTCTGTCTGGCAAGGGGGTTAGAGTGCCCACTACCATTCGTTGACAACAACAAACACCTCTCAAAACTTTACTTTTATGCTCTCTATATGATTTCAAAACTTGAAAAGCTCTAGCACATGATTTAATCCCTGCTTCCCTCTGCGAAGGGCCTTTCTTTTACTTTATGTTGAGTCAGTTTACCTACTTCCTTCCATCTTAAGAAGCACACTTGTGTTAACTGTGCATTGATTCTTACATATTTGCTTATTTGCATTCATCATATCACTTTATGTTGACAATTATCCATGAGATATGCATGTTGAAAGTTGAAAGCAACTGCTGAAACTTATATCTTCCTTTGTGTTGCTTCGATGCCTTTACTTTGAATTTATTGCTTTATGAGTTAACTCTTATGCAAGACTTTTGATGCTTGTCTTGAAAGTACTATTCATGAAAAGTTTTGCTATATGTTATCTATTTGTTAGCAACTATAGATCATTGCCTTGAGTCACTTCATTCATCTCATATGCTTTACAATAGTATGATCAAGGTTATGTAAGTAGCATGTCACTACAGAAATTATTCTTTTTATCGTTTACCTACTCGAGGACGAGTAGGAAGTAAGCTTGGGGGTGCTGATACGTCTCCAACGTATCTATAATTTCTGATGTTCCATGCTTGTTTTATGATAATACCTACATGTTTTGCTCACACTTTATAATGTTTTATGCGTTTTCCGGAACTAACCTATTAACAAGATGCCGAAGTACCAGTTCCTGTTTTCTGCTGTTTTTGGTTCCAGAAAGGCTGTTCGGGCAATATTCTCGGAATTCGACGAAACGAAGACCAAACATCATAATTCACCGAGACGGACCAGGACACCGAAGGGGAGTCAGAGGGGAGGCCTGGGGACCCCACACCATAGGGCCGTGCGGGCAGGCCCCTGGCCGCGCCGGCCTATGGGGAGGGCGCCCTGGTGCCCCTCCTGCGCCGCCTCTTCGTCTATATAAGCCCTTTCGACCTAAAAACGCGATACGAATTGACAAAACTCCAGAAAGACTCCAGGGGCGCCGCCGCCATCGCGAAACTCCAATTCGGGGGACAGAAGTCTCTGTTCCGGCACCCTGCCGGGACGGGGAAGTGCCCCCAGAAGCCATCTCCATCGACACCACCGCCTCCATCATGCTCCGTGAGTAGTTCCCCCATGGACTACGGGTTCTAGCAGTAGCTAGTTGGTACTCTCTATCTCATGTACTTCAATACAATGATCTCATGAGCTGCCTTACATGATTGAGATCCATCTGATGTAATCGGTGTTGTGTTTGTTGGGATCCGATGGATGATACATTATGATTAGTCTATCTATAAAGTTTGTGAAGTTATTGTTGCTGCAATCTTGTTATGCTTAATGCTTGTCACTAGGGCCCGAGTGGCATGATCTTAGATTTAAGCTCTATAATTATTGCTTAGATTGTATCTACAAGTTGTATGCACATGTCTATATCCGGAACCAAAGACCCCAAAGTGACAGAAATTGGGACAACTGGAGGGGAAGGCGTAGGTATGAGGATCACATGTTTTCACCAAGTGTTAATGTTTTGCTCCGGTGCTCTATTAAAAGGAGTACCTTAATAGCCAGTAGATTCCCTTGAGGCCCGGCTGAGGATCACATGTTTTCACCAAGTGTTAATGTTTTGCTCCGGTGCTCTATTAAAAGGAGTACCTTAATAGCCAGTAGATTCCCTTGAGGCCCGGCTGCCACCGGCTGGTAGGACAAAACATGTTGTACAAGTTTCTCATTGCGAGCACGTATGACTATATATGGAAAACATGCCTACATGATTAATGAATTGATGTTCTTTCTTAATGCTTTATCAATCCTATCAATTGCCCAACTGTAATTTGTTCACCCAACATTTGTCACTTATTGGAGAGTTACCACTAGTGTAGATCGCTGGGAACCCCGGTCCATCTCTCATCATTATATACTTGTTCTATATGTCATTGGAAGTAGTATCAACTATTTTCTGGTGCCATTGCCTACGTATTCTGTTATTCTTTATTTCTTTGTATTCTTGTTACTATTGCTCTCATATTACTGCTACTTTCACATCACCCCTGTTACTAGTGCTTTTCCAGGTGCAGCTGAATTGACAACTCAGTTGTTAAGGCTTATAAGTATTCTTTACCTCCCCTTGTGTCGAATCAATAAATTTGGGTTTTACTTCCCTCGAAGACTGCTGCGATCCCCTATACTTGTGGGTCATCATACCCCTCTTGGGGATACCGGCTTAGCTTTACTTAGCCAAACTCTTATCTTTGTGCTCCGGTATAAACATTAAACCGGTATCTTGATGGCTCAAACCATCCGGTTTGGCATGCCTTTGGCATACCGGGGGTCATCCCCCCAACATTAGTCCCCGAAGCTGGTATAGTCTGGCGGATTCTATCCAATAGACCATGCCAGGTTCTCATATCTTAGGATACCGGTTTAATCTTTCCGGCGCTCAGCTTGGATCCGGCATCTTTGCCCGGACTTACTCTTTCTTTCTCTGCAAAGTATTCTCCGGTATCTTGTCCTCCGGCATCTTAGTCATTAAATACCTCATCGGCGAAGTCGAGAATTTCTCGGGCCCCGCGCCTGTCTGTGACATGCGCACTGTGACTGACGCGTCAGTGTCAGGGGTCACTTCCCTTCGGCTTCCGCGCGCGTATTAATTGCTTCACAGCGGATCCTAGCCACCGTTCTGGATCTGTGTGCACCTCCCTGTGGCTTTCTGTTTTTACGCGTGTATCGCTGCGCCACGCGGCAGCCCGTGGAGCGAACCGTCGCGGCCCGCGGAGCGAACCACCGCGGCCCGGCGGTTTTCGGCCCACCTCTCTCTCTTCCTTTATAAGGCGAAACCGCCCCTTCTTCTTCCTCTTCTCGCATTCACCACTTCCTCGCGCACAGTGCCCTTCGCTCTCTGCGCCTCCGCCGCTTCGTTCGCCGCTCGAACCTCTTTGCTTGGCGAACCCTTGCTGCTGCTTCGCCGGACTTCGCCGAACTTAGTCGCGCGAAGAATCTCTGCGGTGCTCCTCTCGCGGCCGCGGCATTGGTGCTTCCTGAAGCTCTTCTCCACCTCGCCGTCGACGGACCTCCTCGTCAACCGCAAGCTCGCTACTCCACCGGTGAACAACTTCCTCTGCGACTCCGCCGCCTCAGGTTAGGCTCAATCTGCCTTTACCCCTCTTTTGCTTGCTTTCTAGATCTTGGGTTGGTAGTGTATTTACTTCTCCTTTTCTTTTGCTTTTTCTCTTACTCGTAGATCTTCGCGCGGGGGTAAATCGTGGGATTCGTGTTTTTCCGCGGCTAATCTCATGTCTAGTGAGGAGTCTTCCTCTGCCTCTTCCTCTGCCTCTTCTTCCAGTAGCCAACATACCCAGTCTTCTGACGGTTTAACCGCCGATCTCGTCCAGATGGACGTCGATGCCGGTAGCGACCAAGAAGCCGGTAGCTCTAGCCAAGCTTCCGGCGTAGATCCCGCCGGTGTCACACGCGGGGCCTGGATGGGCTCCAATGTTAGCCAGTATGAGATTGACTGGCTTTACCGGTCCAGGAGGATTCCGGAGGGAGTATCCTGCCGGCTCCCTGGCGAGGAGATTCAACCGGTGCTTGAACCCGGTGAACGCGTTGTTTTTCTCGCTCACTTTGAGCGCGGCTTCGGCCTTCCTGCCTCTCCTTTCTTCCGGAGTTTCCTTGATTTTTACCAGCTTCAACCTCATCATCTTCCCGGCAATTCCATTCTTTACCTTTCTTGCTATGCCACCTTTATGGAGGCTTACATCGGCGTTCGTCCCACTCGCGAGACGTTCGCCCGTTTCTTTGCTCTTCGGATCAATTCCGTTCAGGGCAAGGAAATTCCTAAACCCAAACCCCCCATGCAGTGCGGGTCTTGTATCATCGGCTCCCGCCAAGGGAGCCCTTTCTTCAAGTTTTCCGGTCTCGAGTCATGCCGGTTATGGCAAGGGACCTTCTTCTATGTGAAGAACACCGGCGCCGCAGATCTCATCGATCTGCCTCCTTTTAATCCGGCGCCGCCCAGAAAGATCAACTGGAGCTACAACCCGAAGACAGATCATATCGAAACCAACCGGGTGGTACGCTTCATGGAGCAGCTGATGAAGGGGACTAACATATGCTCCGACGATATTATCCGCGCCTTCATCTCGCGCCGGGTGCTTCCTCTTAAGCGCCAGCAGCACAAGATGAGCGAGATGTATGGTCCCGGTGATCCCACCAAGATCACCGGCCTTCCTCTCAGCAAGAAGGACATCGTCCGCAAGGCTAGGCAGATCTACCAGACTGCCATGCCGGATGATTGGGAATGGGGCCTCCGGCCTCTTAGTTCCACTAACCCCCCGACCCAAGAAGTAAGAAATTACGCCACTCGGGTCGGTTTACCGATAACTTTTATACTGCTGTTAACCTTCTTTTCTTTTGTTTTCAGGCCAAGGACCGCTTCCCCCGCATTGACTCAGATCGGCGAGGTCCTTGCCGGAAGCGTGGTCTGGACAAGTTCAACCCAGACCCCTACATCCATTGGCAAGATCTGAAGATGGGCCGGACGCCAGCCTCGCACCTCGGCAAATCTCCACCGGAACCATCCGGTTCATCTGACGACCTGACCTTGCTTGAGGTAGCTCTTCTTTTTGTTTTCTCATATTCTCCTGATATTCTTCCCCTGTAAATGTTACCTCAGCTAGCTCCAACCCGCAGATCCACGAGCACGCGCCGCCTCTGCAGGCCGAGGCCGGCCATGAGTTTGTGGAGAAGCTCATGGCCCAGGGCCAGAAGAACAAGGCTCCGGCCTCAGACGCCGGCTCGAGTCAGGCCCCTGCATCCAAGCGCTTCTGGACTGAACCCCTTGCGGGGAAGGTCGCAGGTGTGAGGCGCTACAAGCGCAAGGAGATGCCGACCTCCTCTGGGTAAGCTCTTGTTTCCCTGCTTGTTTCGTTTTTACCAAGTTCTTTTGCCGGTCGCTTTTTTCCAACCTTTTCTTTTTATTTTGTTCAGCCCTGCGCTCAAGCTTGGCCCAAGGCCTGAGGGCTCTGCTGGATACGCAAGTACCTCAACCCCTCCTCCTCACTCAAGCCCGGCACCATCTGGTGCCGGCAACATTTCTGCCTCCCCTCTGGGAGGCACTACAAGTGCGGGGCGCGCGGCCCCTACACCGCCAGATCACCGCGCGGAGGAGGACCTTGTCTCCCCTCCCGAGAACCAAGACACCGGCGCCAGCAACATCGGCGCCGCAGAAGAAGCTGCCGGGCGGGCGGAACCTCTGGTTCCTCCCGTCCTAGAAAAGAAGAAGAGGAAGAAGACCAAGACGTCTTCCGCCTCCAGAGCCGCGCCGGAAACTTCCGTGCCGGCAAGCTCCAACCCGGGTGACGCGCCTGACGCTCCCCCTTCTCCGAAGACCGCTCCAGCGCCACCGCCGGAAGCTCCTCGCACCGAGCCAGCCGGTGCCACTCCAACGCCGCCGCCGCCCAAGACCTTGACGCTCGTCAAGGGGAAGGCAACGGCGTCCAGCGCCCCCTCCGGCGGCCAGCAGCCCTTGGTGCTGCACGTCGCCCGCGCCGCTAGCGCTGCCGGCGAGAAGGCCACCGGCCTGCTTGGCCGGATCACCGAGTTCCAGCGCGAAGGCTGGGAGCTGGGGCACTTGCTGCCCTACGCGGAGAAGTGGAACGCCGCGGACATGTCCAAGGCGACCCGCGGCCTGGGCAAGGACCGGCTACCGGCGCCTGACCCTGTTGGTGAGCGGTGCTCAGAAGAGCACTTTATGCGGCTGCGTCGGGCTGTCAAGGAGCTGGACAGCGCGTGGTTCGATGCCACGAAAAACATGATGGTCAGTTTCACCAACTTCTCTCTTTTTCAACTCTTGCCGGTTTCTCTTCTTCCGGACCTTTTCTATCTTCTCTTTAACTTTTAATCCTATGCCGATTTCTCTTCTTGCTGAATCTTGTCTATCTTCCCAGTCCCCGAGTTTCGTGTTGAGAGCGTAGCTTTCAGCGCGAAACTTAGGTAAAAACGCGCGAAACCGGCATAGCCAGTCCCCGAGTTTCGGGTTAAGATCTTTGCTCTTAGCGCGAAACTTAACTAGAAACGCGTGAAACCGGCATAGCCAGTCCCCGAGTTTCGGGTTAAGATCTTTGCTCTTAGCGCGAAACTTAACTAGAAACGCGCGAAACCGGCATAGCCAGTCCCCGAGTTTCGGGTTAAGAACTTTGCTCTTAGCGCGAAACTTAGCTAGAAATGCGCGAAACCGGCATAGCCAGTCCCCGAGTTTCGGGTTAAGAACTTTGCTCTTAGCGCGAAACTTAGCTAACACCTTTTTTCTTGAACAGACCACGGCTGACGCTCGGAAGATCCTCTTTGAGGAGCTTCTTTGGGAGCACCGGGACCTCACTGAGGCACATAGCAAGTGCCAAGGTAACTTACTGCTCCTCCGGCATCTCCTTACCGAAAGGTTTTCTTCCTCTTAGTACTTATGATTTTCTGTTTCAACAGCCATCCCGGAAGCTTCTATTGAGGCCCTCAGAACGCAGCTTGCCGCCACCCAAGGTACAGCTTCCTGTTTTCCGGTTGGCTTGCTCCTTCTTCACTTTACCAGTTCAACTTTTGCTAACATTTTCTTTCCGGGTTCCAGAGGAGAAGGACCAGCTCATCTGGCAGCATCAGGAGGATCTGAGCGCCCAGAGAGCCAGCTACAAGGAGCTCAAGGATCAGCTTATCTAGCTTGGTCTTGATCATGCCAAGGCGCTGAAGGCCGCTGAATCCGCTGCGGAGGCCAAGCTGCATGAGGCGCTGGAGGATGCTGGCAATGCCAATGTGGTGTTGCAGGCTGAGCTGGAGGAGGCCGCTAAGGCGCGGAAAGCTGCTGAGGACAAGGCCGCGCGGCTGGAGGCGGAGCAGAAGGAGTACGACCTTCTGGTCACGCAGACTGATGCGCTTGCGCTTCGTAAGTTTCTTCCTTTTTCTTTTCCGGTTTCTGCTTATAAGCTTATCTCTTCCGGTAGCATTTGCTTAACTTCTTTCCTTCACCTTATAGGGCTCTTCCCGGACTCCCAGGCGTTTGCCGTGAAGAGGGTTGGAGAGCACCGGGTTGCCCAGGCATATGAGAATCTGGGTGCGCCTTGGGACCCCTATGACCATTTGGTTGCGCTGAACGCGCGGGTTTCCCATATGCGCGCCATAGACCGGAACCTCTCCGACATCCCTGATGTGGCCACCCAGCTCTTCCGGACTCTCTGGCCTGGAGAAGTGGTGCCAGACACCTTCTCCCTCATCAGCGACCGCCTGAAGGGTGCCGGTAGAAGGATCCGGGAGTGGCAGTGCTCTGCCGCCCGTGCCGGAGCAGACTCCGCGCTTCGCGTTGCCTGCTCCTGGTACCCGGAGCTGGACCTGGACGCCCTCATCGGAGTGCGCGAAGGAGCTGAAACCGATCTGGACTCGGTCCTCACCGCTAAGCGGCAGGATCGGGCGTACCACATCGCGGAGTACGCTGATATGCGCACCTTCATCCCCCCTCCTCCAGACGTCAAGGACTATCTGAGCGACGAGGAGGAAGGTGAAGCTGATGAGGAGGCCGGAGCTGATGATGAGCCTCTGGACGGGCCCGGCGCCGACGACGCTCCTCCCGAAGCCCCTGCTGCTTAAGCATTTGCTGCTATCTGTTTGCCTGTGACATGCTTGTTCGCCCTGTTTGACTTAAAACATTGCTGGTTAAATTCTACCCCGGTATGCCGGGGTTCGTGATGTAAAACTTAATCTCCCTTTTGGTTGTGGTACAACAGTTTATGCCGGTATGTTATACCGGTAGTTAATTAACTTATGTTTGCCTTAGCATATTTGCTTGTTGATTTGCTTTTTCTTGCACTGCAAAGATTCCGAAATTGCTTCCGCATTCAATTCAATGCACATTTGGCTCTTTTGCTTTGGCTCTGCCTGCCTTCTCTGGGCGTTCTTTGGCGTATGAGCACAAAGTTCTTTTACCAAACAAGCACTTTCTTGAACTTAGAAATAACTCGAGATTTTTGCAAAAAACCGGTTTAACCGGGGTTAGTTAAACTTTCCCGGATTGTTCGTTCCCACTCTCTCTTTTCGCAGTTTGCGTGCTTAATTGCTACCGGTTTATCTTGCTTGCCATGAAGCCGGGTTGCGGACAGCAGCAGAGTCGAAGACTCCGGTAGGTTTAGCACGCTACTAAACCGGAAACAAAAAATGTTCGCTAAGCAACCGGTCGAACTGAAAAAATAAACATACTGCATGCAACTTTTAGGGTAGTCCCCGAGATTCATTTGAGGTTCCGATATCTTTTATTCATAGCATATAAGGTACAAAAAGGAACTTCTTACACCACAACTTCAAGAGTAGAAGGGACGCAACAGAGCTACGTTCCATGGATGCTTGCTCTCCTCTCCGGACCTGTCCACCTTTCCTTTTTTCCATTCCTGTGCATCGATTAAGTAATAGGCATCATTGTGGAGAGCCTTGCTCACCACGAAGGGACCTTCCCATGGAGGTGAAAGCTTATGCCGGCCTTCAGTGCGGTGCACTAGGCGTAGCACCAGATCTCCTTCCCGGAATACTCTCGGGTTAACCTTCCGACTATGATAGCGTCTGAGGTTTTGCTGGTAAATGGCTGTTCTTGCCAATGCCAATTCTCTTGCTTCTTCTAGCAAGTCCACATCGTTTTCTCTGGCCTCTTTGACCTCTTGCTCGGTATAGAGCTGCACTCTTGGTGAGTCATGGATCATGTCGGTTGGTATGACCGCTTCTGCTCCGTAAACCATGAAGAATGGAGTGTATCCGGTGGACCGGTTTGGAGTTGTTCTTATACTCCACAGCACTGATGGTAGCTCATCGAGCCAACACCCCGGTGACTTTTCCACCGCTTCAATGAGTCTTGGCTTGATACCGGAAAGTACCAACGCGTTCATTCTTTCCACCTGGCCATTGCCTTGTGGGTGTGCTACCGAGCACAGATCCAACCGGATGTTGTTATCCTCACAAAATCTTTTGAACTCACCTTGAGCAAAATTGGTTCCATTGTCTGTGATGATGCTATGCGGGTAGCCATACCGCAAAATGACATCTTTTAAGAACTTCACCGCTGTGCGCCCATCACACTTTGCGATAGGTTTCACTTCTAGCCACTTGGTGAATTTATCCACCATGACCAAGATGTGAGTCATGCTGCTTCTTGCAGTTTTGAATGGGCCAACCATATCCAGGCACCAAACAGCAAATGGCCATGTTAGCGGTATAGTTTTTAAACCGGACGATGGGGTATGATTTTGCTTGGCGTACCTCTGGCACCCATTGCATTTTCTTACCAAATCCTCAGCATTTTCCAAAGCAGTAGGCCAGTAGAACCCATGCCGGAATACTTTTGCTACCAGTGCCCTTGATGAAGCGTGGTGCCCACATTCTCCCTGGTGAATCTCCTCAAGCATTTCTTTTCCTTCTTCCGGTTCCACACACCTTTGAAGGACACCGGTAACACTTCTCTTGTACACCTCGCCATTGATGATAGTGTATGCTTTGAACCTCCTCTGGATCCTTCTGGATTCATTTTCATCATCCGGCAAGGTGCCGTTGATCAGGAATTCCTTAATAGGTTTAGGGGGTGTTTGGTGTGGCTTTTTTTGGCTTTTGGCTTTGGTAAAAGCCACCAAAAGCACCTAAATAGGTGCTTTTTTTGGCTTTTGGATTTTGGAAGCCAAAAACAAAGATCCTATTCTTTTGGCTTCCAAAATCCAAAAGCCAAAAAAAGCACCTATTTAGGTGCTTTTGGTGGCTTTTGCCAAAGCCAAAAGCCAAAAAAAGCCACACCAAACACCCCCTTAACCCATGATAGTGCCTCTCGAACCAGAGACACCGGTGCATCTATCTCCATGTCATCCACCAGCATTGTCTCTTCCGGTATAGCTGCAACAGTCCCCGAGCTTGCCGGAGCAGTCCCCGAGCTTGCCGGCGCAGTCCCCGAGTTTACCGGAGCAGTCCCCGGGTTTCCTTCGTCGATATCCATGGGTACTATGTGCGATTCCGGTACGAAAATAGATTCCGATTCCGGGCTTGGTTTGATCGATGGTACTCTTAAGTGTGCCAAGGCTATTCCGGGAGGAATTTCTTGCCTAGATGAGCCCAGCTTGGACAAAGCATCCGCGGCCTCGTTTTCCGCTCGTGGCACATGGTGAAACTCATAGCCTTCAAAGAAGCCGGCAATCTTTTGCACGTGAAACCGGTACGAAGCCATGTTTGCATCTTTTGCGTCCCAATATCCGGAACATTGTTGCACCACGAGATCTGAATCCCCATAGCAAATGATCCGGTGCACACCGATTTCTTTTGCGATTTTAAGCCCATGTAACAGAGCTTCGTACTCAGCGACATTGTTTGATGCCCTGAAATGCACTTGCAGAACATACCGGAGATGATCTCCCTTAGGTGAGGTAAGCACCACACCGGCACCTAGACCCTCTTTGAGTTTGGATCCATCAAAGTGCATCTTCCAGTACTCTATTCTTTGATCCGGCGGCTTGTATTGCATCTCCACCCAATCAACAAGGAAATCCGCCAAAGCTTGCGATTTTATGGCATCTCTCCTTTCGTACACCGGTACATATGGTGATATCTGGATTGCCCACTTTGCAATCCTTCAGCTAGCATCTTTGTTGCACATGATATCGGAAATGGGTGCCTCGCTCACCACTTTCATGGGGTGCTCTTCAAAGTAATGCTTAAGCTTTGTGGCGGCCATGTATATGCCATAAGTCATTTTCTGGAAGTGAGGGTAGTTTTGTTTTGAGAGGGAGAGCACCTCGCTCAGGTAGTACACCGGCCTCTGGACGGTTTTTCCTTCCTCTTCTCTTTCAACCACAACCACTACACTCACAACCCGGTTTGTTGCTGCTATGTATAATAGCATAGGCTCTCTTTCTAGAGGTGAAGCCAGTATTGGCGCTGTGGCCAACATTGTTTTCAGGTCTTTAAACGCCGCGTCTGCCTGTGGGGTCCAGACGAACGTATCGGATTTCTTCATGAGAGCATATAGTGGCAGAGCTTTTTCTCCCAACCTGCTTATGAACCGGCTTAGTGATGCCAAGCTACCGGTGAACTTTTGCACGTCCTTGAGATCGCGTGGTATAGTCATTCTTTCAATTGCCCGGATTTTTACCGGATTGACCTCGATGCCCCGGCTTGATACGAGAAAGCCAAGCAGCTTGCCGGCAGGGACACCGAAGGTGCATTTTGCCGGATTGAGTTTCATCCGGAATCTTCTCAAGTTATCAAATGTTTGCCAGAGGTCATCGATTAGGGTTTCTTTTACTTTGGTTTTTACCACAACATCGTCCACATAGACTTGCACGTTTTTTCCGATCTGATCAAACAAGCATTTTTGCATACAGCGCTGGTACGTTGCACCAGCGTTGCGCAAACCAAAAGGCATAGTCTCATAGCAATAAGCCCCGTGCGGGGTAATGAACGCAGTTTTTATTTGATCTTCCTTTTTCAAGGGGATTTGGTGGAAACCGGAATAAGCATCCAAGAAAGACAACAGCTCGCACCCTGCAGTGGAATCAATCACTTGATCGATCCGAGGTAAAGGGAAAGGGTCTTTCGGGCAAGCTTTGTTCAAGTTGGTGTAGTCGATGCACATGCGCCACACCTTTGGAGCTTTTGCTTCCATGTTCTCTTCTTTCTTCTTCTCGACCAGCACCAGATTGGCTAGCCACTCAGTGTGCAGTACTTCCACGATGAAACCGGCAACCAGTAACTTTGTCACTTCTTCTCCAATGATCTTTCTCCTGTCTTCAGCAAACCGGCGCAGCGGCTGCCTTACCGGCTTTGCATCTTTCCGGACATTTAATGAGTGCTCAGCCAGCTCCCTCGGAACACCTACCAAGTCATCAGTAGACCAGGCAAAGATATTCCGATTCTCACGGAGGAAGCTGACGAGCGCGCTTTCCTATGCCTCATTCATGCCGGCACCGATACGAACGGTGCGCTCAGGGTGAGCTGGGTCCAGCACAATGTCCTTTGTTTCTTTTGTCGGCTTGAATGCCGGTGTGCCCAGGTTTGCACTCATTGCCGCTAAGCTCAGCTGTGAAGATTGAGCCAGCGCAACCGCAGTTTGCATCCTCCTCTTTTCCTCTGCGATCACCAGCGATTCTGCCAGGTTTGATCCGGCGGAAGCTGTTTCCAGTGAGACTTTGTAGTTTCCCACCACAGTTAAGGGTCCACGAGGTGCCGGCATCTTCATCTTGAGATACGCCGTGTGAGTTGAGGCCATGAAAGCAGCCAACGCCGGTCTTCCCAGCAATGCATGGTAAGGACTTTCTAAGTCCACCACCTCAAACTCAAGGTTTTCAACCCGGCAGTTGTCACGTCCTCCGAACGACACATCCACCCGGACTTTTCCAACCGGTGCGCAGGACAAGCCCGGAACGATTCCGTGGAAAGTCGTACGCGTTGGCTGAAGCATGTTTTCTGTTATCCCCAGCATGTTCATGGTGTGCCGGTACATGATGTTTATGCTGCTCCCATTGTCTATCAGCACCTTGCTGAACTTGACTCGAGCGTTTGGCCCTTGCATGATTGTGTCCAAGACAAGAGCATATCCACCCGGGTTAGGCATGATCTTGGGGTGATCCTTGAACGACCACGAGATCTCTTGATCAGACCACAGCATGTATTTTGGCACTGCCGGCATCACCGCGTTTACTTCCATAGAACGGCGATGCAGGCTCTGTCTGTCGGTTGGCTCAGTTACGAACACAACGTAGCACATATCTGGGTCATGGTAAACATTCCGACCCAAAGGTGCCGGTGGAGGCGGTTGGCCATTGCCCTCTCCCACCTGGTTAACTTGCTGATACTGCTGCCGGTTCGGCTGTACCGGTAAGGCGTTTGCCCCGGTAAGCGGTGGTGGTGGTGGTAGCTGCTGTTGCCGTAGCATATCTTGTGGTGGTGGTTGCACGGTAGAGCACCCTTGTGCCTGTGCATCCTTCGCTGCTCCCTTGAGCATCAGGTACTTGGTCCAGGTACAAACCTTCATCAAATGATTTGACGGGTGAGCCGGATTCGGTGTGTGCCACCGGCAAGGTTGATCCATGGCAGCTTCCATGGTGTACTTCGCGGGTTCTTGCCAGTTCTTTTTCTGGCCCCAGGGTTTCTTTTCGACCCACTATTTCTTTGGACCCGCCCACGGCTGCGATCCGGTTCTTTGCCTCTGACTGCTGCTGGCCTCAGAGTTTTCTTGTACAGCAGCAACTTGCTGCGGACCGTACCTTCGATCCGGGAAATCTTCCCTTCTTTTGTTGTTCCGGTTATCCCCGTGCTGCTCTTGAAGCTGCTGTGGCGGGTTTGATTGCTCCGGTTCAGCTTGCACTGCTGGCTGCATTGGGTCTCCCAACGCATAGTTATCCGCCACGCGTATCATTTCCGCCAACGTTGTCGGCATGTTCCGCTGCAGCTTTTGCCACAACGGCGAACCTCTTCTGCACCCACTGCTAAACCAAGCAATGGCTTGCGCCTCTATTACCCCTTCACAGGAGTTCCTTGTGGTGTTCCACCGGGCCAGGTAGTCCCGGTCTGTTTCATTTGGGCGCTGTATGCACAGAGCGATCTGCTGTGGCCTGTTTGGCCTTTGGTAAGTGCTGCTGAAGTTGCTCACGAAAGCTTCCTCAAAGTCCAACCAACCATTTATGCTTCCTGCCGGCAAGTTGTTCAGCCAAATTCTTGTCGGTCCTGCCAAGAATGATGGTATGATTCTCACGGCCCAACGGCGGTTTCCTCCTCCGGCTACGGTTCCTCCGCCGCCCGCGACGTATACCGCGGTCACGTAATCCGCGAGCCAGTCTTCCGGCTTCGTGGTGCCATCGTACGTTTTTGTGTCACGGGGCAACTGGAAGTTGCGAACCGGTGGCCCTTCTTTCATGATTCTTGGACCAAAACACTTTGGGCCCGGAGGACCCTCTGCCTCGATCATTTCCGACAAATATACTCTGTCCAGACGGTGCCTCGCATCCCGTTCTGGCAGGTATCTTTCTCCCAAGCGTTCTCCCAAAGGGTTCCGGTATGCTGCCGGTCTTGTGGAATCAGCCTCATCATAACATTCCGGTGCCGCGGCCCTTGCCTGCCGGTACCTCGGGTGATCCATTTCCTCCTCATCATACGCTGCCCTTGCAGCTCGATAATTTTGCCCGGTTTCGTGTCTACCGGCATGATTGTTTCCGGCATAGCCTTCTTTGGCGTAGCCTCTGTTTGCCCCTTGGCTTTTTCTACCGGCATCGTGTTGCCCGGCTTGTTGTTTTCCGGCAAGAACCGGATCGTACACAGTCATTTGCTGCGCGTTCATCTCTTTTTCTCTCCTTCTGTCCGGATGGGGGACGAGGCCTGCCCATGGGACTTGCTACCGGCATTCCGCGTTGAACGCGCGGATTTTGAAGCCACAGCCTTGTTCAGCTTATCAAGCTGCTCAGCGTTCTGCTGCTCGATAGTTTCAAGAAGCTCCCGGACACGCTCTTGTTGTTTTGCCAGAGCGTCCCCGGAAAGCGATTCACACAGCTGTACGGCAGCTTTAACAGCTTTTATAGTTTTATCCGGGCTACTGTACTTAGGTTTTTCTACAATGCTCACAGATGCAGAGGTGCTTTTGCCGGCATGAATTTCTTTACGCAGATCCTGATCTAGGTTGCGAGCCTTAAGCCGGTTCTCCGGTATCCTAGCAGCATGAGCGCTAACAGAAGCAAAGCCATGGGCAGCGTTATACTCACGTATGGTTAGGTTCAGCTCGCGCTGCGCCCTGACGACGTCCTTGCCGCTCTCGAGCATCTTCTGGCGCTGCGCCTCCAGCTCCGCCTGAGCCGCTGCCGGGTCAATGTTCTGCGCGATGGGCATGGTGAGGACGCTCATCGCCGCTTGGAGCGGTGTCTCCGGTAGCGCGGACGATGCTCCCGCAGCGCCTGCGTCACGCTCGAGTGGTGGCTTGGCCGCACGGGTTGAAACCGCACGCCCAGCACCTTCTTCCACAGCTTCTTTGCCGGCGCCGACCACGCCTGCCATCATCACCTCCACGCTGCCGGGTGCGCGGCCCGCATGTAGCCACCTTGGCGGATCCGGCGCCACCAGCACCGGCGAGGGGCGCTGGCGCACAGGAACGGTGCCGAAGTAGATGCGGTGGCTGCCGAACTCGATGATGCGGCCGTTCTTGGGGAAGATGCCGCCGTTGATGAAGCATCCCGCGTTGTTGTTGATGAAGTCCATGTCATAGAAGCGCTGCACCAGCGCGGACACTGTACGCTGGCCGGCGACATCGAGGATGCCCGCCCGAATGTGAACTCCAGCAAGCGCCACTTCATGCCCCACGGTGGGCGCCAACTGTCGTCGTGGCGAACGAGCAGATGCCATGGGATGGCTTAAGTTGGGGCCGAATGGGCGCAAGAGGATTCGGGGGAGGGTTTGTGATTAGATGGGATGAACTTCCGGATGCTTTCCTCAAGAACTCAGCCAAAGGCAAGGGTACAAGAAGAAACACACAAGGACGAACTCTGCTCTAGATCACGATCTTCATTGATCTCAACATAAGTACAGGTTTCTGGATACAAGGTTCACCTAGAGACTGATCATCTCCTAACGTGCCCGCAAAGGGCTATGCCCCCTCTCCTTATATAGGGGAGAGGGTGGCTTACAGTGCAAGAAACCCTAATGGCATCTTTGACTGGACAAACTACTTTACAAAGCTACTTTAATCATAGATGACGCCGCGGTCTTCTTTAATCAGGGGCGCTGACGTCCTCCGGCTTCTTTCAGCGTCCTCCCTCTCTTTGGCGCCAGGGCTTCGATTAAAGCCACTTTGCTTAGCTCATCCTTGTCCTCTAGCTCTGAAGAGAATCTTTGACCAGTCCTGCCGACACGCTCTTCTTTCCGGTAGCCCGGTGTCTTCTTTACCCGGTTCCGGTATACCCCTCTTGGGGATACCGGCTTAGCTTTACTTAGCCAAACTCTTATCTTTGTGCTCCGGTATAAACATTAAACCGGTATCTTGATGGCTCAAACCATCCGGTTTGGCATGCCTTTGGCATACCGGGGGTCATCCCCCCAACACGCACCCCTTCCAGTATTAAGTTGCAAACAACATACAATTGCATTAAGTATGGTGCGTAATGTAATCAACACAAATATCCTTAGACATAGCATTGATGTTTTATCCCTAGTGGCAACAACACATCCACAACCTTAGGGGTTGCTGTCACTCCCCCAGATTTAATGGAGACATGAACCCACCATCGAGCATAAATACTCCCTCTTGGAGTTACAAGTATCAACTTGGCCAGAGCCTCTACTAGCAACGGAGAGCATGCAAGATCATAAACAACACATATATGATAGATTGATAATCAACATAACATAGTATTCCATATTCATCGGATCCCTACAAACGCAACATGTAACATTACAAATAGATGATCTTGATCATGTTAGGCAGCTCACAAGATCGAACAATGATAGCACAATGAGGAGAAGACAACCATCTAGCTACTGCTATGGACCCATAGTCCAGGGGTGAACTACTCACACATCACTCCGGAGGCGATCATGGCGATGAAGAGTCCTCCGGGAGATGATTCCCCTCTCCGGCAGGGTGCCGGAGGTGATCTCCTGAATCCCCCGAGATGGGATTGGCGGCGGCGGCGCCTCTGGAAGGTTTTCTGTATCGTGGCTCTCGGTACTGGGGTATTCGCGACGAAGGCTTCTTATAGGCGGAAGGGTAGGTCAGGGGGCGTCACGAGGGGGCCACACACTAGGGCAGCGCAGGCCCCCCTAGGCCGCGCGGCCCTAGTGTGGCGGCGCCTCGTCGCCCCACTTCGTATCTCCCTCGGTCTTCTGGAAGCTTCGTGGAAAAATAAGACTCTGGGCGTTGATTTCGTCCAATTCCGAGAATATTTCCTTTGTAGGATTTCCGAAACCAAAAACAGCAGAAAACAGCAACTAGCTCTTCGGCATCTTGTCAATAGGTTAGTGCCGGAAAATGCATAAATATGACATAAAGTATGTATAAAACATGTGAGTATCATCATAAAAGTAGCATGGAACATAAGAAATTATAGATACGTTTGAGACATATCAATGGCGTCCCCAGAAACATGGTTACCGCTCAACAAGCAACTTATAAGAAATAAGATACATAAGCGACATATTCTTTACCACAATAGTTTTTAAGCTACTTTCCCATGAGCTATATATTGCAAAGACAAGGAATGAAATTTTAAAGGTAGCACGCAAGCAATTTACTTTGGAATGGCAGAGAAATACCACATAGTAGGTAGATATGGTGGACACAAATGGCATAGATTTTGGCTCAAGGTTTTGGATGCACGAGAAGCATTCCCTCTCAGTACAAGGATTTGACTAGCAAGGTTGTTTGAAGCAAACACAAGTATGAACCGGTACAGCAAAACTTACATAAGAACATATTGCAAGCATTATAAGACTCTACACTGTCTTCCTTGTTGTGCAAACGCTTTTACCAGAAAATATCTAGACTTTAGAGAGACCAATCATGCAAGCCAAATTTCAACAAGCTCTACAGTAATTCTCCACTAATAGGTTCAAACTACATGATGCAAGAGCTTAAACATGATCTATTTGAGAGCTCAAAATAATTGCCAAGTATCAAATTATTCAAGACCATATACCAATTACCACATGAAGCATTTTCTATTTCCAACCAAATAGCAATGAACGAAACGGTTTTCAACCTTCGCCATGAACATTAAAAGTAAAGCTAAGAACACTAGTGTTCATATGAACAAGCGGAGCGTGTCTCTCTCCCACACAAGGAATGCTAGGATCCGATTTTATTCAAACACAAACAAAAATAAAAACATACAGACGCTCCAAGTAAAGCACATAAGATGTGACAGAATAAAAATATAGTTTCACTAGAGGTGACCTGATAAGTTGTCGATGAAGAAGGGGATGCCTTGGGCATCCCCAAGCTTAGATGCTTGAATCTTCTTGAAATATGCAGGGATGAACCACGGGGGCATCCCCAAGCTTAGACTTTTCACTCTTCTTGATCATATTATATCATCCTCCTCTCTTGACCCTTGAAAACTTCCTCCACACCAAACTCAAAACAATCTCATTAGAGGGTTAGTGCATAATCAAAATTTCACTTTTTCAGAGAGGACACAATCGTTACTAACACTTCTGGACATTACCCAAAGCTACTGAAAGTTAATGGAGCAAAGAAATCCATTCAAACACAGTAAAAGAGGAAATGTGAAATAAAAGGCAGAATCTGTCAAAACAGAACAGTTCATAAAGACGAATTTTTTCGAGGCACTTAACATGCTCAGATGAAGAAGCTCAAATTGAATGAAAGTTGCGTACATATCTGAGGATTACTCATGATTTTTCGAAGATTTTTCTGAGTTTCCTACAGAGAGATCTACTCAAATTCGTGACAACTAGAAATCTGTTTCTGCGCAGTAATCCAAATCTAGTATCAACCTTACTATCAAAGACTTTATTTGGCACAACAATGCAATAAAATAAAGATAAGGAGAGGTTGCTACATTAGTAACAACTTACAAGACACAAATATAAAACAAAAATTGCAGAAGTAAAATAATGGGTTGTTTCCCATAAGCGCTTTTCTTTAACGCCTTTCAGCTAGGCGCAGAAAGTGTGAATCAGGTATTATCAAGAGATGAAGCATCAACATCATAATTTGTTCTAATAATAGAATCAAAAGGCAACTTCATTCTCTTTCTAGGGAAGTGTTCCATACCTTTCTTAAGAGGGAATTGATATTTAATATTTCCTTCCTTCATATCAATAATAGCACCAACAGTTCGAAGAAAGGGTCTTCCCAAAATAATAGGACAAGATGCATTGCATTTAATATCCAAGACAACAAAATCAACGGGACAAGGTTATTGTTAACCGTAATGTGAACATTATCAATCCTCCCAAAGGTTTCTTTATAGAATTATCAGCAATATTAACATCCAAATAACAATATTTCAACGGTGGCAAGTCAAGCATATCATAGAGTTTCTTAGGCATAACAGAAATACTTGCACCAAGATCACATAAAGCATTACAATCAAAATCATTGACCTTCATTTTAATGATGGGCTCCTAACCATCTTCCAACTTCCTAGGAATAGAAGTTTCAAGTTTTAATTTCTCTTCTCTAGCTTTTATGAGAGCATTTGTAATATGTTTTGTAAAGGCCAAATTTGTAGCACTAGCATTAGGACTTCTAGCAAGTTTTTGCAAGAACTTAATAACTTCAGAGATATGACAATTATCAAAATCTAAATCGTTATGATCTAAAGCAATGGGATCATTGTCCCCAATATTCTGAAAAATTTCAGCACTTTTATCACAAACACTTTTAGCAGTTTCAGGCAATTTTGCACGCTTTGTATTAGGAGTAGAAACATTGCCAACACCAATTATTTTACCATTGATAGTAGGAGGTTTAGCAACATGTGAAGCATCAACATTACTAGTGGTGGTAATAGTCCAAATTTTAACTACATTATACTCTTTAGCAAGTTTTTCTTCTCTTTCCCACCTAGCATGCAATTCAGCCATCAATCTAATATTTTCATTAATTCGAACTTGTATAGCGTTTGTTGTATCAAATGACTTAATATCTTTATCTTCATTGGGCATAACTTTCAATTTTAAAAGATCAACATCAGCAGCAAGACTATCAACCTTAGAAGCAAGAACATCAATTTTACCAAGCTTTTCTTCAACAGATTTGTTAAAAGCAGTTTGTGTACTAATAAATTCTTTAAGCATGGCTTCAAGACCAGAGGGTACACTCCTACTATTGTTGTAAGAATTACCATAACCATTACTATTATTAGAAGGATATGGCCTATAGTTATTACCAAAATTATTTCTATAAGCATTGTTGTTGAAATTACTATTTTTAATGAAGTTCACATCAACATGCTCTTCTGGAGCAACCAATGAAGCTAAAGGAACATTATTAGGATCAACATTAGATCTACCATTAACAAGCATAGACATAATAACATCAATCTTATCACTCAAGGAGTAGGTTTCTTCAACAGAATTTACCTTCTTACCTTGTGGAGTCCTTTCAGTGTGCCATTCAGAGTAGTTGATCATCATATTATCAAGAAACTTTGTTGCGGCACCCAAGGTGATGGACATAAAAGTACCTCCAGCAGCTGAATCCAATAGGTTCCTCGAAGAAAAATTTAATCCTGCATAAAAGGTTTGGATGATCATCCAAGTAGTCAGTCCATGGGTAGGGAAATTCTTTACCAAAGATTTCATCATTTCCCATGCTTGGGCAACATGTTTATTATCCAATTGCTTAAAATTCATTATGCTACTTCTCAAAGATATAATTTTAGCAGGAGGATAATATCTTCCAATGAAAGCATCCTTACATTTAGTCCATGAATCAATACTATTCTTAGGCAAAGATAGCAGCCAATCTTTAGCTCTTCCTCTTAAGGAGAAAGGAAACAATTTCAGTTTTATAATGTCCCCATCTACATCCTTATACTTTTGCATTTCACAAAGTTCAACAAAATTATTAAGATGGGCAGCAGCATCATCAGTACTAACACCAGAAAATTGCTCTCTCATAACAAGATTTAGTAAAGCAGGTTTAATTTCATAAAATTCTGCTGTAGTAACAGGTGGAGCAATAGGTGTGCATATGAAATCATTATTATTTGTGCTAGTGAAATCACACAACTTAGTGTTCTCAGGAGTATTCATTTTAACAATAATAAAAATAAGTAAAGCAAACTAAATTAAGTAAAGTAAAACAATAACTATTTTTTTGTGTGTTTTTGATATAAATAAAGCAAACAAGACAGAAAATAAAATAAAGTAAAGCAAGACAATAAACAAAGTAAAGAGATTGGATGTGGGAGACTCCCCTTGCAGCGTGTCTTGATCTCCCCGGCAACGTCGCCAGAAAAAGAGCTTGATAACGCGTGAAGCACACGTACGTTGGGAACCCCAAGAACAAGGTGTGATGCGTACAGCAGCAAGTTTTTCCTCAGTAAGAAACCAAGGTTATCGAACCAGTAGGAGATGAAGGCCACACGAAGGTTGTTGGTGAAGGAGTGTAGTGCGGCGCAACACCAGGGATTCCGGCGCCAACGTGGAACCTGCACAACACAATCAAAATACTTTGCCCCAACTTAACAGTGAGGTTGTCAATCTCACCGGCTTGCTGTAAACAAAGGATTAAATGTATGGTGTGGAGAATGATGTTTGTTTGCAAAGAACAACAGAGAACAATGATTGTAGTAGGTTGTATTTCAGATGTAAAAGAATGGACCGGGGTCCACAGTTCACTAGTGGTGTCTCTCCAATAAGATAAATAGCATGTTGGGTGAACAAATTACAGTTGGGCAATTGACAAATAGAGAGGGCATAACAATGCACATACATATCATGATGACTAATATGAGATTTACTTAGGGCATTGCGACAAAGAACATAGACCGCTATCCAGCATGCATCTATGCCTAAAAAGTCCACCTTCGGATTAGCATCCGCACCCCTTCCAGTATTAAGTTGCAAACAACAGACAATTGCATTAAGTACTGTGCGTAATGTAAACAATACAAATATCCTTAGACAAAGCATTGTTGTTTTATCCCTAGTGGCAACAGCACATCCATAACCTTAGAACTTTCTGTCACTTTCCCAGATTCAATGGAGGCATGAACCCACTATCGAGCATAAATACTCCCTCTTGGAGTCGCAAGTATCAACTTGGCCAGAGCCTCTACTAGCAACGGAGAGCATGCAAGATCATAAACAACACATATATGATAGATCAATAATCAACTTGACATAGTATTCCATATTCATCGGATCCCAACAAACACAACATGTAGCATTACAAATAGATGATCTTGATCATGATAGGCAGCTCACAAGATCTAAACATGATAGCACAAGAGGAGAAGACAACCATCTAGCTACCGCTATGGACCCATAGTCCAAGGATGAACTACTCACGCATCAGTCCGGAGGCGAGCATGGTGATGTAGAGTCATCCGGGTGATGATTCCCTCTCCGGCAGGGTGCCGGAGGCGATCTCCTGAATCCCCCGAGATGGGATTGGCGGCGGCGTCTCTGGAACTTTTCTCGTATCATGGCTCTCGGTAATATGGTTTTCGCGACGGAGAGAATATATAGGCGAAGGGGCAGAGTCGGGGGACGCTCGAGGGCCCACCCCATAGGGCGGCGTGCCCCCCTCTTGGCCGCGCCACCAGGTGGTGCGGGGCCTCCTCGGCTCCTCTCCGTCTCTCCTTCGGTGTTCTGGAAGGCTCCGTGGAAAATAAGACCGTGGGCTTTTGTTTCGTCCAATTCCGAGAATATTTCCTGTGTAGGATTTCTGAAACCAAAAACAGCAAAAAACAGGAACTGACGCTTCGGCATCTTGTTAATAGGTTAGTGCCGTAAAATGCATAGAAATGATATAAAGTGTATATAAAACATGTGAGTATTGTCATAAAACTAGCATGGAACATAAGAAATTATAGATACGTTTGAGACGTATCAGTAACCAACCTCTCATTGTTGTGGAGGACTCCATCTTCCCTTCCTTGTTCTCCATTCCTATCCATGATATCATGGAAAGAGCTATGTGGTGGATGTTAGTGGAAGAAACTACCTTCAAGTCTCACCTTGAAATGATAGAATTGGGTCAACTAACGAAACCAAGAGAAAAACCAATTTGTATTGGGTTACACACGCAACAACACACACAAAATCTAGCAAATATGGTGGTAGGTAAGGATGGTGGAAAGCCAATCGATGAAATCCGAAATCAAGTTTGTTGTTAAGAGTTGGTGAAATCCAAAAATCAAATGTCAAAACGATGATCACTACAAACACGGAAAAGATGTGGAACTCACACACGAGATGAACGGGGTTAGTGCGACCAAGGAATGAGCGAAACAAACACAAGAACCAACTAGCAATGTGGTGCTCGTTGTCACACTAACTCAAGGAGAGGCAAAGCTTTGGTTGCAAAATGAGAGACAACAAGATTCACACGCAACCTATCTTCTCTTCTCTCTACATTGCTTAAAACCTTTTGACTCTTTTTCTATGGTGGCACTTGCACTCTTTTTCTCTTTTTGTGTTTTTCCGGATTTTTCTCGCACTATGTTAGCGTTAGCCTTGATTTTGCTATTTTGCCACACGAGTTTTTGCTTATAAGCTTTACTCCACACTACACACACATCACAATCGGGGCCATGTGCAATCTCTCACAACATTTGACAAGAAATGCTCGATATGATAGATCGCAAAAGAAAGAGGGGCTACAAGGCAATGCAAGTTATACCTAGATGGTGCGTAGGCGGTGATGATCACACAACGCGCGAAGATGGTGGTGAAGTCAAGAGTACGGTTGTAAGTTCGGGGTGCCGAGGTTGTTGTTGCTTTGCTTCGGAGCTGCGTGTTAGTATCACAAACAAGGCACTCAAATCGGAACAACAAACACAAGTTAGAGAAAATTTTGGGTCAAAACAGCCGTGAGGGTGATTTTCCTGTGAGGGCCGGTCTGACCGGGCTGGAGGGCCGGTTGTACCGGGTCGACCGGTTATACCGGGTGTGCCGGCCGGTCATACCGTACGGGCACGAATTCGAGCCGTTCTTGAGGGAAATCGACCCAAACTCGAAGGAAACAAAAAAATTGAGGCTAAAAAGTGGGGGAAATAGTAGATCAACATTAGGGACACAAAATCAATGGATCAAAACCACTCAAAAATCAACCAAACCGCAGATCCATCAAGAGGCAAATTAGGGCTATTTTTTGGGGATTTTCAAATTTTTTCTATAGATGAAATTGGGGATGGTGGGGGTCAAATTTGTGGCAACCAAGAGCTGCTGATACCATATGATGAGACCTTGGGTCTAGATGTGGCCCAAATCCCACGAAATTGACCAAGCATGTGGAGGGGAAATGATGGGAGATGAATAAGAACACAAAAACCAAACCACGAACACACTCATACACCCAATACAAACCGATTTACTCCCTTAGTTGGTTAGACTAAGCCAATAGAATCACTTCTTGGAGAGACCCTTAGAAGAATCCAAGAAGGGAAAGATTGGTGAAGGAGATCCACTCTAGAACTTGGGTGAAAGAGGGGTTGCCCTTGAATCATCCATGAAGAGAGTGAAATCCTCAAGAGTGCCTTGATACATAGAACTAGGGTTCTAACTAGATGAGACAAAGCTCCAAGTAATACTCAAATCTTGTCTAACCCTAATTTAGGTGGGGAATGAGATACATATAGCCCAAATTCGTGGCAGGGGTAAAAGAGGCATTACACATAAAGGTAACTTAACCATAGATGAGAGAAATGGACGACTGAGATTGACTAAAGATGCTTCAGGTTGGGGTCTGGCCAGTCATACCGGCCGGGCGGGCCGGTTAGACCGGCTCGATCTCCTGGTGCGTCTTGCTGCGACTGGAGCAAGGCCCGGTCATACCGGGTGGCTGGCCGGTCGTACCGGCTGGCGGGCCGGTGCCACCGGCTCGATTTCCTGTTTTCCTATTACATAGGTCCTGCACTGTCTTGGGGTGGTGACCGGTCTGACCGGCCGTGGGGGCCGGTATGACCTGGTCTTTCTCCTCTTCTTTCCTTCTTTCTCCTTCTTCTTCTTTTTCTTCTTTCTTCTCTTCTTCTTCCTTGAACAATGGGGCTTCCTTCTCTTCGGCTCCTTGATGAGACTTGTACCTAATGACACATAGAACTTCGACATGAGGTAGTATTCCATCCAAGGTTGTGTCGAGGTCAAGTGTAGAGAGGATTGAGTTCACCTTGTTGTGTATAGCTTTCACTCGGGCTCGAGTCATCGGTCCACTTGGGAGACTAGTTGGCATTGGTGTAGTGTTGTCCTTTGCCGGGTCTACATCATAGATTTTAGAACCTGCGCCACAAAGGGAATCTGATGGTTGTATCAACCTCCATGCTTGACGAGCCAACAAAGCTTGGTTAAATAGTCGTATATCCCTGAAGCCAACGCCACCGCGATCTTTGCTTCGCATCAGATTTTCCCAGGCCATCCGATGAGTTTTCCTTTTTCCGTTTTCTTCCCCCCACCAATAATTTCTTACCATCTTTGTTAATTCATCACATAGACCAAAGGGCAGCTTAAACACACCCATGATGTAAATATTTAAAAGTACCATTTTTGGACTTCCCATCAATAGTTTCTTACCATCTTCCCTATTCTATCCTTCAAATATTTAAAAGCACCATTTTGGACTTCCCAACATCAGATGGTAAACCCAGATACTTATCATTAAGAGACTCATTTGTAACTTGAAGAATTCCTTTCATCTCCTCGCTTAGGCCTCGTTCGGTTTGCAACAAACTGAGGGGGATTGGTGCGGATTGAGGTGGTTTAAATCTGTAACAAGTCAAAATACCCCCAAATCCACTCCAACACACTTCAATCCACATGAGTAGGGGATTAATCGAACATGGCCTCAATTCAGCTCGGCACCCCTTAGAGCATCTCTAGCAGAACCCCCAAACCGCAAACCCAACAGTGTATCCGGGCCATCCCAAACGCGTTTTGGGGGTCGAAAAACACAGGCGCAGTCCAGACACTGCAAAATAAGCCCCTAAAACAGCATATTCCGTCATGGCCCCACTGTCAGCTTTTTTTCTCCTTCTTCCTCAGCCTTCCTTCTCCTTCTTCCTCACTGTCCCGCTTGCGGGTCGCCCATGCCGGCCGCCCCTACCCCGCCCCGCACGCCACCGGCCAACCCCCGCTCACGCCGGCCGCCCACCCGCCCCTGCTCACCCCTGCTGGCCGGCCGCTCGCCCCGCGCTCGCACGTGCTTGCATCAGCCCCTCCGCCCATCCCCGCCGACATCCCTCTCCAGATTCCAGCGAATTTTGTCCTGCTTCTTCCGGCGACTTCGACGAATTTGGTAGAGCACGAAGCTAGTACGGACTGAAGTTTCCTTCGCGCCAACGCGGATGTCGGGATGGGGTTCGCTCTCGGAAGGCCTCGCGAGACTGGGTATTTGAGGTTTCCGCGAGGCGAAACTGGATAGTATTGAAAAAAAAAATCTCGGATGGGGGCCCGATGCGGTATCTGAACCGGCCCTTTTTTTCCTCTAATAAAACCGTAAAATAGCAGTTATTATGCGGACGAGGGTTCGGATGGGGGTCTGCTAGAGATGCTCTTACTAGAAAAAATAGAGGAGGCCGCTAGAGATGCTAAGTGTAAAAAAGAACTCGGCACCATTTGTTTTTTACACTTAGTCAGGCCGCGCTAGAGATGGTAAGTGTAAAAAAAAGAAAGGAAAAAGTCTATTTTAAACCTTGAATTCGTAGTGGTTTGGTGAAATGAACCCCAAACTCCGAATCCTTGTCGTTTGTACCCTAAAGTATGCAATCCCGGTCTAAATTAAACCCTGTGCCTATTTTTCGAAAACAAAAAATAAAATTGCAAATAGCTACCTCACTGACCAAATTGGCCCACGTGTCACATTCATCATCTTCCTCAACCTTTTCTTATTTTTTTGAGGGGAGTCTTCTTCATCAATGTGTAAGGGGAGGTCACCAGTTTCATTTCTAACAGGGAATGCGAGCAGCAGTGGCTGTCTGCGAGCAATACCGGCGGAGCGGCGCCCTCGTTCCCACGCGCCAGAAGCGGCGCCTTCGTTCCGCGCTCAACGCGCCGCGACGGCGTTCGCTGAGCATCACCGGAGGAGCGACGCCCTGTTCCCCGCATGCGAGCAGCGGCGGCGGTCCACGAGCAACGTCGTCGATGCGGTGCCCTCGGTCCCCACATGCGAGCAGAGGCGGCGGTCCACGAGCAGCGCCGCCAATGCGGTGCCCTCGAGCAGTGGCAGCGGCACGCCGCCCTCATTCCCCGCTTGCGAGCGGCGGCCGTGCGACGCCCACCTCGATCTGTGAGCAGTAGCCAGCCAAAACCTAAAGATGCAATAGCAGCGAACTACGAGTTCCAGCGGCCTTCGGCGACGGGGGTCAACGCCCTAGCTCCGGCAGATGGTGGCCCCTTGCTCCTGCCGTTGCCGGTCCTGGCACACCATTTTGTTTCTAAATTGGGGGAGTGCAGATGGGTTGGGATAGAGATGAATATGACACACGGGCCCAATTAGTCAGTGAGCCAGGATTGATACTTTCCCAGTCTGCCAAACACGTCCAAGGTCTGATTTAGACCGGGATTACGTAGTTCAGGGTACAAACAACAGGGATTCAAAGTTAGAGGTCCATTTCGCCGAACCACTACAAGTTTAAGGTTTGGAATAGACTTTTTCCAAAAAGAAAATTCTTTCTATTCCCACCTTGTGGCCGGGCCATAACGGCCCCGTCTGTGAGATAGAGACAGATCTGGTGCCGAATTGGATTTCCAGGGGAGAAGGGGAAAAACGTCGGGCGACAGGGAACGAACTCGAAAAGGCCCTCGTCTCAATCGCCGCTACAGGGTAGTAGTGCAGCTGGGTGTAGCAGGGCTAGGGCGAGATACCACCGCGCCGCTGCACGCCTGCACCTCCCTGCGCCGCCTCCTCCCGGCGACTTGCCGTAGCGCCGTAGTTTCCTTATCTCGTCGGAGGGATTCGATTGCCATTCTCACCACTTGTGGTGGCCGCTGGGGTTTGCAGATCTAGGCCGGCCGCGACATTGCGGGTGGGGTTAGCCGAGATGGAGTTTTCACCCCTCACCTGAACTCACCGCCTCCTTCTGCCCGTCCCGCGACAGCAAGCTCTAGCCAGTCGCCTCCCCTGGTGAACTCGACTCATCACCGCGTGCGCTCCACCAGGGTCCCTCGATAAAGGTACCGCGAATATCGCTAACCCACTTGTCCCGTGATGGGTTCGTAATTCGTTGGAATATGAGTGACATTAATTATGTTTATTACTTTTCTGTCAGTGGCGCAAAATTTATCAGTAGACGAGTGCTATGTGATGAGCTGACGCAATACTCTGATGCACAACTTTTGCAAACCTGTTCCTGTTCATTTTTATTTATCATGCAACGTGATTTTGTATGTATATCTGTTCATACTTGTTCACTATGGAGATTGGCAAGTAGTTGAGTTCTGTCCATGTCCTAACTATATCTACCTGATCCTATTCGTGGATCATTTGCGATCTTTTAGTACAGCAAAGGTTCTACATTGTCCACTTCTTGAATGGTTTAATTGCATCTGGTGATACTATTGATGACATGTATAGTGTAGTTCAGTGATCCTCTTCATTGCTTAATTCTGTGATCTACCATGTCCTTCTCTTAAATGCTTTAGCTATTCCCTGCGATCTGATTTGTTAACATGTACTATATGTTGCAGTTCAACAGTCTGACTTTTTTTTTCGTTTGATGTGTTTGGTTAGCATATTTGTCTGTGCATAGATATGCAAGCTTGAATGCCGTTTATAAGATTTCCACTGATGCCTTTATGGAATTGAGACTTGAATGTCCTCTTACATGTTCGTGTTTCATTGCAGTGGGGAATTGACTTCAGTGCGAAGGTTTCTGGAAGTACTTGTTTAAAATGGCTCAAAAAGAGGATGGCATCTATGATTTGCCAGCCGAGCCTCCTTTGATGACTATCAACTTGAAGCTGAGCCACGACAATGACTTTGCAAAATTACACCGCTCTTATGCAAGCCAGGTGGAGCGCCTACGGAGAAGTCTCAAGAAGAAATTTAAGACCCTCGTGAAGGGCAAGGGAAGTAAGCAGAAGGAGTTTCATCTCACTCCAGATGGGATCTGTGTTTTCACGGTTGCATTCACTGATGGTAAGAGGACTGTCACCGCTATCATTGAAGGAAGACATATGTGGGTGAGAGGGTTCCAAACTACAGATGGAACCATTTATGAGTTCCTTAAAAATAAGGAGGAAGAGAGTGATGAGAGCGATAAGAAAAAGAAGAAGAAGCAGCAGGACGACGAGAGACATGAACCAAGGAAGTATATCAAAGGGTCCATCTTACTTTCCCATGGGGGAGGATACCCTAGACTACTTCCTGGAGGTCCTGATGAACTAGAAAACTTTGAAGTGGGATATCCTGCCCTGAAAGATATGCTTAACGAGCTATCCGAGTTCGATCCAACAAGGTCTTCTGTCAAGTCTCTGCGTGCAATGGCAGCACTGATAATACACACTGCCGAGAGCATAAAGAATAACTTCATCCACTTGATTGTTTTGAAATCACTCGATCCACTGCTGGGTGCGCGGATGCAGCGTTTGGCAGAACTGGGGAAGGCCTACATCAACAACTGGGGAAAGATATCAAGACTAATCCTGAGATATCTTCATATTTCAACCAAAGTTTGGGATGTAAATGAGCAGAAAAAGGTGAAAAATGAAGAGTTCTATAAAGTCCCATGTTGGACAAAAGATCCAAAGGACGTGCTCAATCATATCATATTCATAAAAGGTGATGAATTCCCAGATACGGTTCTGCACGTAGAAGATGGCAAGACACGCAACCTGCCAGATGTACTTCAAGCTTCTCTCGGTGTGGTTGTTGTGGGGGGAGTGAACCTCGCCCTAGAGTATACAACAGATATTCCTTGTGTCGCTCAAGTGTTACTGCGAGCAACTTCATTGTCGTCAAATGTCCAGCTCGTTGAAGGAGAGTTTCCCATCTACACAAGTGATCACTTAAACTTGTGTACTCTGCATCTGAATTTGAGGAAAAAAGAAGGACATCACAAGGAAGTGGTTAAGTTAACCCTAACAGTGAGTGCTTTGCTCGAGGCGACTGCACATGTGAGCCAAGTTGATGAAGCTATCTACTGTCAAAGGACTGAAACATGTCAAACGAACAGTGAGGTACTACTCTCTCCCTTCTCCTCTCTTTAAGAGTTGTGCATACTTATTACCACAATATCCCCATTAAAATTTTCTTTCTATTTAATTGTGCAACTACTTTGTTTCTAAAAGCACCCATGAACAGTCAAAAGAGTTGACTAGCATCTACGTACTAAATAAACATTTGCGATGAATTTTCAGTTAATATTTCTTTTAAAACAGATGAGCAGGAACCAACTGGAGATATATTCAAGAAACATAGAATTATTCGAGAAACTAGCAGATAAAAGAGCTACACAATCAGGAGAAGAGTACCCAATGATTGATCCAATGCTTTTGCTGTCTAATAAGAAAGAGACACCACTAGTGTTAAAAGGTGAGACTGGAAAACAATGTTTATTTTATAGTGATGACAGATCTTATTAACTGTGCGGATTTCATTTTTCCAGAGATTGATGTTGAACTGGTGTGCTGATACTACCATGAAATGTACTAAGTTCCAGGCCATCGGTAATTCTTGGAGCCCTTGCTTTATTAGGTTTGTTGCCAATGCATGCATGTGCACCTGCCTGAGTGTTGCCCAATTCTTGGTGGCTCTGTGTGTGCTTAATTTATGGTTGTATGTGTTGCTTCACATGAATATTGGGAAATTATGAGGTGACCTTTCTTATTGCTGTTCTTTAAGTTTTGTTTTCTCATCCCTTGCGGGTTTGCCTAGCAGTCTGTATGAGCAAAAGTGAGTTTGAAAATTGCAGCGCAGATCTCCAGTTTTATGTTCTGCCCATTTCCGCTTGAGTATACTATTTCTATTTGTGTCTCCTTTGAGCTTTCTAGAACACATATGCCTGGTGTTAATACTGTGTCTGTTGTATGTTGCAGCCTTGCAGGGACATTGTCTTACTATGCATGTTATCATTGCATCATTTCTACTCATGTTATAAATTCCATCATTTCTACTCATGTTATAAATTTTAATCCTCTACCAATTCTACCCCTGGTGTTATCTTTATTTTCACAGATTTGTGTCGAGTTCAATTTTCTATCAAACTACTAAATTTCAGTTTCCATTCAGGCCTGCTGCCCCTTTTCCCTTCTAGTTGGTCAATGAATCGCTTCGGAATTCTCCTGTCTTGTGTTCATAACGCAGTCTACATATGAATGTGTGATAGAAGAAGTAATGGTAGAAAATAATTGAATTCACGTTGTGGTGTTAGTACGAATGTTGTTGCTTGCAGTTGTTTCTCACTGTTGGTATAGTATTTTTTCTGGTCAATATTGTCGTGTGGGGCAACAAATGCACAAAAATATGGCAGTTATTTCTGTTTCATGTTTCGTGGTATGTAGTCATCCATATACACATGTCAAGGAAGGCTCTGTAACAATCAAGATTTTACATAAATGCACTTGGTCTCTCAGCCACCTTGCTATGTTCTTTTTCCATCTAATATACAACAACATCAAAGCCTTTTTCATCTAATATGTATTATATATTTCTATTAGTTGCTAGTATCAGCAGGGTCGAGCCGTCAAAATCAAACTCTAAAATGGGATCCTATCTCACTAGAAAATTTAACTAATAATGTATATATGCCTTAGATGGACGTTTAACTACTCTCAGCCACCTATATATAGGTTCTAAACCTGTGGTGAAATCCTCTTAAAAACTGTTTTATGAGGAAACATATAGTTTAAATACCGACCAGACCGGCAGTACGACAGAAGAAAATCTAAATCTAATGGTTTTGATACATTTGAACTGTTTGGGTTTTTAAAACTATGAAAATACTGTCAGAATTTCAAAGGCTTATAGCATTTAAAGGTATCCCAACAAGTACTTGTATATAGATAATAAGCCCATTATAAGAACTATTCCCATGAGAGGAATACAAAACACTATATCAAACTTACCTCTCTATTTATAAATTAAAATTGCAGTGATCAATTATTTAATTTGAATTTGAAAAGTCATGATATTATTGTGCAGTTTTCTGACATGTATAAGACTTGGAACTAGAAATTTGCTTCAAGAGTAGGTATAGTGTGTTTTATACATGCATAACAGCTTCGTGATATCTTGTCTGAGTTTTATTCGATGCCAATCAAATGCATAATCAAGTATTTGAATCATATCCATCAGTCGGAATAGCAAACAATCGAAGAAAATTCAGAAAATGAGCTGCTGTGTGCAGCTATTGATCTTGCAACCTCCACCTTATCCAAACCACCACGATTGAGGACCAGTACCAATTGGGCTGAAATGGTTTTGTGATTACGACTGAAGTATACCCCCCACAAAATTTGAGGCCATGTGTGCCCTCACAGGCCGCACTCCCGTGGGACTGGGTCTGCGTATCAGTACTGCCCTCCCTTAAGAATAGTATCATCATATCTGGTACTATAGTAGAAGAAAATGGAGACAGCAAGTACCTCTTTGCTGTGTGTCGTTGGTTGGTCATGATGTTCATCGAATATCGCACTCCTACACCAAGCCGTTGTGTTTTTCAATCCTTGCTGAAGTACTGAAGATGGAAATGTCATGGTGGTGGTTTATTGTCTGTTGCATATGCTCACTCTAGCGGATATTGCATGGTCCATTAAGCATGGCCAGTTGGCCATTATGAAATTTCTTATATACTGCATAGGCATGCGTTTTGTGATGACAACTGTTCCTGTATTTATAAAACTTTCTTTTCTGGTCACCAGCTGCTCAAGAGTCAAGATCCTTTTGAAGCCTTTGCTTTGAACTTAACCATGTACAAGTAGGTACTTATGGCCATCAATTTATTAATCTTTAGTGCATGAGATGACGCATATTCTGATATCAAATGCCTCCTAGTTAGATGTTTGAGATGATTAGCAGGTTGCATTTGTCGAAACCTGCAACTCTGCACTGAGTAGTACTAGTACGAAAGATATCAACCAAATGCATTCGCAATGATATGTCACCAACTGTTAGTTAGCTGATGATGATCCGAAACTAAGAATGGTGTGAATTTGAAGTGGTTTATTAAGGGTTCATTTCTAACTGACTTCCTGCTTGATCATATAAACACCCTTGACGTTTATTAATTTAGTCTGATTAATTCAGTCCTAGTTGATCAGGCTGATTATGTGCATGTGATCAATTTATTGGAGTAAACTTTTCCAGAGACAATGGGCTGTCTAGGATTAAAGATATTTTTTGTTTGTTTGTAGAACATCTTGTACACAGGCGCACAAATAAGAGTAATCTTCATATTGAAAGGGAAAAATGGAAGTTATAGTGAAGTTTTTTCTTTCTGCTGCTCTTCATGGCTTCCCGCTATCTTTCTTCAGTTAAGCGGGACTTCATTTCCAGTAATTTATGTCCCTGCTTCAGTGAACTGCTAACATGTATGTAGTGTGAACATTTACTTATTTATGTGTTAGCCTTACGGGTACGGCTTTAATGATTTAGGTACCACAGCATAGACCAGTCCATGGTATTTCAGCAAGTTCAGTATGACAGATATGTATTATATCTGTTTTGAGCTTGAAACGATTGTAATTGCAGCCAGCAGGCAAACTGCACTACGGAGTACTTTTTATAGTACGAGTTTGTGATAGTAAGTTTTAATGTAGGAAATCTCTTTTTTTCCCGTTTGTGCTCTTGATTTAGATGGTTTTAGGCATATCATGGCTGTTTACTATCTTTGATGCACATTTGAATTCATCCCCATAGCCGCAGATTTATGGAACAGGACTGAATTCTTGATTGGATTCATCATTCATGCAATATCATAATACAACCCACTGAGAATCATATGGCCACATCCTTATCAACACATTTAATGCACATTTCTTCCGTCCATGCATCTCTGCAGTTGGTTGGTAGTGGGTTGGTACGTGGATTAGTAGAACTAGGTTTGCATTCATGAAAATTTACTATTGTGTTCTCCAGCTGCTCAAGATCCTTTGCATGCCTTTGCTTGGACTCAGTTGTTGTCAAGTCGTGTCATACTGATGTGCATATAATTTTTATTTCTTTGTGCAGGCAAATGTAAGCTGGAAGAATTATGGAGTATTCTTGAAAGATGAAGAGTGCCGAAGTGGCCCACATGATTGAAAGAGACACTGGTCAAATCCGCGCTTCAGGCTACACCTACCTCCCCCATTAGTTGCTTCAAGTTTAATAAAAGACAGTGCAAGAGATTAAGCTCCATTTCTTCCAACTTCTGGTGGAGTGCAGCAGACGGATCTAGGAAGGTGCACTGATCGCTTGGTACAAAATGTGTTGCCCAAAAAGGGAAGGAGGGATGGGATTTCGGAACTTTGAGGTTTTCAATCAAGCTCTTCTTGCCAAGCAGGCCTGGAGAATTCTCACGGTTCCAGACTCTCTTTGTCGTCGAGTTCTTAAGGCAAGATACTTCCCGAGCTTTAGCTTTCTTTCTGCCACATGCCCTTCACGTGGTTGATTCACATGGAGAAGCATACTGTATGGTCGGGATCTGCTTAACCGGGGTCTCATTTGGAGGCTCGGCGATGGTACACAAGTGGACATATGGGGAAGCAATTGGATTCCTCGAGCTGGTGCGCAACGACCACTGGGTCGGAAGTGCGAGACCGACATCATAAAGGTGGCTGAGCTTTTCAATCAGCAGGGTACAGGATGGAACGGAGATAAACTACAGCAGCTGTTCCATGATTTTTATGTCAATGATATCAAGAAGATCCCGATCAGTGGAGTTGGAACACAGGATTATTATGCTTGGAATTTTACTAAAAATGGAGTTTTCACGGTAAGATCAGCTTATCACCTCTGTATGGAGTTAATAAAGATGGATGGAGGTCTGTTGGAAACATCGACATCGATGGAGGCTCACAAAGGATGCTCTCTGGGGTGCTCTCCTGTTCCTAGTAAGGTGAAGATTGATGTGTGGCGGTTGCTGAAAAACGTCTTGCTGTGGGAGCTGAGCTTCAACATAGGAAAATAAATCATGGAGTCGTTTGCGTGTTGCGTGTGGACGGGAAGAAACTGCTATTCACAGATTTTGGCTTTGCCCGCACCCTCGGCACATTTGGGAGGTAATTCGTAGTCTTGGCACTGGCCTGACTATAGAGCGCCCTGCGAAGATTCGTTCCCCTCGGGAGTTGCTTCAATGGATGCTGGAATGGCTTGGAAGGGTGCACGACTCGGAGCTAGACACCACGATGATGGCTCTGTACCATATGTGGTTATCCAGGAATGAAGCCAGGGACAAGCAGATAGAAAACCCAGATGCGCTGGCTAAGCGTATTGTTCACCTCACAGAAGAATGGAGAATTATTCGGGCCCCAAAACCACCCAAGGCTGCTTTAAGTAGAGAGCACTGCCTCCTTCCAAGGGTGGGATGGATGAAAGTCAATGCTGATGGTGCGGTAGCGAAATCTTCGGAGAAAGGAGGAGGAGGTATGGTCGTGCGTGACCACCATGGAAGCTTCCTTGTGGCGGCTTGCCACTTTTTCTCTCCACTTTTGGATCCGGAGGATGCAGAACTCCATGCATGCCATGCTGCTCTAGGCCTGGTGAAAAGCTGAGATTGCCGAGAGTGATTCTGGAGATGGATAGTTTGGGTGTTGTGTGAAAGCTGTTGTTAGCACCTTGGCACTGAAGCACTCGATTCAGTCATCAATCCGGCTACAGCCATGGATTTAGAGGTGAGAGGAAGGAATCAGAGGAACAGGAGAAGAAAGACGAAGCCAAGTCTAGTTCAGGCCGAAGCCATCCGTTCTGTAGTGGCGGCTCAGTTTCCAGCCCAAGCTGAGAGTAGAAGGGTCTCTTACAGGAAGTGTCGCTGACAGTTCAGGATGCAGGTGGACGCAGGCTTCCACAGGCCCACTTAGCCGCGCCGTGAAAAAAATCGATTGGTGGCGTCGTGGACTACCTGCTGCGGGCCTTGTAGACAATTTCCACGCAGCCTTCTTGGCCCGCTGGCCTGCACCGCTATCTCTCTACGAAACACATTCGTCTTCGCTGGTCTATCCCCACGCGTTCATCCCCACCTGCGCTGCCGCTCGTCGTCTCCGCGTTCCCTCCGTGGACTGCACCTCCCCATCGTCAGAAAACGGCGGGGATGGAGGAGGAGAATATGTCGAACAGAGGGGGAAAAGAATCCGGCCGGCTCTCAGGTCTCCTCTTTCTTGCTGTTCTCGATTTGGTATGTTTACCCACTTTTTCTTTCAATCCATGTGTTTCAATCGTAGCATAGTCAGCTACAATTGCAGCTCTGAATTTCACCCATACGTTATTATCTGTACATGCTAGGTAGCTTGTATGTGCATTGGGTTCAATCAAATTTTCCGTTTGACAATTCAGTGTGTCCAGATCTGGTGCATACCGAGATGATCTAATGACCAGAAACAATTAATATACAACAAACAAAACTAAGCTTGTCTAATTGTTTGTTTGCAAAGTATTTTGTGTCTGTTGCATTCTAAAAATGAATACAGTAAGAACTAATAGGCCTACTCGCTGGTAGTGGGAAACAAAAATATAGACGGTACAATTTCTGCTATTCTAGCCTACACATGCGCACATCATAAATATAAAGAACCTTTTATCGATCCACTGAACTACAGTTTTCATTTACATAATAGACAAGTAACTTATTTGAGAAAATGCTCCCGCTAAAGAGTAAGGGAAAAAGAGCCTCCCAATATGGTTTAATAGCTCACCAGCTCTTGGTTGCATCTGCAAAATTATGAATAGGAAGATTTCTGAATTACACTTGCAGCTTAGTACATCATATTCGGAGGAAGATTTATGAATCCCCTTCATAAATTCCTAATGTTAATGGCAATCTGCAACTGTGATGGTTTATGCATGCCAACTTTGTCAGCGAAGTGACTAATGTTGCAAGGATTAAACCATACTAACAGCATCCTACTGTGCCACTGCAATAATTTTCAGTGTGTGCTTTTCTTACTGTGTTGATCCGGTACTTCAGATATGACTTTGCATATGATTGTAACATGGCACACTGGGAATTATGCTTTATCTATTTCTTGCATGTTTTTCTGTGTAATTGCTCATATTTCAGGCAATAGGCTTTGCATGTTAACAGTATATGCTCTCTCTTCTACTGAAATCTGGACCGTGTGCTTGAGAGTAGTTCTGGAGTCACTAATTTTCAGTTTTGTGATTTGCAGGCTGAGACTTTGCTTGGTTACCTGCTTGTAACAGCAGAAGTGGTGAATTTTACTCTTATTCGGGATAATGACAGGCTTATGGATAAGATACTCCATAGCAGGAGTAGAAGAATTTTGAAACAGGACAGGTCTGTTTTATACAACGGTCCCTTTATATGCACAACATGCATCTGCATCAAATTCTCTTTTGTTATCACACTGTTGTGAACTGTCTTTACACAATTATCATGCTGCTGTGACTAGTGTGCATAATACATGGAAATTAACCACATCGGGAAGCAGCAAAAAAGAACATAGATAAGCAGCCTAAACTTTAAGCTCTATTGCAACTTGAGTAGATGGGAAACTACTATACAACAAATAGATTTTAGACCTCACAACCTGACTAGAAAAATGGGCCACTGCCTCACTCGTGCTCTAGGCGTTGTGCCATTAGCTTGACATAACGTGCTCACAACCATTAGCTTGACATCCATTAGCTGATTTTGATGTAATGAGAAATGCCTGTGCCATTTGCAGGGTGTGGCTATCTACTTTGTCATCATGATGATCTCTCTCAGCGAACCAAGAGCTGACTGACAAGGTAAGGTCTATATACTGATAATGGTCTCTCTCTGACATAATAAAATGCATATCTCGGCTTAATTTGAAACTTGCAGTCTGAATTTCTGAAGGAATTTTACAGTCTGAGTTTCTCAAGCAGATTTATAGTCAAAGACCATTGCTGCACTGCAGTCTGACATTATTGTTCTGCTAAAAACAATGTTTCTTGTGCTAAATTCATATGCAGATGGTTGACATTCAGCAAGAACTGGCCGAGACGGAGGCCTGGGCGGAGGAAAAGAGTGGGAGCTCACCACAGAAGAGCTTCGGAGCTCCGGCGTTGACGTCGATGAGGAAGAGGCCGCCAAGGGCCGGTGCTAGCCTCCATCGCCTTGCTTGAGACCTCCTTCGGCGTCAGCGCGCAGGAGCTTCGGCAGGAGGCCGGCGGCGAGAGGCGCGAGAGATTGTCCAACGGCTAGAGGCGTGGGAGGGAAGCACGAGGCCGGCGACGCAATGCTTGAGACCTCCCTCGCCCTGAACAGGGTGAGCTCGCCTAGCGGAGGAGCTCACCGAACAGGATCTTCCGCGGGATGCCAGAGGCACGGGCGAGCGAGCGCACGAGTAAGTTCGACGTCCGGACGGAGGGAGTAGTATGAATGGAAACCATGGAAGGAGCCAAAACCCAGACTCTGGGCTCAGTTTCTGCTCCGTAACGTTGCAAACAACTAGAAAATCAATCGCGTGGACGCAGGAATCTGCTATTCCTGCTTAGCCTGCATCACACCGGACGCAGGAACCTGCTAATCCTGCTTAGCACGCATGCGGATGATGCAGGCATGAGCGGACACGCTGTGGGACTTGTCCACTTGCATCCGGACTGACAGCTGTCTCAGATGGACAAGGATAGATCGATTGCTGAATTGACTATGAGGTAACGCTAAAAAAAAAGGACTAGAGGTTTGATGGGCGAGATGTTCGGCTAAAGGGGTCGCTCATGTTTTAGCGAAAGGAAGGCTCTGAATTAAATAAGACTTGGTTTATTGTACCACCTAGTTGTATTATGAATCTTTTGGCTTCGGATATGTCCGGGCAAGTAATAAAGTGCACAGCTGATTCCTCTCAAAAAGAAAAAAACTTTGTTAGTTTGTTGTTCAATAATTTCTTCTGGTTTTCTTCTAGAGAGTTTCTCCTGAAACAATTACAGAAAATAGATCTAAGATTAACTATATACTAATGTGGTATATTACTCCCCGGATGGGTATGACTACCTTTCGATCACCTTTACGATCGAATGTTGGTTGAAGTCTGTGGACGAGAATTAGAATTCCTTTTGTATTTGATCAATGCACCATTCTTTTTTTTTTATTTTTTTATTTTTTTTGCACAACAGGGCCGGTCCCCAAGGACCGAGATGCTTCATTCATTCAAAGCGGTGGATACAAAGTTTACATAGAGGGCCTTAGAGCATCTCCAGTCGCGTCCCCCAAACGCGCCGGATTGAGCGTTTGGGGGACGTGTTTTGTTCATGCCGCCTTTGGGGGACGTCGCTCCCTAGCCGCGTCCCCCAAACGCCTCCCCCAAACATTTAAAATACTTTTTTTTGGCTTTTTTATTTCAATTTCCACAAACTAATACATAATTTGGAACGTGGATTACACGAAAACACAGTTTGAAACGTGGTTTTCCACAAACTAATACATAGTTTGAACCGTGGTGGACACAAATATAAAATTTTGCAAAGAAACTAAACCTAACTAGGCCGTGCATCGAAGGTTTCCTGTGTTCCCTCCTAAGAAAGAACACTCGAGGGCACACCCAGTCACCTAAACTGGAAAATCCAGCGGGAGGATGGTGCCCTTGTTGGTTCTACCGATGAGGCGAACAGGCAGAAACCTCTGTGCACGTGTTCGCTGCGAAGAAAGAACACTCAGTCGTTCTCCTCGTCGGTGCTGTCGCCGTGGTAGTCCCGGCGGCACCGCGTCTCGTCGAAGACCTTGACGCTCATGTCCCTGTCGCCGAAGTAGGAGAACAGGAGGATGAAGCCGGCTTGGAGGCTGTGGTGCCACGCGAACTTCTCCCAGCCGATGTTGAGGTACATCTTGCCGCGCGCGTCGTAGATCACGTCGACGATCCACCGGTAGTAGCTGCACGCAGCCTCCCGCAGATGCATCGTGCGCGGGCGATCGTCGCCGGCGACGTAGTCGGCGAAGGAGTCCGGCAGCCTCTGGATGCCGCGCGGGTCGCCCTTGAGGACGAGGACGAACTCGAACCGCACGTCCGGCTCCACGTCCATCTCCGACGATGATGAAGCCGGCGGCGTGGAAGGCGACGGCGAGCGTTCAGCTCTGCCGCGGCCACGACCACGACCACGGCCGCGAGGTCAGCCTCCGCCTCTACCGGACATAGCGTCGAGTCTTGTTGAGATGGTGGCGGCTAGGGTTTGGGAGAGAGGCGCTAGGGTTTGTGTGTGAGAGGGACGATGAGAGGCGGCCCTATTATAGGCCGGAGGGAGGCGGGGAGCGGTGGCGCGCATTAACGCCGGCACGCAGAGCTAGGCGCGAAGGGACGCGTCGCTGCGTCGCTGCGGGAACTGCACCGTCGCTGCGTCGCTGCGGGAACTGCACCGCCAATAACTTTCGTCGCGAGGTAGGCGACGGTTAGGTTAAAAATTTATTGTGCCGCTGACGAGTCGGCCCCGCCACTCCCCGTCTCGCTTTTCGTTGTGTCCGGCGTCCCCGGTGCGTCCCCTGTGGGACGGGGACGGGCTCGGGGCGCCGGACACCGTATGGGGGCGCGCCGGACAAAAATGAGCTTTGGGGGACGCGGCTGGAACGGTTTTTTTGTCCGGCGCGCCCCAAATCCCTTTAGGGGACGCTTTGGGGGACGCGGCTGGAGATGCTCTTAAGAAAGCTGGAAAATACAAACTGACCCTTACATTTTGCACTAAGGACCATAGAAGTAAAGGAGAAAAAGCGATCAGGTCCGACTCCTCTTCCACCGCAACGATGCCCGACGCAGTCAATCTCATCGTCGCCGGGGACATGACCACTTGGGACAATGAGATGGGAGCTAACTGCGCCGTCACCTGAGGGCCTCCTGAAAGATCGAGATGTCGCCTAGAGGGGGGGGGGGGGGTGAATAGGCAATTACAAACTCTTGCGGATTTGTCTTGTAAGAATGCGGAATTAAACTAACGTTTAGTTTACAAGCACAAACCCTAGATATGCTAAGCTCAACTAAGTGTAACAATAGCAACTAGAGCTAAGCAAGATAGGCACAAGATATATGTAGCACAAGTGATAGCAAGATATATGTACTTCAAGCACGATGGCTATCACAAGGAAAGAGAGCTCGGGTATAGAAATAACCGAGGCACGCGGAGACGAGGATGTATTCCCGTGTTCCCTTCCTTTGCAAGAAGGTACGTCACGTTTGGAGGAGTGGAGGTCCCACGAAGGATTCCCCGCGCCACGAAGGCTCACCCTATTCTCCGAACCACACCCACGAAGGATAATGGCCCTTTCCTTATGGTTAGCTTTTCCTCCGCTCCGGAGATGGCAAGCTCCACAACCACTTCACAAGCTCCACGAAGGAGAAGCCCGGGCCTCTTCACAATCTTCTTGAAGAGATCACCGGAGCACCAATCAACAAGCCAACTAGAAGGTATACCTCCAAGAGTAACAAGCTCACGGTCTCTCACTCGAACTAATCGTGGTAGAGAGCTCAACACTATGCAATGATGCAAAGCAAGAACACTAGAGGTGTTCAAGTCCTTCACACTCAAATCTCACCAAAGCAACGAATGCTAGGATGAGATTGGAGAGGAAGAACAAAGGGGAAAGTCAACCAAAGACTCCAAGATCTAGATCCCAAGAGATTCCCTCACTTAGAGAAGAAATGGTTTGGTGGAAGTGTAGATCTAGATCTCCTCTCTCAAATCCTCAAGAATGAGCAAGAATGGTTGGAGGAATCAAAGGGGAGAGCAAGTTCTTCAAAATGGAACAATGGAGGTGAGAGAATGGGAAGAACTACTTGCTCAAGGTGGAAGAAGGGTTATTTATAGCATGGGAACAAATAAAACCGTTGGGGGAAAAGACAAGTGAAAAAGGCAATAAAAACGGGCCAGAAATTCGCCCAGCCGGCGGCCCAGCCGGCCGACCGGGGCTGGAGCCGGACAGGCCGGTCAGCAGCCCGGACGGACCGGACTGGAGGCCGGAAACGGCGGGTGGGCCGCGCGGAGGGAAGGAAGGCCCAGCCGGCCGACTGGGGGCAACGGCCGCGGTGTGGGCCGAGCGCGGTGAAGCGGCCCGGTCGGGATTCCGGCGGGCCGGGGGATCCGGCGGGCCGGTCGTGGATCGGGCCCAAGGCCGGTCACAAAGCGGAGATCCGGTCCGGTTGGCGCCGGTGCGGACCGGGTGGGCCGGCGTGCGGACCGGGTGGGCCGGCGTGCGGCCCGGCTGACCGGTCGCCCAGCCGGCTGCCCCTCCCCTTTTTTTCTTTTTTTCTCCTTTTTTCCTTTTCCTTTAATAACTAGTGCTCCCAAACTCCGATTCGAATGAAACCAATTTTGTTTGGAAGATAACAACAAATGCTATCCTATGGAAAGTGAAAACACAAGAATCTGTAGGAGGGGATTTTATCATAAATATAAAAGTTAGAACCTTATATCATGAATAACCGATAAAACCACCCAACCTTGAAAACGCAATAGAAGATGCATGCGAACTCCGTTTTCGATGAACTTGGGCTTGTTGTAAAGCTAGCAACAAGCTCAAGAACCTTACACATAGAAACACCAAGAAGCAATAAGAATATGCAAAGAATGCAAAGGATTGAGCTCCCTAAGACGATGTGATCAAGTTACTCAACCGAAAGCCCCTCTTGATAGTGCGACTATTTATCCTACAATCTGGTCTCCCAACAACCACCTTGAGACCGGTAAAAGGAAAACCTAGCAAGGCCATACCTTTGCCTTGCGCATCCCGCTTGATCTTGATAATAACTCTTCAAGCTCTACACAAGCCGGAATGCCTCACTTGATCATTGTTGCTTTGTGAAGACTCACAAATGCTCCCCCATACACTATGATGGGAAAGCTTCATTGATGCATATCTTCACAAGTCCATTATCACCAAATGGATGGCAAGCTTCAAGCATGTGATTCACTTGAGATGCTCATCTTGAACTTGCCCAACTCAACCTTGTATCTTCACATACTCACTTAAGATAGAGCATGGCTAATATTGAGTCCCACATGAGAACTCCATCTTCATTTCTTCTTTATCTTCATGGCATCCATACTTGAATCCAACACATGGAGTACAAGTAGCACCTATGGAATATTCCTTCATATAAACTCAATGAAAACATTAGTCCATAGGGGTTGTCATTAATTACCAAAACCACACATAGGGGCAATATACCCTTACAATCTCCCCCATTTTGGTAATTGATGACAACCACAATAAGAGGGTTTATATAATGAATATTAGAAAAAAGTACGCAACTTATCCGAGAATAAGTTGTACACAAGAGGTTGTATTTGATATGGTCAAGTAACACAAAGCTACTAGCCCATATCAAAAACCGGCTCTACTCACACAACTACCACAAATGCACGGAATGTGAGTAGAACCAATATATATAGAGAAAAACTCCCCCACAATGTATGCACGTGTGATGAACATGAATTCATTGCATACATTGTCAAGATTAACCTTTGGGACAATTTCCACTATATATATACAACCATGCAAGACATATAAATATGGAATGCATGAGAGGCAAAACACTTAAGCACAAACCAAACTTAAGTATAAAACCGTTCCCTTAAACCCTCTAAACTTCTCCCCCATTGGCATCGATTGTCAAAATGGGTGAAAAAAAATTTAGAAGGCCAATATAATGTGAGTTCCTCCCCAAGGTGTGCACTTCTCATAATTTGAGTGGAATCAAGTGCACATATCCAATGATGAATACTTGAAGGAAATCAAACTATATTGAGGATCAAAGATTGCACAAAGATAACATGGTGAAGTGAGCTTCAACAAATAAAGCAAGCAATCAAAGATCCAATTGGACAAACAAAGATATCATGATAAGAGAGATATAGTGCTCTAAATAAAATAAGAAAGCTCCCCAAGGTTCGTGCACAATTTATAATGTTTGCATTTGAATACAATATGCACAAACATGGAATCCTCACTCCCTATATATCATTTAGACCACAACTAAGATAAAGAGAATATGCTTATCAAGAACAACTTTAGTCCAACAATTACGAGATATGAGTGCATGAAGAAAATAAATAAATCAAGCACTCATAAATCTTCTTTACCAACCCACTAAAAACAAAAGGGGTAAAAGATGGTCGGCAAAGAACAAGGATATCAAGATGATGGATTAACGTTCTTATGTATATGAGTTTCTAAAGTGGACAAAGTGATCCATAAAGAAACATGCACACACAAGAGGTTAACAAAATAGATAAGACAAGATATCCAAGATGAAGTCATAAAATATACCAAAGGATGTTTGCATAAGAAGCATATATAGACTATGGCTCCAATTTTCACTTATGGTATATGAATGAACTTCAACCAAGTTAAATCTCAAAAACATCACAACTAACAATAAGGAAAGTAGAGATAGTTGGAGTGTTTTGAGAAAGGCAACAAGTATCACAAATACGGATTTATTTCACAAATTCATCAATATTGCACACAAGAGCTCTTTGAGGAATTGATATGTAATAAATTGCTAGAGGGCATATTTGTGATAGGTGAATCATAAAATATGATATATATATATATAACCTATCATATGCATCTTCTCAAATTACTCAAATGTTCCTTAAGAAGTTTTACTTTAAAAGGGGTTTTCAAGAACCGCAATATTTTCGAAATAAATAATTTCATGCCAAGATACAACCTACAAGAGGTTGGATGCTATATGAGAGTGCATGAATAAGATACTTGTTACCGAGATGGCAATGGCTTGATGTAGTAGATAAGAGTTCATCGATCATCCTAGCTTGACTCCAATCCTCATATGGTGACAACACCTTCCTTATAGATGAGACAAGCCTCCATTGCATCTCCAATGTACCTAAAACATCATTCAAGTACATCTTGGTCCCCAAACTTATTGGGTCCACATGGTTAGACTAACCACAATATATAGGACACACTCCATATAAACATGTGCATATTTAGATGAAATTTGAATTTCATGCACATCTTAGCCATTTAGGATTTGATGGAGTATATCCTACATAATAGATCAAAAGGAAGCAAGCATGCTACAAGTATAAACAAATTACATATAAGCATGCACCAAAACTTTTAAAGATCCAAGAAGACACACTTTGGACAAAACACCAAATGAATTCAAGAAGGCATAAAGGTGTGACCGAACAAATTTGTTGTCCAAATTATATCAAAGAAGCAACTCACAAAAGATTTGTTCAACAAATGAACTAAGAAGAGACCATTGAGCATAAAGGATGAAATAAAGCAAACATGCTCAAAGATTTATCTCATTCAACAAATAAAGCATAGAAGAAGGAATGAGATAGCAAAACTCCCAAAGGAGCAAGGTTCGAACAAATAAACCAAACCCACTACACTTTTCACAATGGCACAATGTACCGTAAGGAAAAGGTATATATTCCAAAACAAACACTTGATATGAATCAAGGGGATTTATCAAAAGATTTTTCAAAGGGGCAAGGAAGGCATATGGGAGCTACAAAGATTTCTTGGAAATAAAATAAGGAAGTAAGAAACAATCCAAGGTGAAGGTGATCCATAAATTCAACCACATATAAGGTTATCAATTGTCAAAGATAATGAGTATATTGGAAATAATTTCCGGTGGTGAATTGACAAAGATAGTAAGGATCAACTTCACAATAAAAGGCATTGGATAAGTATATAGAATTAAGCACTATGCATGGATGAAGATTCTTGATAGCTTCAACTTAGTCAAACAATCACGCACGGCAATGATTAGAATAACTTGAAGCAAGCGGTGTCCCAAATAAGATATAGAGATATGTATTTGAGGAAAAAACGTACCAAGAATTTCTTACTCAAACAAGAACCCACAAGATGAGTAATAAAAGATTTTTATTTGGGATGGAGCTTGTTTGAGCAAACATGCCACCTAGGAACAAGATAATTAAGAGCATCAACTCTAAGTGGCATAACCTCATATGTTCACATTTTCTAGACTTGTGATATGTACAAAACATATTACTCCCCCATAATGTGATAAAACATTTCTTCTAAACAAGAGGCAACTAAAATTCGACTAGAGATGATTAATGGATATTTAGAATTCGAATTTCTCATGAGTATGACACACCACATAGTGACTAGATAATCTTGCAATATCAATACTAAGTGGTGGTACCCATGTACACACATTTTAAAGAAAGAGAGATGCACAAAGCATATCACTCCCCCAAAATGGGATGTTCCATTAATCACTTCAAAGAGAGCCAAATAAGATATCATCAAGATGCATTAGGCTCAAAACAATACACAAGTATATGATGAGTCAAACAAACATACTTGAATACACAAGATAGGCAAGTAAGACACAACACATACATACACATATTTGGTACAAAACCAAACATGCAAAGGGGCAAGTAACTTACAATAAACATGAAGAGTTGAAGTATAAGTTACCACAAAGAGGAACATTGGATATAAGATATAGATGATAATCCATACGACTTGGCTTGGTAAAAATATAATATATGCAGATCCCTTAATTCTTCATGAAGTAGCCAAGTCTCCAATGACCTCCAACTTGTACCTATTGATCAAGTTTGAGATTGTTGGTCCCCAACCAAGTTGGGTCCTAAGAGGTTAGTCACAATAGGCTTGGCAACCCAAATGGTTCTTTTCTTGAAACCACTTTGAGTTCCAACAAACTTGGCAAACACATTGCCATCCTTATCCTTCCCTAGAGAATAATCATTATCAACAATTATAGGGTTAGATAAGGTACCACCTAAGCAAGAAGAAGCAAAGTGCCCCTTCTCACGACATAAGTAGCAAGTGTTCCCCTTTTTCTTCTTTATTGATTTCTTCTCTTGGGGAACAATATCTTGATTCTTCTTGGGAAGTGGCCTATCTTCAACTTGAGGTCGAGCATGAGCTTGACCTTGACCTTGTGGCCGTTTCCCTTGTTGTTTCTCACTCAAGTGCTTCTTCTTCTTCAATGGGCATGATCTAACATGATGCCCTTCAACCTTGCACTTGAAGCAAACCAACTTGGCCGGATCATCGACTTTATCTTGGCCCTTCTTCTTATTGCTCTTGCTCTTGGACTTGTTCTTGTTATTGGAGTTGAATCCAAGTCCACTCTTGTCATTGGGGGATTGTTGCACACTTAGCATCTTGTCAAGTGCGGATTTCCCTTCATGACGCTTTTCTAAGTCTTTCTTCAAAGAAAGGACTTGGGCCTCGAGCTCTTTTATTTTCTCTACATGGTTAGTAGAAATACAAGTACTAGAGGAAGTAGAAGCTTCATTGTTAGAGCAACAAGGCAAAGTGAGTAATCCAACACAAGGTGTATCACTAGTTTGAATAGATGGATTACAAGGACTAGCACATGGCAATATAGCATTTGTAGTAGAGATTGTGCTAACATCCATACGAGGCTCACAAGATGTTACCTTAGTGATACTTGCCTCATGAGCTAATTTTAGCGATCATAGGAAATTAGAAGATCATCATGAGAGCTTGAGAGCTTTTTATGACTTTCTTCCAATTCCCTATAATTGCTAGTTAGCAACTCAAGTTGAGCCCTTAGCTCAACATTCTCCTCTAAGGTAGATGCTTCACAAGAATTAGAGTTAGTAGCACAAGCATCAACAATAGTTTTCTCATTTTCATGCATATAGGATTCAATTTTTTGTGTAAGCATAAAATTAGTATGCTTCTCATCTTTTAGCTCATGCTTGAGGAGAGTGAGTCTCATTTCCTCATTTTCAACATGGGACTCCAACTCCACTATGGTTTCCCTATATTTATTCAAGGTATCCATAGAGTGTTCGAGATCAGCACGAGCTTCATTATTACCATGAAGAGAAGCATATACCATTGCCATATTATGCACCAAGGTATTATATTCTTCATCATTATCATCATCATCATTCTCATCATTAGAGGATGTGTTAGGAGTCAAAGTAGGAGATACCTTTGATCCTTTTGCCATAAGGCACATGTGCAAACCGGAGAATGAAGATGAAGATATTCTTGAATCCTCATTTGAAATCGTGTCTTGATCCATAGAGTGTTCGGTTTCCTCTACATTGTTAGTCAACAACCAACTAGAGGAAATAGAAGCATTTTGATTATGGGAACAAGACAAGGTAAGCATATCATCATGAGATCTATGTAAGCAATTTACACATGATATGCTAGGACTATCAACACAAGCATGTAGATTATTTTCAATGCTAGATGTGTTTAAGTCCAAAGAGGAAGCATTGCAATGGGATAGAGATGAAGAATCATCACTATTGAGCACAATATCAATATTGCAATTTTCCTCACCACTCACCATATCATTACCTCGTGTCTTGCTACACGTTGGTGAAGTGGAAGAAGATGATAACTCATCACGACCGGAGGTGGAAGCAACTTGGAGCTCTTCATGATGTGAAGGGGAAGAGAGCTCCTCGGAGTCACCACCGACCAATTTAGAAGTGGATCCACCAAACATTTCCTTAAGCTTGATCCACATCTCATGAGACGATTTTCGCTTTATATATATCAAGAACCTACGAAAATCGGGTCTCAAGGAAAATAAAAGCTCATTAGATACTTGAGCTTCAAGATGTAAGTTTTTCTCATCCTCTAAAGATAGATTTTGAGAATCCATCGGAGGAGAAAAACCGACATCTAGAAATTGCTCTATATGTGGACACAAGGTCCGAAGATGACAAAGCAAGCAATTTCTCCACAAAAGATAATTTGTGCCATTAAAGACAATTGTGTCATTGTGCACTATACTAGCCGACATCTTTACTCTCAAGGCGGTGAATCCTTAAACAAGGAGAGACCTTGCTCTGATACCAATTGAAAGATCGAGATGTCGCCTAGAGGGGGGGGGGGGGGGGTGAATAGGCAATTACAAACTCTTGCGGATTTGTCTTGTAAGAATGCGGAATTAAACTATCGTTTAGTTTACAAGAACAAACCCTAAATATGCTAAGCTCAACTAAGTGTAACAATAGCAACTAGAGCTAAGCAAGATAGGCACAAGATATATGTAGCACAAGTGATAGCAAGATAAATGTACTTCAAGCACGATGGCTATCACAAGGAAAGAGAGCTCGGGTATAGAAATAACCGAGGCACACGGAGACGAGGATGTATTCCCGTGTTCCCTTCCTTTGCAAGAAGGTACGTCACGTTTGGAGGAGTGGAGGTCCCATGAAGGATTCCCCGCGCCACGAAGGCTCACCCTATTCTCCGAACCACACCCACGAAGGATAATGGCCCTTTCCTTATGGTTAGCTTTTCCTCCGCTCCGGAGATGGCAAGCTCCACAACCACTTCACAAGCTCCACGAAGGAGAAGCCCGGGCCTCTTCACAATCTTCTTGAAGAGATCACCGGAGCACCAATCAACAAGCCAACTAGGAGGTCTCCCTCCAAGAGTAACAAGCTCACGGTATCTCACTCGAACTAATCGTGGTAGAGAGCTCAACACTATGCAATGATGCAAAGCAAGAACACTAGAGGTGTTCAAGTCCTTCACACTCAAATCTCACCAAAGCAACGAATGCTAGGATGAGATTGGAGAGGAAGAACAAAGGGGAAAGTCAACCAAAGACTTCAAGATCTAGATCCCAAGAGATTCCCTCACTTAGAGAAGAAATGGTTTGGTGGAAGTGTAGATCTAGATCTCCTCTCTCAAATCCTCAAGAATGAGCAAGAATGGTTGGAGGAATCAAAGGGGAGAGCAAGTTCTTCAAAATGGAACAATGGAGGTGAGAGAATGAGAAGAACTACTTGCTCAAGGTGGAAGAAGGGTTATTTATAGCATGGGAACAAATAAAACCGTTGGGGGAAAAGACAAGTGAAAAAGGCAATAAAAACGGGCCAGAAATTCGCCCAGCCGGCCGACCGGGGCTGGAGCCGGATGAAGGAGATATGCCCTAGAGGCAATAATAAAGTTGTTATTATTTATATCTTTATGTTTATGATAAATGTTTATATATCATACTATAATTTTATTAACCGAAACATTAGTACATGTGTGATATGTAGACAACAAGAAGTCCCTAGTATGCCTCTTAAACTAGCTTGTTGATTAATGGATGATTAGTTTCATAATCATGAACATTGGACGTTATTAATAACAAGGTTATATCATTGTATGAATGATGTAATGGACACACCCAATTAAGCGTAGCATAAGATCTCGTCATTAAGTTATTTGCTATAAGCTTTCGATACATAGTTACCTAGTCCTTATGACCATGAGATCATATAAATCACTTATACCGGAAAGGTACTTTGATTACACCAAACGCCACTGCGTAAATGGGTGGTTATAAAGGTGGGATTAAGTATCCGGAAAGTATGAGTTGAGGCATATGGATCAACAGTGGGATTTGTCCATCCCGATGACGGATAGATATACTCTGGGCCCTCTCGGTGGAATGTCATCTAATGTCTTGCAAGCATATGAATGAGTTCATAAGAGACCACATACCACGGTACGAGTAAAGAGTACTTGTCAGGAGACGAGGTTGAACAAGGTATAGAGTGATACCGAAGATCAAACCTTGGACAAGTAAAATATCGCGTGACAAAGGGAATTGGTATTGTATGTGAATGGTTCATTCGATCACTAAAGTCATCGTTGAATATGTGGGAGCCATTATGGATCTCCAGATCCCGCTATTGGTTATTGGTCGGAGTGAGTACTCAACCATGTCCGCATAGTTCACGAACCGTAGGGTGACACACTTAAAGTTGGATGTTGAAATGGTAGAACTTGAATATGGAATGGAGTTCGAATATTTGTTCGGAGTCCCGGATGAGATCCCGGACATCACGAGGAGTTCCGGAATGGTCCGGAGAATAAGATTCATATATAGGATGTCATTTTATGTGAAATAAAATGATTCGGAAGGTTCTATGGAAGGTTCTAGAAGGTTCTAGAAAAGTCCGGAAGAAACCACCAAGGAAGGTGGAGTTCACATGGGACTCCACCTCCATGGCCGGCCAACCCTAGTGGGGGAGGAGTCCCAAGTGGACTCCCCCTTAGGGGGCCGGCCACCCCCCCATATGGGAGGTGGAACTCCCACCTCTAGTGGGAGTCCTAGCTTGGGTAGGTTTCCCCACCATATGGAAGGTTTTGGGTTCGGGTCTTATTCGAAGACTTGGAGACCAACACTTGGGGTTCCACGTATATAATGAGAGGCCAAGGGGAGGGGGCCGGCCACCCAAGAACCACAAGGTGGCCGCACCCCTATAGTGGCCGGCGCCCCCTCTCCCCAAACCCTAGCGGCCTCTCTCCTCCACCACGTCCCGCACGCTTAGCGAAGCTCCGCCGGACTTCTCCACCACCACCGACACCACGCCGTCGTGCTGTCGGATTCAAGAGGAGCTACTACTTCCGCTGCCCGCTGGAACGGGGAGGTGGACGTCGTCTTCATCAACAACCGAACGTGTGACCGAGTACGGAGGTGCTGCCCGTTCGTGGCGCCGGAAGCGATCGTGATCAAGATCTTCTACGCGCTTTTGCAAGCGGCAAGTGAACGTCTACCGCAACAACAAGAGCCTCATCTTGTAGGCTTTGGAATCTCTTCAAGGGTGAGACTCGATACCCCCTCGTTGCTACCGTCTTCTAGATTGCATCTTGGCTTGGATTGCGTGTTCGCGGTAGGAAATTTTTTGTTTTCTATGCAACGTTATCCTACAGTGGTATCAGAGCCGTGTCTATGCATAGATGGTTGCACGAGTAGAACACAATGGTTTGTGGGCGTTGATGCTCTTGTTATCTTTAGTTTGAGTACTTTGCATCTTTGTGGCATAGTGGGATGAAGCGGCTCGGACTAACTTTACATGACCGCGTTCATGAGACTTGTTCCTCGTTCGACATGCAACTTGTATTGCATAAGAGGCTTTGCGGGTGTCTGTCTCTCCTACTATAGTGAAGATTCAATTTACTCTTCTATTGAAAACATTAGTATTAACGTTGTGGTTCATGTTCGTAGGTAGATTAGATCTCTCTCGAAAACCCTAAACCACGTAAAATATGCAAACCAAATTAGAGACGTCAAACTTGTTTTTGCAGGGTTTGGTGATGTGATATGGCCATAATGTGATGATGAATATGTATGAGATGATCATTATTGTATTGTGGCAACCGGCAGGAGCCTTATGGTTGTCTTTAAATTTCATGTTGAGTAGTATTTCAAAGTAGTTGTAATAGTTGCTACATGGAGGACAATCATGGAGACGGCGCAATTGACCTTGACGCTATGCCGACGATGATGGAGATCATACCCGAAGATGATGGAGATCATGTCCGTGCTTTGGAGATGAAGATCAAAGGCGCAAAGACAAAAGGGCCATATCATATCACATATGAACTGCATGTGATGTTAATCCTTTTATGCATCTTATTTTGCTTAGATCGCGACGGTAGCATTATAAGATGATCCCTCACTAAAATCTCAAGATAATAAAGTGTTCATCCTTAGTAGCACCGTTACCAAGTCTTGTCGTTTCGAAGCATCTCGTGATGATCGGGTGTGATAGAATCAATAAGTACATACAACGGGTGCAAGACAGTTTTGCACATGCGGATACTAAGGTGGCCTTGACGAGCCTAGCATGTACATACATGGTCTCGGAACACGTGATACCGAAAGGTAGAGCATGAATCATATGGTTGATATGATGAACACTTTGAGTGTTCGCCATTAAAATCACACCTTATCTCGTGATGATCGGGCTTAGGTGTGGTGGTTTTGGTTCATGTGATCACTAAGACAATGCGAGGGATATTGTTTTGAGTGGGAGTTCACCTAGTTTTTAATTATGTTGAATTAAAATTTGAACTCAATTTGTCATAAACTTAGTCTAAACTTTTGCAAATATATGTTGTAGAGATGGCGTCCCCAATCAATTTTAACCAGTTCCTAGAGAAAGAAAAACTTAAGAGCAACGGTAGCAACTTCACCGACTGGTTCCATCATGTGAGGATCTTCCTCTCTGGCGGAAATCTGCAATATGTGCTTGATGCACCGCTAGGTGACCCTCCTGCAGAAACTGAAACCGATGAAGTAAAAGCTGTTTACGAGAATCGGAAAACTCGGTACTCTCAAGTTCAGTGTGCCATCTGTGCGATGCGGAATCCGATCTTCAAAAACGTTTTGAGCACCACGATCCTCATGAGTTGATGAATGAGCTGAAAGCTATATTCGAGACTCATGCGGCCGTGGAATGCTATGAAGCATCGAAACATTTCTTCAGCTGTATGATGGAAGAAGGCAGCTCCGTTAGTGAGCACATGCTCGCCATGACCGGGCATGCGAAGAAACTCAGTAACTTGGGAATAGTGATTCCTAACAGACTGGGGATTAATCGTGTCCTTCAATCACTGCCACCAAGTTACAAGAACTTTGTGATGAACTACAATATGCAGAACATGAACAAGGAGTTACCTGAACTCTTTGGCATGCTAAAAGCTGCTGAGATTGAGATCAAGAAAGAGCACCAAGTGTTGATGGTCAACAAGACCACCAGTTTCAAGAAACAGGGCAAGTCTAAGGGAAAATTCAAGAAGGGTAGCAAGAAAGCTGCCACGCCTCCTATGAAACCTAAGAACGGCCCTAAGCCTGATGCTGAGTGCTATTACTACAAGGAGAAGGGACACTGGAAGCGTAATTGCTCCAAGTATCTGGCTGATCTGAAGAGCGGCCTTGTCAAGAAGAAGAAAGAAGGTATATCTGATATACATGTTATAGATGTTCATTTCACTGGTTCTCGTTCAAGTACCTGGGTATTTGATACTGGTTCGGTTGCTCATATTTGTAACTCGAAACATGAACTAAAGAATAAACGACAACTGCTGAAAGATGAAGTGACGATGCGCGTTGGAAATGGATCCAAGGTCAATGTGATCGCAGTCGGCACACTTCCTCTACATCTACCTTCGGGATTAGTTTTAAGCCTAAATAATTGTTATTATGTACCTGCGTTGAGCATGAACATTATATCTGGATCTTGTTTAATGCAAGACGGTTATTCATTCAAGTCTGAGAATAATGGTTGTTCTATTTTTATGAATAATATCTTTTATGGTCGAGCACCACAAAAGAATGGCTTATTTCTGTTAGATCTCGATAGTAGTGATACGCATATACATAACGTTGATGCTAAGCGAATTAAATTGAATGATAATTCTACTTATATGTGGCACTGTCGTCTTGGTCATATTGGAGTGAAACGCATGAAGAAACTCCATACTGATGGATTACTTGAATCACTTGACTTTGAGTCACTTGATAGATGTGAAGCATGTCTAATGGGAAAAATGACTAAGACTCCATTTTCTGGTATGATGGAGCGAGCTACTGACTTATTGGAAATCATACATACCGATGTATGCGGACCAATGAGCGTAGCATCGCGCGGTGGTTATCGTTATGTTCTAACCTTCACAGATGATCTGAGTAGATATTGGTATATCTATTTCATGAAACATAAATCCGAAACTTTCGAGAAGTTTAAGGAATTCCAAAGTGAAGTAGAAAATCAACGTAACAAGAAGATTAAATTTCTACGATCTGATCGTGGAGGTGAATATCTGAGTTATGAGTTTGGCATGCATTTAAAGAAATGCGGAATACTTTCACAATTGACACCGCCAGGAACACCACAACGAAACGGTGTGTCCGAACGTCGTAATCGAACTCTCTTAGATATGGTTCGTTCTATGATGTCTCTTACTGATTTGCTGTTATCATTTTGGAGTTATGCATTAGAGACAGTCGCATTCACTTTAAATAGAGCACCATCAAAATCCGTAGAAACGACACCGTATGAATTATGGTTTAATAAGAAACCTAAGCCGTCGTTCCTGAAAGTTTGGGGTTGCGAAGCCTATGTAAAAAAGTTACAACCGGACAAGCTAGAACCCAAAGCGGAGAAATGCGTCTTCATAGGATACCCTAAGGAAACTATAGGGTACACTTTCTATCACAGATCCGAAGGCAAAATCTTTGTTGCTAAGAACGGAACCTTTCTTGAGAAAGAATTTCTCACTAAAGAAGTATTTGGAAGAAAAGTAGAACTTCGATGAGATTGATGAATCTATACTCGTTGATCGAGTAGCGCGATCGGAAGTTGTACACATACCGCCTACACCGGCAACAGAGGAAGCTAATGATAATGATCATGAAACTTCGAACGAGGAAACTACTGAACCTCGCAGATCGACAAGGGAACGTACCACTCCTGATTGGTATGATCCTTGTCTAAATGTCATGATTGTGGATAACAATGATGAGGACCCTGTGACGTATGAAGAAGCAATGATGAGCCCAGATTCCAACAAATGGCAAGAAGCCATGAAATCCGAAATGGGATCCATGTATGATAACAAAGTATGGACTTTGGTAGACTTACACGATAGCGAAAGGCTGTCGAGAATAAATGGATCTTCAAGAGAAAAACAGATGCTGATGGTAATATTACTGTCTATAAAGCTCGACTTGTCGCAAAGGGTTTCCGACAAATTCAAGGAGTTGACTACGATGAGACTTTCTCACCTGTAGCGAAGCTAAAATCTGTGAGGATTTTGTTAGCAATAGATGCATTTTTCGATTATGAGATTTGACAGATGGATGTCAAAACGGCGTTCCTTAATGGAGACATTGAGGAAGAGTTGTATATGGTACAACCCAAAGGTTTTGTTGATCCTAAAAATGCTGACAAAGTATGCAAACTTCAGCGTTCAATCTATGGACTGAAGCAAGCTTCGAGAAGTTGGAACCGACGCTTTGATAAGGTGATCAAAGACTTCGGGTTTATACAGTGTCATGGAGAGGCCTGTATTTACAAGAAAGTGAGTGGGAGCTCTGTAGCATTCCTGATATTATATGTAGATGACATATTATTGATCGGGAATGATATAGAACTATTAAGCAGTGTTAAAGGTTATTTGAATAATAGTTTTTCAATGAAAGATCTTGGTGAAGCATCGTATATATTAGGCATCAAGATTTATAGAGATAGATCAAGACGCCTAATAGGGCTATCACAGAGTACATATCTGGACAAGATTCTAAAGAAGTTTAGAATGGACGAAAGTAAGAAAGGGTTCTTACCTATGTTACCAGGCAAGGTCTTGAGTAAGACTCAAGGACCGGCTACGGCAGAAGAAAGAGAAAGGATGAGTAATATCCCCTATGCCTCGGCAATAGGATCTATCATGTATGCCATGCTATGTACTAGACCGGATATATCACATGCTGTTAGTTTGACTAGCAGATATCAAAGTGATCCAGGAATGGAACACTGGACAGCGGTCAAGAATATCCTGAAGTACTTGAAAAGAACTAAGGATATGTTTCTTTGTTATGGAGGTGACCAAGAGCTCGTTGTAAACGGTTACACCGATGCAAGTTGGAACACTGATCCTGATGATTCTAAGTCACAGTCTGGGTACGTGTTTATATTGAATGGTGCTGCGATGGCTGGGCAAGCTCGAAGCAGTGCACGGTGGCGAAGTCTTCAACAGAATCAGAGTACATAGCGGCTTCAGAGGCTTCATCAGAAGCGGTATGGATGAAGAGGTTCATTGTAGAGCTCGGTGTGGTTCCTAGTGCATTGGACCCATTAATCATATACTGTGATAACATGGGTGCCATCGCCAATGCACAAGAGCCAAGGTCACACAAGAGGCTGAAGCATATCAAGCTGCGTTACCACTCGATTCGCGAGTACATCGAAGATGGAGAAGTAAAGATTTGCAAAGTACACACTGATCTGAATGTAGCAGATCCGTTGACTAAAGCTCTCCCTAGGGCAAAGCATGACCAACACCAGAATGCCATGGGTGTTAGGTATATTACAATGTAATCTAGATTATTGACTCTAGTGCAAGTGGGAGACTGAAGGAGATATGCCCTAGAGGCAATAATAAAGTTGTTATTATTTATATCTTTATGTTTATGATAAATGTTTATATATCATGCTATAATTGTATTAACCGAAACATTAGTACATGTGTGATATGTAGACAACAAGAAGTCCCTAGTATGCCTCTTAAACTAGCTTGTTGATTAATGGATGATTAGTTTCATAATCATGAACATTGGATGTTATTAATAACAAGGTTATATCATTGTATGAATGATGTAATGGACACACCCAATTAAGCGTAGCATAAGATCTCGTCATTAAGTTATTTGCTATAAGCTTTCGATACATAGTTACCTAGTCCTTATGACCATGAGATCATATAAATCACTTATACCGGAAAGGTACTTTGATTACACCAAATGCCACTGCGTAAATGGGTGGTTATAAAGGTGGGATTAAGTATCCGAAAAGTATGAGTTGAGGCATATGGATCAACAGTGGGATTTGTCCATCCCGATGACGGATAGATATACTCTGGGCCCTCTCGGTGGAATGTCGTCTAATGTCTTGCAAGAATATGAATGAGTTCATAAGAGACCACATACCACGGTACGAGTAAAGAGTACTTGTCAGGAGACGAGGTTGAACAAGGTATAGAGTGATACCGAAGATCAAACCTCGGACAAGTAAAATATCGCGTGACAAAGGGAATTGGTATTGTATGTGAATGGTTCATTCGATCACTAAAGTCATCGTTGAATATGTGGGAGCCATTGTACCTGTCTGCGATACACAGAAGAAAAGCGAGGTCGTCGTCTTCCCCGTCGTCGACAGCGCAGAGGAGGAGCTCGGCCACGTCCTCGACGAGGATAAGCACGCCGCCGGACGTCGTAGACCATCTCTGAACCTCGTACAAGTTTCTCGCGTCCGAGCCTATCCCAATTGCGCCAAGATTCACGCCCAATCCACCTCAGTTGTCATCGAGGCATCCCGGCCACTGCCGCCGGCGAGGTGACGAACTAGACCTCGTCGTGGCCTATAAATACGCCCAGAGCTCCGCACTGAAACCCTAATGTCTCGCCGTCCATCCATTCTCTCTCAGTCACCCTCTATCTCTCTCAATTGACCAAGCTCACCGGCAGTCCTTCTCCGGCTAGCCGTCGATAGAAGCCACCCCGGAGCCAACCGTTAGGTCGAGGGGGTGCGCCTTGGCGTATAGATCACCTGGGAGCAAGCAGGCATCAAGGGGAGCTCGGAGCAGGGCGAATTTGATCGTTCCTTTCTCAGTACATCGCCGGGAATGGCGAATTCATCGCCGTCTCCGTCGACAATCGCCGGAGCTGATCGCACCTTGAGCTTCAAGGTGAGCTTGCGCATCTCTGGACCCCTCTATTGCTTCCTGGCATCAACCGTAGCCGTAGTTCGTGTGCTCGCCGGGGTAAAACGCCGCGGGACATGGTCGCCGGCGTAGCTCCGGTGATCCCCTCGCCCAACTAACACCACCATCGTGCTCAGTAGCTCGAGGGGAGTCGGAAAATCCTATTCGCGCGTCCCGGGAGGTCATAAATCGGCGGCGCTATTTCTGTCTGGTCGCCGGCGTCAAGCCGCCGGCGAAGCTGACGTGGTCAGTTGGCCCCACGCGTGGTTGCTGACTAGTCTTCGCAAGCGTGGCGGTCGACGTGGCCTAGCCCCCACCTGTCTGTCTCTGGGTGTGTAATCGAAACGGTATGTTTAAACTATTTAGGTTTAATTTCAAATTCCAGTAAATAGTTGAAACTTTGTAAAATCATATAAAATTCATTTCAACTCAGAAAATTATGAATAAGATATCAAAATGTTCAAAAAAATAAACTCTATTCAAATAAAATATAAAACAAAAATGTGTGTCAAAATAAAAATTCACTTATTTTTAACTTTATTAATTATGCCATTTCAATTATTTAAAATACAAATTGAATTCAATAAATAATTATGTTCCAAAATTAAATTTTAACTATTCAGTAACTAAGTAAAATGTTAAGATTAATTTTATTTATCATATTTGCATTAACTTAATTATTAGTGGTAATTCCTAAACCCTAATTTGCAAATTACTATTTTCTATTTTCTTTTAATAATAATAACTCAAGAAAATATTATAAGCCAATATTATTTTGGTAATTCAAAACTTATTTAATTAAACATATTTAGTTAACAAGTCATTATTTTAAAAACCTAACAATAATTAGGAAACCCTGATTTCTAATTAAACCCTAACTAGTAATTATTTTAATTCTTAAACCCTCTAAAAATTAATAGCATGTTAAAATTATTAATAACTCTATTTCAAGTACTTAATCACATTAGTTCTAGTACCAAATATTACTTTAAGAATTGGATCATAATTTAGAAACCCTAGTTTTAATATAAGTTAGAATCTAGATCCTATTATTGTATGTGATCATTTGAAAATGTTTTAACCCTAAACCCTAGTTGCTTATCACATGTGATCATGTGAATGTCACCATACATAGAGAACCATATTATGTGATCCACAAATACAAGTCATGATCCACTAGCATAAAACCAAGTCACATGAGATTATCATTCCATGTCCCTATTCAAACCTATATGATTTCCTAAGTGCCACCTAGGATAAACCCTAACTTATTAATTGAATTAATACCATTGATCACTATTCCTATATACCATACCATTAAGGTCAGCCTCAATTATAAAACCCTAGTAGAACCATAATGATAAACCCTAATACCAATCTTGTGTAGTAATGCACATCACATGCTCCTACTCCACTACACCCTACTTAGGAAATGATAAACCACTTAGCTGGGCAACCATTAGAGATTACTTAGTTAAGTAGTTGTGAAGCCATAGTAAACCTAATAGCAAACCTATGGAACCATCTTAATAACCATCCTTTGATATGATGTATATGGGAAACCATAATAATAACCCTACTATTATTTGCTACATATAGACCCATACCAAGTTAAGAACCAACTAGTTCCTATTAAAGAACTACATGAACCCAATAGTAAACCCTAGAGTTACATAGCTCCTATGTATAGTAACTCATATTCTTATTTTACCTGTTCTTCAAAAGTTATTCTTTCGAAGTACAGATGTCAATCAAACCTTAGAAGCCCTAATCCTTCTTTGAAATACTCATTAATTTTTAAACAACATGTTCTTCAAAAGTTATTCTTTTGAAGTATAGTATAAGTACTCATCAACCATGTTCTGTAGAACTTAAAATTGACAAATGTTCTTGCATATTATTCCACCACTATTCTTTATGTGTATGATTATTATGATGTCTTTTATCACTTGGTTATGCTACTAATATAACCAAACCCTAATAAGAACCTTGTTTGAGAACCATTGTAAAAGTGCAACCAACCCTAAAGAAATCTTTACAACTCATACATCCTAAATCGTCGAGGTTAGGTTACGCTCAGGACGATTGCATCTCATACTATGCATTATAGCATCTTTGCTAGTTCTTTAAACATTGTCCTTACCGGACGATGATGGTATTTCAGCATTTGGAGTTATCACGTATCGAAGCTTTTGCCTGCATAATCTTGCAGTCAAGAAAGGCAAGTTCATCGCTTGCTCATGTCATTTGATTATTTGTATCAAACTATATGCAAAGTACTATACTTATCACTCATGCATTGAAAAGCAAAGTATTATTTTACAATTATGAATATGACTATGTGGTGGGCAATGGAACCATGGTATGTGTTGATATGGTGGAGGTTCCATTGCATGGGTACTACTCATCTAGGACTAAGTACCAATGCCGTCCAGTGATTCTAGCGTCGTACATATCGCGTTGACCATAAGATCTATAATGGCTCTGGGGAAGTCAGCTGTATCTTTTCCCTTCTGCACGCCAACGGATTGGTAGAGCCGCGGGGTGTTGGAGGCACTGCCGTAGGTTGGGATAGCTTTTTAAATCCCCATCCGTATGTGATGTTGGGCTCTACGATCTATGATGGATTGTCCAAAGTGCACCGTGAGTAAAGCTGTATTATCGGGAGCTACTGGGGGTGTACGGGTGGACAAAAGGGTGGGTTTGCAGTCGCGGAGAAGGCAGTGATTGGCTTGGACCTTACACCTGGCCCCACACCACGGAAGTGTGGACGGGAAAGTACACCCGGTTGGTATCAAGGATAAGTTCTCTTATGGGAAAAGTAACGCACCTCTTCAGAGTGTATCAAATTGTGGCTGTCACTCCCTGTTCCGGGAAGGGAACTGCGAACGCGGCAGGAAAGGAACTCCACGAAGTTCTGGTCAACATGTGAAGACTGACGGGCATAGTTTTCAGAATAAAATAAACCTTTTGAAGAAATGTTTATGAAAACTTGCATTGGCCTATGAATTTCTGGTCTATGGCTGTAGCTAGTGCATGATACACATATTTCCTAATATGAACTTGCTGAGTACGCTCGTACTCATTCTATCCCTTTTGAACCCCCTTCTTAGATCAAGGCACCGAAGGAGAAACTACCGGGGAACTCGAAGACAAAGGAGTCAACTGCAACAAGATGAAGAATCCAGTCAAAGAAGTCAATGGAGTCAACTTCTGCATCAGCTATAATGGAAACCTCAACTAGTAATAGAAGGGAACCTTTCCCTAATCCTAGCACCTAAGTAGCTAGAATTCTATAGCAAGCCAAGTAGCTCTTAAACTTGAATTAGCAATAAGATAGACTACGAATCGTTCTTCTGGAGCTTTATTTGAAGTTTTACCTCACTGTAAAGTAGGAGGTTGTGTTGATCTTATGTGAACAGTTCGTGTGTACTTCTATAGACATACCTTGGACTCGCATATGTTTCTGTTGTACCACTCTGAGAGATGTAATATGAGTGGAACGGTGTTTCACTTGTGTTATATCAACGACTTGTGTACTACACCATGCAGTGGTACGCTGGGTCATCACAACTAAAGGATCCCCCATTTAGTCCCGGTTTAAATATGCACCGGGTCTAAAGGCCCCGCCATGTGGTGCGGCCAGGGCGCTCGAGGTGGAGGACCTTTGGTCCCGGTTCGTGGTACGAACCGGGACTGGAGGTTCTCTGCCGCAGCAGAAAATTGCCGTTTCTCTGCCGCGGCTGAGTTTCAGCAATGCATACATATCATTCAAGAAACCACAAAACATCGTCATGAATATATAGACATCGTCAACAGTACACATAATGCATGCATATTTACAATATAAAGTCGGACCTCTTTACTAAATCTATCTCATATGCCTAACGACTACGAAGTACACGATCAAGATCTACGAACTTCCGATAGTACTCTCCAGTTGGGGCAATGACCTTGTTAAGAAAGAATCCCGCGAGTTCCTCTTGAATTGCTCGTATGCGATCCTCCGTTATGAGAGTGTCCCGTAGGCGTATCATCTATATTAAAAAAAGGAGATCAATATATATATATATGAATGGAACTCAATACAATTGATGGTAATAAGATTAATTGTGAAATATTGTTCACGTACACGAGTGTGGTGTATAGCTTCCACCGCATCCCTGTGACAGGCCATCTCACGAATGAAGTTGCAGATGTAGTATCCACATAAGTTATTCCCGGGTTCCTGCCTCATACACTTTACGAAAAAAATAGTTCGATCAAACTAGTAATCAAGCATCGTATTGAAAGAAAATATCAAAAAGATTCACAGACATAGCTATATATATAGTACTACTTACAGGATAATCTTTAACTGTAAGCTCCGATTTTCATTTACTCGGAACAGTATTGATGAACCGTTTTCAAGCCCTGTCCGGCAAAGAAAAAATAAGTAAATAAGTTATTGATTAGTTGATGATATCGTCGAATTAGAACAGATAAAGATGCCGATACGAAATTGATTGATATCCCATTAGCAAGAAATGAGTATGTAAGGCTCGCACCTTTTTCTAATATATATATTGATGTTCAATATGGAGTAATTTACTTGCTGCATAATTGCTATATTTCAATTTACATTTTCTTCATGCCGATGCTAACCAAAATTTAGTTACTCCCTCCATACTGGTTTAGGGGACAATTACGCACTTCGAGAAACAAGTTTAACTACACATTTGGTCAACAAAATATGAGATATATGCTATAATAATTATACCATCGAATTCGTATTCAAAAAATGTTTCCAATAATATAATTTTTGTAATATATGTGTTATATTATGTTGATCAAATTAGTAGTCAAACTTATTTCTCGAAATACGTATTTACTCATTAATCTAATTAATCCGGTATGGAGGAAGTATCACCAATTAGCGTCAGATTAATCATAGTGGGAAGTAACATAGAGTAGTAACATGCACATGTGACTACTGTATGTTACTACCTTCATAGTGGTTAGTAACATCAAAGTAGTATCATATATGTCTTCATTAATTAGCTTATATACTCATTGTATCTTGAGAAGTGTGATGTTACAGTAACTAGCTATGTTACTCCATCCTCCTCTCTCCTCATTAACTCACTGCCACATAAGCAAATTTGCTGAGTTGAATATTTAGTTACTAGTGAAGTTACTCTCACTATGAGTAGTCTCATGTCATATCTCAGACTGCTCATAGTGGGAGTAACATAGCTAGTAACATCACACATCTCAAAGCATTTTGGTGATATGGAATGCTAATAAATGAAGAAAGAGAGTGAGGTGGTAACTAGCTATGTTACCATAACATCACACACTTCGAGGCAAGATAATTCTACAACATAATAAATAATACAATGCATGACACCACATATAAGTTACTACCCACTATGAAGGTATTAACCTAGACTAGTAACATGACATATGTTACCAGTCTAAGTTACTCCCACTATGACCAGCCTCAGACATAAGCTCCATCCCCAGCCCAGCTCTGGGCTCTTCTGCTCCGAGCACTCAAATGGCCATCACAAAACATTTCCTCGGCTCATTTTTTATTGGGTTAATTGGATTCATGCGATTTTGAAAAATGTCACTGCAATTTTCAACTTTTGAGACATGCCACTCCAATTAACGAATACTTCTATAGATGTCACTGCCGTCATTAGAGCTCATTTTTGGTCAAAAATCTGTCAAATATTCATCATGTATTCTCTGTCGGACGAAATTACCCCTAGCCAAAATAAGAACATGCATCTCCACGCCGAGTGAATTACATAAAACTACCACATTTGCGGCAGCTGTAACGCGTCAGTACCATTCCTGGTTTTTTTTGCTAAAAACTACCACTGCTGAGGTAACACGTAACAGACCACGCAAACGGTCGGGTGAGAGCTGTTTAAGCCTTCTGGGCCCACTGTCAGGACGAACGGCCGTCTTCTCGCCGTTAGGCCGTGGATGGTTTTGACCGAGCCCGTCGGTTCCGACCGCACCAGTCCACCATTTCCCGGTCGAGCAGTTTCGTTTCCCGCTGAGATGGAGGAGCCGACGAACCCCGGCGGTGGCGGCGGCCACGGCGGCGGAGAGCAGGGCTGGTGGAGTGGAGTCTCCAGTGGCGGCGAAGGACAGGGCGGCGGAGGCCATGGAGTGGACGCCGGAAGCGGCATAGACGACCTGGATGAGCTATGGCCGTCGCGGGCGTCGAATTCGGCGGTGATGCTCGCTCAGATTTGGGTGGACAACCCTGAATCGAGCGAGCGATTCAGTTACGGCCTCGGAGGAAGAGAGTAAGTACCTTATTCTTGTCTCTGATTTGGGGATTCGTTGATGTTTTGGCCACATTGGGGATTTAAGGGTTAGGGTTTACTGATTTGGGGATTTATTGTACTGCTGTAGCTTGGATCCAGAAGTGTGGGAAGTCAAAATTCACTTAGATGGGATGGATAACGTAGAGAGAAGAATTGCACGTGATGACATAACTGTTATGAATTTGTATGCAATGGTAGAGACACAGGGATTCGGTTTCAGTGATACTCTGTACTGCAGACAGGGCGATGACATGGTACTTATTCAGAGCAATGAGCAGATATATCAGTTGCTTGAGTATTTTGAGGATACCCAAGTGATTACCTTGTCAGTGAAGAGAGGGAGGAAGAACAAAGCTGTTGTGTCTGATGCTGTGGAAGCAAAAGCAGATGAAGGCATTGCAGGATCTCAGTCTGCTTCATGCATTATCAAATATGCAGACCCTGTTGTCTATGATCTTACTCCTCCACCTGTTTATGCTATTGATGGTGAAGGCACTGTATTTGCAAGTCAGAGTTCTTATTTTGCTACTCAAGAGAGCAGCAATGATGAAGCACATGAAATTCCTGATCTCAATGAAGCAAGCAATGTTGACCTGGACTTTGACATGGGTGTTGCTGATTTCAACATGATGGAGGAAATGAGGAGGAAGGAACAAGCTGAGGTAGCTGAAAGGATTGAGGAGATGAGGAAGCAGAGAATGGATCCTTTGCTGCATTGTGAAGGAGATACTGACATTGAAGACCTGTTTGTTACTGAAGAAGTTGATGCTGTCCCTCTTGATTCAGTTCCTCCTATAATTGCACCTGAACCTGTAGCCATAGTTTTACCTGAGAAGAATAGGAAGAGGAAGGGACCAACTGTGAGATCCCATTCATCTGTTCAAATTGATGATGTTCTTGACTGGAAGCCAGAAGCAGTTGAAGACATGGATGCTGGTTATGTTGATGATATGGATGATGACCAATTTGAACCACTCAGTATGGTTCCACCCAAAGGAGGAAGAAAGAGTAGAGCAAAGAAGATGCCTCCAAGGAAATGGTATGATGAAAGGAGGCTGCAGCCACATGAGCAGCTATGTCTGAAGATGTGTTTCAGATATATGCATCAATTCAGAGAGGCATTGATTAACCTGCACATTTCACAGAGTAGAAATTATGTGTATCACAGAAATTCTAATGTGAGAATAAGTGTGCAGTGCATAAAAGAGAATTGCCCTTTCTACATTGTTGCTTCAGAGATAAAAGGTGAGAAAACATTTGTCATAAGGAAGATGCAGCTAACCCATACTTGTGACACAACAACTGACACAACAAGAGTGAGTTCAAGATGGTTGGCTAGGAACTATGAAGCTGCATTTAGGTCAGATCCAAATGCTAGCATTCAGACACTGATAGATAGTGCTAGGCAACAGCATGGTGTTGAAATCCCTAGAATGATGGCCTACAGGGCAAAAAACTTGGCTCTTGATGCAGTGTTAGGTGATCATAGACAACAGTATGTCAGGCTTAGGGATTTTGCACAAACTGTCATTGACACTAACCCAGGAAGTAGGGTGATTGTGACAACTGTGACTCCACCACCCTCTCAAGAGAATCCTCATCCTGGGCCCTCTTTCCATGGTTTATTTTTCTGCATCAATGGAGCCAGAGAAGGTTTCCTTAAGGGCTGCAGGCCATTTATAGGTGAGCCAGAGAAGGTTACTTGATATGCTTGTTTTTCTGCATGGTTGGCTTGATGTTTGTTGTCTAACTTAAACACAAGCTGTCTCCAACAGTTGAGGCCAGACTTGCTTATGAGGAAGAACAAGCATGTGGTTAGTACTATGAACAATTTGTTGATTTGAGCTGATAATAATTTTTTTCTTTTGCATTGCTATGACATATCTGTTCTTGTGTGCAGCAACCAAGTGAAGGTGCTGATCCAGATGGTTCATCTTGTGCATCTCAACCTGCTGCTGCAACAGCCCCTGCTCCAACAGCTCCTGCTGCAAGAGCACCTGCTCCAGCAGCTCCTGCTCCAAGATCACCTGCTCCAAGAGCACCTGCTCCAACAGCTCCCTCTCCAAGAGCACCTGCTGCTTACCAACCAAGTACTGCAAGCTCCACCTATGTGCCAAGGAGCCATTTCATTCCACCAAGAGCTGCTGCAACAGATGGACAAGGACCTGGGCCAGCTTACAAAAGAACAAGAACCTGGGGATACTTCAACTGTGGGTATGCTCCAGATGCTGAAGAAGGTGGTTCTAACAGTTGATCTGTTGTAGTAGATGATCCAGTGGTTCAAACAATGTAGTAGATGATCCAGTGGTTAATCCAGGAATTATTGGTGCTTTTGCTGACTTGCCTGTTGCAGTACTAGTTGGACTAATCCACTAGTTTATGTGCAGTCACTTTTGCTTGTGAATGATGAACAAATGCAGTACTAGCTGCTGAATCAACAAGCTGGGGCTTTTGGTGAATTTTCTGGTGCATTTTCTGTTAATATATGTGTTGCTTCTGTCAGTCAATACTTACCTGAATTTGCTGTCGCTTTTTCTGTTAATATATGTGTTGGTTCAGTCAGTCCAATTATGCTGAATTTGTTGCTCTTCTGCTGAAACTTGGTGTGACCAAAAACTGGCGGCGCCGCTGTGATGATGCTGCCGCCGGTGACCATAAAATGGCGGCGCCGCCGTGCTGACAACAAACAGCATTTGCTGTTATACACACAAACAGACCAATTGCTGTTACACACACACCCACACAACAGACAGCATAATTTGCTGTTACACACACACAACACACATCAATGAATCAACAACACAATTCACTTAGCAATGATTCAACAACACAATTCACTTAGCAATGATTCAACAACTGGTTCAACAACACAAAGACATAGACTGATCCAACACAAACAGATCACCAACAAATCCCACAGTTTAACAGGATAGATCAAACTACTTAATTATTACAAGGCCAACATTCATTCAGCACATATCTCAGCTATTTTCTTCAACTTGTCCTTGTGGACATGGTGGGCCTTGAGAAGATCTGCCACATAGTACTCCAGCTGTCTCTTTTCTTCCTTCAAACTGGCAACCATTCCCTCTGCCTCTAGCCTCTTTGCAACCTCAACCTCCACCTTCTTCTTCTCTTCCATCAAAGTGGCAACATCTTCTTCTGCCTTCAGCCTCCTTGCCATCTCAAACTCCAGCTTCTTTTTTTCTTCCTTTAAACTAGCCACCTGTAGCTCTGCCTCCTGCCTCTTTGCAACCTCAAGCTCATGGCTGGTTGCCTCTGCAACATACTCCAGAGTGTCACCTAACTGCTTGTGTAGCTCCAAGTTCTTCTTCTCTAAATCCCTTTTCTGTAGGACTAGCTGGTAATTCTTAGTAGCATACTCCACATTCCCATGGATTCTTGAGTCCCTCTCCTCCTCATACATAGTCCAAATTTTTACCAGAGATTTCTTGAGTGTACATGGCCACTCATGATCAACCCAGTGAACTGTATCACACATCACCTCCTCCTAGATAACACAACACATGAATATTAATGCAATGCACTTGCTCAATTGAATTACATATAAAGTATCAGAAAAAGGATGAATTCTACTAGGCAGTACTAATATATGCAGTACACAAATCATATATGCAGTAAACAAATTATACAACAAAGCTTTCTAGGCAGAGATGAATTGTAATTGCACTAGGGATATATAAATATAGGCAGCTATAAATTCTTTATGTACGGATTAATTATATATGAATGCTCTATACATAAATTGATTTATATATAGACAGACATTATTTATATATGCAGTAGGGAACAGATAATATCACAACCTATGTCGAACTAAATTGCTAGTTATCAAAATACAATAAACTTGGAAAATAACCTACCTTACATCCACATCCAAGGAATCTCCTACCAGTGTTTGCCCCTTCAAAGCAAACATACCTATACATAGGCATGTCATGCTTGCATCTCAGATCACAATCCTCATACCCAGTGAACTCAGGAAATAAAATGCTCTCTGGCATCTAAAGCATGGCAAACGAAGCAAAAATTAAACCTCCAGAGAGACGAATCGGAGCTGAATCGGAGCTTCAATCGGAAAATTTCCCAAATCTTGGCAAACCCTAACCATACATACCGGTGGACGGGGGCTAATGTCGTGCCCGTGGTCGAACTCCGACAGGAGGCTGTCGTCGGTGCTTTCTCCGTCGCTCCACGAAGGCATTGACGGCGGCGGAGGGACACGGCGGCGCTGCGCCTCGGCGGCGGAGGAGAGAGGCACAGAGGAGGAAGATGGTGGCGCGACGGTGCGACTGCTGCGGTCTGGTGCGGTCCGACCCGACCAAGCCGTCTTAACCACCTCCGTTCCACGACCTAACGAGAAGAAACGGCCGTTCGTCCTGACAGTGGGCCCAGAAGGCTTAAACAGCTCTCACCCGACCGTTTGCGTGATCTGTTACGTGTTACCCCAGCAGTGGTAGTTTTTAGCAAAAAAATCCAGGAATGGTACTGACGCGTTACAGCTGCCGCAAATGTGGTAGTTCTGTGTAATTCACTCCTCCACGCCCATCTCCCCACCGCCGCGGCCAACTCCATCGCAGTGCCGGTGGCCAACTCCATCATGGTGTCGCCTCCTGCAGATGGAAAAGCCTCCCGAAGCTCCTCTTCATCCAGAGTACATCACCTCCTCCTCTCTCCTTCCCCATCGTCTCCTCGACAAGACCCGAAGGTCGTCGGCGGCGCGCCTCGTCAAGTCGTCGATTTGGGATGCCCGAATCAAACTGAAATCACCATGAGCATTGCCGCGCCGTTCTTGTCCTTTCAGCCAACTGAATCAAGCCGGGACACACCGTGACGGGTGAATCGAGCCTTTCTTCCCCGCCTCCGGCCGAGGCTTTGTCGGGCGATTCCGTCGCCGACGCCCCTCCTCCGACCACGTCGAGGTCGAGCACGCAGCCGTCCTCAGGGGCCTCTTCTCCGTCTCCGACGCCCCTCCTTCGTCGCCGAAGTCCCTCATCCTACCACGTCGAGCACGCAGCCGACAGCGGAGCTGTTCCCCGACACCCAGTGTGTGCCCTACGCCGTTTCTGCCATGCCGCGCGCGCCGGCGTTTGGTCGTCCGTCCGATACAGAATATGTGATGAATATTTGATAGAGTTTGATCAATTTTTGACCAAATATGAGTTCAGTGGCATCTGTACAAGTAATTGGAGTGGCATTTTTCGAAAGTTGGAAATTGTAGTGGCATCTTTCAAAATCGCATGAATTGAAGTGGCACTTATCTAATTAACCTTTTTTTTATTCGTGTATATCTCTGAAATTCTTCACCTCTTTCTCATATAGGCTAATTTGTAAGCTTATTGCAGATCTAATCACTTCAGACTGATGCTTCAAACATTTTTGCAGGAAGGATTGCGATCAGTGGTACACACATTGATCTTCAGTACAAGCAAGATAGGCTCTTTTTGCTATGAACAATGAGTACCAATTCTTATGCAGCCAGATATTCCTTCTTTAAAATTTTCAAAAAGCATAACTATGCACAGATCATACCCTATATTCTTCAACTATTAGTCATAAATCTTTTACATATTACAGTTTAGACTATTTCCGCAGCAACGTGCTAGGTCTCATCTAGTTTGTGAAAGGGAATGAGACCAAGACACGGTGGAGAGGGCATTGTCGAAAAGCTAGGGACGCGTTAGAGAAGGGCGGCGCCATTGCATCTCCTGGTCGCCGACGAGGTGGAGTGGGTCGGCCAGCTACCTGCCTCCAGCTCGTGCCGACGAGTTCGCCGGCATCGGCACCGCGTGGCTTGTTCCCGCTGCTACCTGATCGCCTCCTCATGCGCCTAGCCACCTTCTAGCCTCCCAGCGAGCCCGGCCACCTACTGGCCTCCCCGCATACCTAGACGCTTGCCATGGTCGAGGCGGCGGCCCTGCTTGTCTGTCCGCCGTCCCGCGTCCCGCGTGCCGCTTGAACGCCATGAACCCCTCCTAGACGCTCTTCACCTCCACCACTGCGTGAGAAGCCACCGACGATGTCGGTCAACCCACGACCAGCGGAGGTGACCCAAGGTGGCACGAGATGAGAATCGGGAAGATCTGCTAGGGTTTGACATCCCCATACTGCCCACTCGAGAGAAAAAACGGAGAAGCACGGGAGAGGACATGGTTTCTAGGGATGTGGCTGAACGAGAGAGGCTGGGGCGGTCGACAAGAGGTAACAACGGTGGTGTAGCATCGGGTACGGTGGCGCCTCGCCGTCCGCCACACACGTACGGGCTAGGAGGGGGAAAACAAATGGGAACACGTGTTGATACTCGTTTTGGGCCCATGGCTAATCAAGAACATAATTCGGTGTTCGGCGTGACAGATGTATTGCTCATTTAGGAGACACCATGTCCACCATTCCAAGTTGTGCCATGATCCGGCTTGATAGCCGATTATGCTAGCAGTCAGAGGTGATTTCGAGGATCGATATATGAAGGCTTCCACTAGAGCTCCTTTAAGATGACCTCAAATGAATAAGTCATATAGATGAAAGTTGTGTGCCTCGTCGAAACAAGCAACTTTGGTTTTTGAGTCATCGCGATCTGATTTAGTATGCAATTTTCGGAGCTAAAATACTGCTGAAACTCGAATTACCGGAGATGGGACGCCCGACCATAGAGGCCTCTAAGGACGGGCGCGAGCGGAGTTGGGCACAGACGAAAACGTCGGGATTGATCGTTTTTCTTGCTACCTCAATTGAGCGATCAATATGAACTCGGATGGAAAACTGGTCAACATGAAAGTTCTTCGTTTTTTTGGGACGAACAACTTTGTTGTTTACGACATTTTGATTTGAGATCGTTTACTTCCTCAAAAAGGCCCCTCAAGGTGCAGATATGTTTCTGACCGAACAGTTATGAAAAGTTCGGACTAAACCATCTGAGTTAGACCCAAACTAGGGTTTTGGACGTGAATCCAACCCTCTTTCTTGCACGAAAAGTCCAGCCGCTCCTTATATACTTGAGGGGTGCAGGCCGATTGAACCAACACCAATCGAACAAACACATCTACTACTTTTTCGTGTTCATCTACTTTTTATCTCTCCTACCTTGTATATTTTTTTTGAGGACGTGGGCATAGCCTAGTGGTTGGGGTCGCAGTGGCGCACCCCAACGACCAGAGTTCGAATCCTGTCAGAAACGAATTTCTGGAATTCTCACGCCGAGGTCATGCTTCTACTATATCATTTAGTGTCTAGTTCCTCCTAGCACTAATTCATTTTTTTACCTTGTATCTTTCTTCTCGTTCTTCGTTGTTCTTCAGGATTGGAGGCTGCGAATCCACGAGGTCCTAGGGGCGGTCAGGCCGACCAAGGGCAGCCCATAGCCGCCGCAAGCCCTGACGGGGTCCCTCCCGGGCGAGTGGGGTTTCGGGTCTACAAAAGAGCCCGCCGGACTGTCTTGCGTATCGCGCTTCCGGCGAGCCTCCCTCGGCACGTGCTGCCGCGCATCGCGCTCGACGTCGAGGGTACACGGTGACGTGTTCGTGTGCGAACACACTTTTTGGCGACTCCGCTGGGGACGAAGCTTCGAACGGTCTCCAGCCCGTTCTTGCTACAAAAAGACCGTCATCAAGAAGCTGCAGTCTACAACGGTATCATGAATCCTCAATCTCCTTATGTAGACACAAATAGCTCTTATATTGATGTTGTAAATAATCTGATATATGTACTGTATCGGCTAGCCCTAGTTATTACTATGTGCAAAAGCCGATACAAAATAATCTCCATATTAGCAACTTGCAACAGGTATCGAATTCTTATGCATCGGCGACCCCGGAAATTCATATGCCGATGAACAACATAATGAGTTCAGTTAATCAATATGAAACACCCAATGTTAGAAATTTTAGTAGCATACAAGATAGTGTTTCATCGTTTTATTCATTGGTAGATAGTTCACAATATATGGTTTCACCTGTATGCATGCAGATGAATAGGGAAATTGGACATGCTACTACTAGCTATTTGGCTAATTATCCTGAACCATCATATGCTGCACCTTATGATACTAACTTTTCAGCACCATATGCAACTAGAGATACTCATAATTCGGCTACACACCTCCACAATGGTTATAGCCGAATAAGTGGAGATTCAATAGAAGCTCAGGTGCCATCATCTATTGATGTAGCGTATGAGAACAATGATTGGAAGGGAAAACTTGCAGCTGAGTTCAAGAAGCTAAATGCTCTTCACCTAGAGCTACAAGAAAGACCACATGATATTGCAGCAATACAAGCATATGAGGCATACAAAAAGAGACGTGAAGAGGAGCGCCAAGCATTCAATATCAAGTTTTGTCCCACACAGTTACCAGATTTCGGCAACACTTCATTGCCGAAAGAAACAGAGCACATAGGAGGGCAAACCTATCCAATTTGGGCTGAGGCAAAAGCAAAATTTATGGCCCATACAAAGAAAGTCAAGCCAATGCTCACAGGGAATAGTGTCGGTGACTTCACCACGCCGACTTCTGAGGAATTGCCCGCAGAATATCAACAAGCCTATGAAGTACTAAAAAAGAGGCGTAAGGAGGAATTTGAGGAGCGTAAGAGCAAACTCGAGGAGAAGTATGAAGAGGAAGATCTGCAGGAGTTTCTTGCAAGCCTCAAAAAAGGTCATCAAGATAATATTACTCAATTTGAAGAAATGAAGTCCCCTCCTCCACGCAGCAATCAAGTTGAACCCTCTGAAACATCGAAGCAAGAAGAAGAAGCTTTGCATAGTAACCAAATCAATGAAGAAGATAAAGATGGTTCTGCTAGTATGGTTAATTCGGTTATTGAAAAAGCCGAATCAAAAAGTACATGTGTTGAATCCATTGAATCAAAAGATGCAAGCTTTGTTGTTCTCTGGATGTAAGGGAGCTTACATACTTCCCTACGAGTGTTGTGCGAAAGGAATTGACGAACATCAAGAGCAGCAAAATATAGCCGAACAATGTTCGGTTGATGAAGAGCATCATAGTGAAGATGTACATAATTCAGAACATCAAGAAGACAAGACATTTGAGAGTCGTCCAAATACAGGGAAATATATTGTTCAAGTCATGCAACCATCATACTCTCCCAACGTCTTCAAAGAGGTATATCTAGCAAATAATTTACTGATTTTTCGATTTGGTCAAAGCCATATTGTTGATGCATCTATCAGCAAGATTTTCATCAGAAACTTTGAAAGACCAATGAGGAGAAGTAATTTCTTTGTTAGAAATATAATTGCTACACAACATATCGGTCAACATGTTGTACCATTTAGAAAGACCTATATTGAAAACTTATTACAACCAAGGCTTTCCACATTGTTTCATTTGAATTTTATATCTACATGGGTAGCTTTGCTTACTTCATACTTGGCTTACATTTGGTCTCAAGTGAGACATGTGTGTTATAACTATTTTGGTTTCAGAAATTCAAAGCCAAGGTTAGTGTCTTGTGATAAAGCCGATGATACAATAACAACTTATTCAAACTCATCAGAAAAAGGGTGTAAAAATCAACACATAGCTGAATGGGGTGATGTAAAATCTAAACCATTCGTTTGCTTAATTTCAAAGCCGTTTTCACAGCAAGATCGGCTGGAAGATAAAAGGTGTACCTTTAGTTTGAGCATGTGTGATCATATCTTTGATGTATTGCTGAAGCGTGATTATATTAGAATCCTTGGTCACAATGTTGAGCCATTAGCACAAGGACGAATCTATTGCAAGTTGCATTATTTGTTTGAGCATAGTACTCATAATTGCACCATGTTTCATAAAATAGTACAATCGGTTGTAGATAAAGGACGATTGCAATTTGTTGAAACACAAACAGATAGCCAATCTATTTTGATTGGTATGAATGATCAAAAGTTTTTGGATCGGTTACCTGTAGCCGATTCATATGATGATGAGAAGGTACACACGAAAGATAATGGGATTAAGCTTTCAAGTGAAGAAATTATTGAAGAGCATGTTGAAGATATTCTTGAAGCTGGGTGTTCCATTGAAGCTACACCAAGGACATCAAGCACTGGGGAGCAACAACAAAATTCAAACACTAGTAGGGAAACACTTATAGGTGGAGTTTAGTTCTGTGGCGCACCATTAAAAATGCGCCACATAAAGTTATTTTGTGGCGCACGAGGCAATGTGCGCCACAGAAATAGCTTAATTTTGTGGCGCACCAGGGAACCATGCGCCACAAAAACTTTGTGGGGCCCACACCCTGTCACCCCCAATCATTGGTTTTACTTTTTCTATGGCGCACTGACCCAAGTGCGCCACATAAATACGTTATTATGTGGCGCAGCTCCGTGGTGCGCCACAAAAAATAAGGTATTCCGTGGCGCACTGTGCCTGGTGCGCCACAGAAATAAGGTATTCTGTGGCGCACTGTGCTCGGTGCGCCACAGAATTAGCGAACCAGATGTACAAAAGTGAGCCAACCTCCCACCTACCACACTACCCAAGCCATTCTTCTTCCTCCATCTAGCTCATCCCTCCTTCTCTCTCATACCATTTTGGCTATACTTTCACTTGCTTGGGTATTTATTGCACTTACTTTGGTTGATACATAATTGGAGTTGAGGAGAAGGCTCTCCGTACTCTCTCCTCCTCTCGAACTCATTGATGACCCACAAGTATAGGAGATCGCAACAGTCTTCGAGAGAAGTAATCCCAATTTATTGATTCGACACAAGGGGAGCCAAAGAATATTTGTAAGCCTTAACAGCGGAGTTGTCAATTCAGCTGCACCTGAAAACAGACTTGCTCGCAAGAGTTTATCAGTACAAACAGTTTTATAGCAGTAGCAGTAGTGAAATATAAGCAGTAGTGTAACAAAGACAGCAGTAGTGATTATAGTAAACAGCAGGATTAAAATACTGTAGGCACAGGGATGGATGAACGGGCGCTGCATGGATAAGAGAACCCATGTAACAATCAAGGCATGACATTTGCAGATAGTAATAAAACAGTATCCAAGTACTAAACAACCGTAGGCATGTGTTCCGTATATAGTCGTACGTGCTCGCAATGAGAAACTTGCACAACATCTTTTGTCCTACCAGCCGGTGGCAGCCGGACCTCTAGGGAATCTACTGGTAATTAAGGTACTCCTTTTAATAAAGCACCGGAGCAAAGCATTAACACTCCGTGAACACATGCGATCCTCATATCACAGCCTTCCCCTCCGGTTGTCCCAATTTCTGTCACTTTGGGGCCTCGGGTTCCGGACAACAATATGTGTATACAACTTGCAGGTAAGATCATAAAGCAATGAATATCATCATGAATAGATAGCATGTTCAGATCTGAAATCATGGCACTCGAACCACATATGTGGAGGGTCCACCAAGAGCGGAAGTTACGCTAGGGCGATTCGAAAGGCGACTCGCGCGATAGCTAGGGTTTTCCTCCTCGAGGGTGGTGCGATCGGCGGCGGAGGGCGATCTCGATGGCGGGATCCGTCTCTGCGCGACGGTGGGGTGTGAGCGCGCTCGCGGGCTCAGGAAGGTGGTGTCTGGGAGTAGTTTGCTATGACGTCGGCGGCAAGATCGGGGGCGAGGGAGGGCGGTTCATCGCGAACGCCATCTCGATCGCCAGGCAAGTTGGGTGCGGTTGATCTGGCAGCGGGGTTGTCCTCCAAGATGGGAGATCTGCTTTTGACTGATAAGGAGGCTGCCGGGCTGGTCATCAAGGGCATCGAGCGGGAGTCGGTGCCCCGGCCCAGGTGGGCGATGGTGGGCAAGGTGTGCTCGCCGAGGAAGCTGGTGATCGGAGCCTTTGATCGCGCGATGCAGCGAGCATGGGGTCTGCATGGCCCTGCACACTTTAAGGAGATCGGCGACAACAGGTTCGTGGTCAGATTCACTAGGGAAGGAGATTGGAAACATGTTATGAAGAATGGTCCGTGGCAGTTTGACTTCAATGTCGTCCTGCTGAAGGAGTATGATGGTTCCATTAGGCCATCGGACATGGTGTTTGATTCGCTGGACATGTGGGTGAGGGTCAGAGATTTGCCGATGGACATGATGAATAAAGTTTTTGGCAAACTGATTGGCAATTGGGTGGGAAAGTACATCTCAACTGATGTGGATGACGAAGGCATAGCTTGGGGGAAGGATCTACGCATAAGGGTGTCGGTTCGTATCGACCAACCTTTGATGAGAGGTGTAAGTTTAAGGGAATCTGAGGAAGAAGTGGAGGGAAAGTGGTTTGAGCTGCAATATGAGAAGATCCCACACTTTTGTTTTGAATGTGGACGGCTGGTTCATACGGAAGATGGCTGCCAGGCTGAGAAGGAGGAAGTCCCGCAGTGGGGAGAGTGGCTGAGGGCATCACCGGGCAGAAGTCAGAAACCGGCGCCTCCTGCTCGTCCTTCGTTCTCCTCTGGAAGCTACACGAGTAGGTCGGCTGATTCGGAATTCCGCTACAGAGGCGGTGTTTCCATTCGTGATATCCCTCCGAGGAGAAATTTAGCCAGAGACTTTGCTTATTCTAGCTCATCACGCACTGGCGATGTTGAGTCTGGAAGGGAGAGTGGAGGGGTGACGAGTCCTATGAAAGGGAACCGGATGTGGCCATATGACAAGCAGGATGGGAAGGAGCCTATGATCGAAGCGCCAAGGAAGAGCAAAGGGGGAACATTCACCCGCAGACCAAGAGGCCAGGGGCTTAACCAGGCCATGGACGTGACGAGTGTACCACAGGGTGCTTTGTCCAGGAAAAGGGGTACGAAGCTGGCCTGGGTACCTGTTCCGGTCCAGGTGGTTGGGGAAGGGAGTTCAGAATCAGCAGGAAAACGACAGCGTACTGCTTCTGTCTTCGACAGGCTAGAAGATCCATCGGCGGACCCTGCGGGCCAGGGCCGCCGGGCACAATGAATATCCTCAGCCTTAACTGTCGTGGTTTGGGGTTGGACGCGGTGGTAGGCGAACTACGGGATCTTATTAGGTCCTACAACCCAGGAGTGGTGTTCTTGAGCGAAACAAAAAAGAGATCCAGAGAGATGGACAAACTAAAATGGAGTTTGGGTTTCACAAATGGTGTGTCGGTGGACTGTGTGGGGCGAAGTGGAGGTTTAGCTTTGTGGTGGAGAAATGGGATTGAGGTGTCGGTGAGACCGTGCTGTCAGTACTACATCGATGCAAAGGTCACCGTCGATAACAAGATATGGAGATTCTCGGGTATCTATGGAGAGCCATGTACAGATTGGCGCAATAGGACATGGGATGCAATCCGCTATCTGAGGAGTTAAGATGATCTGCCATGGCTTTGTGCCGGTGATTTTAACGAAATATTAAAAGCAGACGAACAGAAGGGTGGCAACCCTAGGAGTGAGACCCAAATGGAGGCGTTTAGAGAATGCCTTAACGTATGTGGGTTGTCTGACCTGGGTTATTCCGGATATGATTACACCTGGGACAATAGAAGAGATGGAGCAGACAATATCCAAGTGAGGTTGGATCGAGGAACGGTGACAGCGTCCTTCCTTGATCTATTCCCGTTGACTCTGGTGGAGCACATTATGACTCGAGGAGTCTGACCATATGGCGCTTCTTATCCGGGTGCAGGAGGAACTCCCTAGGCGAGGCCGGCCTGGGGCTAGAGGTTTTCAGTTCGAAGAAATGTGGCTCAAGCATAATGACTATGAGAGCATGGTGAAGGAGGCCTGGGAGGGGTCTGGGGGTCAGGAGGCGAGTGGGCTTCAGAATTTCTGGGGCAGACTCAGGGGTATGTCACAGGACATCAAGAGATGGAGCTTTGAATCCTTCGGTTCGGTTAAGGCTGAAATCAAGCGACTTAGAAGCGAACTAGAGCAGGCACGGGCCGCAGCTCTAGTGTCGGGTTCCTTTGCCGAGGTGAAGGGGTTGGAAGCAAAGCTGCACGAGATTTTTGAGAAGGAAGAGATTATGTACCGGCAGCGGTCCAGGCAGGATTGGCTGAAAGCGGGGGATCAAAATACGAGATTCTTTCAAAACAGAGCTTCCCATAGGAGGCGTAAAAACACAGTCAGGGGTCTACGAACAGCCGAGGGATCTCTGTGTACAACAAATGAGGGTATGAGTTCGATGGCACATGCTTTCTATCAGAATCTCTACTCCTCAGAAGGATCCAGCAACTGTGAACCGATCCTGAGTCTAATGGATGCGGCCGTCACAGATGACATGAATCAAGCGTTGACGGAGGTGCTCACGGACAAGGAGATTGAGGAGGCGCTCTTTCAAATGGGTCCCACGAAGGCCCCAGGACCTGACGGGCTGCCAGCGTTATTCTATCAGCGACACTGGTCGCTGTTTAAAGAACATGTCTGTAGGGCAGTCCGGGACTTCCTGGCGGGGAGGGAGCTCCCTGAAGACTTCAATGACACGATTCTAGTGCTGATTCCAAAGGTAGCCTCACCGGAGTTGCTATCTCAGTTCCGCCCGATAAGTCTATGTAATGTTCTTTATAAAGTGGCATCAAAGGCGGTCGCGAACAGATTGAAAAGGATTCTACCTATTCTGATATCTGAAGAACAAAGCGTGTTTGTCCCGGGCCGTCTCATTACTGATAATGTCTTCATCGCATATGAGTGTGTCCATGCGATAAGAACCAGGAAGAGGAAGAAGCCTTTGTGTGCGGTGAAACTGGATATGATGAAGGCATACGATAGAGTGGAGTGGAGCTTCCTCAGGCAGATGATGCTCAGGATGGGTTTTGCTTCCTGTTGGGTGGATATGATTATGAGATGTGTGACGTCAGTCCGTTTTTCTGTCAAGCTGAATGGAGTGATCTCTGATTCTTTTGTTCCATCGCGTGGTTTGAGACAGGGGGATCCTCTATCCCCATATTTGTTTCTGTTCTGCGTAAAGGGTTTTTCAGCATTACTGCGTCAGGCACAGGCTGATGCATTGTTGGCAGGGGTCAGCTTTGGGAGAGACGGGGCGACAATCACCCACCTTTTATTTGCGGATGACAGTGTGGTCTTCATGGAGGCGAGTGAGGCAAGCATGGGAGCCCTAAAGTCGATCTTACAGACATATGAGCAAAGCTCGGGCCAAAAAGTGAATTACCAGAAATCTTCGATTTATTTTGGCAAGGGGTGTGGGGATCAAGCCAGAGATAGCCTTAAAGCTTCAGTTGGTATTGCATGTGAGGCATTATCCGAGAAATATCTTGGGCTTCCCACAGTGGTGGGCAGATCCAAAGAGGGTGCTTTCAAGAATTTGACAGAGAGGTCACATGGCAAGGTAGGTGGTTGGAAAGGCCAGGGTTTATCTAAGGCAGGGAAGGAGGTGTTGGTGAAATCTGTGCTCCAAGCGGTGCCTGCCTATGCGATGGGCTATTTCCAATTGTCGAAAGGACAATGCACCAAGTTATCTTCGATATCAGCACAGTTTTGGTGGGGACAAGCGGATGGGAAACGTAAGGTGCACTGGATAAATTGGAAAAAGATGTGTGTGTCCAAGAAAGAGGGCGGGATGGGATTTTGTAATTTTGAAGATTTCAACCAAGCACTGTTAGCCAAACAGGCGTGGCGGATGGCTACGAACCCAGACTCGTTATGCTCAAGGGTTTTGAGAGCCAGGTATTTCAAGGATGGTGAATTCCTCACAGCGGGGTGCCCGAAGAGAGCTTCCTACACTTGGAAGAGCATTTTGCATGGCCGGGAACTGCTAAAGGAGGGTATCATTTGGAGGATTGGAGATGGACAGAAGATAGGGGTATGGACTGACAATTGGATCCCGTGATCTAGTTATAAACGACCTCTTGGGCACCGGCCAGGGTCTCAATTGGAGAAAGTGAGTGAGCTGCTCCGTGAAGATGGGGCGGGATGGGATGAGGACAAACTGAATGAGCACCTGTTTGAGGCGGATGTCGAGGACATTAAGAAGATCTCTGTCGAAAGGGCTGGAACAGATGATTATCTTGCGTGGAATTATACCAAGAACGGAGTCTTTAGTGTCAAGTCGGCGTATCACCTCAAGCAGCAGCTCAACCTTTCCTTGTCTGGTCGAGCAAGCTCATCCGATTCATGTGATGGGCACAAGGGCTGGCTAGCAATATGGGGAGCGGAGGTTGCAAACAAGGTGAAGGTGCATTGTTGGCGCCTAGTCAAAAACGGCCTGGCGGTGGGTGAGGAGCTTCAACGGCGTAAAATCAAGGAGGGTGTGCGTTGCATTGCATGCAACAGAGTGGAGTCCCTAAAACATAAGTTCTGGGATTGTCCACATTCGCGTAGCGTCTGGGAGATCATCAGAGCAAGAACGGATTGCAATTTGTGCGGCCCTCCTCCAGATATCCTGCGCGTGGGAGCCTTGCAGAGTTGGCTGCTGGATTGGTTTGGTAGGTTGAGCCAGAGCGATCTGAGCCTGGGTATGACGGCGATCTATCAGCTATGGCATGCGAGGAACGATGCAAGGGAACGTGCATGTATCGAGGACCCAGATGATACTGCAAGGAGGATCTTATTCCTGGTGGACGAGTGGAGATCGATGGAGAAACCCCACAGCTCCAGTCGAGTTGTCCAGAGGTCAAAATGGGAAACGCCGAGTGAAGGCTGGCACAAAGCTAATGTCGATGGTGCAATGCCGCTAAGCAGGTCGCACGGGGGTGGCGGTGTGGTTTTACGTAACCATCATGGCGATTTCGTGGCGGGAGAGAGCCATTTTTCCCCTCGGTGGGCGATGCAGAAGGAGCGGAGTTGCTGGCATGTAGACGTGCTGTGCTTCTGGCTAGAGATCTTGGAGTTGCCAGATTGGTGCTGGAGACAGACTGCTTGGGGGTTAGATCAAAGTTGGTGTCAAGCAAGCTGGATCGTTCGTGTCATGGACCTTTGATTGAGGAGATCAAGAGGAGCCTCAGGGGCTTCGCTGATCATGCGATCAGATGGGTCAGACGAGATATCAACAAGGTCGCACATGTGTTAGCCAAAGAGAGCTACGAGAATAAAATTTGTAATAGATGGATGGGGTCTCCCCCTGACCATATCTTAGGATTGTTATGTTCTGACCTTTCTGGTTGATTAATAAATCGCAGCTTACATCTCAAAAAAAAAATCATGGCACTCGGGCCCTAGTGACAAGCATTAAGCATAACAAGTTGCAACAATATCATAAAAGTACCAACAACGGATACTAGGCACTATGCCCTAACAATCTTATGCTATTACATGAACAATCTCATCCAATCCCTACCATCCCCTTCAGCCTACAGCGGGGGAATTACTCACACATGGATGGGGAAAACATGGATGGTTGATGGAGAGGCGTCGGTGTTGATGATGGCGATGATCTCCTCCAATTCCCCGTCCCGGCAGGGTGCCAGAACGAAGTTTCTAGTCCCGAGACGGAGTTTCGCGATGGCGGTGGAGTTCTGGATGTCTTCTGGAAATTTTGTCCCACCCCCTCGCGTTTTTAGGTCAGAGGCCTTAAGTAGTCAAGAGGGGAGCGTGGGAGGCTGGCCGAGGCGCCGCCACCATAGGCCGACGTGGCCCAGGGGCCCATCGCGCCGCCTTGTGGCGTGGGCGCCTCGTGGCCCCCCTCCGTCTCGTCTTCTGGCTCCGTCAATCTTCTATGAAATAGGCCCATTGCGATTATTTCCGGTGATTTTCCTGAAAGTTGAGTTTCTGCACAAAAATAGGACACCAGGGCAATTCTGCTGAAAACAGCGTTAGTCCGTGTTAGTTGTATCGAAAATACAAAAATTAGAGGCAAAACAATAGCAAAAGTGTTTGGGAAAGTAGATACGTTTTGGACATATCAACTCCCCCCAAGCTTAGCTTATTGCTTGTCCTCAAGCAATTCAGTTGACAACTGAGTGCGATAAAAGAACTTTCACGAACACTTTTGTTCATATGACGTAAATATTCTCATGATATGGACAAGTACTTAGGCAATTCATAATAAGATACATACAAATAAAGTCATCTAATAGTTATGTCAATCATGAAAAAGATACCAACACTTAATAATAAGCATCATGAATCATGTCTATCAGCAGGATTGCAATGTTCATAAAAAGATATGATAAAGTGGTATCTCGCTTGCCCGTATTTGTACAGCAAAACATAAATGCCCAGGCACCTCTGAAATTCATGGAAAGACTAGAAGTAGAGATTATCAAAGATAAACGCATCAAAGTTATACTACAGCTAATCATATTTTGGGACAAGCATATTATACTAAGAATGACAGTTGTGCTCTCAAGAAGGTGCTCAAAGAAAGGATGGTGACTCAACATAAAAGTAAAAGATTGGCCCTTCACAGAGGGAAGCAGGGATTAACATGTGCTAGAGCTTTTCATTTTTAAAACAGAAGTAAAATTGTTTTGAGAGGTGTTTGTTGTTGTCAACGAATGGTAGTGGGCACTCTAACTACCTCGTCAACCAGACTTTCAAGAGTGGCTCCCATGAAGGACGTTATCTCTACCAGCAAGGTAAATCATCCCTCTTCTCTTTTGTTTACACATGTACTTTAGTTTCATTATGGATGACACTCCCCCCAACCTTTGCTTACACAAACCATGGCTAACCGAATCCTCGGGTGCCTTCCAACATTCACATACCATGGAGGAGTGTCTATTTGCAATTTAAGTTGCTTACTGATAAATCAGGGCAAAACATGTGGAGAGAATTATTGATGAAAGTTAATTAATTGGGGCTGGGAACCCCGTTGCCTGCTCTTTTTGCAAAATTATTGGATAAGCGGATGTGCCACTAGTCCATTGGTGAAAGTCTGTCAGGAGTAAATGACAAGGTTGAAAGATAAAACACCACATACTTTCTCATGAGCTATAAAACATTGACACAAACTAAGAAGTACTTTGAAGGTTTTAAAGGTAGCACATGAGAATTTACTTGGAATGGTTTGAAATGCCATGCATAGGTATTTATGATGGACACTTTGGAATAACTTGGTTTTCAGGGGTTTGGAAGCACGAGCAGCATTCCCGCTCAGTACAAGTGAATGCTAGCAATAGACTGGGAAGCGACAATCAAGAGAGCAATAACTGTCATAATCATGCTTGCGACAAAATAAATTAACGGAGGCATAAAAGTGATACAAGAACTCTGAAGCAAAGTAAATCATCGAGGCTTAATTGACTTTTGTTCAGTCATATGCATGCGTGAGCATGTGTGATACGTCTCCAACGTATCGATAATTTCTTATGTTCCATGCCACATTATTGATGATATCTACATGTTTTATGCATACTTTATGCCATATTTATGCATTTTCCGGCACTAACCTATTAACGAGATGCCGAAGAGCCAGTTGCTATTTTCTGCTGTTTTTGGTTTCAGAAATCCTAGTAAGGAAATATTCTCGGAATTGGACGAAATCAACGCCCAGGGTCCTATTTTGCCACGAAGCTTCCAGAAGACCGAGGAGTCAACGAAGTGGGGCCACGAGGCGGCCAGAGCACAGGGCGGCGTGGCCTAGGTCTTGGCCGCGCCGGCCTGTTGTGTGGGGCCCTCGTGTGGCCCCCTGACCTATCTCCTCCGCCTACTTATAGCCTTCGTCGCGAAACCCCCAGTACCGAGAGCCACGATACGGAAAACCTTCCAGAGACGCCGCCGCCGCCAATCCCATCTCGGGGGATTCAGGAGATCGCCTCCGGCACCCTGCCGGAGAGGGGAATCATCTCCCGGAGGACTCTTCACCGCCATGGTCGCCTCCGGAGTGATGAGTGAGTAGTTCACCCCTGGACTATGGGTCCATAGCAGTAGCTAGATGGTCGTCTTCTCCTAATTGTGCTTCATTGTCGGGTGATGGCATGTAGCACGCGTCCGTTGGAAACCCCAAGAGGAAGGTGTGATGCGTACAGCGGCAAGTTTTCCCTCAGTATGAAACCAAGGTTTATCGAACCAGTAGGAGTCAAGAAGCACGTTGAAGGTTGATGGCGGCGAGATGTAGTGCGGCGCAACACCAGGGATTCCGGCGCGAACGTGGAACCTGCACAACACAACCAAAGTACTTTGCCCCAACGTAACAGCGAGGTTGTCAATCTCACCGGCTTGCTGTAACAAAGGATTAGATGTATAGTGTGGAAGATGATTGTTTGCAGAAAACAGTAGAACAAGTATTGCAGTAGATTGTATTTCAGTATAGAGAATTGGACCGGGGTCCACAGTTCACTAGAGGTGTCTCTCCCATAAGATAAACAGCATGTTGGGTGAACAAATTACAGTTGGGCAATTGACAAATAAAGAGGGCATGACCATGCACATACATATTATGATGAGTATAGTGAGATTTAATTGGGCATTACGACAAAGTACATAGACCGCTATCCAGCATGCATCTATGCCTAAAAAGTCCACCTTCAGGTTATCATCCGAACCCCCTCCAGTATTAAGTTGCTAACAACAGACAATTGCATTAAGTATTGCGCGTAATGTAATCAGTAACTACATCCTCGAACATAGCACCAATGTTTTATCCCTAGTGGCAACAGCACATCCATAATCTTAGAGATTTCTGTCACTTCCCCAGATTCACGGAGACATGAACCCACTATCGAGCATAAATACTCCCTCTTGGAGTTACAAGCATCTACTTGGCCAGAGCATCTACTAGTAACGGAGAGCATGCAAGATCATAAACAACACATAGATATAAATTGATAATCAACATAACAGGTATTCTCTATTCATCGGATCCCAACAAACACAACATATAGAATTACAGATAGATGATTTGATCATGTTCGGCAGCTCACAAGACCCGACAATTAAGCACAATGAGGAGAAGACAACCATCTAGCTACTGCTATGGACCCATAGTCCAGGGGTAGACTACTCACTCATCACTCCGGAGGCGACCATGGCGGCGTAGAGTCCTCCGGGAGATGATTCCCCTCTCCGGCAGGGTGCCGGAGGCGATCTCCTGAATCCCCCGAGATGGGATTGGCGGCGGCGGCGTCTCTGGAAGGTTTTCCATATCGTGGCTCTCGGTACTGGGGGTTTCGCGACGAAGGCTATTTGTAGGCGGAAGGGCAGGTCGAGGGGCGTCACGAGGGGCCCAGATGACAGGGCCGTGCGGCCAAGACCTAGGCCGCGCCGCCCTGTGCTCTGGCCGCCTCGTGGCCCCACTTCGTTGACTCCTCGGTCTTCTGGAAGCTTCGTGGCAAAATAGGACCCTGGGCGTTGATTTCGTCCAATTCCGAGAATATTTCCTTACTAGGATTTCTGAAACCAAAAACAGCAGAAAACAACAACTGGCACTTCAGCATCTTGTTAATAGGTTAGTTCTAGAAAATGCACGAATATGACATAAAGTGTGCATAAAACATGTAGATATCATCAATAATGTGGCATGGAACATAAGAAATTATCGATACGTCGGAGACGTATCAGCATCCCCAAGCTTAGTTTCTGCTCGTCCTGTAACATCCCAATCTTGTTTATCTAAATAAAGGAGTGGTCATGTGCATTTCATGCATTTAGTTTGCATTTGAGCAAAAATTTGCATTTGCATTTGCATTTTCTAATTATGCAAAGTCCTTATCTATTTCTTCTCCATTAAAAATCTCTCAAGATTTATAAAATAAACAACATGGCATTGTTGTTATTCAATAAGTCCATGTGTGTTTAATATCTTCTCTGCAAAATTTGAGTTCAAACAACATTCAAAACAGATTTGAAAATTGAATTTGAAATGAGAAATAAAAACCAGAAAAAAATAGAGAGAGCCCCTCTCTTCCCTCTCCTTGGGCTCAGCCCACCTCTCTCTCTCCTTCTCTCCTCCCTGGCCGCAGCCCAAACATGGCCCAAGTGGCCCAGCCGCACCCCTTTGCCAGCCCAACACTTTTTCCAGGGGGGTATATGCAAAAATGGCTTCTTCCCCGCAGGCCAAAGCAGCTGCCTGGCAGCGCCATGGCCGCCCGATGGCGCCGGCGGCCAGGATGAGCTCCGCCGCCCCCCGGCGGCTACAAGTAGCTCGCCGCCGCCGCCCCTAACCCTAATCCCCCACTTCTCCCCTTCCCCCGCGGCCCCGAAGCCCCTAGCAACCCTAACCCTAACCCGTCTGCCGGCCGGCCCCCGGCCAAATTCGCCGCCGGCGAGCTTCCCCGGACCCTGCTGACCCCGCCGTCGAGCTCGTGGTGAGCCGCTGGTCCTCCCTGTGCCCTCGCCCTGCTCCCCCTCGCTCTGTAGCGCCGCGGCGCCGCACCACCTGCCCCGCCGCCGCTCGGACATGGCCGCCGGCCATGCTCCGGCGACTATTCGCGAGCGGCGCCGCCACTATTCGGTCGCCCACGTCGCCCCGAGTTTTTCCCCCACCAGCACGCCTCCAATCGCGGCCCGAATCGGTGGATTGGAGCTCCACCCGAGCTCATCTGTGAGCCATGGCGCCGCTGACGTCATGATGATGTCAGCGTGACGCCATAAATCCTTTTTCCTATTTTCTGTAATTCTTTTCTATTTCTGTTATTAATTTCAGTAAATAGAAATATAATGACAGGTGGACCCCATCTGTCAGGATTTTAATAATTTCATAAATGTTTAGAAAAGAATAAAATTATGACATGTGGGTCCAACTTTTATTATTTATATAATTTTCTGAAATTGATTTAAAATGAATTAAATTTTGGAAATTCATAAGTAATTCATTTTAAATTAGAAAAATATAAAATTTTATATCAAACTGATCAGAAAAACATTTCCTAATTTTTTATCCATGTTTCATACATGTTTGAATCAATTAAATGTGAGCCTTTGTAGAAACCCTAAATCGACCCCTCTCTTATGTCGGAGTCGATGCCGAACCCCTCTAAATTCCATTGATGCACCTAGGGTTAACCGAATCCCTTTAATATGACATGTCATCATATTGTATGTGCATTGCATTTTACCTTGTCTTGATTGTGCTCTTCCTTTCCGGTATTTGGTTCTTCTCGATAGGGACCGAACGCGAGCCTGAGATCAACGCCCCCGAAGAGCAGCACCAGAACAACGAGGGACAAGGCAAGCCCTAACCTGGTTCATATATGGTTTCCAAATGCTTTTACTTCTGGTTCTTACATATTGCATCCGTTTCAAATATGTTTTATCGGCAGTGGTAGATATCCTATGTGTGCATATTCCATCTTTGTAGCCCAGAGTTACTGATCCACCGCTCCTAGCAAAACTAGGTCTGAGCTTGTTCGCATCGCTAGAGCCGTATATGTGTTATGCTTAGCCATGCTTAGCTGTTGAAGTCTGATCCATCCGGTTGATGAATCAGAGCTACGAATGAACCTTGTTTGACAGGATGACGTGGTAAGATCAGTGATGATGTTAATAAACATGCTAAAGGCTTGGATGGGCCGCCACATGGGGATGTGGTGATTTGACTCGTTCTCGCCGATACTAGGACCTGAGTTCTTGCCTCTGGAACCAAGACTGAGCGTACAGCCACACGGGGCCCATGGGAACCCCTTGGCCCGAACTTACCTAGCTTACCCATGAGTCAATTAGTTTGCGAGTTCCATTTGCCATACGCATGGGGGAAAGGTGGAAAAGGTTTTCAAAGTGCATCATACAGGGCGTGGCCGGGGTGAAGGATGCTGGAGGCATTGAACTGGATCCCCTGCGCACAATGACCGGGAATGCCTCGGAGAATGGCTACCTACGATGACGGAGCTCCCCAGTTAGTTTGACTCATGGAATAGGCGAAGTAAGGGAAAGGCTTTGGTCGACCACCCTCTGCCGGCACACCAAGGAAGTGTGCTAACGTTCTGGCATTAAGAGTCGGTCGGCGCGTGTGGGTAAAGTTGTACACCCCTGCAGGGTAAATCTTTTCGAAAAGCCGTGTCCACGGTTAAGGACGACTTGGGAAAGGACGTGATGATCATAGACAACTTGAACCTGATCGTAAAACTTGATATCTATGTGTGAATAAGGATCCCTTCTCAGGGTGTCGAGGGGTGATCCTAGGTGATAGGTTCAGGTAATGATGAAGATTCGGTGGATTCAACATGATGATTTTAGAGCTAGAGTTGATATCGCTCTCTTATCCCTTTTGAAAATGGTCTGAATAGACGAGCTTCTGCTCCCTCCTGTTTACAAAGGAAAACTGGCTTTCCACAAAATAAGCTCCACATAAAGCCTCGCATACCCACTTTGCTAACAGGTTGTACTAAGTCTTGCTGAGTCCCTGTACTCAGCCTTGCATGCTTTGTTTCAGACGAAGTTCTTCCAACTGATGGTGGCTTCTACCTTGACGTCGACGAGTAGTTTGGAGTTCCTCAGGCGGCAGCCTGAGACTTATGGGCTGGGACGTCGCCTTATGTTATGGCCTCTTAGGCCCTTTGCAGTCTTGTTATATAGATAACATAATTTGCTTTCCGTTGCTTGTTGGATTGTGGTCAGTGACCTCTGCGTGTAATAAATTTGGATCTTAACTCTGCTAAGAGTTGTAATATATTTGCTTTGAGTCGTAGAGTCACTGTTGTGTTACCGATTCTCACCCTGTATGCCCTAGAGATCTAGGTTAGGCTTATGCCAGATGTGATATCTGGGTTTGTCTAGCCCTGACCTCCGGGGTCGCGACAGGTTTTGGTATCAGAGCAGGACTGCCTATAGGAAACCAATTCAACTGGTCGATGTTGAGTCTAGTAGTTGTGAAAACTATTTGAAACCTAAAAGCATTTGCAAAAATCTGAATAGGACTCTTTTTACTCCTTATCTGGTGTCACTCTAATGCTGAGTCATCTTACCTTGCTTTGGTTGAAAAAGGTTTACCTCTACCCTGTTATTTCCAAACTTATAGGATCTACGGGCTTGGGTTGTTTTCTCTAAAAAGTACTTCGTACTTGGTTGCTTAGCTCAGTGTTCCTAAAGTTACCTCAGTTAATATGAATCTGGTTCCTTCCATTCAGTGAATGTTATCATTCCATTGAATCCTTTCCAAGGAATCTATTGCTCATGGTATTTGTCTTTCTCTTCAGGATGGCTGGTCGTGGTCGTGGTCGTAACCGACGTGGACAAAACAATGCTGAACCGGAACTGCCGCCACCTCCCACAATGGCGCAGGTTCTTAACAACATTGAGACCAACCGCCTGAGGAATGAACAACTCCTGGAGCATGTAGCTCAAAACACAGAGCGTCGTCCTGACAACTGTGTCACACTTGGGGACTTCATCTGTGCACTGCCTCCTGTCTTCACCCACCCCAAGGAGCCTCTTGATGCTGATGATTGGCTTCGCACCATCGAACGCAAGTTCAACGCTCTTCATGTTCCACCAGGTGAACGCGTGAACTTCGCTACCTACCAGTTAGAAGGTGCCGCTGGTTCTTGGTGGGAAGGTTTTCTGGCTCTTCAAGCGCCAGGACATGATGTTACCTGGGAGGAGTTTGTCACAGCTTTCCGTGCAGCCTATATCCCCAAGGCTTGTCATGGACATCAAAAGGAGGGAATTCTGGACTTGATCGGGGAAGCTGGATGTGGAGACATATGGACGTGAGTTCACTCAGCTGTCTCGCTATGCACCCCGTGATGTGGTTGATGATGCTGATAAGCAAGATCTGTTCCGCAAGGGACTTAATCCTGAGCTTCGCTATGAGATGTTGCCTTTCACCTTCCAGTCATTCCAAGACCTGCATAACCGTGCTCTTCTGATGGAGAACGGAAGAAAGGATATGGAAAAATCTAAGAAGCGTGAAGAAGGTGATTCTCGTGCGTCTTCCTCTCACAACAAGAAGCGTCGAGTCTGGATCCCTTACAGTGATGTACCTCGTGCTCCCTATGCACCAAGGTCTTCTGGAAATAACTCAAAGCCACCCTCTGGTGGTTCAAGCTATCGTCCTGCCATGGGTACTGTGCCTAGTGGTGCTTGCTATTCTTGTGGTCAGCCTGGCCACTACTCAAAGGAGTGCCCCCATAAGCCAGCTGGTCGTGGATATTCTCAGCCCAAGAAGGATGATAAATATTCCTCTGGTCGTGCCCGTCTGACCCATGTCTCTGCTGATGAGGCTAAAGAGGATCCAAGCGTCCTAATGGGTACGCTCTATATAAACTCAATCCTAGCTACAGTTCTGTTTGATTCTGGAGCATCGCATACCTTCATATCTCAAGAGTTTGCAAGAAAGCATGATATACCCTTTGAGACAATGCCCTCCCCTCTAGAGATCACAACTCCTGGGTCTCGTTGGCAAACCATCTGGATTACCCGTGAGGTCATAATCAGTATAGGGCCAGTATGGTTCCCCACCTCTCTCATTGCCCTCAAGTCAACTGACATTGATGTCATCTTGGGCATGGATTGGCTAGTAAAGCACAAGGCTGTCATTGATTGCGCAGCTAGGTCTGTTGTATTGACCAATCTTTCCGGCAAAAGTGTTACATCTTTGGGCTCCATCCGCAATACCTCCGTCGGCAAGGTTTACCCACTGAAGCCGAGTTATATGCCATTGAAGCCCTACCTAAACCAGAAATCTCCGATGTCCGGGTGGTCCGTGACTTTCCGGATGTCTTCCACGAAGAGTTACCTCGGCATGCCACGATCGAAGTGTGGACTTTGTCATTGAGTTGGTTCCGGAACGCCCCTGTTTCCGGAGACCATATCGTATGCCTCCGGAAGAGTTGGTTGAATCGAAGAAGCGATTAGAGGAGTTAGAAGAGAAGAACTTCATACAACCCAGTACTTCTTCCTGGGGTTGCCCTGCCCTCTTTGTCAAGAAGAGAGATACCAACATTCCGCGGCTGGTTGTTGATTACCGTCCGCTCAACGCAGTGACAATCAAGAACAAATACCCTCTTCCTATAATCAATGACCTTTTTGATCAGTTGTCCGGTGCCACAGTCTTCTCAAAGATGGATTTGAGATCAGGGTACCATCAAATAAAAATCCGCAAGGAGGACATTCCAAAGACAGCGTTCACAACTCGATATGGTCTTTACGAGTATACTGTCATGTCCTTTGGCCTTACAAATGCTCCAGCCACTTTTATGCGGCTCATGAACTCTGTTTTCATGGAGTATCTTGACAAGTTCGTCGTGGTCTACATCGACGATATTCTGATCTACTCCAAAACTGAAGATGAACATGAGGAACATCTCCGTCTGGTGCTAACCAAACTTCGTGAGCACCGTCTCTACGCCAAATTCTCAAAATGTGAGTTCTGGTTAAAAGAGCTCATATTCCTTGGTCATGTTATCTCTGAGAAAGGTGTTGCAGTCATTCCAGATAAAGTTCAAGCCGTTCTTGACTGGAAGACACCTAAGTCAGCTAAGGAGATTCGGAGTTTTCTCGGTCTGGCGGGTTATTACCACCGATTCATTGAGAATTTCTCTAAGATTGCCAAGCCAATGACCGATCTTCTCAAGAAAGACAAGAAGTTCGAATGGTCAGAAAAGGCTGAAGAGAGTTTCCAGGTTTTGAAAACCAAGCTGACTACTGCTCCTGTGCTCGTCCTTCCGGACACAAGCAAAGACTTCGTTGTCTATTGTGATGCTTCTCTCCAAGGGCTTGGATGTGTGTTGATGCAAGATGGTCATGTGGTGGCCTATGCCTCTTGACAGTTGAAACCACATGAGCTCAATTATCCTACTCATGATCTCGAGCTTGCAGCTGTGATCCATGCTCTTAAGCAATGGCGACCTTACCTTTATGGTAATCGTTGCGAGTTGTACTCAGATCATCAAAGTCTGAAGTATCTTTTCACCCAGCCGGATCTGAATATCAGACAGAGAAGATGGCTGGAAGTCATCAAAGATTATGACTTGGGTCTCAACTATAAACCCGGCAAAGCCAATGTCGTTGCTGATGCGCTAAGTCGGAAGTCCTATTGCAACAATCTTATGGTTAAGCAAGCGCAACCTTCTCTCTATGAGGAACTTGCAAAACTCAACCTTGAGATTGTTCCTAGTGGATACCTTGCTAATCTAGAGGTGAAGCCCTCTCTTGAAGACCAGATCAATAAGGCTCAAAAGCAAGATTCTGGCATTACCGAGATCAAGAAGAACATTGCTAGCGGAGTTGCTAAATGTTTCTCCATTGATGATCAAGGTACCGTTTATTTCGGTAAGCGTCTAGTTGTACCGGATAAATCGGATCTCAAAGAGCTAATCCTTAAAGAAGCTCATGAATCACCACTTTCTATCCATCCTGGTAGTACCAAGATGTATCGGGATCTTCGCCAAAGATTCTGGTGGTCCGGGATGAAGCAAGAGATCGCTAAGTTTGTTGCTGAATGCGACGTTTGTCGTCGCGTAAAAGCTGAACATCAAAGACCTGCTGGCACTCTGCAACCTCTATCAATTCCAGAGTGGAAATGGGATGAAATTGGCATGGATTTCATTACCGGTCTCCCCAAGACCAAAAATGGAAAAGATGCTATATGGGTAGTGGTTGACCGTCTATCCAAGGTTGCTCATTTCCTTCCTATTCGGGAAGATATTCGTGCTAATCAACTGGCCGATCTATACACGTCCCGGATAGTCACTCTTCATGGTGTTCCCAAGAAGATCATCTCTGATCGTGGAAGCTTGTTTACTTCCAAATTTTGGGAAAGTTTTCAGAAAGCTATGGGAACTCGTCTTTCCTTCAGCACTGCCTATCATCCTCAAACCGGTGGTCAAACCGAAAGAGTGAATCAAATTCTTGAAGACATGCTCAGGGCATGTGTTATATCCTTCGGTAAAGATTGGGAAAAGTGCCTTCCATTTGCCGAGTTCACCTATAACAACAGCTTCCAATCTAGTCTGGGCATGGCACCTTTTGAAGCTTTGTATGGCAGAAGGTGTAGAACTCCTTTAAACTAGTCCGAAACTGGAGAAAGAAAGTTCTTTGGACCAGATATAATTAATGAAGCAGAAGATCAAGTTCGCATCATTCGCGAGCATCTGAAAATTGCTCAGTCATGTCAAAAGAGCTACTATGATCGCCATCATCAAGAAGTGAAGTATGAAATTGGTGATCAAGCTTATCTTCGGGTCACTCCTCTCAAGGGTGTCCGTCGCTTCGGTATCAAAGGCAAACTAGCTCCTCGCTATGTTGGTCCTTTCCGTGTCCTTGCCAAGCGTGGTAATGTTTCTTACAAGTTGGAGTTACCTTCCAATTTTCCTGAAGTTCATGATGTCTTCCATGTGTCCCAACTCAAGCGTTGCTTCAAAGATCCTATTCGTGGTGTTGATCACGAGACTCTTGACCTCCAAGAGGATCTGACTTATCGAGAACATCCTGTTCGTATCCTTGATGAAGCCGAGCGTAAAACTCGACGTCAGAGCATCAAGTTCCTGAAAGTTCAGTGGTCTAATCATTCTGAGCAAGAAGCAACCTGGGAACGAGAAGATCGTTTACGATCTGAGTACCCTTCCTTCTTTTCTAAAATCTAGGAATCTCGAGGACGAGATTCTTGTAAGGGGGGTAGAGTTGTAACATCCCAACCTTGTTTATCTAAATAAAGGAGTGGTCATGTGCATTTCATGCATTTAGTTTGCATTTGAGCAAAAATTTGCATTTGCATTTGCATTTTCTAATTATGCAAAGTCCTTATCTATTTCTTCTCCATTCAAAATCTCTCAAGATTTATAAAATAAACAACATGGCATTGTTGTTATTCAATAAGTCCATGTGTGTTTAATATCTTCTCTGCAAAATTTGAGTTTAAACAAAATTCAAAACAGATTTGAAAATTGAATTTGAAATGAGAAATAAAAACCAGAAAAAAATAGAGAGAGCCCCTCTCTTCCCTCTCCTTGGGCTCAGCCCACCTCTCTCTCTCCTTCTCTCCTCCCTGGCCGCAGCCCAAACATGGCCCAAGTGGCCCAGCCGCACCCCTTTGCCAGCCCAACACTTTTTCCAGGGGGGTATGTGCAAAAATGGCTTCTTCCCCGCAGGCCAAAGCAGCTGCCTGGCAGCGCCATGGCCGCCCGATGGCGCCGGCGGCCAGGATGAGCTCCGCCGCCCCCCGGCGGCTACAAGTAGCTCGCCGCCGCCGCCCCTAACCCTAATCCCCCACTTCTCCCCTTCCCCCGCGGCCCCGAAGCCCCCAGCAACCCTAACCCTAACCCGTCTGCCGGCCGGCCCCCGGCCAAATTCGCCGCCGGCGAGCTTCCCCGGACCCTGCTGACCCCGCCGTCGAGCTCGTGGTGAGCCGCTGGTCCTCCCTGTGCCCTCGCCCTGCTCCCCCTCGCTCTGTAGCGCCGCGGCGCCGCACCACCTGCCCCGCCGCCGCTCGGACATGGCCGCCGGCCATGCTCCGGCGACTATTCGCGAGCGGCGCCGCCACTATTCGGTCGCCCACGTCGCCCCGAGTTTTTCCCCCACCAGCACGCCTCCAATCGCGGCCCGAATCGGTGGATTGGAGCTCCACCCGAGCTCATCTGTGAGCCATGGCGCCGCTGACGTCATGATGACGTCAGCGTGACGCCATAAATCCTTTTTCCTATTTTCTGTAATTCTTTTCTATTTCTGTTATTAATTTCAGTAAATAGAAATATAATGACAGGTGGACCCCATCTGTCAGGATTTTAATAATTTCATAAATGTTTAGAAAAGAATAAAATTATGACATGTGGGTCCAACTTTTATTATTTATATAATTTTCTGAAATTGATTTAAAATGAATTAAATTTTGGAAATTCATAAGTAATTCATTTTAAATTAGAAAAATATAAAATTTTATATCAAACTGATCAGAAAAACATTTCCTAATTGTTTATCCATGTTTCATACATGTTTGAACCAATTAAATGTGAGCCTTTGTAGAAACCCTAAATCGACCCCTCTCTTATGTCGGAGTCGATGCCGAACCCCTCTAAATTCCATCGATGCACCTAGGGTTAACCGAATCCCTTTAATATGACATGTCATCATATTGTATGTGCATTGCATTGTACCTTGTCTTGATTGTGCTCTTCCTTTCCGGTATTTGGTTCTTCTCGATAGGGACCGAACGCGAGCCTGAGATCAACGCCCCCGAAGAGCAGCACCAGAACAACGAGGGACAAGGGAAGCCCTAACCTGGTTCATATATGGTTTCCAAATGCTTTTACTTCTGGTTCTTACATATTGCATCCGTTTCAAATATGTTTTATCGGCAGTGGTAGATATCCTATGTGTGCATATTCCATCTTTGTAGCCCAGAGTTACTGATCCACCGCTCCTAGCAAAACTAGGTCTGAGCTTGTTCGCATCGCTAGAGCCGTATATGTGTTATGCTTAGCCATGCTTAGCTGTTGAAGTCTGATCCATCCGGTTGATGAATCAGAGCTACGAATGAACCTAGTTTGACAGGATGACGTGGTAAGATCAGTGATGATGTTAATAAACATGCTAAAGGCTTGGATGGGCCGCCACATGGGGATGTGGTGATTTGACTCGTTCTCGCCGATACTAGGACCTGAGTTCTTGCCTCTGGAACCAAGGCGAGCGTACTGCCACACGGGGCCCATGGGAACCCCTTGGCCCGAACTTACCTAGCTTACCCATGAGTCAATTAGTTTGCGAGTTCCATTTGCCATACGCATGGGGGAAAGGTGGAAAAGGTTTTCAAAGTGCATCATACAGGGCGTGGCCGGGGTGAAGGATGCTGGAGGCATTGAACTGGATCCCCTGCGCACAATGACCGGGACCGCCTCGGAGAATGGCTACCTACGATGACGGAGCTCCCCAGTTAGTTTGACTCATGGAATAGGCGAAGTAAGGGAAAGGATTTGGTCGACCACCCTCTGCCGGCACACCAAGGAAGTGTGCTAACGTTCTGGCATTAAGAGTCGGTCGGCGCGTGTGGGTAAAGTTGTACACCCCTGCAGGGTAAATCTTTTCGAAAAGCCGTGTCCACGGTTAAGGACGACTTGGGAAAGGACGTGATGATCATAGACAACTTGAACCTGATCGTAAAACTTGATATCTATGTGTGAATAAGGATCCCTTCTCAGGGTGTCGAGGGGTGATCCTAGGTGATAGGTTCAGGTAATGATGAAGATTCGGTGGATTCAACATGATGATTTTAGAGCTAGAGTTGATATCGCTCTCTTATCCCTTTTGAAAATGGTCTGAATAGACGAGCTTCTGCTCCCTCCTGTTTACAAAGGAAAACTGGCTTTCCGCAAAATAAGCTCCACATAAAGCCTCGCATACCCGCTTTGCTAACAGGTTGTACTAAGTCTTGCTGAGTCCCTGTACTCAGCCTTGCATGCTTTGTTTCAGACGAAGTTCTTCCAACTGATGGTGGCTTCTACCTTGACGTCGACGAGTAGTTCGGAGTTCCTCAGGCGGCAGCCTGAGACTTATGGGCTGGGACGTCGCCTTATGTTATGGCCTCTTAGGCCCTTTGCAGTCTTGTTATATAGATAACATAATTTGCTTTCCGTTGCTTGTTGGATTGTGGTCAGTGACCTCTGCGTGTAATAAATTTGGATCTTAACTCTGCTAAGAGTTGTAATATATTTGCTTTGAGTCGTAGAGTCACTGTTGTGTTACCGATTCTCACCCTGTATGCCCTAGAGATCTAGGTTAGGCTTATGCCAGATGTGATATCTGGGTTTGTCTAGCCCTGACCTCCGGGGTCGCGACACGTCCCGAGCAGGTAAACGATAAACAAAGATAATTTCTGGAGTGACATGCCATCATAACCTTGATCATACTATTTGTAAAGCATATGTAGTGAATGCAGTGATCAAAACAATGTAAATGACATGAGTAAACAAGTGAATCATATAGCAAAGACTTTTCATGAATAGTACTTCAAGACAAGCATCAATAAGTCTTGCATAAGAGTTAACTCATAAAGCAATAATTCAAAGTAAAAGCATTGAAGGAACACAAAGGAAGATTAAGTTTCAGCGGTTGCTTTCAACTTGTAACATGTATATCTCATGGATATTGTCAACATAGAGTAATATAATAAGTGCAATATGCAAATATGTAGGAATCAATGCACAGTTCACACAAGTGTTTGCTTCTTGAGGTGGAGAGAAATAGGTGAACTGACTCAACATAAAAGTAAAAGAATGGTCCTTCAAAGAGGAAAGCATCGATTGCTATATTTGTGCTAGAGCTTTGATTTTGAAAACAAGAAACAATTTTGTCAACGGTAGTAATAAAGCATATGTATCATGTAAATTATATCTTACAAGTTGCAAGCCTCATGCATAGTATACTAATAGTGCCCGCACCTTGTCCTAATTAGCTTGGACTACCGGGATCATCGCAATGCACATGTTTTAACCAAGTGTCACAAAGAGGTACCTCTATGCCGCCTGTACAAAGGTCTAAGGAGAAAGCTCGCATTGGATTTCTCGCTATTGATTATTCTCAACTTAGACATCCATACCGGGACAACATAGACAACAGATAGTGGACTCCTCTTTTATGCATAAGCATGTAGCAACAATTATTTTTCTCATATGAGATTGAGGATATATGTCCAAAACTGAAACTTCCACCATGGATCATGGCTTTAGTTAGCGGCCCAATGTTCTTCTCTAACAATATGCACGCTCTAACCATAAGGTGGTAGATCGCTCTTACTTCAGACAAGACGAACATGCATAGCAACTCACATGATATTCAACAAAGAGTAGTTGATGGCGTCCCCAGGAACATGGTTATCGCACAACGAGCAACTTAATAAGAGATAAAGTGCATAAGTACATATTCAATACCACAATAGTTTTTAAGCTATTTGTCCCATGAGCTATATATTGTAAAGGTGAAGAATGGAAATTTAAAGGTATCACTCAAGCAATTTACTTTGGAATGGCGGAGAAATACCATGTAGTAGGTAGGTATGGTGGACACAAATGGCATAGTGGTTGGCTCAAGTATTTGGGATGCATGAGAAGTATTCCTTCTCGATACAAGGTTTAGGCTAGCAAGGCTATTTGAAATAAACACAAGGATGAACCGGTGCAGCAAAACTCACATAAAAGACATATTGAAAACATTATAAAACTCTACACCGTCTTCCTTGTTGTTCAAACTCAATACTAGAAATTATCTAGACTTTAGAGAAACCAAATATGCAAACCAAATTTTAGCATGCTCTATGTATTTCTTCATTAATAGGTGCAAAGTATATGATGCAAGAGCTTAAACATGAGCACAACAATTGCCAAGTATCACATTATCCAAGACATTTTAGCAATTACTACATGTATCATTTTCCAACTCTAACCATATAACAATTTAACGAAGAAGAAACTTCGCCATGAATACTATGAGTAGAACCTAAGGACATACTTGTCCATATGCAATAGCGGAGCGTGTCTCTCTCCCACACAAGGAATGCTAGGATCCATTTTATTCAAACAAAACAAAAACAAAAACAAACCGACGCTCCAAGTAAAGCACATAAGCTGTGATGGAATAAAAATATAGTTTCAGGGGAGGAACCTGATAATATTGTCGATGAAGAAGGGGATGCCTTGGGCATCCCCAAGCTTAGACGCTTGAGTCTTCTTGATATATGCAGGGGTGAACCACCGGGGCATCCCCAAGCTTAGAGCTTTCACTCTCCTTGATCATGTTGTATCATCTCCCTCTCTTGATCCTTGAAAACTTCCTCCACACCAAACTTAGAACAACTCATTAGAGGGTTAGTGCACAATCAAAATATGCATGTTCAGAGGTGACATAATCATTCTTAACACTTCTGAACATTGCACAAAGCTACTGAAAGTCAATGGAATCAAAATATCCATCGAACATAACAAAACAGGCAATGCGAAATAAAAGGCAGAATCTGTCAAAACAGAACAGTTCGTATTGACGAATTTTATTGAGGCACCAGACTTGCTCAAATGAAAATGCTCAAATTGAATGAAAGTTGCGTACATATCTGAGGATCACTCACGTAAATTGGCATAATTTTATGAGTTACCTACAGAGAATTTTGCCCAGATTCGTGACAGCAAAGAAATCTGTTTCTGCGCAGTAATCCAAATCTAGTATGAACTTTACTATCAACGACTTTACTTGGCACAATAAAACACTAAACTAAGATAAGGAGAGGTTGCTACAGTAGTAAACAACTTCCAAGACACAAAATAAAAACAAAATTACTGTAGTAAAAACATGGGTTATCTCCCAAGGAGTTCTTTCTTTATAGCCATTAAGATGGGCTCAGCTGTTTTAATGATGCACTCGCAAGAAATAGTATTTAAAGCAAAAGAGAGCATCAAGAGGCAAATACAAAACAAATTTAAACCTAACATGCTTCCTATGAAAAGGAATCTTGTAAATAAACAAGTCAATGAAGAACAAAGTGAATAGCATAGGAAGACAAAACAAGTGTAACTTCAAAAATTTCAGCATATAGAGAGGTGTTTTAGTAACATGAAAATTTCTACAACCATATTTTCCTCTCTCATAATAATTTCCAGTAGCATCATGAACAAACTCAACAATATAACTATCACATAAAGCATTCTTATCATGCGTCTCATGCATAAAATTATTACTCTCCTCATAAGCATAATCAATTTTATTAGTTGTAGTGGGAGCAAATTCAACAAAGTGGCTATCATCATATATAGGAGGCATATTGTAATCATAAAAGAAAATTTTCTCCTCAATGCTTGGGGGACTAAAAAGATCATGCTCATCTGAGCCAGCTTCCCCAAGCTTAGAATTTTCCATAGCATTAGCAACAATGGTGTTCAAAGCATCCATAGTAATAACATTCCCATTAGCATGCATATAAAGTTCCATGGGTTTTTTAATTCTCTCTTCAAACACATCATGTCCTAATTCAAGATAAAGTTCATAAAGATCTCTCATATTTTTGTTGTTTTCCATTATGCTTAACTAGTGAAATAAAAACATGCATGATATTAAGTAAAGTAAAACAAGTAACTAATTTTTTTGTGTTTTTGATATAGCAAACAAGATAGCAAATAAAGTAAAACTAGCAACTAATTTTTTTTGTATTTTGATTTAGTGCAGCAAACAAAGTAGTAAATAAAACTAAGCAAGACAAAAACAAAGTAAAGAGATTGCGATGTGGAGACTCCCGTTGCAGCGTGTCTTGATCTCCCCGGCAACGGCGCCAGAAAAATTGCTTGATGGCGTGTAGCACACGTCCGTTGGGAACCCCAAGAGGAAGGTGTGATGCGTACAGCGGCAAGTTTTCCCTCAGTATGAAACCAAGGTTTATCGAACCAGTAGGAGTCAAGAAGCACGTTGAAGGTTGATGGCGGCGAGATGTAGTGCGGCCAACATCAGGGATTCCGGCGCCAACGTGGAACCTGCACAACACAACCAAAGTACTTTGCCCCAACGTAACAGCGAGGTTGTCAATCTCACTGGCTTGCTGTAACAAAGGATTAGATGTATAGTGTGGAAGATGATTGTTTGCAGAAAACAGTAGAACAAATATTGCAGTAGATTGTATTTCAGTATAGAGAATTGGACCGGGGTCCAGAGTTCACTAGAGGTGTCTCTCCCATAAGATAAACAGCATGTTGGGTGAACAAATTACAGTTGGGCAATTGACAAATAAAGAGGCCATGACCATGCACATACATATTATGATGAGTATAGTGAGATTTAATTGGGCATTACGACAAAGTACATAGACCGCTATCCAGCATGCATCTATGCCTAAAAAGTCCACCTTCAGGTTATCATCCAAACCCCCTCCAGTATTAAGTTGCTAACAACAGACAATTGCATTAAGTATTGCGCGTAATGTAATCAGTAACTACATCCTCGAACATAGCACCAATGTTTTATCCCTAGTGGCAACAGCACATCCATAATCTTAGAGATTTCTGTCACTTCCCCAGATTCACGGAGACATGAACCCACTATCGAGCATAAATACTCCCTCTTGGAGTTACAAGCATCTACTTGGCCAGAGCATCTACTAGTAACGGAGAGCATGCAAGATCATAAACAACACATAGATATAAATTGATAATCAACATAACAAGTATTCTCTATTCATCGGATCCCAACAAACACAACATATAGAATTACAGATAGATGATCTTGATCATGTTCGGCAGCTCACAAGACCCGACAATTAAGCACAATGAGGAGAAGACAACCATCTAGCGACTGCTATGGACCCATAGTCCAGGGGTAGACTACTCACTCATCACTCCGGAGGCGACCATGGCGGCGTAGAGTCCTCCGGGAGATGATTCCCCTCTCCGGCAGGGTGCCGGAGGCGATCTCCTGAATCCCCCGAGATGGGATTGGCGGCGGCGTCTCTGGAAGGTTTTCCGTATCGTGGCTCTCGGTACTGGGGGTTTCGCGACGAAGGCTATTTGTAGGCGGAAGGGCAGGTCGAGGGGCGTCACGAGGGGCCCAGATGATAGGGCCGCGCGGCCAAGACCTAGGCCGCGCCGCCCTGTGCTCTGGCCGCCTCGTGGCCCCACTTCGTTGACTCCTCGGTCTTCTGGAAGCTTCGTGGCAAAATAGGACCCTGGGCGTTGATTTCGTCCAATTCCGAGAATATTTCCTTACTAGGATTTCTGAAACCAAAAACAGCAGAAAACAGCAACTGGCACTTCGGCATCTTGTTAATAGGTTAGTTCCGGAAAATGCACGAATATGATATAAAGTGTGCATAAAACATGAAGATATCATCAATAATGTGGCATGGAACATAAGAAATTATCGATACGTCGGAGACGTATCATCGGGTCTTGTGAGCTGCCTAACATGATCAAGATCATCTATCTGTAATGCTATATGTTGTGTTTGTTGGGATCCGATGGATAGAGAATACTATGTTATGTTGATTATCAATTTATTACCTATGTGTTGTTTATGATCTTGCATGCTCTCCGTTATTAGTAGAGGCTCTGGCCAAGTTTTTACTCTTAACTCCAAGAGGGACTATTTATGCTCGATAGTGGGTTCATGCCTCCATTAAATCTGGGACTGTGACAGAAAGTTCTAAGGTTGTGGATGTGCTGTTGCCACTAGGGATAAAACATCGATGCTATGTCCGAGGATGTAGTTATTGATTACATTACGCACCATACTTAATGCAATTGTCTGTTGTTTGCAACTTAATACTGGAAGGGGTTCGGATGATAACCTGAAGGTGGACTTTTTAGGCATAGATGCATGCTGGATAGCGGTCTATGTACTTTGTCGTAATGCCCAATTAAATCTCACAATACTCATCATATCATGTATGTGCATTGTCATGCCCTCTCTATTTGTCAATTGCCCAACTGTAATTTGTTCACCCAACATGCTATTTATCTTATGGGAGAGACACCTCTAGTGAACTGTGGACCCCGGTCCATTCTTTTACATCGAATACAATCTACTGCAATACTTGTTCTATCGTTTTCTGCAAACAATCATCATCCACACTATACATCTAATCCTTTGTTACAGCAAGCCGGTGAGATTGACAACCTCACATTTCGTTGGGGCAAAGTACTTTGGTTGTGTTGTGCGGGTTCCACGTTGGCGCCGAATCCCTGGTGTTGCGCCGCACTACATCTCGCCGCCATCAACCTTCAACGTGCTTCTTGGCTCCTACTGGTTCGATAAACCTTGGTTTCTTACTGAGGGAAAACTTGCCGCTGTACGCATCACACCTTCCTCTTGGGGTTCCCAACGGACGCGTGCTGTACGCGTATCAAGCAGATTTTCTGGCGCCGTTGCCGGGGACTTGAAGAAAAGTTACACCACAAAGATTTGTAACTCCCACGTTAACTACACGCCAGCAAATAGATTTTCTGGCGCCGTTGCCGGGGAGATCAAGACACGCTGCAAGGGGAGTCTCCACATTTCAATCTCTTTACTTTGTTTTTGTCTTGTTTTATTTTATTTACTACTTTGTTTGCTGCACTAAAACAAAACACAAAAAAATTAGTTGCTAGCTTTACTTTATTTGCTATCTTGTTTGCACTCTATATCAAAAACACAAAAAAATTAGTTACTTGCATTTTACTTAGTTACTTGCATTTTACTTTTGTTACCATGTCTAGTTCTGCACCTGTTACTTCTTCACCTGAGGAATTAGTCTTCACTTTTAAACAAGGGGATGAGGAGAGTTTTAAAGACGCTTGGTCCAGAATTTTTGATTCTTATCGTAAAGCTGAACCTCAAATGACTCTAAGTTTGCTCCTTAGTAACTTTTATTTTGGGCTTATGATTCGCTATAGATATGTCTTGGATGCTTTAGTGGGAGGAGATTTCCTTCATTGCAATGGGGATCAAGCTTTTAATGCCATAAAGAAGTTGGTTGCATCACATGATTCAGCTAGTAAATTTGATTCAGCCCTTATTAGCATTTATAATAGATTAAACACTCTTGAGATAAGTGCATCTCGCTTGAACGAAAATTATAGATATGTTCGTAACCGTCTTGATCAAGTTTTAGTGAACTCTGAACCTTCATTATGGGATCCTACTATTAAAGTTGTCATCGGTGATCAAACTCTTCATGCCAATTGTGATATTATGTCTGAAATTTGCCTTATGCCTAAGAGTATTCATGAATCTTTGGCACTTTGGGGATTCGTTGAAGGGGGAGAAGGAATAACTCTTATTGATAACTCTGTTATAATTCCTAAGGGAATAGCTGTGGGTGTGCATACAACCATTCTTGGAAGAACAATATCCATTGATTATCTTGTTATTGAATGTGTAGGAACATGACAAATCACACTCGGAAGATCTCTGCTGAAACTACTGGGAGCAGTCATAGATATGGGAGAAGGCACCCTAAAATTCACCTCTACACCGGGGGGTAGACATGTATTCCCTAAATCAAAGAGTAAGAAAAAGAACAAGAAAGGTAGGTGCAAAACCCAAGGTAATGTTGGTGCACCATCTCTTGATAATACTTGATATATACTTTCTGCGCCTAGCTGAAAGGCGTTAAAGAAAAGCGCTTATGGGAGACAACCCATGTTTTTACTACTGCACCTTTATTTTATATTTGAGTCTTGGAAGTTGTTACTACTGTAGCAACCTCTCCTTATCTTAGTTTTGTGCATTGTTGTGCCAAGTAAAGTCGTTGATAGTAAGGTTCATACTAGATTTGGATTACTGCGCAGAAACAGATTTCTTTGCTGTCACGAATCTGGGCCTAATTCTCTGTAGGTAACTCAGAAAATTATGCAAATTTACGTGAGTGATCCTCAGATATGTACGCAACTTTCATTCAATTTGAGCATTTTCATTTGAGCAAGTCTGGTGCCTCTTAGAAATTCGTCTTTACGAACTGTTCTGTTTTGACAGATTCTGCCTTTTATTTCGCATTGCCTGTTTTGCTATGCTTGATGGATTTTTCGATTCCATTGACTTTCAGTAGCTTTGTGCAATGTCCAGAAGTGTTAAGAATGATTATGTCACCTCTGAACATGTGAATTTTGATTGTGCACTAACCCTCTAATGAGTTGTTTTGAGTTTGGTGTGGAGGAAGTTTTCAAGGATCAAGAGAGGAGGATGATACAATATGATCAAGGAGAGTGAAAGCTCTAAGCTTGGGGATGCCCCGGTGGTTCACCCCTGCATATTTCAAGAAGACTCAAGCGTCTAAGCTTGGGGATGCCCAAGGCATCCCCTTCTTCATCGACAACATTATCAGGTTCCTCTAGTGAAACTATATTTTTATTCCATCACATCTTATGTACTTTGCTTGGAGCGTCGGTTTGTTTTTATTTTTGTTTTGTTTGAATAAAATGGATCCTATCATTCTTTGTGTGGGAGAGAGACACGCTCCGCTGTTGCATATGGACAAATATGTCCTTAGGCTTTACTCATAGTGTTCATGGCGAACTTCTTCGTTAAATTGTTATATGGTTGGAAACGGAAAATGATACATGTAGTAATTGGTAAAATGTCTTGGATAATGTGATACTTGGCAATTGTTGTGCTCATGTTTAAGCTCTTGCATCATATACTTTGCACCTATTAATGAAGAAATACATAGAGCTTGCTAAAATTTGGTTTGCATAATTGGTCTCTCTAAGGTCTAGATAATTTCTAGTATTGAGTTTGAACAACAGGGAAGACGGTGTAGAGTCTTATAATGTTTACAATATGTCTTTTATGTGAGTTTTGCTGCACCGGTTCATCCTTGTGTTTGTTTCAAATAGCCTTGCTAGCCTAAGCCTTGTATCGAGAGGGAATACTTCTCATGCATCCAAAATCCTTGAGCCAACCACTATGCCATTTGTGTCCACCATACCTACCTATTACATGGTATTTCTCCGCCATTCCAAAGTAAATTGCTTGAGTGCTACCTTTAAACAATTCAAAATTTATTACCTCTGATTTGTGTCAATGTTTTATAGCTCATGAGGAAATATGTGGTGTTTATCTTTCAATCTTGTTGGGCAACTTTCACCAATGGACTAGTGGCTTCATCCGCTTATCCAATAATTTTGCAAAAAGAGCTGGCAATGGGATTCCCAGTCCCAAATTAATTAACAAAAAATAGACACTCCTCCATGGTATGTGATTGTTGGACGGCACCCGAAGGATTCGGTTAGCCATGGCTTGAGAAAGCAAAGGTGGGGAGGAGTGTCATCATAATAAAACTAAAATAAAAAGGCACTCCTTCATGGTATGAGATTGTTGGCAGGCACCCGAGGATTCGGTTAGCCATGGTTTGTGAAAGAAAGGTTGGAAGGAGTGCCACACAAAAATAAAATAAAATGGGAGCCGCTCTTTGAAGGTTTGTCTGGCAAGGGGGTTAGAGTACCCACTACCATTCGTTGACAACAACAAACACCTCTCAAAATTTTACTTTTATGCTCTCTATATGTTTTCAAAACCAAAGCTCTAGCACAAATATAGCAATCAATGCTTCCCTCTGCGAAGGGCCTTTCTTTTACTTTTATGTTGAGTCAGTTCACCTATCTCTCTCCACCTCAAAGAAGCAAACACTTGTGTGAACTGTGCATTGATTCCTACATACTTGCATATTGCACTTGTTATATTACTTTGCATTGACAAATATCCATGAGATATACATGTTACAAGTTGAAAGCAACCGCTGAAACTTAATCTTCCTTTGTGTTGCTTCAATACCTTTACTTTGAATTGTTGCTTTATGAGTTAACTTTTATGCAAGACTTATTGATGCTTGTTGAAAGTACTATTCATGAAAAGTCTTTGCTATATGATTCATTTGTTTACTCATTGCATTACCATTGTTTTGATCGCTGCATTCATTACATATGCTTACAATAGTATGATCAAGGTTATGATGGCATGTCACTCCAGAAATTATCTTTGTTATCGTTTACTGCTTCGGACGACGAGAAACTAAGCTTGGGGATGCTGATACGTCTCCGACGTATCGATAATTTCTTATGTTCCATGCCACATTATTGATGACATCTACATGTTTTATGCATACTTTATGTCATATTTATGCATTTTCCGGCACTAACCTATTAACGAGATGCCGAAGAGCCGATTCTTTGTTTTCATTGTTTTTGGTTTCAGACATCCTAGTAAGGAAATATTCTCGGAATTGGACGAAATCAACGCCCAGGGGCCTATTTTCACACGAAGCTTCCAGAAGACCGAAGGAGTCACGAAGTGGGGCCACGAGGTGGTGAGACACTAGGGCGGCGCGGCCTAGCCCTTGGTCGCGCCGGCCTATTGTGTGGGGCCCTCGTGTGGCCCCCTGACCTATCTCCTCCGCCTACTTACAGCCTTCATCGCGAAACCCCTAGTACCGAGAGCCACGATACGGAAAACCTTCCAGAGACGCCGCCGCCGCCAATCCCATCTCGGGGGATTCAGGAGATCGCCTCCGGCACCCTGCCGGAGAGGAGAATCATCTCCCGGAGGACTCTTCACCGCCATGGTCGCCTCCGGAGTGATGAGTGAGTAGTTCACCCCTGGACTATGGGTCCATAGCAGTAGCTAGATGGTTGTCTTCTCCTAATTGTGCTTCATTGTCGGGTCTTGTGAGCTGCCTAACATGATCAAGATCATCTATCTGTAATGCTATATGTTGTGTTTGTTGGGATCCGATGGATAGAGAATACTATGTTATGTTGATTGTCAATTTATTACCTATGTGTTGTTTATGATCTTGCATGCTCTCCGTTATTAGTAGAGGCTCTGGCCAAGTTTTTACTCTTAACTCCAAGAGGGAGTATTTATGCTCGATAGTGGGTTCATGCCTCCATTAAATCTGGGACAGTGACAGAAAGTTCTAAGGTTGTGGATGTGCTGTTGCCACTAGGGATAAAACATCGATGCTATGTCCGAGGATGTAGTTATTGATTACATTACGCACCATACTTAATGCAATTGTCTGTTGTTTGCAACTTAATACTGGAAGGGGTTCGGATGATAACCTGAAGGTGGACTTTTTAGGCATAGATGCATGCTGGATAGCGGTCTATGTACTTTGTCGTAATGCCCAATTAAATCTCACAATACTCATCATATCATGTATGTGCATTGTCATGCCCTCTCTATTTGTCAATTGCCCAACTGTAATTTGTTCACCCAACATGCTATTTATCTTATGGGAGAGACACCTCTAGTGAACTGTGGATCCCGGTCCATTCTTTTACATCGAATACAATCTACTGCAATACTTGTTCTACTGTTTTCTGCAAACAATCATCATCCACACTATACATCTAATCCTTTGTTACAGCAAGCCGGTGAGATTGACAACCTCACTGTTTCGTTGGGGCAAAGTACTTTGGTTGTGTTGTGCAGGTTCCACGTTGGCGCCAGAATCCCTGGTGTTGCGCCGCACTACATCTCCCCGCCATCAACCTTCAACGTGCTTCTTGGCTCCTACTGGTTCGATAAACCTTGGTTTCTTACTGAGGGAAAACTTGCCGCTGTACGCATCACACCTTCCTCTTGGGGTTCCCAACGGACGCGTGATGTACGCGTATCAAGCAGATTTTCTGGCGCCGTTGCCGGGGACTTGAAGAAAAGTTACACCACAAAGATTTCTAGCTCCCACGTCAACTACACGCCAGCAATGTGCCAAGTCGATTCAAATGAATTGCTCAGAGGAGGATACCACAATATCATACCTATCTATGAATAAAACAATGCAAGCAAATATTTATGACATGCTACTCATATTAATAAACTGGAGCTAACATGAGAGATCATGAACTACTAGACTTTCATTAAATGACATATACCTCACACGAACCAACTAAGCATGCTCACATGGATGAGTATATGTACAAAAATGAAAACAAATAGAGTTCATACCAGCCTCTCACCACAGTCGAGTTGTCGTAGATCGTCATTATTGCCTTTCACTTGTGTAGCTTGAATAATGTGGAATGAAAACCAAGCTCCAACCACCGGAGACCTCTGAACTCCATAATAAACTTTACAAAACCAAATAAGAACAACAAATATTTTTGGTGTTTTCGAATTGGAACCAAAAACGAAAGGAAATAGGCAAACAAAGCAAAATCTTTTTGGATTTTCTCATAGCAAACCAACGATAGTAAATAAAGCAAAATAGGAACAAGAAACCAAAATAAACAAATGGTAAAGAGAAACAACAGAAATATTTTTGATATTTTTGTGTTTTAGGAAAGGAACAAAGCAAAAACAAGAGAATGAAAACTAAAAGAGTCACATAAACACAAAATAGCAGAAATCCGTCAAACTTGACAGCAGTAAAATAATCATTTTTTACGAAAATCTTCCGCTGTTCAACTCGAAAATTTCTCAACTAATGAAAGTTAGATAATAACCTTGGGAACATGCACAAAAATTGGCTTCTCAAAATAACGTTCTGGCTGTTTTTAGGAATTTTTTTAGTATCAGTCCAGAATCTGTTTTTAGACAGCACTTCCCCAAATATCATCTCCCTCATATTAGAGGCCACCTTAAGATGCGAAACAAGTATGTACAAGTATCCGGCAATTGTAATATGCAATGAATGAGTGATGCCGGCATACCTCCCCCCAAGTTTAGGCTTTTGGCCTAAGTGGAGATCAATCCCACGGTGCCCATGAGGTGGCACCTCCGTAGTATGATGAAGAAGGATCCTGTTCTTGGTATGTGCTGGAAGATGCACCAGGATACGTGACAGTGTACCTGTTGGAGGGCTCGGCGTCCTCGGAGTCATGATGTTGGTGGAAACCACGTATCCTCAGCTGCTCATCCACCTCCTCCTTGGAGCGCGACCACGGTCTCCTGTGAACACTGAACAAATCGGCCTGCGGCAAATGGATTTCCCTCCCATCCCCGTCAATAAACAACATTTTATAGACAATATTTCCTAAACTAGAGTCAATTGTGACAAATTGGTGACTCTTCATAGCAGCAATATCAAGCTTAATAGGAGTTAGTTTCTCATCACTAGGATCAAAAGGAAGGCCTAGATATGCAATAATACGTGAGGCAACAATTGCTCCAAAAATTGGTCCCTTATTGGCTAAACGACGAGCAATGAGAGCACCAAGATGATAAGGTGTACTTCCAGTAAGTGCAGCAACCAGAAAAGCAAGATGATAACTAGAAATGTTGCTAGTGTTCTCCCTACCAAGAATGCTAGTAGCAAGATAGTAAGTGAAATATCTAATGGCAGGGAGTTGAATGTTTCTTATCTTGCCACGCTGAATGGTGCGGCTATCATCGTTGGTAACTTCTCGATAGAGTTCCGTCAAAGCTTTGGGACTGTTCTCGATCTTCTTCGCTGTACATATAGGAGTAATATCCAATGCAGCACAAAAATCCTTCAACTTCATAGTAACAGGCCTGTCATAAATCCTAAATTTAACTGATAGTGAGAAGGGTGAGTTGTTGAATTTAAAGCTTTCAACAAAGATTTTAGTTAGCCTGTAAAATTGATCACTCTCATCTTCCATATAGGTAGATAAGCCCACACTATTCATGAGAAACAAGAAGTCATCAAGTAGCCCCGCATTACGCAAAAAGTCATAGCATGGAAAGGATGAAGCATTAGGAACTTGATACGTCCAATTTGCATCACTATTTTATATCATAATTTGCTGTTATTCATTGATATATTTCATATTTGGAGATGATACTTATGTTATTTCATCTATTTTGCATGTTTCATGATTATTGGAGGATCGCGCACCGGAGTCAGGATTCTGCTGGAAAAAGCGCCGTCAGAATGCAATATTTCGGAAGATCAACAATTGACGGAATTTATATGAAAAATCCTATTTTTCCAGAAGACGAAGGGAGCCAGAAGGGGGAGCCGAGGAGGGCCGCCGTGGGCCCACCTCATAGGCCGGCGCGGGCCCTGCCCTGGCCGCGCTGCCCTGTGAGGAGGGGGCCCACAGCCCCCTCTGGCCTCCTCTCCTTCGCGTATTTCTTCGTCCCGAAAACCTAAGCTCCAGGGGGATAGTCGCGAAGAGTCACAGCCGCCTCTGCGGGGCGGAGAACACCAGAGAGAAAAGAGCTCTCCGGCAGGCTGAGATCCGCCGGGGAAATTCCCTCCCGGAGGGGGAAATCAACGCCATCGTCACCGTCATCGAGCTGGACATCATCTCCATCACCATCACCATCATCTCCATCATCATCACCACCGTCTCCACCGCTGCACATCGTCACCGCTGTAACAATTTGGGTTTGATCTTGATTGTTTGATAGGGGAAACTCTCCCGGTGTTGATTTCTACTTGTTATTGATGCTATTGAGTGAAACCGTTGAACCAAGGTTTATGTTTAGATTGTTATTCATCATCATATCACCTCTGATCATGTTCCATATGATGTCTCGTGAGTAGTTCGTTTAGTTCTTGAGGACATGGGTGAAGTCTAATTGTTAGTAGTGAACCATGGTTGAGTAATATTCAATGTTATGATATTTAAGTTGTGGTGTTATTCTTCTAGTGGTGTCATGTGAACGTCGACTACATGACACTTCACCTTTATGGGCCTAGGGGAGTGCATCTTGTACTCGTTTGCCAATTGCGGGGTTGCCGGAGTGACAGAAACCTAAACCCCCGTTGGTATATCGATGCAGGAGGGATAGCAGGATCTCAGAGTTTAAGGCTGTGGTTAGATTTATCTTAATTACTTTCTTGTAGTTGCGGATGCTTGCAAGGGGTATAATCACAAGTATGTATTAGTCCTAGGAAGGGCGGTGCATTAGCATAGGTTCACCCACACAACACTTATCAAAACAATGAAGATTAATTAGCCATATGTAGCGAAAGCACTAGACTAAAATCCCGTGTGTCCTCAAGAACGTTTGGTCATTATAAGTAAACAAACCGGCTTGTCCTTTGTGCTAAAATGGATTGGGCCACTCGCTGCAATTGTTACTCTCGCACTTTACTTACTCGTACTTTATTCAACTGCTACATCAAAACCCCCTGAATACTTGTATGTGAGCATTTACAGTGAATCCTTCATCGAAACTGCTTGTCAACACCTTCTGCTCCTCGTTGGGATCGACATTCTTACTTATCGAAAATACTACGATACACCCCCTATACTTGTGGGTCATCAAGACTATTTTCTGGCGCCGTTGCCGGGGAGTGAAGCGCTATTGGTAAGTGGAATTGGTAAGGGAAACTTTTACTGTTTGTGCTGATTTTATTTCTGCCTGCTGCCATAATTCATTATGGAGAGATCTTCTCTTGAGTTTTTATTTGGAAAATCTACTACTACTGCAAAGGTAGTGGATGAGGCGCCAGGTGAGGAAGAAATACCATACAAAATACCTATGAAAATTATTGAACGTGTAGTGGATAACCGTTATACAGGGGATGGAATTGTCCATCCTGGAGATCATTTACTGTTCTTGCATGAATTATGCGGTTTATTCAAGTGTGCAGGTATTGCTATGGATGAAGTGAGGAAGAAACTATTCTCTATATCGCTGTCTGGTAAAGCGGTGCATTGGTATAAATTACTGGATAATGGGGATTCTCTTGAATGGAATGATATTGTGCCCCGGTTTTATTCTAAGTTCTATCCTCCAAGTGAAATTCACAAAGATCGGAACCACATATATAACTTTTGGCCTCATGATGGAGAGAGTATTGCCCAAGCGTGGGGGAGATTGAAGTCCTTAATGCTCAAATGCCCCATTCATGAGCTTCCTGGTAATATTATTATTGATAATTTCTATGCAAGACTTTCTTTTCAAGACAAGACCTTGCTGGATACTTCTTGTTCTGGATCATTTACACGCAACAAAGAAGAGTTTAAAAGGGACCTTCTTAATCGGATCCAGGAGAATACTGAAGGATGGGAGAACGACAAAGATAGAGAGTCAGGTATAAACTATGATTATAAATGCATTGAAGCTTTTATGGATACTGATAAATTTCGTAATATTAGTGCTACTTATGGTCTTGATTCACAAGTCGTTGCAAATCTTTATAAAGCTTTTGCCTCTCATTATGAATTGCCTAAGAAGAACTTTGATAACTATCATGAACCGTATAAAGATAAAATTGATTCATCTATAAATAAATGTGTTGTAGTTGAAACTGTTGATCATGTTATTCCTGAAGCTTATATTGAAAAAACTCCTTTCCCTGCTAAAATGAAGGAGTACTCTGTTATAAATAGTGCGGTTCATAAAAGTGAAAAGAAACCTATAGAACCTGAAGAACAAATAAAGGTTGAACCTGCTGTTGCAATAGTTAAAGATTTTGTGACCAAAAATGTGGAAGATGGTCATATTATTTTCTGTGAGGATGCTTCTAATACTGTTTCACATCCTAATAAGTCTAGGAAAGCTAGTGTCCCTATGCTATCTGTTAGAATTGGTGATCATTGTTATTATGGTTTATGCAATATTGGTACAAGTATTAGTGCTATTCCTTATGAGCTTTACACGGAGATTATGCACGAAATTGGTTCTTGTGAACTTGAAATATTGATGTGGTTATTCGGCTGGCTAATAGAGAAACTATCTCTCCAATTGGTATTGTTCGAGATGTGGAAGTTCTATGTGGTAAGATTAAATATCCTGCTGACTTTTTGGTACTTGGTTCTGCTGCTAGTAAGTATTGTCCTATCATTTTTGGTAGACCTTTTCTAAATACTTGTGGAGCTGTTATAGATTGCAAGAAAGAGAAAATTTTGACTAAATTTGCTGGTGAATCTTATGAGTTTAATTTCTCTAAATTTGCCAAAACTCCTTACAAAGCTGATTCGCCTAATAATGATTTTAGAGTTGAACAGTGTGCATCTATTGCTCTTGCTCCTAATAATCCTTTGCAGAAACATTTGGAGACTAGTGAGAGTGAAGTTTTTAAGGAAGAAAGAAATGAGCTTGATGAAATTTTCCTTCGTCAACCTATTCTTAAGCATGATTTACCGGTAGAAGATCTGGGTACAACACCACCACCAAAGGAAGATCCTGTCTTTGATTTAAAACCATTGCCTGATAATCTTAAATATGCTCATATTGATGATAAGAAAATATATCCTGTTATTATTAGTTCTAAGCTTTCAGAGTTTGAAGAAGAAAGGTTATTGGAAATACTAAAGAAGCACCGAGGAGCTATTGGCTACACTCTTGATGACTTGAAGGGGATTTCTCCCTCTATTTGCCAACATGCCATTAATATGGAAGATGATGCGAAGCCTGTTGTTGAACATCAGCGTCGTCTAATTCCTAAGATGAAGGATGCGGTAAGAAATGAGGTATTAAGACTTCTTGAAGCTGGTATTATATATCCTATTGCTGATAGTAAATGGGTTAGTCCTGTGCATTGTGTTCCTAAGAAAGGAGGAATGACTGTTGTGCCTAATGATAATGATGAGCTCATACCTCAAAGAGTAGTTGTAGGGTATAGAATGTGCATTGATTATCGAAAAGTTAATAAGGTTACTAAAAAAGATCATTACCCTTTGCCTTTTATTGATCAAATGTTAGAAAGGTTATCCAAAAATACTCATTTTTGCTTTCTTGATGGTTATTCTGGGTTTTCGCAAATTGCTGTTAAAAGTAAGGATCAAGAGAAAACCACTTTCACTTGTCCCTATGGAACTTATGCTTATAGACATATGCCTTTTGGTTTATGTAATGCTCCTTCTACTTTTCAAAGATGCATGTCTGCTATTTTTCATGGCTTTTGCGAGAGTATTGTAGAGGTATTCATGGACGATTTTTCCGTCTATGGGAATTCTTTTGATAATTGCTTGCGGAACCTTGATAAAGTTTTGCAGAGATGTGAAGAAACTAACCTTGTTCTTAATTGGGAGAAATGCCACTTTATGGTTAATGAAGGAATTGTATTGGGACATAAAATTTCCGAGAGAGGTATCGAAGTTGATAGAGCTAAAGTTGAAGCAATTGAGAAGATGCCCTACCCCAGGGATGTTAAAGGTATTCGTAGTGTTCTTGGTCACGCTGGGTTTTATAGGAGGTTTATTAAAGACTTCTCCAAGATTTCAAAGCCTCTTACTAATCTTCTTCAAAAAGATGTACCTTTTGTTTTTGATGATGATTGTAAGGAAACTTTTGAAACTCTAAAGAAAGCCTTAACAACTGCTCCTATAGTTGAATCTCCTGATTGGAACTTACCATTTGAAATTATGTGTGATGCTAGTGATTTTGCTGTAGGCGCTGTTCTTGGACAGCGAGTAAATAAAAAATTGAATGTTATTCATTATGCTAGTAAAACCCTCAATGCTGCTCAAAGAAATTATGCTACTACTGAAAAAGAATTGTTAGCTATAGTCTTTGCTTGTGATAAGTTTAGATCTTATATTGTTGATTCAAAAGTTACCATTCATACTGATCATGTTGCAATTAGATACCTTATGCAAAAAAAAGATGCTAAGCCAAGGCTTATTAGATGGGTGCTTCTGTTGCAAGAATTTGATTTACATATTGTAGATAGGAAAGATGCAGATAATCCTGTTGCTGATAATTTGTCTAGATTGGAAAATATCGCTTATGATCCTGTTCCTGTTAATGATAGTTTTCCAAATGAACAATTGGCTGTAATAAAGGTGAGCTCGCGAGACAGTCCTTGGTATGCTGATTATGCTAACTTTATTGTCTCCAAGTATTTACCTCCAACCTTTTCAGCCCAGCAAAGGAGGAAATTCTTTTATGACTTGAGGCATTATTTCTGGGATGACCCACACTTACATAAAGAAGGAGTGGATGGTATTCTGCGAAGATGTGTTCCCGAATATGAACAACAAGAGATATTGAGTAAATGTCATGGTAGTGCTTATGGAGGACATCACGCCGGAGATAGAACCGCACAAAAGGTTCTACAATCAGGTTTTTATTGGCCAACTCTCTTCAAAGATGCAAGGAAGTTTATTTTATCTTGTGATGAATGTCAAAGGGTTGTTAATATCTCCAGACGCAATGAAATGCCTATGAATTATACTCTTGTTATTGAACCGTTTGATTGTTGGGGATTTGACTTCATGGGACCTTTTCCCTCTTCAGAAGGTAACACTCATATACTTGTTGCTGTTGATTATGTTACTAAATGGGTGGAAGCCATACCTACAAAAAGTGCTGATGGTGAGACCTCTTTAAGAATGCTTTTAGATATCATTTTTCCTAGATTTGGAGTTCCTAGATATATTTTGACTGATGGAGGTTCTCATTTTATTCATGGTGGTTTTAGAAAAACTCTTGCTAAATATGGTATTAATCATAGAATTGCTTCCTCTTATCATCCTCAAACTAGTGGGCAAGTAGAATTATCAAATAGAGAGATTAAATCTATCTTGGATAAGACTGTTAATAAAACTAGAAAGAATTGGGCTAGTAAATTGAAGGAAGCACTATGGGCTTATAGAACTGCTTATAAAAATCCCATGGGTATGTCACCGTATAAAATGGTTTATGGAAAAGCTTGTCATTTACCTTCAGAACTAGAGCACAAAGCTTATTGGGCTGTAAGAGAACTAAATAAAGATCCTAAACTTGCCGGTAAGAAAAGATTGCTACAATTGAGTTCCCTAGATGAATGGAGAAGTGAAGCTTATGAAAATGCTAAACTTTTTAAAGAGAAAGTAAAGAAATGGCATGATAGAAGAATTATCAAAAGAGAATTTAATATTGGGGATAAAGTCCTATTATATCGGTCTCGTCTCAGATTCTTTGCAGGGAAATTACTCTCGAAATGGGAAGGACCATATGTCGTTGAGGAGGTGTATCGTTCAGGAGCAATTAAAATTAGCTCTCTCCAAGGCAATGCCACACAAGTAGTGAATGGACAAAGACTCAAGCATTATATCTCAGGTGATTCTTATAATGTAGATGTTGATGTTATTCGAGTGGAAACACCGGAGGCTTTCATCAAAGGTCAAATTGATAGTCCGCCAGAACTCGACTTTGAATAGGTAACAGTACAGGTAATAAAAAGTTCGCGATTTGCTTTCTGAACAATGTTTTTGCTGTTTTTGGAAAATATGAAAAATTACGAGATCGAAACGGAGTGGAGGAGACGCACGAGGGCGTGCCCCCATAGGCCGGCGCGGGCCCCAGCCTGGCCGCGCCGCCCTATGAGCTGGCCGCCTCGTCGCCCCTCTCCGACTCTGGTTCGACCTGGTACTTTCCTTATGACATACAAATTCCTGCTATATAATCCCCCGGACCCCTGGAGGTCCGTATATCGTTTTCTCGACGTGTTTTGTTTCGAGCTATTTTCTGCCAGGATTTGCTTCGGATCTAGATCCATCATGTCTTCGTCGGAAACTCCGAAGGACAGCTTCTGCGAGGACGTCGTCAACCTGTACATGAACGAGCTGAAGATGCACCCCAAGGAGTTACTGCTCGTTGATGGAGAGTTGCGGATCAAAGATGTCCAGGGTCCTAAAGGAGAAGGAAGCTTGGAAGACAGGATGGAGAAGCTAGAACAAGAGGTTTTCAACTACAAGAAGATGGCTGAGCGTGAAGTGGACATCTTCCACAAGATTGTGTCTGAACTTATTGATGCACACAAGAAGGAGACTGCAAAGCTGTGGGACGACATCCTCTCGCTTCACGACACCACCAACAAACTCCAAGCTCAACTCTATGACGTTCAGAATCAGAACTGTGAGTATGAAAACAGGTTTAAACACATAAGCTATGCTGCTAGTTTCAGGATTCTCGAGACCAAGATGTCGTTTGTTGATGGAGAGCCTCTTCCTTGGAAGTCTGATGATGGGAATTCATCACCACCATCGCCAAAGGAGTAATTCATCATCGGTATTGGCATCCCCTTGGTTTGTTCCAAGCTTGGGGAAGTGCCGTGGTATCACATCATCACTATCTTTTACTTTTTACTATCAAGTAGTGTCATATCATGAGTAGGGAAGTTATCATATAAGATGGGTTGCAGTGTGGAAGTATCTCTCCTTTAGTTGGTTGTCTATGTATCCCTTGGTGTGAGTTATCGTTATGGAATATTAATGAGAAGTCTTATCATTTACATATTGCACATCTTATTTTAGTTTGCAATCCCTATTATATGATTGATCTTGTTATTAGTATTGGTATCACTTTGGGAGCATTGAATAAATCTATTTGGTTTTGGCAAACTTAGCATTGGTCAACAGCAACAACACTTTGAGGTTTAAGTAGAAAAGAGAAATACATGTAGCTGTTTCATTGTCTCTCTTTCTTGTTAGCTCCTTAGCTTATTATTCTGAAGTTAAAATTGTTTGTGCTTACAAGGAAGATGCATGATTGTTTCTATCACATGTATATTTGTTTGTTTCCCTCAACTCTTGTGCTTGCTAATTAACCTTGCTAGCCAAAAACCTGTACTGAGAAGGAATGCTTCTCGTGCATCCAAACCTTAACCTGAACCTATGCCATTTGTGTCCACCATAACTACCTACTACATGGTATTTCCTGCCATTCCAAGTAAATACTTCGTGTGCTACCTTTAAACAATTCAAAATTTACTATCTCTTATTTGTGTCAATGTTTTATAGCTCATGAGGAAGTATGTGGTGTTTTATCTTTCAATCTTGTTGGGCAACTTTCACCAATGGACTAGTGGCTTCATCCGCTTATCCAATAATTTTGCATAAAGAGCTGGCAATGGGGTTCCCAGCCCCTATTAATTAACCTTCATAATTTTATAAATAGACACTCCTCCATGGTATGTGATTGTTGGAAGGCACCCGAGGATTCGGTTAGCCATGGCTTGAGAAAGCAAAGGAGGGGAGGAGTGTCATCTAAATAAAACTAAATAAAAAGGCACTCCTCCATGGTATGAGATTGTTGGCAGGCACCCGAGGATTCGGTTAGCCATGGTTTGTGAAAGCAAAGGTTGGGAGGAGTGCCAACTTAAAATAAAATCTTATGGGAGCCGCTCTTCGAGAGTTTGTCTGGCAAGGGGGTTAGAGTACCCGCTACCATTCGTTGACAACAACAAACACCTCTCAAAATATTACTTTTATTCTCTTTATATGATTTCAAAATTGAAAAGCTCTAGCACATGATTTAATCCCTGCTTCCCTCTGCGAAGGGCATGTCTTTTACTTTATGTTGAGTCAGTAAACCTATTTCCCTCCAATTTAAGCAAGCATTTGAGTTGTTGTGATCAAACCATCTATATTGTGATTTACTTGATCATGTCTCTTACTCCTCCTTGTTTAGTACAAGTTTTATCCGAATGAATATAGCTTTGAAAGTTATCAATGATTATGAGGAGATTATTATGATTGAGTATGCAAGTTGTGCCATATAAACTTTAACATGAGAGCGCTGCTCAATAGATAAGTATAACCTGTTAATTGTTCTCTGACCAAGAACGAAGTTTGCCATCACCAACTATGATTTCTTATGCACCTTTATTTGTGATTACCTTATACTTATTTCAAGTTGAATTATATGAGGAAGTTGTTTACTAGAATGTCTTGTGTGAATGAATATGATGCTTCTTGTCCGTATTTTATTTATCGACTCTTCACTCCATAAACATGTGGTCCTGTTTACCGAGTTCAGTTCCGCTTGGGGACAAGCGAAGTCTAAGCTTGGGGGGAGTTAATACGTCCAATTTGCATCACTATTTTATATCATAATTTGCTGTTATTCATTGATATATTTCATATTTGGAGATGATACTTATGTTATTTCATCTATTTTGCATGTTTCATGATTATTGGAGGATCGCGCACCGGAGTCAGGATTCTGCTGGAAAAAGCGCCGTCAGAATGCAATATTTCGGAAGATCAACAATTGACGGAATTTATATGAAAAATCCTATTTCTCCAGAAGACGAAGGGAGCCAGAAGGGGGAGCCGAGGAGGGCCGCCGTGGGCCCACCTCATAGGCCGGCGCGGGCCCTGCCCTGGCCGCGCCGCCCTGTGAGGAGGGGGCCCACAGCCCCCTCTGGCCTCCTCTCCTTCGCGTATTTCTTCGTCCCGAAAACCTAAGCTCCAGGGGGATAGTCGCGAAGAGTCACAGCCGCCTCTGCGGGGCGGAGAACACCAGAGAGAAAAGAGCTCTCCGGCAGGCTGAGATCCGCCGGGGAAATTCCCTCCCGGAGGGGAAAATCGACGCCATCGTCACCGTCATCGAGCTGGACATCATCTCCATCACCATCACCATCATCTCCATCATCATCACCGCCGTCTCCACCGCTGCACATCGTCACCGCTGTAACAATTTGGGTTTGATCTTGATTGTTTGATAGGGGAAACTCTCCCGGTGTTGATTTCTACTTGTTATTGATGTTATTGAGTGAAACCGTTGAACCAAGGTTTATGTTCAGATTGTTATTCATCATCATATCACCTCTGATCATGTTCCATATGATGTCTCGTGAGTAGTTCGTTTAGTTCTTGAGGACATGGGTGAAGTCTAATTGTTAGTAGTGAACCATGGTTGAGTAATATTCAATGTTATGATATTTAAGTTGTGGTGTTATTCTTCTAGTGGTGTCATGTGAACGTCGACTACATGACACTTCACCTTTATGGGCCTAGGGGAGTGCATCTTGTACTCGTTTGCCAATTGCGGGGTTGCCGGAGTGACAGAAACCTGAACCCCCGTTGGTATATCGATGCAGGAGGGATAGCAGGATCTCAGAGTTTAAGGCTGTGGTTAGATTTATCATAATTACTTTCTTGTAGTTGCGGATGCTTGCAAGGGGTATAATCACAAGTATGTATTAGTCCTAGGAAGGGCGGTGCATTAGCATAGGTTCACCCACACAACACTTATCAAAACAACGAAGATTAATTAGCCATATGTAGCGAAAGCACTAGACTAAAATCCCGTGTGTCCTCAAGAATGTTTGGTCATTATAAGTAAACAAACCGGCTTGTCCTTTGTGCTAAAAAGGATTGGGCCACTCGCTGCAATTGTTACTCTCGCACTTTACTTACTCGTACTTTATTCAACTGCTACATCAAAACCCCCTGAATACTTGTCTGTGAGCATTTACAGTGAATCCTTCATCGAAACTGCTTGTCAACACCTTCTGCTCCTCGTTGGGATCGACATTCTTACTTATCGAAAATACTACGATACATCCCCTATACTTGTGGGTCATCAGAACTCCATTATCCTCTTCAGCTTCAAAGCTAGGTGCAATGACATCCTCATCATAGGATCGCCTAACTCGAGTGGCTGCCCTTGAGGGCCTTCCCGCTCTTGTCGTATCCCTTTCGAACACTTCTCCAAAGGTGTGGTTATGCATCTTCCTTTTCTGAAAGTTTTCAACAATCATTATAAAAGTTGATTTTGAGACATATAAATGAGGGAAACTACTATAGGAACTTGGTAGAGTACTAAACATGCATCAAAACTAATTTTTACAACTTAGAACAAGCATGCAAGCTCACTTAACATGTCACCTACAGCAGCAAAATACTCAAGATATACTCAACCAAACAAAATTCTATTTGGATAATCGGAGGAGTCACATACCGGAGAGCAAATGTGCCAAATTTCAGACAGAAATCTGGGCTAAGCAAAGAGATCGAGAAATCCTGAGCTCTTGGGCGAAAACGCGAGTGAGAACAAACTGGTACGAGTTTTTTTCGGGAGAGAGAGTGGAGTGAGTGGAAGGGATGACTAAGTGGGGCCAGGAGGGGCCCTCACCACAGGTTGGCGCGTCCCCCTCCTTGGCCGCGCCGGCACATGGGGGCAGCCCTGGGGTGCCCCACTGGTCAGCCCCAGGCATTCCCAGGTTGCATTTCGAAAAATAGGACCAACGGTATAATTTTTGTAAATTTTTGAAAAGTTTGAAAATTGCACATTTCTGGGTGTTAAAATTACTATTTCAGGAGAGAAAAAGATTTTCAAACCTCTAAACAACTAAAGTATCTTGCAAAACAAGTAGTACTACAGCAAGTAAAACAAGTGTGGAGAAAGAAAGAAATGTTGTTTAGCTCTTCCATGCATATAAAATGTACTTGTTAACAAGGTTGATCAAGTCTTGCCACCAAATAAATTTTACATGACATAAGAAGAAATAAACCTCAAATCAATCATGTTACCTTATATTGTATTGATATGGATCCAATCATAATATTTTGATATCCTTGTTTAGGCTCATATATAGGACAATCAATAACTCCCACTTTGATGGTTCTCAAATTAGAAATTGTATTAACTCCACATACTTTATCAATCCTCTTGGGAAAATAAACAGTATGCTCCTTGTCATCAACATTGAAAGTAACTTTTCTTTATTGCAATCAATAACAGCCCCTGCAGTGTTCAGAAAAGGTCTTCCAAGAATAATAGACATATTATCATCTTCAGGCATTTCCAACACAACAAAATCAGTTAATATTAAGCAATTATTAGTAACTTGAACAAGAACATCCTCACATATACCAACAGGAATAGCAGTAGATTTATCAGCCATTTGCAAAGATATATCAGTTGGTATCAACTTATCTAACTAAAGTCTCTTGTAAAGAGAAAAAGGCATAACACTAACTCCTGCTCCCAAATCACATAGAGCAGTTCTAACATAATTATTCTTGATGAAACAAGGGATAGTCGGTATACCTGGGTCTCCCAGCTTCTTTGGAACTTTGCCATTGAAAGAGTAATTAGCAAGCATAGTGGAAATCTCCTCATTAGGAATCTTCCTTTTATTAGAGACAATATCTTTCATATACTTTGAATAAGGAGGCAATTTAATAGCATCAGTCAAAGGGATTTGCAAGAACAAAGGTTTCATCCAATCACAAAATTTATTATAGTGTTCTTCCTCCTTTGATTTTAGTTTCTTAGCAGGAAAAGGCATTTGCTTTTGAACCCAAGGTTCTCTTTCATTACCATGTTTCTTAGCAATAAAATCTTCTTTAGTATACTTTTTATTTTTAGCATGCTTTTCAGGTTCATCTTCAATCTCCTCTTTATCAGAAGCATCATTCTTATCATTATCTTTATCATGTTCATTACCACTTTCAGTTTCAGCATCAGAAATAGAAATACTATTAGGATCATTAACAGGCTCAGAGGATTCTACAACAGTTTTATGTTTCTTCTTCTTTTTCTTAGAAGGAGCACTAGTTTCTTTAGTTTGTTAATAATCTTGTTCAACTCTTTTGGGATGCCCCTCGGGATATAGAGGATCCTGAGTAGAAACACCACCTCTAATTGTTACTTCATAAACAAGTTTTTCTTTAGAAGTATTTTTTAACAAGCCATTTTGCACTTTAGTGAGTTGATCAATTTGAGTTTGAACCATATGAAAATGTTTAACAAGCATCTTAACATCATTGGAGGTTCTCTCCACAATATCATGCAATTTACTAATAGCTTGAGAATTTTCCATTAAATGATTCTCTACTCTCATATTAAAATTATCTTGCTTAACAACATAATTATCAAACTCATCTAAGCATTGATCAGGAGGTTTTGAGTAAGGAATATCTTCTTTACCAAAGCATTGAAGAGAATGTACCTCAATCGTAAATGAAGGGGGAGTTATCTTACATAAATCTTCTATGGGAGGTAAATTCTTCACATCTTCAGATTTAATACCTTTCTCCTTAAGAGATTTCTTGGCTTCCCTCATATCTTCATCATTTAATTTAATCATACCCCTCTTCTTCAATATTGGTGTTGGGGTTGGTTCAGGTGTAGTCCAATCATCACGATTTCAGCCTATTCTAGCCAATAATTCTTCGGCTTCGTCTGGAGTTCTTTTCCTGAAAACACAACCAGCACAACTATCCAGGTATGCCCTAGACTCAATGGTTAGTCCACTATAAAATATATCAAGAAAGTCATGCTTCTCCAAATCATGTCCAGGCCGAGCTCTGATAAGAGAGCAAAACCTTTCCCAAGCTTCAGCAATTTCTCTCCATCTTCCTGGTCAAAACTATAAATTTTCTGCGAAGCAATATGTTGAGCACTAGCAGAAAAGTATTTTCGAAAGAAAACATGAAGCAAACCACTTGGACTATCAATAGAATTAGGAGGCAAACTATTATACCAAGTTTTAGCATCATCCTTTAATGAGAAAGGAAAATTTTTAGTAACAAAATAAGTACGCTTCTTGATATCATCAGAAAACAAGCTACTCAAAGTAGAAAGCTCATTCATGTGTTCTACAACACTTTCTTTTTCAGTACCACAAAAAGGTGTTTTCTCAACAATAGATATATGAGATAAATCAAGAGAAAAATCATAATCCTTATCCTTAATGTTTATGTTTATAGGAGATGTGGAAAATTTAGGATCAGGAGACAGTTTATATCTAACAGCACGTTGTGCAAGAAGCTTTTTAATGTTACTTGCATCAGTAGTAGCATTAAATTTATCAATAAAATCATCATCAAGTTCCACATAATCTTCATCAAGATCATCACTAGAGTATTCAACAGACTCAGGTGAATTAACAGGTGTAACCGTATTTTCATTAAGAATTTCAGCATTTTCAATTTGTCTAGACCTAGCAATTGTAGCATCTAGAAAAAGACCTAACGAACCATCACCATCAAGCATAGTAGAAGCATCACTAAAATTATAAGAAGAATTTTCAGATACAGCAGAAGTACCAGCATGTGAAGCTTGTGGTGGTGAAACAAGTTGACTTATCACAGATGGTGAATCAAGAGCAGTAGAGGTACTCAGAGTTGTACCTTTTCTTGTAGTGGATGGTAATATGACGACTTTAGTATCGTGAGGTTTACCCATGATGGAGGATTTGCAGCGAACAATATCAATCCAAGTGAACTTGCAAATAAAGCTATGATCCCCGGCAACGGCGCCAGAAAATAGTCTTGATGACCCACAAGTATAGGGGATCGCAACAGTCTTCGAGGGAAGTAAAACCCAATTTATTGATTCGACACAAGGGGAGCCAAAGAATATTTGTAAGCCTTAACAGCGGAGTTGTCAATTCAGCTGCACCTGGAAACAGACTTGCTCGCAAGAGTTTATCAGTAGCAATAGTTTTATAGCACTAGCAGTAGTGAAATATAAGCAGCAGTGTAACAAAGACAGCAGTAGTGATTATAGTAAATAGCAGGATTAAAATACTGTAGGCACAAGGATGGATGAATGAAATCATGTAACAATCAAGGCAGGGCATTTGCAGATAGTAATAAAATAGTATCCAAGTACTAAACAACCATAGGCATGTGTTCCGTATATAGTCATACGTGCTCGCAATGAGAAACTTGCACAACATCTTTTGTCCTACCAGCCGGTGGCAGCCGGGCCTCTAGGGAATCTACTGGTAATTAAGGTACTCCTTTTAATAGAGCACCGGAGCAAAGCATTAACACTCCGTGAACACATGTGATCCTCATATCACAGCCTTCCCCTCCGGTTGTCCCAATTTCTGTCACTTTGGGGCCTCGGGTTCCGGACAGCAATATGTGTATACAACTTCCAGGTAAGATCATAAAGCAATGAATATCATCATGAATTGATAACATGTTCAGATCTGAAATCATGGCACTCGGGCCCTAGTGACAAGCATTAAGCATAACAAGTTGCAACAATATCATAAAAGTACCAACAACGGATACTAGGCACTATGCCCTAACAATCTTATGCTATTACATGAACAATCTCATCCAATCCCTACCATCCCCTTCAGCCTACAGCGGGGGAATTACTCACACATGGATGGGGGAAACATGGATGGTTGATGGAGAGGCGTCGGTGTTGATGATGGCGATGATCTCTTCCAATTCCCCGTCCCGGCAGGGTGCCATAACGGAGTTTCTGGTCCCGAGACGGAGTTTCGCGATGGCGGCGGAGTTCTGGATGTCTTCTGGCAATTTCGTCCCACCCCCTCGCGTTTTTAGGTCAGAGGCCTTAAGTAGTCAAGAGGGGAGCGTCGGAGGCTGGCCGAGGCGCCGCCACCATAGGGTGGCGCGGCCCAGGGGCCCACCGCGCCGCCTTGTGGCGTGGGCGCCTCGTGGCCCCCCCCCCTCTGTCTCGTCTTCTGGCTCTATCAATCTTCTATGAAAATAGGCCCATTGCGATTATTTCCGGGGATTTTCCTGAAAGTTGAGTTTCTGCACAAAAATAGGACACCAGGGCAATTCTGCTGAAAACAGCGTTAGTCCGTGTTAGTTGTATCCAAAATACACAAATTAGAGGCAAAACAATAGCAAAAGTGTTCGGGAAAGTAGATATGTTTTGGACGTATCACTCATCGATCGCGGTCTCGTCTCGGTATCGAATCTACAAGGTGAGTAGTTGGAGGAGACATACATATGCTTGGAGGAGACATGCATATGATTGTAGATCTTGTGTGGCCGTCGTGTGTATGGATGCTTGTTGCAGGTGATCGAAGCGCTTGTGTGTGTGCCGGTGTGGTGCACGGATGTTTGCCGAAATGTTGATTCATTTCCGTTTCGGCAAAATTTTGCACTACCCATATGTGCTACCTTGAGGAGAGGTTGTAATATCCCAGGTTTAGAGGCTACAAAATGAGAGAACACCGAAGTGTGCATTGCATTCATGCATAGAAAATCCGGGGAATTTTCGCGCTTTCAAATAAAACTTACCACAGTAACTGAAGTTTCACTTGACTTGCTGGAATTGAAGTAGATCATCAAGTCAAGCGCTATAAACTTCACTGTGATCTTTGCTAAAACCTTGTTTTGGGTAGAGGTGATTTGATCTATGAATTAGATCAAATGGAATTAGCTTTACAACAACACATTCATTAAGAATCAAACCCTAACTTATTAACACTTAAAAGTTAGCAACTACCTTTGTGTGTAAATTAATTCACTTCTAAACTTATTACCAAATAAGGTAAACCACAGGGTCTAAAGTGCATAAAAGCCACACATTCTTATTTAAATCATAACTTATTAAGTATATGGAATATCATAAAACTAAATCCATTTACATTACGATTTATAGTTCAAACTATCTGAATCAAACTGACTATGAGTATTTTGAAACTCATATGATCATGCCTTGGTGAAATCAAACACCAACTATCCAAATTTGAGGAATAACCTTCAACCTCGATCTTTTGATCAATATTATAATATAAATCCAATCCAATATGATATAGTGACTCATCCACAATAATAAAACCATCCACAAGATATTTAGTAACAAATGCCACTTGGCTATCCAAAAATAAATCATATGAGAGGATAATGATCTTGCCACATAGGATGAAAATATCTACATGACTTGCTTTCCAAGCTATGCCACCTCATGCTCAAAGGATTGCTTTGGATGAGGGCATGACACCCAAACACCTTACTCATCAAACCAACACAAGAGTCACCACCTATGTGTCATGATACTAGAGCTTGCCCAAGCCTATAAATAGAGCCACACCCTTCATCCATTTGCTCATCAAGTACCATGATACATGAGAACAAACACATAGAGCCACTCCATGTGAATGAGCATAGGATCTATCTCAGATAATTTAAGCTAGAAGTTGCTAAGCAAGATTGGTAATTATAGAGTTTGTTCAACCATTTTCTTAAACCCTAGAAATAATCACTCACGTAAAATTATGAACCAGCCCATTAACATTACCCTTCATTTTAAACTCTAACCTTAATTAAAATATATGTGAACCTCACTATTGTTAAGTAATAACAAAACTTAAGGACCTGTTTACTATGCACTGGTTATAAACTTCAAATCATTCAAAATAGGTTTGATTCCCAAATTTAAAGAGTTAAGATAAATACCTAAACCATTTCTATTAAATTCAAGTCTCACAAGATCTCAATTAAATCCTAACCAAACTATTTGTTTAAAATAATAAAACCATGCAGTAAGCATGATTATCAAATTATCTTGATACTCAAGTATTTTAGAACCTGTAAAACAAAACAGAATTCAAATGTGAATTCAAATACCAAATTCAAACCAGAAAATAAAAGCAGAAAATTTAAAAAGGAAAAGAGAGGGAAAGCCTTACCTGGTGGACCTCAGCACCGCAGCAGCCCATTACCACCACGTCAACCAAGCCCAGCATCAGCCCAGCCCAAAGCCACTTACCGTTTTGGTTGCTTTAAAAATTGTGCGAGAGGAAAAATGAGACCGTCGTCTTCTCCACGCTCGACAGCAAGCCGGCGAGCTCCTGCCACCTCCTCGCTGTGGATAGGGATGGCTCCGGGCCTTGCAGAGGATTCCAGAACGTTCCCCTATATCCCTCGCGTCCTTCCTATCCATTCGCGCCAAGATTCGCGCCCCAGAGACCTCCATCGTCGGCAAGGCATCCCGGCCATTGCCGCCGGTGAAATGCCGATACGGTCCTCGCCCAGAGCTATAAATAGGAGCTAAAGAACCGCCGTGATCTCCTTGTTCTTCGCCGCCCATCAATTCTCTCTCTAGCTCTCTCTATATCTCACTGAAACCCCCGCCATGGCCGGCCAGTTCTCCGGCTAGCCGTCGATAGAAGCCACCCTGGAGCTCAAGAGGTGGTCGCGGAGGTGTGCCTCGACGTCGTCGTTCTACGGGCCAAGCCGAGCATCCAGGGGAGGTTTGAGTGCGGCCAATTTCAAGATCTTCCTCCACAGTACATCACCGGAGTCGGCGAAGTTGAGCTCGATTCCTTCTCCAATCGATATCGGCGACTATCTGGGAGGCACCAGGGTGAGCTTTCGCATCTCTGGACCCCTCTATTGCTTCCTGGCATCAACCGTAGCCGTAGTTCGTGTGCTCGCCGGAGTAAACCGCCGCGGGACATGGTCGTCGGCATAGCTCCGATGATCCCCTCGCCAAGCCACCACCACCATCGTGTTCCTTGCCTTCTTCTCGTTCGTTTAGTACCAACCACGCATCCAGGTAGGCCTTGTAGCGGCGGCACCACCGTGCTCTGGCCGCCGGCGTTTAAACGTCGGCAAGGTCAAAGCTCACGGTCAATCTTGACCAGTCCTTGCTCACGTGGCATCCAACGTGGCAGTAGCCCCACCAGTCAGTGTCTCGGGTTAGACAGTGAACCGGTACATCTAGTATTTAGGTTTATTTCAAATTCCAGTAAATGTCGGAAACTTTGCAAAATCATAGAAATTTCATTTCAACTCAGAAAATTATAAATAATATATCAAAATGCTCACAAAAATAAACTCTATTCAAATAAAATATAAAACAAAAATGTGTGTCAAAATAAAAATTCACTTATTTTTAACCTTATTAATTATGCCATTTCATTTATTTAAAGATACAATTTGAAATCAATAATTAGTGACGTTTTAAAAATTAAATTTTAACTATTCAGTAACCAAGTAAAATGTTAAGAATAATTTTCTTTATCATAGTTGCATTAACTTAATTATTAGTGGTAATTCATAAACCCTAATTACAAATTACTATTTTCTATTTTCTTTAAATAGTAATAACTCAAGAAAATATTATAAGCCAATATTATTTTGGTAAATCAAAACTTATTTACTTAAACATCTTTAGTTAACAAGTTCATTATTTTAAACCCTAATAACAATTATTAAACCCTGATTCTTAATTAAACTAAAATAGGAGTTGCTCTAATTATTAAGTCTTGTGAAGATTAATAAAATACCAAACCATTACTAATTATGCTTCAAAGTAATTAGTTACCACATTTATATTTACAATCATCATTTTAGGAGATGTACCATAATTTAGAAACCCTAGTTTCAATTTGAATAAGAACCTTGATCTCATTATTCCATGTGTTCATCCATAGTTGCAAACCTAAAACCCTAGGGGTTTAGCCCATGTGATCATAGGCACCTCAACTCTACATGTACAACCTTGATAGGTAACCAATTAATGCATGTTCATGATCCACCAACATAAAACCAATTCACATGAGCTTGTCATGTCAGGTCTTCATTTTTGAATAAACCTGGTATAATCCACTAGTGTCACCTAGGTATAAACCCTAACTTGTTAATTGAATTAGTACCATTAATCCCTATTACTATATACCATACCATTAAGATTAACCTCAACCATCAAACCCTAGTTGAACCATAATGATGAACCTAGTACCAACCTTGTGTAGCTATTCACAACACATGCTCCTATTCCACTCAACCCTACTTAGGAAATGATAAACCACTTAGCTGGGCAACCATTAGAGATTACTTAGTTAAGTAGTTGTGAAGTCATAGTAAACCCTAACTCATACCAACACCTTGACCATCATTCTTTGATATGATACCCATAATCAACTTTAGTAATAAACCTGCTAATACTTGCTACATATAGACCAATTCTATTTAAGAACCCAACTAGTTCCTATTAGTGAAACCAAATGAATCCAATAGTAAACCCTAAAAGCCATAGCACCTATATATAGTAGTTCATATTCTTATTTTAACTTGTTCTTCAAAAGTTATTCTTTTGAAGTACAAATGTCAATCAAACCTTAGAAGCCCTAATCCTTCTTTGAAATACTCATTATTTCTTAAACAACATGTTCTTCAAGAGTTATTCTTTTGAAGTATAGTATAAGTAATCATTAACCATGTTCTGTAGAACTTAAAATTGACAACTATTCTTTACATACTATTCCATCACTATTTTTATGTGTATGATTGTTATGATGCCTTATATCACTTGGTTATGATACTAATATAACCAAACCCTAATAAGAACCTTGTTTGAGAACCATTCTAAAAGTGCAACCAACCCTAAAGAAATTTTTACAACTCATACATCCTTAATCATCGAGGTTAAGTTACGCTCGGGACGATTGCATCTCATACTATGCATTATAGCATCTTTGCCAGTTCTTTTAACATTGTCCTTACCGGATGATGATGGTATTTCAGCATTTGGAGTTATCACATATTGAAGCTTTTGCCTGCATAATCTTGCAGTCAAGAAAGGCAAGTTCATCGCTTGCTCATGTCATTTGATTATTTGTATCAAACTATATGCAAAGTACTATACTTATCACTCATGCATTGAAAAGCAAAGTATTATTTTACAATTATGAATATGACTATGTGGTGGGCAATGGAACCATGGTATGTGTTGATATGGTGGAGGTTCCATTGCATGGGTACTACTCATCTAGGACTAAGTACCAATGCCGTCCAGTGATTCTAGCGCCGTACATATCGCGTTATCCATAAGATCTATAATGGCTCTGGGGAAGTCAGCTGTATCTTTTCCCTTCTGCACGCCAACGGATTGGTAGAGCTGGTGGGGTGTTGGAGGCACTGCCGCAATAGGTTGGGATAGCCTTTTAAATCCCCATCCATTAGTGATGATAAGCTCTACGATCTATGATGGATTGTCCGGAGTACACCGTGAGTAAAGCCGTATTATCGGGAGAAGTCTACTGGGGGTGTACGGTTGGATAAAAGGGTGGGTTTGCAGGGTCGCGGAGAAGGCAGTGATTGGCTTGGATCTTATACTGGGCCTCACACCAAAGGAAGTGTGGACGAGGACATACTCTCGGCCGGCAACAAAGTTAAGATCTCTTGTGGGGTAAAGTAACGCACCTCTGCAGAGGGTATCAAGAATTGTGGATTTGTCACTCCTCGTTCCGGAAGGAGCTGCGAACGCGGGCAGAAAGGAACTCCACGAAGTTCTAGTCAACCTGTGAAGACTGACGGGCATAGTTTTCAGAATAAAATAAACCTTTTGAAGAAATGATTACAAAAACTTGCATTGGCCTATGACTTTCTGGTCTATGGCTGTAGCTAGTGCATGATACACCTATTTCCTAATATGAACTTGCTGAGTACGCTCGTACTCATTCTATCCCATTTGAACCCCCTTCTTAGATCAAGGCACTGAAGGAGAAACTACCGTGGAACTCAAAGACAAAGGAGTCAACTGCAACAAGATGAAGAATCCAATCAAGGAAGTCAATGGAGTCAACTTCTGCATCAGCTATAATGGAAACCTAGATTAGTAATAGAAGGGAACCTTTCCCTAATCCTAGCACCTAAGTAGCTAGATTTCTATAGCAAGCCAGTTAGCTCTTAAACTTGAGTTAGCTATAAGATAGACTACGAGTCGTTCTTCTGGAGCTTTATTTGAAGTTTTACCTCACTGTAAAGTAGGAGGCTGTGTGGATCTTATGTAAACAGTTCGTGTGTACTTCTATAGACATACCTTGGACTCGCATATGTTTCTGTTGTACCACTCTGAGAGATGTAATATGAGTGGAACGGTGTTTCACTTGTGTTATGTCAACGACTTGTGTACTACACCATGCAGTGGTACGCTGGGTCACCAAAGCTGGTATCAGAGCAAATGCTTTGACCCTAGGATTAAAACCCTTTAAAGGAGACCTATAGGTTTTGGTAGTGTCTATAGGAAGTTATCTTAGCAAAACCAATTATTCTTTTGACTTGAGATGGGTATTCACTTGAGAATAATCCTAACACACTTGAGTCAATCTTTCTTATCTATTTTCTAAAGTGAAGTTAGTTAGTTATCTTGCTTCATTCCAAATAACTAGAACACCATTGGAGCTTAAGATAATTGGTGGTAGTAGACCACAGTTGGTATACAACACATGGTACTCCAAAGAGAGGATACAACCATAAGGAAGATATCCTATTGGAAGAAGTATACCAATGCAAGTTATAGTTAAGTAAGAGTCATTAAAAATGTCAAATGACTAATGTTAAGTAAGGGAGATAAGTTATATAAGGTAGTATATGTCTATGATGAGTCAATCATAGGAGGTAAGGAAGAGTGATAGGAGTTACATGAGTCTACTTTCAATAATAAACTAGGTACTCATATATGATTCACTTGAGAATCATGGTATGATGGAGTAGAACATCATAAGTACGATAACAAGAGTATGATAAGTAGTAGGATTTAAGGAATAGTTCGAAAGTTTAGGCCTTAAAATCCTAATCACTGTACCAAGTATGTTAGAACCATAGTCCTTAATTTGAAGAAGGCTTATTTATAGCATATTACATAGAGAAATCCTAGATTTATAGGTGGTATATTCTAAACAATCATGTGTTTAGAGTAGACATGTTAGAACTAATTGTATTATAGGAAGTAGTCCTCAATAGCATATATATATGGTATACTATTTGGTTAGTACTTCCAAAGAAAACTAGGTTAACTCCAACTATCCCAAGCCATTTTATTTCAAGTTTGTCTCATTGCAAATGTGCAATTAAGATAAATGTTGAGACCACTAGTAGAAATTCACGTATTGTGCTAAGTATCACAACCTAAACCTATCTTATATGGTGTTATATACTACACATCTGATCCTGATGTTTAGGGATGTCTTACCCAACTATTATATTCGGGCATATAAGGATGTGTATTATAAGCACAAAGCTGGATTTTCTTGGATTTTATTGGATTTTCATTGTTTGATTAGATCCATACATGAAGTTTGACTTCGATATGCAAATGCATGTTGCAATATCAAGCTCTTACTTGATGTTATAGGTCTAGAGGGTAAAGGTATTCGTGTGAGGAAGTGACGAATTCTGAAGATTTTGAAGTCAAGATGAAGGTTCACTAGAAGAAGGAAGTCAAAGTGTGGGAAGCAACCACAATACTCTAAAGGAAGGACCAATCGAAACTCACTTCTATCCTTAATCAAGGAGTACTTCAATATGGAAGTATCAGGAAAGTGAGAAAAATAGTGAATGTGGAGCAGAAGAAGTAGAGTCGTATCCATTATGGAAGCAGGGAATGCAAGTGAAGTCACTTACAATACTATTTTCATAGTATCAACAAGTGGTTTTCTTGCAAAACCAACCCTGGAAGAAGGAAAATAGACAAGTGAAGTCGCAGCTGGTATCATAAGACCGCAGCTGAGATAGGATAACCATGAAGAGAAAGAATGTAAAGTAAGGTATATCTTAACTAAAACTATGTAAGTAGCCACAGCTGGTATCCAATAAGCCACATCTGGTACTAGATAGTCTGCAGCTGGTACCAGATAGCCCACAGCCTGAACATTTCTTTACCCTAAAAGAAAGGGGGATTCCACAGCTAGTATTTCATAGCTGGTATCTCGTAGTTGGTAAATATTTAGTCGGAGGATTCATAATGGATACCCACAACTGTGTGGATACACCGCAAAGAATTCCTCGTGAGACTTTAGAAAGGTACAAAATATAAACCAGACTTAAACCAACTACCTAACCTTGGAGTTTAATGATTAGAAGAAAGGAAGTTTGAAGATTATTAGTAAACTCTAAGGGGGAGAGGAAGGCGGAAGGAGAAGTATTAAAATATGATTTGGAGTATGATAGACGGAGAAAGGTCTGAACTGAGAGGAAGTCCGATCTTATTTTTTATAAGGTTGTTGGGAACTACCCATATAAAAGTACTCTCAGGAGGTTGTCAGACCAGAAGCCGAGGGTCATATCTCGAGGAAGTAAGGGTTAGACCTTAACTTGAGTGGGTAATTGTAATTACTCGAAACCAAGAGAGAGCTCAAGTAAGTCTAAGATAATGAACTTGGATGAAGAAGTTATCGGAGGACAATCAAAGCCTAAGAAGATACTATACAAAGGAGTTTGACCCTCCTAAAACATAAGCCTATTAGAAAGATTCCTTTAATGGAACCTAAAGAAACCAAAAGGAAGATAACTAGTATAAACTAGAAGCCATGATTGGATGGACTAGATGAGTCTAATCCATTCGTAGGACAAAACTACCAGGACCATGCCTATTGTAAATACCTTACTAAGTACCATTACTTTCGTTATGGTAATAAGGGAAAACAATACCCTACCTTAAATGAATCTTTAAACCTAAGGTTTGAGTATCGCAGCTGGTAAATCATAGTGCCATATTACACCGCAGCTGGATTACCGCAGTTGGTAGAACCAAGCTTTGAGTACTCAAATAGGAAGATGTTACCACAACCATTAGTAAAGCCCATTAACACAATAAGATGTCCTAAACCAAGGATCTTTAAAGAGTAAGACTAGAAGCTTAGAGTGTTGGAAGAAATCATAAAATTTAAAGAAAGTATCAGTGCCAGACATCAGAAGACTTCATGAAGGATCGAGACAAGGGATATACTCAATTATATCTAATGAGATCACTAGGGAGTTTGAAAGGATTGTGATCTGTTCAAGTCTGTTCCACATTCCGAAACCTGAGAGCGTTCGAACTTCAGGACGAAGTTCGGTTTAAGGGGGAGAGGCTGTAATATCCCAGGTTTAGAGGCTACAAAATGAGAGAACACCGAAGTGTGCATTGCATTCATGCATAGAAAATCCGGGGAATTTTCGCGCTTTCAAATAAAACTTACCACAGTAACTGAAGTTTCACTTGACTTGCTGGAATTGAAGTAGATCATCAAGTCAAGCGCTATAAACTTCACTGTGATCTTTGCTAAAACCTTGTTTTGGGTAGAGGTGATTTGATCTATGAATTAGATCAAATGGAATTAGCTTTACAACAACACATTCATTAAGAATCAAACCCTAACTTATTAACACTTAAAAGTTAGCAACTACCTTTGTGTGTAAATTAATTCACTTCTAAACTTATTACCAAATAAGGTAAACCACAGGGTCTAAAGTGCATAAAAGCCACACATTCTTATTTAAATCATAACTTATTAAGTATATGGAATATCATAAAACTAAATCCATTTACATTACGATTTATAGTTCAAACTATTTGAATCAAACTGACTATGAGTATTTTGAAACTCATATGATCATGCCTTGGTGAAATCAAACACCAACTATCCAAATTTGAGGAATAACCTTCAACCTCGATCTTTTGATCAATATTATAATATAAATCCAATCCAATATGATATAGTGACTCATCCACAATAATAAAACCATCCACAAGATATTTAGTAACAAATGCCACTTGGCTATCCAAAAATAAATCATATGAGAGGATAATGATCTTGCCACATAGGATGAAAATATCTACATGACTTGCTTTCCAAGCTATGCCACCTCATGCTCAAAGGATTGCTTTGGATGAGGGCATGACACCCAAGCACCTTACTCATCAAACCAACACAAGAGTCACCACCTATGTGTCATGATACTAGAGCTTGCCCAAGCCTATAAATAGAGCCACACCCTTCATCCATTTGCTCATCAAGTACCATGATACATGAGAACAAACACATAGAGCCACTCCATGTGAATGAGCATAGGATCTATCTCAGATAATTTAAGCTAGAAGTTGCTAAGCAAGATTGGTAATTATAGAGTTTGTTCAACCATTTTATTAAACCCTAGAAATAATCACTCACATAAAATTATGAACCAACCCATTCACATTACCCTTCATTTTAAACTCTAACCTTAATTAAAATATATGTGAACCTCACTATTGTTAAGTAATAACAAAACTTAAGGACCTGTTTACTATGCACTGGTTATAAACTTCAAATCATTCAAAATAGGTTTGATTCCCAAATTTAAAGAGTTAAGATAAATACCTAAACCATTTCTATTTAATTCAAGTCTCACAAGATCTCAATTAAATCCTAACCAAACTATTTGTTTAAAATAATAAAACCATGCAGTAAGCATGATTATCAAATTATCTTGATACTCAAGTATTTTAGTACCTGTAAAACAAAACAGAATTCAAATGCGAATTCAAATACCAAATTCAAACCAGAAAATAAAAGCAGAAAATTTAAAAAGGAAAAGAGAGGGAAAGCCTTACCTGGTGGACCTCAGCACCGCAGCAGCCCATCACCACCACGTCAACCAAGCCCAGCATCAGCCCAGTCCAAAGCCACTTACCGTTTTGGTTGCTTTAAAAATCGTGCGAGAGGAAAAATGAGTCCGTCGTCTTCTCCACGCTCGACAGCAAGCCGGCGAGCTCCTGCCACCTCCTCGCTGTGGATAGGGATGGCTCCGGGCCTTGCAGAGGATTCCAGAACGTTCCCCTATATCCCTCGCGTCCGTCCTATCCATTAGCGCCAAGATTCGCGCCCCAGAGACCTCCATCGTCGGCGAGGCATCCCGGCCATTGCCGCCGGTGAAATGCCGATACGGACATCGCCCAGAGCTATAAATAGGAGCTAAAGAACCGCCGTGATCTCCTTGTTCTTCGCCGCCCATCAATTCTCTCTCTAGCTCTCTCTATATCTCAATGAAACCCCCGCCATGGCCGGCCAGTTCTCCGGCAAGCCGTCGATAGAAGCCACCCTGGAGCTCAATAGGTGGTCGAGGAGGTGTGCCTCGACGTCGTCGTTCTACAGGCCAAGCCGAGCATCCAGGGGAGGTCTGAGTGCGGCCAATTTCAAGATCTTTCTCCGCAGTACATCGCCGGAATCGGCGAAGTTGAGCTCGATTCCTTCTCCAATCGACATCGGCGACTATCTGGGAGGCACCAGGGTGAGCTTGCGCATCTCTGGACCCCTCTATTGCTTCCTGGCATCAACCGTAGCCGTAGTTCGTGTGCTCGCCGGAGTAAACCGCCGCGGGACATGGTCGCCGGCATAGCTCCGGTGATCCCCTCGCCAAGCCACCACCACCATCGTGTTCCTTGTCTTCTTCTCGTTCGTTTAGTACCAACCACGCATCCAGGGAGGCCTTGTAGCGGCGGCGCCACCGTGCTCTGGCCGCCGGCGTTTAAACGTCGGCAAGGTCAAAGCTCACGGTCAATCTTGACCAGTCCTTGCTCACGTGGCATCCAACGTGGCAGTAGCCCCACCAGTCAGTGTCTCGGGTTAGACAGTGAACCGGTACATCTAGTATTTAGGTTTATTTCAAATTCCAGTAAATGTCTGAAACTTTGCAAAATCATAGAAATTTCATTTCAACTCAGAAAATTATAAATAATATATCAAAATGCTCACAAAAATAAACTCTATTCAAATAAAATATAAAACAAAAATGTGTGTCAAAATAAAAATTCACTTATTTTTAACCTTATTAATTAGGGATTTCTAGTTTCGTGCCCCTGGTTCGTTAGTTGTACTCAGTTTTCCCCAGTCCCTTAGTTTTTCCTCAGTTTTCCCCTCCTCTAGTTTGAAACACGCACAAGTGCTGGAACGGCCGGTAGCCGTCAGGTCAGAGGCCTTGACCGTTAGTCTGACCGGGTGGGGCCGCACAGGGGCAGCTCCTCCCTGACCGTCTCGTGCTGACGGGTAGGGTCAGGAGACACGTCGGAGCAGCCATCCATCTATCGCTGACGTGTGGGCCGTTTTATTTCATGATTTTATACGCGGTGCTGCCAATGACAAATGGGGCCGCTCTATAGGGCTGCCGCAGCCAATGACCAGTGGGGTCGTATATTTTTCAGTAAAAGACATATATTGCCGCTCTGTGGGGCTGCCGCAGCCAATGACCAGTGGGGTCGTCTATTTATTTAGGGAAACTCATATATTGCCGCTCTGTGGGGCCTCCGCAGCCAATGACCAGTGGGGTCGTCTATTTTTCAGGAAAAGACATATATTGCCGCTCTGTGGGGCTGCCGCAGCCAATGACCAGTGGGGTCGTCTATTTATTTAGAGAAACTCATATATTGCCGCTCTGTGGGGCCTCCGCAGCCAATGACCAGTGGGGTAGTCTATTTTTCAGGAAAAGACATATATTGCCGCTCTGTGGGGCTGCCGCAGCCAATGACCAGTGGGGTCGTCTATTTATTTAGAGAAACTCATATATTGCCGCTCTGTGGGGCTGCCGCAGCCAATGACCAGTGGGGTCGTCTATTTATTTAGAGAGAAAAAATCATATCTTGCCGTTCTGATATATGTCTTTAGAGAATATCATAGAGAGAAGCAACAAGTTCGCTAATTAATTATTCTTAAGCTAGACCGGAGAACCGCTGGCAGCTCGTTCCCCACCGTCGGACGGAGCAGCCATCGCCGGCGGCGCGCCGGCGCCTCGTCGCGCCGCCGGCTCTGTCCCCGGCGGCGCGTCGGACGAATCGCGGCGCTGCACGTCAACCACGGCTCCGAGCACTTGTTTCGTCCGCACGCATTGTACCCACCGCAGGAAAGTCCGCCGCACGCAGAGCCGCCGCCCACGCCGACCGGGATTTGGTCCGCGCACCAATTGGTAGACCTCCGCTTCTGCCTCCCCGCCCCTAATCGATTCGGTTCCCGTAATTTATTGGAGTTTGCAGGTACGAAATAGTCCTCAATGTCTCGTCGTAGCGGGTACACCGGCGAGGGTGGGGATTCGATCATGTCGTGGCCACGTTCTACTTCTCCTACCTCGTCGGAAGTGCAGGTATATAGCTTCAGCTCTCTGTACTACCGTTGAATTTGAAGTTCCGCCATGGCCTGTTGGGGTGATTTCAGTTGTTCTTTTTTCCATTATTGTTACAGCTTAGCCGTGCAAGCCGATGATCCATGGTACATTGCATACCAAGATGAATCAACCCGGTGGTGTAGCCAGAGGATGGATTTGGAGGAGAAGGTGGCCAATTTAGGTGATGAATTGGCCCGTAAAAACCTGATGATATTCGAGCTGAAGCGTATTGTGGATGAAGAAAAGAAGAATTCAGAGCTTATTCGCAAGGAGAAGTTGAGAGTTGAGACAGATCTTGCCGTATTTGATCAAGTGGTAGAAAATCTAGAACATGAACTAAAAGTGATGGGAGAGGAGAAAAGTAGATTCATCTGTGCAGTTTTATTAGGTGTCATCCCTGTCCTAGCAGTTATGTGGTTCGGTAGACGATTTAGTATAGAATTGTTATTCAAGAGATGGCTCTAACCACTGTATTTTGTTGTGGCTCTAAGCACCGTATTTCGGTGTACAATTTCCTACTTGTGCTAAGTAATGTGCACGATAATTTTAGCAAGGGATCCCAAAAGTGAAAGCATGTACCAGCCTCCGGATCAAATACATATCAATATCTTCCCAATCAAGTTGGGATAGAATTCAAATCATACATACGGATGTACATGGACACATCAAGAACGTGAAGAAGCTTTTTTGAGACGGAGGTAGTAGTTCGACTTTATAATAATATATCCCACTTTGCGGCGTCGAACACGGTCGCGCAGCGATGGGCAAGAAAGGCCGGGACGACGGGCGGCTGAGGGTGGTCATCTGCGCCATCAAACGTTGAAGCGATGTTATCGGCGATGGCTTCAATGTTCGTGGCATCGATGACCACTTGTCGGAACCGCCGCTGTCTTGGTGTTCTTCATCAGCGACGGATCTGCGGAGGGCTGGATCGGCGGCTTTGCAGCGCGGTTGTAGACGATGGCTTCAATCGTCTTGGCATCGATTCGCACTCTCGACCGGAAGTGAGACATCAACAGGCTCCGACATTGAAGGCTGGGGCGGCGCCGTCGAAGCGATGTTGTAGGCGATGGCTTCAATGTTCGTGGCATCGATGACCACTGTCGGCACGGCCGCCGTCTTGGTGTTCTTCATCATTCAACAGATCTGAGAATAGAATCGAAAGTGAGACAGAGAGAGACATTTCAACTATTTCTGACGGTTAGATCCTCACCGGCACTCTTAGATCCACGGCGCACGCACGGTTAGATGCACGCCGCCGCACGCACGGTTAGATCCGCGCCGCCGCACGCCGACGCACGCACGGTTAGATCCGCGCCGCGCACGCCGCCGCACGCACGGTTAGATCCGCGCCGCCGCACGCACGGTTAGATCCGCGCCGCCGCACGCCGCCGCACGCACGGTTAGATCTCGCGCCGCCGCACGCCGCCGCACGCACGGTTAGATCCGCGCGCCGCGACCGCCGTAGTAAGAGAGGAAATACGAGAGAGGAGGATGCGACCGGAATATGCGATTGCCAGGGTTGGTAGGTATGTGCTTTCTGCTCTTGTCTCCGTATGCGTCCATCGTGGTAGAGAGAGAGATACAGGCCGTCCGATCATAAATGATCGAACGGTGCAAGCGTTCGTTGAGCTTTCAACTAACCAAGATCCGTGTGACATACATCTCGACCAATCAGAGATCAGCCAGTGAGTACAAGTTAGGAAAACTGAGTAGAACTAAGAGGGGGAAAAGTGAGGAAATGTTTATCGGAAGGGCAAAACTGAGTATGACTGAGTAAAACAAGTGGGCCCGGAGGGGGAAAACTGAGTAATACTAAGTAAAACAGGGGCACCCAAATAATAAACGGACTAAGGGAAATTGAAGCTTTTGGCATAAAAATTGTAAAATTGTGTTATTTGAACAATATATTACATTTTGGCCGACTAGATATTGTTTGCAACTCAAAGATACACAAGTGTGACGAATTTGGACTCATTTGGACAAAGTTTGTAAGCATAGTGGGTATTTGGGAGGTGTATTGAGCAGAAAAGCCCTGCATCTTCATATCTAGTAGCTCATGGACTAGGAAGTGGTTTTGAAGCTTTTGGCATATCTAGTATCTCTATATTTCCTTTTCCATTATTATTTCTCTAGGTTGTAGGTAACATAACAAGGCTCCATGGGAAGGTTCCACCATGTTTTGAATTATTTTGAATTGAACCCTAAAACCCTAAAACCCTAAAACCCTAAAACCCTAAAATGATAAATGTGGCTTAAATGTGGCATACAAATTGTTCATACAAATTCAAATTGTTCAACACAAAGGGATCCCCAATACAAAGGGAACCACAATACAAATTGTTCATACAAATTCAAATTGTTCAACACAAAGGCATCCCCAATACAAATTGTTCAACACAAAGGCATCCCCAATACAAATTGTTCAACACAAAGGGATCCCCAATACAAAGGGAACCACAATACAAATTGTTCATACAAATTCAAATTAGTTGTTCAGAATAAAATCTTTCTCTTGCTCCTGGTGTGACTCGCCGGGGCCACCACCTTACTCCGGGTAACCCTACCAGGGATATTACCGGTGTCTACCTTCCTTTTGCCCTCTTTCTTGTTCTTCTTCTTCTGCAAAGCTTGTGCTTTTTCTTCTGCCATGTACTCTTCGAAGTTAGCATCTATCATGGCCTTACTACTTTCGAGGCATTCTCGACTATACTGTTCCCTCTCCTCTAGACTCATCGGTTGAAGCCATTCTACATCCATCTGTTCCCTCTGCTCTCGATCCATCGGTTCAATCTCCTCATGTTCAATTGCTGCTTCAATCTCCTCTGCATTTGCTGCTTCAATCTCCTCATGTTGAACTGCTGCTTCAATCTCCTCTGCATTTGCTGCTTCAATCACCTCAGGTTGAATTGTTGCTTCAATCTCAAGTTGAATTGCTGCTTCATTCTCCTCTCGCATTTTCTGCTCCCGCCTGATCTTCCATTCCAAAAGCTGGGTCAACTCCATTTTTACAAATCCTAGCAATGTGTCCAGGGATTCCACAACGTTTGCACTTACGTTTTCGAATCGGTGCACCACCCTCTGCACTAGCTCTGATCCTATTCTTCCTCGGCCTACCTGCCGGTCTAGTCAATACTGGAGAGTACAGTTTGAAGCCTGGATCGACTTTCATCCATTGGTCTTTTCCCAAAAAGGTAGGAACATTCATAGCATATGCAGCCCTAAATTTGGCAACAGAGAAATACTCTGACACATACTGATCAACTTCACCATCTTCACCCCTATAACACTCATGAAAAACAATGCGTGTATGCGGGGTATCCCACGGATCTGCCATCCCCTACAATGGCATGTCCTATCAACCAAACTCACTGGATACCTCCACTGCCTGTTTTGACTGTCAGTGTAGGTTACCTCAGCCTCCATTCCTTTTCTGACGCATTGCATCCTCAATTGTTTTGCCCTCTCATGCAAAGACTTAATCAAAGATGGGAGCATGAGATGGCCAACATAATTTGTGGATGCAATTCTTTGACGCAGATCGATCTTTATCATGATCATCTGCCTAATCTTATCAAATATTTGCCACAGCATAAGCCCTTTCAATGACTTGACCTTTGAATTGAAACTCTCCGCAAGGTTACTTGTTACATAGTCTACCTTGCAAATTTCATTGAATTGGCTTCTTGACCACACCCTACCATGATGTTCATCCAAGTACTCCTTCACCCCAGGTTTTTGTTTATACAACACATCCAAATGAAACAGATGCTTCCTAGAGCTGCATGTGTATGAAGCTGGCCATAGGTTGTCAAGAAAACTTTACCCTTGAATTTCTTTGTAAAATTCTGTACCAAGTGTCGCATACATTCCCTATGCTCCACTCCAGGGGAATACTGCTTCTACCGCAGCCTCCAAACCTTTGCAAGCGTACGTGTGGATAACAAGTCCTGGTGGATGACCTATAAGGTCGCGCAAATTCTGCAGAAACCAAGTCCAACTTTCCTGTGACTCAACCTCCAAAACCCCATAAGCAACAGGGAACATCCAATTATGTCCATCAACTGCAGTAGCAGCAACTAGCTGTCCTTTAAACCTGCCATGAAGAGCTGATGCATCCACGGCCAAATAAGGCCTGCAACCGTCCAAAAAGCCTTTCCAGCAAGCTTTGAAACAAACAAAAGCCCTTCTGAAACATTCCTTGTGCATTACCTTCCCGCTTTTCAATTTGTAGGGAACTGTATGCTTGTCTATCGCTACAACACTTGCTGGACTAGCCATCTCCACTTCAGCTTTGAAAGTGTAAAGCAACTGAAAGCTTTCATTCCATGGACCATTGATCTTGTCAAGAGCCATTTCCTTTGCATAGAACATCCTCATGTAAGGTACTTCCATTTTATACTTCTCAACCACCTTTTTTACGAGTGCTGTTGGACCAAGTGAAGGATCTTCTCTCAGCCAATCTAGGATTATATCTGCCAACCACCTAGTCTTCGCTAGCTTTGTTTTCAGCTCTGGCTCTCCCCCTAGAGGTGGACACCTATGGATCTCCTTATTCTTCTTTACCTGAAACATAATGATAAGGGATGTCAGTAATAGATAACAAATTTTACACTGTGATCTAAATACACAACTGGTTGGCGTAGTACAGAACCAAGCTGCTTCTGCGCATTGTGGATGCATGCAGCCTAAACCTACACCTTGGGTATGGGCATTTAATTGTGAACCTACCTGGCTCACTTTTAACAACCTCAAAATTATTCTTAGTGAGAATGTGATATGTAGTAATTGCATTACGGCAGTCCATCATCGTTTGAAACACGGTGCCTTCTACAAGCTGGGATTCTCCTGTTCCACTCAATTGTAGGCAAGTCTTCACCTTCGTAATCGGCTAAAACGAGGCTGTCATCATTCTCATTCTTCTCTTCATCATCGGTGTCATCAAATCTGGCACCAAAAGCAATATCTTCCATGTATTGATCCTCCATTGCACCTTCTTCGCATCGATCTACCAATTCAGGAAACATCAACTCATCCTCATCATCTTGAGGAGGCTGATCCTCAATGTCCGCATCGTCCTCCACAATGACCGTACGAACGATCCGGCTACCACTAGCAGGGGACAGATGGTGCTGCCGTGGACCTACAAGGAGCGCCGCACACCGTTAGAAGAGGCAGCAGCAGTAGAGAGACATGATGCCCGACCACCTGATGATGCCCCAGCACCAGAGAGAGATGATGCCCGGCCCCTGTCCACATGGATACGAATTTTACCGAACCGGCAAGAAGCATTCAAAGCAAAAAGAATTCCCAGATCGTCGTCGGAAATTAGTGGAACAAATCTTCCCTCCGTGTTGAAATATTCGAAATGAACTGCGTCGTAAGAGCTCCAGCTGTACTGAGCGCAGATGTTAGCTTTCAAATCCCTCAACGAGATGGTGGTTGCAACCACCGCAGGGAAGAAAAACCCATTCTTATAGCGTTTAGAATCACGCGTATAGCTAGAATCCAGCCTAGCCACCAGCCGAAAAGCCAGCGCTGGATCAATCCTATTCGAAAAGCAACGCAGTTAGTTGAGCAACAACGATTGGCGCTCAAAAACTGCCTACTGTTAATTCACATAGGCAGACGATGCTTACCCAGATGGAATCCATGCGTTAGATCCCTCCGATTCCCAATCTTCTCCGCGGTTGACGCGAACATTTGGCTCACCAGATGGACATACAAACTCCACGAAAGGGGTAGATCCAGATCTGGTGGAGGCGGAGCCCTCTCCGCCTCCCGGTGGTGGTGGTGGGGACGGGGGCGGCTCGGCGGCGGACGACGCCATAAGGTAGGAGGGCAGGACGGCGTGGCGGCGGAGGGGCGGTGTGTGAGCTCCTCCAGTATCGGGCGGAGTGGAAAGCTTTGGGTGAGCTCCTCCGATCAACGATCCAACACAGTTCGAAAGAAACGGTCAATTCAACACCAACGCGGCTCCCTAGCCGTCACCGGTAACGGTGAAGGCCTCTGACCAGACGGCAACCCTCCCGTCTGAGCGTCTGCGACGGGTTTCAAACTAGAGGGAGGGGAAAACTGAGGAAAAACTAAGGGGCTGGGGAAAACTGAGTACAACTAACGAACCAGGGGCACGAAAATAGAAATCCCTATTAATTATGCCATTTCATTTATTTAAAGATACAATTTGAAATCAATAATTAGTGAAGTTTTAAAAATTAAATTTTAACTATTCAGTAACCAAGTAAAATGTTAAGAATAATTTTCTTTATCATAGTTGCATTAACTTAATTATTAGTGGTAATTCATAAACCCTAATTACAAATTACTATTTTCTATTTTCTTTAAATAGTAATAACTCAAGAAAATATTATAAGCCAATATTATTTTGGTAAATCAAAACTTATTTACTTAAACATCTTTAGTTAACAAGTTCATTATTTTAAACCCAAATAACAATTATTAAACCCTGATTCTGTAGGATAACGTTGCGTAGAAAACAAAAAATTTCCTACCGCGAACACGCAATCCAAGCCAAGATGCAATCTAGAAGACGGTAGCAACGAGGGGATTATCGAGTCTCACCCTTGAAGAGATTCCAAAGCCTACAAGATGAGGCTCTTGTTGCTGCGGTAGACGTTCACTTGCCGCTTGCAAAAGCGCGTTGAAGATCTTGATCACCGGCGCCACGAACGGGCAGCACCTCCGTACTCGGTCACACGTTCGGTTGTTGATGAAGACGACGTCCACCTCCCGTTCCAGCGGGCAGCGGAAGTAGTAGCTCCTCTTGAATCCGACAGCACGACGGCGTGGTGTCGGTGGCGGTGGAGAACTCCGACGGAGCTTAGCTAAGCGTGCGGGAGCTTATGGAGGAGAGGGGGGCAACTAGGGTTTGGGAGGGGGTGGCCGGCCACTCAAGGGGGGCGGCCAGGTTGTGGTCTTGGGATGGCCGGCCCCCTCCCCTTGGCCCCTCATTATATAGGTGGAAGCCCCAAGTGTTGGACTACAAGTCTCCGAATAAGACCCGAACCCAAAACATTCCATGTGATAGGGAAACCTACCCAAGGTGGGAATCCCACTTGGGGTGGGATTCCCCCCTTCCATGTGGGGGGTTGGCCGGCCCCCATAGGGGGAGTCCACTTGGGACTCCTCCCCCTCTAGGGTTGGCCGGCCATGGAGGTGGAGTCCCTCCGGGACTCCACCTTCCTTGGTGGTTTCTTCTGGACTTTTCTAGAACCTTCTAGAACCTTCCATAGAACCTTCCGGATCATTTTAATTCTCATAAAATGACATCCTATATATGAATCTTATTCTCCGGACCATTCCGGAACTCCTCGTGATGTTCGGGATCTCATCCGGGACTCCGAACAAATATTCGAACTCCATTCCATATTAAAGTTCTACCATTTCAACATCCAACTTTAAGTGTGTCACCCTACGGTTCGCGAACTATGCGGATATGGTTGAGTACTCACTCCGACCAATAACCAATAGCGGGATCTGGAGATCCATAATGGCTCCCACATTTTCAACGATGACTTTAGTGATCGAATGAACCATTCACATACGATACCAATTCCCTTTGTCACACAATATTTTACTTGTCCGAGGTTTGATCTTCGGTATCACTCTATACCTTGTTCAACCTCGTCTCCTGACAAGTACTCTTTACTTGTACCGTGGTATGTGGTCTCTTATGAAATTATTCATATGCTTGCAAGACATTAGACGACATTCCACCGAGAGGGCCCAGAGTATATCTATCCGTCATCGGGATGGACAAATCCCACTGTTGATCCATATGCCTCAACTCATACTTTCCGGATACTTAATCCCACCTTTATAACCACCCATTTACGCAGTGGCGTTTGGTGTAATCAAAGTACCTTTCCGGTATAAGTGATTTACATGATCTCATGGTCATAAGGACTAGGTAACTATGTATCGAAAGCTTATAGCAAATAACTTAATGACGAGATCTTATGCTACGCTTAATTGGGTGTATCCATTACATCATTCATACAATGACATAACCTTGTTATTAATAACATCCAATGTTCATGATTATGAAACTAATCATCCATTAATCAACAAGCTAGTTTAAGAGGCATACTAGGGACTCTTTGTTGTTTACATATCACACATGTACTAATGTTTCGGTTAATACAATTATAGCATGACATATAAGCATTTATCATAAACATAAAGATATAAATAATAACCACTTTATTATTGCCTCTAGGGCATATCTCCTTCAGTCTCCCACTTGCACTAGAGTCAATAATCTAGATTACATTGTAATATACCTAACACCCATGGCATTCTGGTGTTGGTCATGCTTTGCTCTAGGGAGAGCTTTAGTCAACAGATCTGCTACATTCAGATCAGTGTGTACTTTGCAAATCTCTACTTCTCCATCTTCGATGTACTCGCGAATCGAGTGGTAACGCAGCTTGATATGCTTCAGCCTCTTGTGTGACCTTGGCTCTTGTGCATTGGCGATGGTACCCATGTTATCACAGTAAATGATTAATGGGTCCAATGCACTAGGAACCACACCGAGCTCTACAATGAACCTCTTCATCCATACCGCTTCTGATGAAGCCTCTGAAGCCGCTATGTACTCTGATTCTATTGAAGACTTCGCCACCGTGCACTGCTTCGAGCTTGCCCAGCCATCGCAGCACCATTCAATATAAACACGTACCCAGACTGTGACTTAGAGTCATCAGGATCAGTGTTCCAACTTGCATCGGTGTAACCACTTACAACGAGCTCTTGGTCACCTCCATAACAAAGAAACATATCCTTAGTTCTTTTCAAGTACTTTAGGATATTCTTGACCGCTGTCCAGTGTTCCATTCCTGGATCACTTTGATATCTGCTAGTCAAACTAACAGCATGTGCTATATCCGGTCTAGTACATAGCATGGCATACATGATAGATCCTACTGCCGAGGCATAGGGGATATTACTCATCCTTTCTCTTTCTTCTGCCGTAGCCGGTCCTTGAGTCTTACTCAAGACCTTGCCTGGTAACATAGGTAAGAACCCTTTCTTACTTTCGTCCATTCTAAACTTCTTTAGAATCTTGTCCAGATATGTACTCTGTGATAGCCCTATTAGGCGTCTTGATCTATCTCTATAAATCTTGATGCCTAATATATACGATGCTTCACCAAGGTCTTTCATTGAAAAACTATTATTCAAATAACCTTTTACACTGCTTAATAGTTCTATATCATTCCCGATGAATAATATGTCATCTACATATAATATCAGGAATGCTACAGAGCTCCCACTCACTTTCTTGTAAATACAGGCCTCCCCATGACACTGTATAAACCCGAAGTCTTTGATCACCTTATCAAAGCGTCGGTTCCAACTTCTCGATGCTTGCTTCAGTCCATAGATTGAACGCTGAAGTTTGCATACTTTGTCAGCATTTTTAGGATCGACAAAACCTTTGGGTTGTACCATATACAACTCTTCCTCAATGTCTCCATTAAGGAACGCTGTTTTGACATCCATCTGCCAAATCTCATAATCGAAAAATGCAGCTATTGCTAACAAAATCCTCACAGATTTTAGCTTCGCTACAGGTGAGAAAGTCTCATCATAGTCAACTCCTTGAATTTGTCGGAAACCCTTTGCGACAAGTCGAGCTTTATAGACAGTAATATTATCATCAGCATCGGTTTTTCTCTTGAAGATCCATTTATTCTCGACAGCCTTTCGGCTATCAGGTAAGTCTACCAAAGTCCATACTTTGTTATCATACATGGATCCCATTTCGGATTTCATGGCTTCTTGCCATTTGTTGGAATCTGGGCTCATCATCGCTGCTTCATACGTCGCAGGGTCCTCATCATTGTTGTCCACAATCATGACATTTAGACAAGGATCATACCAATCAGGAGTGGCACGTTCCCTTGTCGATCTGCGAGGTTCAGTAGTTTCCTCGTTCGAAGTTTCATGATCATTATCATTAGCTTCCTCTGTTGCCGGTGTAGGCGGTACAGGTACAACTTCGATCGCGCTACTCGATCAACGAGTATAGATTCATCAATCTCATCGAGTTCTACTTTTCTTCCAGTCACTTCTTTAGTGAGAAATTCTTTCTCAAGAAAGGTTCCGTTCTTAGCAACAAAGATTTTGCCTTCGGATCTGTGATAGAAAGTGTACCCTATAGTTTCCTTAGGGTATCCTATGAAGACGCATTTCTCCGCTTTGGATTCTAGCTTGTCCGGTTGTAACTTCTTTACATAGGCTTCGCAACCCCAAACTTTCAGGAACGACAGCTTAGGTTTCTTATTAAACCATAATTCATACGGTGTCGTTTCTACGGATTTTGATGGTGCTCTATTTAAAGTGAATGCGGCTGTCTCTAATGCATAACTCCAAAATGATAACGGCAAATCAGTAAGAGACATCATAGAATGAACCATATCTAAGAGAGTTCGATTACGACGTTCGGACACACCGTTTCGTTGAGGTGTTCCCGGCGGTGTCAATTGTGAAAGTATTCCGCATTTCTTTAAATGCATGCCAAACTCATAACTCAGATATTCACCTCCACGATCAGATCGTAGAAATTTAATCTTCTTGTTACGGTGATTTTCTACTTCACTTTGAAATTCCTTAAACTTCTTGAAAGTTTCGGATTTATGTTTCATGAAATAGATATACCCATATCTACTCAAATCATCTGTGAATGTTAGAACATAACGATAACCACCGCGCGATGCTACGCTCATTGGTCCGCACACATCGGTATGTATGATTTCCAATAAGTCAGTAGCTCGCTCCATCATACCAGGAAATGGAGTCTTAGTCATTTTACCCATTAGACATGCTTCGCATCTATCAAGTGAATCAAAGTCAAGTGATTCAAGTAATCCATCAGTATGGAGTTTCTTCATGCGTTTCACTCCAATATGACCAAGATGACAGTGCCACATATAAGTAGAATTATCATTCAATTTAATTCGCTTAGCATCAATGTTATGTATATGCGTATCACTACTATCGAGATCTAACAGAAATAAGCCATTCTTTTCTGGTGCTCGACCATAAAAGATATTATTCATAAAAATAGAACAACCATTATTCTCAGACTTGAATGAATAACCGTCTTGCATTAAACAAGATCCAGATATAATGTTCATGCTCAACACGGGTACAAAATAACAATTATTTAGGCTTAAAACTAATCCCGAAGGTAGATGTAGAGGAAGTGTGCCGACTGCGATCACATTGACCTTGGATCCGTTTCCAACGCGCATCGTCACTTCATCTTTCAGTAGTCTTCGTTTATTCTTTAGTTCCTGTTTCGAGTTACAAATATGAGCAACCAAACCAGTATCAAATACCCAGGTACTAGAACGAGGACCAGTGAGATAAACATCTATAACATGTATATCAGATATACCTTCTTTCTTCTTCTTGACAAGGCCGCTCTTCAGATCAGCCAGATACTTGGAGCAATTACGCTTCCAGTGTCCCTTCTCCTTGCAGTAATAGCACTCAGCATCAGGCTTAGGGCCGTTCTTAGGTTTCATAGGAGGCGTGGCAGCTTTCTTGCCACCCTTCTTGAATTTTCCCTTAGACTTGCCCTGTTTCTTGAAACTGGTGGTCTTGTTGACCATCAACACTTGGTGCTCTTTCTTGATCTCAATCTCAGCAGCTTTTAGCATGCCAAAGAGTTCAGGTAACTCCTTGTTCATGTTCTGCATATTGTAGTTCATCACAAAGTTCTTGTAACTTGGTGGCAGTGATTGAAGGACACGATTAATCCCCAGTCTGTTAGGAATCACTATTCCCAAGTCACTGAGTTTCTTCGCATGCCCGGTCATGGCGAGCATGTGCTCACTAACGGAGCTGCCTTCTTCCATCATACAGCTGAAGAAATGTTTCGATGCTTCAGAGCATTCCACGGCCGCATGAGTCTCAAAAATAGCTTTCAGCTCTTTCATCAACTCATGAGGATCGTGGTGCTCAAAACGTTTTTGAAGATCGGATTCCAGACTGCACAGGATGGCACACTGAACTTGAGAGTACCGAGTTTTCCGAGTCTCGTAAACAGCTTTTACTTCATCGGTTTCAGTTTCTGCAGGAGGGTCACCTAGCGGTGCATCAAGCACATATTGCAGATTTCCGCCAGAGAGGAAGATCCTCACATGACGGAACCAGTCGGTTAAGTTGCTACCGTTGCTCTTAAGTTTTTCTTTCTCTAGGAACTGGTTAAAATTGATTGGGGACGCCATCTCTACAACATATATTTGCAAAAGTTTAGACTAAGTTTATGATAAATTGAGTTCAAATTCTAATTCAACATAATTAAAAATCTAGGTGAACTCCCACTCAAAACAATATCCCTCGCATTGTCTTAGTGATCACACGAACCAAATCCACCGCACCTAAGTCCGATCATCACGAGGCAAGGTGTGATTTCAATGGCGAACACTCAAAGTGTCCATCATATCAACTATATGATTCATGCTCTACCTTTCGGTATCACGTGTTCCGAGACCATGTCTGTACATGCTAGGCTCGTCAAGGCCACCTTAGTATCCGCATGTGCAAAACTGTCTTGCACCCGTTGTATGTACTTGTTGATTCTATCACACCCGATCATCACGAGATGCTTCGAAATGACAAGTATTGGTAACGGTGCTACTAAGGATGAGCACTTTATTATCTTGAGATTTTAGTGAGGGATCATCTTATAATGCTACCGTCGCGATCTAAGCAAAATAAGATGCATAAAAGGATTAACATCACATGCAGTTCATATGTGATATGATATGGCCCTTTTGTCTTTGCGCCTTTGATCTTCATCTCCAAAGCACGGACATGATCTCCATCATCTTCGGGCATGATCTCCATCATCGTCGGCGTAGCGTCAAGGTCAATGGCGCCGTCTTCATGATTGTCCTCCATGTAGCAACTATTACAACTACTTTGAAATACTACTCAACATGAAATTTAAAGACAACCATAAGGCTCCTGCCGGTTGCCACAATACAATAATGATCATCTCATACATATTCATCATCACATTATGGCCATATCACATCACCAAACCCTGCAAAAACAAGTTAGACGTCTCTAATTTGGTTTGCATATTTTACGTGGTTTAGGGTTTTCGAGAGAGATCTAATCTACCTACGAACATGAACCACAACGTTGATACTAATGTTTTCAATAGAAGAGTAAATTGAATCTTCACTATAGTAGGAGAGACAGACACCCGCAAAGCCTCTTATGCAATACAAGTTGCATGTCGAACGAGGAACAAGTCTCATGAACGCGGTCATGTAAAGTTAGTCCGAGCCGCTTCATCCCACTATGCCACAAAGATGCAAAGTACTCAAACTAAAGATAACAAGAGCATCAACGCCCACAAAACCATTGTGTTCTACTCGTGCAACCATCTATGCATAGACACGGCTCTGATACCACTGTAGGATAACGTTGCATAGAAAACAAAAATTTTCCTACCGCGAACACGCAATCCAAGCCAAGATGCAATCTAGAAGACGGTAGCAACGAGGGGATTATCGAGTCTCACCCTTGAAGAGATTCCAAAGCCTACAAGATGAGGCTCTTGTTGCTGCGGTAGACGTTCACTTGCCGCTTGCAAAAGCGCGTTGAAGATCTTGATCACCGGCGCCACGAACGGGCAGCACCTCCGTACTCGGTCACACGTTCAGTTGTTGATGAAGACGACGTCCACCTCCCGTTCCAGCGGGCAGCAGAAGTAGTAGCTCCTCTTGAATCCGACAGCACGACGGCGTGGTGTCGGTGGCGGTGGAGAACTCCGGCGGAGCTTCGCTAAGCGTGCGGGAGCTTATGGAGGAGAGGGGGTGGCTAGGGTTTGGGAGGGGGTGGCCGGCCACTCAAGGGGGGCGGCCAGGTTGTGGTCTTGGGGTGGCCGGCCCCCTCCCCTTGGCCCCTCATTATATAGGTGGAAGCCCCAAGTGTTGGACTACAAGTCTCCGAATAAGACCCGAACCCAAAACCTTCCATGTGATAGGGAAACCTACCCAAGGTGGGAATCCCACTTGGGGTGGGATTCCCCCCTTCCATGTGGGGGGTTGGCCGGCCCCCATAGGGGGAGTCCACTTGGGACTCCTCCCCCTCTAGGGTTGGCCGGCCATGGAGGTGGAGTCCCTCCGGGACTCCACCTTCCTTGGTGGTTTCTTCCGGACTTTTCTAGAACCTTCTAGAACCTTCCGGATCATTTTAATTCTCATAAAATGACATCCTATATATGAATCTTATTCTCCGGACCATTCCGGAACTCCTCGTGATGTCCGGGATCTCATCCGGGACTCTGAACAAATATTCGAACTCCATTCCATATTCAAGTTCTACCATTTCAACATCCAACTTTAAGTGTGTCACCCTACGGTTCGCGAACTATGCGGATATGGTTGAGTACTCACTCCGACCAATAACCAATAGCGGGATCTGGAGATCCATAATGGCTCCCACATTTTCAACGATGACTTTAGTGATCGAATGAACCATTCACATACGATACCAATTCCCTTTGTCACACAATATTTTACTTGTCCGAGGTTTGATCTTCGGTATCACTCTATACCTTTGGTTGCTTACCGTTTTGGTTGCTTTAAAAATTGTGCGAGAGGAAAAATGAGACCGTCGTATTCTCCACGCTCGACAGCAAGCCGGCGAGCTCCTGCCACCTCCTCGCTGTGGATAGGGATGGCTCCGGGCCTTGCAGAGGATTCCGGAACGTTCCCCTATATCCCTCGCGTCCGTCCTATCCATTAGCGCCAAGATTCGCGCCCCAGAGACCTCCATCATCGGTGAGGCATCCCGGCCATTGCCGCCGGTGAAATGCTGATACGGACCTCGCCCAGAGCTATAAATAGGAGCTAAAGAACCGCCGTGATCTCCTTGTTCTTCGCCGCCCATCAATTCTCTCTCTAGCTCTCTCTATATCTCACTGAAACCCCCGCCATGGCCGGCCAGTTCTCCGGCTAGCCGTCGATAGAAGCCACCCTGGAGCTCAAGAGGTGGTCGAGGAGGTGTGCCTCGACGTCGTCGTTCTAGAGGCCAAGCCGAGCATACAGGGGAGGTTTGAGTGCGGCCAATTTCAAGATCTTCCTCCACAGTACATCGCCGGAATCGGCGAAGTTGAGCTCGATTCCTTCTCCAATCGACATCGGCGACTATCTGGGAGGCACCAGGGTGAGCTTGCGCATCTCTGGACCCCTCTATTGCTTCCTGGCATCAACCGTAGCCGTAGTTCGTGTGCTCGCCGGAGTAAACCGCCGCAGGACATGGTCGCCGGCATAGCTCCGGTGATCCCCTCGCCAAGCCACCACCACCATCGTGTTCCTTGTCTTCTTCTCGTTCGTTTAGTACCAACCACGCATCCAGGGAGGCCTTGTAGCGGCGGCACCACCGTGCTCTGGCCGCCGGCGTTTAAACGTCGGCAAGGTCAAAGCTCACGGTCAATCTTGACCAGTCCTTGCTCACGTGGCATCCAACGTGGCAGTAGCCCCACCAGTCAGTGTCTCGGGTTAGACAGTGAACCGGTACATCTAGTATTTAGGTTTATTTCAAATTCCAGTAAATGTCGGAAACTTTGCAAAATCATAGAAATTTCATTTCAACTCAGAAAATTATAAATAATATATCAAAATGCTCACAAAAATAAACTCTATTCAAATAAAATATAAAACAAAAATGTGTGTCAGAATAAAAATTCACTTATTTTTAACCTTATTAATTATGCCATTTCATTTATTTAAAGATACAATTTGAAATCAATAATTAGTGAAGTTTTAAAAATTAAATTTTAACTATTCAGTAACCAAGTAAAATGTTAAGAATAATTTTCTTTATCATAGTTGCATTAACTTAATTATTAGTGGTAATTCATAAACCCTAATTACAAATTACTATTTTCTATTTTCTTTAAATAGTAATAACTCAAGAAAATATTATAAGCCAATATTATTTTGGTAAATCAAACCTTATTTACTTAAATATCTTTAGTTAACAAGTTCATTATTTTAAACCCTAATAACAATTATTAAACCCTGATTCTTAATTAAACTAAAATAGGAGTTGCTCTAATTATTAAGTCTTGTGAAGATTAATAAAATACCAAACCATTACTAATTATGCTTCAAAGTAATTAGTTACCACATTTATATTTACAATCATCATTTTAGGAGATGTACCATAATTTAGAAACCCTAGTTTCAATTTGAATAAGAACCTTGATCTCATTATTCCATGTGTTCATCCATAGTTGCAAACCTAAAACCCTAGGGGTTTAGCCCATGTGATCATAGGCACCTCAACTCTACATGTACAACCTTGATAGGTAACCAATTAATGCATGTTCATGATCCACCAACATAAAACCAATTCACATGAGCTTGTCATGTCAGGTCTTCATTTTTGAATAAACCTGGTATAATCCACTAGTGTCACCTAGGTATAAACCCTAACTTGTTAATTGAATTAGTACCATTAATCCCTATTACTATATACCATACCATTAAGATTAACCTCAACCATCAAACCCTAGTTGAACCATAATGATGAACCTAGTACCAACCTTGTGTAGCTATTCACAACACATGCTCCTATTCCACTCAACCCTACTTAGGAAATGATAAACCACTTAGCTGGGCAACCATTAGAGATTACTTAGTTAAGTAGTTGTGAAGTCATAGTAAACCCTAACTCATAGCAACACCTTGACCATCATTCTTTGATATGATACCCATAATCAACTTTAGTAATAAACCTGCTAATACTTGCTACATATAGACCAATTCTATTTAAGAACCCAACTAGTTCCTATTAGTGAAACCAAATGAATCCAATAGTAAACCCTAAAAGCCATAGCACCTATATATAGTAGTTCATATTCTTATTTTAACTTGTTCTTCAAAAGTTATTCTTTTGAAGTACAAATGTCAATCAAACCTTAGAAGCCCTAATCCTTCTTTGAAATACTCATTATTTCTTAAACAACATGTTCTTCAAGAGTTATTCTTTTGAAGTATAGTATAAGTAATCATTAACCATGTTCTGTAGAACTTAAAATTGACAACTATTCTTTACATACTATTCCATCACTATTTTTATGTGTATGATTGTTATGATGCCTTATATCACTTGGTTATGATACTAATATAACCAAACCCTAATAAGAACCTTGTTTGAGAACCATTCTAAAAGTGCAACCAACCCTAAAGAAATTTTTACAACTCATACATCCTTAATCATCGAGGTTAAGTTACGCTCGGGACGATTGCATCTCATACTATGCATTATAGCATCTTTGCCAGTTCTTTTAACATTGTCCTTACCGGACGATGATGGTATTTCAGCATTTGGAGTTATCACGTATCGAAGCTTTTGCCTGCATAATCTTGCAGTCAAGAAAGGCAAGTTCATCGCTTGCTCATGTCATTTGATTATTTGTATCAAACTATATGCAAAGTACTATACTTATCACTCATGCATTGAAAAGCAAAGTATTATTTTACAATTATGAATATGACTATGTGGTGGGCAATGGAACCATGGTATGTGTTGATATGGTGGAGGTTCCATTGAATGGGTACTACTCATCTAGGACTAAGTACCAATGCCGTCCAGTGATTCTAGCGCCGTACATATCGCATTATCCATAAGATCTATAATGGCTCTGGGGAAGTCAGCTGTATCTTTTCCCTTCTGCACGCCAACGGATTGGTAGAGCTGGTGGGGTGTTGGAGGCACTGCCGCAATAGGTTGGGATAGCCTTTTAAATCCCCATCCATTAGTGATGATAAGCTCTACGATCTATGATGGATTGTCCGGAGTACACCGTGAGTAAAGCCGTATTATCGGGAGAAGTCTACTGGGGGTGTACGGTTGGACAAAAGGGTGGGTTTGCAGGGTCGCGGAGAAGGCAGTGATTGGCTTGGATCTTATACTGGGCCTCACACCAAAGGAAGTGTGGACGAGGACATACTCTCGGCCGGCAACAAAGTTAAGATCTCTTGTGGGGTAAAGTAACGCACCTCTGCAGAGGGTATCAAGAATTGTGACTGTCACTCCCTGTTCCGGGAAGGGAACTGCGAACGCGGCAGGAAAGGAACTCCACGAAGTTCTAGTCAACCTGTGAAGACTGACGGGCATAGTTTTCAGAATAAAATAAACCTTTTGAAGAAATGATTACAAAAACTTGCATTGGCCTATGACTTTCTGGTCTATGGCTGTAGCTAGTGCATGATACACCTATTTCCTAATATGAACTTGCTGAGTACGCTCGTACTCATTCTATCCCATTTGAACCCCCTTCTTAGATCAAGGCACTGAAGGAGAAACTACCGTGGAACTCAAAGACAAAGGAGTCAACTGCAACAAGATGAAGAATCCAATCAAGGAAGTCAATGGAGTCAACTTCTGCACCAGCTATAATGGAAACCTAGATTAGTAATAGAAGGGAACCTTTCCCTAATCCTAGCACCTAAGTAGCTAGATTTCTATAGCAAGCCAGTTAGCTCTTAAACTTGAGTTAGCTATAAGATAGACTACGAGTCGTTCTTCTGGAGCTTTATTTGAAGTTTTACCTCACTGTAAAGTAGGAGGCTGTGTGGATCTTATGTAAACAGTTCGTGTGTACTTCTATAGACATACCTTGGACTCGCATATGTTTCTGTTGTACCACTCTGAGAGATGTAATATGAGTGGAACGGTGTTTCACTTGTGTTATGTCAACGACTTGTGTACTACACCATGCAGTGGTACGCTGGGTCACCACAGAGGTCATGCCGACTTTTTCCGCTCCATGTAATACCTTGAGGAGAGGTACGGCCCATGCATGTGTGTGCATGTGTTGCGGTTCTAATTTCCTGTTCTATGTATACCATTTGCAGGCAAGCATGGTCCTCTCGATGAGTTCCGCTCGAATCTCTAGATACAAGATAGACGTGAAGGAGGACATGATTCGGAGTTGAGGACATGATAGGCATCAGATAAGATGTCCGTGTTGATCATGCAAACTCGAGCGCTGGATCAACCCTGATTCCGGACAACTGGAGGAGCACCTGCCGAGGCGCGGTTTCATGCAAGACAACCAGGCGCGGCCGGCCCCATCAAATGGTGCGCATGAAGACCATGTCGAGCGAGAAGACTATCATCATGTCGACGGGGACTATCATCATGAAGAAGAAGTTGGCGGAGAAGATCATCATAAGAAGAAGATGCCAGCGGAGAAGATCATCATGATGATGAAGAAGATTCCGGCGCGACCCCGCTAATTTCGGTCTTGCGGGACTCTCATGTTCAAGATCTGCTCCTCCAGGAGACGAGAAACGATAGAGTTGCAGCTAGAGAGAGAGAGCCAAGCTGTCGCAAATGGAGAAAGACGGGATGACTCCGATCTTTCCTGGGTGCCGTCCCAGGATACGCGCTTGCATGTAACGCTTGCTTACCTGCAGATGAAGACGCAGAACAAGTGGACCGATTCCAGCTTCAGCAAGAACTTGAAATTCTGGCACGATCGTCTCCCGGAGGGGAACACATTGCCAAGTAGTATCGAGGAGGCTAAGAAAGTCGTGTGCCCCCTTGACCTACCGCACGAAAAATACCACGCCTGCATTAATTGTTGTGTGATTTATAGGTGCGAGTACAAGGACAGAACCACAAATCCGGTGTGCGGCCACGGACGGTACAAGGTTGGGAACAAGAAGGTACCTCGAAAAGTGGTATGGTACTTTCCTATCACTCCCCGTCTGCGGGCGGTATTTCGTGGACCCTAAGGAAGCAAAGCTCATGCAATGGCACGCGGAAAGGCATAAGCCCGAAGAAGATCCGGAGATGGGCTATATGCTGACACACCCTTCAGACGCTGGACAGTGGGAAGCATTGGACATCGCCTTCCCTGCTAGGTTCGGGGGCGACGCAAGGAACATCAGGCTGGGTATGAGCACCGATGGACTCAATCCGTTCGGCAACCAGAGTAGCACGCATAGCACCTGGCCTGTGTTTGTATGGCCTTACAACCTACCCCTTGGCTGTGCACCAAGCAAAGGTACATACACCTGAGTATTCTCATTCAGGGGCCGAAACAACCAGGTGTCGACATGCATTTGTATCTCGGGCTGCTGAAAGAGGAGTTAGACACGTTGTGGAAGACGCCACCGTGTACGTGGGACACCTACACTAGAACTTATTTCGATATGAGAGCCGCGTTGATCACGACGGTCACAGACTATCCTGGTTACACATATGTATCTGTCCAGGTCGGCCACGGATTCAACGGCTGTGTGAAGTGCATGGACGAGACCCCGCATCTACAGCTACCAAGGGATCCTGGGTCCTCGAAAACCGTGTACCCAGGTGCTCTGATGTAGCCCGACCTACGGTCTTCGCTTCATCATGTGCGTCAACGTCAAGAACCACACTCAAGGCCGAGGTCACGGAGGCATGGAAGAGAAGAAGGAAGAAGAGCGTCTGAGGTTGCCTAGGAGAGAAGACGCCGGCCACAAGTCAATTCGGGCCAAGGCCCATGTACCCCTTTGTTTCCCTAAACTACCCCTCCTTAGTGGCTCCCTATATATAGGCTCCCACCTCCCCCTTCATTAGGTTAGAGTTGATGAACTAGAATTTGGCTCATGCCTCCACCATCCCTTTGGGATTAGGGAAACCCCCTCCTTAGATTATCAAATCTATTGTATCAAGGCACTCCTTATATGATTAGTCTCTCACACTTGTGATTCTACCACCGGTCTCTCACTCGTGTGATTCCACCGATCGTATACCGATCTTCCTCTCGGGGATTCTACCGCGTGTCTCTCCCTTGAGAGATTCTATCGGGATAGTGGTTCGGGCTATCGGGAGTAAACCGGAATTGTATCGGGTTGGTGTGTGTTTGCGTGTGTTCTCGTGTTCATCGTGTTCATCGCCGTGTTCTTCGTGTTCTTCCTCTCCCCCGCCTTTCTCTCGGTCAATTCGTGAGATCGGGCAACCCACGTCGCCTTAGGCCGCATCATATGGTATCAGAGCAAAGGTTGCCACGAATTTGATCCTCGAATCTCTCCAATTTCGCCCAAAATTTTTTCGAAAAAATTGCCCCAAAAAATAGCTCGAAATTTGATCTCCGAATTTATTGAGTTTTTTGTGGTTTTGATCCACAGATCTGGTGTTACTAGTGCTGATCTATCAATCCCCCAATTTTCATGATCTAATTCCATCAATTTCATCTTGAATCGGAGGATTTTCTTGGCTATTTTCCGTGGTGTTCATCGTCGATACGAACAGCTCCAGCTCGAGCCAACCACCCTGCCCGACCCCTTCTGGCTCCACTCCGCCGCGCGCCAAGATCGCAGCCGCCGGCCTGCTCCTCACCGTCGCGCGTCCTGGCCACCTTGCTGCGCTGCCCGCACTGCTCCCGCTCGTGGCCCGCCTGCTCCTAGCTCCGTTCGCCAAGGCCTGCCCCAGGACGCGCGCCTCCAGCAGCGCTCGCCCGCGCTGGCGCGCAGCAACCGGCCCCAGGCCTCGCTCGAGCCGCCGCCCGCCCCTGGCCCCGCCCAGCGGCTGCTCTCCACCAGACCACCTGCTTCCGCCCGACGTTAGGCCTGCTCCCGCTCGCCCCAGGCCGCCTCCAGCACAGCGCCGCAGCAACAGAGCCAGCAGCCGCGCTGACCGCTCGCCTCGATCCGCCATTCGCCCCTGCTCACGCGCGCCCCCGGCTGGACCCATAGCGCCACCGCCCGCTGCTCCCTCCGCTCGCCCCAGGCCCTGCTCGATCCACCAATTCCTCCACGCGGGCAAGGCCAAATCCCATCACGCACGCGCAGCAGCATTTGACCGGCCGACCGGACGACACACCGGGAAAATCAGCTCAACCGGATCCAAACCGGGCGGCAACCGGACCGGACCCAAACCGGGCGTCACGCCGGGTGATCCGGCCCAGGATCCGGTCCAACCGGCCCCCTAACCGGATTTCACAGTTTTGACCCAAATTTCGCCTAATTTTGACTTCACTTTTTGCTCCAAATTTTGACAACTTTCCGGAACCCGTTTGACTCCAAATTTTAACAGCATCCCCTAAATACTCCACATAGCCTATCTCTAATTTTTGACGATTTTTGGAGCCCAACTTTTTACCGCTCGTTTTGATCCAACTTTTCGGGCATTGACTTAATTTGCCCGGTTTCCGTTTTGGAGTGCCTTTGGTCCGTGAGAATCGCTTCCGCGCCTACATCAACACCGCGACGACGGCATCGGCACCCTGGATTCCGGCGCATCTTCGACACCATCGTCATCACCATCATCGCAAGTTTGTGTGCTTGATACCGCCTAACGTCAATAGGTATAACTTACCTCCCCTACCCCTTGTAGCCCCTTTCTTCCTTTGCATACCTATCCCATTGAGAGTGGCTTTTCGAGTGTTGCAAAGTATTGCACAAGTGTCACGACCGTGAGAGAGTGTGTGTGCGTTGTGTTGAGCAAAGCTCCGAAGCAAGCTCGGTGAGAAAGATACACAAAAGAAGAAAAAGTGTGACATATACATAGAGAAAAAGAAAGCTTCTAAGCATAGAAAAAAAAAGAAAAAAAGAAAAGAAAAAAAAAGAAAAAAGAAAAGAGTGTGTGTCCACCGATACCGAGAAGTGCAAAGCTTGTGAGCACTAAGAGAGAAAAGAGAAGAGTGACATTTGTGCAAATCTTGTTGCTTCTCTCTTATGCAACCGAGCTACCGTCTCTCTTGTGTTGGCGTGACACCGAGCTTATAGTCTTCGTTAGGACCATCTTCTTACTTAGCTCACTTCCTTGGTCGCGCTAACCCCACTGTTCTCCGTTGTGTGTGTTTCCGTGTTTTCTTGACATAGATCACCACTTTTGACATTTGACTTTGGATCTTACCCACATTTGACAATAGACTTTTCCGTTGGTCTTTTTCGTTTGCTATCCACCCCTTACCCACCACATATAGTGTTTCTTAGCCTTTTGCGTGTGCTTTGAGTGTGTGTGTGAGTAACCCCGATACATTTTGGCTTTGCTCTTGACTTGAACCATTTTTCCGATACTTTCTTGAAAGGTGGGATACTTGTGTAGTTTTCCTTCCACCATACATATACACCTATCCTAGTGAGATATACATGATGACCCCACAAGAGCAAGCCGAGATGAGAGCATACTTCGCCGAGCTAGATGCTCGAGAAGCCCAAATGACATCCAAAGATAAAGCCGAGTGCAACGCATACTTCAAATACCTTGAGAGAAAGAGTGACACACACCATGAGTTGAGTGAGGACACTTTGATTTCTAACAACTTAACCTCTACTCCTCTTGTGTTGTCTTCCTCTTTGCTAGGTTGCTCGGACATCGACGACGCCATTGCCATGGAGATGAGGGACTCCACTATATGTGAGATGAGCGACTCCACTATATGTGAGATGAGCGATTCCACCATACGTGAGCTTGAGTGCCTCCACTTCGAGAGCATGAGCGATACACCAAGTGAGATGAGAGTGGTAGTTGATAGGTCATGTGAGGCCATTTCAAGTTCTAACAACTTACCCTCTACCTCTAGTGTGTTCTCTTGTGTCTCATTAGGTACCATGGATGACGAGACGCCGATCATGGAGAAGATGTACATGGTGCATGAAGATGATGATATCACACCATGCTTTCTTGAAGATGAACATGGAGGCCACATCGAGCCTACCACTCCCACAACACATACCTCATATGAGCGAAACTACAAAGGTACGTATACGGGTGTTGATGATGCCATGATCCCACTAGTGGACATGATGATTGATGAGTGCATGCATGATCTTGATGATACAAATGCTATGTCATATGCTTCTTTCATTTTCCCATGTGATGCTTTGATTGATACCAACATTGTTGATCATGTGGACTTGATTGCTTGTGATAACATGATCATGCCATGCTATGAGTGTTTCGATTTCTATCCTATTGCTTGCAATATGTCGAACAATTTCTCTTTCCCATGTATTGCTTGAAATGTTGATAATGATGCTTGTGTTGTGACAACCTTGCCGAACAATTGCTCTTTCCCTAGGTTTGTCGACAACAATGATCAAATGTTGAACATGTTTTGTGCTACATGCTTGCAATATTCTCCCATTAATGCAACCAAAATAATGAACAATTTCTCTTTCCAATGCTTGGCTTGCAATAGTGTTACTATGCTTGTAAATGAGATTGCCCCATAGCTCTCTCAAATTTTGGAGACTTTGCATATATCCATGTTGAGCATGTTCCCATGTTTACCTCGCATATTCACCATATCTATTATGATGCATTTCTTAACGCTAATGGTGATGTGCAAAAGAAATGGACCATCATGATGGATGATGTGTTCATATACCATGCACACACGTTGTTCTTGTTGTCTAACATGTGTGTAGGTACCCAAACTCCAATGTCAACCTCGATTGAGCACGAGTTGACAAAAAGAGCTCTTGAGAGCATGATACAAGTGAGCTCCAATGAATGGTTTCGCTCGCACACTTCGACTACACAAGATCTCTCAATGAGAGCACACCGATATCTTGCTAAGGTGACCTCCTTCTACTTGCGCTCTCTTGCTAAATCCAATGAACCTTGGCTACGCTTTGATTGCTCCTTTGCTTTTCTTGTGCTATTGATAGGGCTCTTGACAAGTGAAGGAACATTCAAGCGTTGGTGTCATCTACCTCCTCTACACATTCACGAAGACTCATCATCGAGGTCGACTCTTTTTCAAGTGGGGGGAGATGATGTAGCCCGACCTACGGTCTTCGCTTCATCATGTGCGTCAACGTCAAGAACCACACTCAAGGCCGAGGTCACGGAGGCATGGAAGAGAAGAAGGAAGAAGAGCGTCTGAGGTTGCCTAGGAGAGAAGACGCCGGCCACAAGTCAATTCGGGCCAAGGCCCATGTACCCCTTTGTTTCCCTAAACTACCCCTCCTTAGTGGCTCCCTATATATAGGCTCCCACCTCCCCCTTCATTAGGTTAGAGTTGATGAACTAGAATTTGGCTCATGCCTCCACCATCCCTTTGGGATTAGGGAAACCCCTCCTTAGATTATCAAATCTATTGTATCAAGGCACTCCTTGTATGATTAGTCTCTCACACTTGTGATTCTACCACCGGTCTCTCACTCGTGTGATTCCACCGATCGTATACCGATCTTCCTCTCGGGGATTCTACCGCGTGTCTCTCCCTTGAGAGATTCTATCGGGATAGTGGTTCGGGCTATCGGGAGTAAACCGGAATTGTATCGGGTTAGTGTGTGTTTGCGTGTGTTCTCGTGTTCATCGTGTTCATCGCAGTGTTCTTCGTGTTCTTCCTCTCCCCCGCCTTTCTCTCGGTCAATTCGTGAGATCGGGCAACCCACGTCGCCTTAGGCCGCATCATGCTCGAATGTGGCTTCGCTTGGATCACCCGTGGAGAAAACGCGGTGATCTGTTCAATGGTAAAGATGAGCCCGATGGACCCCCATGCCCGAGGAGCGGTGCAGAAATCGATGATCTTCTGAATAATTGGAAGGAGTGCCAAGCGCCGGGAAAGAAGCGACCGAAGCCAGAGCCGCTGCTCGGTGTATGGAAAGCGAGGTATGTTTTCCACGACTTGGAGTACTGGAAGGTCCTCCACACGCCCCACAGCCTCGATATCATGCACATTACGAAGAACGTTACCGAGAGTCTGCTTGGCACTCTTTGCAACTCAGAAAAGTCCAAGGATGGACCGAAAGCAAGATACGATCTGAAACATTTTGGCATCAGGAAAGATCTTCAAGCCCCCGATACTGATGACGACGATGATGATGATGATGATCAGACGGAAGGGACTCAACGTCTCCGCAAAAGGGCTAAGAAGAACGCGGTGCTGCATCCCGCTGCCTGCTTCACAACGAGTCCGGAGGAGCTCGAGCAGTTTTTCAGGTGCCTCCTAGGAGTGAAAGTTCCTCACGGTTACTCGCGGAATATAAGCAGATATCTGGACGTAGCGAAGAAGAGGTTCACTGGGATGAAGTCTCACGATTGCCACGTGCTCATGACGCAGATACTTCCCGTTGCGATCCGAGGCATAATGGACGAGCACGTCCGTGATACGCTGTTTGGCCTTTGCAACTTTTTTGACGTTATCACCAGGAAGTCGATCGGCGTGAGGCAGCTCAAGATGCTACAGGATGAGATCGTGGTGATACTATGTGAGCTCGAGATTTACTTCCCGCCCGCATTCTGTGATATATGCGTCCATCTCCTTCTCCATGTCGTGGAAGACATCAAGCAGCTCGGCCCGACGTTCCTCCACAACATGATGCCTTTCGAAAGGAAGAACGGTGTCATGAAAGGATACATTCGCAATAGGGCCCGTCCAGACGCAAGCATGGCCAAGGGGTTTCTAACCTATAAGTGCATCTCCTTCTGCCAGAATTATCTAAGCACCGAGGACGACGAGGATCATGTTGGTATACCCCCCAGGACGCACTCGGCAGGCTCACTGGAGTCGGTCACCGCGAGGGCTACCGCTCAGTCCATGTCGGCATTGCCAATTGACGCGACGACTTTGACAGGGCTCACCGGGTCGCGCTACAACACTTAAAACTGATCGAACCTTTCGTGCAAGAGCACAAAAGCATGATCGAGCAGAATTACATCGATATGGGCCGGCCGAGGAAGATGGGAGACGTAACCAAAGAGCACAACTCCAGCTTCACGCGTTAGTTCAAGCAAACTCAACTGGTTGAATCACAGAGAAAAAGGCCTTCTACCGAAGATGAAAAACTCATATACACCTTATCACAGGGCCCCGGGCATAACGTAAGGACCTATCAGGGGTACGACATCAACGGTTACAGATTCTACACCGAGGAAAAGGACAGAAATAGTGAAAATCAAAACTCAGGAGTAACTATGCTGTCATACGCCAATGACGAGGCTAATGTCAAGGACAGATTTTTTGGAAGGATCGAGGAGATATGGGAGCTCAATTACTGTGGAGAGACGGTGCCATTATTTCGTGTGAGATGGGCCTAGAAGGTCGAAAAAGAAGGCCGATATTTTACAACCATGGTTATACCCGATGCAAATCGAAGAACGCATCTGAAAAATGAGCCATGGGTATTCGGTAGCCAAGTTGACCAATGCTTCTTCATCACCGATCCATCGAGGTCTAGCCGTGTTGTCGTGAGGAGGGGCAAGAGGAGCATCATAGGAATGCAAGGAGACGCCAACGAGGAAGAGTTGGACAAGAACGGTGACCCGAAGATTGAGGAGGAATTCGACAGGCACTTCGACATGCCTAATACTAGTAAAGTAAGAAGGAAGACCTCCCTACCCTCTAAAGGTTGTCCGTTCACGCGAAGAAATCTCAAGGTGGCCGGCATAAATTATTCAACCGCCAACAACCGAAAGGGCAAGAAGATTGCGAAGAGACGCTAGCTAGAGCTCGAAGCCGGGACGAAGAAGATCTTTTTTTGGTGTGTGTGTGTGTGACAAGTACATGCATGTGTGTGTGAGAGAGACAAGAACATGTGTGTGTGAGACAAGTAATTTGTAATTGAAAATCCCTAGTAATTATTAAATGTTGTGTTCTTTCTTGAAAATGTAAGAAAAACATTTTTTAAAAGGGAAAAAGTAGGGGCGGCCCAGGGTTCGAACCTGGGTTACCCAAGCCTACCAATGGGCTTAACCACTGGGCTAATGTTGTGTTTGTGACAGAACACATCATTAGCCCAGTTTGTTTACCAAGTGTAAATATTATGTGGCGCACCTACTACTGCATGCGCCATAGAATTCCTTAATTCTGTGGCGTGTGCCCCACTTGGTGCGCCACAGAATTAAGGAATTCTATGGCGCATGCCAACTTTGGTGCACCACAGAATATTTACACTTGGTGAAATAGTCGCGAACACCCTTTCTTCCCCACCCTTCCTAGTTCTTATTCGCGCACGAACCCTAGCTAACTACCACCGTCGCCACCGCCTAGCGCCGTGGCCACCGCCTAGAGCCACCGCCTAGCGCCGCCGCTGCTGAGGAGGGGGACGCCTGAGCCGCCGGCGCCACCGAGGAGGAGGAGGACGCCCGAGCCGCCGCCACCGAGGAGGAGGAGGACGCCCGAGCCTAGTGGTTCATGCTCGAGCCCGAGCCGCCGTCGCCGAGGAGGAGGAGGAGGATAGCGCCACCACCACCGCTCGATCCCCGCCACCGCCACCCGTTCGGTGAGAGCCCCTCTCCCCTGTCCTCCCCACTCCCCTGTCCCCTGCCCCTCTCACCTCCCCACTGAGTTCATCACCAAGATTCACCACCTTCTTGTTCTTGTCCTTCCCTGTTCTTGTTGTTTTTCTACAAACTGAATTACCAATGGTCCCCAAATTTGTACTCATCATGGGAATCTGGCTAGAGGTGCCCTGGTCATCATGAACTAGTGAATAAGATAGGAAGATGACAAAATTCATAATAAACAAATGTAGTTATACTTGACAAAACACACAGAATAGGTATAAAATTCATAATAAACAAATCTAGTGGTTTGCGCAGTGGTTGTTTGCAGTGGTTGTTGTAATATGCAGTGGCTAATTTATGTCGTGGATGATGCTTTCAAGAATAAAGTGGACAATTTATGCAGTGCTGCTATAGTCTAAATCAATAGCAGAGTTGTAGGCTTACCTCTTTTTTCATTTCTCTATTGACAATCATAATGCAGTATTTGTATGATGAAACTTCATTTATATGAAGCATATAATGGATGCATAAATCATGCCTGGTAGTGACTAGATGAATGTTGTAAAAGAAGAACACCTAGCAAGATAAGATATATCTAAATAAATGTTCAGAGATAAAAAAGCCACTGCCTACTATTTGAATGCATATCATCATTGGAATGCAGTGAACCAACCATTGCCTAGTTGATTTTGAATTACTGCTAGGATTTGTTGGCAGTAGCAAATGAATGCAGTAGAAATTTAGAGATAAAAAAGCTACTGCCTACTATTTCAATGAACAAGCTACAAACTACTATTTGGGAATAAAAATAAAAATGAACAAGCTAATGTTGTTGTTGTTTCTCTGTCTCCGCCAATTACTAATTCCATGTCAGCTTGTTTTGGTTGATTTTTACTTGCTATTGTTGAATTGCTTCCTGACTTGGAGTAATAAACCACTTCATCTAAATAAATGCTATGAAGAACAATGTTTGGGTTAATAAAATGAAATGCTACTGCCTAGGATTTGTTGATTTTGAATTACTGCTTGGGGTTTCAAGATAATAATGCTACTAGTACATGAAATGCCACTGTTTGAATTTTATGAAATGATCATGCTCATGCTCCCTGGTTGTAAGATGAGAATGCATAGATGGTTTTAGTTCAACTCTGGCCACCTCTGCCCTAGCAAGAATATTCCTCTGAACCAAAAATGCCTCTGCCTAGCAAGAACCATTAGTACATTGTCTCTGATCCTGATCAAATATGACAGATTTTGAAGAATATTCCTGAACCAAAAATGGACAGTCTCTCCTGACCCATTTTGGGGAATATTCCCAATGGCTTGTCTCTGACCCATTTTGGAGAATATTCTCCCTCTTGTGGATTGACATCACAATTCAAAAAAAAGAAACTGATGGCATTGTCCTATGTAACACAACTGTTCAGCTTGTGTTCTCATACCCTCTGTGCCCTCCATCCTATATAAATGCCTAGTGTAGTGAACCAGAAAACCACACCAAACATGGACAACTTGTCCTGGAGTGCAAAGAGGAGGAGCACTGGCTCCAGTGGTGCCTCTGGCTCTAGGGATGCCTATCTTTCCAAGACTTTTTCTATGGGTAGGGCAGACAAGGAGTTGCTAGTGTATCATAGGAGAAGTGTGCAAGAGAGGGAAGCTTCTGCTGCCAGGTTCAGGGAAGAAGAAGCAGCAGATGGCTTGAACCAGCTAGGTGTGTTCACATACACTACACAAGTTCTCCCAGTTCCAAAATCCAAACCTAAGCCCATTCCCAAACTGAAAAAGTATAAGCATCAGTTGAGGGAAGGAGGACCCACAAAGGTGTTGCCCTACTATGTAGAACCAAATCTTGAAGAAAAGGTTAAAGCTGGAGTTATCTTGTGCTGGCTGAGGAAGGGCATGAAAAAAATCAAAGATTTGGTATCCTAGTTTGTTGTAGTTTGTTGTAGTTTCAGCCATCTAGTTTTAGTGTGTCCTAGTTTGTCTAAATAATTATGTAATCTAAGGGTTGATGTAATGCTTCCATGCAATGATGAATAAAAGGGATTATGTAATGCTTCTATGCAGATGCTAGGAAATAAATGATGCTCATGGTCATATGTTGGCAGTAGCTACTGGTTGGCTTGCTCTATAAGCTTGTATGCTTGTTTATGCTCTATAACCAAGTTGCATAGCTGCTGGTTATGAAGAAGCATATAATGCTACTAGTACATGAAATGCTACTATTTGAATTCATTTATGAAATGATCATGCTCATGCTCATGCTCATTATCTTGTATATGCTTTTGTGCAGTTCTCTATATGCTGTACCAATGCTACTGCCCATATATAATGAATTCATGTTAGTTAAAAACTTGAAGTGCAGTTCTCTGGTTTGAAGTGCTAGCTTTCATAATGTTTTTAATGTACTCTGGTTTTTGCAGTGCTCCAGGTTGTGTAGTGCTCCAGGTTGTAGTGCTCCAGGTTGTAGTGCTCCAGGATTTTTGTAGTGCTCCAGGTTAAAAAAATATGCTAAAATAGATGCTCCAGGTTAAGAAGGTCATTGTTGTTGTACTGCTCCAGGTTAAAAAAAAATGCTGAAATAGATGCTCCAGGTTTATGTTGGCTTTTGTTTGATGTATTGTAGATGGGCAACTTTGTATGGTGGATATATGGTGGATATGCTGGATATATGGTGTATATGGTGGATATTTTCGCAGGGATTTCATTGAGTTGCCCATTTCTCCCGAAGCATTGATTAACTTCCGTTTCAGTTGAGAAATGGGCACTCCTACGTAGAAAAATTAGCAAAGGTCATGCCGAATTTTTTGGTTGACTTTTGTACTAACTTTTTGCCTCTTTTTAATGAAGTGAAAATAAACATGTCGGGCAGCACTTCTAAGCCCAGGAGCCAGAATGAAGAAGCGAGAGAGGCCAACAAGGACTTCTGGGTGGGCTACGAGCGGCCCCGGAAGGCCGCCGCCGAGTCGACCGGCGATGAGGAAGAGGGCTAGGACGCCGCCTCCGAGGGAGAGGGCCGGGGGCCACCGACGACACCGACGAGGGCCGGGATGCTGCCTCCAAGGGAGAGGGCCGGGGGGCCGCCGCCGACACCGGCGACGAGGACGATACCTGGGACGACGCCGCCGAGACCGATGAAGAGAACGCGGCCAACCGCACGGAAGGTGATAGCGACGGCAACCCTCAGGAGGGTAAGAAGAAGAGGACGGCGAGGAGGCCAAGGAGGGATCGGAGGCCGCAAGTGCTCGCCAACGTCACCGATGCTGTCACGGTAGTCTCCGAAAGTGGCCTACCGATGGAGCCTTTGTGGTTTGCCAAAGGGTACGGCATGCAACTAGGGTGCATCGTCCGTGAAACCGTGCCGATCCTAACTCAGGACCTCATAAGCAAGGAGAACGTGGCTATCGCCCAATCCCTCCTCCAGAAGCTTCACCAACGATACACGTTCCCGGAGCCGTTCAATAAGAAGGTGGACTCTTTAGCTCTCACGAAGATGAGCACCGCCTTGAGCAGCTGGAAGAACCGGCTGAAGAACAAGATCGAGGCCGGTGAAAGCTGGGAGAGGATAAGTAGCAAAGACCCGTCGCTCTCCTTAGAAGACTTTAATGCATTCAAGTCTTACTTAGAGACTGACACTGTTAAAAAATGGACCGCCTGGGGGAAGAAAATGCGGGATTTGAACTTAGGGACCCACCATTGCGGAAGCGGCGGTTACCGAGGAAAACAACCCACTTGGGACAAGGAGGATGCCGAGATGGTACGTCTGGGGAAAGAAAACCCCTGGCACAAAATTGAGGATGTACAGGCTAGGAACCTTGTCCGGTCCCACTACTACTTAGACTGGAAGACGGGGGAATTTATTACGGATCACAAAGACGTGAAGAATTTCGGGAAGTACCTGGTAAGGATAGTCTATATTATTTCGCTCATCTTATTAGGCAATGAAGCCAAATGGGCTAACCTTAAGTTCCTTTGTCTGAAGGATGATGAGTTGAAGGCTAGTTGTACGGCTGGCCCGTCGTCCCAGGGGTCGACGGAACCGTGGGACACGCCTTTCAAGAGGGCGACGAAAAAATACAGGGAGAGGGAGTTGGACAAGCCACCGACGTCGGGTGGCCGTGTGTCCGGCTTTGGCACAAGTATGAAGCTATCCGAGTACTACAGATCGGATGCCAAGACAAGAAAGCTGGAGAGGAGGTCGTTGGCTAAGGATAAATCCGAGGTTCAGGAGCTGAACAAGAAGGTGGAGTCACTAGAGAAGCTAGTGGCCGAAAAGCCTGTGGAGAACACGGAGACGATGAACAAGTTGTTGGATGAGAAGATCCGGCAGATCATCCCCCCTGGGTTGATGGAGGGTGATACGTCCATTTTGCATCACTATTTTATATCATAATTTACTGTTATTCATTGATATATTTCATATTTAGAGATGATACTTATGTTATTTCACCTATTTTGCATGTTTCATGATTATTGGAGAATTACTCACCGGAGTCAGGATTCTGCTGGAAAAAAGCACCGTCAGGATACAATATTTCTGAAGATCAACAATTGACAGAAAATATACCGAAGCTCTTATTTTTCCAGAAGACGGAGCCAGCCAAAAGGGGAGGCCAGGGAGGGCCGCCATGGGCCCTCCCCATAGGCCGGCGCGGCCACCAGGCCAGGCGCGCCGCCACGTGGGGAGGGGGCCCACGACCCCCCTCGGCCATCTCCCTTTCGCGTACTTCATCTACCCGAAACCCTAAGGTGCGGGGGACGACCGAGAATAGACACAGCCGCCTCTGCGGGGCGGAAAACACCAGAGAGGAAAGAGCTCTCCGGCAGGCTGAAATCTGCCGGGGAAATTCCCTCCCGGAGGGGGAAATCGTCACCATCGTCACCGTCATCGAGCTGGACTTCATTGGGATCATCATCATCATCTCCACCACCGACACCGTCATCTCCACCGCTGCACCTTGATACGTCTCAAACGTATCTATAATTTCTTATGTTCCATGCTACTTTATTGATGATACCTACATGTTTTATACATACTTTATGTCATATTTATGCATTTTCCGGCACTAACCTATTAACGAGATGCCGAAGAGCCAGTTGCTATTTTCTGCTGTTTTTGGTTTCGGAAATCCTAGTAAGGAAATATTCTCGGAATTGGACGAAATCAACGTCCATGATCTTATTTTTCCACGAAGCTTCCAGAAGTCCGAAAGGGAACCGAAGTGGGGCGACGAGGCGACGCCACGCTAGGGCGGCGCGGCCCAGCCCCTGGCCGCGCGGCCCTGTTGTGTGGGTCCCTCGCGTCGCTCCCTGACCTACCCTTCCGCCTACATAAGCCTTCGTCGATAATAGTTCCAGTACCGAGAGCCACGATACGAAAAACCTTCTAGAGACGCCGCCGCCTCCAATCCCATCTCGGGGGATTCAGGAGATCGCCTCCGGCACCCTGCCGGAGAGGGGAATCATCTCCCGGAGGACTCTTCACCGCCATGGTCGCCTCCGGAGTGATGTGTGAGTAGTTCACCCCTGGACTATGGGTCCATAGCAGTAGCTAGATGGTCATCTTCTCCTAATTGTGCTATCATTGTTGGATCTTGTGAGCTGCCTAACATGATCAAGATCATCTATTTGTAATGCTACATGTTGCGTTTGTTGGGATCCGATGAATAGTGAATGCTATGTTATGTTGATTATCAATCTATCATCTGTGTGTTGTTTATGATCTTGCATGCTCTCCATTGCTAGTAGAGGCTCTGGCCAAGTTTTTACTTTTAACTCGAAGAGGGAGTATTTATGCTCGATAGTGGGTTCATGCCTCCATTAAATCTGGGACAGTGACAGAAAGTTCTAAGGTTGTGGATGTGCTGTTGCCACTAGGGATAAAACATCAATGCTATGTCTCAGGATGTATTTGTTGATTACATTACGCACCGTACTTAATGCAATTGTCTGTTGTTTGCAACTTAATACTGGAGGGGGTTCGGATGATAACTTGAAGGTGGACTTTTTAGGCATAGATGCATGCTGGATAGCGGTCTATGTACTTTGTCGTAATGCCCAATTGAATTTCACACTACTCATCATAACATGTATGTGCATGGTCATGCCCTCTTTATTTGTCAATTGCCCAACTGTAATTTGTTCACCCAACATGCTATTTATCTTATGGGAGAGACACCTCTAGTGAACTGTGGACCCCGGTCCATTCTTTTACATCGAATACAATCTACTGCAATACTTGTTCTACTGTTCTCTGCAAACAATCATCATCCACACTATACATCTAATCCTTTGTTACAGCAAGCCGGTGAGATTGACAACCTCACTGTCACGTTGGGGCAAAGTAATTTGGTTGTGTTGTGCAGGTTCCACGTTGGCGCCGGAATCCCTGGTGTTGCGCCGCACTACACTCCGCCGCCATCAACCTTCAACGTGCTTCTTGGCTCCTACTGGTTCGATAAACCTTGGTTTCTTACTGAGGGAAACTTACTGCTGTACGCATCACACCTTCCACTTGGGGTTTGATACGTCTCCGACGTATCGATAATTTCTTATGTTCCATGCCACATTATTGATGATATCTACATGTTTTATGCATACTTTACATCATATTTATGCATTTTCTGGAACTAACCTATTAACAAGATGCCGAAGAGCCAGTTGCTGTTTTCTGCTGTTTTTGGTTTCAGAAATCCTAGTAAGGAAATATTCTCGGAATTAGACGAAATCAATGCCTAGGGGCCTATTTTCACACGAAGCTTCCAGAAGACCGAAGAGTCAACGAAGTGGGGCCACGAGGTGGCCAGGAGGTAGGGCGGCGCGGCCCAGGTCTTGGCCGCGCCGGCCTGTCTCCTGGGCCCCTCGCGACGCCCCTTGACCTGCCCTTCCGCCTACAAATAGCCTTCGTCGCGAAACCCCCGATGCGAGAGCCACGATACGGAAAACCTTCCAGAGACGCCGCCGCCGCCAATCCCATCTCGGGGGATTCCGGAGATCGCCTCCGGCACCCTGCCGGAGAGGGGATTCATCTCCCGGAGGACTCTACACCGCCATGGTCGCCTCCGGAGTGATGAGTGAGTAGTTCACCCCTGGACTATGGGTCCATAGCAGTAGCTAGATGGTTGTCTTCTCCTCATTATGCTTCATTGTCGGATCTTGTGAGCTGCCGAACATGATCAAGATCATCTATCTGTAATGCTATATATTGTGTTTGTTGGGATCCGATGAATAGAGAATATCATGTTATGTTGATTATCAATTTATATCTATGTGTTGTTTATGATCTTGCATGCTCTCCGTTATTAGTAGAGGCTCTGGCCAAGTTTTTGCTAGTAACTCCAAGAGGGAGTATTTATGCTCGATAGTGGGTTCATGTCTCCGTGAATCTGGGGGAGTGACAGAAACCTCTAAGGTTATGGATGTGCTGTTGCCACTAGGGATAAAACATTGATGCTATGTCCGAGGATGTAGTTATTGATTACATTACGCGCAATACTTAATGCAATTGTCTGTTGTTAGCAACTTAATACTGGAGGGGGTTCGGATGATAACCTGAAGGTGGACTTTTTAGGCATAGATGCATGCTGGATAGCGGTCTATGTACTTTGTCGTAATGCCCAATTAAATCTCACAATACTCATCATAATATGTATGTGCATGGTCATGCCCTCTTTATTTGTCAATTGCCCAACTGTAATTTGTTCACCCAACATGCTATTTATCTTATGGGAGAGACACCTCTAGTGAACTGTGGACCCCGGTCCAATTCTTTATACTGAAATACAATCTACTGCAACTGTTCTACTGTTTTCTGCAAACAATCATCATCCACACTATACATCTAATCCTTTTTTACAGCAAGCCGGTGAGATTGACAACCTCACTGTTTCGTTGGGGCAAAGTACTTGGTTTGTGTTGTGCAGGTTCCACGTTGGCGCCGGAATCCCTGGTGTTGCGCCGCACTACATCTCGCCGCCATCAACCTTCAACGTGCTTCTTGACTCCTACTGGTTCGATTAAACCTTGGTTTCATACTGAGGGAAAACTTGCCGCTGTACGCATCACACCTTCCTCTTGGGGTTCCCAACGGACGCGTGCTGTACGCGTATCAAGCTCTTTTTCTGGCGCCGTCGCCGGGGAGATCAAGACACGCTGCAAGGGGAGTCTCCACATCCCAATCTCTTTACTTTGTTTTTGTCTTGCATTATTTTATTTACTACTTTGTTTGCTGCACTAAATCAAAATACAAAAAAATTAGTTGCTAGTTTTACTTTATTTACTGTCTTGCACTCTATATTAAAAACCCAAAAAAAATTAGTTACTTGCATTTACTTTATCTAGTTTGTTATTTACTTCTGCTAAAATGGGTACTCCTGAAAATACTAAGTTGTGTGACTTCACAACCACAAATAATAATGATTTCTTATGCACACCTATTGCTCCACCTGCTACTACAGCAGAATTCTTTGAAATTAAACCTGCTTTACTAAATCTTGTTATGCGAGAGCAATTTTCTGGTGTTAGTTCTGATGATGCTGCTGCCCATCTCAATAATTTTGTTGAACTATGTGAAATGCAAAAGTATAAAGATGTAGATGGTGACATTATAAAATTAAAATTGTTCCCTTTCTCATTAAGAGGAAGAGCTAAAGATTGGTTGCTATCTCTGCCTAAGAATAGTATTGATTCATGGACTAAATGCAAGGATGCTTTTATTGGTAGATATTATCCCCCTGCTAAAATTATATCTTTGAGGAGTAGCATAATGAATTTTAAACAATTGGATAATGAGCATGTTGCACAAGCTTGGGAAAGAATGAAATCTTTGGTTAAAAATTGCCCAACCCATGGACTGACTACTTGGATGATCATCCAAACCTTTTATGCAGGACTGAACTTTTCTTCACGGAACCTATTGGATTCAGCTGCTGGAGGGACCTTTATGTCCATCACTCTTGGTGAGGCAACAAAGCTTCTTGATAATATGATGATTAATTACTCTGAATGGCACACGGAAAGAGCTCCACAAGGTAAGAAGGTAAATTCTGTCGAAGAAACCTCTTCCTTGAGTGATAAGATTGATGCTATTATGTCTATGCTTGTGAATGATAGGACTAATGTTGATCCTAATAATGTTCCGTTAGCTTCATTGGTTGTACAAGAAGAATATATTGATGTGAATTTCATTAAAAATAACAATTACAATGATTCTAGGCCATATCCTGCTAATGGTAACTCTTACGGTAGATATGTTTCACCTAATGAGGAAAAGATGTTAGAAATTGAAAGATCCACCAAGAACTTTATGCAATCACAATATGAGCAAAATAAATTGTTTAATAAAACTATGAATGAGCAATCTACCTTGTTGAAGAATATAGGAAATCAACTTGAAAATCTGAATATGGAGATCTCTGGGTTGCAAACTAAACTTGCAAATGCTGAAAATCGAATCTCATACATGTCTGCGTCACAATCTTCTTTAATTAATAAAATGGCTGCTAAACCTGAGGATATTGATAATAAAATTGTTACTACAGCAAATGCCATCCAAGTTAGAATTAATGAGAATATAAGATTGATGGCCGAATTGCGTGCTAGGTGGGAAAAAGAAGAAAATGAAAACGAAGATAATATAGCTAAAGTTTGGACTATTACCACCACTAGCAATGCTAATGCTCCACATGTTGCTGCACCTCCTACTAATAATGGTAAAAGAATTGGTGTTAGCAATGTTTCCACTTCTAATGCAAAGCGCGAAAAACTGCCTGAAACTGCTAAAACTGCTGAAACTGCCTGTGATAAAACTGCTGAAATTTTTTCCAATATTGGGGATGATGATCCCATTGCTTTAGATTATAATGGTTTGAATTTTGATGATTGCCACATCTCTGAAGTTATTAAGTTCTTACAAAAACTTGCTAAAAGTCCTAATGCTAGTGCTATAAACTTGGCTTTCACAAAACATATTACAAATGCTCTCATAAAAGCTAGAGAAGAGAAATTAGAACGCGAAGCTTCTATTCCTAGGAAGCTAGAGGATGGTTGGGAGCCCATCATTAAGATTAAGGTCAATGACTTTGATTGTAATGCTTTATGTGATCTTGGTGCAAGTATTTCCGTTATGCCTAAGAAAATCTATAATATGCTTAACTTGCCACCATTGAAAAATTGTTATTTGGATGTTAATCTTGCTGATCATTCTACAAAGAAACCTTTGGGGAGAGTTGATAATGTTCTTATTATCATTAACAATAACCTTGTCCCCGTTGATTTTGTTGTCTTGGATATTGAATGCAATGCATCTTGTCCCATCATATTGGGAAGACCTTTTCTTCGAACTGTTGGTGCTATCATTGATATGAAGGAAGGTAATATTAAATATCAATTTCCTCTCAAGAAAGGTATGGAACACTTCCCTAGAAAAAGAATGAAGTTACCTTTTGATTCTATTATTAGAACAAATTATGATGTTGACACTTCGTCTCTTGATAATACTTGATATACACTTTCTGCGCCTAGCTGAAAGGTGTTAAAGAAAAGCGCTTATGGGAGACAACCCATGTTTTTACTACAGCACCTTTGTTTTATTTTGTGTCTTGGAAGTTGTTTACTACTGTAGCAACCTCTCCTTATCTTAGTTTTGTGTTTTGTTGTGCCAAGTAAAGTCGTTGATAGTAAGGTTCATACTAGATTTGGATTATTGCGCAGAAACAGATTTCTTTGCCGTCACGAATCTGGGAAAAATTATCTATAGGTAACTCAGAAAATTATGCCAATTTATGTGAGTGATCCTCAGATATGTACGCAACTTTCATTCAATTTGAGTATTTTCATTTGAGCAAGTCTGGTGCACCTAGAAAATTCGTCTTTACGTACTGTTCTGTTTTGACAGATTCTGCCTTTTATTTCGCATTGCCTGTTTTGATATGTTCGATGGATTTTTCGATTCCATTGACTTTCAGTAGCTTTGTGAAATGTCCAGAAGTGTTAAGAATGATTATGTCACCTCTGAACATGTATATTTTGATTGTGCACTAACTCTCTAATGAGTTGTTTTGAGTTTGGTGTGGAGGAAGTTTTCAAGGATCAAGAGAGGGAGATGATACAACATGATCAAGGAGAGTGAAAGCTCTAAGCTTGGGGATGCCCCGGTGGTTCACCCCTGCATATATCAAGAAGACTCAAGCGTCTAAGCTTGGGGATGCCCAAGGCATCCCCTTCTTCATCGACAACATTATCAGGTTCCTCCCCTGAAACTATATTTTTATTCCGTCACATCTTATGTGCTTTGCTTGGAGCGTCGGTTTGTTTTTGTTTTTGATTTGTTTGAATAAAATGGATCCTAGCATTCTTTGTGTGGGAGAGAGACACGCTCCGCTGTTGCATATGGACAAATATGTCCTTAGGCTTTACTCATAGTATTCATGGCGAAAGTTTCTTCTTCGTTAAATTGTTATATGGTTGGAATTGGAAAATGATACATGTAGTAATTGCTAAAATGTCTTTGATAATCTGATACTTGGCAATTATTGTGCTCATGTTTAAGCTCTTGCATCATATACTTTGCACCTATTAATGAAGAAATACATAGAGCATGCTAAAATTTGGTTTGCATAATTGGTCTCTCTAAGGTCTAGATAATTTCTAGTATTGAGTTTGAACAACAAGGAAGACGGTGTAGAGTCTTATAATGTTTACAATATGTCTTTTATGTGAGTTTTGCTGCACCGGTTCATCCTTGTGTTTGTTTCAAATAGCCTTGCTAGCCTAAGCCTTGTATCGAGAGGGAATACTTCTCATGCATCCAAATCCTTGAGCCAATAACTATGCCATTTATGTCCACCATACCTACCTACTACACGGTATTTCTCCGCCATTCCAAAGTAAATTGCTTGAGTGCTACCTTTAAATTTCTATCCTCTATCTTTGCAATATATAGCTCATGGGACAAATAGCCTAAAAACTATTGTGGTATTGAATATGTACTTATGCACTTTATCTCTTATTAAGTTGCTTGTTGTGCGATAACCATGTTCCTGGGGACGCCATCAACTACTCTTTGTTGAATATCATGTGAGTTGCTATGCATGTCCGTCTTGTCTGAAGTAAGGGAGATTTACCACTAGAATGGTTAGAGCATGCATAATGTTAGAGAAGAATATTGGGCCGCTAACTAAAGCCATGATCCATGGTGGAAGTTTCAGTTTTGGACAAATATCCTCAACCTCATATGAGAAAATTAATAATTGTTGAATGCTTATGCATTAAAGAGGAGTCCATTATCTGTTGTCTATGTTGTCCCGGTATAGATGTCTAAGTTGAGAATAATCAATAGCGAGAAATCCGATGCGAGCTTTCTCCTTAGACCTTTGTACAGGCGGCATAGAGGTACCCCTTTGTGACACTTGGTTAAAACATATATATTGCGACGATAATCCAGGTAATCCGAGCTAATTAGGACAAGGTGCGGGCACTATTAGTATACTATGCATGAGGCTTGCAACTTGTAAGATATAATTTACATAACACATATGCTTTATTACTACCGTTGACAAAATTGTTTCTTGTTTTCAAAATCAAAGCTCTAGCACAAATATAGCAATCGATGCTTTCCTCTTTGAAGGACCATTCTTTTACTTTTATTGTTGAGTCAGTTCACCTATCTCTCTCCACCTCAAGAAGCAAACACTTGTGTGAATTGTGCATTGATTCCTACATACTTGCATATTGCACTTGTTATATTACTTTACATTGACAATATCCATGAGATATACATGTTATAAGTTGAAAGCAACCGCTGAAACTTCATCTTCCTTTGTGTTGCTTCAATGCCTCTACTATGAATTATTGCTTTATGAGTTAACTTTTATGCAAGACTTATTGATGCTTGTCTTGAAGTACTATTCATGAAAAGTCTTTGCTATATGATTCAGTTGTTTACTCATGTCATTTACATTGTTTTGATCGCTGCATTCATTACATATGCTTACAATAGTATGATCAAGGTTATGATGGCATGTCACTCCAGAAATTATCTTTTTATCGTTTACCTGCTCGGGACGAGCATAAACTAAGCTTGGGGATGCTGATACGTCTCCGACGTATCGATAATTTCTTATGTTCCATGCCACATTATTGATGATATCTACATGTTTTATGCATACTTTACATCATATTTATGCATTTTCTGGAACTAACCTATTAACAAGATGCCGAAGAGCCAGTTGCTGTTTTCTGCTGTTTTTGGTTTCGGAAATCCTAGTAAGGAAATATTCTCGGAATTGGACGAAATCAATGCCCAGGGGCCTATTTTCACACGAAGCTTCCAGAAGACCGAAGAGTCAAACGAAGTGGGGCCACGAGGTGGCCAGGAGGTAGGGCGGCGCGGCCCAGGTCTTGGCCGCGCCGGCCTGTCTCCTGGGCCCCTCGCGACGCCCCTTGACCTGCCCTTCCGCCTACAAATAGCCTTCGTCGCGAAACCCCGGCACCGAGAGCCACGATACGGAAAACCTTCCCGGAGACGCCGCCGCCGCCAATCCCATCTCGGGGGATTCAGGAGATCGCCTCCGGCACCCTGCCGGAGAGGGGATTCATCTCCCGGAGGACTCTACACCGCCATGGTCGCCTCCGGAGTGATGAGTGAGTAGTTCACCCCTGGACTATGGGTCCATAGCAGTAGCTAGATGGTTGTCTTCTCCTCATTATGCTTCATTGTCGGATCTTGTGAGCTGCCGAACATGATCAAGATCATCTATCTGTAATGCTATATGTTGTGTTTGTTGGGATCCGATGAATAGAGAATATCATGTTATGTTGATTATCAATTTATATCTATGTGTTGTTTATGATCTTGCATGCTCTCCGTTATTAGTAGAGGCTCTGGCCAAGTTTTTGCTAGTAACTCCAAGAGGGAGTATTTATGCTCGATAGTGGGTTCATGTCTCCGTGAATCTAGGGGAGTGACAGAAACCTCTAAGGTTATGGATGTGCTGTTGCCACTAGGGATAAAACATTGATGCTATGTCCGAGGATGTAGTTATTGATTACATTACGCGCAATACTTAATGCAATTATCTGTTGTTAGCAACTTAATACTGGAGGGGGTTCGGATGATAACCTGAAGGTGGACTTTTTAGGCATAGATGCATGCTGGATAGCGGTCTATGTACTTTGTCGTAATGCCCAATTAAATCTCACAATACTCATCATAATATGTATGTGCATGGTCATGCCCTCTTTATTTGTCAATTACCCAACTGTAATTTGTTCACCCAACATGCTATTTATCTTATGGGAGAGACACCTCTAGTGAACTGTGGACCCCGGTCCAATTCTTTATACTGAAATACAATCTACTGCAACTGTTCTACTGTTTTCTGCAAACAATCATCATCCACACTATACATCTAATCCTTTGTTATAACAAGCCGGTGAGATTGACAACCTCACTGTTTCGTTGGGGCAAAGTACTTGGTTTGTGTTGTGCAGGTTCCACGTTGGCGCCGGAATCCCTGGTGTTGCGCCGCACTACATCTCGCCGCCATCAACCTTCAACGTGCTTATTGACTCCTACTGGTTCGATTAAACCTTGGTTTCATACTGAGGGAAAACTTGCCGCTGTACGCATCACACCTTCCTCTTGGGGTTCCCAACGGACGCGTGCTGTACGCGTATCAGGGTTCCCAACGGTCGCGTGCTGAACGGAGAGACACACGTCAACTACGCGCAAGCAAGTAAATTTCTGGCGCCGTTGCCGGGGAGATCAAGACACGCTGCAAGGGGAGTCTCCACTTCCAATCTCTTTACTTTGTTTTTGTCTTGCTTTATTTTATTTACTACTTTGTTTGCTGCACTAAAACAAAATACAAAAAAATTAGTTGCTAGCTTTACTTTATTTGCTGTCTTGTTTGCCATATTAAAAACACAAAAAATTAGTTACTTGCATTTACTCTATCTAGTTTGCTTTATTTACTATTGCTAAAATGGGTACTCCTGAAAATACTAAGTTGTGTGACTTCACAAACACAAATAATAATGATTTCTTATGCACACCTATTGCTCCACCTGCTACTACAGCAGAATTCTTTGAAATTAAACCTGCTTTACTGAATCTTGTTATGAGAGAGCAATTTTCTGGTGTTAGTTCTGATGATGCTGCTACCCATCTTAATAATTTTGTTGAACTATGTGAGATGCAAAAGTATAAGGATGTATATGGTGACATATAAAATTAAAATTGTTTCCTTTCTCATTAAGAGGAAGAGCTAAAGATTGGTTGCTATCTCTGCCTAAGAATAGTATTGATTCATGGACTAAATGTAAGGATGCTTTTATTGGTAGATATTATCCTCCTGCTAAAATTATATCTTTGAGAAGTAGCATAATGAATTTTAAGCAATTGGATACTGAGCATGTTGCCCAAGCTTGGGAAAGAATGAAATCTTTGGTTAAAAATTTCCCAACCCATGGACTGACTACTTGGATGATCATCCAAACCTTTTATGCAGGACTGAATTTTTCTTCACGGAACCTATTGGATTCAGCTACTGGAGGTACCTTTATGTCCATCACTCTAGGCGCCGCAACAAAGCTTCTTGATAATATGATGGTTAATTACTCTGAATGGCACACGGAAAGAGCTCCACAAGGTAAGAAGGTAAATTCTGTCGAAGAAACCTCTTCCTTGAGTGATAAGATTGATGCTTCTATGCTTGTGATTGGTAGGACTAATGTTGATCCTAATAATGTTCCGTTAGCTTCATTGGTTGCTCAAGAAGAACATGTTGATGTGAACTTCATTAAAAATAATAATTTCAACAACAATGCTTATCGGAACAATTCTAGTAACAACTATAGGCCATATCCTTATAATAATGCTAACAGTTATGGTAATTCTTATGGGAATTCTTACAACAATAATAGGAATACACCCCCTGGACTTGAAGCCATGCTTAAAGAATTTATTAGTACACAAACTGCTTTTAACAAATCTGTTGAAGAAAAGCTTGGGAAAATTGATATACTTGCTTCTAAAGTCGATAGTCTTGCTGCTGATGTTAATCTTTTGAAATCGAAAGTTATGCCTAATGAAAATAATGATATTAAGTCATTTTCTACATCAAACGCCATCCAAGTTAGAATTAATGAGAATATAAGATTAATGGCCGAATTGCGTGCTAGGTGGGAAAAAGAAGAAAATGCTAAAGAAGACAATATAGCTAAAGTTTGGACTATTACCACCACTAGTAATGCTAATGCTCCACATGTTGCTGCACCTCCTACTATCAATGGTAAAATAATTGGTGTTGGCAATGTTTCTACTTCTAATGCAAAGCCTGCAAAACTGCCGGAACCTGCTAAAACTGCTAAAACTGCTTGTGATAAAACTGCTGAAATTTTTTCCAACATTGGGGACAATGATCCCATTGCTTTAGATTATAATGGTTTGGATTTTGATGATTGTCACATCTCTGAAGTTATAAAGTTCTTACAAAAACTTGCTAAGAGTCCTAATGCTAGTGCTATAAATTTGGCCTTTACAAAACATATTACAAATGCTCTCATAAAAGCTAGAGAAGAGAAATTAAATCGTGAAGCTTCTATTCCTAGGAAGTTAGAGGATGGTTGGGAGCCCATCATTAATATGAAGGTCAATGACTTTGATTGTAATGCTCTATGTGATCTTGGTGCAAGTATTTCCGTTATACCTAGGAAAATCTATAATATGCTTGACTTGCCACCATTGAAAAATTGTTATTTGGATGTTAATCTTGCTGATAACTCTACAAAGAAACCTTTGGGGAGAGTTGATAATGTTCGCATTACTGTTAACAATAACCTAGTCCCCGTTGATTTTGTTGTGTTGGATATTGAATGCAATGCATCTTGTCCCATTATATTGGGAAGACCTTTTCTTCGAACTGTTGGTGCTATTATTGACATGAAGGAAGGTAATATTAAATATCAATTTCCTCTCAAGAAAGGTATGGAACACTTCCCTAGAAAGAGAATGAAGTTACCTTTTGATTCAATCATTATAACAAATTATGATGTTAATGCTTCATCTCTTGATGTCACTTGATACACACTTTCTGCGCCTAGCTGAAAGGCGTTAAAGAAAAGCGCTTATGGGAGACAACCCATGATTTTACTACAGCACTTTTGTTTTATATTTGAGTCTTAGAAGTTGTTACTACTGTAGCAACCTCTCCTTATCTTAATTTTGTTGCATTGTTGTGCCAAGTAAAGTCTTTGATAGTAAGGTTCATACTAGATTTGGATTGCTGCGCAGAAAAAGATTTCTTGCTGTCACGAATTTGAGCAGTAGGCTCTGTAGGTAACTCAGAAAATTCTGCCAATTTACGTGAGTGATCCTCAGATATGTACGCAACTTTCATTCAATTTGAGCATTTTCATTTGAGCAAGTCTGGTGCACCTAGAAAATTCGTCTTTACGTACTGTTCTGTTTTGACAGATTCTGCCTTTTATTTCGCATTGCCTGTTTTGCTATGCTTGATGGATTTCTTTATTCCATTAACTTTCAGTAGCTTTGTGAAATGTCCAGAAGTGTTAAGAATGATTATGTCACCTCTGAACATGTGAATTTTGATTATGCACTAACCCTCTAATGAGTTGTTTTGAGTTTGGTGTGGAGGAAGTTTTCAAGGATCAAGAGAGGAGGATGATACAATATGATCAAGGAGAGTGAAAGCTCTAAGCTTGGGGATGCCCCGGTGGTTCATCCCTGCATATTTCAAGAAGACTCAAGCATCTAAGCTTGGGGATGCCCAAGGCATCCCCTTCTTCATCGACAACATTATCAGGTTCCTCTAGTGAAACTACATTTTTATTCCATCACATCTTATGCGCTTTACTTGGAGCATCTGTATGTTTTTATTTTTTGTTTTGTTTGAATAAAGTTGGATTCTAGCATTCATTGTGTGGGAGAGAGACACGCTCCACTGTTGCATATGGACAAATATGTCCTTAGGCTTTACTCATAATGTTCATGGCGAAGGTTGAAACTGCTTCGTTAATTGTTGTATGGTTGGAAACGGGAAATGTTGCATGTGGTAGTGTATAATAAAATACTTGTAGAACATTGAGCTTTGATAACTTGATTCTTTGCAAATGTTTTGAGGTATTTAGATGGTAAGACTTGCTGGATAAATAAGTTAAAATTAGTAGTGGATTGTTGTCTTTAAGCTTGTGCCGTACTACAAACTCTATTTAAATAGTTGAAGGTGTAGTTGGACTTGATAGCTTTCCATGTCTGAGAGTTCATCGTAATAACTAAGTTGTGCTGAAGGTCGAGGGAGCTAGCGGAGTACTTGTGCCACCGTGAACGGCCCTCCTTGGAGTAAATTTTAATCATGCTCTTAATGTTGAACCTGCTAGATGTTTGCGATAAGCTTGTGAGTTCTTTTTGACTAATGTTAAGCTACGGTTTTTGGCACTTCCACCATCTAAATTTGCTAGCCTCTTCGGTACTTTGCATTGCCTCTGGCTCACATTGAGAATTGTGTATACTTCGCCAGTACATCCAAACCCGTGGGAGGACTTTCTCTTGTTCTCCTACACATAAGCCCATACATCTCCTCAAAACAGCCACCATACCTACCTACCACAACATTTCCATAGTTGTTCCGAGATATATTGCCATGCAACTTCCATTTTACATTACATGCCATGTTGTCATTTATTATTTATATATTGCTTTGCATGATCATATACAGCTGATGTGTGGTTTACCCATGTTACGCTAGATCATTGCACATCCTGCTACACTGGCAGAGGCATACAGTTCTATACATCATGTTTCATTCATTATGAGTTATTTGTACCAAAAAGTGTGTTGTCATATTAGGATGTTACCCCTAAAAGTGAAAAGAGCCATGGAGGCCATCAAAAAGAGAAAAAGAAAAGAAAAAAAAATATAGAAAGAAAAAAAAAGAAGAAAAAAAAGAGAATAAAGAAAAAGGGGACAGCATTACTATCTTTTATCCACACTTGTGCTCATGTTTTAGCACCCGCATTTTTCATAGTCATCATTTGTGCTCATGTTTAGCACCTACACTTCATATGAGAGAGTTTTCATGTTTTACTAGTATAACTATGTGGGGAATTTACATTATAGAACTTGGGTTGTATATTCCAATGATGAGCCTCCTCAAAAGTGCTCTAGGTCTTCGTGAGCAACCAAGTTGGATGCACCCCCACTAGTTCCATTGGAGAGCTTTCATACACATATAGCTCTATGTGCATCCGTTGCATGGAAATCACTACTCCTTGCATAGCTTCGATCATAAGGCTTCCACTTGTCTAATGATCACTTATAGCTTTGTAAGACTTTCTTCCATTTGGCCTTCCAAACCCCCATTAACGTTCTTTATGCCATAACATCCTGGTGCTAATACCAAATGCTTGCGCTCACCGGTTGAGTAGACTTCGAAACAGTTGATTCATGACGTTCATGTTTATGTTTACTTGACTGAATCCTTCTTATGTTGTGAAAATTTACTTGATGCTTGGAATGAAGGATAGAACTTCTACGCTGAATACTTAACACATCCTTAATGAACCTTGTACGGTTTCATGTCTTTAAAGCAATAGTTCATGAAAACATCTAGCTTGTTTAACTCTTGCATTATCATCTCTTATATCAATATAGATACTTGCTTTGAATGATTTGATCTCAGCTCATGTGCTTACAATAGTATTGATCAAGATTATGATAGCATGTCACTTCAGAAATTATCTTTGTTATCGTTTACCTACTCGGGACGAGTAGGAACTAAGCTTGGGGATGCTTGATACGTCTCAAACGTATCAATAATTTCTTATGTTCCATGCTACTTTATTGATGATACCTACATGTTTTGTACATACTTTATGTCATATTTATGCATTTTACGGCACTAACCTATTAACGAGATGCCGAAGAGCCAGTTGCTGTTTTCTGCTGTTTTTGGTTTCAGAAATCCTAGTAAGGAAATATTCTCGGAATTGGACGAAATCAACGCCCAGGATCTTATTTTTCCATGAAGCTTCCAGAAGTCCGAAAGGGAACCGAAGTGGGGCGACGAGGCGACGCCACGCTAGGGCGGCACGGCCCAGCCCCTGGCCGCGCGGCCCTGTTGTGTGGGTCCCTCGCGTCGCTCCCTGACCTACCCTTCCGCCTACATAAGCCTTCGTCGATAATAGTTCCAGTACCGAGAGCCACGATACGGAAAACCTTCCAGAGACGCCGCCGCCGCCAATCCCATCTCGGGGGATTCAGGAGATCGCCTCCGGCACCCTGCCGGAGAGGGGAATCATCTCCCGGAGGACTCTTCACCGCCATGGTCGCCTCCGGAGTGATGTGTGAGTAGTTCACCCCTGGACTATGGGTCCATAGCAGTAGCTAGATGGCCGTCTTCTCCTAATTGTGCTATCATTGTTGGATCTTGTGAGCTGCCTAACATGATCAAAATCATCTATTTGTAATGCTACATGTTGCGTTTGTTGGGATCCGATGAATAGTGAATGCTATGTTATGTTGATTATCAATCTATCATCTATGTGTTGTTTATGATCTTGCATGCTCTCCGTTGCTAGTAGAGGCTCTGGCCAAGTTTTTACTTGTAACTCCAAGAGGGAGTATTTATGCTCGATAGTGGGTTCATGCCTCCATTAAATCTGGGACAGTGACAGAAAGTTCTAAGGTTGTGGATGTGCTGTTGCCACTAGGGATAAAACATCAATGCTATGTCTAAGGATGTATTTGTTGATTACATTACACACCATACTTAATGCAATTGTCTGTTGTTTGCAACTTAATACTGGAGGGGGTTCGGATGATAAACTAAAGGTGGACTTTTTAGGCATAGATGCATGCTGGATAGCGGTCTATGTATTTTGTCGTAATGCCCAATTGAATTTCACACTACTCATCATAACATGTATGTGCATGGTCATGCCCTCTTTATTTGTCAATTGCCCAACTGTAATTTGTTCACCCAACATGCTATTTATCTTATGGGAGAGACACCTCTAGTGAACTGTGGACCCCGGTCCATTCTTTTACATCGAATACAATCTACTGCAATACTTGTTCTACTGTTCTCTGCAAACAATCATCATCCACACTATACATCTAATCCTTTGTTACAGCAAGCCGGTGAGATTGACAACCTCACTGTCATGTTGGGGCAAAGTAATTTGGTTGTGTTGTGCAGGTTCCACGTTGGCGCCGGAATCCCTGGTGTTGCGCCGCACTACACTCCGCCGCCATCAACCTTCAACGTGCTTCTTGGCTCCTACTGGTTCGATAAACCTTGGTTTCTTACTGAGGGAAACTTACTGCTGTACGCATCACACCTTCCACTTGGGGTTCCCAACGGTCGCGTGCTGAACGGAGAGACACACGTCAACTACGCGCAAGAACACCTCGTCTCCGCTGTAACATCTAGGGTAGAATCTTGATTATTTCATAGGGGAAACTCTCCCGGTGTTGATTACTCCTTGTTATTGATGCTATTGAGTGAAACCATTGAACCAAGATTTATGTTCAGATTGTTATTCATCATCATATCACCTCTGATCATGTTCCATATGATGTCTTGTGAGTAGTTCGTTTAGTTCTTGAGGACATGGGTGAAGTCTAAATGTTAGTAGTGAACTATGTTGAGTAATATTTAATGGTTTGATATTTAAGTTGTGGTGTTATTCTTCTAGTGGTGTCATGTGAACGTCGACTACATGATACTTCACCTTTATGGGCCTATGGGAATGCATCTTGTATTCGTTTGCTAATTGTGGGGTTGCCGGAGTGACAGCAGCCTCAACCCCCGTTGGTATATCGATGCATGAGGGATAGCAGGATCTCAGAGTTTAAGGCTATGGTCAGATTTATCTTAATTACTTTCTTGTATTTGCGGATGCTTGCAAGGGGTTTAATCACAAGTATGTATTAGTCCTAGGAAGGGCGGTGCATTAGCATAGGTTCACCCACACAACACTTATCAAAACAATGAAGATTAATCAACTATATGAAGCGAAAGCACTAGACTAAATCCCCGTGTGTCCTCAAGAACGTTTGGTCATCATAAGTAAACAAACCGGCTTGTCCTTTGTGCTAAAAAGGATTGGGCCACTCGCTGCAATTATTACTCTCGCATTTTACTTACTTGTATTTTATTTATCTGCTATATCAAAACCCCCTGAATACTTGTCTGTGAGCATTTACAGTGAATCCTTCATCGAAACTGCTTGTCAACACCTTCTGCTCCTCGTTGGATTCGACACTCTTATTTATCGAAAGTACTACGATACACCCCCTATACTTGTGGGTCATCAGAGGGGTTAGCTGCTTGGAATGCGGGAGGTCAAGTGGGGCCGATACATGTGCCCAGCATCAGCGGCAGCAACACAAGCTTCCACGTGTTGCCGACGCTGCCGCTCCACCCGACGCTGGCGTCAGGTGCCCCGACGCCGGCGTCGGGGCTCCACCTGACGCCGCCGCTCCACCCGACGCGCAGCTTCAACCGCCGCCGCATCTCCAACTGGTCGCATCGACGCCCCAACGGCCGCCCTTGTATCGACAGTAGCCGAGATCGACGCCATCCAGAAGGTAAACTCATTAGTTACTCCTTCGCGTCATCTTCTTTAACTATATATTCCTTTTGTGACTGCCATCTCACGATGCCCAACATGGCGCCCCTGACTCAGGATGAACAGTGCATACTTCTGCAAATGGTGGAGCCCGGCGGCAAGTTGGTGGAAGTTGCTAGCGGCATCGTCATGGCTTCCCGCGTTATGCACGGCAATGTATTGGCGGAAAACGTGGTGAAGGTCAAGTTGGTAATGGTAGTGCCGGAGTACCGCTATGCCATCCCCCCTTTCAACCTCCGGGCACAGATGAGGGCGACGTTTTGTCCCTTGGGGATTGCACCTCATGGCTTATGAAATGGCCGAAGAACCAGATTCGTCTGGGGGGGGGGGGTCTTCCGAGTGCTAAGAAAAGCACCGGCGCCACCTCCCCTATCATCCGGCCCAAGATCGCCAGCGCCGACGACACCCTTAAGGAAATTGCGGTCGCCGCCCCCATTACCTTGAAGGAACCGGCGGTCGCCGCCGCCACCCGGAAGGAACCGACGATCGCCGCCGCCACCACACGCCACAAACAGTTGTTGGGAGCGCTACCGCAACGACCGTCGACCAGACACAACGTACGCCAAGCGGCGGCATCGCAACCGCCACCACCTAAGATCCTAGACATGGCGCCACTTGATGTTAACGATGTAGATGATGATGATGACATCGATGCCTACATCAACACTGGCGCCTGCAGCCAAGATATGTACATGCCTCCTATGGATGAACAAGCCTTCCGCACTCATGGCGATCAACTTGGTCGTCCCACAACAGTCACGAAGCAACACCTGGTCTTCACGGGTTTTTCTCAAGACACTCCTCCAGAGGCTGGCAATCCAACTCAAGTCAAGCCTGCTACCGTTTTCATCCCTAACACGCTGCGTAAGACGATCATCGGGGAGCCACCCAAATCAACCCTAGCAACCTCAGAAGCACCACCAGCACCGACCCCAGCAGCACCCGAAGCACCACCATCAGCACCACCAGCACCCCCAGTAGGTCAGGTGCAGAAGGAAAGGAAGAGAGGAGCCAAGAAGGGCGCATCTTCGAGCCAGCCTGCTCCTAAGAGGATCCGGGCCGACGACATGGTACCACCTACACCGGATGGCTTGCCCCGGTGTCATGAAGCTGGTAAACCGATACTGCCTCCGGACATGGAACACCTCGCAAGTGGTCCAATGCTCCCTTTGCAGCACTCTATTAATTATCTAGAGAGTGTCCTTCTTAAAGAAAAGGATCCAAATTACCCGGTGTCATTGGTCAAGGTGCCGTCCGACCAGAACTTCGTCCATGAAGACCCCGCGGATATCTTCTTCATAGCGTTCGAGGACGTCTTCAATCTATTTCACTCGAAACGGCTCGACTATAACTTGGTCCGCCTATACGCGATCAATCTTCAGATGAAGATCAAGAGAGAGAGACCCCGCCACATCGTGGTAGCGGATCCCTACTACATGCGCGATAGCCAGCTCCAGGACGGCTCAAGGACACGGACCAAGGCGGTGCGGTACCTCCAGAACTTCATGCTCATGTACAAAGAGAGCGACACCATTCTTCTGCCTGTCTTTCCCGAGTAAGTACACATCCGCTCACGGCCGTCGTAACTTATGCTTTCTTATATATTTCTTCCATTGCCGATCATTTCCAACATTCCATTTCAATTGCATGTGTTGAGCAGGGACAAATACTGCACACTCATCATCCTAGATCCGAAGTGGTCAGTAGCCCAGTATTTCGACTCGTCGAGTACGACGACGAAGAAAGACTACAAGAGAATAAGGGGTGTTCTCGATGAGGCTATGCTTGGCTACTCCAAAAATGGAGGCACCTTCGACAAGAATGGGCAATATATCAGGCCGGACACTAAAAAGCTCGGGTTCAAGCACGTGATCGACTTCCCTTGTATCAAGCAGCCAGCTGGCAGCATTAAGGATGCCTTCTATGTCCTCCATCACCTTAAAGGGTTTGTCGAGGATGCAGAGATGATGTCTCTACCACCTAGTAAGCGAGACCCCATTAAAATGTCGAGGGAAATCAATGATGATGATCTTAGAGAAGACTTCCATCGCATCCAAGTAAAGCTCTCTAAAATTATCTTACAAGATGTATCCAACGCATCGGGGCTCTTACACCAACTCAGAGGGTTGTCTAAGAGGGATATCGAAGAACGCCTACATAGGCAGGGTGATGGAAGGACGTGGACGACGAAGGACTTGTACAGCCGTTCCCGGAGCCGCTCAAGAAGACGTCTCGTTGACCGAGGCCGGTGTGCCTAGCATTACTTTGAATCGATGGACAATTTGTACCGTATTGTAAACTAAACGTGCTTAATTTGCTCGAAACGGTGGTCGTCGTTGTTGGACTTCAATTACTATTGTAGTCGTTATCGTTGAACCATATTACTTATGTGATACCGATGCTATATGTCTTTTAGGTTTATTATTATTTCCTTGCTTTAATTCTTGTGAATATGTATGCATGTGAACCCTCTAACTCTTTCCATTGCATTATATACTAATATGCCTTGTGTCCATAGAGATGATGTACTACGTCGTGTTCGAGGGGTGGGTTCCAGGAGTGTACAAGGAGTGGGAGGAGTGCAATAAACAGGTGCACAAGTTCAGCGGCAACTGCTACAAAGGGTACCCGACTAGACACGAGGCGGTTGCCAAGTGGAGGAAGCACCAAGCGAACAAGAGCAAGATGAAGACCTTCCTTGTGCTCTCGCTCTTGCTCACCATCGTCGCGGCGGTACTCTATTTCATCCTAGTGTAGGCGGCGGCCGGTGTCACTTCATTTGTATCTAGAGATGATGAAATTAATTAATTTGCATGGAGCTATATGTATAACTCGATCGGGCTCTAAGTAATGTGATGATGATGTGATGATTATATATGTCCATATTATATCTATCTATATTATATCAGTATATAACCTATATACGGTGTATTAAACCAGTATAAAACCTGTATAATACACCAGGGAGCACAAAATCGAGTATACCTGTAGATTGTTCTGTGGCGCACCAAAACATAATTCTGTGGCGCACCTATTTCTATGGCGCAGCTATATCACATGCGCCACAGAACCACTTATTTTTGTGGCGCACCACACCTAGTGCGTCACAGAAACCTTAATTCTGTGGCGCACGGTCAGGTGCGCCACAGAAACCTTATTTTTATGGCGACGTTTCTGTGGCGCACCGCCCATGCGCCACAGAATCTCATTTTCGTGCGCCACTGATGAGGCTTTTCCTACTAGTGAAAGATCGATGGACGCAAAACGAAACAGGACAAAGGCCGTGATAAGCACAAGGGTATGAAAACTAAAGTCACTTTCGCACAGTTATTGGACAAATATACGAAGAAGAGTGAATCAAGAAGTTCTTATCGGCCAAGTATTGCAAAGTCATCGAGATCACCCCCAAGGCGAATGTATAAAGACCGGGATTGGCAACGAGAGAAGTTCAATGCAGCAGCTTCGTATCCTCCCTTTAGGCCGCCAATGCCAATGTCATGGATACCTTCATATGGTGATTGTTATCCATATCCATCATGGGATCACATGTATGACTCAAGGGCACGTTATCCGTCTTACTATAGATCATCTAACCCAAAATATGCAGCTCCAAGAAAGTCAAAATCTGAACAACAATCACATGTCAAAGACCGTTTCAATAAAAAGCAATCGGTTAGGAGCTCAAGGAATAAGAAGGAAGTGTTCAAGAAAGTTTACCGAGTGAAAAAAGGATGGTCACAAGTGTGATGTTTCAGATTCAGTCTCAAATAAAAAAGAGCCGGTCAAGTTGACATTGGCTATAGAAGACAAAGAGATGAAGCAAGTAATTGCTGGAGCTCGATGTGCCAAACCTGAACAAGTAAAATTCGAAGTGTCAAAGTCCAAGGAAGAGACGACACTATGCAAAACTAAATCACAGCCGGAATGCCCACTCAGCTTAACAAGTTGACAAGAGAGAAAGCTGAAACGGCTTAGTGCCGCGAAGCTGAAGACCAAGAATATGGCGTGGTTCCCTAAGGAGGGACCTCAAAGCAAGGAGGATGTGCAAGTTCCTGTTGCAAGGATATCAGCAAGAACGAAAGAAGAAAAGACCGATGCTAGCAAAAGATCAACCCTGAATAGCCTGCCATATAATAAGAAATTTCGGTCAACACATCGTCCACATTACTCAGTTTTGCCATTTATACATATGCCATATAGCATATCCACAAGTATGACCGGTTACCCCCCATGGTCTTATTTTGAACCATGGGTACATCATAATTCTTTCAATCATCAAAGGTTATTACCAAATCATTATTCATTTGATTAATTACAATTTTGCTAATCTGAGAGGCCGAAATATTTGAAGTTCATAAGTACAATTGTTGTTCTGTTTATTTCGGCTATACATACTTTAGTAGATGAATTATGAAGGCCTCTTGAGGCAAACAACATATATGGCCGATACTTCTCCTATCGCCATGAGAGAATTATCTAATCATGCACGATGTGGCGTGTTAACATCGTCTCTAGTCCTATTGAAACACAAGACAAGTACCATGGAGATAGTATGATGATGTTTCAGTTTTTGAAAGCAACAACCAATTCTTTGGTATTGTTTATTTATCTCCTAATGGTTCTGTTTTCAAAGCCTCATGCCACTTAGATTATCTTAGGCCGAATATGAAGCTTTGCTATTCGTGCTAGAACTATTTTTTGCTATAGGTGCTACACATATTGAGGATTTTAGTGATCGTTGCTAGTAGTACAACAAATCCAAGGTTTTCCAATGTTTTGACGAATCACTTAATATGTATCTTGATAAATCTCTGGATATAATTTCTACCTTAGATTACTTTTGCATTGCTCATATATCTAGGCAAGACATTTGGAATGCAAATGAGTTATCACAACAAGCATCTGGCTACCATGTTAATCGTGGCGTTTTTCATATATCTCATAAGCCGATGTTTGATCTCGCTGTCATAGGTAAGACCGAATTAAATCCCATTGATCCGGTCACTAATGAAGGATCTAGTGCAGGAGAACAAGAAGATTGGAAAGACCTATTGTTGAATATTTCCAGGATCCTAGCAAGAGGACGGACATAGCTGTTCGGCAGATGGCTTTTAAGTATGCATTAATGGACAATAAGATTTATCGCCGAATAGTTGATGGTATTCTTTTGAAGTGCTTGAATGAAGATCAAGCAAGGGTCGCTATGGAAGATGTACATGAACGTATTTTGGACATCCATCAATCGTCAAGATGAAGTGGTTGTTCTCAAGGTGATTATTTGAATAAGTTCTACCAAGGTGGCAACCAACCTGAACATAAATGGCCGATATAGAATTATCGTCCTGAGAACCAATGGCCGATGGAGTGTTGACATCGTCCTGGGCAAAAGGTGAAGAAAGTTATTTTCTGGCATGCAAGCTCTGCCAGAAAACAGGGGGCATGTGTTGATACTCGTTTTGGGCCGATGACTAATCAATAACATAATTCGGCATTCGGCGTGACAGATGTATTGCTCATTTAGGAGACACCATGTCCACCATTCCAAGTTGTGCCATGATCCGGCTTGATAGCCGATTATGCTAGCAGTCAGAGGTGATTTCGAGGATCGATATATGAAGGCTTCCACTAGAGCTCCTTTAAGATGACCTCAAATGAAGAAGTGATACAGATGAAAGTTGTGCGCCTCGTCGAAACAAGCAACTTTGGTTTTTGAGTCATCGTGATCCGAGTTAGTATGCAATTTTTGGAGCTAAAATACTGCTGAAACTCGAATTACCGGAGATGGGACGCCCGACCATAGAAGCCTCTAAGGTAGGGCGCGAACGGAGTTGGGCACAGACGAAAACGTCGGGAATGATCGTTTTTCTTGCTACCTCAATTGAGCGATCAATATGAACTCGGATGGAAAAGTGGTAAACATGAAAGTTCTTCGTTTTTTCGAGACGAACAACTTTGTTGTTTACGACATTTTGATTTGAGATCGTTTACTTTCTAAAAAAGGTCCCGCAAGGTGCAGATATGTTTCTGACCGAACAGTTATGAAAAATTCGGTCTAAACCATCCAAGTTAGATCCAAACTAGGGATTTGGACGTGAATCCAACCCTGTTTCTTGCACGGAAAGTCCAGCCGCTCCTTATATACTTGAGGGGTGCATGCCGATTGAACCAACACCAATCGAACAAACACATCTACTACTTTTTCGTGTTCATCTACTTTTTATCTATCCCCATTGTATCTTTCTTCTCGTTTTCCGTTGTTCTTCAGGATTGGAGGCTGCGAATCCACGAGGTCCTAGGGGCGGTCAGGCCGACCTAGGGCAGCCCATAGCCGCCGCAAGCCCTGACGGGGTCCCTCCCGGGCGAGTGGGGTTTCGGGTCTACAAAAGAGCCCGCCGGATTGTCTTGCGTATCACGCTTCCGGCGAGCCTTCCTCGGCGCGTGCTTCCGCGCATCGCGCTCGGCGTCAAGGGTACACGGTGACGTGTTCGTGTGCGAACAACACGAAAATACGATTTTACCCCTGGCGGGTAGGCAGAACCACGGGGTAACCATCGCACGCTCCATCTCGGGATTTGGTCGACGGAGCACCACCCGTTCCCCGCGGAAATCAGGTCCCCCATGTCAGCGCCTGGGCTGGTGCATCAATTTGGCAATGGGGCCCCATTCCCCGATCCCCGGTGGTTAATCCACCTATTAGGGGACGGTTTTGGTTAGTACTTCATCCACGTGGGATTCTTATTCGAGGCAAACTCTCCTCATTAGGTAAGGTGTGGATGGGTCTGTGTTACCATTATCAATACCCGATAACCATAAACTCTCCGTTAGGCACATGACATGTGGCACTAGGGTACAAGATATATATGTATAGATATTAGAAAATCCTAATCATATTATGCTCACATTTCCCCTCCCATCCCCAACCGCTGTAGTCCCCAAACCCCAACTCCCAAACGCTTGCCTCTCCTTCCTAAACTGCTGACCCAGTCAGCCCCGTCATTCTACCATGTTGTCATTTTATTTTAGGTTCATTTTTACTAGCTAAAGCGGGGATGGTTAACCGATGGTTATTTGTTTACCTGATGGGGATGGGGATGGTAAAAGAACTAGCCATATCACAGTTAGTGGGGATGAGGACGGAGAAAAAATTTCTGCATGGAGATGGTTATGGTTGAGCAATAACCAGTGGTTAGTGTCTCCGTTGTCAAATGGACTGGTGCGTGGTACTACGGTGCCCATCTGGTGCTCTCTACCGACATGCCCCTTCTATCTACAGCCTGGAACCGACTCGGGTCAATCGACGCGTTGCAATTCCATTGGGTTGGCACGCCGAGCAACCACAGGGGCTCGAAACCCTGGGAGCTTAGAGCTCTTAGAAGATATCCATCTATTAATAACTTGCCGTTTTCACCTTCTCTTGACATGGCTTGTTTGTACACCATGCTCTTGACACGTCGAGGAAATTAGTATGTGGTATTCTGCTTGTGGGCTTCCCATGGTTTAGTTGAGGCTGATAATTGGCTTTCTGATGAATGTTTCCGATCATAATCTACTCGGCCCAAACATGACCAAGCAATAAAATCTGCTCTACCCGTGGCGCGACCGGTCAACGCCATTATCTCCGTTCTCCGACGATCCATCACCATTTTTCTGCTAATAATAGCATCATTGTTTATCTCCTGATGATACGATGCGATGTTCTCAAATCTCCATATACAGTACTCCGTATATATATAGTTTCGTGTTGTCACCAGCCGCAGCCTGCAGCTGATATTATCCCTCTTAACTCTCGTCTTCGCGGCTGATGGCGACCAAAAACCGTGGAGCTCAGCTCAAGCTGTATACACAGTGTATGCTAGTTGTCTACAGAGAATTCATAAGAAGAGATATTGCTCTCGAACTAATGAGATAGCGCCATTACATGTCCGCCTATTTCTGGCAGATTGTGCTACATTATTTTTCTCTTTTTTTTTTCTGTTATGTTTTCTTTTGAAGCAAACATTGCCACGTTTTGACTCTACACAACATAAGCAGCATAGCCCTGTTTATAATTTCATATCCCCGAATTATCTGCGCAGCTTTTCATTTATTTGTGCCTCCTCTTTTTTATTTGACCTACCGTGAGCAACTAAGCATCGCCTGTCCTGACAAACGTGTTTGAACCACTACTAATTGCCTCGACGTGTCAAGAGCATGGTGTACAAACAAGCATGAAGCATCTGAGCGAGAACTCAAAAAACTTCCAGGACATCATGGTTGGGGTATGTATTAATGTTCTAGGTTCCAACTTTACCTGAATAGGCTGAATTATACGCTGCTCACATACTATTAGCACTTAATTAGGAATTTGGAATACATGCATGTTGCTTTTTTCGCTTACATACATCTTACGAGTTCATACTCCATACCATTCTAGTGCAGTCCTAACTGGAACTAATTTAAAGGTAAATAAGTAACCAAACAAGACGTTAGCCACTTAATGTATATGGTTGGAACAAACATTAATAAGATGCCAACATTTCTAGGAGAATATAGTTCACCTCCACCGATAGTTATGAGTTCTCAAAACCTCCTCGCCGCCGCCGACAAAGGCCTCCTGGTGGCTACCAGTAGAGGAGGGTGCCATCTACAGTATCTTTCTCCCTCTCCATATCTTCGACGCCGCCCCGTTCGCTGATTCTAGGTGAGCGACTGGCCGCGCTACCATCATCTTAGAAGTGTGGTGCTGCTGTTGCAACCCCGAGTAGGGCTGTGAAAAAAATCACCATGGCTATAATTCTTGACAACACACTCATCCTGCTCCACAATGCGAACTATTGTCGGACAGTGACAAGCACACATGTATGGCTCTTCACGAGGCGGTGACACACCTCCTGGAGTGCGCAGTTGGACTCGACGCCTAGGGCGCTTGTCGCCCCGTCCATGAGGAGCGTAGATAGGTCCTTGAGCATCGCACGGGAGATCGTGATGCGCTGAATCTGGTCATCTGAGAGCTACACGTTGTACTCGTCGTGCATCTCGGGTCTATGTTCCAGTGGGATATCGGTATCTTCAACAGCAAAATTGGAGTGTTAGCTGTCTGCAAAGGCATCTACGATGATAGATCTGGCATCTTTGATACCTCTCATCATCGACCAAGCGTGGCACAATGTTGATGAGTACTCAGCGGTTCTCTTTGCAATTGTATGTTTTTTGCTAGATTGGTCGGTAGCCGTTGTTTTTGCAGTGGTTTCTTAAACATCGATCGTAATCCATGTGCTTCCAATGGTAGTGGTTGTTTTGCTGCTTTTGTGAACCGTTGATGGCATCGGTAGGGTTGTTTTCTATTTTTATTTTATTTGTTGTGTGCATATCCTGATGGGTGTAATTGGTATCATCTTAATATTAATTTATTTAATGCGTTTTTATGGAAAAAGAGCTTTCTAAGGAGATTATTTGTATATTAGGGAGGCGTGTATGAAGTCGATCTCTTATGGAGAGTGGCCAAATGGCTCCCGAACTACATGTAGCTCGTTTTTGGAGAAATTCGAAAACGGTATTTGAACGTTTAAAAAATTCGGAACAAAAATTCTTGTTGTAGATAATAATGAACTATACTAGTTTGCAAAAAATCAGTCCCAAATGCGTTGTATTTTGGTCTCAGCAAAAATGACAAATATATGGATCTGCATGTGATGAACAGTCCACATTTTGAAAAGTTGAAATTTGTCATTTTTGTGTAGCCTAGAATACAACGAATTTTAAACCGATATTTCTCACAGTAGTAGAGTTCAACATTGTATGCACCTACAATTTTGTTTCTGATTTTTTTGAAACTTACCAACACCATTTTTTATTTTTGAAGAAAAAAGGTCACCATGTAGCTCGTCCTCCATTAGTGGTTTCTGCTCTTAGGGCATCTCCAACGAGGCAACGCAATTCGGAAGCTCAAAATCAGCGCGCGTCCGTTTGCGTCGCCTGACGGACGCGAAAATAACCGTTTTTGTCCGTGCGTCCATTTGCGTCTGGGTGCCTCCAGTGGCCCGACGCATTTGCGCGTCCGCATGAATTGGGATGTTTTAAAACAACAAAATAAACATGTTCAAAGAGTCTCACTTATTACATCTAAATTTTTAAAAGTCTACATGAAAATAAGATGGTATTCCTCTAGACATTGTCTTCATGGCTAGTCAATGCCCACTGATGCTTAATCCGATACGTCTGTAGCGTTTGGACAAGACCTCGTCAGTGACTTATACACTCATATTGTTAGATGTATATATATGTATATTGTAGTTTCCCCATATGTTAGGGGGCTTCCTGCATATTTGCACCTGTACTTGTACTATATACTGTGGCCTTTGGTCCCTGGTAATACAACAAGCATATTACCCTAACATGGTATCAGAGCAAAATTTGGACCTCTAGTTGTCTTTTTTCGGCCGACGTTGCTTGTTCCGTTGTTGCCGCTCCGGCCGCCGCCCTCCGGCCACTTCTCCGGCCGTTCTTCCGGCCGTTGGCCGCTCCTCCGGCCACTTCTTCGGCCGCCGGCCTCTCCTCCAACTCCAGCCGCCGCTCCTCCACTCCCGGCCGCTGCCCTCCACCGCCGGTTGCCGCCCTCCACCTCCCAGCCGCCGCCGGCTCTCTCCACCGCCGAAGCTCCCCGCCCCGGCCTCTCCACCTCCGACCGCAGCCGGAGCTCCCCGCCCCGGCCTCTCCGCCCTCACGCCGCCCGCCGCCCACCGCCCGACCCCGTGCGCCTATGCGTGTTCCGTCGAGACCCGTGCGCCTGGGCGTGTTTCGTGAGATTCCGATCTGAGAAAAAAAGAGAGAAAAAAGACTGAGTTATGTCTTCCTCTTCGGGCTATGTCGCGATTCCTCACTGCCCGGTGATCTTTGATGGCGCGAATTACCTTGATTTCGCTGCCTTCATGCGCGTCCACATGCGCGGTCTTCGTCTTTGGGGTGTGCTTTCTGGCGAGGTCTCCTGTCCGCCGCGCCCCGTTGCTCCTACGGCGCCTACTGCACCGATCCCCGTTGCCCTTGCCCCTGATGCTACTCAGGCGGATAAGGATGCATCCACGAGTGCTGATGATACTGCTCTGACTGATTATGACCGGAAGGTCCAGGACCACTCTACTGCCGCTGCGACTTACCGGCTGGATCTGACTGACTACACTCAGTGGATAGATGAGGATGCTCGTGCTGCTGCTGTTCTCACCTCCTGTGTTCTGCCTCAGTATGCTGCTGAGTTCATGGGTCTTCCCACTGCTGCTGCTCAGTGGGCTTTTCTTCATCAGCGCTATCAGCCGTCTGGGGATGCTCTTTACCTGTCTGTGGTCCGCCAGGAGCATGCCCTTCAGCAGGGTGATTCGACTATTGATGAGTTCTACACTCAGAGTGCTGCTATTTGGCGTCTGCTTGATTCTCTTCGTACACCTGTGTGTGCCACATGTCCCTGCTGTGTGACTGTGCGCGCAGATCTGGAGTTTCAGCGCATTTTTGAGTTCTTGTCGCGGCTCCATAAGGAGTTTGAGTCGCGCCATGAACAGCTACTTGCCCGTGGTCGTGTTCCGCTTTCTGAGGTACTGGATGAGCTTCGTGCTTAGGAGACTCGTCTTCGTGGTGCTGGTCTTCTTGAGGTTACCTCTGTACTTGCTGCTCGTGGCCCTCCTGTGTCGTCTGCTCGTGGACCTCCTATGCCGCCGGCGTCGTTGCGGTCTCCAGCACCGCCGATACTCTCTACTCCTCCAGTCCAGGGCCAGAGTCAGCCCCAGGAGCCTCGTGGTATGACAGCACCTCCCTGCACCTACTGTGGTAGGACTGGCCACACTATCTCTACTTGCTTGTAGAGGGATCCCAGCTTACGTCAGCGGCACTATACTCCTCGCCAGGCTGGTTCTTTAGGATCTTCTGCTGTTTCACTTTCTGATCAGGACATTATCCGTGGTCTTCGTGGTCTGCTCGCTGCTACAGGCTCTTCCTCGACGGGTACTGCTGGTTCTGTGCCTGGCTCTTCTGGCACCATGCGACCACCACCTTGTACACAGTCAGGTATGTCATCCCCGTGGTATCTGGATTCTGGAGCTTCTTTTCATATGACTTCCGCGTCTTCTATTATGTCTGCTCTTCGTTCTCTTGTTTCTCCTGTCCGTGTTATCACGGTCGATGGTACCTCTCTTCCTGTTTCCAGTCGAGGCACCCTCTCTACTTCCCCTTTCTCTATTCCTGACGTTTCTCATGTTCCTAGTCTTAAGATGAACCTGTTTTCTGCTAGTCAGCTTACTGATTCTGGTTGTCGCATCATTCTTGATGCCGATTCTTGTGTTGTTCAGGGCCGCCGTACACAGGCCCTGGTTGGAGCTGGCCCTCGCAGCCTTGAGTCCCCGGGGCTCTGGGAGTTAGACTGGCTTCGCGTTCCTTCAGCTGACACTTCTTCTGCTAGTTCTCTTGCGGTTGCTGCTTCTGTCACTGGATCTTCTCAGCAGTGGCATCATTGGCTGGGTCACCTCTTTGGCTCCTCTTTATCGTCATTAGTTCGTAGTGGTCCTCTGGGGTCCGTCTCAGGAGATGTGTCTTTGCATTCGTGTCAGGGTTGTAGGTTAGGCAAACAGATTCAGCTTCCCTATCCTACTAGTGCGTCTGCATCTCAGCGACCTTTTGATTTAGTTCATTCGGATATTTGGGGTCCGGCTCCCTTTCCTTCAACAGGGGGTCATCGATACTATATTTTGTTTATTGATGATTTTTCATGGTACACCTGGTTGTTTTTTATGCACTCTCGCAGTGAGGTGCTCTCTATTTATCAGCGTTTTGCAGCCATGGTTCGTACTCAGTATTCCACGCATATTAGTGTGTTTCGTGCTGATTTTGCCGGAGAGTATATCTCCCAGCACCTGCGTGGTGTTCCTGCTGAGCAGGGTACCCTCGCTCAGTTCTCGTGTCCCGGTGCCCGTGCTCAAAATGGTGTCGCCGAGCGTAAGCATCGTCATATTCTTGAGACTACCCATGCTATGATGATTGCTTCCTCTCTTCCGCCGCATTTCTGGGCTGAGGCTGTCGCTACGTCGACTTACCTCATTAACATTCAGCCTTCTGCTGCCCTTCAAGGTGGCATTCCTCTCGAGCGTCTTTCTGGTAGCTCTCCACATTACTTGACTCTTCGTTTATTTGGTTGTGATTGCTATGTCCTTCTTCCTCCTCGCGAACGCACCAAACTGACCGCTCAATCTGTTGAGTGTGTTTTTCTCGGATACAGTGATGAGCATAAGGGCTATCGCTGTTGGGACCCCGTTGGTCGTCGGATGCGCATCTCTCATGATGTCACGTTTGATGAGACGCGTCCCTTCTATCCTCGCCGCACCTCTGGTACTTACCCGGTGGATGATATCTCTTTTCTTCTTTTTCCGGATGCACCCCCTGCCGTCCCTTCTCCTCCACCTCCTAGTTCTGATGCGCCCCCTTCGTTTCGGCGCCATCCTCTCCTTCGTCTAGTTCCCCTAGTACTTCTCGTTCTTCGGCTTCGGATCCTTCCGATGTTGTTCCTTCTTCCTCTTCTTCTGATGAGGTGTCCTCTGCCGATGAGCTTCCCCCTTCACGGCCTGTTCGTCAGCACGTCGTGCTCCAGCTCGTTACTCTCCTAGTCAGTATGGTCTCTCTGTCATCTCCGAGCCGACTTCTTATCGGGATGCCGAGCGTCAGCCTGAATGGCAGCTTGCCATGGCTGAGGAGATCGCTGCGCTTGAGCGCACTGGCACCTGGGATCTTGTTTCTCCCCCTTCTGGTGTTCGTCCTATCACGTGTAAGTGGGTCTATAAAATTAAGACCCGCTCTGATGGATCTCTTGAGCGCTATAAAGCGCGTCTTGTGGCTCGTGGCTTTCAGCAGGAGCACGGCCGTGACTATGATGAGACTTTTGCCCCTGTGGCTCATATGACCACTGTGCGTACTCTTATTGTTGTTGCTTCTATTCGACGCTGGTCTGTGTCCCAGCTTGATGTTCATAATGCTTTTCTTAATGGCGAGTTGAGTGAGGAGGTTTACATGCAGCCTCCTCCTGGGTATTCTGTTCCCGATGGGATGGTTTGTCATCTTCGACCCGTTCTCTCTATGGTCTGAAACAGGCCCCTCGTGCCTGGTTTGAGCGCTTCGCCTCTGTGGTGACTGCTGCTGGTTTCTCTCCTAGTTTCCATGATCCAGCACTTTTCGTTCACACTTCTCCTCGTGGACACACTCTTCTTCTTCTCTATGTTGATGATATGATCATTACTAGTGATGATCGTGAGTATATTGCCTTTGTCAAGGCTCGTCTTCGAGATCAGTTTCTTATGACTGATCTTGGTCCTCTTCGCTATTTTCTTGGCATTGAGGTTTCCTCCACTTCTGATGGCTTTTCTATCTGTCAGGAAAAGTACATTCAGGATCTTCTTGCTCGTGCCGCTCTTGGGGATGAGCGCACGGTTGATACTCCTATGGAGCTTAATGTTAAGCTTCGTCCTACTGATGGTGATCCTTTTCCTGATCCCACCCGTTATCGTCATCTTGTTGGGAGTCTTATTTATCTTGCTGTCACTCGTCCTGATATTTTTTATCCTGTTCATATTCTGAGTCAGTTTGTCTCAGCTCCTACCACTGTTCACTACAATCATCTCCTACGCGTTCTTCGTTATCTTCGTGGCACGATCACTCGTCGCCTTTTCTTTCCCCGTTCCAGCTCTCTCCAGCTCCAGTGCTACTCGGATGCTACGTGGGCGAGTGATCCTACGGATCGTCGTTCACTTTCTGCTTACTGTGTGTTTCTTGGTGGTTCACTTGTTGCTAGGAAGACGAAGAAACATGTAGCAGTTTCCCGCTCGAGTGTTGAGGCTGAGTTGCGGGCTATGGCTTTGTTGATTGTTGAGGTGACCTGGTTACGGTGGTTGCTAGCAGATTTTGGGGTCTCTGTTACGACACCGACTCCACTTTTGTCTGACAGTATAGGTGCTATCAGTATTGCACGTGATCCGGTCAAGCATGAGCTGACCAAGCATATTGGTGTTGATGCTTTTTATACACATGCTCAGGTGCAGGATGAGGTTGTTGTGGTTCATTATGTGCCTTCAGATTTGCACTTGGCGGATTTCTATACAAAGGCACAGACTCGAGCGCAGCATGACTTTTTACTCTCCAAACTCAGTTTTGTGGACCCACCATGAGTTTGCGGGGGGGGGGGGGGGGGGGGTTTTACATGTATATATCTGTATATTGTAGTTTCCCCCACCTGTACATGTACTATATATTATGCCCTTTGGCCCCTGGTAATACAACAAGCATATTACCCTAACACATATGACGATACTCCTCCCAGGATAATGCCCCAGGGATTGGCGCAACCAGCTCACCATGGAAATCCCATTGGTGCTTATTGCAGCCATCAGTGCGCTCGTTCTCAACGATCATGTTGTGCAAGATCACGCAGCATGTCATCACCTCATGCATGGTCTTCAGCGACCATATTCTTGCTGAATGACGGACAATTGCACAGAGCTTGGAGCACACCAAATCCTCGCTCCACATCTTTCATGCAAGCCTCTTACATCTTAGCAAACCCCTTCGTCTTCTTCGTGTTTGGATTACAGACAGTCTTCGCCAGTGTGGCCCAGTCAGAGTAGATGTCATCAACAAGATAACATGGCTTGTCATATTCATTTCCATTGATCTCATAGCTCACCTGGGGAGCTTTGCCTTGCATAAGCCTGTTGAAAACCGGTGATCAGTGCAACACATTGATGTCATTGTTGGAACCGGCCATGCCAAAGAATGAATGATAAATCCATAAATCTTGAGATATCACTGCTTCAAGAATGACAGTGCGTCCCTCCGCATGGCTGTTGTACTGACTCCGCCATCCAAATGGACAGTTCTTTGCTGCCAATCATGCCTTGGAACCCTCTAGACTCGTTGATAGACAACAGCCGCCTTGTATCCTCATTTTTTGGCTCCCTACAGTAATGTTGTCCGAACACAGCAATCATAGCTCGGCAAAACCGGTACATGGACTCAAGGCAGATGCTTTCACCCATTCGAAGATACTCATCGAATATATCAGCAGCCATTCCATATGCATGCAAATAGTTGCGGAACATTTTTGGTAGGAGGTGAAACCTAGCGCACCTGTTGCATTGGGCATGCATTAGAAGTAGGGGTCGTAGTCTGTGACACCCCGTAGAATAACCATGAATAGGTCCCTTGGCATTCTGTACCGCCGCCAGAACAATTTTTCCGGGAACACCGGATTGGTGCGGTGGAAGTAGTCCTTGTGGAGCCGGAGGTGCCCTTCCACTCTATTGCGCGACAAGTTTTTTGAGCGGCCCTTCACAGAGCCCCGGTGCACCGGCATCTGGCTGACATTGTACTCTGTGGAGGATGGAGGCTGCAGCAGTAGCCATGGTCTGTGTCGACTGATCGGACTCTTCATCGGAAGAGGAGCCAACGACCTCCACGCGGAACTTGTCCAACATCTGCCACATGTCCATCTGCGTGGGTAGCAACTGCAGATCAATGGCCGCGCACAATAGCGCCTAAAACATGAGTAAGAAACCTACCGACGCAATTGACCGAACTGGTCGTGGGCGGCGAGGCCGGGCGGCACAACCGGCATAGTTTGGACCCCAAATAGGCGACAGGTGCGCGCCAGAACCTACCGGACTGAGATCCTGTTCTCCGGCGTGGCGAGGACCGAGCTGACGACGTGAACTGCGGCAGTGTGGCGGGGCGGGCGTGGTGTAGGGTTGGGGTGGTGGCGTCGCACTAGGGCAGCAAAGAAAGGGAAAAAGAAGCAAATCCCAAGCGGTCGATTTCGATGTCCCTGACGTGCGGGACCGGGTAAGAAAAAGAGGACGCTCGGCGTGACCGCGCAGCGTCCACGGAGACGCAAACCTGCCGCATATTTGGACCGTGTTTGCGTCGCCGCGGATGGCCTGGTCACTTTAAGTCGCCCCGCTTGAGCAGGGTCTAGACGCATTTTCGATCCGCGCGGACGCAAACGGTCGCCCAACGTCCGTTTGCGTCGCCCCGTTGACATAGCGACCGTTTGCGTCGCCCGTTGGAGATGCCCTTGTGGCTAAACCAAGTGCTATTGCCCTTTTTTTTTTTTTTGCAAAAATTTGCCGCCCTAGCAAGTGGTTGGGCACTCGTAGTGGCACACTCCCAACCGATCAGGGTTGGAATCAAGCCTTGGTTGAATTTCTCGTGCCTCACAAAGGAGCTCTCCATTTCTAATGAAATTTCAGCGGGGTTGCTCCCCCTGCTGGCTGAACTTGTTTAACCAAGTGTGTTATTATCGGTGGTTTTTTGTAAAGAAGATTTAACGGACTGGCTGATCCTACTTAAATTAACTATGCATCTCCAAACGATATATATACACGTATGTTCTTGTTGAAGATTTCGTGCAGGCACGTCGTTCATGCTGTCACTATAGTTTCGATATAATATTGCCGTCCAAAAAATGCGGCATTTGCAAACCAGCAGACCAAGCATTTAAAAATGAGTATTCTTATTATGTCCTATTTTTCTCATTTCATTTCACAACATTAAGAACTGTGCACATGCAGAGCAAATCACGAAGCATACATCTCTGCCCCTCCCAGGCTCCTCTTTATAAACCACGCGCGAACTCGAGAGCGGCTCAGAAAAACAAAAAACCACAAGGCAGATCGAGCTGAGGCCAGTACTACAGCACAAACCAAGAAGAAGAATGGGGGAGGTGCCGCTGAGCAGCGTCGTGCCGCGCCGCGCCGCCGCGCACTTCCGCCTGCGGCACCACGGGGTGCGCCGCAAGGTCCACGTCGTCCGGCTCGGGAACGGCAGCGCCGGCGCACGGCGGACAGGTAGCGCCCGCGGGCTCTGCAGACTCCGGCGCATGATCAAGCTCCGGTGGCTCGGCAGCGCCATGTGGCGCCTCACCGGGCTCTGCGCGGCGGCGATGTCGGGACCATCCCGGGTTTCCGACGGCATGCATGGAGCCGTGCTTCGGCCCACCCTTCGTGTCGGCCATGCTGGTGAGGCGCGCAGGACAGGACTGCTAGCGGCTAAATGCACAAATGTACATATCACGACTGCTCAATGCACAAACGCGCAGTGGAGGCATGTAGCAGTGAATCACTGATTTTCATAGCAACACAAAGCGATTTTCACAGCAATGTACGTATTTTCATAGCAACACAAAGCGATTTTCACAGCAATGTACGTATTAGCTTCCAAAAGGCACAAGGAGGTTTGGTGATGGGTGCTATGCTTTTGCAATTCCACATCCAATCACCTGGAAGCTGACTAATCCTTTCTAGTTTTTCACCGCTTGCAGTACTAGTTTACATGTGATCCTTTTTAGTTTGCACCGTTTGTACTACCGTTTGATTAATGATCCAACCTTCCACGAACGATATTTACGCTCGGAGTATTTGCTTGATTTGTCACACGAGTAGTGTTAGCACTCATGCTTAGCCCAGCACTCGGCCTATGCTCGAATGTTTATGTGCATACGGCTCAGCTAGAAGACCCTCACTCCATCTCAAAAGCCCAAACTAAAAGCAGAAGAGCTAGCATTGCACGGGAGATCGCAATGCGTTGCTTCTGATCGCCTGAGAGCTACATGAAGCACTCGTCGTGCATCTTGGATACATGTTCCCATGGGGTACCTGTATCTTTGATGGTGTCATTACAGTGCTAGCTATCTGTAAAGACTTCTAGGATGATAGATCTGGAATCGTTGATACATCTCATTATCGGCTCGACCAGGTGTGGGCACAATGTCGATGAGAACTCAATGGTTCTCTTTGCACGGGCATGTTTCAGTTGCACCACGATGTCCACATCGCTTGAGCGGCTATCTCCGTGAGTTTTCACAAAGTATGGGGTCGAAGGCGGGCATTATGTTTTTTGATCATGGTTTCGTCTATGTAGAAATATTCAAAACAATGCGTGTGCTGGCGATTGTGAGTCATGTGATTGATGCATTGCAACAATGATCTCCGTAAGTGGTGGCGGCAATGCATGCTGACTTCGTTTAGGTGGCGCTCTTTAAGTACTACTACCTCCATCCTAAGGTTTAAGGTCTATATATTTTTAAAAAGTCAAACGAAGTAAGTTTGATCAAACTTTTAGAAGAATCTATGAATAAATATGATATTTTGTAGATACCATATAAAAATATATTTCATTATCTATCTAATGATATTGATTTTGTACTTTTCATGTTAATGACTTTTGATAAAAACTTGGTCAAACTTAACATAGTTTGACTTTCTGAAAAAAATATAGACCTTCAACCTTGGGATGGAGGTAGTATGTCTTAATTTTCACGGTGAAAATCCAAGGTATGGCATTCATTTATTGTACCTCGTAATGGCTGACTTGAAGCAAGGTTTCATGTTAAATGCATTGTTTGTAGGTTGTTTGGACTTTCTTCGAGGTGTACACTCGTAACATTAGTGTTTAGATTGGTCAACGGCTACCCTTGTGTATTGTTTCCTGAACCTCGATTTGAATCCGAGTGTTGCCAATGGTAGTGATTGTTTTGTCGTTGTTTTGAACCTTGATCGCATTGGCGGGGTCATGTTTTATTTTTAGTTTTTGTTATGTGCATCCTTGATGGTTGTAATTGTTGGCTATGGTACCCTAGAGGCAAATAATAAAGAATGTTTATTATTATATATATGCACTTCGTAATAGTTTCGTGCCATGCTATAACTACATTAATTGGAAACATTGATGTACGTGTGGTATTGTAAACAAACCAGAGTCCCTAGTGAGCATACGCAAACTAGTTCATTGAGGTCAATCGATGATCGAGATTTCCCGATCATGGACACACATGACATTGACAATGGCGTCATACCATTATGTGAATGATATGATGGACATTCCCAACATACGTATTGTAATATGATCAAGTCACAAAAGTCCAGCACTGCGATACTAACAAAAAAATTGTAACCTAATCCTTAGACCGAGATGCCATATCTAATCACTGTCACATGCGGCTGCATAAACATCATCAACCGCCACACCATAACAGGATGGTCATAAGGGTGTTGCTCAGGTATTCCAAAGAGATGGGTCGAGGCGTATGTGTCAATAGCGGGATTTGTTCATCCGCATGACGGAAGATACTTTAGACCCACTAAGTGACATTACATCCAAGTTGCAACACATGACTAGGTCATGAGGATAGAATCACATAGGAATGAGTTGAATAGGCTTGTCGGTAATGAGATCAAACTAGGTATGACGATACCAATGATCAAATCTCGAACAAGTCTAGTATCAAAGTCGCAAAGGGAATAGGACTCGACGTTCACGGTTCAATGACTATACATTCATAGAATACATGGGGATCATTATGGTTCTCGATCATGTCTGTGTCATTCTCGAACCATAGGGAAACACATTTAATGGTTCAATGAAATTTAAGATTGTTTTGGATTTATTGAAAACATCGCAAATAGAGAAGAGAAACCGGAAAAGGTTCCAGAGGAATCTGAAGGATGTTCGGAGTGGTTCCAGAGGTGTCTTGGATCATCGTAAATTAAATAATATGTATTATGTATTAAATAACTGAATTACTATTTAATTATTTATTTATTTAATTAATAAAGGTGCAACCCACCTTAATGGGCCCCTCCCGGAGGGAGGGCATTAAGGGGCCACCCAACCCCCCCTCCCACATGGGCCATGTGGTGGGGCGGCTATTGTATTGAGTTGGGACGCATGGGCCCTTAGTGGCCCAGCCGGCCACCTTCCCTTGGACCAGCCGCACCTCGCCTAGGGTTTTGGGGCGCACCACACCCCCTCCCCCTCTCCCTATATAAGGTGGAGGCTTGGGAGGAGGAGGGGCACACAATTCCCCTTGGGAAAAAGGAGAGCACCCGTTTAGGAGCATCTCTTCCCTCTCTCTCTAGGTCTCTCTCCCACACACGGTTCCTCGAAGAGCTGCACATGGAGGGAGTCCACTCCACCCGATATGTGTGAGCGCTGCCGGGATTAGGATCCAGAAGATCTACTTGTGCACCTCCGCTGGAACGGAAATGGGAGCATCATTGAGCTTGATATGTGTGCGAAACTACGAGGTTTGCGACACTTGACATCGTACAAGGAGGACTTCACTCGACCCTGAGGTCGGCGATGAGTAAGACTACATCATTCACGTTCTAGCGGAATGTTTACCGCTTTCGAGGTACGAGGGTACGTCACCGAAACCATGTCTGTTACATCATTACTCCTAGATAGATCTGGTCAAACAGAATGCGTTAGTTAGAATTTTTTTCTGCCGCGGAACCCAACAATAATTAATATCATTTTAGTATTAATAATATTTTTGTAATATTTTCTTTGTATCTAAAAACGGCTTTCTAAGCCGCATAGAGGTGTGTATGGAGTCTAGTTAAACCAAGTGTTATTATCTTTTCTTTAAAAAAAAGCCAAAGATTTGCCGCCATAGCCACACACCCGGCAGACCAGGGTTCGAATCATGTTGTGGTAGAATTTCTGGTGTCTCACCAAGGAGCTCTTCTTTCTTTAATGCAAATCTTTAGATGGGTACTGCTAAAGCCGATTATACTTACCCTGCCTTTAAGTTACATAGCTTCTCGACATGTAAGTTATAGAACATTTGGGAATGAGGAGGTTTCTTTGGACTATTCATTTTGAAAATTATCATTTTTGTATAAGCTACATAAGTGTGTCATGTACATGCAAAAGATAATTGTACGAACTTTCTGAGACTTGGAAATACAAGTTTTGGGCCCGTACAGAACATCGGGTTCAGCGGTGCCCACTATCTAGTGTGTATTTTCGTTCATTCTTGTAGAAATTTTAGATCGGTTGCTTGTGCAATGTTTCCTGAAACTCGGTCGTAGTCCTAATGTTGCCAATTAATGGCGGTGATTGTTTTGTTGTTGTTGTAAACTGTTGATCATATTGGTGTGGTTAATTTTGTTGTTGTTGTTGTTGTTGTTGTTGTTGTTGTTGTTGTTGTTGTTGTTGTTGTTGTTGTTGTTGTGTGAATACTTGATGATCTAATTTAATATTTGGTTGATACTTGTATATTCTTTTTATCGAGAAATGAGCTTTCCGGACAACGTAATGGTGGAGTATTTGTCTGTCAGAGGCGTGTATGGAGTCTTGTGGTTAAACCAAGTGCTATTATCGTTTGTTGTTTTAAAACCAAGATTTAATGAACTGGCTGATTCTACTCAATACTATACATCTCCAAAAGATACACACGTATGTTCTTGCTGAAGATTTCGTGCAGACACGTTTGTACTGTCATATTCACTTTAAAGTAATATTGTTATCTAAAAGGTGCAGCATTTGCCAACCAGCAATCCAAGCATTTAAAAAATGTCTATTTTTATGTCCTGTTTTTCTCTTTTGATTTGACGTCATTAAGAACTACGCACATGCAGAGCAAATCACCAAACATACAGCCCATCCCTCCCCTCCACACTCCTCTTTATAAACCACGCAAGAACTCGGGAGCGGTTGAGAAAAACAAAAACCACAATCGAGCTGAGGCCAGTACTCCAGCGCCAACCAAGAAAGCGAGGCCGAGCCAAGAAGAAGAATGGGGGAGGTGCCGTCGCTGTGCAGCGTCGTGCCGCGCCGCGCCGCCGCGCACTTCCGGCTGCCGCGCCACGGGCTGCGCCGCAAGGTCCACGTCGTCCGGCTCGGCGGCGCCGGCGCACGGCGGGCGGGTTGCGCCCGCGTGCTCTGCAGCCTCCGGGGCCGGATGAAGCTGCGGTGGCTCAGCAGCGCCATGTGGCGGCTCGCCGGGGTCTGCGTGGCGGTGATGTCGGGACCACCCGGGGTTTCCGACGGCCCGCCGTCGTGGACGGGCATGGAGCCGTGCTTCGCCGCGCCCTTGGTGGCGGCCGTGCTGGTGCGGCGCGCGGGGCAAGACTGCTAGCCTTGGGATCATGCACGTGAGGACAACGCCGGTGTACATACCACTACTGCTCAATGGACAATGGAGCCATGGGAGGCATGGAGCATAAATTAGTAGTACAGTACTAAGTAACCATTCTTACCTCTACACTGAGCGATTTGTTGATGTCTGAAACGCTGGAGATTGCATCACTTACATTCTGCCTGGTCATTCTCTGGATTTCCTCTACTCCTGCAGTCCTTTTGTTCATAGCAATTTTTTTGTTTGCTTCCGAAGCAGAAAGAAGTTTGGTGCTGTAAACTTGCAGCTTCAAACCCAATCATGTGGATTGTGGAAGCTGCCAATCCTTTTCATAATGCAATGCTAGAGTCTTTCACAACAAGCAAATTCTGTAGCAAGTAGTCCTCGACAAGGTCAAAAAAGAGGCGCGTTTATGAGTTTTGGTGTGTGCTAAACGTTTGGACGAAATGAGACCGAAAAAGTAAATCCTTGTAATAAATAACTTTTACAGTTTTGTAAAACTTCTCCTTAATAAATCGAGCCTGGTGCACGGTAGTACAGCTAGCTCAGTTGCCGTCTGGATTCCTACGTACCATTTGTACACCAAATTGATTATTGATTCATGATTCTTTGATTGATTATGTCATGTATTCTCCGAGTAGTATTTGCATTTTAGCCGCAGTGCATTAGAGCATCTCTAGTAGATACCTCATTCGATACGAAAAATAGACGTCAGTTTGTGGCACTGGGCTGAAAAATATCAATCGCGATAAGCTTTACCCGACGCTAGTGATGGAAGAGCGAGGACGGTGGGGCGTGATTGATTTGCGCTAATGTTTGTAGTCGTTCGATTCCTAACTATAAATACCTATTTATAATTTTTGTTATGTTTTAGGCTGTCTGTTGTTGATGATTTGTAATAGATTTTTGAAAAAATCCAGGCAGGCAAGAGTGGTCGACTCGGATCTGAAGGAACCTGGCCCGACTAGGCGGTGGAGCATATGCATGTTGCCTCCTTGAATGCCAGGATTGGGAGAGGTGCCCTGCCCGCCTTGCACTGCCATGTGCACTGCTGATTGCTGGCTAGTCCGGCCGGAGTGGGCAGGGCAGGCACAGCTCCCGCCATGATATGGATCAATGGATGCGTCCCCATCAACGCCGAGCCTACCGTGCGTGGCGCCGTTGCAACCGGGTATGCCGTATTGATGCGTACGTGTGTTCCGAAAGGAGAAGGTATTCTCCTCGCTGCTCGATCACATGCCTAAACCGTGACCTCTCTCTTTCTCGGTTCGGTGTCCAGTCCTTCTGAACTGTAACGGATCATGCGTGCGCGCAAGCTGAGTAGATGCTAGATAGATATGGACGCGTTTGGTTGGCTGGACCAAAAACCTGCATGCATGCGCCAACGAGATGGAAGGCATTGCACGTTGCGAACGGGCCATGGACCACTTTTGGCGGGTCGTTTGATAGCCCGTGCGACCTTTCGCGTGCCGGAGAAGGAACCCATGCCCCATCGTTTGGTTGCCCGTTTCTAGCCCATCTTGCACGCAGGAAAACGGAAATCTGATGTTTGGTTCCTCAAATCATAACTCCATATCCTTACCACAATTCAAATAGGGTGACATTACCATGCCATGGCATCTTACATACGATCAGAGACCACTCAGAAGAACAAGATCCTGACGATCAACACTATGACGAAGGCGATGATGAAATCTTTCACCTGGCTGGGACGTACCTCCGGCGGTGCTCCTTGTAGAGCATGTACTTCCTCTGGCGGCAGCTGTGCTAATGACACTACCTCATCGATGGCATGATCTTCCTGCAGCTCCTCTTCCAGGAAGCTGAGGTACTCTTGTTGTGTCTCCTCCAATGTTGCATATCCTCGGTAGCTGTTGTTGGAGTAGCCATTGACCTGATCTTGACAGATTCTCCATGAGCTGTAGATTCCTCGAACCCGCCCGCGAAACACCACGTACCACTAGCATGGCAAAAGAAGAAGTTAGCAATCATAACAATGAAGCAATCCAGAAATGAGCAATAGAACAAGACAAGTGTTGACTGCAAATATGAAACTAACAGGGGCATGCATATCATTCCAAAAGTCATTCAGAAGTTCATCCTACACTACTGTGGTGTCGTCCTACCACCACAACAAAAGTGGGTGTCTCATCCTAACACCGCAAAGTTCACCATCACCTGAGGGGTTAGTATATACCACCTCATCATACTTACAAAAGGGGGTCAAATGTTTTTCATCCTAGCTACTGCTAGAATATACATCATCATCATCATCATCATCATCATCACCATATCCATGCATGCAACCCTGATCCACCCCCTCAAGGGCACCACTACACCTTACCGTGGTACTTGCCAAGGTAGTTCCTCAGCCAGAGGACGCGGTGTGGCTCAATCATGCCGATGAAGCTGGATCCCTGGGCCTTGTGGTCGACGAGGTGGCTGAGGGCGACCATGAGATGATCTTCGGTGAAGCCAAGCATGTCCATGACCGCATTGTACAGGTCAGGGTGCATGTCCGTGGGCTTGTTCGCCCTGATGGCCTGTGCGACCTCCTTCATAGCAACAGTCATATTGGTGAAGGCCACCAGCTCGTCGTCCGCGAAGGCACCTCTCTTCCTCTTGCCGGAGGTCGGCTTCTCAGGCGCGTCGGCGGGCTTGTCAGCATCGAGGTTGACCATGTCAGACTCCTGGGTGTCAGCATCCTCAGGTGCAGGAGGTGGTGCAGGAGAGCCCAGGGGCTCACTGGATCCCATGGCATACTTGCCGGTGGCGAGAGGCCGAAGGAGAAGATGGTGTGCATCTCGTCGTAGTTGGCGATGGGCACATTCAGGAACTCTGCATCCTTTGGGTGATCCTACGATACGAAGGGACAAACATGTTAGTTCTGCTCATGAATGGTCAAGAAAGTTAGTGAGGAGGACTGAGTTAGTGAGGTGCTCACCGCGACGTGCCCGCAGTAGTGCTCACCCTTAAAGACGATGCATTTGGTGTCCTCGCACCACTGAGCACCGCTTAGATCGCGGAGCTTTCTAATGGTGAGCCACCTCTGCCTCCACTTCCTCAGGTGGTTGTACACCTGAGTGGATCAGACGGTCACACCACAGTGGTCAGCTAGGCCCTTCGCCACAGTATTGAGATGGACTTCCTTGAAGCCTTTGTGAGTTCTCACTCCGCTCTGGATCAAGCCGCACATCTTCTCCAACACGAAGCTGGACATGAATGGAAGCCATTTCATGGTGGCATTCTTTTCCTGCCCGGTCTTCAAGGCCCTCTCCACTTCCTTGCGGTTCTTGTTCTTCTTAGAGGTGGCCAGCCTAGCCGCCACCTCTGCCGCTACCTGAGCCACCAGGTCAGACACCGGCAGAGGGGTGACCTTGGACTCAAACGTGGGCTGCGAATCGGGAACTTGGGAAGGGATCTGAGAGTCCCCAACGCAGACAAGCGCCTGGTTAAACTCATCGCAGAAAGTGTCCTACACACATCGTAGTACAACCTAAATCAGATAAGCAGTTCATTGCAACTGTGAATAGCACAAACCATACCAACAATCATCCTACATCAGAGAAGCAGTTCATTGCAACGGTGAATAGCACAAACCCTTGCAAGATCATGGCAGGTGAGCACATTTTGGACTAACCCCTGCTACTAGAACAAACCCTAGGAAAGATCATGGCAGTAGCATACGGAAATGGCGAATCCTAGTTAGATCATGATAGCTCACTACAATCCGAACTAACCCCTGCTACAAGACCAAACCCTAGGCAAGATCTAACAACTCATAACCTAGATCTAAGCATCACCGTGGTACGGGGATAAGGGATAGCTTACAGTCATGGCCAGAGGCGAAGATGAGCTGGACCAGGAGGTAGCCCATATGTAGTCACTGCCGCCACCGCCGCTGCAACCGTCGCTGACCGGAGATGCGTGTGCCTCTTACCTGCTTGCCGATGGGAGGAGGAGCTCGAAATTTGGGGGGACAGTGGAGGAGGGGGTAGATATAGGCCATGGCGAGCGGCGGGAGGTGACAGAATCCTTCCCGCCCCCCTTTTCGCTTTTCGTCGATGCGCGCCGCGGCTCCAGCCATCTCCATTCTCGTCTCCACCCGTGCGCCGAAGATTCCACTTTGCATCAGCAGACGTGGAGATTTTCCTGCACCGTTGGACACTGTCGAACCGGGCGTTCCTCCAGGGCCTGGCCCGACACTGCTTTGAGAAGTGGTTCCTGCAACAACGCGGCTCGGCCCAGGCAACCAAACGGGCCGAAAATTGCTGGCCCGATGCGAGACAAGGGGGATGCGAGCAACCAAATGCACCCTATGTGTTGGGTGACATGACGATGTACCCTACCTACTCGTGCAAATAATTTCTTTCAAACAAGGCAAAAGCTTTCCCTATCTATTTGATTAAGAAGGGAAAGACTTGAACCCTCTGCACCCCCGGTGCGGCGGTGCACCGGGCCACACTAGGTTGCCCGGTGCCGAAGGCATTGATAGTGGCGACAATGGATCTCCTCGGCCCGTCATAGAGACGCAATGTAGGCTCCTGCTCTAGCCATCTCCAGCGGCGGCCAGAGTGCCTGAGTGGGCTGGCAGCGTGGAGCAGGCGGGTCCAGCCCAGTCCTAGATGGGCTCAGACAGGCCGCGACATGCACATCTACATCTCAACGAACCCAACAATGGAAACCGACAGTGCTCCTGGGCTAGGCCTAGTGCATTAGGAAGCCGGGGGCATTGGCCCCGAGCATGGTGGTGGTTGCCTCCTCCTCCGTCGGAGGTGGTCGGCCGGTTGGTTGTGGGCTAGTGGAGAATCCCATGATCCCACATCTAGTCCCACCAGCGAGTTGAGAAGGCGCAGCTACCAGTGAGCTCTGACTTAGGTCATGGCGAACGATGGCGGAATATTCCCATTGTTAGTTGTTACCTTGTTGAAGCCACCACTGTTGTAGTACACATCTACTCACTCGGGCTGCTCCAAGGGAAACCCTAGATTTTCCGAATCGGACAATAGCGACGCTCTCGGCATCGATCTCCCTCATGAGGGCATTGTTTATGGAGCAGCTATCGGATGGTGGATGTAAGAGGTGGAGTGTTATGCATCTACTGCATCGACGATGGCGAGTTTTGTCAGCATGGTGTAGCGGGGCCTCCATATGATGGACTTGCACAGGGTGGGGGCTATAAGTTTTCTTCTGTGGTGGAAGCGATGCATTGTCTCACACCGGTTACATGTTTATATAGTCAGCCAAGTAGGCCATATTGGTAACTCACAATTACAGGGATTGACTAAATCAGGGCGATTGACTAGATCGGAATATGCTTTATACTCCTAGCATATTCTGTTACATATATGTAAATATATAATCCTAACATTCCCCTTTAATTTAAACTCCTCTAAATTGCCTCCCTTTCTGGTGCTTTCCCTATCTCTCCTCTCTTCCCTCCCACAATCACAATGGAAGTATCATGGATGCAGATGATGTGAATGTTGTGGACTGGAGTTGTTGATGTGTCGTTGTAAACATAGTCGTGATGTTGATGTCGAGGTAGCCGGTGATGTATCTGTGGTCGAGGTAGACATGGTCGATGTAATACTCGTCATAGTCGGTGTAGCCGTAATCGTAGTGTTTTTTTACAGAGCTGCATTCGTGGAAGAGACACCTTGCGGATGTCAGAGGGTGCATTCCGCCGGGGGGGGGGGGGGGGGGGTGGGGTGTGTTTTGCAGATGTAAGAGGACACGGTCGTAGGTGACACCACCAGTTTTGCCAAGACTAGGGGAACCCACTGAGCCTACAACGGTTTTTCCACAACCGTGTGCACGGTTGTAGTGTCGATGTAGTTGCTCTACGTCAGACGCGGTCGATGCCGTGTCGCCTTGCAGTAGTACTGTCAGAGGGCGTGTGTCTATCCTAGTGGACGATGTAGTGGCGGTGGTGTTGACGAGGTGATTTTGTTGGTGAAGACCATGTTGATGTAGACTTTGTCAATGGCGTGTCGGCGACGTTTGGAGCAGCATGCACATCGGCGATGATATGTCGCTTGAAGACGTCCCTTGTGGCGAAGATGATGTCGACGATGTGATGTGCTCGGCGAAGATCTTGACTCGTGGCCCAATGTATTCTTCCAACTTATGTCGTGTTTCGGCTCGTTGTAGCTCGGCTTGATGCAACCCAAATGTTGGAGATGAAAATGTTTTATTTGTGGCTAAATGGATCTAATTAAATATGGGAAAAAACTAATGCACCAATCCAATCTTTGATCGAGACGGGGTGCCCCCAAGGAGAAGAGATTCATCTCCTCGGGGGCAGCACGCAATGCGGAAGTGTGAGAAACCTAGGATCGGCGGCGCGAGTCAAACCGCTGTGATAACATGTAAGTTTTCTTTTGTGGTGGAAGCGATGCATTGTCTCGCACCGGTTACATGTTTATATAGTCAACCGATTAGGCCATATTTAGTAACACACAATTACATGAATTGACTAAATCAGGAGGATTGACTAGATCAAAATATGTTTTATACTCCTAGCATATTTCGTTACATATATGGAAAGATATAATCTTAACAGGGGCATTGTCTGGTATCATGGTGACATGACATCATGGTGGCATCGATGGCAACCTAGCAGGGTCTATGTGGATCTCTTCCCTGAAGATGGATCAACGGTTGATGGTGATGATGACTTCGGTAACGTGTGCATGAGGCACTTTCTAAGAGCAGATGAGCGCTCCTGTTTTTGCTTACTAGGTGTCTCAGGGTATGTGATTTTTCCGGATCCTCATTGATAGGGATTTTCTTGTTTCATGGTATAACACACTGTTGGCATGATCTTCTCTCACTGTTGTGTTGGTAGGTGTTGCATCGTGGCTTCAAAATTTTAATGTACTGATCTTTGTCAGATCTTAATAAAGAAGGCCGAATCTATCCATCCTGGGCCGATAGTTGAAAAAATGAAGTGAAAAAGTTTAAGCTACAAACGAGCTTGCATTTTCAGTGACAAGTCCGGCCCTAGTTGAAAGGGAAATAGCACCTGCAGCTGAGAGAGATACATGCTGCCGTGATATCCAAATGCATATACATCGTTCAAGATCTTAGAGCATCTCCACTCGTCTCCCCGACGAGGCCCCCGAACGACGTTTTTTCCATCCGGACGGCGTAATTCGGTCCAGTCGCGCCCCCGGTTCCTCGTTTTCGTCCGGATTTGGGCCTAAATTCATCCGGCGATCCCACGCCATCCCCGCCCCCCCGGGGAGCGCTCGGGGAGTCCGGACGAAACGAAAGCGCGGGAAATACCGAGGAAACTTCCCGCGCGTCTGGTGGCCCCAACTTGTCGGCGAGAGAAACCGATCGTCGTCCTCATCGCATCGTCTTCCGCGCGTTGTAAAAGCCTGCCGCCGGTCTGCATTCGCCGGCCACGCGGCGAGTTAATGTCGTCGTCTTCCGCGCACGCATCGTCTTCCGCGCGCAGTAAAGGCTGCCGCCGGTCAGCTCGCCGCGGACGCGTCGCATTCCACGCGGCATTAATCCCCAGCGCCAGCCGCACCTATATACGCCGCTCCACTCGCCGCGAGGCGTACCCCGTGCTCCACTCTCCCTCCACTCTCCCTCTACTCTCCCGATGGCGTTCTACGACGACGACGGCGCAGCCAACAACGGCTTCCCCCGCCGGTCGCTCCATGCGTGGGAGGGGCACCTCCTCCACCAGGCGGGGTACCCCTGCCCGCCGGACACGAGGCCTCCCGGCGGCGGGTGGCGGCTCAGTGCTGGCGGCGTACCAATCCCGCCGCCGCCTCGGGGCCACGCCCTCGACGTCGCCATCGAGGAGGCGCGGATGACCATGACGGACGAGGAGCGCGCCGACCCGCGCCACCACCCCGACAACTACACGCGGTGGAACTCCTACTTCCTCCAGCGGTGGGAGCGGGAGCTGGCGGCCTACGACGGCCCGCCGCCTCCGCCTCCGCGCAACAACGCCGCGGGCCGCCGACGCTGGTGGAGCGCGCCGAATAGGACGCTGGAGAACGTCCTCGCGCACATCGAGGGCGGCAACTTCCCGGTGCTGACGATGCCCCCTCCATCGAGGGCATCGGCCAGCCGCCGCCGGGGAAACGTCTGGCAGCCACGGCGCATGGATGCCAGCTCGTCGTCTTCCGGATCGGCGACGAGGTCATCCTTGGCGCCGGTGAAGAAGGAGGCGACGTCGCCTTCGACGCCGGCGCGCGTCAAGAAGGAGCCGGCGTCTCCGCCGTCGACCAGAGGGCGCAGCAGCGGCGCCCTCGTCATCCGCGACCAACCCTCGCAGCCTGGGCGGAAGAGGAAGGCGGCGAAGAAGGAGGACGCCGCGGCCGCCAACAGGCTCGCCGAGGAGGAGGCGAAGCGGGCGGAGGACGCTGCCGTGGCGAAGGCGATTGCCAGGTCGCTCAACGACCTGGTGCCCGCCGACAACGTCCTCCCCGAGGACGCCGCCCTGGCGTGGTCGAGGCGCGACTGGGAGCGCGAGGAGGCGGAGCAGCAGCGGCGGCTGCCGGACCTGGCCGCCGCACGCCAACTCGCCGCCCGCGCCGCTCCAACCGCCGCCGACGACGTCGCGCGCTACCGCCGTCCTGCGACACCTCCATCCGGCGTCGTTGTCCCCTTCGTCGACCTCGAGTCCTCGGACGACGAATGGTACAAGCCATCCCCGGGGTGGGGAGACGCCGGCCAGGGCAGCAGCCGCCAGGCCGCGCAGCCGAAGGTCGAGGACGACGGCTCCGATGACGACGGCGGCGACTACACGGTGTTCTACCGCCATTTCGGCATGTAGGACGCCGTGTTTTAAAATTAGCATTTGAATTCCCCTAGCCAAATTCGAAATATAGTCGAATTCGGCCTCTATGTATGAATTCCGCCCGTTTTTAGTCTAAATATCATTAAATTTAGTCTATATTCGCCCGAATTTAGCCGAAGTTTATCAAGTTTCCGTTTTTCAAACTTGCATCGTCGTTTTCGCCTGGGCACGCGGCTGGGAAACTACTCCTCCCCACGCCAAATCTTCCTCCAATCCGGACGAAAATTTCGCCGGATTTGGGTGTGGAGAGCGCCAATGAGTGGGGATGCTCTTACGTCGAGATCACCTGGTCACGTTCATCAATGAATCAATGAATGATTAGTGCTTTCAGATGGATACAGGGAAAAGAAAGCTGGAAAAAGAAGGATTGGGACACTCAGACAGCAGCAGACTGGTGATATTATTGCAAAACCAAGACATGACAGTGGAACGATCTTGCAGACCACTGCCAGCTCTGATCATCAAGTCCCAAATTTCCTGGCGCACTGGCAATTTTTAGGAGAATGAGCCTGGCTGGTGAGGTGAGGTGGTCGACGACGCTACGTTTTCACCAACCGAGCAATCTGGTATAGGGAAGGGAATGGCCCAAGTAACTTCTTTACCATGCAATGTAATAGCCAAAAAAAAACATGATAAATGCAAAGAATATTATGTCACACGAACAGAAAAGTGTAGAGAGTAGTAAGAACTCTTTCTTTTTAGATGAGAAGAACTCTGAAAGAGAGTGAAACTATAAGCTGCAACGGAACACAAGATAAATCGCTACTGAAAAGGAAGCTGTTTTCTGAGGCCATCAGTCCATAGCATCTGGATTAAACAAGAGGCATGATATAGAGAGTGCAATCAGGGGCTTTCATTTACCCATCGACATAGCAAAGCCGCCATTAAAAATCGGCCAGCGACAGAGGGAGCAACACCTATCAATCAATAAGACTAATGGATATGTTAATCGAAATCGAGGAACTCCATCCTTTTTCTCATTGTGCCTTTCAGATCTCTTGCTTCCTTTTCTGCTTTCTCAGCCTGGGACAAAGGAAAAATAGGAAAATAGCATCAGTCGTAGTTGCAAGGTGTATGAAGGAGTCAGCATGATCCTCCGTTTCAGCATACCGGAAAATTTACAAGATACAAGACACATCAGAGCAAGAGTCTATCATAACTCTTCTTTATTCATATATTTTTGATCATAAAACCAGTTGTTAGATAGATGGCTGTATAATAATGCAATTTTGCTCTATTTGTAGGGTAACTAAATAGTTCCAACCAATGCAGTTCGATCTCAAGGATAAGTTCAAGTTGGGAGCTTGTAAAGAAGCTAGCTTCTCTTGTTTATTGTTCAAGTACATTAGTCTAGATCGCTTGCTCATACATGAGAGTGTTCAGGACAATGCACAAAGAGGTAAGGCTAATAAAATCTTTCTCAAGGAAAAAATATCACAATTTTCCATGTGAAATTTTTTCCTTGGGAAAGATTTTATTAGCCTTATGGAAACAAAAGAGCTAGATTGTGCATCAAAACATGGTCCTTGCAACTTTAGTCACAAATCAGAAGGAAAAAAAACTAGAGCTTCAAACACGATTCTATCAAGTAAAGTGTGTTACCGTTCTTATTTCAGCCTCCGAAACACAGGTCATGTGACTAGGGAGTTCATCCTTCTCAAGATCCTGCTCAATGCAATACCAGATCTATAGCATGAGTATGGGAAAATGGGTTGACCATGGTCATTTTATAGTGTAACAGCGATAATTACCAATTCTCCGATTAATACAACATTCTCTCCCCGGATCACATATAGTCCAAGAGGGACATCACAATATAGTTCGCCTACAATTACTCGTTCACAAGCACCCTGAAGAACAACATTCGCTGCAAAGTAAAACATTAAACGATGATCTTATGGCAGAAAAATATGTGAAAAAATGTGGATCTAAAACGTACCGAACTGATCAAATGAGCAGAGGGTGCCAAGCAGCTTTCTTCCATCTCGTAGTAGGACAATAAGTTTCTCTAGAAAAAAGAAGATGCACAAAGTGTCACTACATAGCATTGCCAAACAAACAGGGTATGCTTCTGATGTGAAGCTAGTTATGCAAGCGAAAGATACATGCTGCGGAACGATTAGGTGTAGGTGTTCCTGTTTGTGTTCTACTCATCTTCAGTCTGTGCTACTGTCTACAATTATTTGGCCAACACCAATAATTCTAGTTCAATGATGCTACAAAGCCAATCAATCAGGTATACCTTCAAATACTTCACTAGTACAGTTTAGCTACAGTGATGACTTATCCAAATATACAATGTAACAACAGTAATATGTAGTTCTGTGGCATGTGCCTCTACAAGTTACATATTCAACGCAATGTACTGACCTAACTATAAAGCAATCATAATGTTCATGAAAAATACTTTATATAGAAAGATGCACGAGTATAAATTGCCATCAGCACACCGTCTTAGATACCGTTCTACTGCCAAGCACAGGTCAAAACACCTAAAATCACAAGGCATCTATAAATACTCAAAGCCATCAAACAATTCAAAAAATCTCAGATGGACTAGTTCATCTATGCTGACATACCAAAGTTGAAACCCTTAGCGACCAATACCATCAAATGGAAGGCTCAAAGGACAAGCTTTATAACTCTAATGCAACATAACTACAACTAACTAGCACGACTAGCATATACTTTATATTAAAGATTGTGAAAGTACATAATCAACAGTATAATCTCTCATAGCACGACTAGCAATGAAGTTATGAATTCCAGTTTTTACAATAAGACGACTAGTGGCACCTAGAAATCAAGAAAGGCACCAAATTTTCCACACATTGTGAGCAGTAACAGAAGTGGTCGACTTGTGTTGATTGATGAGATTCTGTTAAAAACTTAAAATCCCACTATTCTTTTTTATTTATAATACGTTTTAGTCCTAATACCCCCAACCTAATATGAAACTCATTACGTCATATTTAAATCTCTAGGCAGCTAGGAGAAATCTGTCATCTTATGTTCAGACCCCCCCTCACGAATTAATCATAAACAACATTTCCTGAGCTGAGCTGCCCTACCCAACCAACTGAGTCAACCACATTTAAATGCCATACAATAATCTGCACACAAGTGTTTCATGGCTCCATCAATAACCAAAATCTACACAAGTTGGGTCCAATTAATCGTACCTTTTTATGCTTAGCGTTACCTACATTTGAACAAAGGCCTTACATAGCACCAGAATCATAATGAAAGCTATGGGGCCTTACTGCCTACTGGTATTGATACATGTGCTTCAAGTAACCCATCCATCATCGGACTATCCAAGCTCTATTTTGACAGCCGTAAGCGGTTCCGTGCAATATGTTTAGCAATAACACAATGCATTCTACTCCGAAGTCTGAAGTCTAGCAGAGTAACCCTCTGCCCAAAGCTTCCACCTTTCGATAAAACCATATGAGATTTGCGCACATTTGTATCGATTTGGGGCTAAACACAAATAGAAAGGATGATGCTTGCACCTAGCCCATCGTTAGCCTGCATAGGCCGTCAATAGCGCCTCATCCTAGCCTAGATTCTTGACACAAAACCGAATAGCTCTTGGCAAGGACAGCCCATAAAACTAAATATCAGCCCGAAATTCTCGTACTGACTAAGCCATCGATGTCTACACAGGCCGAGGCCGGAACCTAAGCAATCGGATCCAAGATCCCCATAAAAATCAAGCCCTGGCGCAACAACCCGCCAGCATCGGGGAAAGTAATGGAGACAAAAGAAAGCATCTGAAAGCTGAATCTCACTGTCCAAGAAGCCGGCTAGGGAGGTGGAGAGGAGGATCTCGTCGGGCCCGGCCCAAGACATCGCGCGGAACCCCCAAATCCGGCGCTAGAAACAGCGGCAGGCGGCTCTAAATCGGCCGCGGCTGCGATTGAAGCTCTGCGGTTCGCCGGCAGCGGATTTGATTCTAGGGTTGGAGCGAGTGGTGGATCGAAGCGGGGGGAAGTAAAGGCCCCGGTAATTGAAGTGTTTGGAGTGAGGTTGACGCCGGGAGGAAGAAGGAAAAAAGAAAAAAAAAAGTCGATTTTGATAAGGGGACGTGACGTGGCGCTGACCTGTGGGGTCGAGGACTTGTGGGAACCGACCACCGTGGCTGGCTCATCAGTTGTGTTATTACTTGTGTACACGGTACTTGGCACTTCATGTTCGATTGTCTTGACACGCTCAAAACATCTTTTATTTTATTTAATTTGATACACCAGTGAAATAATCTTGAAAGATCATGTCAAAACTTGAAAGTTTTAATTTACAAAATATATATTCAGCATTAGTCTTGTTTGAAAGATCATGTCAATTTATTAAAGATAATGGTGAAAACTTGCTTGTACAACCTGTCATTTGAAGTAAAATCCATGATCCAAATAGAAACTTAACTCCTTTATCCTATCAACCAAGTGGTGTAATATGATTTTATTTTCAATGGAACACAAAATTAGCTCTTTTACACCGCTGTATAGTACACTTCTATACAATAGCCATAATCTGTAAATCGTGTGTGAGAAAAATAACCAAATAATGCTACAGTATTGACAAATTTCTTGTATATTGCATTGCTTTAATTAGGTATCTTGTACTATCCTTTGAAAAAAAAAATAGAAATCTTATGCAAACAAGTTTATCGCACTACTCACACGAAATGTATGAGATCATGCAGTGAAGCACACGTCTAATCAACCGAAAATTGTACGTGTACACAAGTCTGTTACGAACAACTACAAACACATGAAAGTGGGAGGGGAGCCCCATTTTGGCTCACAATAATTTCATTTCTATGTATTTGTTGTTTCTTTCATTATGCTCACTGTATTGTTTTCATTCGGAATTTGTAGGATTACAACTTATAGATACGTTTTCAGTTCATTCTCTTTGGATGGAAGAGATGAGACCACTAAATTCTTATAACTAATTCCCTATAATTCAATTTCAGTAGTAAATTTAGACCTCACTGAAAGTTATTTATGTGGCTTGCATACACCTTCTTACGGCTTATGTTCCTGCATAAATCATATAGGTCACCTAAAGGGATATACTTGCTAGTTCTTGTTTCTTATATTTTGTGATATAATTTGTGCTTTAAGAAACCATGAAATTCTAATTTTATGTTTACCCTTTCAGGCTTTTTAAAAATCATGTGTTCCAAAAGAGCTTGTTGTAAGTGTAGCCCTTGTCGATGTATGCATGACATTTCACATATTTAAGCTAATCATATTGAACGTACTTCTAATGCAATTCGTTAACAACTGAATCGGATGAAAGACATACCAAGTGAAAGATCACTTTATGTTTCTCGATGTTTCACATACATGTTGATTATCTCCGTTTATGTGTTAGGGAGGATTTAATTGTCGATAATTTCATAACAATCAAATGATCTTTTCTCAAAATTGCTACAACAAATCCATCCATATATTATTGTCGATAATTCGTCTGGTCTATTTTCTTTTAAAGAAATTCTTCTGTTAACATTTGTTGTGCTAAAATCTAACTTGATGAATTGTTGCAATGTCTCGCGTTACTAACCTTAGAGCGGTCTAAATGAACTTTAGAGCGAAAAGATCGTAGCCGACTAGAAATGCACGCTTCTATGTACATGAGGGTGTGGTTGGCTGGTGTTTAGCTAAGGTGTCAAACATTGATCGAGCCTTTCGGGATGCCCTCACAGATGACTTCCCGTTCATATGCAAAAATATTATGTTGGCTCTGGAAGCACATCGACAACACACCCTCGACTCGTGTTGGTGGAAGAAGGCGGGATGTTCCCCGAAGACAGGGTTGTACTCCTTTTTACTAGGGTTCTCAATAATTCTTAGACTTTTTTTTTTTGAAATACAATAATTCTTGTTTGATGAAGATCTTGTAAATAAATTTTAAGATAGAAAATATGCTCAAAGTTCCTGAAAGTGTGCTAAAAGTGAACACCAATGTTTTCCTATCATTCCCCATCCAATCCACAATAAACCCCTCCCTCCAAATCCAAAAATCCATCCATCCTTCTGCTGTGTGCCGCGCCGCGCGGCACCGCCACCCTCGCCGCCTCTCCGGTCTCCACCGCCGCGCCGCGCCGCGCCGCGCCTATTTAACTACCTCACTCGCTCCCCTGAACGAGCCAGTCCAACTGCAAGCTCAGCCATGCACGCCAACGCGCCCCACACCCTCGGCCTCCACGTCCCCCCACCCGCGTTCCCCCGCCGCCGCGAGCGCCTGCGGCGGCGCTCCGCCGCTGCCGTCCGCGCCGCGGGGGCCACCTCGGCGGCGCCGCAGAGGGAGACGGACCCCAGGAAGCGGGTGGTGATCACGGGGATGGGGCTGGCGTCGGTGTTCGGGAACGAAGTGGACGCCTTCTACGACCGGCTCCTGGCCGGGGAGAGCGGGGTGGGGACTATCGACCGCTTCGACCCCGGAAGCTTCCCCACGAGGTTCGCGGGGCAGATACGGGGGTTCTCGTCGGAGGGGTACATCGACGGCAAGAACGATCGCAGGCTCGACGACTGCATCCGCTACTGCATCCTCAGCGGCAAGAAGGCGCTCGAGAACGCCGGGCTCGCCACTGGCTCCGACGCCCACGGCAAGGTGTGTGAGTGAGAAACTGATTGGCGTTTTACTCTAGCGGCAAGCTATAGATGATTTCTGAAGAAATGTAGCTAATGTTACAGGTGTGCGGCTGTAAATCAATAATACTATGAAGCCCTTTGTCTGAACTCTGAATATGTTAGGATGTATGACATGGACTGAAAAAATTGCATTCGATTACACGGCGTCAGTATTGAGTACTGAATGTACTTGAAGTCTTGAACTGATACTGCCCCTCAAGAAACTTGAATACTGAAATCAAAACGCCCAAACAGTGGTAACATCAGTACAGCATTGGTGGCCAATAGAAATAACTGTCTAATTGGATTTAGTTTGAGAACAAGAATGACTTCTTTTTGGACAGTTTTACCCCATAGATTTGTGAGAAATGGCTAGAAGAAAATACACTTTATCTTATTGCTTGTGAAATTATCTCATGTATAATATTTTCCAAAAAGAAAGTATTTTAGTGTTGAAGCTTCTAGCACTGGGTCTGTCCTTTTTAGTTGTTTGAGAATGAAATAGACCGAGCAGGATAGAATTCCGTTTCTTACTTAAACTGTGACATCACAGATTTTGTATCACTTGAACTGCTTGGCCTATAAGCTCCTAGATGATTACATACGCTCTGCCGCAATATCTATGTGAGCTTGTGTGAGATTGACGTCAATCATCTCCTCTTGACACCATAGCAATTTGTAATCATAACAACTGTTGACTGCAAAAAACAGATCGTTATTTAGAGGTAAATTGTCAATTTATTTGATGTTCCCTTATGTGATTGGTTAAGTTGGTTGTTTCTTCTGCCCATATAGGCTCTCAATAGGTGGCGACCATCCTTTCCATACTGCTGCAAATTCTAAAACTTCGCTAGATTTCTGTTGTTATTTTTTTTCGTCTTGTGAAATGTCTCCTTCACTAATGACTTTGTTGTTAACAGCTTGATGTTGGGAAGGCTGGTGTTCTTGTGGGGACTGGCATGGGTGGCCTAACAGCATTCTCCGATGCTATTCAGAACCTTACTGAGAAGGGATACAAAAGGATTTCACCTTTCTTTATCCCATATTCTATTACTAACATGGGTTCAGCTTTGCTTGCTATGGATGTTGGTTTCATGGGTCCCAACTACTCGATCTCAACTGCATGTGCAACCTCTAACTTCTGCTTTTATGCCGCTGCGAACCATATTCGTCGTGGTGACGCTGATATTATCGTTGCTGGTGGAACTGAAGCTGCTATCCTTCCAATCGGTCTTGGAGGTTTTGTAGCCTGTAGAGCATTATCACAAAGGAATGATGATCCAGCAACTGCATCTAGGCCATGGGATACAGGGCGGGATGGCTTTGTTATGGGTGAAGGTGCTGGTGTACTGGTATGTGTTGTTTATAACAAAATGAAAATCATGTTTTTTGAATATTGATATGTGTGCAGAATTATTTTGCTCATTTGCATTTGCTTGTGTTGCTTCATGTTGCTACTTCATTTCCAGCAGGCCAGCATGATTTTTTTTTCTTCAAATTTTACCACCATGATTTTGTTTAACATTGTTAATTTTAGTAACATGTCTGGCTTAAATAGTAAAGCTCTTGTCCAAGAATAGGTTATGGAGAGCCTGGAGCACGCAATGAAGCGTGGTGCACCAATAGTTGCTGAGTACTTGGGAGGCGCGGTGAACTGTGATGCCTACCACTTGACTGATCCCAGATCAGATGGAATGGGTGTATCATCCTGTATTACGAAGAGCCTCCAAGATGCAGGTGTTGCACCAGAGGAGGTATCTCTGCTCCATGCCCCAACCAAAATTTTACCCCATCATGCGGTACCTGTTGGCAAGATCCTCTTTGTTATGTGCAATATTTTTTGACGAGAAACATTATGTGCAATATGATACTGGTATTGGGCGCGTTTGGAAAGACAATAAGGTTACATTAGACTATTAGAGAACTAATTTATTGTCTATAAATTAAAATATGTGTTCTACTGCTTACCTGCAGTCTTAGGTTCAATTCATGTTACGTTCTTATGTGTTTTACTGCTTACCTGCAGTCTTAGGTTCAATTCATGTTACGTTCTTAATGCAGATTAGCATGCATGACCTTTTTTTTTTGTATTTTCAGGTGAACTACATCAACGCACATGCAACTTCCACACTTGCTGGTGACTTGGCTGAAGTGAGAGCCATCAAGCAAGTCTTCAAAAATACTTCTGAGATCAAGATCAATTCAACAAAGGTTCGCTTACTTCCATATGATGTATCATTTCTAGTTGCTCCCTTATCTGATATTATTTCCTTCTTCGCCAGTCTATGATAGGCCATTGCCTGGGTGCAGCTGGTGGATTAGAAGCCATTGCCACTATCAAGTCCATAACTACTGGATGGGTCCATCCTACCATTAACCAATTTGTAAGTAGCCATTATCCTATGTATCTATTAGTAATATTCTGTGTCAGGATGTTGGAAGACGAGCTGAGCTCATTCTACAAATTTCCTGGTTTTTTGGTTGTCACACATACTGTCAGTTTGTCATGTTTGAGTCATATATCTCTTGCAGAACCCAGAGCCCGAAGTTAATTTTGATACAGTAGCCAACGAAAAGAAGCAGCATGAAGTGAATGTGGGTGAGTTCCTCCATCCCTGAACAACGCCTTGCCCCAGCCCCCCTCTCTTTTGAAAGAGGCTCATCATGCACGATAGCCCAATGTTCGAGCTCGAATAGCACACATGGAATTTACCATTGCTTCTCAAGTGTGGACAATTATCTTCTCTAGTATCTCTATCTTAAAAATGTTTGCTGTCTCTTAAATGCAGCCATTTCTAACTCATTTGGATTTGGAGGGCACAATTCAGTGGTAGTATTCGCGCCATTCAAGCTGTGATTCGTCTTCGCTTCAGAGAAAATAGAATCTGCAACGTCGTCTTCCGGAGGATAATCTAACGAGGAGAGGAGAGTGGCGTAATTAGATGTAGCCTGCTTCATTTTAACGGCTTTGTTCATCCTCATGAAACAAGTTTTGATGATCGATTGAGTGGTACTGCCGTAACATGGAGTATATGATAATTCTTTCGGGTGTTCCTCGTGTGTACCATGTTGTAAGAACTCTGGAATAGTGTAAAGAATCCCTCGGAAATTTGGTACATAGTTCCCCTGTCTATTCGTCCCCTTCCCTTGTAACACGACACAATTCTGTAAAAGTCAGACACAATTTTAGTGTAATTGAAGTGTTGGTATAGACTTTTTTTTGTAGCGACAATCACTCAAATATTACTGTAAACAAACTAGAAGGAGGCCCCGCGCGTTGCAACGGAAATCTCTATGAACTGCTGTTTTTAGGCAACAAAGTTTCATCAATTGATCCGCAAATTTACAATGTACTATTTACACAAATAATTATATGTATCTTTTAGTCAAGCTCAGGCATTACCCATTGGAAGATTCAAGAAATGCGGACACTGAAAATATTATTAAATATGTGACATGCCTTGCTATGGAGCAAATGTATTTCACACATAACAAATTTTAGGGAGTGTGAGAAGCATAAACATCATATGTCTTTAATATAAATTAAACAAAACATAGACAATAACAACACTATTGAATTTGGTCATTTCATACATTCCAAATCTACTTGACATTGAAAAAAAAGTGAAAGTTCACATGCATACTTGTAGATTTCTCGTAATAGAGGAGAGCCTGAGGCGGTGAAGCCGTGGCCTATGCAGGGGAGACACTGTGGGATGCGGTGGCGAGGTCAAAGCCCGAGAAGAGAGAAGAGATAGGCGGGTTTTTTTTTGAACAAGGGACCCCAGAGTAGCTTTCATTCAACACGTGGCGAGTACATTTTACACAGAAGTCCTTTTACAACACTCGCGCGGAGAAACCAATAATTTGAAGAAAGGACCTCCAAATTAACAAGAAACAACCTGGAGCAAAATAAGAAAACGCAATCAGGCCCCTAGGCGCCGCCGCCACCAGTCGCCGGCGATCTCAAGACGTTTCCGTCGAGATTCGGTACCGCAATGCCCAACATCACACTTCCGGCGAAGCTAAGCATCCACCGGCCACCTCTCCTCCTCCGGGGACGGACCACTTGGCGGTAAAGAGGTGTTGAGCTCCGGCGAACGAAGCAGAGGAGGGTCTCTGTCATGGAGGTAGCATTGGAGAGGATAAAACGGTGGAACGGTCTCGTCTGGTTCAGTGATTTTTATTTTTACTGTTTATTGTAGGTGAGCCCATGGTCAATGGCCAGGACTTACATCAGGCTTAAAACATTAATTGTAGGTGAGCTGGTGCTCAATGGCCAGGACTTTGATCAGGCTTAAAGCATTTAGTTAATAAGAGCACATCCACAACATACTGGCTGTTGTGGAGGGGCACAGACCTCTGGCGCTGGTTGTTGTGGCACAACCTGCTTTTCTTTGTTTGCCGTCGACCCTGAGGTGGTGTTGAGCCTAATTAGGGTCTTCGGCCATAGCAGTAGCCAACCCTTGAGTTCGCTCGCCTTCAGCTCGCTATCAACGTTATCGGGTTGATTACGAGGATACAAATCCTAGCAGCCCGGTAACGCCCAATCCACTTCAACCCGGTAACAGTCAGCGGGAATATCTCTTGTGTGGTACTTCTTATCCATAGGCCTCTCCACAGCGGACGTCCCCTGCTCCTCCTCCGCTCGACGGCTCCATCTCAGCAGCGGCGTTCTCCTCCTCTCGATGGCAGCGTTCTCAGGGGCGGCTCGGGGGGCTCGGACGCGGCGGCGCGGGGGCTAGGGTTCGGGTGGGAGTGAAACTGGCCAGGCGGGGGAGGAAAGGAAGAGAAGAAACGGCTAAGTCCCAGGATCCCAGGTTTTACCCCTGGCGCACCAGGGCCCTGGTGCGACGGCAGTAACCTGGGTGCGGCTATACCTGGAACTTGTCCAAATCCCACCCCTGGCCATTTAATTCCTTTTCTTTTTTCTTTTCTTTTTTTCTTTATTTATTTTCTTTTTCTTTTATATTTCTTTTCTTTTCCGCCCTTTTCTATTTTATTTTATTTTATTTTATTTTATTTTATTTTCTTATCTTTTCAAGATAATAACAAAGCAATATGAGTTATGTATTACAAAAATATGAGTTATACATAAAATATATTGACCAACACAATATGAGTTATACATAAAATATTGACCAACACAATACGAGTTATGTATTACAAAAAAATATGAGTTATACATTGCAATTAAAGCTTTACATCATCGAGAAGAGTGTTTCACTTTCTTCTTGCTTTTTTTGCTCGTCGTTGAATAATTTAGCCTCGTGTCGTGACTTCTTCTTTTGAGGGGTCGACCTGACCTAGGTAGCGTGGTCCTGCTTCTTCTTGTGGTGTATGTTGCATCTTCGTTACCGGATTCTTCCATCATTGGATCTCCAACCTGGTCTTCGAAGTCTTCCTCGTTGGCGACTCCATCCATTCTGACGATGGTCCTCTTGCCTCTCCTCACGACAACACGGCTAGGTCTAGATGGGTCGGTTATGAAGAAGCATTGAAATACATGTTTAGCCAATACCCATGGCTCATTTTGTGCGGTGGCGTTCGTGGACTTTGATTTTTTGGTTTCGGGTAGAAACATGGTGGTGAAATACCGGTCTTCTTTTGTGATGCTCTAAGCCCATCTGATATAGAACATCGGCACCTTCTCCCCAGCATAGCTAAGCTCCTAGATTTCCTCGATCCTTCCATAGTATCTAGTCTTTACGTCACCCGTATAGGATTCCATCATTACCGCTGAGTTCTGGTAATCGTTGTTCTTGTCTTTTTCCTCCGTGTAGAACGTGTATCCACTGATATTGTATGCTTCGTAAGTCATGATGTTGGGCGCGGGGCCATGTGACAAGGCCAATACTAGTTTATCATCGTCACAAATTCATTGGTGGGGGATTAGCATCAATGTGGTCTTTGAACCAGCGTGCAAAAGAGGAGTTGGGCTCTCTGAATATTTCTTCTTCTGTCATCGGCTTGCCACTATTCACTATCCTGATTTTGTGCTCTGTCAACAAAGGATCGATCAATTCAGTGTGTTGTAGAGCTACTAAGTTAGCCCTGTCAAAGTCGGAAGTCCGACCAGAGATGTGCTCGTGCAATTCTCTCCTTCCATTTTTGTGGCTTACTCCCTCAAACCTACGGAGGTGCTTGTTTCCGGGCAAACCAACAGGGTCCTCGACATCTAGATAGTTTGTGCATAAAGAATTGCACTCTTCGGTGAGCTAGCCCTAGACGATGCTTCCATCCGGATGCGACCTATTACGAGTGTATCCTTTAATGACCCCATTCATTCTTTCAAACGGCATCATGTTGTGTAGAAATGTTGGCCCAAGATTGGTCATATCATCCATGATATGGACCAACATATGGACCAACAGATGGACCATCACGTCAATGAATGCATGAGGGAAGTACATCTCAAGCTCAGATAGGGTCACCACGATCTCTTCCTGCAGCCTTCCGAGTTTGACAGTCACGAGACTTCATGCCGCTGAAGTTCCGTTTCTTGGGGTCCATGTGTCTGCTTATTAGCCCTGAGTAACCCAAGGGCACTCTGACTCCTAGAAGGCAATTGAAAAATAGATCGAGCTCATCCGGACTAAAAGTGAAGAAGGAGGGGGAGGCAGTAATAGTCTTGCTGCTTAACTCTTTTGCGCTTCTGACCGTCGTCCGTCTCCTCCTCCGGATGTCCATCTTGGGTGGCGGGATCTGAAGCTCTTCTCTGATGCCCAAAACTTTCAGGCCGTGTCTTGCTTTCGGCCCATCTTTGGTCCGGTCCGGCATGTTGAGAAGAGTGCCAAGCAAGCTCTCACACACCTTCTTTGTGATGTGCATGGCATCAAGGTAGTGAGGTGTATCGAGAATTTTCCAGTACAACAAGTCCCAAAACATGGACCTCCTTTTCCATACACCCATGAGCAGCGTTGTTGCCTTTTTCTTCTTCTCTCTGGGCTTTTGATGAATCTTTCCCGGCACAGGGCACTGTTTCCAACCTTTTAATAATGTATCGATATCTTCACCACTCTTCTAACATGGAGGTCCTTGGGGATCATTTGTACCATCGAACATATCTTCACGCTTTATCCACGGATCAGTGATGTCTACGCACGCTTCTATTCTTGTAGACAGTGTTGGGCCTCCAAGTGCAGAGGTTTGTAGAACAGCAGCAAGTTTCCCTTAAGTGAGCCACCCAAGGTTTATTGAACTCAGGGAGGTAGAGGTCCAAGATATCCCTCGCAAACAACCCTGCAATTAAGATACAAGAAGTCTCTTGTATCCCCAACATACCCAATACACTTGTCAGGTGTATAGGTGCACTAGTTCGGCGAAGAGGTAGTGAAATACAAGTAATATGGATGATTGTAAGTGGTAATTGCAATCTGAAATAAAAATGGCAGCAAGAAAACATGTAGCAAAACTGGTTGTAAATGGTGTTTCAATGCTCAGAAACAAGGACTAGGGATCTTAATTTCACTAGTGGACACTCTCAATAATGATATCATAATTGAATACATAAACATCATCTCTTCACTATGCTACTCTGAACCACTCTCCGGTTGGATAACGAACACCAATTCACCGCGTAGGGCTGCAAAAGCACTCCTTAAAGTTCACGTTCCAAACCTAGGGACACCCCACTCTGTCACTTTGAGCATCCAAGATAGTACTAATAAACACAACAATTGCATAGAGACATCCAACTCAAGTTATAACTCGTGATAAGTATTTCTGTAATCTTTAGCATAAGAGACACACACGGTGCGCACACTATCACCTCCACACCGTGGGGCAAGGTGTCTCTAGAGATCACAATAATAAAACCAGTTGAGTAGCATAATAGATGAAGAGTAACATCTACTTATTCAACTAGATTACAAAGCTCATGATCACATAAATATTACACCATGGGAGAGAGAGATAGACCACATAGCTACCGGTAAAGCCCTCAGCCCCGGGGGAGAACTACTCCCTCCTCATCATTGGAGTCACCAACAACGATGAAGATGGCGGTGGAGTCAATGGAGATGGCTTCGGGGACAACTATGCTCTCTTAATTGGTGCATAAAGTTAGAATATGAAGAATCAACATAAAATTAAAAGAAAAGCCCTTCGTGGAGGGAAGCATGGATTACTCATGTGCTAGAGCTTTTTATTTGAATAAAACAGAGGTATTGAACATATAATTTCGAGAGGTATGTATGTCTATGTCAATGAATGGCATCAAATGATTTATCATCCTTTCATGTTTAATGGCTTCAAGAGAGGCTCCCATAGAGAGAACAATAAAGTTCCTCTTCTCCTTTGTTTGAACAAGCTAGTTCATGATTTCTCAAGCCCATAGTGTTAGGAGATTTATTTGATTATTTGTTTATTTTATATTTAGTGGGTTGGGCACCCGTTTGCCTGCTCTTTTTGCAATATTAGGAACTAGCACATTATGCATGCTAGTCAAGACGTGAAGCCAAATAAACATGAAAGAGACAATAAAGCATCCAACACTTCCTCATAAGCTAAAACAGGAACATAAAACAGGTAATAGCTTTTGAAGGTTTTTAAGGTAGCACACAAGCAATTTACTTTGGAGTGGCGGTGAAATACCACATATAGGTAGGTATGGTGGAAACATTTGTCAAACTTTGGGTTTTGGGGAGTTGGATGCACAAGTAGAGCTCATACTCAGTACAGGTGAAGGCTAGCAAGAGACTGTGAGCGACCAACTAAGAGAGCAATAATGGTCATAATCATGCATAGCGATAAAACATTATTAATCAAAGCATAAAGTGATATTACAAGTCAAAAACTAAATGATCATAGAGGCTTGAGGTGACTAGTTTGTAGTCATAACATGGTATAAGTATGCGCCAAGTCAACCCAAATAAAACATTTAAAGGAGAATACCACAATATTATGCTTTTGTATGATTAAAACAACACATGATTCTTTCAATGGCTTATTAAGCACTCTCAGCTATTTGAGACAAGTCATGCTATAAGAATATAACTAAAATAATATCTACTATGACATGTTAAAGTCTAAGCCACGGTCTAAACAAGCTTCCTTTTGCACCACTATACGCATGCAATATTTTACTCTTCTCCAACACCAATCAACTTTTTTTTGAAACAACTCTCGTAATAATTTATCAATAAAGAAAAGAGAGCTAATCATACCTAACTAAAGAAAAATAACAAGCTCTGAATAAGATATGCATGAAAAACAGGAGCTAAAAGCATTATAGTAGCTAGACAAAAATACTCAACAAATATAAGTGAAGAATACGAGTATTCACATGAAAAAGCGGAGCGTGTCTCTCTCCCACACAAGAATGCTAGGATCCAACCAAATTGATTAAAACAAAAAAACTAAAAATAAAGACGCTCCAAGAACAACACATAGTATATGAAACAATAAAAATATAGTGTCTTGAAAGATGACCTGATATTTTTGTTGATGAAGAAGGGGATGCCTTGGGCATCCCCAAGATTTGATGCTTGTACCTATTGGATATTTCTTGGGGTGACATGGGCATCCCCAAGCTTGAGATTTTGTCCATCATTCATCTCATCACATCATTCTTCTCTCCCTACACTTGAAAACTTGCTTCATACAAAACTTCACACAATTTTCATTAGCAACATTAGTGTATTCAAGATAATAAATCCACTTTGGTTCAGTTTGAACACAAGTCGTGATGGGATTCGTAGCATAGAAAACAAAAAATTCCTACCGCAAGAATGAAACACAAGCCAAGATCTAATCTAGTAGACGGTAGCAATGAGGAGATGAAGAGACTAACCCTCGAAGATTCGCAAAGCTTAACGAGATTAGATCTCGGGGTGGATGTAGTCGATCACTTGCCGCTTGCAAAAGCGCGTAGAAGATCTTGATCTTGACGGTGCCACAATCGGGCAGCACCTCCGTACTCGGTCACACGTTCGGTGTTGATGAAGACGACTTCCTTCTCCCCGTTCAAGCGGGCAGCGGAAGTAGTAGATCCTCCTCGGAATCCCGGCAGCACGACGGCGTGGTGGCGGTGGTGGTGGAGAACTTCGGCAGGGCTTCGCCTATGCGCTGCGGGAGTTGTGGTGGAGGAGGAGGCGGCTAGGGTTTGGGGAGCAGCTAGGGTTTGGGGCGCCGGCCAAGGGGGTGCGGCCAACTTGTGGTCTTGGGGTGGCCGGCCCCCTCCCCTTGCTCCTCCTTATATAGGTGGAAGCCCCAAGTCTTGTCTCCCAAGTCTTCGAATAAGACCCCAACTCCAAAACCTACCTTTGGTGGGAAACCTACTAAAGGGGGGGAGTCCTACTCAAGGTGGGACTCCCACCTTTCATTGAGGTGGGGTGGCCGGCCACCCTTGGTGGAGCCCACCTGGGACTCCTCCCCTTAGGGTTTGGCCGGCCATGGTAGTGGAGTCCTTCCGGGACTCCACCTTCCATAGTGCGTTTCTTCCGGACTTTTCTAGAACCTTCTAAAACCTTCCATAAATGCACCGGATCATTTTCAAACTTGGAATATGACTTCCTATATATGAATTTTATTCTCCGGACCATTCCGGAACTCCTCGTGATGTCCTGGATCCCATCCGAGACTCCGAACAAAACTTCGAACTCCATTCCATATTCCATATCTACTCAAACGACATCAAACCTTAAGTGTGTCACCCTACGGTTCGCGAACTATGCAGACATGGTTGAGACTTCTCTCCGACCAATAACCAATAGCGGGATCTGGAGATCCATAATGGCTCCCACATATTCAACGATGACTTAGTGATCGATTGAACCATTTACATACGATACCGATTCCCTTTGTCACGCGATATTTTACTTGTCCGAGGTTTGATCATCGGTATCGCGATACCTTGTTCAACCTCGTTTCTGACAAGTACTCTTTACTCGTACCGTGGTATGTGGTCTCTTATGAACCATTCATATGCTTGCAAGCTAATTAGACGACATTCCACCGAGAGGGCCCAGAGTATATCTATCCGTCATCGGGATGGACAAATCCCACTGTTGATCCATATGCCTCAACTCATACTTTCCGGATACCTAATCCCACCTTTATAACCACCCATTTACGCGGTGGCGTTTGATGTAATCAAAGTACCCTTCCGACATAAGTGATTTACATGATCTCATGGTTGAAAGGACTAGGTAACTATGTATCGAAAGCTTATAGCAAATGAACTTAATGACGTGATCTTATGCTACGCTTAATTGGGTGTGTCCATTACATCATTCACATAATGACATAACCTTGTTATTAATAACATCCAATGTTCATGATCATGAAACGATGATCATCTATTAATCAACAAGCTAGTTATACAAGAGGCTTACTAGGGACTTCTTGTTGTTTACATAACACACATGTATCAATGTTTCGGTTAATACAATTATAGCATGGTATATAAACATTTATCATAAACACAAAGATATATAATAACCAATTTATTATTGCCTCTTGGGCATATCTCCAACAGTCGAACATCCAATAGAACATTAGCTACTGAAGCAACTTCTTTTAAAAAGAAAAAGATTAAGAGGCAAAGCAAATAGTGGTAGAAATCTGTCACAACAGAAAAACAGGTAAAGATCGATTTTTTCCGAAACTCCTCTATTTCTCAAATCAAAAAGTGCAAACTAATGAAAGTTAGATAATAACCCGGGACATATGCTCAATTTTTTTAGATCAATCCGATGTTCTGGCTGGGGATAATAATTTTTTTGGTGGCAGCACAGAATCTATTTAGGGATAACAACTTCCCCAAATCTTACCTTCTTCTATTAGAGGCTATTCTTGGCACAGAAACGAAATAAAAAGGATAAGTAGAGGTTGTTACAGAGGCAACAACTTCCAAGACTCAACAAAAGAAAAATTATAGAAATAAAACATGGGTTATCTCCCAAGAGTGTTTTTCTTTAACGCCTTTCAACTAGTCACAGTAGTTTGAGAAGATTCTCACAGAAGAAATATGAATTAAAGTAAAAGAGAGAATCAAGAAGCAAATATAAAACAAATTTAAGTCTAACCCACTTCCTATGAAAATAATCTTGTAAAGAAACAAGTCATGGAAGCACAAAGCAACAAGCATAGGAAAGCAAAACAAGTGCAACTTCAAAAATTTCAACATAAAGAGGTGAAAATTAATATTGTTGAGATACATAAAACCATGTTTCCCTCTCTCATAATAACTTTCAGTAGCATCATGAATAAAATTAAAAATATAACTATCACATAAAATATTCTTATCATGAGCCACATGCATAAAATAATTATTACTCCCCACATAAGCATAGTCATTCTTATTAATTTTAGTGGGAGAAAATTCAACAAAATAGCTATCATTATTATTCTCATCACCTTAATCATAAAAAATAGGAGGCATATTGTAATCATAATTAATTTTCTCCTCAATAGTAGCTAGGTGGACTGAAAATATCATATTCATCATTGTAATCATGATATATTGGAGGTATAGTATCATCATAGCAAATTTTCTCTTCTCAAGCTGGGGAACTAAAAAGATCATTTTCATAAAAACTATCTTCCCCAATCTTAGACTTTTCCATAGCATTAGCAATATTGGTGTTCAAAGAATTCATACTAATAACATTGCTATTAGCATGCAAATAAAGTTTCATAGGTTTTGTAATTTTCTCTTCAAACACCTCATGTCCTAACTCAGGATAAATACTATAAACTCTCTATTATTTCCATTAAGACTAACTAGTGAAAATAAAAACAAGAAAACAAAAAGATATAATTGTAGAATCTAAAGGAAATAACTTCGAGCACTCACACACCAGCAACAGTACTAGAAGATATCTTAGTAGCCAGAGGATGTGAGTACCTTTTACCTTACCTCCCGGCAACGGTGCCAGAAAAGAGCTTGATGTCTACGCACGCTTCTATTCTTGTAGACAGTGTTGGGTGATGGCGCGTGAAGCACACGTCTGTTGGGAACCCCAAGAGGAAGGTGTGATGCGTACAACAGCAAGTTTTCCCTCAGTAAGAAACCAAGGTTGTCGAACCAGTAGGAGATGAAGGCCACGTGAAGGTTGTTGGTGAAGGAGTGTAGTGCGGCGCAACACCAGGGATTCCTGCGCCAACGTGGAACCTGCACAACACAACCAAAATACTTTGCCCCAACTTAACAGTGAGGTTGTCAATCTCACCGGCTTGCTGTAAACAAAGGATTAAACGTATGGTGTGGAGAATGATGTTTGCTTGTAGAAAACAACAGAGAACAGAGATTGCAGTAGATTGTATTTCAGATGTAAATGAATGGACCGGGGTCCACAGTTCACTAGTGGTGTCTCTCCAATAAGAAATAGCATGTTGGGTGAACAAATTACAGTTGGGCAATTGACAAATAGAGATGCATATACATATCATGATGACTACTATGAGATTTAATCAGGGCATTACGACAAAGTACATAGACCGCTATCCAGCATGCATCTATGCCTAAAAAGTCCACCTTCGGGTTAGCATCCGCACCCCTTCCAGTATTAAGTTGCAAACAACAGACAATTGCATTAAGTATGGTGCGTAATGTAATCAACACAAATATCCTTAGACAAAGCATTGATGTTTTATCCCTAGTGGCAACAGCACATCCACAACCTTAGAACTTTCTGTCACTGTCCCAGATTCAATGGAGGCATGAACCCACTATCGAGCATAAATACTCCCTCTTGGAGTCACAAGTATCAACTTGGCCAGAGCCTCTACTAGCAACGGAGAGCATGCAAGAACATAAACAACACATATATGATAGATTGATAATCAACTTGACATAGTATTCAATATTCATCGGATCCCAACAAACACAACATGTAGCATTACAAATAGATGATCTTGATCATGATAGGCAGCTCACAAGATCTAACATGATAGCACAATGAGGAGAAGACAACCATCTAGCTACTGCTATGGACCCATAGTCCAAGGATGAACTACTCACACATCAGTCCGGAGGCGGGCATGGTGACGTAGAGCCCTCCGGTGATGATTCCCCTCTCCGGCAGGGTGCCGGAGGCGATCTCCTGAATCCCCCGAGATGGGATTGGCGGCGGCGGCGTCTCTGGAACTTTTTCCGTATCGTGGCTCTCGGTAATAGGGTTTTCGCGACGGAGAGTTTAAGTAGGCAGAAGGGCAGAGTCGGAGGAGGCACGGGGGCCCCACACCATAGGGCGGCGCGGGCTCCTCCTTGGCCGCGCCGCCTTGTGGTGTCGCCACCTCGTGGCCCCACTTCGTATCTCCTTCGGTCTTCTGGAAAGCTCCGTGGAAAATAAGACCCTGGGCATTCGTTTCGTCCAATTCCGAGAATATTTCCTGTGTAGGACTCCTGAAACCAAAAACAGCACAAAATAGGAACTGGCGCTTCGGCATCTCGTTAATAGGTTAGTGCCGGAAAATGCATATAAATGATGTAAAGTGTGTATAAAACATGTGAGTATTGTCATAAAACTAGCATGGAACATACGAAATTATAGATACGTTTGAGACGTATGAAGCATCCCCAAGCTTAGTTCCTACTCGCCCTCGAGTAGGTAAACGATAACAAGGATAATTTCTGAAGTGACATGCTGCTATCATAATCTTGATCAATGCTATTGCAAAGCATATGAGATGAATGAAGTGATTCGAAGCAATGGTAAAGACAATGACTAAACAACTGATCATATAGCAAAGACTTTTCATGAATAGTACTTTCAAGACAAGCATCGGTGAGACTTGCATAGGAGTTAACTCATAAAGCAATAAATTCTTAGTAGAGAGTTTTGAAGCAACACAAACGAAGATATAAGTTTCAACAGTTGCTTTCAACTTCAACATGTATATCTCATGGATAATTGTCAACACAAAGTAATATGATGAATGCAAATAAGCAAGTATGTAGGAATCAATGCACACAGTTGACACAAGTGTTTGCTTCTAAGATAGAAAGAAGTAGGTAAACCGACTCAACATAAAGTAGAAGAAAGGACCTTCGCAGAGGGAAGCATGGATTACTATTTTTGTGCTAGAGCTTTTATTTTGAAAACATAGAAACAATTTTGTCAACGGTAGTAATAATTCATATGTGTTATGCATAAGACATCCTATAAGTTGCAAGCATCATGCATAGAATACCAATAGTGCTCGCACCTTGTCCTAATTAGCTTGAATTTACATGGATTATCATTGCATAACATATGTTTCAACCAAGTGTCACAAAGGGGTACCTCTATGCCGCCTGTACAAAGGTCCAAGGAGATAGATCGCATTTGATTTCTCGTTTTTGATAGATCTCAACTAAGGACATCCATACCGGGACAACATAGAAAACAGATAATGGACTCCTCTTTAATGCATAAGCATTCAACAGCAGATAATATTCTCATAAGAGATTGAGGATTAATGTCCAAACTGAAACTTCCACCATGATACATGGCTTTAGTTAGCGGCCCACTGTTCTTCTCTAACAATATGCATACTCAAACCATTCGATCATGATAAATCGCCCTTACTTCAGACAAGACGAACATGCATAGCAACTCACATGATATTCAACAAAGGTGTAACAGTTGATGGCGTCCCAGAAACATGGTTACCGCTCAACAAGCAACTTATAAGAAATAAGATACATAAGCTACATATTCTTTACCACAATAGTTTTTAAGGCTATTTTCTCATGAGCTATATATTGCAAAGACAAAGAATGAAACTTTAAAGGTAGCACTCAAGTAATTTACTTTGGAATGTCAGAGAAATACCACATAGTAGGTAGGTATGGTGGACACAAATGGCATAGGTTTTGGCTCAAGGATTTGGATGCACGAGAAGTATTCCCTCTCAGTACAAGGCTTTGGCTAGCAAGGTTGTTTGAAGCAAACAAAAGTATGAACCGGTACAGCAAAACTTACATAAGAACATATTGCAAGCATTATAAGACTCTACACTGTCTTCCTTGTTGTTCAAACACTTCACCAGAAAATATCTAGACTTTAGAGAGACCAATCATGCAAACCAAATTTTAACAAGCTCTATGTTAGTTCTTCATTAATAGGTGCAAAGTACATGATGCAAGAGCTTAAACATGATCTATTTGAGCAAAACAATTGCCAAGTATCAAAATATTCAAGACACATACCATTTACCACATGAAGCATTTTCTGTTTCCAACCAAAGAACAATGAACGAAGCAGTTTCAACCTTCGCCATGAACATTAAAAGTAAAGCTAAGAACACCAGTGTTCATATGAACGAGCGGAGCGTGTCTCTCTCCAATACAAGGAATGCTAGGATCCGATTTTATTCAAACAAAAACAAAAATAAAAGCAAACAGACGCTCCAAGTAAAGCACATAAGATGTGACGGAATAAAAATATAGTTTCACTAGAGGTGTGACCTGATAAGTTGTCGATGAAGAAGGGGATGCCTTGGGCATCCCCAAGCTTAGATGCTTGAGTCTTCTTGAAATATGCAGGGATGAACCACGGGGGCATCCCCAAGCTTAGACTTTTCACTCTTCTTGATCATATTGTATCATCCTCCTCTCTTGATCCTTGAAAACTTCCTCCACACCAAACTCAAAACAAACTCATTAGAGGGTTAGTGCATAATCAAAAATTCACATATTCAGAGGTGACATAATCATTCTTAACACTTCTGGACATTGCCCAAAGCTACTGAAAGTTAATGGAACAAAGAAATCCATTCAACATAGCAAAAGAGGCAATGCGAAATAAAAGGTAGAATCTGTCAAAACAGAACAGTCCGTAAAGACGAATTTTTTAGATGCACTTAACAGGCTCAGATGAAAAAGCTCAAAACTAATGAAAGTTGCGTACGTATCTGAGGATCACGCATGTAAATTGGCAGATTTTTTTGATTCTTCTACAGAGAGATCTACTCAAATTCGTGACAGGTAGAAATCTGTTTCTGCGCAGCAATCCAAATCTAGTATCAACTTTACTATTAGAGACTTTACTTGGCACAACAATGCAATAACGTAAAGATAAGGAGAGGTTACTACAGTAGTAACAACTTCCAAGACTCAAATATAAAACAAAAGTGCAGAGGTAAAATAATGGGTTGTCTCCCATAAGCGCTTTTCTTTAACGCCTTTCAGCTAGGCGCAGAAAGTGTGAATCAAGTATTATCAAGAGATGAAGCATCAACATCATAATTTGTTCTAATAATAGAATCAAAAGGTAACTTCATTCTCTTTCTAGGGAAGTGTTCCATACCTTTCTTGAGAGGAAATTGATACTTAATGTTCCCTTCCTTCATATCAATAATAGCACCAACAGTTCGAAGAAAAGGTCTTCCCAAAATAATGGGACAAGATGCATTGCATTCAATATCCAAGACAACAAAATCAACGGGGACAAGGTTATTGTTAACCGTAATGCGAACATTATCAATCCTCCCCAAAGGTTTCTTTGTAGAATTATCAGCAAGATTAACATCCAAATAACAATTTTTCAATGGTGGCAAGTCAAGCATATTATAGAGTTTCTTAGGCATAACAGAAATACTTGCACCAAGATCACATAAAGCATTACAATCAAAATCATTGACCTTCATCTTAATGATGGGATCCCAACCATCTTCCAACTTCCTAGGAATAGAAGTTTCAAGTTTTAATTTCTCTTCTCTAGCTTTTATAAGAGCATTTGTAATATGTTTTGTAAAAGCCAAATTTATAGCACTAGCATTAGGACTTCTAGCAAGTTTTTGTAAGAACTTAATAACTTCAGAGATATGACAATCATCAAAATCTAAACCATTATGATCTACAGCAATGGGATCATTGTCCCCAATATTTTGAAAAATTTCAGCAGTTTTATCACAAACAGTTTCAGGCAGTTTTGCACGCTTTGCATTAGGAGTAGAAACATTGCCAACACCAATTATTTTACCATTGATAGTAAGAGGTTTAGCAACATGTGAAGCATCAACATTACTAGTGGTGGTAATAGTCCAAACTTTGGCTACATTATTCTCTTTAGCAATTTTTTCTTCTCTTTCCCACCTAGCATGCAATTCAGCCATCAATCTAATATTTTCATTAATTCGAACTTGGATAGCGTTTGCTATAGCAAATGAATTAATATCTTTATCTTCATTAGGCATAACTTTCAATTTTAAAAGATCAACATCAGCAGCAAGACTATCAACCTTAGAAGCAAGAATATCAATTTTACCAAGCTTTTCTTCAACAGATTTGTTAAAAGCAGTTTGTGTACTAATGAATTCTTTAAGCATGGCTTCAAGACCAGAGGGTGTACTCCTATTATTGTTGTAAGAATTACCATAACCATTACCATTATTAGAAGGATATGGCCTATAGTTGTTACTAGAATTATTCCTATAAGCATTGTTGTTGAAATTATTACTTTTAACGAAGTTCACATCAACATTTTATTCTTGAGCAACCAATGAAGCTAAAGGAACATTATTAGGATCAACAGTAGATCTACCATTCACAAGCATAGACATAATAGCATCAATCTTATCACTCAAGGAGGAGGTTTCTTCAACAGAATTTACCTTCTTACCTTGTGGAGTCCTTTCCGTGTGCCATTCAGAGTAATTGATCATCATATCATCAAGAAGCTTTGTTGCGGCGCCTAAGGTGATGGACATAAAAGTACCTCCAGCAGCTGAATCCAATAAGTTCCGCGAAGAAAAATTCAGTCCTGCATAAAAGGTTTGGATGATCATCCAAGTAGTTAGTCCATGGGTAGGGCAATTCTTTACCAAAGATTTCATTCTTTCCCATGCTTGAGCAACATGTTCATTATCCAATTGCTTAAAATTCATTATGCTACTTCTCAAAGATATAATTTTAGCAGGAGGATAATATCTACCAATGAAAGCATCTTTACATTTAGTCCATGAATCAATAATATTCTTAGGCAAAGATAGCAACCAATCTTTAGCTCTTCCTCTTAAGGAGAAAGGAAACAATTTCAGTTTTATAATGTCTCCATCTACATCCTTATACTTTTGCATTTCACAAAGTTCAACAAAATTATTAAGATGGGCAGCAGCATCATCAGAACTAACACCAGAAAATTGCTCTCTCATAACAAGGTTTAGTAAAGCAGGTTTAATTTCATAGAATTCTGCTGTAGTAGCAGGTGGAGCAAGAGGAGTGCATATAAAATCATTATTATTGGTTCTAGTGAAATCACACAACTTAGTGTTCTCAGGAGTATTCATTTTAACAGTAATAAAAATAAGTAAAGCAAACTAAATTAAGTAAAGTAAAACAAGTAACTAATTTTTTTGTGTTTTTGATATAAAGAAAGCAAACAAAACAGAAAATAAAATAAAGTAAAGCAAGATAATAACAAAGTAAAGAGATTGGATGTGAGAGACTCCCCTAGCAGCGTGTCTTGATCTCCCTGGCAACGGCGCCAGAAAAATTGCTTGATGGCGCGTGAAGCACACGTCTGTTGGGAACCCCAAGAGGAAGGTGTGATGCGTACAGCAGCAAGTTTTCCCTCAGTAAGAAACCAAGGTTGTCGAACCAGTAGGAGATGAAGGCCACGTGAAGGTTGTTGGTGAAGGAGTGTAGTGCGGCGCAACACCAGGGATTCCTGCGCCAACGTGGAACCTGCACAACACAACCAAAATACTTTGCCCCAACTTAACAGTGAGGTTGTCAATCTCACCGGCTTGCTGTAAACAAAGGATTAAACGTATGGTGTGGAGAATGATGTTTGCTTGTAGAAAACAACAGAGAACAGAGATTGCAGTAGATTGTATTTCAGATGTAAATGAATGGACCGGGGTCCACAGTTCACTAGTGGTGTCTCTCCAATAAGAAATAGCATGTTGGGTGAACAAATTACAGTTGGGCAATTGACAAATAGAGATGCATATACATATCATGATGACTACTATGAGATTTAATCAGGGCATTACGACAAAGTACATAGACCGCTATCCAGCATGCATCTATGCCTAAAAAGTCCACCTTCGGGTTAGCATCCGCACCCCTTCCAGTATTAAGTTGCAAACAACAGACAATTGCATTAAGTATGGTGCGTAATGTAATCAACACAAATATCCTTAGACAAAGCATTGATGTTTTATCCCTAGTGGCAACAAAGACATCCACAACCTTAGAACTTTCTGTCACCGTCCTGCATTCAATGGAGGCATGAACCCACTATCGAGCATAAATACTCCCTCTTGGAGTCACAAGTATCAACTTGGCCAGAGCCTCTACTAGCAACGGAGAGCATGCAAGAACATAAACAACACATATATGATAGATTGATAATCAACTTGACATAGTATTCAATATTCATCGGATCCCAACAAACACAACATGTAGCATTACAAATAGATGATCTTGATCATGATAGGCAGCTCACAAGATCTAACATGATAGCACAATGAGGAGAAGACAACCATCTAGCTACTGCTATGGACCCATAGTCCAAGGATGAACTACTCACACATCAGTCCGGAGGCGGGCATGGTGACGTAGAGCCCTCCGGTGATGATTCCCCTCTCCGACAGGGTGCCGGAGGCGATCTCCTGAATCCCCCGAGATGGGATTGGCGGCGGCGGCGTCTCTAGAACTTTTTCCGTATCATGGCTCTCAGAAATAGGGTTTTCGCGACGGAGAGTTTAAGTAGGCGGAAGGGCAGAGTCGGAGGAGGCACGGGGGCCCCACACCATAGGGCGGCGCGGGCCCCTCCTTGGCCACGCCGCCTTGTGGTGTCGCCACCTCGTGGCCCCACTTCGTATCTCCTTCGGTCTTCTGGAAAGCTCCGTGGAAAATAAGACCATGGGCGTTCGTTTCGTCCAATTCCGAGAATATTTCCTGTGTAGGATTTCTAAAATCAAAAACAGCACAAAACAGGAACTGGCGCTTCGGCATCTCGTTAATAGGTTAGTGCCGGAAAATGCATATAAATAATGTAAAGTGCGTATAAAACATGTGAGTATTGTCATAAAACTAGCATGGAACATAAGAAATTATAGATACGTTTGAGACGTATCATTGGGCCTCCGAGTGCAGAGGTTTGTAGAACAACAACAAGTTTCCCTTAAGTGAATCACCCAAGGTTTATCGAACTCCGGGAGGTAGAGGTCAAAGATATCCCTCTCTAGTAACCCTGCAATTAAGATATAAGAAATATCTTGTGTCCCCAACAGACCCAATACATTTGTCAGGTGTATAGGTGCACTAGTTCAGCGAAGAGATAGTGAAATACAAATAATATGGATGATTATAAGTGGTCATTGTAATCTGAAATAAAAATGGCAGCAAGCAAACATGTAGCAGAACTGGTTGTAAATGGTGTTTCAATGCTTAGACACAAGGCCTAGAGATCTTACTTTCACTAGTGGACACTCTCAACAATGATATCATAATTGAACACATAAATATCATCTCTTCACTATGCTACTCTGAACCACTTACCGGTTGGATAACGAACACCAATTCACCACGTAGGGCTGCAAAAGCACTCCTTAAAGTTCACGTTCCAAACCTAGGGACACCCCACTGTGTCACTTTGAGCATCCAAAGATAGTACTAACAAACACAACAATTTCATAGAGACATCCAACTCAAATTATAACTCATGATAAGTATTTCTGTAATCTTTAGCCTACACACCGTGCGCACACTGTCACCTTCACACCGTGGGGCAAGGTGCCTCTGGAGATCTGTTGGGGGGATGACCCCCGGTATGCCAAAGGCATGCCAAACCGGATGGTTTGGGCTATCAAGATACCGGTTTAAAGTTTATTCCGGGCTGTGAAGCTAAGCTTTTGGCTAACTAAATCTTTACCGGTATACCCCTCTTGGGGATACCGGATTACCGAATGAGCTAAGAAGACACCGGATTACCGGTAAGAGGTGCACTGTTGCACGTCGGCAAGACTGGTCAAAGATTCTCTCAAGAGCTAGAGGACAAGGATGAGCTAAGCAAAGTAGCTTTAAACGAAGCCCTGACGCCAAAGAGGAAGGTGACGCTAAAAGCATCCGGAGGACGTCAGCCTCCCTGATTAAAGAGATACCGGCGTCACCAGTGATTAAAGAGGCTTTGTAAAGTAGTTTGTCTAGTCAAAGATACCATTAGGGTTTCCTAGGGTTTCTTCCCCTGTAAGCCACCCTCTCCCCTATATAAGGAGAGGTGGCACACCCCATCGCGGACACATGAGACCTTGTATCCAGAAACCTGTAACCTCTTGTGATCAATGAATAGAAAGATCTGAAGGGGAGAAAGTTCTTGTGTTCTTCTTCTTCTACCTCTGGCCAAGGCCAAGTTCTTAGGAGATCCATCTGGAATCCATCCCATCCTTACCAAAACCCTCACCCGAATCCCCTAGCGCCCATTCGGCCCCATCTTAAGCCATCCTATGGCATCTGTCTGTTCACCACGACGACAGTTGGCGCCCACCGTGGGGCAAGAAGCGGCGCTTGCTGGAGTTCATATTCGGGCGGGCATCCTCAACGTCTCCGGCGAGCGGGTGGTGTCTGCGCTTGTGCAGCGCATCTACTCGCTGGACTTCATCAACGACAACGCGGGCTGCTTCGCCAACGGCGGTGTCTTCCCCAAGAACGGCCGCGTCATTGAGTTCGGCAGCCACCGCGTCTACTTTGGCACCGTCTCTGTGCGCCAGCGCCTCTCGCCGGTGCTGGTGGCGCCGGATCCGCCAAGGTGGCTTTGCGCTGGCCGCACCGCCGGCAGCGTGGAGGTGATGATGGCAGGCATGGCTGACGCTGGCAAGGAGGTTGCGGCGGAAGGCGCTGGGCAGGTGAGGTCCACGCGCGCGGCCAAACAGCCAACCGAGCGCGACCAAGGTGCTGCAAGTGCATCTGCAGCGCCACCGGAGACTCCTCTCCAAGCGGCGATGAACGTGCTGGCGACGCCCATCGCGCAGAACATCGACCCAGCAGCGGCTCAGGCGGAGCTGGAGGCCACACGCAAGAAGCTGCTCTCCGGGGGCGCAGACATCATCCGGGCGCAGCGCGAGCTGAACCTAACCCTACGTGAGTATAACGCTGCACATGGCTTTGCTTCTGTTAGCGCTCAGGCTGCTAGGATGCAGGAAAACCGGCTTAAGGCTCGCAATCTAGATCAGGATTTGCGTAAGGAAGTTCTTGCCGGCAAAAGTACCTCTGCATCCTTGAGCATTGTAGAGAAACCTAAGTACAGTAGCCCGGATAAAACCATAAAAGCTGCTAGGGCTGCTGTAGAGCTGTGTGAATCGCTTACCGGAGATGCCTTAGCAAAACAGCAAGATCGTGTTAGGGAGTTGATTGACATGATTCAGGAACAAAATGGTGAGCTTGATAGAGCAAACAAAGCTGCGGCATCAAAATCCGTGCGTTCGACAAAGAATGCCGGAAGCAAGTCCCATGGGCAGGCATCGTCCCCCCATCCGGACAGGAGAAGAGAAAAAGAAATGAATGCGCAGCAATTGACTGTGTACGATTCGGTTCTTGCCGGAAAACAACAAGCCGGGCAACACGATGCCGGTAGAAAAAGCCAAGGGGCAGATCGAGGATACGCCAGAAGAGGCTATGCCAGAAACAATCATGCCGATAGATATGAAACCGGGCAAAATTATCGAGCTGCAAGGGCAGCGTACGAAGAAGAGGAAATGCCTCCACCAAGGTACCGGCAGGCAAGGGCCGCGGTACCGGAACGTTACGATGAAGCTGATTCAACAACTGAAAGACTTACAGCCTACCGGAACCCGTTGGGGGAACGCGTAGGAGAAAGACGCCTACCGGAGCGGGATGCGAGGCACCGGCTGGATAGAGTGTATTTATCTGAGATGATCGAGGCAGAAGGTCCTCCTGGCCCAAAGTGCTTTGGTCCAAGGATCATGAAAGAGGAACCACCGGTTCGCAACTTCTAGTTGCCCCGTGACACAAAAACATATGATGGCACCACTAAGCCGGAAGATTGGCTCGCGGATTACGTGATCGCGGTGTACGTCGCTGGCGGCGGAGGAACCGTAAGTGGCAGAGGAAACCGACGCTGGGCCGTGAGAATCGTACCATCTTTCCTGGTAGGACCGGCACGTATCTGGCTAAATAACTTGCCAGCAGGAAGCATAAATGGCTGGTTGGACTTTGAGGAAGCATTTGTGAGTAACTTCAGCAGTACATACCGGAGGCCAAACAGGCCGCAGCAGCTCGCTTTGTGCGTACAGCGCCCGAATGAAACAGACCGGGATTACCTGACCCGGTGGAATTCCACAAGAAACTCCTGTGAAGGGGTGATAGAGGCGCAAGCCATTGCTTGGTTTTGCAATGGATGCCGGAGAGGTTCGTCGTTGTGGCAAAAGCTGCAGCGGAACATGACGGAAACTCTAGCAGAGATGATACGTGTGGCAGATAGCTACGCATTGGGAGACCTAATGCAACCGGCAGTGCAAGCCGATCCGGCGCAAACAAGCCAGCCACACCAAGATCAATACCGGGATAACCGACACAACAAAAGAAGGGAAGATTTTCCGGATCGAAGGTATGGCCCGCAGCAAGTAGCCGCGGTGCAGGATAATTCCGGCCCCAGCGGAAGCCAAAGGCAAAAAACCGGATCGCAGCCATGGGCGGGTCCTAAAAAACAATGGGTTGAAAAGAAGCAGTGGGGAGAGAAAAATAATTGGCAAGACAGTACAAGATACACCATGGAATCAGCAATGGAGCAACCATGCCGGTTTCACACTCCGAATCCAGCGAGGCCGGCAAACCATTTGACAAAAGACTGCTCCTGGATCAAATACTTGATGTTGAAAGGTGCGGTAAAAGATGCGCAAGCACAAGGCTGTTCTACGATACTGCCACCCTCGCAAGACATGTTGCGGCAACAACTACCACCGCCACCACCGCTTACCGGAGCCAATGCCTTACCGGTACAGCAGCACCAGCAAGTTCATCAGGTGGAAGAGGGTAATGATCAACCACCACCGCCGGCACCTTTAGGCCGGAATGTTTACAAGGACCCGCACTTGTGCTGTGTTGTGTTCGTTACTGAGCCAACCGACAGACAAAGCATGCATCGCCGTTCCATGGAAGTGAACACGGTGATGCCGGCAGTTCCAAAATACATGCTGTGGTCAGATCAGGAACTTACCTGGTCATTCAAAGATCACCCCAAGATCATGCCAAATCCGGGTGGTTATGCTCTTGTTGTGGACCCAATCATGCATGGGCCAACGACTCGAGTCAAGTTCAGCAAAGTGCTGATAGACAATGGAAGCACCATAAATATCATGTACCGGCACACCATGCATACACTGGGGATAACAGAGAACATGCTACAGCCAACTCACACAACATTCCACGGAATCGTTCCGGGCCTGTCCTGCGCGCCGGTGGGAAAAGTCCGGGTGGATGTGTCATTCGGAGGACGTGACAATTGCCGGGTTGAAAACATTATGTTCGAAGTGGTGGACCTGGACAGTCCTTACCATGCATTGCTGGGGAGACCGGCATTGGCAGCATTTATGGCCTCAACTCATACGGCGTATCTCAAGATGAAGATGTCGGCACCTCGTGGACCCTTAACTGTGGTGGGAAACTACAAAATCTCACTGGAAACTGCTTCCGCCGGATCAAATCTGGCAGAATCGCTGGTGATCGCAGAAGAAAAAAGAAGGATGCAAACTGCAGTTGCGCTGGCTCAGTCCTCACAATTGAGCTTAGCGGCAATGAGTGGCAACTTGGGCACACCGGCGTTCAAGCCGACAAAAGAAACAAAAGTCATCGTGCTGGACCCAGCTTACCCGGAGCGTACCGTTCGTATCGGTGCCGGCCTGAATGAGGCATAGGAAAGCGCGCTCGTCAGCTTCCTCCGTGAGAATCGGAATATCTTTGCTTGGTCTACTGATGACTTGGTAGGTGTTCCGAGGGAGCTGGCTGAGCACTCTTTGAATGTCCGGAAAGATGCTAAGCCGGTAAGGCAGCCCCTACGCCGGTTCGCTGAAGATAGGAGAAAAATTATTGGAGAGGAAGTGACAAAGTTGTTGGTTGCCGGTTTCATCGTGGAGGTACTTCATACTGAGTGGCTAGCCAATCCGGTGCTGGTCGAGAAGAAAAAAGAAGAGGAACCCAAAGCTCCAAAGGTGTGGCGCATGTGCATCGACTACACCAACCTGAACAAAACTTGCCCAAAGGATCCTTTCCCTTTACCCCGGATCGATCAAGTGATTGGTTCCACTGCTGGTTGTGAGTTGTTGTCTTTCCTGGATGCTTATTCCGGTTTCCACCAGATTCCCCTGAAAAAGGAAGATCAAATAAAAACTGCGTTCATTACCCCGCACGGGGCTTATTGCTATGTCACTATGCCTTTCGGTTTGCGCAACGCTGGTGCAACGTACCAGCGCTGTATGCAAAAATGCTTGTTTGATCAAATCGAAAAAAATGTGCAAGTCTATGTGGACGATGTTGTGATAAAAACTAAGGTAAAATAAACCTTGATCGATGATCTCCGGCAAACATTTGATAACTTAAGAAGATTCCGGATGAAACTCAATCCGGCAAAATGCACCTTCGGTGTCCCTGCCGGCAAACTGCTTGGTTTTCTTGTATCAAGCCGGAGCATTGAGGTTAATCCGGTAAAAATCCGGGCCATCGAAAGAATGACTATACCACAAGATCTCAAGGACGTGCAAAATTTTACCGGAAGCTTGGCATCGCTAAGCCGGTTTATAAGCAGGTTGGGAGAAAAGGCTTTGCCGCTCTATGCTTTGATGAAAAAATCTGATACCTTCGTCTGGACCCCTCAGGCAGACGCAGCATTTAGAGAGCTAAAAACGATGCTAGCCACTGCACCGGTGTTGGCTTCGCCTTTGGAAAGGGAGCCCATGCTGCTGTACATAGCGGCAACCAACCGGGTTGTGAGTGTTGTGGTTGTGGTGGAAAGAGAAGAGGAAGGAAAAACCGTGCAGAGACCGGTATACTACCTGAGCGAGGTGCTCTCCCTCTCAAAACAAAACTACCCACACTTCCAGAAAATGACCTATGGCGTGTTCATGGCCGCCACGAAGCTTAAGCATTACTTTGAGGAACACCCCATGAAGGTGGTGAGTGAGGCACCCATTTCAGATATCATGTGCAACAAAGACGCTAGCAGCAGGATTGCAAAATGGGTAATTCAGATATCACCGTACGTACCGGTATACGAAAGAAGAGATGCCATAAAATCGCAAGCCTTGGCTGATTTCCTGGTTGATTGGGCGGAAATGCAATACAAACCGCCGGAACAGAAAATAGAGTACTGGAAGATGCACTTTGATGGATCCAAACTCAAAGAGGGTCTGGGTGCCGGTGTGGTGCTCACTTCACCTAAGGGAGACCATCTCCGATATGTTTTGCAAGTGCATTTCAGGGCATCAAACAATGTCGCTGAGTACGAGGCTTTGATCCATGGGCTCAAGGTCGCAAAAGAAATCGGCGCACACCGGATCATTTGCTATGGCGATTCTGATCTTGTGGTGCAGCAGTGTTCCGGAGATTGGGACGCAAAAGATGCCAACATGGCCTCATACCGGTTTCACGTACAAAAGATTGCCGGCTTCTTCGAAGGGTGTGAGTTTCACCATGTGCCACGAGCGGAAAATGAAGCCGCGGATGCTTTGTCCAAGCTGGGCTCATCTAGACAGGAAATTCCTCCCGGAATAGCCTTGGCTCACTTAAGGGTACCATCGATCAAACCAAGTCCGGAATCAGAATCAATTTTCGTACCGGAATCGCATGTGGTGCCAATGGATATTGATGAAGGAAACCCGGGGACTGTTCCGGTAAACTCGGGGACTGCGGTCTCCATACCAGAAGAAGCAATGCTGGTGGATAGTATGGAGATAGACGTACCGGTATTTCTAGTTCGGGAAGCACCATCTTGGGTTAAACCTATTAAGGAATTCCTGACAACGGCACCTTGCCGGTTGACGAAAATGAATCAAGAAGGATCCAGCGGAGGTCCAAAGCATACACTATCATCAATGGTGAAGTATACAAAAGAAGTGTCACCGGTGTCCTTCAAAGATGTGTGGAACCGGAAGAGGGAAAAGAAATGCTTGTGGAGATTCACCACGGGGAATGTGGGCACCACGCCTCATCCAGGGCGTTGGTGGCAAAGGTGTTCCGGCATGGGTTCTACTGGCCCACTGCTTTGGAAAATGCTGAGGATTTGGTAAGAAAATGCAACGGGTGCCAAAGGTACGCCAAGCAAAATCATACCCCAGCATCCGGTTTGAAAACCATACCGTTAACTTGGCCGTTTGTTGTTTGGTGACTTGACATGGTTGGTGATGTCTACGCACGCTTCTATTCCTGTAGACAGTGTTGGGCCTCCAAGAGCAGAGGTTTGTAGAACAGCAGCAAGTTTCCCTTAAGTGAATCACCCAAGGTTTATCGAACTCAGGGAGGTAGAGGTCAAAGATATCCCTCTCAAGCAACCCTGCAATTACGATACAAGAAGTCTCTTGTGTCCCCAACACACCTAATACACTTGTCAGATGTATAGGTGCACTAGTTCGGCGAAGAGATAGTGAAATACAAGTAATATGGATGATTGTAAGTAGCAATTGCAATCTGAAATAAAGATGGCAGCAAGCAAACATGTAACATAACTTGTTGGAAACGGTGTTTCAATGCTTAGAAACAAGGCCTAGGGATCCTACTTTCACTAGTGGACACTCTCAACATTGCAATCATAATTGAATATAAATATAAGCACTTCACTATGCTATTCTGAATTACTCTCTGGCGGGATAACGAACACTAATTCACCGTGTAGGGCTGCAAAGCAAACCTTAAAGATGTATACCCGAGTACTAATAAACACCCCACGCTGTCACTGTGAGCATTCATAGGAGGTACTAACACACCACAATTTCATAGAGACATCCAACTCAAATCATAACCCAGTGAACAAGTATTCTGTGAAATATAGCCTAAGAGACCCACACGGTGCACACATTGTCACCTTTACACACGTGGGACAAGGAATCTCCGGAGATCACATAAGTAAAATCCACTTGAATAGCATAAGACATCTAGATTGCAAAGCCTATGATCACATAGATGAACAAATAAGTACTACTCTCAAACACTCTCTTGTTGGATAACAAACACCATTCATTGTGTAGGGCTACAAGAGCACACCTCAAGCCGGAGTGAACAAGCTCCATAACATCCGGAGTTCATATTAAAGTAACCTCTAGAGTGCATAATAGACAAGAGTAACATCTACATATTCATATAGATCACACCATGGAGAGAGAGATGAACCACATAGCTACAGGTAGAGCCCTTAGCCTCAGGGGAGAACTACTCCCTCCTCATCATGGGAGACAGCAGCGGCGATGAAGATGGCGGTGGTGTCGATGGAGATGGATTCCGGGGGCAATTCCCCGTCCCGGCTGCGTGCCGGAACAGAGACTTCTGTCCCCCGAACTTGGCTTCGCGATGGCGGCGGCTGCGTAACTTTTCTCGTCTCGTGGCTTATCTTTTAGGGTTTTCGCGACGAAGAGACTTTATAGGCGGAAGGGCAGCCTCGGAGGAGCCAGGGGGTGGCCTCCCCACCTGGTGGCGCGGCCAGGGCTAGGCCCGCGCCCCCCTATGGTGTGGGTCCCCCTTGGCCCCCCTCCGGCACTTCTCTGGCTCTCTGGGTCCGTCTCGGTAAAATAGAAGGTTCGGCTTTCGTTTCGTCCAATTTCGAGAATATTTCCTGTGTAGGATTTCTGAAACCAAAAACAGCAGAAAACAGGAACTGGCACTTCGGCATCTTGTTAATAGGTTAGTTCCGGAAAACGCATAAAAACATCATAAAGTATGAACAAAACATGTAGGTATTGTCATAAAACTAGCATGGAACATCAGAAATTATAGATACGTTGGAGACGTATCAAGCATTCCCAAGCTTAGTTCCTACTCGCCCTCGAGTAGGTAAACGATAAAAAGAATAATTTCTGAAGTGACATGCTACCAACATAATCTTAATCATACTATTTTAAAGCATATGAGATGAATGAAGTGACTCAAGGCAATGATCTATAGTTTGCTAACAAATAGATAACATATAGCAAAACTTTTCATGAATAGTACTTTCAAGACAAGCATCAAAAAGTCTTGCATAAGAGTTAACTCATAAAGCAATAAATTCTTAATAAGAGGTTTGAAGCAACACAAAGGAAGATTTAAGTTTCAGCAATTGCATTCAACTTCAACATGCATATCTCATGGATATTTGTCAACACAAAGTAATATGATGAGTGCAAATAAGCAAGTATGTAGGAATCAATGCACACAGTTGACACAAGTGTTTGCTTCTAAGATAGAAGGAAGTAGGTAAACTGACTCAACATAAAGTAAAAGAATGGCCCTTCGCAGAGGGAAGCATGGATTACTATTTTTGTGCTAGAGCTTTTATTTTGAAAACATAGAAACAATTTTGTCAACGGTAGTAATAATTCATATGTGTTATGCATAAGACATCCTATAAGTTGCAAGCCTCATGCATAGAATACCAATAGTGCTCGCACCTTGTCCTAATTAGCTTGGATTTACATGGATTATCATTGCATAACATATGTTTCAACCAAGTGTCACAAAGGGGTACCTCTATGCCGCCTGTACAAAGGTCCAAGGAGATAGATCGCATTTGATTTCTCGTTTTTGATAGATCTCAACTAAGGACATCCATACCGGGACAACATAGAAAACAGATAATGGACTCCTCTTTAATGCATAAGCATTCAACAACAGATAATATTCTCATAAGAGATTGAGGATTAGTGTCCAAACTGAAACTTCCACCATGATACATGGCTTCGGTTAGCGGCCCAATGTTCTTCTCTAACAATATGCATACTCAAACCATTTGATCATGATAAATTGCCCTTACTCCAGACAAGACGAACATGCATAGCAACTCACATGATATTCAACAAAGGTGTAATAGTTGATGGCGTCCCCAGAAACATAGTTACCGCTCAACAAGCAACTTATAAGAAATAAGATACATAGCAACATATTCTTTACCACAATAGTTTTTAAGGCTATTTTCCCATGAGCTATATATTGCAAAGACAAGGAATGAAATTTTAAAGGTAGCACTCAAGTAATTTACTTTGGAATGGCAGAGAAATACCACATAGTAGGTAGGTATGGTGGACACAAATGGCATAGGTTTTGGCTCAAGGTTTTGGATGCACGAGAAGTATTCCCTCTCAGTACAAGGCTTTGGCTAGCAAGGTTGTTTGAAGCAATCACAAGCATGAACCGGTACAACAAAACTTACATAAGAACATATTGCAAGCATTATAAGACTCTACACTGTCTTCCTTGTTGTTCAAACACTTCACCAGAAAATATCTAGACTTTTGAGAGACCAATCATGCAAACCAAATTTCAACAAGCTCTATGGTAGTTCTTCATTAATAGGTGCAAAGTACATGATGCAAGAGCTTAAACATGATCTATTGAGCAAAACAATTGCCAAGTATCGAATTATTCAAGACCATATACCAATTACCACATGAAGCATTTCCTGTTTCCAACAAAATAGCAATAAATGCAGCAGCTTTTAACTTTCGCCATGAACATTAAAAGTAAAACTAAGAACACAAGTGTTCAAATGAAAAAGCGGAGCGTGTCTCTCTCCCACATAAGCATGAATTTATTCAGAGAATGAAAATAACAAAACGAAAATAAAAGCACACAGACGCTCCAAGTAAAGTACATAAGATGTGATTGAATAAAAATATAGTTTCACTAGAGGTGACCTGATAAGTTGTCGATGAAGAAGGGGATGCCTTGGGCATCCCCAAGCTTAGATGCTTGAGTCTTCTTGAAATATGCAGGGATGAACCACGGGGGCATCCCCAAGCTTAGAATTTTCACTCTTCTTGATCATAGTATATCATCCTCCTCTCTTGACCCTTGAAAACTTCCTCCACACCAAACTCAAAGCAAACTCATTAGAGGGTTAGTGCATAATCAAAAATTCACATGTTCAGAGGGGACACAATCATTCTTAACACTTCTGGACATTACCCAAAGCTACTGAAAGTTAATGGAACAAAGAAATCCACTCAACACAGTAAAAGAGGCAATGCGAAATAAAAGGCAGAATCTTCAAAACAGAACAGTCCGTAAAGACGAATTTTTTAGAGGCACTTAACAGGCTTAGATAAAAAAGCTCAAAACTAATGAAAGTTGCGTACATATCTGAGGATCACGCATGTAAATTGGCAGATTTTTTTTATTCTTCTACAGAGAGATCTACTCAAATTCGTGACAGGTAGAAATCTGTTTCTGCGCAGCAATCCAAATCTAGTATCAACTTTACTATTAGAGACTTTACTTGGCACAACAATATGATAAGGAGAGGTTGCTACAGTAGTAACAACTTCCAAGACACAACAAAACAGTAGTAAAATAAAACATGAGTTATCTCCCAAGAAGTGCTTTCTTTATAGCCATTAAGATGGGCTCAGTAATTTTAATGATGCTCTCGCAAGAAATAAGAGTTGAAGCAAAAGAGAGCATCAAAAGCAAATAAGAAACACTTTTAAGTCTAACCCACTTCCTATGAAAAGGAATCTTGTAAATAAACAAGTCATGTAAGCATAATGCAACAATCATAGAAAGGCAACACAAGCGCAACTTCAAGATTCTCAACATAAAGAGGGGAAACTTAATATTATTAAGATGCATATAACCATGTTTCCCTCTCTCATAATAACTTTCAGTAGCATCATGAACAAACTCAAAAATATAACTATCACATGAAACATTCTTATCATGAGCTACATGCATAAAATTATTACTCTCCACATAAGCATGGTCATTACTATTAATTGTAGTGGGAGCAAATTCAATAAAATAGCTATCATTATTATTCTCATCACCATAATCATCATATATAGGAGGCATATTATAATCATAATTAATTTTCTCCTCAATAGTGGGTGGACTGAAAATATCATATTCATCATTGTAATCATCATATATAGGAGGTAAAGTATCATCAAAGTAAATTTTCTCCTCCATGCTTGGGGACTAAAAATATCATGCTCCTCAAAACCAGCTTCCCCAAGCTTAGAATTTTCCATAGCATTAGCAACAATGGTGTTCAAAGCATTCATACTAATAACATTCCCATTAGCATGCATATAAATTTCCATGGGTTTTTTAATTCTCTCTTCAAACACATCATGTCCTAATTCAAGATAAAGTTCATAAAGATCTCTCATTTTGTTGTTTTTTTCCATTAAGCCTAACTAGTGAAAACAAAAAAACAAAAAGATATAATTGCAGGATCTAAGGGAAATATCTTCGAGCACTCACACACCGGCAACAGTGCTAGGAAATAGCTTAGTAGTCGGAGGATGTGAATACCTTTTACCTTACCTCCCCGGTAACGGCGCCAGAAAATAGCTTGATGTCTACGCACGCTTCTATTCCTGTAGACAGTGTTGGGCCTCCAAGAGCAGAGGTTTGTAGAACAGCAGCAAGTTTCCCTTAAGTGAATCACCCAAGGTTTATCGAACTCAGGGAGGTAGAGGTCAAAGATATCCCTCTCAAGCAACCCTGCAATTACGATACAAGAAGTCTCTTGTGTCCCCAACACACCTAATACACTTGTCAGATGTATAGGTGCACTAGTTCGGCGAAGAGATAGTGAAATACAAGTAATATGGATGATTGTAAGTAACAATTGCAATCTGAAATAAAGATGGCAGCAAGCAAACATATAACAGAACTTGTTGGAAACGGTGTTTCAATGCTTAGAAACAAGGCCTAGGGATCCTACTTTCACTAGTGGACACTCTCAACATTGCAATCATAATTGAATATAAATATAAGCACTTCACTATGCTATTCTGAATTACTCTCTGGCGGGATAACGAACACTAATTCACCGTGTAGGGCTGCAAAGCAAACCTTAAAGATGTATTCCCGAGTACTAATAAACACCCCACGCTGTCACTGTGAGCATTCATAGGAGGTACTAACACACCACAATTTCATAGAGACATCCAACTCAAATCATAACCCAGTGAACAAGTATTCTGTGAAATATAGCCTAAGAGACCCACACGGTGCACACACTGTCACCTTTACACACGTGGGACAAGGAATCTCCGGAGATCACATAAGTAAAATCCACTTGAATAGCATAAGACATCTAGATTGCAAAGCCTATGATCACATAGATGAACAAATAAGTACTACTCTCAAACACTCTCTTGTTGGATAACAAACACCATTCATTTTGTAGGGCTACAAGAGCACACCTCAAGCCAGAGTGAACAAGCTCCACAACATCCGGAGTTCATATTAAAGTAACCTCTAGAGTGCATAATAGACAAGAGTAACATCTACATATTCATATAGATCACACCATGGGAGAGAGAGATGAACCACATAGCTACCGGTAGAGCCCTTAGCCTCGGGGGAGAACTACTCCCTCCTCATCATGGGAGACAGCAGCGGCGATGAAGATGGCGGTGGTGTCAATGGAGATGGATTCCGGGGGCAATTCCCCGTCCCCGCGGCGTGCCGGAACAGAGACTTCTGTCCCCCGAACTTGGCTTTGCGATGGCGGCGGCTGCGTAACTCTTGTCACGTCTCGTGGCTTATCTTTTAGGGTTTTCACGACGGAGAGGCTTTATAGGCGGAAGGGCAGCCTCGGAGGAGCCAGGGGGTGGCCTCCCCACCTGGTGGCGCGGCCAGGGCTGGGCCCGCGCCCCCCTATGGTGTGGGGCCCCCTTGCCCCCCCTCCGGCACTTCTCTGGCTCTCTGGGTCCGTCTCGGTAAAATAGAAGGTTCGGCTTTCGTTTCGTCCAATTCCGAGAATATTTCCTGTGTAGGATTTCTGAAACCAAAAACAGCAGAAAACAGGAACTGGCACTTCGGCATCTTGTTAATAGGTTAGTTCCGGAAAACGCATAAAAACATCATAAAGTATGAACAAAACATGTAGGTATTATCATAAAACTAGCATGGAACATCAGAAATTATAGATACGTTGGAGACGTATCAGTTGGCCCATTCAAAACTGCAAGGGGAAGCATGACCCACATCTTGGTAATGGTGGATAAGTTCACCAAGTGGTTGGAGGTAAAACCTATCGCAAAGTGTGATGGGCATACGGCGGTGAAATTCCTAAAGGATGTTATCATGCGGTGTGGATACCTGCATAGCATCATCACTGATAATGGCTAAAACTTTTCCCAAGGTGAATTCAAACGATTCTGTGAGGATAACAACATCCGGTTGGATTTGTGCTCAGTGGCACACCCGCAAGGTAATGGCCAAGTGGAAAGAACAAATGCGCTGGTGCTTTCCGGTATAAAACCAAGGCTCATTGAACCACTCGAAAAGACACCGGGATGTTGGCTTGATGAGTTGCCATCAGTATTGTGGAGCATAAGAACGACTCCAAACCGGTCTACCGGATACACTCCATTCTTCATGGTTTACGGGGCAGAGGCCGTCATACCAACTGATATCATCCATGATTCACCAAGGGTACAACTCTATACCGAAGAAGAGGTAAAAGAGGCCCGAGAAAACGATGTGGACTTGCTAGAAGAAGCAAGAGAACTGGCTTTGGCAAGAACATCCATTTACTAGCAAAACCTCAGGCGCTACCATAGCCGGAAGGTTAACCCGAGGGTGTTCCGGGAAGGAGATCTGGAGTTACGCCTAGTGCAGCGCACTGAGGGACGCCACAAACTTTCACCTCCATGGGAAGGACCATTCATTGTGAGCAAGGCTCTGCACAATGATGCCTATTACTTGATCGATGCACAGGAATCAAAGAAGGGAAAGGCGGATGATACGTCTCCGACGTATCGATAATTTCTTATGTTCCATGCCACATTATTGATGTTATCTACATGTTTTATGCACACTTTATGTCATATTCGTGCATTTTCTGGAACTAACCTATTAACAAGATGCCGAAGTGCCAGTTGCTGTTTTCTGCTGTTTTTGGTTTCAGAAATCCTAGTAACGAAATATTCTCGGAATTGGACGAAATCAACGCCCAGGGTCCTATTTTGCCACGAAGCTTCCATAAGTCCGAAGAGGAGACGAAGAGGGGCCACGAGGGGGCCACACCCTAGGGCGGCGCGGCCCCCCCTTGGCCGCGCGGCCCTGTGGTGTGGGGCCCTCGTGCCGCCTCCTGACTTGCCCTTCCGCCTACTTAAAGCCTCCGTCGCGAAACCCCCAGTACCGAGAGCCACGATACGGAAAACCTTACTGAGACGCCGCCGCCGATCCCATCTCGGGGGATCCAGGAGATCGCCTCCGGCACCCTGCCGGAGAGGGGAATCATCTCCCGGAGGACTCTACGCCGCCATGGTCGCCTCCGGAGTGATGTGTGAGTAGTCTACCCCTGGACTATGGGTCCATAGCAGTAGCTAGATGGTTGTCTTCTCCCCATTGTGCTATCATTGTCGGATCTTGTGAGCTGCTTAACATGATCAAGATCATCTATCTGTAATTCTATATGTTGCGTTTGTTGGGATCCGATGAATAGAGAATACTTGTTATGTTGATTATCAAAGTTATGTCTATGTGTTGTTTATGATCTTGCATGCTCTCCGTTACTAGTAGATGCTCTGGCCAAGTAGATGCTTGTAACTCCAAGAGGGAGTATTTATGCTCGATAGTGGGTTCATGCCTGCATTGACACAGGACAGGTGATGAGAAAGTTCTAAGGTTGTGTTGTGATGTTGCCACTAGGGATAAAACATTGATGCTATGTCTAAGGATGTAGTTGTTGATTACATTACGCACCATACTTGATGCAATTGTCTGTTGCTTTGCAACTTAATACTGGAGGGGGTTCGGATGATAACCTGAAGGTGGACTTTTTAGGCATAGATGCAGTTGGATGGCGGTCTATGTACTTTGTCGTAATGCCCAATTAAATCTCACTATACTCATCATGATATGTATGTGCATGGTCATGCCCTCTTTATTTGTCAATTGCCCAACTGTAATTTGTTCACCCAACATGCTGTTTATCTTATGGGAGAGACACCTCTAGTGAACTGTGGACCCCGGTCCAATTCTCTTTACTGAAATACAATCTACTGCAATACATGTTCTACTGTTTTCTTCAAACAATCATCCTTCCACACAATACGGTTAATCCTTTGTTACAGCAAGCCGGTGAGATTGACAACCTCACTGTTTCGTTGGGGCAAAGTACTTTGGTTGTGTTGTGCAGGTTCCACGTTGGCGCCGGAATCTCTGGTGTTGCGCCGCACTACATCCCGCCGCCATCAACCTTCAACGTGCTTCTTGGCTCCTCCTGGTTCGATAAACCTTGGTTTCTTTCTGAGGGAAGACTTGCTGCTGTGCGCATCATACCTTCCTCTTGGGGTTCCCAACGAACGTGTGAGTTACACGCCATCAAGCTCTTTTTCTGGCGCCGTTGCCGGGGAGATCAAGACACGCTGCAAGGGGAGTCTCCACTTCTCAATCTCTTTACTTTGTTTTTGTCTTGCTTAGTTTTATTTACTACTTTATTTGCTGCACTAAATCAAAATACAAAAAAAATTAGTTGCTAGTTTTACTTTATTTGCTATCTTGTTTGCTATATCAAAAACACAAAAAAATTAGTTACTTGCATTTACTATATCTAGTTTGCTTTATTTACTGTTGCTAAAATGGCCAACCCTGAAAATACTAAGTTGTGTGACTTCACAACCACAAATAATAATGATTTCTTATGCACACCTATTGCTCCACCTGCTACTACAGCAGAATTCTTTGAAATTAAACCTGCTTCTTGAATCTTGTTATGCGAGAGCAATTTTCTGGTGTTAGTTCTGATGATGCTGCTGCCCATCTCAATAATTTTGTTGAACTATGTGAAATGCAAAAATATAAAGATGTAGATGGTGACATTATAAAATTAAAATTGTTCCCTTTCTCATTAAGAGGAAGAGCTAAAGATTGGTTGCTATCTCTGCCTAAGAATAGTATTGATTCATGGACTAAATGCAAGGATGCTTTTATTGGTAGATATTATCCCCCTACTAAAATTATATCTTTGAGGAGTAGCATAATGAATTTTAAACAATTAGATACTGAACATGTTGCTCAAGCTTGGGAAAGAATGAAATCTCTGGTTAAAAATTGCCCAACCCATGGACTGACTACTTGGATGATCATCCAAACCTTCTATGCAGGACTAAATTTTTCTTCGCGGAATTTATTGGATTCAACTGCTGGAGGTACCTTTATGTCCATCACTCTTGGTGAAGCAACAAAGCTTCTTGATAATATGATGATCAATTACTCTGAATGGCACACGGAAAGAGCTCCACAAGGTAAGAAGGTAAATTCTGTCGAAGAAACCTCTTCCTTGAGTGATAAGATTGATGCTATTATGTCTATGCTTGTGAATGATAGGACTAATATTGATCCTAATAATGTTCCGTTAGCTTCATTGGTTGCACAAGAAGAACATGTTGATGTAAACTTCATTAAAAATAATAATTTCAACAACAATGCTTACCGGAACAATTCTAGTAACAACTATAGGCCATATCCTTATAATAAGGGCAACGGCTATGGTAATTCTTATGGGAATTCTTACAATAATAATAGGAACACACCCCCTGGACTTGAAGCCATGCTTAAAGAATTTATTAGTGCACAAACTGCTTTTAACAAATCTGTTGAAGAAAAGCTTGGGAAAATTGATATACTTGCTTCTAAAGTTGATAGTCTTGCTGCTGATGTTGATCTTTTGAAATCGAAAGTTTTGCCTAATGAAAATCATCATAATAAAATTGTTACTACAGCAAATGCCATCCAAGTTAGAATTAATGAGAATATAAGATTAATGGCTGAATTGCGTGCTAGGTGGGATAGAGAAGAAAATGAAAAACTAGCTAAAGAGAAGAATGTAGCTAAAGTTTGGACTATTACCACCACTAGTAATGCTAATGCTACACATGTTGCTGCACCTTCTACTAATAATAATAAAAGAATTGGTGTTAGCAATGTTTCCACTTCTAATGCAAAGCGCGAGAAACTGCCTGAAATCGCTAAAATCGCTAAAATCGCCTGTGATAAAACTGCTGAATTTTTTTCCAACATTGGGGATGATGATCCCATTGCTTTAGATTATAATGGTTTGAATTTTGATGATTGCCACATCTCTGAAGTTATAAAGTTCTTGCAAAAACTTGCTAAAATTCCTAATGCTAGTGCTATAAATTTGGCTTTCACGCAACATATTACAAATGCTCTCATAAAAGCTAGAGAAGAGAAACTAGAGCGCGAAGCCTCTATTCCTAGAAAGCTAGAGGATGGTTGGGAGCCCATCATTAAGATGAAGGTTAAAGATTTTGATTGTAATGCTTTATGTGATCTTGGTGCAAGTATTTCTGTTATGCCTAAGAAAATTTATAATATGCTTGACTTGCCACCACTGAAAAATTGTTATTTGGATGTTAATCTTGCTGATCATTCTACAAAGAAACCTTTGGGGAAAGTTGATAATGTTCGCATTACCGTTAACAATAACCTTGTCCCCGTTGATTTTGTTGTCTTGGATATTGAATGCAATGCATCTTGTCCCATTATATTGGGAAGACCTTTTCTTCGAACTGTTGGTGCTATCATTGATATGAACGAAGGTAATATAAAATATCAATTTCCTCTCAAGAAAGGTATGGAACACTTCCCTAGAAAGAGAATGAAGTTACCTTTTGATTCTATTATGAGAACAAATTATGATGTTGACACTTCGTCTCTTGATAATACTTGATACACACTTTCTGCGCCTAGCTGAAAGGCGTTAAAGAAAAGCGCTTGTGGGAGACAACCCATGTTTTTACCTACAGTACTTTGTTTTTATTTTGTATCTTGGAAGTTGTTTACTACTGTAGCAACCTCTCCTTATCTTAATTTAGTGTTTTGTTGTGCCAAGTAAAGTCGTTGATAGAAAAGTAAGTACTAGATTTGGATTACTGCGCAGAAACAGATTTCTTTGCTGTCACGAATCTGGGTCTACCTCCCTGTAGGTAGCTCAGAAAATTAAGCCAATTTACGTGCATGATCCACAGATATGTACGCAACTTTCATTCAATTTGAGCATTTTCATTTGAGCAAGTCTGGTGCCTCGATAAAATTCGTCAATACGAACTGTTCTGTTTTTGATAGATTCTGCCTTTTATTTCGCATTGCCTCTTTTGCTATGTTGGATGAATTTCTTTGATCCACTAATGTCCAGTAGCTTTATGCAATGTCCAGAAGTGTTAATAATGATTGTGTCACCTCTGAATATGTTAATTTTTACTGTCGCTAACCCTCTAATGAGTTGTTCTAAGTTTGGTGTGGAGGAAGTTTTCAAGGATCAAGAGAGGAGTATGATGCAACATGATCAAGGAGAGTGAAAGATCTAAGCTTGGGGATGCCCCGGTGGTTCACCCCTGCATATATCAAGAAGACTCAAGCGTCTAAGCTTGGGGATGCCCAAGGCATCCCCTTCTTCATCGACAACATTATCAGGTTCCTCCCCTGAAACTATATTTTTATTCCATCACATCTTATGTGCTTTGCTTGGAGCGTCGGTTTGTTTTTGTTTTTTGTTTTGTTTGAATAAAATGGATCCTAGCATTCACCTTGTGGGAGAGAGACACGCTCCGCTGTAGCATATGGACAAGTATGTCCTTAGGCTTTACTCATAGTATTCATGGCGAAGTTTCTTCTTCGTTAAATTGTTATATGGTTGGAATTGGAAAATGATACATGTAGTAATTGCTATTAATGTCTTGGGTAATGTGATACTTGGCAATTGTTGTGCTCATGTTTAAGCTCTTGCATCATATGCTTTGCACCCATTAATGAAGAAATACATAGAGCATGCTAAAATTTGGTTTGCATATTTGGTTTCTCTAAGGTCTAGATAATTTCTAGTATTGAGTTTGAACAACAAGGAAGACGGTGTAGAGTCTTATAATGTTTACAATATGTCTTTTATGTGAGTTTTGCTGCACCAGTTCATCCTTGTGTTTGTTTCAAATAAGCCTTGCTAGCCTAAACCTTGTATCGATAGGGAATACTTCTCATGCATCCAAAATACTTGAGCCAACCACTATGCCATTTGTGTCCACCATACCTACCTACTACATGGTATTTCTCCGCCATTCCAAAGTAAATTGCTTGAGTGCTACCTTTAAAATTCCATCATTCACCTTTGCAATATATAGCTCATGGGACAAATAGCTTAAAAACTATTGTGGTATTGAATATGTAATTATGCACTTTATCTCTTATTAAGTTGCTTGTTGTGCGATAACCATGTTTCTGGGGACGCCATCAACTATTCTTTGTTGAATATCATGTGAGTTGCTATGCATGTCCGTCTTGTCTGAAGTAAGAGAGATCTACCACCTTAATGGTTGGAGCATACATATTGTTAGAGAAGAACATTGGGCCGCTAACTAAAGCCATGATTCATGGTGGAAGTTTCAGTTTTGGACAAATATCCTCAATCTCATATGAGAAAATTATTAATTGTTGTTACATGCTTATGCATAAAAGAGGAGTCCATTATCTGTTGTCTATGTTGTCCCGGTATGGATGTCTAAGTTGAGAATAATCAAAAGCGAGAAATCCAAAATGCGAGCTTTCTCCTTAGACCTTTGTACAGGCGGCATGGAGGTACCCCATTGTGACACTTGGTTAAAACATGTGTATTGTGATGATCCGGTAGTCCAAGCTAATTAGGACAAGGTGCGGGCACTATTAGTATACTATGCATGAGGCTTGCAACTTGTAAGATATAATTTACATGATACATATGCTTTATTACTACCGTTGACAAAATTGTTTCATGTTTTCAAAATCAAAGCTCTAGCACAAATATAGCAATCGATGCTTTTCCTCTATGAGGACCATTCTTTTACTTTCAATGTTGAGTCAGTTCACCTATTTCTCTCCACCTCAAGAAGCAAACACTTGTGTGAACTGTGCATTGATTCCTACATACTTGCATATTGCACTTATTATATTACTCTATGTTGACAATATCCATGAGATACACATGTTACAAGTTGAAAGCAACCGCTGAAACTTAATCTTCCTTTATGTTGCTTCAATGCCTTTACTATAATTTATTGCTTTATGAGTTAACTCTTATGCAAGACTTATTGATGCTTGTCTTGAAGTGCTATTCATGAAAAGTCTTTGCTTTATGATTCACTTGTTTACTCATGTCATATACATTGTTTTGATCGCTGCATTCACTACATATGCTTTACAAATAGTATGATCAAGGTTATGATGGCATGTCACTCCGTAAAATTATACGTGTTATCGTTTTACCTGCTCGGGACGAGCAGAACTAAGCTTGGGGATGCTGATACGTCTCCGACGTATCGATAATTTCTTATGTTCCATGCCACATTATTGATGTTATCTACATGTTTTATGCACACTTTATGTCATATTCGTGCATTTTCTGGAACTAACCTATTAACAAGATGCCGAAGTGCCAGTTGCTGTTTTCTGCTGTTTTTGGTTTCAGAAATCCTAGTGACGAATTATTCTCGGAATTGGACGAAATCAATGCCCAGGGTCCTATTTTGCCACGAAGCTTCCAGAAGTCCGAAGAGGAGACGAAGAGGGGCCACGAGGGGGCCACACCCTAGGGCGGCGCGGCCCCCCCTTGGCCGCGCGGCCCTGTGGTGTGGGGCCCTCGTGCCGCCTCCTGACTTGCCCTTCCGCCTACTTAAAGCCTCCGTCGCGAAACCCCAGCATCGAGAGCCACGATACGGAAAACCTTACCGAGACGCCGCCGCCGCCGATCCCATCTCGGGGGATCCAGGAGATCGCCTCCGGCACCCTGCCGGAGAGGGGAATCATCTCCCGGAGGACTCTACGCCGCCATGGTCGCCTCCGGAGTGATGTGTGAGTAGTCTACCCCTGGACTATGGGTCCATAGCAGTAGCTAGATGGTTGTCTTCTCCCCATTGTGCTATCATTGTCGGATCTTGTGAGCTGCTTAACATGATCAAGATCATCTATCTGTAATTCTATATGTTGCGTTTGTTGGGATCCGATGAATAGAGAATACTTGTTATGTTGATTATCAAAGTTATGTCTATGTGTTGTTTATGATCTTGCATGCTCTCCGTTACTAGTAGATGCTCTGGCCAAGTAGATGCTTGTAACTCCAAGAGGGAGTATTTATGCTCGATAGTGGGTTCATGCCTGCATTGACACCGGGACAAGGATGTGAGAAAGTTCTAAGGTTGTGTTGTGCTGTTGCCACTAGGGATAAAACATTGATGCTATGTCTAAGGATGTAGTTGTTGATTACATTACGCACCATACTTAATGCAATTGTCTGTTGCTTTGCAACTTAATACTGGAGGGGGTTCGGATGATAACCTGAAGGCGGACTTTTTAGGCATAGATGCAGTTGGATGGCGGTCTATGTACTTTGTCGTAATGCCCAATTAAATCTCACTATACTCATCATGATATGTATGTGCATGGTCATGCCCTCTTTATTTGTCAATTGCCCAACTGTAATTTGTTCACCCAACATGCTGTTTATCTTATGGGAGAGACACCTCTAGTGAACTGTGGACCCCGGTCCAATTCTCTTTACTGAAATACACCCATCTGCAATACCTGTTCTCAAGTTTTCTGCAAACAATCATCTTCCACACAATACGGTTAATCCTTTGTTACAGCAAGCCGGTGAGATTGACAACCTCCTAGCACATTTCGTTGGGGCAAAGTACTTTGGTTGTGTTGTGCAGGTTCCACGTTGGCGCCGGAATCTCTGGTGTTGCGCCGCACTACATCCCGCCGCCATCAACCTTCAACGTGCTTCTTGGCTCCTCCTGGTTCGATAAACCTTGGTTTCTTTCTGAGGGAAAACTTGCTGCTGTGCGCATCATACCTTCCTCTTGGGGTTCCCAACGAACGTGTGAGTTACACGCCATCAGCGGACAAGTCCGGAGATGAGATCAAGCGTCCGTGGAACATAGCTCTATTGCGTCCTTTCTACTCCTGAAGTGGTGGTGTAAGAAGTTCCTTTTTTGTACCTTATTTGCTATGAATAAAAGATGTCGGAACCTCGAATGAATCTCGGGGACTACCCCTACTGAAATTGCATGCAATATGTTTATTTTTTCAGTCTACCGGTTGCTTGTTGAACATTTTTTCTTTCCGGTTTAGTAACGTGCTAAACCTACCGGAGTCTTCGACTCTGCTGCTGTCCGCAACCCGGCTTCATGGCAAACAAGATAAACCGGTAGGAATTAAGCACGTGAACCACGAAAAGGGGGACTGGGAACGGACAATCCGGAAAATTTAACTAACCCCGGTTATACCGGTTTTTTGTGAAAATTTCGAGTTATTTCTAAGTTCAAGAAAGTGTTCGCTTGGCAAAAGAACTTTGTGACTCATACGCCAAAACACCCAAAAGAGGTAGGCAGAGCCAAAGCAAAAGAACCAAGTGTGCATCGGATTGGATGCGGAAACAATTCCGGAATCTTCGCAGTGCAAGATAAAAGCAAACAATGAGTAAAATGCTAAGATAGCATGCAAACGTAACTAGATAAGTTACCGGTATAACATACCGGCATGAACTGTTGTAGCACAGCCAAAAGAACGGCAAAGTATTATCTTACATCATAAACCCCGGTATACCGGGGTAGAATTTAACAAGCATTGTTTTTGAGACAACCAGGTGTGGCAAATGCATAACGAGAGATATCTAGACAGCAGGGGGCTGAGCGCCGGCACCAGGAGCTTTCAGAGGGACCTTGCCTTCTTCCGGAGGGACCTCGCCTTCACCGGCTTCTTCATCCTCCTCGTCCTCAACTTCTTCCTCGTCGTCAGAAAGTGCATCTTTGACGTCGGGAGAAGGAGGGATGAAGGTGCGGGTGCTGACGCATTCTGCGATCCGGTAGGCGCGATCCTGCCGCTTGGCGGTCAAGGCTGGGTCCTTATCCGTGGGCGCGTCACCGCGGAGGCTGTGGAAGGCGTCCAGATCCAGATCTTCATACCAAGAGCAGGCAACGCGTAGCGCTGCATCTGCTCCGGCACGAGCCGCGGAGCACTTCCATTCTCGGATTCTCCGGCATGCGTCCCTGAGACGGTCAGAGATAAGCGTCACGTTCACCGGCACGGCTTCCTCAGGCCACAGCTCCTTAAAGATTTCCATGGCGCGATCCGGAAGATCAACCAGGTGCCGGTCCACGGCGCGCATATGCTGGATCCGGGCGGAGAGCGCGACCAAGTGGTCATAAGGATCCCAGGGCGCATCCGGGTTGGTCATTTCTTGTTCTGCCCTGTGTTCCGCCACCTTGTTATGAGCATGCGCCTAGGAATCCGGAAAGAGCCCTGCAAGAAAAGAGAGGAAAGATAAGGGCATGCTACCGGAAAATATAAGCTTATCAGCGAAAGAAGGGAAAGAAAAAAAGGCTTACTGAGGGCAAGCGCGTCGGTCTGCACAACCAACCGGTCGTACTCCTTTTGCTCCGAGTTTAGGAGGGCGATCCGGTCTTGGGCCGCTTTCCGCGCCACGGTCTCCTCCTCCATCTCAGCCTGCATCACCGCAGTGTTGTTGGTATACTCCTTCAAGGACTCGTCCAGCTTGGCCTCAGCGGCAGCCTTGGCCTCCTCTAGCTCACGGGCATGCCGGAGCTCATCCTGTGTGAGCTTCTCCTGCAGCTCACCTACAAGGCTCTTAACCTTGTGGTGTTCCGCGGCAAGCTGCTCCTTTTCAGCTGGAATCCGGAAAAGAAATGTTAACAGGAACGTAACCGGTAGGATGCAGAGTGGCAAATCAACCGGAAAAGAAATAGTACCTTGCAGCACGGCGAGCTGAGCCTTGAGGGCCTCGATGGAGGCTTCCGGAACAGCTGGTGTGCAAAGAGTTTATAAGTACTAAAAGAAAAGCAAACGGTAAAAAGAAGCCGGAGGCGCGGAAACCAACCTTGGCACTTGCTGTGAGCCTCAGCAAGGTCCCGGTGCTCCCACAAAAGCTCCTCAAAGAGGCGCTTCCGGGCGTCCGCCGTGCTCTGTTCAAGTAAAACATGACGGTAAGAAGATGCCGGTTTTTTGTGTTTCTAAGAGAGTTTCGCGCTAAGAGCTGCGCTCTCAACCTGAAACTCGGGGACTGGGAAGATATACATAATCTTGAAAGAGTGAGAACCGGCATGGATTTAAAGAACTTTGAAGTTTTGTGCAACTTACCACCACATTATTGGTAGCGTCGTGCCACGCGTTATCAAACTCCTTGACCGCGCGCCGCAGTCAGCTAAAATGTTGCCCGGTGCTTCGAGGGCCCGCGGGATCAATTGCCGGCATCTTGTCCTTCCCCAGGCCGCGCGTCGCTGGGGACAGATCCGCTTGATTCCACTTCTCAGCGTAATATGGTTTGCTCCCGGATTGACAATCCGGTTGGTTTCAATATGGTTTGCTCCCGGATTGAACCCCCAGTTGGTCCTCGTTGGCGTCTCCGGGTTGTAGGCCGGCATATTGATAAAATCTGCGGCGCCCTTGTTCCTCACGTAGAAGAAGGTCTCTTGCCACGGCCGGCATGAGTCGAGACCAGAAAACTTGAAGAAAGTGCTTCCTTGGCGGGAGCCCACGATGCAGGATCCGCATCGTACCGGAGGTTTAGGCTTGGGAATGTCTTTGCCTTGGACCGAATTGATCTGAAGGCTAAAGAAGCGAGCAAAGGATTCTTTTGTGGGAAGGAGGCCAATGTAGCCCTCCATGAAAGAAACATAGCAGGAGAGGTAGAAGATGGCATTGCCATGAAGATGGTGGGGTTGGAGTTGATAGAAATCAAGGAACTCGCGGAAAAAGTCGAAGGCCGGAAGGCCGAAGCCGCGCTCGAAATGAGAAACAAATACCACAAACTCTCCGGCTTCGGGTACGGGTTCCAGCTCGTCGCGTGGAATCCGGCAAGATACCTGTGCCGGTATCCTCCGGGAGCGGTACAGCCAGTCGATGTCCTCTTGCACCACATCTGAGCCTTTCCAGGCTCCGCGGGTGATTGCGGATAGGTCCACTCCGGAACCTTGGCCGGAGCTGCTAGCTTCCTGACCTCTTCCGGAACCGGCCGCGGGAGCGGATGACGAGGTTTCCATCTGGGCTAGTTCAGCCGAAAGACCGTCGGAAGATTCGCTGTGGTGGCTGCTGGCAGCTGGTTCGGAGAGATACTCCTCGCTAGACATGCAAGTCAAAAGATACCGAAATCTACCTAAAATCAGGTTTCCCCAGATCTAGCCTCGCGCGAAGATCTACGAGTAAGAGAAAAACCACGGGAAAAAGAGAAGGTAAATCCCCGACCGGCCAAGAACAAGAAGGCAAAAAAGGAGAGAGCAAAGAGGCATTGGGGCTAACCTGAGGCGGCGCAAGACGCTGAGGACGACGGTCGCCGGAGATGCGGCGGACTCACAGTCGCCGACGAGGTCTGGCGAGGAAGAAGAGCGGAGGTCGCTGGGGAGCGCCCAACGCAGCAACAGCGGAGGCGCTGCAGAGGGTCTCTGCGGGGCGGAGCTCGGTGAAACAGCTGAGGAAGATCGCCGGAGGAAAACACTCTGACGACGAACGGCAGCGGCGAAAGCGCAACGGGCAGAGAGCTCAGAGCGCGTGAAGAAGTGGTGAGTGCGGAGAAGAAGGGGGGAAGGAACCGCTCCCCCTTTAATAGGAAGGAGAAGTAGTGGGTTGACAACCGCTGGGCCACGGCGGTTCGGTTCGTGGGCCACCACGTGGCGCAAGGATATACGCGCGGAAAACAGAATGCCACAGGGAGGCCGCACGGATCCGGAACGGCAGCGAGGATCCGGTGCGGCGCCATAAATGCTAGCGCAGAAGCCGAAGGGAAGTGACCCCTGGCACTGGCGCGTCAGAAACAGTGCGCATGTCACTGACAGGCACTTTACCCGAGAAATTCTCGACTTCACCGAGGAAGAGTTTAATGTCATAGATACCGGAAGGATCCAAAAAGAAAGAAAGAGAAAGTCTGGCAGAGATGCCGGAAGATTCGAACCGCGTGCCGGAAAAGATAAACCGGTACCTTCAGTGATGTGAACCTCGCATGGTCCGTTGGATAGAATCCACCGGACTATAACAGCTTCGGGGACTAATGTTGGGGGGATGACCCCCGGTATGCCAAAGGCATGCCAAACCGGATGGTTTGGGCTATCAAGATACCGGTTTAAAGTTTATTCCGGGCTGTGAAGCTAAACTTTTGGCTAAGTAAATCTTTACCGGTATCCCCAAGAGGGGTATACCGGAATTAGCTAAGAAGACACCGGATTACCGGTAAGAGGTGCACTGTTGCACGTCGGCAAGACTGGTCAAAGATTCTCTCAAGAGCTAGAGGACAAGGATGAGCTAAGCAAAGTAGCTTTAAACGAAGCCCTGACGCCAAAGAGGAAGGTGACGCTAAAAGCATCCGGAGGACGTCAGCCTCCCTGATTAAAGAGATACCGGTGTCACCAGTGATTAAAGAGGCTTTGTAAAGTAGTTTGTCTAGTCAAAGATACCATTAGGGTTTCCTAGGGTTTCTTCCCCTGTAAGCCACCCTCTCCCCTATATAAGGAGAGGTGGCACACCCCATCGCGGACACATGAGACCTTGTATCCAGAAACCTGTAACCTCTTGTGATCAATGAATAGAAAGATCTGAAGGGGAGAAAGTTCTTGTGTTCTTCTTCTTCTACCTCTGGCCAAGGCCAAGTTCTTAGGAGATCCATCCGGAATCCATCCCATCCTTACCAAAACCCTCACCCGAATCCTCTAGCGCACATTCGGCCCCATCTTAAGCCATCCTATGGCATCTGTCTGTTCACCACGACGACAAGATCACAATAATAAAACCACTTGAGTAGCATAATAGATGAAGAGTAACATCTACTTATTCAACTAGATTACAAAGCTCGTGATCACATAAAGATCACACCATGGGAGAGAGAGATAGACCACATAGCCTCGGGGGAGAACTACTCCCTCCTCATTATGGGAGTTAGCAACAACGATGAAGATGGCGGTGGAGTCGATGGAGATGGCTCCGGGGGCAATTCCCCATCCCGGCAGGGTGCCGAAACAGAGATTTATGTCCCCCGAAACTTGTCTTCGATGGCGGCAGAGCTACGGAACTTTTCGTGGATGGAGGCTGATTGATCTAGGGTTTTCGCGTCAGGAGCAATATGTAGGCAAAAGGGTGATGTCGGTGGGCGCCCGGGGGGTCCCACACCATGCCTAGGCGCGGCCAGGGGGGGCACGCCTAGGGCTGGTGTGGCCGCCTCCCGGCTCTTCTCCGTCTCCCCTTTGGACTCCGTCTTCATGACAGAAAATAGGAACTTTGGCTTTGTTTTGTCCAATTCTGAGAATATTTCCAGAACAACTTTTCTGAAATACAAAAACAGCAGAAAACAGGAACTGACACTGTGGCATCTTGTTAATAGGTTAGTTCCAAAAAAAATGCATAAAAATGCCACAAAGTGTAAACAAAACATATAGCAATTGGTGTAAACCAAGCATGGAGCATCAAAAATTTAGATATGTTTACAATGTATCAGTTAGTGTTGTGTATCCACCTTCGATGCCCCATGTAAACGATATTTGAAGTGTTGGGATCCTTACCAAGCTGCAAAAACAGCGTCTCTTCCATGCACGTGACACATTCCTTGTGTCCATGGCACACCTGGCACGCAATATATCTGTATCCGAGGTATTCCTGCACCGTCGTGAGCAATGCGGCTCTCAAAGGGAAATATTCTTCTATGACGGCGTCCCATGTATCTACCCCTTCCTCCGTCCACAACGTGTGAAGCTCCCCCTTTAATAGTAGGAGATACATGTTGATATCGTTTCATGGTTGTATCGGCCCTTGCATTAGCATACTCATTTGTATGTACTTCCTCTTCATGCACTATCAGGGGGAGATTGTACATCCATACAAACACGGGCCAGGTGTTATGTGTGCTGCTCTGGTTACCGAACGGATTGAGTTCGTCCATGCTCACACCCAACCTGACGTTTCTGGGATCTTCCCTGAAACTTTCGTATTCAATATCTAATGCTTTCCACTGGCTTGCATCTGAAGGGTGTGTCAGCACTGGGTGTTCAAACCGCTCTGGATCATGCAGCACTGCCTCCTTTCTTTCCGCGTGCCAGCGCATGAGCTTTGCTTCCTTGTGGTCCGCGAAGAACCGTTATAGCCGAGGGGCGAGCGGGAAGTACCGCACAACGTTTCAAGGAGTTTTCTTTTTCCCTTTCTTGTATCGATCAGCGTCACACAACGGACATTTGGCCTTGTCTGCGTGCTCGTTACGATAAATGATGCAGTTGTTGATGCATGCGTGGTATTTTTGGTGTGGTAAATCGAGAGGACATGTGATTCTCTTGGCCTTGGCTAGACTACCAGGACACGTGTTCCCGGCAGGAAGGCAATCTTTCCAGTATTGCAGAATGTCATTGATGTTTGTGTCCATCCATCCGTGTTTTGCCTTCAGAGAACATCGAGCGCTACTCTCAAGCGGGACTCCTCCAACCCGCGACCTGCGTCGTACAACGGAGTATTCGAGTATGTCTCTAGTTGCTCAAGCTTTGATTTCTGCCTAGCGCTTTTTGTCTTTTTGAGAAGCAGATCTTGAAGATGAGGGTCCCGCACGACTGAAGCTAGCGGCACCTCTTTGCCGTCATCAATGTTATTGTACGCGTCTTCAACAGTTTGTTCATCATGATGCTGATGTGCATCGTCGTGTGTGGCAAACTCTTCGTCTTCATCAATATCATGATGCCCTTCTTTCCGGCCATTACCACCTGCTACCATCACCCCGTTGACCTCCGCGTCATCATAATAATCACTCATCCATTGAGTGTGTCCCTGCATGAAACCACTCGAGAGCAGGTGCCCCTGCAATTTGCTTGAAAAGGGGTCAATCCATTTTCCTAGTTTGCATCTTCGATACAGACACAATATCTTTGTGAGGTTATTTCGATACATATCGGCGATCGCGTGTTTGAGATATCTCATCGACGCTTTCCCTCATATTGATGACCATTATCGCCTAATAGGCAAGATAATTGATTAGAACCATGCATCCGTTGGTAATTTTCACGAAAAATTTCGGCATGACTTTCCTATACATTAGGACCTAGGAGCGACAGAAATGTGCCGAAACAAAAACTTAACGAATCAACATTTCGGCCCAACATTGGCAAATCATTTTCATCTCATCAAATCATTCGGTCACAAACACAATATATGCCACACTTTGCTTCAAAGTTCCAATATATACACATAGGAGGTTTCATCCGCAATTTTTTCATTAATCACCTATTTGGTTGATATATAAGTAGACGAGATTGAGACGTCACACCGACTGAGACGCATGGGTTCTTATTTTCTAGATCTAGATCTAGATTGGGCGGTCAATGCGGGATAGATCGATCTAGATCTACATAGAGGATGTGTGATGCATGTTGGACGGAAAGATTCGCTAAAAACTGTCAACATTTTTGGTCAAATTAGCTAATTTAGGGGTAGAAATGGGGAAAATGAGATGGGTTCGGAGAAGGGTCGGGTTGAGTGTGTGGGAGGAGTAGGAGAGTGAGATGAGGGCATGTCATTAATGAAGCAGGGGAATAGTTCCCAGGTTACTGCCGGCGCACCAAGGTAAGGGTGCGCCGGCAGTAGTGGGAGCGGCCCGGTGTATCTGTTCTAGGCCTGCTCCAAGACTTACTGCCGGCGCACCAGACCAGTGGCGCGCCGGCAATAATAAAATAGCGTCAGCGCGCCCTTAGTCTGGTGCGCCGACAATAATAAATAGCGTCAACGCGCCCCTAGTCTGGTGCGCCGGCAGTAAGTCTTGGGCCAGTCCTGGAACAGATGGAGCCACGACCTACCTTTAGCGCCGTCGCACAACGCATACGGTGCGCCGACGGTAGCAGTTCTTCGCCTGCGCGACTACTATTTGCACCAGCGCGCGTGATTAATTGTGCGCCGGCAGTATACCCTTCAGCTGGAGCCCTTTTTCCTAGTATTGTGCGTTGGGTATATCGCCAATGGCCAGTACTAGTGGTGCAATAGTAGTCGTGGGCTGGGCCCGCGACCAGTAAGTGATTTGCATATATGACCAATAGTCATTTTCCTACTAGTAAGGTGGGGCACATGTTTTTTTATGTCTAAATTTGACTATTAATTTAATCAACAAAACATGTAAATATGCCATGAAGTTATAAGTTATACCTAAAAAAATCGACAAAGGAAATATATTAACATCATGAAGATACCGACTACACTCGGCCTCTGCAACAACGTAGTGACCTAATGGCAATACAAATGCAGACAACCAAAAAAGATAGAAGAATTACATAAAAGAAAAACCAAACTGTTCTTTGTAGCAACAAACCAAACACCACAAAGACAACACTAGAAATTCATCTTCTCCAAACGTGACCCCTCCAAGAAGGAAACAGTGCACAAGCAGCGTCATCGCCGTGATCATAGATCATAGGTTTTCGCACTCGAGAAAGTTGGTGTATCTCAACATCAAGGTGCAACGTTGAGGGCATCATTAATTTAATATCGGATGAAACCCTATTTTCTAAAAAGAAACTAAGGACGGGTGGCGTTAACAAACCACTATATTTGCTCTACCACTCGTTGCAGGAGGTTAACAAACCACTCTTCTGCAAAAGAGGCCGGGCAACTTTCGTTGTACAAGTGTCCCTTTCACGCTGCCAATCCCACAGTGAACGCCACTTTGTCCTACCCAAAATACCTTTGCCTCTCTCTGTTTGGATTTAATCGACACGCGTGCCGGCCGGCGGCCGCAAGGAAATATCTTATGTACGTACGTAGCTGCGTCGATTAAACATGATCAGAGGTAGTAGTCCGTAATATATTTCCTTAGACCTCAAACTATGTAGTCCCATACTCCCATTTTTGCATGTAAGGAGATTTCACACACAAGTTGGACAACCGTACTAATTACTCCCGCTGACTGGGTGTGTCTGTACAGGTTTATAAATCTGAAAAACTAAGGAAAGATGTACCACCCTCAATTGCGAGGACATAGACACCGGGCAGTCGCACCTCATCCCGGCAGAGCTCAACTTCCACCTCCTCTCCTACGTCTCGCCGCAGCCCACCATGGAGTACTTCTTCGAGCAGCAGCCGCCGATGCGGTTTCAGCAGCTGGCTGCCACCAGCCACCAGTCGATGAGCAAACTGCCTGACTACTATCCCGTCACCGCCGAGATGTACCTCCCCGGCGTTCCGAGGACCAGGTCCTTGTTCGGCGCCGCAGACGACGAGTTGACATGCTTGGTCGAGAGCTCGCCGAAGCCACGGGCCAGGAAGCGGAGCCTCTGCGGCATCATCGGCGATGGCAGTGGCGAGAAGAAGGAGAAGCAGCGCCGGATGCGGCTCAGTGACAAGTTCACCGCCCTCATGATCCTCATCCCCAACCGTACCAAGGTTTGTTTGGCACGTTCGTACCTCTTCGATCCTAATTCGTCATCTAGCTAGCTACTTGGCGCAGTGGCCTACCTACGTCGTATGTACGGTCTATCTTTCATCGATCTCTCGTGTACGTATACTCATCTTTTGTTTCGAAAATATTACCTGTGTGTTAAACTTCTAATATACGTTAATTTTCTCGTAGGAGGATCGGTCCACGATAGTCGGCGACGCGATTGAGTACATCCAAGAGCTGGGGAGGACGGTGGAGGAGCTGTCGTTGCTGATGGAGAAGGAGAGGGAGCACCAGGAGGACGTGGTGGACGCCTCGGCGGGAGACTCGGAGAGCTCCGTGTCCGTGGGCGAGGCGGCAGTGGTACCGATCCGGAGCACGTTCATCCAGCGGAAGAGCATGGAGACATCCGTGGACGTGAGGATCGTGGAGGACGAGGTGAACATCAGGCTCACCAACAGCCGGAGCGACGGGTGCCTCGCCGCTGCCTCCCTCGCGCTGGACCACCTCGGCCTCGACCTCGTCCACCTCTCTGGCGGCAAGATCGACGACTGCCACATCTACATGTTCAACACTAAGGTAACTAATTACAAAGTTTAAGATAACTGGCTATACTTCTTAGCGGCGGCATTTTCGAGACGATATCTAAAGCTATATATAGCTACCGTAGCCATTTAGAGTTTTCCCTAAAAACCAGAAAACTTTCCGAAAACTTAGTCATCATGTATCGATATCATCGAAATAATTTCGATATAAACTCAATGGTTCAATTATACAAATGTGCACTGAATAACCATGATGTTTGTAGCAATAAAAGGAGCGCCTAAGTGCATATCATAACTAGGTCTATCTAGCTTGTTCAAATTCAAGTCTCGAAATTTTTGGATCTATCGGGAGAAATAGCGCTATTTTCCCCCAATTTAATGTTTTGGCCCGATTTAGCGAGTTATTAGCGGGAGTTTCTATTTATTTAACATTAAAATTAAGTGCATAGCCTTAGCGAGAGTCCTCTAAATCTGCTATAGCGACGCTATGCCGTCAAGATAGCGGAGTTTATTTCCCAACATGGGTGGCTGCATAATCGGAGGATTGAAGCCAACGGAGCGTCATAGTAGTTGGCCTTTTTTTTATATCACTCTATGTATCTTTTCGTCGATGATTTGTGGACCTTTTAAACGGCTGTGTGCATCCTAGTTATGCAGAGGCTGGGTGTATTACTTAAAACCTTATAAGTAATAAAGCGCCCCTTATCGAAAAAAAAGATAGCGTGCTATTTAACACTTTGATTAATTTAGATCACAACCAATCACTGGCCTTTACCTTGTCGTTTCAACACTTTAAGATGATAATCTTCGTGTTGTTTCCTTGTTTATCTATCTGGATGCAGATTCATCAAGGATCTCCGGTGTTTGCAAGCGCAGTGGCCAGCAAGTTGATAGAACTCGTGGATGGCTACTACCTATCTTCTTAGGTCTTAGTCTACCAATGCAAGTCACTCTGCATTTCTTTCTGCTAGCCTGGGTTCTTGCCTTCTTCGACATCTGCATGAGCAGTTCTTTGGTCCGTTTTGATGATTTATATGTATGCATTGATGTTTTGATATGTCAGGGTGGATCATGTAATTCTCTGAATTATACGTGAGACGAGAACATAAGGTTGCACTTGCAGCATCCTGTTGTATATCTTTCAGCTGTAACTTTCCTTCTGACATTTGTATTTTTGTGTGTCTCCACACGAACATAATTACTGTTCATTCTACTAGTATCTACTGTCCTAAGACTACGTCCTTAAATATAAGTTCTCATCTTGTAACTTAATCAGTTTTACAAAATCAATTTAGACGCAGTAGCCTAAGTTTCGATCTAAATCCTGAAACATACGTTGTCGGTGTGCATGCACTGTGAACCAAGCCAAGATCAAATATTTTTTTAGTATTTGAGGCTGATAGATCGGACATCTCAGCAGATGCACTAGTTAGAAGGATCCGAAAATACGGGAACTCACCCCATCGCGTTACTTTTTCCTGTCGCGAAGGAGTTCTCTTCGCTTGAATGCGAGGTGGGTACGATCCTGGATAGGGAGAAGTGAACCAACTGAAGGTGGTGGTTACGAATCAGGACAGAGCATCCATGCACACGCTAGAGGTGGTGGTTACGAATCAGGGCAGAGCAATGAAGCACACACTAGAGGTTGTGGTTACGAATCAGGTCAGGGCAGTGAGGCACCAAGAGGAGACGGTGATAGTGAAAGGCAGGACGATGAAGATGACACCTTGCAGAGGAAGATGGAAAAGGAAGATACAAATGGTGATAGTGGTAATTCAGATGATTCCGGATGAAGAAGAGAACGAAGAGGATGTGTTGGTTCCTGATTCATGGAATCAGGACCTCTCGTCTAGAATGACCATGAACCATGGCCATGATTCTGCATAGGAGTATCACCAGAATAACATCGCCAAGGGGGTAAGATATCTGGACACGATACATCTGCAGGACGCGATCATTGCATGGGTAATGTCCACGCAAAGGGTTTTCAAGACAATCGTGTCATCTAAAAAATATTTGACAATGGTATACAAAGCATATGATTGTCTCGTGATGGTGCATGGATATTGCCCTCGGTATGACACGACGTGGGTCGTCAAGGACTTAGTGTTTCACACATGTGTTATTCCTCATATCCACCAGGATCATGGGAACCTTTCGTCCACTCTTCTGGCTTGGTTGTTTTACACAATTATAGTAACGAGTAAAGCTATGTGATGCAAATTCATCACCATCAGAGGTTTGCTCATCTTCGTGGGCATCGACATCAACATTACTTATGTACAAAAGCATAGGTTGGACAAACAAGTTACATAGTTTTCACGAATAAACTTTGACCTAGAAGTACCTAAACATTCGGGAGAAGACGGAGTATCATCGACAACAACATACAAAAATTGTATCATTTACATAACTGCCCAAAGTTTAGCCTACTCGTTCGGCACCTGAGCTCCACGGGTTGCTTCAGATCTCACTTCTAATCTGTCGACTATAATTGGTTTGCTTCGGAGCTCACTTCTAATTTGTCGACTATAATTGAGGCAGGATGCCTGACGACAGGAAAATATTGATTTACATCGGCATCAGCTTTGGCAATCAATTCCAAATCGAGTGAAGGATGATGAGCCAATACAATGGCAAAAGCTGTCTTGGCCCAAGCCAGAAGCTGACTCCGCACTAAAGCTCGAACCCTTGCGGCATTTCTGAAATTCGACATCAGGGCAAGCAGTGTTGGAGGAGCTAGGTTAAGTGGAAACATGGTCTTCCATATCATCTTCAGACCTGCTTGACATTTATCAAAGAATCGGTGCACCCGTTGCACCCGATCTTGGAATTTTGCAACAATCACATCCTTTGATTTATTGGTCCAGAATACACCATGTGCTTGTGATAAATCTGTTAGGACCTCGACCCATTCGTGAACTCGCTTATTTTCCTCAGACAAGTTCAGAGTAATAACTAACAAAAATAAAGGAAAATCAGCTAATAAAGAAGATGCGCTCCGAGATATGAAGAAGATGAAGAGTTATCGGATACTCACAGTTTAAACTTTCTATGGCCTTTTGTAATTCGTTCAGGGCATACTGCTCTGCTTCAATGGCTAATTCGCCATTCTTCTTTATCACTACTGCCATGGTGTGGATACTTAATAGGTCCTTCTCCATGCGAGATATTCTGGTATGCATATGTTGCACAAGGCCAGACCCAGAGCCAGCTGCAGCACCCGAAGAACTTTCGGCAAAAGGAACAACTGGTTTCACCTGCAATAAAGCATCGAGTACTTATATTCAGATAAACAAAAGCAATATCGAGGACTTCAGTTACTCCCATCGGGAGCGTACAGTCAGAATTAACATTGCAACCACAAAAGAAAGTGGTGGCAACATTGCCAGCAAGGATTCATTATAAAGCAAGACTTTAAAAAGCCATTATTAAGAGTATTGATTACAACAGAACAAACTTCTTCATGAAGCTTGGGTCTGTTGATATGTTGCAAACGTATCTATAATTTTTGATGCTCCATGCTTGTTTTATACCAATTGCTATATGTTTTGTTTACACTTCATGTCATTTTTATGTATTTTATGGAACAAACCTATTAACAAGATGCCACAGTGCCACTTCATGTTTTCTGCTATTTTGTATTTCAGAAAAGTTGTACAGGAAATATTCTCGGAATTGGATGAAACAAAAGCCAAACCTCCTATTTTCCCGACATGAAGACGGAGTCCAAAGCAGAGACGGAGGAGGGCACCGAGGTGGCCACACCATGCCATGGCACGGGCCCACCACTAGCCGCGCCTGGCTCTGGTGTGGGCCCATCGGGCGCCCACCGACCTCGCCCTTTCACCTATATATTGCTCCCGACGTGAAAACCCTAAATCAATCAGCCTCCATCCACGAAAAGTTTTGTAGCTCCGCCGCCATCGAAGACAAGTTTCGGGGGACAGAAAGCTCTATTCCGACACCCTGCCGGGATGGGGAATTGCCCCCGGAGCCATCTCCATCAACTCCATCGCCATCTTCATCGTTGTTGCTAATTCCCATGATGAGGAGGGAGTAGTTCTCCCCGAGGTTGAGGGCTTTATTGGTAGCTATGTGGTCTATCTCTATCTTCCATGGTGTGATCTTTATGTGATCATGAGCTTTGTAATCTAGTTTAATAAGTAGATGTTACTCTTCATCTATTATGCTACTCAAGTGGTTTTATTAATGTGATCTCCGGAGACACCTTGTCCCACGGTGTGAAGGTGACAGTGTGCGGACCGTGTGTGGCTCTTAGGCTAAAGATTACAGAAATACTTATCATGAGTTATAATTTGTGTTGGATGTCTCTATAAAATTGTGGTGTTTGTTAGTACTATCTTTGGATGCTCAAAGTGACAGAGTGGGTGTCCCTAGGTTTGGAACGCGGACTTTAAGGAGTGCTTTTGCAGCCTGACGCGGTGAATTGGTGTTCGTTATCCAACCGGAGAGTGGTTCAGAGTAGCATAGTGAAGAGATGATATTTATGTATTCAAATATGATATCATTGTTGAGAGTGTCCACTAGTGAAAGTAAGCTCCCTAGGCCTTGTTTCTAAGCATTGAAACACCCGTTTACAACCAGTTCTGCTATATGTTTGCTTGCTTCCATTTTTATTTCAGATTGCAATTACCACTTGTGATCATCCATATTACTTGCATTTCACTATCTATTCGCCGAACTAGTGCACCTATACACCTGACAAGTGTATTGGGTGTGTTGGGGACACAAGAGACTTCTTATATCTTAATTGCAGGGTTGCTTGAGAGGGATATCTTTGACCTCTACCTTCCTGAGTTCGATAAACCTTGGGTGATTCATTTAAGGGAAACTTGCTGCTGTTCTACAAACCTCTACACTTAGAGGCCCAACACTGTCTACAAGAATAGAAGTGTGTGTAGACATCAAGCTCTTTTCTGGCGTCGTTGCCGGGGAGGTAAGGTAAAAGGTACTCACATCCTCTGGCTACTAAGCTAACTTCTAATACAGTTGCTGGTGTGTGAGTGCTCAAAGTTATTTCCTTTAGATTCCTCAATTATATCTTTTTATTTCTTATTTTTATTTTCACTAGTTAGGCTTAATGGAAAACAACAACAAAAAGTAGAGAGCTTTATAGTATTTATCTTGAGTTAGGACATGAGGTGTTTGAAAAGAAAATTAAAAAACCTATGGAACTTTATGCATGCTAATAACAATGTTATAATATGAATTCTTTGAACACCATTATAGCTAATGCTATGGAAAAGTCTAAACTTGGGGAAGCTAGTTTTTATGAAAATATATTTTTAGTTCCCAAACTTTAGAGGAGAAAATTTGCTATGATGATACTATACCTCCAATATATGATGATTACAATAATGAATATGATATTTTCATTCCACCTCTATTCAGGAGGAAATTAATTATGATTACAATATGCCTCCTATATTTGATGATTATGGTGATAAGAATAATAATCATAGCTCTTTTGTTGAATTTGCTCTCACTACAATTAATAAGAATGACTATGCTTATGTGGGGAGTAATAATTATTGTATACATGTGTCTCATGATAAGAATATTTTATGTGATGGTTATATGGTTAATTTTATTCATGATGCTACTTAAAGTTATTATGAGAGACGGAAACATGATTTTATGTATCCCAACAATATTAAGTTTCACCTCTTTATGTTGAAAATTTTGAAGTTGCACTTGTTTTGCTTTCCTATGCTTGTTGCTTTGTGCTTCCATGACTTGTTTCTTTACAAGATTATTTTTCATATGAAGTGGGTTAGACTTAAATTTGTTTTATATTTTCTTCTTGATTCTCTCTTTTACTTCAATTCATATTTCTTATGTGAGCATCTTCTCAAACTACTGTGCATAGTTGAAAGGCGTTAAAGAAAAGCACTCTTGAGAGATAATCCATATTTTATTTCTGTAATTTTTCTTTTGTTGATTCTAGGAAGTTGTTACCTTTGTAACAACCTCTTCTTATCCTTTTTATTTCTTTTTTGTTCCAAAAATATCCTCTAATAAGAAGAAGTAAGATTTGGGGAAGTGGCTGTCCCGAAACAGATTCTGTGCTGCCACTAAAAAAATTATTAATCTCGGACAGAACGTTGGATTGATCTGAATTTTTTTGATAATATGCCCCGGGTTATTATCTAACTTTCATTTGTTTTGCACTTCTCTATTTGGGCAGCATATGATTTTCAAAAAAACGATCTTTACCTGTTGTTATGTTTTGACACATTTCTGCCACTATTTGCAATTGCCTCTTAATCTTTTTCTTTTTGAGTTCTTTTGAGAGAAAGAGCTTTTAAAAGAAGTTGCTATAATATCTAATGTTCTAATGGATGTTTTACTTGTGTTCAAACTGAACCAAAGTGGATTTATTATCTTTAATACACTAATGTTGCTAATCAAAACTGTGTGAAGTTTTGTATGAAGGAAGTTTTCAAGTGTAGGGATAGAAGAATGATGTGATGAGATGAAGGATGAAAAAACATTCAAGATTGGGGATGCCTATGTCACCCCAAGAAATATCCAAGAGGTACAAGTCTCAAAGCTTGGGGATGCTCAAGGCATCCCCTTCTTCATCAACAAAAATATCAGGTCATCTTTCAAGACACTATATGTTTATTGCTTCATATACTATGTGTTGTTCTTGGAGGGTCCTTATTTTTGTTTTTAGTTTTATTTTGTTTTTGTGCTGTAATCAACTTGGTTGGATATTAGCATTCTTGTGTGGTTGAGACACACGCTCCGCCTTTTCATGTGAATACTCGTATTCTTCACTTAATTTTGTTGAGTATTCTTGTCTAGCTACTACAATGCTTTTAGCTCCTGTGTTTCATGCATCTCTTGTTCATAGTTTGTTAGCTTTCTTTATTTAGTTATGATTAGCTCTCTTTTATTTATTGATTATTATCTATGAGAGTTGTTTCAAATAAATTGATTGGTGTTGGAGACGAGTAAAATATTTCATGCTTATAGTGCTGCAAAAGGAAACTTGTTTAGACTGTGGCTTAGACTTTAGCATGTCATGTTAGATGTTATTTTAATTATATGCTTAATATTTATTGTTGTAGCATGACTTGTCTCAAATAGCTGAGAGTGCTTAATGTGCCATTGAAAGAATCATGTGTTGATTTAATCATACAAAAGCATAATATTGTGGTATTCTCCTTTAAATATTTTATTTGGATTGACTTGGTGCATGCTTACACCATGTCATGACTATAAACCATTCACCTCAAGCCTTTATGATCATTTAGTTTTTGACTTTTAATATCACTTTGGGCTTTTATTAATAATGTTTTGTCGCTATGCATGATTATGGCCATTATTTCTCTCTTAGTCGAAAGCTCCCAGTCTTTTACTAGCCTTCACCTGTACTGAGTATGAGCTCTACTCGTGCATCCAACTCCCAAAAACCAAAGTTTGCCAATTTTTTACACAATACCTACCTATATGTGGTATTTCACCACCACTTCAAAGTAAATTGCTTGTGTGCTACCTTTAAAATCTTCAAAAATTATTCCCCGTTTTGTGTTCCTGTTTTAGCTCATGAGGAAGTATTGAATGCTTTATTGTCTTTTCATGACTTCACACCTTGACTGGCATGAATAATGTGCTAGTCTTTAATATTGCAAAAAGAGCAAGGCAACTAGGAGCCCAACCCACAAAACATATAAAATAAACAAATAAACAAATAAAGCTCTGCACTCTATGCGCTGGAGAGATTCTAAATAATGGTGTGCAACTGGAGAACTATATGGGAGCCGCTCTTGAAGTCACTATATGAAAGTATGATAAACCATTTTTATATCAGTCGTTGACATAGACATTCATACCTCTCAAAATACATTTTCAGCACCTCTATTTTATTCAAAATAAAAATCTCTAGCACATGAGTAATCTTGCTTCCCTCTGCACAGGGTCTTTCTTTTACTTTTATCTTGAGTCTTCATCTTCTAACTTTATGCACCAATTAAGAGATCATAGTTGTCATTCTGATTATAATGTGCATAGTCCCAAAATTTATTATTGATTGATTCATGATTATGTTATTGCTTCTTCTCAAACTATTTATATCTAGTCACCCTTTGAACTTTAAAGGTGTCTTGTCATTTATGTTTTGCTATTCCATGAAGGACAAGTTGAATACCACTTTGCTATGTTTTCTCTGTACTCGAAACAAACAAATAGCTTTCAATGCATTATTATTCATGATCTTTTGTTTGTGTTACTTTTTATGTTGTAACATAGTTCCTAAGTTACATTGTTAGAATTATATCTATCAGGCCTATGTTTAGAGTACCTTGATCTCAGCTCACAATGCCTTTACAATAACTTGATCAAAATTGTGTTGGCTACATGTCACCTCAAAAAATTTTAGTTATCACTTACCTCGAGGACGAGCAGGAGTGATACGTCTCCAACGTATCGATAATTTCTTATGTTCCATGCCACATTATTGATGTTATCTACATGTTTTATGCACACTTTATGTCATATTCGTGCATTTTCTGGAACTAACCTATTAACAAGATGCCGAAGTGCCAGTTGCTGTTTTCTGCTGTTTTTGGTTTCAGAAATCCTAGTAACGAAATATTCTCGGAATTGGACGAAATCAACGCCCAGGGTCCTATTTCGCCACGAAGCTTCCAGAAGACCGAAGAGGAGACGAAGTGGGGCCATGATACGTCTCCGATGTATCGATAATTTCTTATGTTCCATGCCACATTATTGATGTTATCTACATGTTATATGCACACTTTATGTCATATTCGTGCATTTTCTGGAACTAACCTATTAACAAGATGCTGAAGTGCCAGTTCCTGTTTTCTGCTATTTTTGGTTTCAGAAATCCTAGTAACGAAATATTCTCGGAATTGGACGAAATCAACGCCCAGGTTCCTATTTTCACCGGAAGCATCCAGAACACACGAGAAGGACCAGAGGGGGGGCACAGGCCCACCAAACCCTAGGCCGGCGCGGCCAGGGGGGGCCGCGCCACCCTATGGTGTGGGCACCCCTTCGACCCTCTGGCGCCGCCTCTTCGCCTATTTAAAGCCTCCGTCGCGAAAACCCTGAGGCGTTCGACGAAACCCACAGAAACCTTCCAGAGCCGCCGCCATCGCGAAGCCAAGATCTGGGGGACAGGAGTCTCTGTTCCGGCACGCTGCCGGAACGGGGAAGTGCCCCCGGAAGGCTTCTCCATCAACACCGCTGCCATCTTCACCGCCATCTTCATCACCGCTGCTGCTCCCATGAGGAGGGAGTAGTTCTCCATCGAGGCTCGGGGCTGTAACGGTAGCTATGTGGTTCATCTCTCTCCTATGTACTTCAATACAATAATCTCATGAGCTGCCTTACATGATTGAGATTCATATGATGATGCTTGTAATCTAGATGCTGTTATGCTAGTCAAGTGAATTTTACTTATGTGATCTCCGGAGACTCCTTGTCCCACGTGTGTAAAGGTGACAGTGTGTGCACCGTGTGGGTCTCTTAGGCTATATTTCACAGAATACTTATTCACTGATGAATGGCATAGTGAGGTGCTTATTTATATCTCTTTATGATTGCAATGTATTTTGTATCACAATTTATCTATGTGCTACTCTAGCAATGTTATTAAAGTAGTTTTATTCCTCCTACACGGTGTAATGGTGACAGTGTGTGCATCCGTGTTAGTACTTGGTTTATGCTATGATCATGATCTCTTGTAGATTGCGAAGTTAACTATTGCTATGACAGTATTGATGTGATCTATTCCTCCTACATATGCATGAAGGTGACAGTGTGCATGCTATGTTAGTACTTGGTTTAGTCGAATTGATCTTTCATGCACTCTAAGGTTACTTAAATATGAACATTGAATTGTGGAGCTTGTTAACTCCGGCATTGAGGGTTCGTGTAATCCTACGCAATGTGTTCATCATCCAACAAGAGTGTAGAGTATGCATTTATCTATTATGTTATGTGATCAAAGTTGAGAGTGTCCACTAGTGAAAGTGTAATCCCTAGGCCTTGTTCCTAAATACTGCTATCGTTGCTTGTTTACTGTTTTATCACAAGCATTACTACTGCTGCAATACTACCACCATCAACTACACGCCAGCAAGCTATTTTCTGGCACCGTTGCTACTGCTCATATATATTCATACCACCTGTATTTCACTATCTCTTCGCCGAACTAGTGCACCTATTAGGTGTGTTGGGGACACAAGAGACTTCTTGCTTTGTGGTTGCAGGGTTGCATGAGAGGGATATCTTTGACCTCTTCCTCCCTGAGTTCGATAAACCTTGGGTGATCCACTTAAGGGAAAACTTGCTGCTATTCTACAAACCTCTGCTCTTGGAGGCCCAACACTGTCTACAGGAAAAGGAGGGGGAAGTAGACATCAAGCTATTTTTCTGGCGCCGTTGCCGGGGAGGAAAGGTAAAAAGGCACTCATACTTCGGTCCCAGGTAACAGTACTTTTCTGGCGCCGTTGTGTTTGTGCTCGAAGCTATTTCCTTTAGATCCTGCAATTGCATCTTTTTGTTTCTTGTTTACACTAGTTTGGCATAATGGACAAGAATGATCTTCTTATTCTATTTCCTGATTTAAAACATGGATTGTTTGATGCGAAAATTAAAAAACCTATGGAATCTTATTTGCATGCTGGTAGTAATATTAGTATGAACGCTTTGAACACCATTGTTTATAATAATATAGAAAGTTCTAAGCTTGGGGAAGCTGGTTTTCATGATCTTTTTAGTCCCCCAAGCATTGAGGAGAAAATTTTCTTTGATGATACTTTGCCTCCTATTTATGATGATTGTAATGATAGTGGTCTTTTGGTGCCACCTACTATGGAGATTAAATTTTTTTGTGATTATACTATGCCTCCTACACTTGATGAGAATAATAATGATAGCTACTTTGTTGAATTTGCTCCCACTACAACTAATAAAATTGATTATGCTTATGTGGAGAGTAATAATTTTATGCATGAGACTCATGATAAGAATGCTTTATGTGATAGTTATATTGTTGAGTTTGCTTATGATGCTACTGAAAGTTATTATGAGAGAGGAAAATATGGTTGTAGAAATTTTCATGTTACTAAAACACCTCTCAATGTGCTGAAATTTTTGAAACTACACTTGTTTTATCTTCCTGATCTTGTCACTTTGCTCTTCATGAATTTATTTGTGTACAAGATTCCTTTTCATAGGAAGTATGTTAGACTTAAATGTGTTTTGAATTTGCCTCTTGATGCTCTCTTTTGCTTCAAATACTATTTCTTGTGAGTGCATCATTAAAACTGCTGAGCCCATCTTAATGGCTATAAAGAAAGAACTTCTTGGGAGATAACCCATGTGTTATTTTGCTACAGTACTTTGTTTTATATTTGTGTCTTGGAAGTTGTTTACTACTGTAGCAACCTCTCCTTATCTTAGTTTTGTGTTTTGTTGTGCCAAGTAAAGTCGTTGATAGAAAAGTTCATACTAGATTTGGATTACTGCGCAGTTACAGATTTCTTTGCTGTCACGAATCTGGGCCTAATTCTCTGTAGGTAACTCAGAAAATTATGCCAATTTACGTGAGTGATCCTCAGATATGTACGCAACTTTCATTCAATTTGAGCATTTTCATCTGAGCAAGTCTGGTGCCATTTTAAAATTCATCTTTACGGACTGTTCTGTTTTGACAGATTCTGCCTTTTATTTCGCATTGCTTCTTTCGCTGTGTTGGGTGGATTTCTTTGTTCCATTACCTTCCAGTAGCTTTGGGCAATGTCCAGAAGTGTTAAGAATGATTGTGTCACCTCTGAACATGTGAGTTTTTGATTATGCACTAACCCTCTAATGAGTTTGTTTTGAGTTTGGTGTGGAGGAAGTTTTCAAGGGTCAAGAGAGGAGGATGATATACTATGATCAAGAAGAGTGAAGAGTCTAAGCTTGGGGATGCCCCGTGGTTCATCCCTGCATATTTCAAGAAGACTCAAGCGTCTAAGCTTGGGGATGCCCAAGGCATCCCCTTCTTCATCAACAAATTATCAGGTTCCTTCTCTTGAAACTATATTTTTATTCGGTCACATCTTATGTACTTTACTTGGAGCGTCTGTTTGTTTGTTTCTATTTTTGTTTTTGTTTCAATAAATGCTTGTGTGGGAGAGAGACACGCTCCGCTGGTTCGTATGAACACATGTGTTCTTAGCTCATAATATTCATGGCGAAGTTTCCTCTTCGTTAAATTGTTATATGGTTGGAATTGGAAAATGATACATGTAGTAATTGCTATAAATGTCTTGGGTAATGTGATACTTGGCAATTGTTGTGCTCATGTTTAAGCTCTTGCATCATATGCTTTGCACCCATTAATGAAGAAATACATAGAGCATGCTAAAATTTGGTTTGCATATTTGGTCTCTCTAAGGTCTAGATAATTTCTAGTATTGAGTTTTGAACAACAAGGAAGACGATGTAGGTTCTTATAATGTTTACAATATGTCTTTTGTGTAAGTTTTGCTGCACCGGTTCATCCTTGTGTTTGTTTCAAATAACTTTTCTAGCCTAAAACCTTGTATCGAGAGGGAATACTTCTCATGCATCCAAAATCCTTGAGCCAACCACTATGCCATTTGTGTCCACCATACCTACCTACTACATGGTATTTCTCCGCCATTCCAAAGTAAATTGCTTGAGTGCTACCTTTAAAATTCCATCATTCACCTTACAATATATAGCTCATGGAACAAATAGCTTAAAAACTATTGTGGTATTGAATATGTAATTATGCACTTTATCTCTTATTAAGTTGCTTGTTGTGCGATAACCATGTTTCTGGGGACGCCATCAACTACTCTTTGTTGAATTTCATGTGAGTTGCTATGCATGTTCGTCTTGTCTGAAGTAAGAGCGATCTACCACCTTATGGTTAAGCATGCATATTGTTAGAGAAGAACATTAGGCCGCTAACTAAAGCCATGATCCATGGTGAAAGTTTCAGTTTTGGACAAATATCCTCAATCTCATATGAGAAAATTATTAATTGTTGTTACATGCTTATGCATAAAAGAGGAGTCCATTATCTGTTGTCTATGTTGTCCCGGTATGGATGTCTAAGTTGAGAATAATCAATAGCGAGAAATCCAATGCGAGCTTTCTCTTTAGACCTTTGTACAGGCGGCATAGAGGTACCCCTTTGTGACACTTGGTTAAAACATGTGCATTGTGATGATCCGGTAGTCCAAGCTAATTAGGACAAGGTGCGGGCACTATTAGTATACTATGCATGAGGCTTGCAACTTGTAAGATATAATTTACATGATACATATGCTTTATTACTACCGTTGACAAAATTGTTTCATGTTTTCAAAATCAAAGCTCTAGCACAAATATAGCAATCGATGCTTTTCCTCTATGGAGGACCATTCTTTTACTTTTATTGTTGAGTCAGTTCACCTATCTCTCTCCACCTTAAGAAGCAAACACTTGTGTGAACTGTGCATTGATTCCTACATACTTGCATATTGCACTTATTATATTACTCTATGTTGACAATATCCATGAGATATACATGTTACAAGTTGAAAGCAACCGCTGAAACTTAATCTTCTTTTGTGTTGCTTCAATGCTTTTACTATGAATTATTGCTTTATGAGTTAACTCTTATGCAAGACTTATTGATGCTTGTCTTGAAGTGCTATTCATGAAAAGTCTTTGCTTTATGATTCACTTGTTTACTCATGTCATATACATTGTTTTGATCGCTGCATTCACTACATATGCTTTACAAATAGTATGATCAAGGTTATGATGGCATGTCACTCCAGAAATTATCTTTGTTATCGTTTTACCTGCTCGGGACGAGCAGAACTAAGCTTGGGGATGCTGATACGTCTCCGACGTATCGATAATTTCTTATGTTCCATGCCACATTATTGATGTTATCTACATGTTATATGCACACTTTATGTCATATTCGTGCATTTTCTGGAACTAACCTATTAACAAGATGCCGAAGTGCCGGTTCTGTTTCTGCTGTTTTTGGTTTCAGAAATCCTAGTAACGAAATATTCTCGGAATTGGACGAAATCAACGCCCAGGTTCCTATTTTCACCGGAAGCATCCAGAACACACGAGAAGGACCAGAGGGGGGGCACAGGCCCACCAAACCCTAGGCCGGCCCGGCCAGGGGGGGCCAGCGCCACCCTATGGTGTGGGCACCCCTTCGACCCTCTGGCGCCGCCTCTTCGCCTATTTAAAGCCTCCGTCGCGAAAACCCTGAGGCGTTCGACGAAACCCACAGAAACCTTCCAGAGCCGCCGCCATCGCGAAGCCAAGATGCGGGGACAGGAGTCTCTGTTCCGGCACGCTGCCGGAACGGGGAAGTGCCCCCGGAAGGCTTCTCCATCGACACCGCTGCCATCTTCACCGCCATCTTCATCACCGCTGCTGCTCCCATGAGGAGGGAGTAGTTCTCCATCGAGGCTCGGGGCTGTACCGGTAGCTATGTGGTTCATCTCTCTCCTATGTACTTCAATACAATAATCTCATGAGCTGCCTTATATGATTGAGATTCATATGATGATGCTTGTAATCTAGATGTCGTTATGCTAGTCAAGTGAATTTTACTTATGTGATCTCCGGAGACTCCTTGTCCCACGTGTGTAAAGGTGACAGTGTGTGCACCGTGTGGGTCTCTTAGGCTATATTTCACAGAATACTTATTCACTGATGAATGGCATAGTGAGGTGCTTATTTATATCTCTTTATGATTGCAATGTATTTTGTATCACAATTTATCTATGTGCTACTCTAGCAATGTTATTAAAGTAGTTTTATTCCTCCTACACGGTGTAATGGTGACAGTGTGTGCATCCGTGTTAGTACTTGGTTTATGCTATGATCATGATCTCTTGTAGATTGCGAAGTTAACTATTGCTATGACAGTATTGATGTGATCTATTCCTCCTACATATGCATGAAGGTGACAGTGTGCATGCTATGTTAGTACTTGGTTTAGTCGAATTGATCTTTCATGCACTCTAAGGTTACTTAAATATGAACATTGAATTGTGGAGCTTGTTAACTCCGGCATTGAGGGTTCGTGTAATCCTACGCAATGTGTTCATCATCCAACAAGAGTGTAGAGTATGCATTTATCTATTTTGTTATGTGATCAAAGTTGAGAGTGTCCACTAGTGAAAGTGTAATCCCTAGGCCTTGTTCCTAAATACTGCTATCGTTGCTTGTTTACTGTTTTACTGCGTTACTACTGCTGCAATACTACCACCATCAACTACACGCCAGCAAGCTATTTTCTGGCACCGTTGCTACTGCTCATATATATTCATACCACATGTATTTCACTATCTCTTCGCCGAACTAGTGCACCTATTAGGTGTGTTGGGGACACAAGAGACTTCTTGCTTTGTGGTTGCAGGGTTGCATGAGAGGGATATCTTTGACCTCTTCCTCCCTGAGTTCGATAAACCTTGGGTGATCCACTTAACGGAAAACTTGCTGCTGTTCTACAAACCTCTGCTCTTGGAGGCCCAACACTGTCTACAGGAAAAGGAGGGGGAAGTAGACATCAGGCCACGACGTGGCCACACCCTAGGGCGGCGCGGCCCCCCCTTGGCCGCGCGGCCCTGTGGTGTGGGCCCCTCGTGCCCCTTCCTGACCTGCCCTTCCGCCTACTTAAAGCCTCCGTCGCGAAACCCCCAGTACCGAGAGCCACGATACGGAAAACCTTACTGAGACGCCGCCGCCGCCAATCCCATCTCGGGGGATTCAGGAGATCGCCTCCGGCACCCTGCCGGAGAGGGGATTCATCTCCCGGAGGACTCTACGCCGCCATGGTCGCCTCCGGAGTGATGTGTGAGTAGTCTACCCCTGGACTATGGGTCCATAGCAGTAGCTAGATGGTTGTCTTCTCCTCATTGTGCTTCATTGTCGGATCTTGTGAGCTGCCTAACATGATCAAGATCATCTATCTGTAATTCTATATGTTGCGTTTGTTGGGATCCGATGAATAGAGAATACTTGTTATGTTGATTATCAAAGTTATGTCTATGTGTTGTTTATGATCTTGCATGCTCTCCGTTATTAGTAGATGCTCTGGCCAAGTTGATGCTAGTAACTCCAAGAGGGAGTATTTATGCTCGATAGTGGGTTCATGTCTCCGTGAATCTGGAGGAGTGACAAGAACCACTAAGGTTACAGATGTGCTGTTGCCACTAGGGATAAAACATTGGTGCTATGTTCAAGGATGTAGTCACTGATTACATTACGCGCAATACTTAATGCAATTGTCTGTTGTTAGCAACTTAATACTGGAGGGGGTTCGGATGATAACCTGAAGGTGGACTTTTTAGGCATAGATGCATGCTGGATAGCGGTCTATGTACTTTGTCGTAATGCCCAATTAAATCTCACAATACTCATCATAATATGTATGTGCATGGTCATGCCCTCTCTATTTGTCAATTGCCCAACTGTAATTTGTTCACCCAACATGCTGTTTATCTTATGGGAGAGACACCTCTAGTGAACTGTGGACCCCGGTCCAATTCTCTTTACTGAAATACAATCTACTGCAATACTGTTCTACTGTTTTCTGCAAACAATCATCATCCACACTATACATCTAATCCTTTGTTACAGCAAGCCGGTGAGATTGACAACCTCACTGTTTCGTTGGGGCAAAGTACTTTGGTTGTGTTGTGCAGGTTCCACGTTGGCGCCGGAATCTCTGGTGTTGCGCCGCACTACATCCCGCCGCCATCAACCTTCAACGTGCTTCTTGACTCCTACTGGTTCGATTAAACCTTGGTTTCTTACTGAGGGAAACTTGCCGCTGTGCGCATCACACCTTCCTCTTGGGGCTCCCAACAGACGTGTCAACTACACGCATCAAGCAAATTTCTGGCGCCGTTGCCGGGGAGATCAAGACACGCTGCAAGGGGAGTCTCCACTTCCCAATCTCTTTACTTTGTTTTTGTCTTGCTTAGTTTTATTTACTACTTTGTTTGCTGCACTAAATCAAAATACAAAAAAATTAGTTGCTAGTTTTACTTTATTTGCTATCTTGTTTGTTATATCAAAAACACACAAAAATTAGTTACTTGCATTTACTTTATCTAGTTTGCTTTATTTATTGTTGCTAAAATGGCTACCGCTGAAAATACTAAGTTGTGTGACTTCACAACCACAAATAATAATGATTTCTTATGCACACCTATTGCTCCACCTGCTACTACAGCAGAATTCTTTGAAATTAAACCTGCTTCTTGAATCTTGTTATGCGAGAGCAATTTTACAGTGTTAGTTCTGATGATGCTGCTGCCCATCTTAATAATTTTGTTGAACTATGTGAAATGCAAAAGTATAAGGATGTAGATGGTGATATTATTAAATTGAAATTGTTTCCTTTCTCATTAAGAGGAAGAGCTAAAGATTGGTTGCTATCTCTGCCTAAGAATAGTATTGATTCATGGACTAAATGCAAGGATGCTTTTATTGGTAGATATTATCCCCCTGCTAAAATTATATCTTTGAGAAGTAGCATAATGAATTTTAAACAATTAGATACTGAACATGTTGCTCAAGCTTGGGAAAGAATGAAATCTTTGGTTAAAAATTGCCCAACACATGGACTGACTACTTGGATGATCATCCAAACCTTCTATGCAGGACTAAAATTTTCTTCGCGGAATTTATTGGATTCAGCTGCTGGAGGTACCTTTATGTCCATCACTTTGGGGGCGGCTACAAAGCTTCTTGATAATATGATGATTAATTACTCTGAATGGCACACGGAAAGAGCTCCACAAGGTAAGAAGGTAAATTCTGTTGAAGAATCCTCTTCCTTGAATGATAAGATTGATGCTATTATGTCTATGCTTGTGAATGATAGGACTAATATTGATCCTAATAATGTTCCGTTAGCTTCATTGGTTGCACAAGAAGAACATGTTGATGTAAACTTCATTAAAAATAATAATTTCAACAACAATGCTTACCGGAACAATTCTAGTAACAACTATAGGCCATATCCTTATAATAATGGCAACAGCTATGGTAATTCTTATGGGAATTCTTACAATAATAATAGGAACACACCCCCTGGACTTGAAGCCATGCTTAAAGAATTTATTAGTACACAAACTGCTTTTAACAAATCTGTTGAAGAAAAGCTTGGGAAAATTGATATACTTGCTTCTAAAGTCGATAGTCTTGCTGCTGATGTTGATCTTTTGAAATCGAAAGTTATGCCTAATGATAATCATCATAATAAAATTGTTACTACAGAAAATGCCATCCAAGTTAGAATTAATGAGAATATAAGATTAATGGCTGAATTGCGTGCTAGGTGGGATAGAGAAGAAAATGAAAAACTAGCTAAAGAGAAGAATGTAGCTAAAGTTTGGACTATTACCACCACTAGTAATGCTAATGCTACACATGTTGCTGCACCTCCTACTATTAATAATAAAAGAATTGGTGTTAGCAATGTTTCCACTTCTAATTCAAAGCGCGAGAAACTGCCTGAAACTGCTAAAACTGTTAAAACTGCCTGTGATAAAGCTGCTGAAATTTTTCCCAACATTGGGGATGATGATCCCATTGCTTTAGATTATAATGGTTTGAATTTTGATGATTGCCACATCTCTGAAGTTATAAAGTTCTTGCAAAAACTTGCTAAAAGTCTTAATGCTAGTGCTATAAATTTGGCTTTCACGCAACATATTACAAATGCTCTCATAAAAGCTAGAGAAGAGAAACTAGAGCGCGAAGCCTCTATTCCTAGAAAACTAGAGGATGGTTGGGAGCCCATCATTAAGATGAAGGTTAAAGATTTTGATTGTAATGCCTTATGTGATCTTGGTGCAAGTATTTCCGTTATGCCTAAGAAAATTTATAATATGCTTGACTTGCTGATGACCCACAAGTATAGGGGATCGCAACAGTCTTTGAGGGAAGTAAAACCCAATTTATTGATTCGACACAAGGGGAGACAAAGAACACTTGGAAGCCTTAACAGCGGAGTTGTCAATTCAGCTGCACCTGGAAACAGACTTGCTCGCAAGGGTTTATCAGTAGTAACAGTTTTATAGCAATAGCAGTAGTGAAATAACAGCAGCAGAGTAACAAAGACAGCAGTAGTGATTTTAGTAAACAGCAGGATTAAAATACTGTAGGCACGGGGACGGATGAACGGGCGTTGCATGGATGAGAGAAACTCATGTAACAATCATAGCAGGGCATTTGCAGATAATAATAAAACGGTGTCCAAGTACAAAGCAATCAATAGGCATGTGTTCCATATATAGTCGTGCGTGCTCGCAATGAGAAACTTGCACAACATCTTTTGTCCTACCAGCCGGTGGCAGCCGAGCCTCAAGGGAAACTACTGGATATTAAGGTACTCCTTTTAATAAAGTACCGGAGCAAAGCATTAACACTCCGTGAACACATGTGATCCTCACATCGCTACCATTCCCTCCGGTTGTCCCGATTTCTGTCACTTCGGGGCCATCGGTTCCGGACAGCGACATGTGTATACAACTTATAGGTAAGACCATAAACAATGAATATCATGATGAAACAATAACATGTTCAGATCTGAGATCATGGCACTCGGGCCCTAGTGACAAGCATTAAGCATAACAAGTTGCAACAATATCATCAAAGTACCAATTACGGACACTAGGCACTATGCCCTAACAATCTTATGCTATTACATGACCAATCTCATCCAATCCCTACCATCCCCTTCGGCCTACAGCGGGGGAATTACTCACACATGGATGGGGAAACATGGCTGGTTGATGTAGAGGCGTTGGCGGTGATGGCGGCGATGATCTCCTCCAATTCCCCGTCCGGCGGAGTGCCGAAACGGAGACTTCTGGCTCCCGCGACGGAGTTTCGCGATGTGGCGGCGTTCTGGAGGGTTTCTGGCGACTTCGACTTCTCCCTGTGCGTTTTTAGGTCGAGGCCGATAAGTAATCCGAAGGAGGGCGTCGGAGGCCGGCCGAGGGGGCCACACCACAGGGCCACGCGGGCCCCCCCTGGGCCGCGCCGCCCTATGGTGTGGGGCCCTCGGGCCTCCACCTTAATCGTCCTCCTGGCTCCGTCATTATTCTGGGAAAATAGGGCCTTCTGCATAAATTCCGAGGATTTTCCCGAAAGTTGGATTTCTGCACAAAAACGAGACACCGAGCGATTCTGCTTTGAAAACAGCGTTAGTCCGTGTTAGTTGCATCCAAAATACACAAATTAGAGGCAAAACAATAGCAAAAGTGTTCGGGAAAGTAGATACGTTTTGGACGTATCAACTCCCCCCAAGCTTAGCTTATTGCTTGTCCTCAAGCAATTCAGTTAACAACTGAGTGATAAAAGAACTTTCACGAACACATTTGCTCATATGATGTATATATTCTCATGCTATGGCTAATACTCAAGCAGTTCATAATGAGATACATGCAAATAAGATCATCTAACAGCTATGTCAATCACGGAGAGGTACCAACAATTAATAATAAGCATCATGAATCATGTATATAAGCAGGATTGCAATGTTCATAAGAGAGTATGATAAAGTGGTATCTCGCTTGCCTGTATTTGATTGGCAAAACATAAATGCCCGGGCACCTCTGGAGTTCATAGAAAGACTAGAAGTAGTGATTGTCAAAAGATAAATGCATCAAAGTTATACCACAATCAATCATATTTTGAGACAAGCATATTATACTAAGAATGACAGTTGTGCTCTCAAGATAGTGCTCAAAGAAATAATGGAGACACAACATAAAAGTAAAAGATTGACCCTTCGCAGAGGGAAGCAGGGATTAACATGCGCTAGAGCTTTTCATTTTTATAAAGACAGGAGTAAAATTATTTTGAGAGGTGTTTGTTGTTGTCAACGAATGGTAATGGGTACACTAACTACCTCGCCAACCGGACTTTTAAGAGCGGCTCCCATGAATTATTGCATGTTTATTTGGCACTCCTTCCAACCTTTCTTTCACAAACCATGGCTAACCGAATCCTCGGGTGCCTGCCAACAATCTCATACCATGAAGGAGTGCCCCTTTTTTAATTTTAGTTTTATTATGATGATGACACTCCCCCCAACCTTTGCTTACACAAGCCATGGCTAACCGAATCCTTCGGGTGCCGTCCAACAATCACAAACCATGGAGGAGTGTCTATTTAAGTTAATTAATTCGGGACTGGGAATCCCATTGCCAGCTCTTTTTGCAAAATTATTGGATAAGCGGATGTGCCACTAGTCCATATGAGAGTCCGTCAAAAGTAAATGACAAGGTTGAAAGCTAAACACCACATACTTCCTCATGAGCTATGAAACATAAACACAAATTGAGAAGCATTTTGAAGGTTTTAAAGGTAGCGCATGAGAATTTACTTGGAATGGTTTGAAATGCCATGCATAGGTATTTATGGTGGACACTTTTGGAACAACTTGGTTTTCAGGTGTTTGGAAGCACGAGCAGCGTTCCCGCTCAGTACAAGTGAAGGCTAGCAATAGACTAGGGAGCGACAAATCAAGAGAGCAGTAACTGTCATAATCATGCTTGTGGCAAAATAAATTAACGGAGGCATAAAAGTGATACAAGAACTCTGAAGCAATATAGATCATCGAGGCTTAATTGACTTTTTGTTCAGTCATATGCATGCGTGAGCATGTGCCAAGTCTATATGAATGAATTATTCAGAGGAGGATACCACAATGCCATACTTACTTATGAATAAAACAATGCAAGCAAACATCCATGACATGCTACTCATATTAATAGATTGGTGCTAAACATGAGAGATCATGAACTACTAGACTTTCTCAAATAACATATACCTCACATGAACCAACTAAGCATGCTCACATGGATGAGTATATGTACAAAAATGAAAACAAATAGAGTTCATACCAGCCTCTCACCACAATCAGATTGTTGTAGATCGTCATTATTGCCTTTTCACTTGTGTAGCTTGAATAATATGAAATGAAAACCACGCTCCAGCCACCGAAGACCATTGAACTCATAAAGAACTTTACAAACCAAAGAAGAACAGCAAATATTTTTGGTGTTTTCGAATTAGAAACAAGAACAAGAGGAAACAAACAAACAAAGCAAAATCTTTTTGGGTTTTCTTATAGCAAACTAGCAATAGCAAATAAAGTGAAACAAATGCAAGAAACCAAAGCAAACAAATGGTGAAGAGAAACAACAGAAATATTTTTGGTCTTTTTGTGTTTTGGGGAAGAAACAAAGCAAAAACAAGAAATAGCAAACTAAAAGAAACGCAGAAAAGCGAGATGGCAGAAATCTGCCAAAACCTGACAGCAGTACAGAAATCGATTTTTACAAAAATCTTACGTTGCTCAGATCGAAAAGTGTTCAACTAATGAAAGTTAGATAACAATCTGGGGAACCTGCACAAAAATTGGCAGCTCAAAATAACGCTCTGGCTGTGCGTACGAATTTTTCTAGTAACAGTCCAGAATCTGTTTTCAGGCAGCACTTCCCCAAATATCATCTTCCTCTCATTAGAAAACCACTCAAACGAACAAAACAAGTATGTACAAGTATCCAGCAACCATAATATGCAAAGAATGAGTGATGCCGGTATACCTCCCCCCAAGCTTAGGCTTTTGGCCTAAGTGGAGTTCAACCCCAACGAGGGTCGTTGTTCCTCGCCGGTGGGTAGTCCATGGAGTAGTCATAGTAAAGTTCCTGTGCAGAAGAGAAGCATGGAGGCTCCGCATATCCACCATGATGATGCGAGGAACTTGCTGCATCGGATGATGAGTCGAGGTGCTCCTCGACCTCCGTGTCGTCTCTTGCATGTTGACCTCCTCTCTCTATGTGTGCATCCAGTGCACCTTCTGTGACCGACCAATCTCCCCTGGAATCAAGGTTAGACAAAACAGGCGCAGGCAATCTTACTAGTTTCTCAGTTTTCTTAGTTATTCTCCAGACTTTCTTATAAAATGTCATCTTGTAAAACAGGTTACCCAAGTTGGAGGAATCTGAAACAAATTCATGTTTAATCACAGAGGCTATGTCAAGTTTTTCTATGGGGAATGGAATATCAAAATGATGAGGTTCTACATTATGAAAAGCTAGTAAACGAGAGGCGATGAGACCTCCACAAATTCCACCTTTCTCACGGTTAGTAGCAAGTCTATAGGCTATCAATGCCCCCAAATTATAAGTCTTACTATTTTGCAGTGCCGCAGCTAGAAAAGCCAAATCCGGGATAGAAAGTTTACCACCAATTCTTTTAGCAAGAACGCATTTGGTAATAAAATAGGCAAAGTAGCGGATAGCCGGGAGCTGAATACTAGTGATTTTACCATTATCCCCTATGAAACTCCTTCCATCGCTAATCATCTTGAAGAGGTCCAAGAGTTCTTGCGGCGATCCCCTTATCTTCTCGCATGACCCCCATTGCGGTACTCTAATTGCTGCACAAAAAACACTAAATGGCAAGTTGACAGCTTTATTGTAAATTTTATACTGGACCGTGGGGTTAGATCGCGACCAATTGAACTTGAAGTCCTGTACAAAAGACATAGTTAATTTTACATATTGTCTTGGCTCTCCTTCAACAAAGTCACTCAGCCCTGCACGAGAAATTAGACTTTGAACATCTTCAAGTATTCCCGCGTTTCTCATAAAATCCGCGCACGGGTAGTAAGAGGGGTATACTCCCTCTTCACGATTGACTCTCATAACTTGTTGGACTTCCAATTCTTGCTGGTTCAAGTGATATCTATTCCACTCCATTTTCTGAAATTTCAACAAACAATATAAAGATTTGATTTGGTGATATATAATTGAGGGAAACTACCATAGGAGCTTGCTAGAGTACTAATCATGCATCAAAACTAGTTTCTACCACTTAGAACAAGCATGCAAGCTCACTAAACATGTTACCTACAGCAGCAAAATATTCAAGATATACTCAACCAAACAAAATTCTACTTGGATGGGTGGAGGAGTCACATACCGAAGAGCAAATGTGCCAAATTTCAGACAGAAATCTGGGCTGAGCAAAGAGATCGAGAAATCTGGAGCTCTGGAGCAAAAACGCGAGAGAGAGGAACTTGGTACGAGTTTTTTCGGGAGAGAGAAGTTGCTGGGAGGAAGAGATGGTAAAGTGGGGCAAGGAGGGGCCCACACCACATGGTGGCGCGGCCACCTCCTTGGCCGCGTCGGCCTGTGGTTTGGCGCCCTCTGGTGCCCCACAGGTCATCCTCTGGTGCTCCCAGGTGCCTCGTCGAAAAATAGGACCAACGGTATAATTTTTGTGAATTTTTTAAAACTTTGAAAAATGCACATTTCTGGGTATTTAATTTATTATTACTGGCCAGGAAAAATTTTGAAATCTTCAAATAACTAAGGAACTTTGCAAATTAAAAGTGCTACAGCAACTAGGGCAAATGGAGGAAGAAAGAGATGTTGTTTACCTCTCCTATGCATATAAAAAGTATTTGTTAACAAGGTTGATCAAGTCTTGCCACCAAATAAATTTTACATAACATAAGAAGAAATAAACCTCAAATCAATCATGTTACCTTGAATTGTATTGTTATGGATCCAATCACGAGAGTTTGATATTCTTCTTTAGGCTCATATATAGGACAATCAATAGTTCCCACTTTGATACTTCTCACATTAGTAATAGTATTGACTCCACATACTTTATCAATCTTCTTGGGGAAATAGACGGTATGCTCCTTATCATCAACATTAAAAGTAACCTTTCCTTTATTGCAATCAATAACAGCCCCTGCGGTGTTAAGAAAAGGTCTCCCAAGAATAATAGACATATTATCATCTTCAGGCATTTCCAACACAACAAAATCAGTTAATATCAAGCAGTTAGTAGTAACTTGAACAGGAACATTCTCACATATACCAACAGGAATAGCAGTAGATTTATCAGCCATTTGCAAAGATATATCAGTAGGTATCAACTTATCTAAATAAAGTCTCTTATAAAGAGAAAAAGGCATAACACTAACACCGGCTCCCAAGTCACATAGAGCAGTTTTAACATAATTATTCTTAATAGAACAAGGAATAGTAGGTATACCTGGGTCGCCCAACTTCTTTGGAACTTTGCCATTGAAAGAGTAATTAGCAAGCATAGTGGAAATTTCCTCATTGGGGATTTTCCTCTTGTTAGTAACAATATCTTTCATATACTTCGAATAAGGTGGCAATTTAATAGCATCAGTCAAAGGGATTTGCAAGAATAAAGGTTTCATCCAATCACAAAATTTATTATAGTGTTCTTCTTCCTTTGATTTTAGTTTCTTAGCAGGAAAAGGCATTTGCTTTTGCACCCAAGGTTCTCTTTCATTACCATGTTTCTCAGCAATAAAGTCTTCTTTAGTATACTTTTTATTTTTAGCATGCTTTTCAGGTTCTTCTTCAACCTCTTCTTTATCAGGAGTATTATTCTTATCATTATCATTATCATTATCATGTTCATTACCACTTTCAGTTTCAGCATCAGAAATAGAAATACTATTAGGATCATTAACAGGTTCAGAGGATTCTACAACATTTTTATGTTTCTTCTTCTTTTTCTTCCTAGAATGAGCACTAGGTTCAATGCGTTGAGAATCTTGTTCAATTCTTTTGGGATGCCCTTCAGGATATAGAGGATCCTGGGTAGAGACACCACCTCTAGTTGTTACTTCATAAGCATGTTTTTCTTTAGAATTACTCCCTAACAAGTCATTTTGCACTTTAGTGAGTTGATCAATTTGCGTTTGAATCATATGAAAATGTTTAACAAGCATCTTAACATCATTGGAGGTTCTCTCTACAATATCATGCAATTCACTAATAGCTCGAGAATTTTCCATTAAATGATTCTCTACTCTCATATTAAAATTTTCTTGCTTAACAATATAATTATCAAACTCATCTAAGCATTGTGCAGGAGGTTTCAAATACGGAATATCTTCCCTAATAAAGCGTTGAAGGGAGTTTACCTCAATCATGGATGAAGGGGGAATTATCTCACATATATCTTCTATAGGAGGTAGATTCTTCACATCTTCAGATTTAATACCTTTCTCCTTGAGAGACTTCTTGGCTTCCCTCATATCTTCATCATTCAATTTAATTAAACCCCTCTTCTTCAATATTGGCGTTGGAGTTGGTTCAGGCGTAGTCCAATCATCATGATTCCGGCTTATTTTAGCCAATAATTCTTCAGCGTCATCCGGAGTTCTTTTCCTGAAAACACAACCAGCACAACTATCCAGGTATGCCCTAGACTCAATGGTTAGTCCGCTATAAAATATATCAAGTAAATCATGCTTTTCCAAATCATGGTCAGGCTGAGCTCTAATAAGAGAGCAAAATCTCGCCCAAGCCTCAGGCAATTTCTCTTCATCTCCCTGGTCAAAATTATAAATTCTCTGCAAAGCAATATGTTGAGCACTAGCAGGAAAGTATTTGCGGAAGAAAACATCAAGCAATTCTTTCGGACTTTTAATAGAATTAGGTGGCAAATTATTATACCAAGTTTTAGCGTCATCCTTTAATGAGAATGGAAAGATTTTAGCAACAAAGTAAGTACGCATCTTGACATCATCAGAAAACAAGCTACTTAGAGTAGATAACTCAGTCATGTGTTCAACAGCACTTTCTTTTTCAGTACCACAAAAGGGGGTTTTCTCAACGATAGCTATATGAGATAGATCAAGAGAAAAATCATAATCTTTATCCTTAATGTTTATAGGAGATGTGGCAAACTTAGGATCAGGAGACAGTTTATATCTAACAGCATGTTCTGCAAGCAACTTTTTAATTTTTCTTGCATCAGTAGTAGCATTGCATTTTTCAATAAAATCATCATTAAGCTCCACATAATCTTCACCAGGATCATCACTAAAATAATCAAGTTCAGGTGAACTAACAGGTGTAGTAGCATTAGGAGTTTCAGTATTTTCAATTTGTCTAGACCTAGCAATTGTAGCATCTAGAAAGGATCCCAATGAACCACTATCATCAAGCACAGCAGAAACATTATCAATATTATGAGAGTTTTCAGATTCAGCAGAAGTACCCGCATGTGAAGCATGCGGCGGTGAAACAAGTTTATCAATCACAGATGGTGAATCAAGAGCAGCGAGAGGTATTTAATTGTACCTTTTCTTGTAGTGGATGGTAATATGGCGATCTTAGTATCGCGAGGTTTACCCATGATGGAGAATTTGCAGCGAACAATATTAATCCAAGTGAACTTCCAAATAAAGCTATGCTCCCGGCAACGGCGCTTTAGAAAATAGTCTTGATGACCCACAAGTATAGGGGATCGCAACAGTCTTCGAGGGAAGTAAAACCCAATTTATTGATTCGACACAAGGGGAGACAAAGAACACTTGGAAGCCTTAACAGCGGAGTTGTCAATTCAGCTGCACCTGGAAACAGACTTGCTCGCAAGGGTTTATCAGTAGTAACAGTTTTATAGCAATAGCAGTAGTGAAATAACAGCAGCAGAGTAACAAAGACAACAGTAGTGATTTTAGTAAACAGCAGGATTAAAATACTGTAGGCACGGGGACGGATGAACGGGCGTTGCATGGATGAGAGAAACTCATGTAACAATCATAGCAGGGCATTTGCAGATAATAATAAAACGGTGTCCAAGTACAAAGCAATCAATAGGCATGTGTTCCATATATAGTCGTGCGTGCTCGCAATGAGAAACTTGCACAACATCTTTTGTCCTACCAGCCGGTGGCAGCCGGGCCTCAAGGGAAACTACTGGATATTAAGGTACTCCTTTTAATAAAGTACCGGAGCAAAGCATTAACACTCCATGAACACATGTGATCCTCACATCGCTACCATTCCCTCCGGTTGTCCCGATTTCTGTCACTTCGGGGCCATCGGTTCCGGACAGCGACATGTGTATACAACTTATAGGTAAGACCATAAACAATGAATATCATGATGAAACAATAACATGTTCAGATCTGAGATCATGGCACTCGGGCCCTAGTGACAAGCATTAAGCATAACAAGTTGCAACAATATCATCAAAGTACCAATTACGGACACTAGGCACTATGCCCTAACAATCTTATGCTATTACATGACCAATCTCATCCAATCCCTACCATCCCCTTCGGCCTACAGCGGGGGAATTACTCACACATGGATGGGGGAAACATGGCTGGTTGATGTAGAGGCGTTGGCGGTGATGGCGGCGATGATCTCCTCCAATTCCCCGTCCCGGTGGAGTGCCAGAACGGAGACTTCTGGCTCCCGCGACGGAGTTTCGCGATGTGGCGGCGTTCTGGAGGGTTTCTGGCGACTTCGACTTCTCCCTGTGCGTTTTTAGGTCGAGGCCGATAAGTAATCCGAAGGAGGGCGTCGGAGGCCGGCCGAGGGGGCCACACCACATGGCCGCGCGGGCCCCCCTGGGCCGCGACGCCCTATGGTGTGGGGCCCTCGGGCCTCCACCTTAATCGTCCTCCTGGCTCCGTCATTATTCTCGGAAAATAGGGCCTTCTGCATAAATTCCGAGGATTTTCCCGAAAGTTGGATTTCTGCATAAAAACGAGACACCAGAGCAGTTCTGCTGAAAACAGCGTTAGTCCATGTTAGTTGCATCCAAAATACACAAATTAGAGGCAAAACAATAGCAAAAGTGTTCGGGAAAGTAGATACGTTTTGGACGTATCACTTGCCACCACTGAAAAATTGTTATTTGGATGTTAATCTTGCTGATCATTCTACAAAGAAACCTTTGGGGAAAGTTGATAATATTCGCATTACCGTTAACAATAACCTTGTCCCCGTTGATTTTGTTGTCTTGGATATTGAATGAAATGCATCTTGTCCCATCATATTGGGAAGACCTTTTCTTCGAAATGTTGGTGCTACTATTGATATGAAGGAAGGTAATATAAAATATCAATTTCCTCTCAAGAAAGGTATGGAACACTTCCCTAGAAAGAGAATGAAGTTACCTTTTGATTCTATTATTAGAACAAATTATGATGTTGACACTTCGTCTCTTGATAATACTTGATACACACTTTCTGCGCCTAGCTGAAAGGCGTTAAAGAAAAGCGCTTATGGGAGACAACCCATGGTTTTTACTACAGTACTTTGTTTTTATTTTGTGTCTTGGAAGTTGTTTACTACTATAGCAACCTCTCCTTATCTTAGTTTAGTGTTTTGTTGTGCCAAGTAAAGTCGTTGATAGAAAAGTTCATACTAGATTTGGATTACTGCGCAGTTTCAGATTTCTTTGCTGTCACGAATCTGGGCTAAATTCTCTGTAGGTAACTCAGAAAATTATGCCAATTTACGTGAGTGATCCTCGGATATGTACGCAACTTTCATTAAATTTGGGCATTTTCATTTGAGCAAGTCTGGTGCCATTTTAAAATTCGTCAATACGAACTGTTCTGTTTTGACAGATTCTGCCTTTTATTTCGCATTGCCTCTTTTGCTATGTTGGATGAATTTCTTTGATCCATTAATGTCCAGTAGCTTTATGTAATGTCCAGAAGTGTTAAGAATGATTGTGTCACCTATGAACATGTTAATTTTTGTTGTGCACTAACCCTCTAATGAGTTGTTTCGAGTTTGGTGTGGAGGAAGTTTTCAAGGATCAAGAGAGGAGTATGATGCAACATGATCAAGGAGAGTGAAAGCTCTAAGCTTGGGGATGCCCCGGTGGTTCACCCCTGCATATTCTAAGAATACTCAAGCGTCTATGCTTGGGGATGCCCAAGGCATCCCCTTCTTCATCGACAACATTATCAGGTTCCTCCCCTGAAACTATATTTTTATTCCGTCACATCTTATGTGCTTTGCTTGGAGCGTCAGTTTGTTTTTGTTTCTATTTTGTTTGAATAAAATGGATCCTAGCATTCACTTTGTGGGAGAGAGACACGCTCCGCTGTAGCATGCATATGGACAAGTATGTCCTTAGTTTCTACTCATAGTATTCATGGCGAAGTTTCTTCTTCGTTAAATTGTTATATGGTTGGAATTGGAAAATGATACATGTAGTAATTGCTATAAATGTCTCGGGTAATGTGATACTTGGCAATTGTTGTGCTCATGTTTAAGCTCTTTCATCATATACTTTGCACCCATTAATGAAGAAATACATAGAGCAGTGCTAAAATTTGGTTTGCATATTTGGTCTCTCTAAGGTCTAGATAATTTCTAGTATTGAGTTTGAACAACAAGGAAGACGGTGTAGAGTCTTATAATGTTTACAATATGTCTTTTATGTGAGTTTTGCTGCGCCGTTCATCCTTGTGTTTGTTTCAAATAAACCTTGCTAGCCTAAACCTTGTATCGAGAGGGAATACTTCTCATGCATCCAAAATACTTGAGCCAACCATTATGCCATTTGTGTCCACCATACCTACCTACTACATGGTATTTCTCCGCCATTCCAAAGTAAATTGCTTGAGTGCTACCTTTAAAATTCCATCATTCACCTTTACAATATATAGCTCATGGGACAAATAGCTTAAAAACTATTGTGGTATTGAATATGTACTTATGCACTTTATCTCTTATTAAGTTGCTTGTTGTGCGATAACCATGTTTCTGGGGACGCCATCAACTATTCTTTGTTGAATATCATGTGAGTTGCTATGCATGTTCGTCTTGTCTGAAGTAAGAGAGATCTACCACCTTATGGTTAAGCATGCATATTGTTAGAGAAGAACATTGGGCCGCTAACTAAAGCCATGATCCATGGTGGAAGTTTCAGTTTTGGACATATATCCTCAATCTCATATGAGAAAATTATTAATTGTTGTTACATGCTTATGCAAAAAAGAGGAGTCCATTATCTATTGTCTATGTTGTTCCGGTATGGATGTCTAAGTTGAGAATAATCAATAGCGAGAAATCCAATGCGAGCTTTCTCCTTAGACCTTTATACAGGCGGCATAGAGGTACCCCTTTGTGACACTTGGTTAAAACATGTGCATTGCGATGATCCGGTAGTCCAAGCTAATTAGGACAAGGTGCGGGCACTATTAGTATACTATGCATGAGGCTTGCAACTTGTAAGATATAATTTACATAATACATATGCTTTATTACTACCGTTGACAAAATTGTTTCATGTTTTCAAAATCAAAGCTCTAGCACAAATATAGCAATCGATGCTTTTCCTCTATGGAGGACCATTCTTTTACTTTCAATGTTGAGTCAGTTCACCTATTTCTCTCCACCTCAAGAAGCAAACACTTGTGTGAACTGTGCATTGATTCCTACATACTTGCATATTGCACTTATTATATTACTCTATGTTGACAATTATCCATGAGATATACATGTTACAAGTTGAAAGCAACCGCTGAAACTTAATCTTCCTTTGTGTTGCTTCAATGCCTTTACTATGAATTATTGCTTTATGAGTTAACTCTTATGCAAGACTTATTGATGCTTGTCTTGAAGTACTATTCATGAAAAGTCTTTGCTATATGATTCACTTGTTTACTCATGTCATATACATTGTTTTGATCGCTGCATTCACTACATATGCTTTACAAATAGTATGATCAAGGTTATGATGGCATGTCACTCCAGAAATTATCTTTGTTATCGTTTTACCTGCTCAGGACGAGCAGAACTAAGCTTGGGGATGCTGATACGTCTCCAACGTATCGATAATTTCTTATGTTCCATGCCACATTATTGATGTTATCTACATGTTTTATGCACACTTTATGTCATATTCGTGCATTTTCTGGAACTAACCTATTAACAAGATGCCGAAGTGCCGATTCTTTTCTGCTGTTTTTGGTTTCAGAAATCCTAGTAACGAAATATTTTCGGAATTGGACGAAATCAACGCCCAGGGTCCTATTTCGCCACGAAGCTTCCAGAAGACCGAAGAGGAGACGAAGTGGGGCCACGAGGTGGCCACACCCTAGGGCGGCGCGCCCCCCCTTGGCCGCGCGGCCCTGTGGTGTGGGCCCCTCGTGCCCCTTCCTGACCTGCCCTTCCGCCTACTTAAAGCCTCCGTCGCGAAACCCCCAGTACCGAGAGCCACGATACGGAAAACCTTACTGAGACGCCGCCGCCGCCAATCCCATCTCGGGGGATTCAGGAGATCGCCTCCGGCACCCTGCCGGAGAGGGGATTAATCTCCCGGAGGACTCTACGCCGCCATGGTCGCCTCCGGAGTGATGTGTGAGTAGTCTACCCCTGGACTATGGGTCCATAGCAGTAGCTAGATGGTTGTCTTCTCCTCATTGTGCTTCATTGTCGGATCTTGTGAGCTGCCTAACATGATCAAGATCATCTATCTGTAATTCTATATGTTGCGTTTGTTGGGATCCGATGAATAGAGAATACTTGTTATGTTGATTATCAAAGTTATGTCTATGTGTTGTTTATGATCTTGCATGCTCTCCGTTATTAGTAGATGCTCTGGCCAAGTTGATGCTAGTAACTCCAAGAGGGAGTATTTATGCTCGATAGTGGGTTCATGTCTCCGTGAATCTGGAGGAGTGACAGGAACCACTAAGCATACGGATGTGCTGTTGCCACTAGGGATAAAACATTGGTGCTATGTTCAAGGATGTAGTCACTGATTACATTACGCGCAATACTTAATGCAATTGTCTGTTGTTAGCAACTTAATACTGGAGGGGGTTCGGATGATAACCTGAAGGTGGACTTTTTAGGCATAGATGCATGCTGGATAGCGGTCTATGTACTTTGTCGTAATGCCCAATTAAATCTCACAATACTCATCATAATATGTATGTGCATGATCATGCCCTCTCTATTTGTCAATTGCCCAACTGTAATTTGTTCACCCAACATGCTGTTTATCTTATGGAGAGACACCTCTAGTGAACTGTGGACCCCGGTCCAATTCTCTTTACTGAAATACAATCATCGTAATCTTGTTCTACTGTTTTCTGCAAACAATCATCATCCACACTATACATCTAATCCTTTGTTACAGCAAGCCGGTGAGATTGACAACCTCACTATTTCGTTGGGGCAAAGTACTTTGGTTGTGTTGTGCAGGTTCCACGTTGGCGCCGGAATCTCTGGTGTTGCGCCGCACTACATCCCGCCGCCATCAACCTTCAACGTGCTTCTTGACCCCTACTGGTTCGATTAAACCTTGGTTTCTTACTGAGGGAAACTTGCCGCTGTGCGCATCACACCTTCCTCTTGGGGTTCCCAACGGACGTGTCAACTACACACATCAAGGAGTTAAGCTTGGGGATGCTGATACGTTGCAAACGTATCCATAATTTTTGATGCTCCATGCTTGTTTTACACCAATTGTTATATGTTTTGTTTACACTTCGTGGCATTTTTATGCATTTTCTGAAACTAACCTATTAACAAGATGCCACAGTGTCAGTTCCTGTTTTTTTGCTGTTTTTGTATTTCAGAAAAGCAAAAGCCAAACCTCCTATTTTTACTGACGCGAAGAGGGAGTCCAAAGCAGAGACGGAGGAGGGCACCGAGGTGGCCATACCATGCCATGGTGTCGGTCCACCTCTGGCCGCGCCTAGCTATGGTGTGGGCGCCCACCGACCTCACCATTTCGCCTATATATTGCTCCCGACGCGAAAAACCTAAATCAATTATCCTCCATCCACGAAAAGTTCCATAGCTCCACCGCCATTGAAGACAACTTTCGGGGGACATAAAACTCTAGTTGAATAAGTAGATGTTACTCTTCATCTATTATGCTACTCAAGTGGTTTTATTAATGTGATCTCCGGAGACACCTTGTCCCACGGTGTGAAGGTGACAGTGTGCGCACCATGTGTGGCTCTTAGGCTAAAGATTACAGAAATACTTATCATGAGTTATAATTTGTGTTGGATGTCTCTATGAAATTGTGGTGTTTGTTAGTACTATCTTTGGATGCTAAAAGTGACAGAGTGGGTGTCCCTACGTTTGGAACGCGAACTTTAAGGAGTGCTTTTGCAGCCCTACGCGGTGAATTGGTGTTCGTTATCCAACTGGAGAGTGGTTCAGAGTAGCATAGTGAAGAGATGATATTTATGTATTCAATTATGATATCATTGTTGAGTGTCCACGCTAGTGAAAGTAATATCCCTAGGCATTGTTTCTAAGCATTGAAACACCGTTTACAACCAGTTCTGCTACTTGTTTGCTTGCTGCCATTTTTATTCCAGATTGCAATTACCACTTGTAATCATCCATATTACTTGTATTTCACTATCTCTTCGCCGAACTAGTGCACCTATACACCTGACAAGTGTATTGCGTGTGTTGGGGACACAAGAGACTTCTTGTATCTTAAATGCAGGGTTGCTTGAGTGGGATATCGACCTCTACCTTCCTGAGTTTGATAAACCTTGGGTGATCCACTTAAGGGAAACTTGTTGCTGTTCTACAAACCTCTGCACTTGGAGGCCCAACACTGTCTACAAGAATAGAAGCGTGCATTGACATCATCTGTGTCGAAATGCTTGGGGCAACATCATCAAACATTTTCTTGTTGGCCTCTACTAAATCGAGAAGCTGGCACGCACACTTACGCGACGGCCTACTAAAAGAGCTAAGATCAATAGCCACGCCTTCTTGATCCTTCGGCAACTCCTTCGTCAGCATTTCCATGTCGGCTTTGATGCCATATCCCATCAAGATTTGGAATTCAAGAAATGCTCCATAGGTACGCGACGTGCGTTTGAATACCTCGATGGTGCCGTCAGTGTCGTCAAAGAATGCGTCCGCGAGCTGTCCCAGAGTCTTGTTCTGATCTACCTTCGGAAAGATCAGGGCGAAGAGCCTTGACAAGGCTGCCTTGTTCTTCTGAATAAGAACTTGAACGAGCTTGCTAGAGTTGACAGCAACAGAGATAGCATCGGCTACGGACTTAACCGGGGGCTTGCCTACGATATTTGCAGGTATATCGGCCGCTCCTATAGAAGTGAAGGCAAGAACAAGAAATTAATATAGTTCAAGAGGAAAGGAAGGTCGAAGTTGTTACAGTAATTTACCCAGTAGAGACTCGATGGAGTTGCGGAGATTGTCCTCCTTTTCTTTCGTCTGAGCCTGGGCTTCCACCTTCTCCTTCTCCTCCTCCTTCAGCTTTGTTTTTAGCTGGCCCAGCTCGTTCTTCAATTTATCGGCCTCTTTCTGAGAAATATCTGCCAACTTGACTACCTGGTCAAGCTGAGCAGATGACGATTGGGCGGCTCTTTGAAGTTGAGCATTCTCGGATTCGAGCTGGATGAATCGGGAGGCGAAATCCTTCACTATCGCTAAGGTGGCTTGGATGGGCTATGACATAACACAAGACAAAACTGTTATATATATAAAGCTATCCTTGAGCCGATATTTGACTGCCAGCTGTTGAAAATAGGCTCGGGGGCTGGTGGGGGAAGAACCATCATCAAAATAAGTAAGAAACACTACAGTACCTACGTGCCGTTCAGGAGCTAAAGACAAGGAGGCAGCTATCGAGGGGATTCCTTTTCCCTTCGATGGAGAAGGAGCAACTGATGCTCCCTTTGACAAAAGTGGCTCTTCGATTGCAGCCGATGTCTTCTTGTTGGAGCTGGTCTTTACCTTCTTTAGAGGAGGTGGTTCTATTTCTCCTTTGTCACTGTATAAACATATTCGGCTACGTCGGTAACATGGATAAAGGGATATCAGTCAAGTTTAAAAACAAAGAGCGGGTGAAGAACACTTATGATTTGAAGAACAACTCATCTTCGTCGGCAAAGACGCCCGATGGCTTTTTCGGTGGCTGAACAGTGGACACCTCTGGAGCTGCACCAACAAAGAGAACACGATCAACATCATTGTCGTATTGGTCACTAGGACTCAACTCTACCGTATCGGTTAATTCATCATCAAGTTTTTTTTGGCATTCAGCAGAATGGGCCTCGGGGCCGATAGGGTTGTTTTCTTCCTCTTCATTTTCAGAGGCCTCGCTGTCCTCGACTACTTCGACGTGAGCTTCCACATTGTCGATGGACTCGTCATCTTCGGGTTCCAACCCATTTTAGGATATGGAAGGGTAATATCTTGCAGTTGCGGGGACTGATGTCTACGCCCCCCTCCTTTTCCTGTAGACAGTGTTGGGCCTCCAAGAGCAGAGGTTTGTAGAACAGCAGCAAGTTTCCCTTAAGTGGATCACCCAAGGTTTATCGAACTCAGGGAGGAAGAGGTCAAAGATATCCCTCTCATGCAACCCTGCAACCACAAAGCAAGAAGTCTCTTGTGTCCCCAACACACCTAATAGGTGCACTAGTTCGGCGAAGAGATAGTGAAATACAGGTGGTATGAATATATATGAGCAATGGCAACGGCACTTAAAAGTGCTTTGCCCAGGACAAGAAACAAGCGTAGTAACGCAGCGTAGTAACGCAAAGAAAACAAGAAACAAGCGACGATAGCGATATTTAGGAACAAGGCCTAGGGATTACACTTTCACTAGTGGACACTCTCAACATTGATCGCATAATAAATAACTCTTTCTCATATGTGCTACATACACTCTTTTGTTGGATGATGAACACATTGCGTAGGATTACACGAACCCTCAATGCCGGAGTTAACAAGCTCCACAATTCAATGTTCATATTAAATAACCTTAGAGCATAATAGATCATTGCAAAATAAACCAAGAACTAACATAGTGCACACACTGTCCACATTACACTATGAAGGAGGAATAGATCACATCAATACTATCATAATGATAATTAACTCCACAATCTACAAGAGATCATGATCATAGCCTACGACAAGAACCACATGGTGCACACACTAGTCACCTTTACACCATGCAGGAGGAATAGACTACTTTAATAACATCACATGAGTAGCACACAACTAGTAGCGATACAAAGCTCATATGAATCTCAATCATGTAAAGCAGCTCATGAGATCATTGTATTGAAGTACATAGGAGAGAGATTAACCACATAGCTACCGGTACAGCCCCGAGCCTCGATGGAGAACTACTCCCTCCTCATGGGAGCAACAGCGGTGATGAAGATGGCGGTGGAGATGGCAGCGGTGTCGATGGAGAAGCCTTCCGGGGGCACTTCCCCGTCCCGGCGGCGTGCCGGAACAGAGACTCCTGTCCCCCAGATCTTGGCTTCGCGATGGCGGCGGCTCTGGAAGGTTTCTGTGGGTTTCATCGATCGTAATAGGGTTTTCGCGACGGAGGCTTTAAATAGGCGGAAGGGCAGCCTCGGAGGGGGCCTGGGGCCACCACACCATAGGGCGGCGCGGCCCCCCCTCTGGCCGCGCCATGGTGTAGTGTGGGGCCCCCAGGGCTTCCCTCTGGCGGCTCTCGGGTGTTCTGGATGCTTCCGGTGAAAATAGGAACCTGGGCGTTGATTTCGTCCAATTCCGAGAATATTTCGTTACTAGGATTTCTGAAACCAAAAACAGCAGACAACGAGGCGGCACTTCGGCATCTTGTTAATAGGTTAGTTCCAGAAAATGCACGAATATGACATAAAGTGTGCATAAAACATGTAGATAACATCAATAAGGTGGCATGGAACATAAGAAATTATCGATACGTTGGAGACGTATCAGCATCCCCAAGCTTAGTTCTGCTCGTCCCGAGCAGGTAAAACGATAACAAAGATAATTTCTGGAGTGACATGCCATCATAACCTTGATCATACTATTTGTAAAGCATATGTAGCGAATGCAGTGATCAAAACAATGTATATGACATGAGTAAACAAGTGAATCATATAGCAAAGACTTTTCATGAATAGTACTTCAAGACAAGCATCAATAAGTCTTGCATAAGAGTTAACTCATAAAGCAATAATTCATAGTAAAGGCATTGAAGCAACACAAAGGAAGATTAAGTTTCAGCGGTTGCTTTCAACTTGTAACATGTATATCTCATGGATAATTGTCAACATAGAGTAATATAATAAGTGCAATATGCAAGTATGTAGGAATCAATGCACAGTTCACACAAGTGTTTGCTTCTTGAGGTGGAGAGAAATAGGTGAACTGACTCAACATTGAAAGTAAAAGAATGGTCCTCCATAGAGGAAAAGCATCGATTGCTATATTTGTGCTAGAGCTTTGATTTTGAAAACATGAAACAATTTTGTCAACGGTAGTAATAAAGCATATGTATTATGTAAATTATATCTTACAAGTTGCAAGCCTCATGCATAGTATACTAATAGTGCCCGCACCTTGTCCTAATTAGCTTGGACTACCGGATCATCGCAATGCACATGTTTTAACCAAGTGTCACAAAGGGGTACCTCTATGCCGCCTGTATAAAGGTCTAAGGAGAAAGCTCGCATTGGATTTCTCGCTATTGATTATTCTCAACTTAGACATCCATACCGGAACAACATAGACAATAGATAATGGACTCCTCTTTTTTGCATAAGCATGTAACAACAATTAATAATTTTCTCATATGAGATTGAGGATATATGTCCAAAACTGAAACTTCCACCATGGATCATGGCTTTAGTTAGCGGCCCAATGTTCTTCTCTAACAATATGCATGCTTAACCATAAGGTGGTAGATCTCTCTTACTTCAGACAAGACGAACATGCATAGCAACTCACATGATATTCAACAAAGAATAGTTGATGGCGTCCCCAGAAACATGGTTATCACACAACAAGCAACTTAATAAGAGATAAAATGCATAAGTACATATTCAATACCACAATAGTTTTTAAGCTATTTGTCCCATGAGCTATATATTGCAAAGGTGAATGATGGAATTTTAAAGGTAGCACTCAAGCAATTTACTTTGGAATGGCGGAGAAATACCATGTAGTAGGTAGGTATGGTGGACACAAATGGCATAGTGGTTGGCTCAAGTATTTTGGATGCATGAGAAGTATTCCCTCTCGATACAAGGTTTAGGCTAGCAAGGCTATTTGAAACAAACACAAGGATGAACCGGTGCAGCAAAACTCACATAAAAGACATATTGTAAACATTATAAGACTCTACACCGTCTTCCTTGTTGTTCAAACTCAATACTAGAAATTATCTAGACCTTAGAGAGACCAAATATGCAAACCAAATTTTAGCATGCTCTATGTATTTCTTCATTAATGGGTGCAAAGTATATGATGCAAGAGCTTAAACATGAGCACAACAATTGCCAAGTATCACATTACCCAAGACATTTATAGCAATTACTACATGTATCATTTTCCAATTCCAACCATATAACAATTTAACGAAGAAGAAACTTCGCCATGAATATTATGAGTAGAACCTAAGCACATACTTGTCCATATGCTACAGCGGAGCGTGTCTCTATCCCATAAAGTGAATGCTAGGATCCATTTATTCAAACAAAACAAAAACAAACACAAACCGACGCTCCAAGCAAAGCACATAAGATGTGACTGAATAAAAATATAGTTTCAAGGGAGAAACCTGATAATGTTGTCGATGAAGAAGGGGATGCCTTGGGCATCCCCAAGCTTAGACGCTTGAGTCTTCTTGATATATGCAGGGGTGAACCACCGGGGCATCCCCAAGCTTAGACTTTTCACTCTTCTTGATCATAGTATATCATCCTCCTCTCTTGACCCTTGAAAACTTCCTCCACACCAAACTCAAAGCAACTCATTAGAGGGTTAGTGCATAATCAAAAACTCACATGTTCAGAGGTGACACAATCATTCTTAACACTTCTGGACATTGCTCAAAGCTACTGGAAGTTAATGGAACAAAGAAATCCATCCCACATAGCAAAAGAGGCAATGCGAAATAAAAGGCAGAATCTGTCAAAACAGAACAGTCCGTAAAGACGAATTTTAAAAGGGCACCAGACTTGCTCAGATGAAAATGCTCAAATTGAATGAAAGTTGCGTACATATCTGAGGATCACTCACGTAAATTGACATAATTTTCTGAGTTACCTACAGAGAATTTTGCCCAGATTCGTGACAGCAAGAAATCTGTTTCTGCGCAGTAATCCAAATCTAGTATGAACTTTTCTATCAACGACTTTACTTGGCACAACAAAACACAAAACTAAGATAAGGAGAGGTTGCTACAGTAGTAAACAACTTCCAAGACACAAATATAAAACAAAGTACTGTAGCAAAATAACACATGGGTTATCTCTCAAGAAGTTCTTTCTTTATAGCCATTAAGATGGGCTCATCAGTTTTAATGATGCACTCATAAGAAATAGTAGTTGAAGCAAAACAGAGCATCAAGAGGCAAATTCAAAACACATTTAAGTCTAACATGCTTCCTGTGCATAGGAATCTTGTAAATAAACAAGTTCATGAAGAGCAAAGTAACAAGCATAGGAAGATAAAACAAGTATAGCTTCAAAAATTTCAGCACATAGAGAGGTGTTTTAGTAACATGAAAATTTCTACAACCATATTTTCCTCTCTCATAATAACTTTCAGTAGCATCATGAGCAAACTCAACAATATAACTATCACATAAAGCATTCTTATCATGAGTCTCATGCATAAAATTATTACTCTCCACATAAGCATAATCAATTTTATTAGATGTAGTGGGAGCAAATTCAACAAAGTAGCTATCATTATTATTCTCATCATCAAATATAGGAGGCATATTGTAATCATAATCAAATTTATCCTCCATAACAGGTGGCACCAAAAGACTACTATCATTATAATCATCATAAATAGGAGGTAAAGTATCATCAAAGTAAATTTTCTCCTCAATGCTTGGGGGACTAAAAAGATCATGCTCATCAAAACCAGCTTCCCCAAGCTTAGAATTTTCCATAGCATTAGCAACAATAGTGTTCAAAGCATTCATAGTAATAACATTCCCATTAGCATGCATATAAAGTTCCATGGGTTTTTTAATTCTCTCTTCAAACACATCATGTCCTAATTCAAGATAAAGTTCATAAAGATCTCTCATATTTTTGTTGTTTTCCATTATGCCTTACTAGTGTAAACAAGAAACAAAAAGTTGCAATTGCAGGATCTAAAGGAAATAGCTTCGAGTACTTACAACGGCGCCGGAAAATAGCTTAGTAGCCTAGATCCGGAATGTGAGTACCTTTTACCTTTCCTCCCCGGCAACGGCGCCAGAAAATAGCTTGATGTCTACGCCCCCTCCTTTTCCTGTAGACAGTGTTGGGCCTCCAAGAGCAGAGGTTTGTAGAACAGCAGCAAGTTTCCCTTAAGTGGATCACCCAAGGTTTATCGAACTCAGGGAGGAAGAGGTCAAAGATATCCCTCTCATGCAACCCTGCAACCACAAAGCAAGAAGTCTCTTGTGTCCCCAACACACCTAATAGGTGCACTAGTTCGGCGAAGAGATAGTGAAATACAGGTGGTATGAATATATATGAGCAATGGCAACGGCACCAGAAAAGTGCTTTGCCCAGGACAGTAAACAAGCAGTAGTAACGCAGCAGTAGTAACGATAAGAACAAGAAACAAGCAGCGATAGCAGTATTTAGGAACAAGGCCTAGGGATTACACTTTCACTAGTGGACACTCTCAACATTGATCGCATAATAAATAACTCTTTCTCATATGTGCTACATACACTCTTTTGTTGGATGATGAACACATTGCGTAGGATTACACGAACCCTCAATGCCGGAGTTAACAAGCTCCACAATTCAATGTTCATATTTAAATAACCTTAGAGCATAATAGATCATTGCAAAATAAACCAAGAACTAACATAGTGCACACACTGTCCACATTACACTATGAAGGAGGAATAGATCACATCAATACTATCATAATGATAATTAACTCCACAATCTACAAGAGATCATGATCATAGCCTACGACAAGAACCACATGGTGCACACACTAGTCACCTTTACACCATGCAGGAGGAATAGACTACTTTAATAACATCACATGAGTAGCACACAACTAGTAGCGATACAAAGCTCATATGAATCTCAATCATGTAAAGCAGCTCATGAGATCATTGTATTGAAGTACATAGGAGAGAGATTAACCACATAGCTACCGGTACAGCCCCGAGCCTCGATGGAGAACTACTCCCTCCTCATGGGAGCAGCAGCGGTGATGAAGATGGCGGTGGAGATGGCAGCGGTGTCGATGGAGAAGCCTTCCGGGGGCACTTCCCCGTCCCGGCGGCGTGCCGGAACAGAGACTCCTGTCCCCCAGATCTTGGCTTCGCGATGGCGGCGGCTCTGGAAGGTTTCTGTGGGTTTCGTCGATCGTAATAGGGTTTTCGCGACGGAGGCTTTAAATAGGCGGAAGGGCAGCCTCGGAGGGGGCCTGGGGCCACCACACCATAGGGCGGCGCGGCCCCCCCTCTGGCCGCGCCAGGGTGTAGTGTGGGGCCCCCAGGGCTTCCCTCTGGCGGCTCTCGGGTGTTCTGGATGCTTCCGGTGAAAATAGGAACCTGGGCGTTGATTTCGTCCAATTCCGAGAATATTTCGTTACTAGGATTTCTGAAACCAAAAACAGCAGAAAACAGCAACTGGCACTTCGGCATCTTGTTAATAGGTTAGTTCCAGAAAATGCACGAATATGACATAAAGTGTGCATAAAACATGTAGATAACATCAATAATGTGGCATGGAACATAAGAAATTATCGATACGTTGGAGACGTATCAGGGACCTGTTAAGGCAAAAAATGATTCAACAAATCAAATCAAAGTTGTCAGATATAAGTATCATATCGAGTATAGAATGTTAGGTTTACCTCAGTTGGAAGATGAGTAAGTTCATACGGATCTGTTGCTGCCAAAACCCACCGGCGGGCAGCGACGGGCAACACCGTAGAGCCGGGAACAACCTAGGGCTGCGGCTGGCCGAGGTCCCTCCGAGCGACGGCCCGCAAAGCCTTCTGGTACACACGTCCGATGCTGATGCAAGGGTGTGCCACCTGACCTATACCTGGTCAGGAAGGTGATGGAGATGCCTCGCTTAGTTTCCTGCATGGCATACATGTAAACATTAAATATGAGCCTCGATCGGCTCTCAGGTTATCCTGTGAATCGGCTCAAGGAGCCGATCCACCCATGATTCGTACGAGGTGCACGAATATATGGTGGTCCTGCTTGATCAAGATAAAGCTAAAACGATCTACGACGATCTGAGGTTTTCACCGCATAATCGGATCATCCTACTCACGATTGGGCCTCGCGGCCACGCACGGTGATCGTAAGCCGATCCTAGATAGGGCCTAAAAACCAACACGAGGTTGATCCCCGGAACATCCTATCTAGGACTAGCGAACGACACCCTACGTGCCGCTGGATCCTCCAACCCTTTGTAAGGCCTAACTATTGCAGATATTAAACTAATCCTTGTAGAACAAGGAGCAACCGTAACGGATCGGATCTACTAAATTAAGATCAAACGGGGTGCCGCCCCTACACCTGAGATAGGTGTAAGGGCGGCTAGATATGCAAGGGTTGCACTACGATAGCATGTTACGCGAAGAACTATGCTAACCCTAACACATCTATGATAACTACGTTGCTCGCCATCAAAAAGGCTTCAGTACGAGCAACGCATGAACAACATAAAGCTTGTGCTGCCTAGATCGCAAGATGCGATCTAGGCAGCATGTTGCTTACCGGTAGAAACCCTCGAGACGAAGGAGTTGGCGATGCGCCGAGATTGATTTGGTTGGTTGAATGTTGGTTGTTGTTTATTCCATAAACCCTAGATACATATTTATAGTCCAAGGGACTTTCTAACGTGGGAACAATCCCCACCGTGCATGATACAAACTCTAACTTTTAGTCTAAGATGCAATCTACTATAATTAAAGATACACGGGCAATCTAGCCCAAACTCTTCGTGCAAGGCCGCTTCAGAGATCTTCCACGTGTAATCTTCCAAGCCCATCTCCCTTACGGCCCACCTCCTGATTTGGCCAAAATCTGGTGATAACACATGCCCCCTGGTTTTGGCAATGATAATTTCAAAACCACTCTATTTTTCCTTCGAAGGGTCATGTCGTGGCAGAGCAGACCTGTCGCAGTATTCTTCATCATGATGGCTTGCCTTCTCACCTTCTCTGTATGATTTGACAATTCTGGCCTCACCCCCTCGGAAACTGCAACGGCATTGAATCTCTACTAGGCTCCTCTTTATTTAACCATGCCGATTGATTAGCCTTCTTCATCCTTTCTCTGTTCCAGCCATTGGCACCCAAAAAACCCTCCTACGCTACCATGTCTTCTTCCTCCTCTTCCTCTTCCGGTCTTTCCTATGGGTCTTCCTCCTCCCGCGAGACGCCTCCGGACGTACGCGCACCAGAAGAATGGGACCAGGAGGACCATGCCTCCTCCGTCTGGTTCGAGGATGACAAGTCCCTGACCAGCGGGGATGAAGATCTCCAGTTCCTAGCCGATGGGGAACTGGAATCGGAAAGCGAGGATGACTTGTTCCCCTGGGACGGCTGTCCCTCTTCCGAAGAAGAGAAGGAGGAAGACGAAGACGACTCCCTCGAGGGCTACCCACCGGCGAAACGTCTCCGCATGTGGTGGGACGACGACGACGACAGCGATGATGACGAGGAGGATGAAGCTCCCATAGAGGGCTACGGAAGCAGCGACGAAGAGCCCATCGGCAGCAGTGCCGATGAGAGCTCCGAGGACGACGACGAGGGCAGCGACGGTCCGTAGATAGGATCCACTAGTGTAGGTCTAGTAGTAGCAGTTTGGTCAGCAGACCCTTCTTTTTGTACCTCTCCCTTTGAGCAATCGACTCATTCTTTGTAAGGAATCTTGTTTATCAATGAAGAATTCCTCCAGTTTTGACTTTGCCGATTCCTTTTATGCTAATTTAGCCGATTGTCAATTCGGTCAATGGCTAATGAGCCGATTGCCACGCACCAGTTCCTCAAAATTTCTGCGCAGTCAGTTGCCCCCCGAGCCTTCATTAAGGCAAGAACAGCAGTGAGTCAACCAAACGTGCCACCATCTGCTTTCCGAGTCATAATGCAGAGCCAGCCGATTTCAACAAAATCGGCTCCCCAGAGCAGAGAACTTTCAGGGCGAGCTGCCCCCCGAGCCTCAATCAAGGCGAGAATACCAGCATGGATGCACAGATCAAACAAAAAGGCTCTGACCTTAGGTAATCTGGTAATCCGAGATAGCCACCATGAAGAATCAGCCAGACTTGCCCCCATCGACCAGTTTCCTTCCACTGGGCGCCGATGTTCCACTGGTCTTGTGTAACTGTACTAGAGTTGATGACTGCGCATCGGCTTTGTTTCTTAGTTCTAAAGTCGATGCCCTTGCATCGGCTGTAAATTTTTTTGTTTTTTTACTGGCCGATTTTTCCTAATCGGCTCCCAGTGTTTCGCTGCACACATGCTTACACATGTTTATCTGCACATGTTCATCTGACTATATGCCCCCCGAGCCGAATCTGCGAGGTGACTGCAGATATCGGCTTTGTGGTTAGCCAAGGCACTGTTCTTGCACGTCGGCTCCGCGAGGATTCGTGTTGACTTTCATCCGCCGACGTGGCCGCCGCCCAGCAGATCGATGTTGAACACAAGCAGGACATGTGGTGAAGATAATTTCGGCCGATTGCTGGAATCGGCCTCCATATTGATTGAAGCGCTGACTGAAGGTTCTGTAATGTCCCTTCGTAGATTTTCGGGGCCGATCACAAGGATCAGCCTCGCCACGTTTGCTCATCGCTTTGCTTCAGCTACATGGTCAGGCCAGTGGATAAAACCAGCTTAACCCTTCCCTTCGTCACGTCGATGCGCTCGCAGTTGTCCAAATTGATACCTGAGAGGGGTTCTTGGCCTGCTGCTTCCCATGCGTTCATGCCAGCCGTTGAAATTTCGGCTGAGTCATCGGCCTAGACGACCTCTACCTCATCTCCATCCCACTGTATTATGCATTGGTGCATCGTGGAGGGAATGCAACAGTTGGCGTGGATCCAATCTCTTCCTAACAGAACAGCATAGGTGCTCTTGCTATCGACGATGAAGAACGTCGTAGGGATAGTTTTCCTTCCTACGGTCAGATCCACGTTCAGGACACCTTGCGCGTCAGATGCTTGGCCATTGAAATCACTCAATGTTACGTTGGTCTTGATCAGATCCGAGCTAGAGCGTCCCAACCGACGTAGCATAGAGTATGGCATAATGTTGACTGCCGCTCCGGTGTCCACCAGCATCTTACTGACAGGCCTCCCATCGATATAACCTCGTAAGTACAAGGCCTTCAGATGTCTGTAGCTTTTTTCTCGTGGCTTCTCAAAGATAACCGGCCGTGGGCCGCAGTCAAGTTGTGCCACAGGTGCTTCGTCTACTCCTGGAGCACTGAACTCCGAAGGAAGGATGAACACCATGTTTGTGCCAGCCGATGTTTCATCATCGGCTTTCCTCTGCTTGGGACGCCACTCCATTTTCCGTGGACGACCCTCTTCATCCAGGGTTCGCTGAACTTTCACAGCCAGATCAGGTCGTGCCTTCCTTAGCGTATGCAAGTATAACCTTTCGGCTTCCTCCAGGCCGCGCAATCGCTGAACCCTGCGCTTTTGGGAATGGCTGAGTCCATCAGGGCACCACCTTGGACGGTGGTACCTGTCTTCTTCTTCTTCTTGTCCCTCGTCTTTTGAATCCTCGAGATCTGCCCACCGAGGGGACTCAGCGCATTTGCTTTGTGGCGGGAGAGGCCCTAAGCGCCTGAACACAGACACGTTGGCTGCCTCCTTCTTCTTCTGGTTGCATTCTGGGCAATTGCCGATTGTGGGCAATCGGCTCATTCCTGAATCCCAGCAGTGTCTGAAGAAGGGGCAGTCCCAGTGCCTGTCGTTGTCGTCTTGCTCCCTTGATTCTTCTTTGGCACGGCGCTCGTGCTCCTCCTCATCGTGATTGTGCCGATGATGTCTTCTGGCTTCTCTAGCCAGACGATCTCTTTCATCATCATCGCTGGATCGTCGGCGTTGGTCGTACTGACTCACATACTTGTTGAGGAGGTGATCAGAGAGGGGTCGCTGATATCTTATATTCTTTACTTCTCCCTCTGTGACGTAGCGCTTGCCATCATGACGGAGCCGATCGCGTGAAGCGGCCTCCTTTGTATCCTTGCTACGAGAGCAGCTGCCCTCGTCTTCATCCTTGCCAGCGTGATGTCCAAGTCCTACCATGTTGATGCTGAACGAGGATCCTGGCTGGCAACCTTCAGGGTAAGTGCATTCCACCATGTTAACGGCGGGGAAGGGGTGAGTGTCGACCTTCATGGCGTACTGGTTGAAAATCAGACGTCCTTGTTCTATCGCCATTTGGATCTGCTGACGCCACACCCTGCAGTCGTTGGTGGCATGAGAGAGCGAGTTATGCCATTTGCAGTATGGCTTTCCATTCAGCTCCTGTACCGTGGGGAATTTGAGACCTTCGGGTATCTTCAACTGCTTCTCCTTGAGTAGGAGGTCGAAGATTTGCTCAGTTTTGGTCACGTCAAAATCAAACCCCCTGGGCGGACCAGGTGGCTTAACCCATTTGCAGGACACGGGGGTTGCCCCCCGAGTCCAATCAGCCACTGCTACCTCTTGATCTCCCGCAGAAACTTCGTCTTCCTCTGCCTCGACCAGGACTACTGCACGCTTGAATTTATCCTGGTACAAGTCCGGGTGGCACTGTTCATATGCCGACAGTTTCTGAACCATGTGCACCAGTGAGGGGTAGTCTGCTTGGGAGGCCATGTCCTTGAGTGGTGCTGCAAGGCCCGCCATCGCCAACTCGATCGCTTCTTTTTCAGTCACACGAACCGAATAACATCGGTTCCTAAGATTCCTGAAGCGCTGGATGTATTCTGTCACAGTTTCTCCACGCTTCTGACGTATTTGTGCTAGATCGGCAATGCCGGACTCGGAAGCCTCTGAATGGTACTGCATATGGAACTGCTCTTCCAACTGCTTCCAAGTCCGGATGGAGTCTGGTGGCAACGAGGTGTACCATCCGAAAGCCGATCCCGTGAGGGACTGTGAGAAGAGCCTCACGCGTAGTTGATCCGACACTGAGGCCGGTCCTAGTTGTGCCAAATATCGGCCCACGTGCTCGATGGAGCTGGAACCATCTGATCCACTGAATTTGGAGAAGTCAGGGAGCCGATATTTAGGTGGTAGCGGGATCATCTCGTAGTCGTCGGGGTACGGCTTGGAATAGCCGATTGCCCTCCGTTTCGGCACCATGCCGAACTGGTCTCTCAGTATGTTGCTGATCTGATCCGCTGTGCTGGCTGCAGGAGTTGAACTCTGAAGATTTGCCGGGGTGGCGTACTTAGCCAGCCATGTTTGCTTTTCCAGCTCTGAGCCAACTGCAGGAGCTGAGCTCTGGAGGTTCGTCGGGGTGGCGTACTTAGTTAGCCACGTCTGCTTCTCAAGATCTGTTGCTGACGTCCCTCCTGTTTTGCCAGAAGTCCCTGATGTTGTGGCCTGGTTTGTGAGCGCCCAGTTACCGCAATCTGGCACATACGTGCACGTGTACCCGTGAGGGATCTCCTTAGGCGCCTCAGGCAAGAACTGGTAGTCACTAGGGTCACCACCGATCTTGTAGACGACGAATGCCGGTGAAGCCGGCACCTCTGGTGCTGCCAACGCAAATGGCAGCGGTGGACGGGACTGGAGTGGCAACTCTCCTTGATGCGTCCCGAGAGCTGGTCCTGACGGCGAGTACTGGTGCCTAATGATCTCCTGGATCACGCGAAGAGCGACACGCTCCAACGTGTTTACCAGGTTCTCAGAGTGGCGGTGTAGCGAGTGAGCCACCAAGTAGTTGATCTCCTGCCGCAGGGACCTGGTGCGTTCTTCCGACGGGGCAGAGAGGTCTATCCCGTCTAGTGCACCATTAGGCGAGAACCCCTTCCACCTGATGCCATGTGAACGGGTTCTGTGGAAAGAGCCGATGAGGTCGGCTTCGAGGATGACTTTGATCTCGTCATACTTCTTCTTGAGCTCGTCAGTCAGATCCTCGTACGTGACTGGAGTGCCGTCCGCCATCTCAGATGTAGATGGCGATGTGGTTGATGAAGAAGCTTGTCCCACCGGGCGTGCCAGAATGTGTTGCTGCCAAAACCCACCGGCGGGCAGCGACGGGCAACACCGTAGAGCCGGGAACAACCTAGGGCTGCGGCTGGCCGAGGTCCCTCCGAGCGACGGCCCGCAAAGCCTTCTGGTACACACGTCCGATGCTGATGCAAGGGCGTGCCACCTGACCTATACCTGGTCAGGAAGGTGATGGAGATGCCTCGCTTAGTTTCCTGCATGGCATACACGTAAACATTAAATACGAGCCTCGATCGGCTCTCAGGTTATCCTGTGAATCGGCTCAAGGAGCCGATCCACCCATGATTCGTACGAGGTGCACGAATATATGGTGGTCCTGCTTGATCAAGATAAAGCTAAAACGATCTACGACGATCTGGGGTTTTCACCGCATAATCGGATCATCCTACTCACGATTGGGCCTCGCGGCCACGCACGGTGATCGTAAGCCGATCCTAGATAGGGCCTAAAAACCAACACGAGGTTGATCCCCGGAACATCCTGTCTAGGACTAGCGAACGACACCCTACGTGCCGCTGGATCCTCCAACCCTTTGTAAGGCCTAACTATTGCAGATATTAAACTAATCCTTGTAGAACAAGGAGCAACCGTAACGGATCGGATCTACTAAATTAAGATCAAACGGGGTGCCGCCCCTACACCTAAGATAGGTGTAAGGGCGGCTAGATATGCAAGGGTTGCACTACGATAGCATGTTACGCGAAGAACTATGCTAACCCTAACACATCTATGATAACTATGTTGCTCGCCATAAAAAAGGCTTCAGTACGAGCAACGCATGAACAACATAAAGCTTGTGCTGCCTAGATCGCAAGATGCGATCTAGGCAGCATGTTGCTTACCGGTAGAAACCCTCGAGACGAAGGAATTGGCGATGCGCCGAGATTGATTTGGTTGGTTGAACGTTGGTTGTTGTTTATTCCATAAACCCTAGATACATATTTATAGTCCAAGGGACTTTCTAACGTGGGAACAATCCCCACCGTGCACGATACAAACTCTAACTTTTAGTCTAAGATGCAATCTACTATAATTAAAGATACACGGGCAATCTAGCCCAAACTCTTCGTGCAAGGCCGCTTCAGAGATCTTCCACGTGTAATCTTCCAAGCCCATCTCCCTTATGGCCCACCTCCTGATTTGGCCAAAATCTGGTGATAACAGGATCTTGGAGGGCCACTAAGGGAATAGAATCCTCTTGACTGAAATACGTCAGGCGTCTGACTTCGTCCAAGAGTTCTTTATCCGACAATTCTGCGACATTGATTCGGGTCTCATCCTTCGAACCAGAATATAACCACATATGATGGACTCTAGACATTATTGGCTGAATGCGGCGCTTCAAAAACACAGCGACAACCTCAGTGCCGATCATTGTTCGACCATCGTAGTTCTTCACTTCTAAGATATTTTCATACAAATCATCGGCTACTACTTTTTACTCGGCAGTTAAAATGTTTCTCCAGGACTTCTTCTGCGTCGCTTCTAGCACATCAACAAACTTCAGCAGGCCAGTGCTGCGTCCTAGTGCTGGTTGATCCCTTAGATAAAACCACTTCGACCTCCAACCTTGGATAGACTCTCTCATCGGAAAGTTAAAATAATTAACTTCCTTTCGAACAACAAAGTCGACCCCACCGGTGATGTAAGGTCCGCTGCTGCCACTGTAGCACTTGACAAAGAAGATCTTCTTCCACAGGCCCCAGTGGGGATCAATACCAAAAGAAACTCCGCAGGTAGTGATACAAATCTATAGATGGAGAATGGAATTCAGCGTTAGTTGCCAGAGCTGGATGCCGTGTGAAAATAGAAGGCACCGAAGAAATTCGTGTGCTAGGAGAGACAATCCTCGGTACAAGAAAGCAACAAACATAACAGTAAATCCAGCGGGGGGGATTATGACGAGAGTCTGAACCTAGCAAGCGGTCATCTCCTTCGTCGTCTGAAATCAGCCTCGGACTTCACATTTTATTTTCATCACGCTTGGTGATGGTGGACGCTATCCAATCGCATTAGGCGTCTCTGGCGGCGGCAGAAGCAGCTCTCAGCGTGGTTTTCTTTGGTGCGGCTGCGGTGTCCTTTGAGCCAGTGGTGCTTGCAGCAGCGCTGGCAGTTGCGGCGCCCTTCTTTTTGCCCATGGCTTCAGAGGTCTCTTGAGGGTTCGAGGATCTGGGCGCAGCGGCAATGGGAGGCGAAAGCGAGATGGAAGAAGAACATGATGGCAGGGGTAGAATAAGTTAATCCCTAAGTTCTCCTTATAAAGGAAAATCACTTTGGAATTGAGCCATCAGATTCGCACCGTTGAAAATGGATGGAGATCTGGTTGAACACGTGCCTCAAAAAGAGGCAAGCCGAAGGCCCATTACTTCCACTACATGCAATGATCGAGGAAACGCTTTGGTTAGCTCGTAATGTCCGGTCATTTCCAAAAGTGACTGTGCAGACAAGGGGTGGGCCCGCTAGGTCACGTCCCATCAGTTTCGCAGCTGCAGTTGCCACATTGTTGCTGATGTCATAAAAGTCATCGGCTCCCCCATGACGGAGCACCCAAATATAAGTAAAGCTCGAAGGCATCTACAACGTTCGGCTGCACAACTTATAAAGCCTATGCATGACTAATTCATAGTCATCCATATAATCGGGGGCTACTCCCATCGGGAGCGCTGGACGCGCACCAGATAAAAACGATAAAGGCATCAACGACAGAAAGAATTCAAGGAAAAATGGACCATAAGGTTCCAGCATATCCAGGTTCGGGTCCGGGTACTTGAACCTGTGTAGGGTAACGTTGTTTTGCCTTCGGCAGTTAACCAGTGTCGGTTCACCGAATAAACCTGGGCTCATTACTCTTATCCTTTACGTATGATCAATTATCCGACTTCTCTTGAAGTCAATAAGGATCCGATATATTCAATACATCGGATGGAGAATAAAATTCAAAAAATATCGATAGCAAGGTCTTCGAGTAGTACAAATTGAGTGTACGCACAGTTGCAAACATCTGTCCCTAGACTTGGCGGCTACTCCCATCAGGAGCGCTGGACGCGCATCCCATATAAAGCGACGTCAAATTTACGACAAGCATGAAGAATCCATGTTCATCGACTGATCAAGATGTTTGGATGAAGGCATCTTTAGTCCCTGCCCGAAACTTCGCATCGGCCAGTCACTTGTAGGCTACTGATGTGAACATTACCCTTCGGGTACCCAACATTGGTCTACCTCCTTTGGCCCAACAAGGGGCCCATGAGGGTTTTCATGACCCAAGGTGGGCCCATACGTCGGTTGCAACGAAGAAGACTTACAAGCAGATTCTTGATGTACAAGGCAATAAGGCGTCGATAAAAGAAAGGATGGATTAGATCTTGATGTAACCTAGTTGAGTTCGGACATGATTCTCGAGACTTGGCCTCCTATATAAAGGCCAGGAGGGGGCCTTTCGAATGACACACTTACGCAACCAACACATCCTAGCAAACACCAACCCTAGAAACCTTGCCTCCCGCCGAGTTCACCACAACGCAGTCTATCAGCTGCCCCATTGTAACCACTTTTATTCGATAAATCAAGATCAGACAAGCAGGAGTAAGGGTTTTACCTCATCGAGGGCCCCAAACCTGCGTAAATCTTGCTCCCTGTTCGTTTGGTATTCGATGTCTCGTGTTAACCTGCAGGATTCCGTCAACCCTAAGCCCCTCATGGTGGGCATTGTGAGTTCTCTTCAGAATAAAGTTAGGATCAGATTATGGTACTCAATTTCTTGTGGGAAGGCTTGGAGAGATCATATCTGGGTCATTCCTAGACTCGTACGAATTCTATTGTCCATTGTAGGCAAGGAATTCGGGTACATATGCCAGCATCTAGGAATTCTTTATGTCTGACTTTCGTCGATGCAGTGCTCTTCCCCTTCGACGGGGCATGCCTCTTGCCCTACGAAGAGGTGGCGCTCTTGCCCTTGCTACTCGATATGAAGAGATAATATTCATCCTCCCTCGACTCAGCCCACGAGAAAGGCCACTTTGTAAGTTCCTCTCTTTCCACATCATTCCTCGGTATTTGTTTCTTATACCTTGAATTCAACCTGAGAAGCCCTTGGCATATATATTTCCGCGAGGGCGCGACCATGCATCCTTTGAGCTGGTTGTCCTCCTATATGCCTAGAAAAAACCTTACCCGCCTCTACGAGGTGGGTGACACTACTGAGGAGTTCCTCACATGAATCTATCTTACTGTCACTCATAATTGAGCAGGCAGAGGACAAATGAGGTACAACCATCCATTGGTTGAAACTATGATCCCGAGGAATCATCTTAGAGATAATACACTGAGCTTAAACAAAGACATGCCACGAGGGGTGAGAAATTGGCGGGAAACTTTTTGGCTGTAAAATTTTGGCGGGAAACTAAGGGCGGGATAAAATAGGCGAGATTTTCAGTGGAAAATTAACAATCTTGATTAGCACATTAACTTAAGATACAAGACAATACAACTGAACAACAGATACACCGTTACACTACAAATGAAAATAAGATGCATCGCTGCACTACAACCCAAATTAAGATATATAGCTAATCTACCAAAAATTAGTAGTGTGGAGTCCAGTGTGACCATTTTACAGTCTTTTCACCATGTTCTTCCGCTATCTTCGCCTCAGCAACCCTTTCTCTCTTCCTCAGCCTCTTCGCTTCACGGAGCTTCATGCATACCCGTTCCTCCTCCTTCAACTTCACCTCCTGCTCCACGATTCTCTTCCCCCCGGTCATCAAGCCAATTTCGTTGCTCCTCATGATGTTTTTTGAGCCATATGTATTGCGTTGCTTTCACATGTGCAGCAGCCTCCTCTGCCTGCTCTTCCGCCTTGAAGTCGGCCAGTGCATGATGATGTCTTTCTTTCCTCTATATCATTGGTTGCTGATGACCCACAAGTATAGGGGATTGAAATAGTCTTTGAGGGAAGTAAAACCCAAATTTATTGATTCGATACAAGGGGAGGTAAAGAATACTTATAAGCCTTAACAGCGGAGTTGTCAATTCAGCTGCACGTGGAAAAGCATTAGTAACAGGGGTGATGTGAAAGTAACAGTAATATGAGAGCAAGAGTAACACATCAGCAGTAGCAGTAACACAGAGGAGATGTCACCAGAAAGTATTCCAGTGCGGAGTTGACTATAGAGCAATGATGATGACAGAAGGACCGGGGTTCCCAACTATCGACACTAGTGGTAACTCTCCAATTAACATGTGTTGGGTGAACAAATTACAGTTGGGCAATTGATAATTGTGAGGGCATGATAATGCATGCTATGATAGATAAAAGTTACTGTAGTATTTAATTGGGCATTACAACATAATGCATAGACCGTAATCCAACTGCGTCTATGACTAATAATCCACCTCCAGGTTATCATCTGAACCCCTTCCAGTATTAAGTTGCAAGCAACAGATAATCGCATTAAGCAATGTGTGTAGAGTAAACAATAGAATTATCCTTAGACAAAACATTGTTGTTTTCTCCCTAGTAGCAACAACACATCTAAAATCTTAGAAGTTAAACGTCACTCTCCCAGAAAACTAGAGGCATGAAGCTACTATCGAGCATAAATACTCCCTCTTGGAGATACAGACAACTACTTGATCAAGGTAACTACAAGTACCAGAGAGCATGCAAGATCTTAAATAACAGTAGTATGATAATATGATGAACAATCTGATCACAATTCCTCAATTTATCGGATCCCAACAAACACACCACCGATTACATCATATGGATCTCAATCATGTAAGGCAACTCATGAGATCATTGTATTGAAGTACATGGGAGAGAGAGTACCAACTAGCTACAACCGAGAACCCATAGTCCAGTGGGGAAATACTCACGAACCATCATCGAATCGAACTGAAGGTGGTGGAGTTGATGGAGATGGCTCCGGGGGTCAATCCCCATTCCAGCAGGGTACCGAAACAGGAACTTCTTACCCCCGAAACTTGTCTGGACAATGGCGGCGGTGACGGAACTTGTATATTCAGGGTTTTCTCATCGAAGGGAATTTATAGGCGGAAGGGCGAGGTCGGTGGGTGCTAGGTGGCCCCAGACTACCCCCAGGCGCGGGACAAGTCCAGGGCCCGCCTAGGCATGGTTTGGCCAGCCCCTGGCCCCACCTTCTCTCCTCTCGACTCCGTCTTTGTTTCGGTAAAAAAGCAACTTTGGCTTTTGTTTCATCGAATTCCGATAATATTTCATGTAAAACTTTTCTGAAATACAAAAACAGTAGAAAACATGGAACTGGCACTGTGGCATCTTGTCAATAGGTTAGTTCCGGAAAATGCATAAAAGTGTCACGAAGTGTAAACAAAACATATTGGAATTGGTATAAAACAAGCATGGAGCATCAAAAATTACAAAATACGTTTGAAACGTATCAAGCATCCCGAAGCTTAACTCCCGCTCGTCCTCGAGTAGGTAAGTGATAACAAAATAATTTTTGAGGTGACATGAGGCCAACACAATCTTGATCAAGTTATTGTAAAAGCATTGTGAGCTGAGATCAAAGTACTCGAAACATAGGCATGATAAATATAATTCTAACCATAGAGCTTAGCAACTATATGTTATAATAACTCAAACAAAAGATCATGAATAATAATGCACTGAAAGCAACTTGTTTGTTTATGGGCATAGAGAAAACATAACAAAGTGCTATTGATCTTGTCCTTTATGAAGTAGCAAAACATAAATGCCAGGACACCTTAAAAGTTTAAAGAGTGACTAGATACAAATAATTTGAGAACAAGCAATAATCAAATCATGAATCAATCACTAATGAATTTTGGGACTATGCACATTATACTCAGAATGACAACTATGCTCTCTTAGCGGTGCATAAATCAAGAAGATGAAGACTCAACATAAAAGTAAAAGAAAGGCCCTGCGCAGAGGGAAGTAGGAATCACTCATGTGCTAGATCTTTTTATTTTTGCATAAAACGGAGGTGTTGAAAATATGTATTTGAGAGGTATGCATGTATATGTCAATGAATGGCATCAAACAATCTATCATCCTTTCATATAGTGACCTCAAGAGCGGCTTCCATGTAGTTCTCCATTGCACAACATTCTTTAGGATCTCTCCAGTACGTAATGTATGGAGCATTTAATTGTTTATTTTATATTTTGTTTGGGATGGGCACCCAGTTGTCTTGCTCTTTTTGCAATATTAAGGGACTTTAGCAAATTATTCATGCTTAGTCAAGGTGTGAAGTCATGAAAAGATAATAAACCATTCAATACTTCCTAATGAGCTAAAACAAAACACAAAACAGGTAATTATTTTGAAGGTTTAAAGGTAGCACACAAGCAATTTACTTTGAAGTGGCGGTGAAATACCACATATAGGTAGGTATGGTGGACACAATTGGCAACTTTTGGTTTTGGTGGTTCGATGCACGAGTAGAGCTCATACTGAGTTTAGGTGAAGGCTAGCAAAAGACTGGGAGCGACCAACTAAGAGAGCAATAATGGCCATAATCATGGATAGCGACAAAACATTATTAATCAAAGCATAACGTGATATTACAAGTAAAAAATTAAATGATCATAGAGGCTTTAGGTGACTGGTTTGTAGTCATAACATGGTGTAAGCATGTGCCAAGTCGACCCAATAATATCATTAAAGGAGAATACCACAATACTATGCTTTTGTATGATGGAAACAACACATGATTCTTTCAATTGTGTATTAAGCACTCTCAGATATTTGAGACAAGTAATGCTACAACAATAATTACTAAGCATATGATTAAAATAACGTCTAACATGACATGTCAAAGTCTATGCCACAGTCTAAACAAGCTTCCTTTTGCATCACTATAAGCATGAAACATTTTACTCGTCTCCAACACCAATCAACTTATTTGAACTAGCTCTCAGAGATGAAAAACAATATGAAACAGAGAGCTAATTGATACGTCCAATTTGCATCACTATTTTATATCATAATTTGCTGTTATTCATTGATATATTTCATATTGGGACACAATACTTATGTTATTTCATATATTTTGCATGTTTCATCATTATTGGAGGATCAAGCACCGGAGCCAGGATTCTGCGGGAAAAAGCACCGTCAGAACGCAATATTTCGGAAGATCAACTGTGGAAGGAAATTATACCAAAAATCCTATTTTTCAAGATGACGAAGGAAGCCAGAAGGAGGAGCCAGGAGGACCCAGGGTGGGCCCACACCCTAGGGCGGCGCGGCCCATGGCCCGGCCGCGCCGCCATGTGGTGTGGGGGCCCACAGCCCCTTTCGCCTCCTTTTCTTCGCGAAACCCTTCGTCCCGAAGACCTAAGCCACGAGGGTTCCTCACGAAGAGTTACAGCCGCCTCTGCGGGGCGGAGAACACCAGAGAGAAAAGAGCTCTCCGGCGGGCAGGAATCCGTCGGGGAAATTCCCTCCGGGAGGGGGAAATCGACGCCATCGTCACTGTCATCGAGCTGGACATCATCTCCATCGCCATCATCATCATCTCCACCATCATCACTGCCATCTCCACCGCAGCACCTCATCACCGCTGTAGCAATTTAGGTTTGATCTTGATTGTTTGATAGGGGAAACTCTCCCGGTATCGATTTCTACTTGTTGTTGATGCTATTGAGTGAAACCATTGAACCAAGTTTATGTTCAGATTGTTATTCATCATCATATCACCTCTGATCATGTTCCATATGATGTCTTGTGAGTAGTTCGTTTAGTTCTTGAGGACATGGGTGAAGTCTAAATGTTAGTAGTGAACTATGGTTGAGTAATATTCAATGGTATGATATTTAAGTTGTGGTGTTATTCTTCTAGTGGTGTCATGTGAACGTCGACTACATGACACTTCACCATTTATGGGCCTAGGGGAATGCATCTTGTATTCGTTTGCCAATTGCGGGGTTGCCGGAGTGACAGAAACCTAAACCCCCGTTGGTATATCGATGCAGGAGGGATCGCAGGATCTCAGAGTTTAAGGCTGTGGTTAGATTTATTCTTAATTACTTTCTTGTAGTTGCGGATGCTTGCAAGGGGTATAATCACAAGTGTGTATTAGTCCTAGGAAGGGCGGTACATTAGCATAGGTCCACCCACACAACACTTATCATAACAATGAAGATTATTTAGCCGTATGTAGCGAAAGCACTAGACTAAAATCCCATGTGTCCTCGAGAACGTTTGGTCATTATAAGTAAACAAACCGGCTTGTCCTTTGTGCTAAAAAGGATTGGGCCACTCGCTGCAATTGTTACTCTCGCACTTTACTTACTCGTACTTTATTCAACTGTTACATCAAAACCCCCTGAATACTTGTCTGTGAGCATTTACAGTGAATCCTTCATCGAAACTTCTTGTCAACACCTTCTGCTCCTCGTTGGGATCGACATTCTTACTTATTGAAGATACTACGATACACCCCCTATACTTGTGGGTCATCAAGACTATTTTCTGGCGCCGTTGCCGGGGAGTGAAGCGCTATTGGTAAGTGGAATTGGTAAGGAAAACCTTTACTGTTTGTGCTGATTTTATTTCTCGCTCTTGCTATAAGTCATTATGGAGAGATCTTCTCTTCAATTTCTATTTGGGAAATCTACTACTACTGCAACGGTAGTGGATGAGGCGCCAGGTGAGGAAGTGATACCATATAAAATACCTATGAAAATTATTGAACGTGTTATGGATAACCGCTATGAAGGGGATGGAACTGTCCACCCCGGAGATCATTTATTGTTCTTGCATGAATTATGCGGTTTATTCAAGTGTGCAGGTATTGCTATGGATGAAGTGAGGAAGAAACTATTCTCTTTATCGTTGTCTGGTAAGGCGGCGCATTGGTATAAATTACTGGATAATGGGGACTCTCTTGAATGGAATGATATTGTGCCCCGGTTTTATTCTAAGTTCTCTCCTCCAAGTGAAATTCACAAGGATCGGAATCGCATATATAATTTTTGGCCTCATGATGGAGAGAGTATTGCCCAAGCTTGGGGGAGATTGAAGTCTTTAATGCTCAAATGCCCCATTCATGAGCTTCCTGGTAATGTTATTATTGATAATTTCTATGCAAGACTTTCTTTTCAAGACAAGACCTTGCTGGATACTTCTTGTTCTGGATCATTTACACGCAACAAAGAAGAGTTTAAAAGGGACCTTCTTGATCGGATCCAAGAAAATACTGAAGGTTGGGAGAACGACAAGGATAGAGAATCAGGTATAATTTATGATTATAAATGCATTGAAGCTTTTATGGATACTGATAAATTTCGTAATATGAGTGCTATATATGGTCTTGATTCTCAAGTTGCTGCAAATATTTTTAAAGCTTTTGCCTCTCATTATGAATTGCCAAAGAAGAATTTTGATAAGTATCATGAACCGTATAAAGATAAAATTGATTCATCTATTAATAAATGCGTTGTAGTTGGAACTGCTGATCATGTTATTCCTGAAGCTTATATTGAAAAAACTCCTTTCCCTGCTAAAATGAGGGAGTACTCTGTTATAAATAGTGCGGTTCATAAAAGTGAAAAGAAACCTGTAGAACCTGAAGAACAAATAAAAGTTGAACCTGTTGTTGCAATAGTTAAAGATCTTGTGACTGAAAATGTGGAGGATGGTCATATTATTTTCTGTGAAGATGCTTCTAATATTGTTTCACATCCTAATAAACCCAAACAAGCTAGTGTTCCTATGCTATCTGTTAGAATTGGTGATCATTGCTATTATGGATTATGTGATATTGGTGCAAGTGTTAGTGCCATTCCTTATGAGCTTTACACGGAGATTATGCACGAAATTGATTCTTGTGAACTTGAAGATATTGATGTGGTTATTCAGCTGGCTAATAGAGAAACTATTTCTCCAATTGGTATTGTTCGAGATGTGGAAGTTTTATGCGGTAAGATTAAATATCCTGCTGACTTTTTGGTACTTGGTTCTGCTGCTAGTGATTATTGTCCTATTATTTTCGGTAGACCTTTTCTAAATACTTGTGGAGCTATTATAGATTGCAAGAAAGAGAAAATTTTGACTAAATTTGCTGGTGAATCTTATGAGTTTAATTTCTCTAAATTTACCAAAACTCCTTATAAAGCTGATTTGCCTAGTGATGATTTTAAAATGGAGCAATGTGCATCTATTGTTCTTGTTCCTAACAATCCTTTGCAGCAACATTTGGAGAATAGCGAGAGTGAAGTTTTTAGGAAAGAAAGAGATGAGCTTGAGGAAATTTTTCTTCGCCAACCTATTCTCAAGCATGATTTACCGGTGGAAGATTTGGGTACAACACCGCCACCAAAGGAAGATCCGGTTTTTGATTTAAAGCCTTTGCCTGATAATCTTAAATATGCTCATATTGATGATAAGAAAATATATCCTGTTATCATTAGTTCTAAGCTTTCAGAGATTGAGGAAGAAAGGTTATTGGAAATATTGAAGAAACACCGAGGTGCTATTGGCTACACTCTTGATGATTTGAAAGGGATTTCTCCTTCTATTTGCCAACATGCTATTAATACGGAAGATGATGCAAAGCCTGTTGTTGAACATCCGCGTCGTCTAATTCCGAAGATGAAGGAAGTGGTAAGGAATGAGGTATTAAGACTTCTTGAAGCTGGTATTATATATCCTATTGCTGATAGTAGATGGGTTAGTCCTGTGCATTGCGTTCCCAAGAAAGGAGGAATGACTGTTGTGCCTAATGATAATGATGAGCTCATCCCTCAAAGAGTAGTTGTAGGGTATAGAATGTGTATTGATTTTTGAAAAGTTAATAAAGTTACTAAGAAAGATCATTACCCTTTACCATTTATTGGTCAAATGCTAGAAAGATTGTCTAAAAATACTCATTTTTGCTTTCTTGATGGTTATTCTGGGTTTTCACAAATTGCTGTTAAAACTAAAGATCAAGAGAAAACCACTTTTACTTGTCCCTATGGAACTTATGCTTATAGGCGTATGCCTTTTGGTTTATGTAATGCTCCTGCTACTTTTCAAAGATGCATGTCTGCTATTTTTCATGGTTTTTGCGAGAGTATTGTAGAGGTATTCATGGATGATTTTTCCGTTTATGGGAATTCTTTTGATAGTTGCTTGCGAAACCTTGATAAAGTTTTGCAGAGATGTGAAGAAACTAACCTTGTTCTTAATTGGGAGAAATGCCACTTTATGGTTAATGAAGGAATTGTATTGGGACATAAAATTTCTGAGAGAGGTATTGAAGTTGATAGAGCTAAAGTTGAAGCAATTGAGAAGATGCCCTATCCAAGGGATGTTAAAGGTATTCGTAGTGTTCTTGGTCATGCTGGGTTTTATAGGAGATTTATTAAAGATTTCTCCAAGATTTCAAAGCCTCTTACTAATCTTCTTCAAAAAGATGTACCTTTTGTTTTTGATGATGATTGTAAGGAAGCTTTTGAAACTCTAAAGAAAGCCTTGACAACTGCTCCTATAGTTGAACCTCCTGATTGGAATTTACCATTTGAAATTATGTGTGATGCTAGTGATTTTGCTGTAGGCGCTGTTCTTGGACAGCGAGTAGATAAAAAACTGAATGTTATTCATTATGCTAGTAAAACTCTTGATGCTGCTCAAAGAAATTATGCTACAACTGAAAAAGAATTATTAGCTGTAGTATTTGCTTGCGATAAATTTAGATCTTATATTGTTGATTCAAAAGTTACTATTCATACTGATCATGCTGCAATTAGATACCTTATGACAAAGAAAGATGCTAAGCCGAGGCTTATTAGATGGGTACTTCTTTTGCAAGAGTTTGATTTACATATTGTAGATAGGAAAGGTGCTGATAATCCTGTTGCTGATAATTTGTCTAGATTGGAAAATACTGCTTATGATCCTGTTCCTGTTAATGATAGTTTTCCAAATGAACAATTGGCTGTAATAAAGGTGAGCTCGCGAGACAGTCCTTGGTATGCTGATTATGCTAACTTTATTGTTTCCAAGTACTTGCCTCCAACCTTTTCAAATTTCAAAGAAAGGAGGAAATTCTTTTATGACTTGAGGCATTATTTCTGGGATGACCCACACTTATACAAAGAAGGAGTGGATGGTATTATGCGAAGATGTGTTCCCGAATATGAACAACAAGAGATATTAAGTAAATGTCATGGTAGTGCTTATGGAGGACATCGCGCCGGAGAAAGAACCGCGCAAAAGGTTCTACAATCAGGTTTTTATTGGCCAACTCTCTTCAAGGATGCGAGAAAGTTTATTTTATCTTGTGATGAATGCCAAAGGGTTGGTAATATCTCCAGACGTAATGAAATGCCTATGAATTATACTCTTGTTATTGAACCGTTTGATTGTTGGGGATTTGACTTCATGGGACCTTTTCCCTCTTCAGAAGGTAACACTCATATACTTGTTGCTGTTGATTATGTTACTAAATGGGTGGAAGCCATACCTACAAAAAGTGCTGATGGTGAGACCTCTTTAAGAATGCTTTTAGACATTATTTTTCCTAGATTTGAAGTGCCTAGATATATTATGACTGATGGAGGTTCTCATTTTATTCATGGAGGTTTTAGAAAAACTCTTGCTAAGTATGGTATTAATCATAGAATTGCTTCCGCTTATCATCCTCAAACTAGTGGTCAAGTAGAATTATCAAATAGAGAGATTAAATCTATTTTGGGAAAGACCGTTAATAAAACTAGAAAAAATTGGGCTAGTAAATTGAAGGATGCACTGTGGGCTTATAGAACTGCTTATAAAAATCCCATGGGAATGTCACCTTATAAAATGGTTTATGGGAAAGCTTGTCATTTACCTTTAGAACTAGAGCACAAAGCTTATTGGGCTATTAGAGAATTAAATAAAGATCCTAAACTTGCCGGTGATAAGAGGTTGTTGCAATTAAGTTCTCTAGATGAATGGAGAAGCGAAGCTTATGAAAATGCTAAACTCTTTAAAGAGAAAGTTAAAAAATGGCATGATAGGAGGATTATCAAAAGAGAATTTAATATTGGGGATAAAGTCCTATTGTATCGGTCTCGTCTCAGATTCTTTGCAGGGAAATTACTCTCAAAATGGGAAGGACCGTATGTTGTTGAGGAGGTGTATCGTTCAGGAGCAATCAGAATTAGCTCTCTCCAAGGCAATGCTACGCAAGTGGTGAATGGACAAAGACTCAAGCATTATATCTCGGGTGATTCTTATAATGTTGATGTTGATATTATTCAAGTGGAAACACCGGAGGCTTTCATCAAAGGGCAAATTGACAAATCCGCGAACTCGACTTTGAATAGGTAACGATCGGTAATGAAAAGTACGCAATTTACTTTCCGAACAATATTTTTGCTGTTTTTGGAAAATATGAAAAATTACGGGTTCGAAACGGAGTGGAAAGGACGCACGAGGGCGTGCCACCATAGGCCGGCGCGGCCTGGCCTGGGCCCGCGCCGCCCTATGGTTTGGCCGCCTCGTCGCCCCTTTCCGACTCTAGTTCGATCTGGTACTTTCCTTGTGTCGTGAAATTTTTTGCTATATAATCCTCCGGACCCCTGGAGGCCCGTATATCGTTTTCTCGACGTGTTTTGTTTCGAGCTGTTTCTGCCAGGATTTGTTTCGGATCTAGAGCCATCATGTCTTCGTCGGAAACTCCGAAGGACAGCTCCGGCAAGGATGTTGGCAACTTGTACATGGAGGAGCTGAGGATGCACCCCAAGGAGTTGCTGCTCGTTGAAGGAGAACTGCAGATCAAGGATGTCCAGGGTCCTAAAGGAGAAGGAAGTTTGGAAGACAAGATGGAGAAGCTAGAACAAGAGGTTTTCAAATACAAGAAGATGGCTGAGCGTGAGGTGGATATCTTCCACAGGATTGTGTCCGAACTCATTGCTGAACATGAGAAGGAAACTGCAAAGCTTTGGGGCGATATCCTCTCACTTCATGACACCACCAACAAGCTCCAAGCACAACTCTATGACATTCAGAATCAGAACTGTGAGTATGAAAACAGGTTTAAATACATAAGCCGTGCTGCTAGTTTCAGGATTCCCGAGACCAAGATGTCGTTTCTTGATGGAGAGCCTCTTCCTTGGAAGTTTGATGACGGGAGTTCATCACCACCATCGCCGCAGGAGTAATTCATCATCGGTATTGGCATCCCCTTGGTTTGTTCCAAGCTTGGGGGAGTGCCGCGGTATCACATTATCACTACCTTTTACTTTTTACTGTCAAGTAGTGTCATATCATGAGTAGGGAAGTTATCATATAAGATGGGTTGCAGTTTGGAAGTATCTCTCCTTTAGTTGGTTGTCTATGTATCCCTTGGTGTGAGTTATCATTATGGAATATTAATGAGAAGTCTTATCATTTACATTTTGCACATCTTATTTTAGTTTGCAATCTCTATTATATGATTTATCTTGTCATTAGTATTGGTATCACTTTGGGAGCATTGAATAAATCTATTTGGTTTTGGCAAACTTAGCATTGGTCAATAGCAACAACACTTTGAGGTTTAATTAGAAAAGAGAAATACATGTAATTGTTTCATTGTCTTTCTTTCTTGTTAGCTCATAGCTTATTATTCTGAAGTTAAAATTGTTTGTGCTTACAAGGAAGATGCATGATTGTTTCTATCACATGTATATTTGTTTGTTTCCCTCAACTCTTATGCTTGCTAATTAACCTTGCTAGCCAAAAACCTGTACTGAGAGGGAATACTTCTCGTGCATCCAAACCTTAGCCCAAACCTATGCCATTTGTGTCCACCATACCTACCTACTATATGGTATTTTCTGCCATTCCAAGTAAATACTTCATGTGCTACCTTTAAACAATTCAAAACTTAGTATCTCTTATTTGTGTTAATGTTTCATAGCTCATGAGGAAGTATGTGGTGTTTTATCTTTCAATCTTGTTGGGCAACTTTCACCAATGGACTAGTGGCTTCCATCCGCTTATCCAATAATTTTGCAAAAGAGCTGGCAATGGGATTCCCAGTCCCAAATTAATTAAACTAAATAGACACTCCTCCATGGTATGTGATTGATGGACGGCACCCGAAGGATTCGGTTAGACATGGCTTGTGTAAGCAAAGGTTGGGGGGAGTGTCATCATAATAAAACTAAAATAAAAAAGGCACTCCTTCATGGTATGAGATTGTTGGCAGGCACCCGAGGATTCGGTAAGCCATGGTTTGTGAAAGAAAGGTTGGAAGGAGTGCCACACAAAATGAAAATAATATGGGAGCCGCTCTTTGAAGGTTTGTCTGGCAAGGGGGTTAGAGTACCCGCTACAAGTCGTTGACAACAACAAACACTTCTCAAAATGTTACTTTTATTATCTTTATATGATTGCAAAACTGAAAAAGCTCTAGCACATGATTTAATCCCTGCTTCCCTCTGCGAAGGGCCTGTCTTTTACTTTATGTTGAGTCAGTAAACCTATTTCCCTCCATCTCAAGCAAGCATTTGAGTAGTTGTGATCAAACCATTATATTGTGATATGCTTCATCATGTTTTTATTCTTCCTTGTTTAGTACAAGTTTTATCTGAATGAATATAGCTTTGCAAGTTATCAATGATCATGAAGAGATCATTATGATTGAGTATGCAAGTTGTGCCATATAAACTTTAACATAAGAGCGCTGCTCAATGAGATAAATATAATCTGTTAATTGTTCTCTGACCAAGAACGAAGTTTGCCATCACCAACTATGATTTCTTATGCACCTTTATTTGTGATTACCTTATACTTGTTTCAAGTTGAGTTATGTGAGGAAGTTGTTTACTATAATGTCTTGTGTGAATGAATATGATGCTTCTTGTCCGTATTTTATTTATCGACTCTTCACTCCATAAACATGTGGTCCTGTTTACTGAGTTCAGTCTCGCTTGGGGACAAGCGAAGTCTAAGCTTGGGGGGAGTTGATACGTCCAATTTGCATCACTATTTTATATCATAATTTGCTGTTATTCATTGATATATTTCATATTGGGACACAATACTTATGTTATTTCATCTATTTTGCATGTTTCATCATTATTGGAGGATCAAGCACGGAGCAGGATTCTGCGGGAAAAAGCACCGTCAGAACGCAATATTTCGGAAGATCAACTGTGGAAGGAAATTATACCAAAAATCCTATTTTTCAAGATGACGAAGGAAGCCAGAAGGAGGAGCCAGGAGGACCCAGGGTGGGCCCACACCCTAGGGCGGCGCGGCCCATGGCCTGGCCGTGCCGCCATGTGGTGTGGGGGGCCCACAGCCCCTTTCGCCTCCTTTTCTTCGCGAAACCCTTCGTCCCGAAGACCTAAGCCACAGAGGGTTCCTCACGAAGAGTTACAGCCGCCTCTGCGGGGCGGAGAACACCAGAGAGAAAAGAGCTCTCCGGCGGGCGTGAATCCGCTGGGAAATTCCCTCCGGGAGGGGGAAATCGACGCCATCGTCACCGTCATCGAGCTGGACATCATCTCCATCGCCATCATCATCATCTCCACCATCATCACCGCCATCTCCACTGCAGCACCTCGTCACCGCTGTAGCAATTTGGGTTTGATCTTGATTGTTTGATAGGGGAAACTCTCCCGGTATCGATTTCTACTTGTTGTTGATACTATTGAGTGAAACCATTGAACCAAGTTTATGTTCAGATTGTTATTCATCATCATATCACCTCTGATCATGTTCCATATGATGTCTTGTGAGTAGTTCGTTTAGTTCTTGAGGACATGGGTGAAGTCTAAATGTTAGTAGTGAACTATGGTTGAGTAATATTCAATGGTATGATATTTAAGTTGTGGTGTTATTCTTCTAGTGGTGTCATGTGAACGTCGACTACATGACACTTCACCATTTATGGGCCTAGGGGAATGCATCTTGTATTCGTTTGCCAATTGCGGGGTTGCCGGAGTGACAGAAACCTAAACCCCCGTTGGTATATCGATGCAGGAGGGATCGCAGGATCTCAGAGTTTAAGGCTGTGGTTAGATTTATTCTTAATTACTTTCTTGTAGTTGCGGATGCTTGCAAGGGGTATAATCACAAGTGTGTATTAGTCCTAGGAAGGGCGGTACATTAGCATAGGTCCATCCACACAACACTTATCATAACTATGAAGATTATTTAGCCGTATGTAGCGAAAGCACTAGACTAAAATCCCATGTGTCCTCGAGAACGTTTGGTCATTATAAGTAAACAAACCGGCTTGTCCTTTGTGCTAAAAAGGATTGGGCCACTCGCTGCAATTGTTACTCTTGCACTTTACTTACTCGTACTTTATTCAACTGTTACATCAAAACCCCCTGAATACTTGTCTGTGAGCATTTACAGTGAATCCTTCATCGAAACTGCTTGTCAACACCTTCTGCTCCTCGTTGGGATCGACATTCTTACTTATCGAAGATACTACGATACACCCCCTATACTTGTGGGTCATCACTAATCATACATAAATAAAGAATACTAACGAACCTGAACAAAATAAGAATGGAAAACCAAGAGCTAAACGCAATACTAGCAAACTAGAACACCCGCAGAACAACAAGAATGAAAACTAGAGTGTTCTATGCAATGAAAACGGAGCGTGTCTCTCTCCAAAACAAATATGTTGGGGTCCAACCATATGCTACAGAAAACAAAACTAAACAAAACTAAAAACACAAACAAAGACATTCCAAGAACAACACATAACATATGAAGCAATAAAAATATAGCGTATTGAAACATGACCTAATATTTTGTTGATGAAGAAGGGATACATTGGGCATCCCCAAGCTTTGATGCTTGTACCTCTTCGATTTGTTGGGGTGACATGGGAATCCCCAAGCTTGATTTTTTGTCCATCCTTCTTCTCATCACATCATTCTTCTCTCCCTACACTTGAAAACTTCCTTCATACAAAACTTCACATAATTCTCATTAGCAGCATTAGTGCAATCAAAATAACAAATCCACTTGGGTCAGTTCTAACATAAATCAAACATCCATTAAAACATTTAGCTACTGTAGCAATTTCTTTTAAAATCTCCTTCTCTCGAAAGAACTCAAAAAATAAGAAAAGGATCAAGAGGCAAATGCAAATGGTGATAGAAATCTATCAAAACAGAACATCAGGTAAAGATCGATTTGTCCGAAAATCTTATGTTGCTCAGATCGAAAAGTGGTCAAGTAACTAAAGTTAGATAATAACCTGGGGAATATGTACAAAACTTGGCAGCTCAAAATTCCTCTCTGGCAATTTATATGAATTTTTATGGTGACAACATGGAATCTATTTTCAGGACAGCAACTTCCCCAAATCTTACTTTCTTTCTATTAGAGGCTATTCTTGGCACAAAAATAAAATAAAAATGATAAGGAGAGGTCATTACAGAGGTAATAACTTCAAAGACTCAACATAAAATAAAAATTACAATAATAAAACAATTGGTTGTCTCCCATAAGTGCTTTTCTTTAATGCCTTTTAGCTAGGCTCAGTAATTTGAGAAGATGCTCACATAAGAAATATTAGTTGAAGCAAAAGAGAGAATCAATGAGAAATTATGAAACAAATTTAAGTCTAACCCACTTCCTATGCACAGGAATCTTATACACAAATAAATTCACAAAGAACAAAGTGACAAGCATAGGAAGATAAAATAAGAGTAACTTCAAAACTTTCAGCATATAGAGAGGTGTTTTAGTACCATAAAAACTTCTACAACCATATTTTCCTCTCTCATAATAATTTTTAGTAGCATCATGAATAAACTCAACAATATAACTATCACATAAAGCATTCTTTTCATGATCTACAAACACATAATTTTTATTAAGCTAAAAAATAGTGGAATTAAAACATTCAAACCCTCTTTTAACAATTTTACAACAAGATGGCTGATCATTCTCAACTGGTATGGGGCTCCAAGATGAAGTCAAGACCCCTCCAATCTTATTTTCAATAGTATCATAGTTAATATAATCAACCAATATAGGACCATCATCTAGAGCTTTATCATGAACATTTTCTAAGCAAAACTCTTTAGTACCATGCATTTCGAAATTAGGCACATATAAAGGATTATCATAAGATTTATCAAAATAGCATGGATTATCATAGATAACAAGAACATAATTATCATCATAAGTTTTACTCATAGTAGATATTTCAAGAGAATCCACATGAACATAACATTCATTCTCTTTTGGTAAGGATGGGGGACAATCAAATTGTGTGAGGGAATGGGTAGCTAATCCATTCTTCCTCCTTTTTTCATCACTCTCCTCCTCTTTTGCATCTAATGAGCTTTCAGGTTCAGCCATTTCTTCTTCCACATGTTCCTGCAAATTGTGGATACATTCTTGTGCATTACTGAGTCTCTCTTTATAATCAATGATATAACAATTATTGCTAAAATTTTCTATGCAATAATCAAGGATAGAAGAGACATATTATTTAAAGTCTTTACAAGCAACACAAGTTTCATAATTTTTAGACATGGAGGATTCTATTTCAGAAGCTCCCATAAACATAACAAATTGTTCCACTTCTTCAATTCCAAGATGAATATAGTTATTCCAATGATAGTTCACAATTAAAAATTCTTTACTAAAATCACATTAGAATTTATGATGTTTAGTATCCTGTTCAGAGCAACAATTTATATCATGGCGTTTGAGCAAAAATTTAGCAATTAGATCTAACATTTTAAACACGGCTCTCATGACTTTACCCTTATATGATTCTCTATACTTTATAAAATGTTCCAATAGAGGGTCTAGAAGGTTCTTCCATAACAACTGTTTTTTAGATTTTAGGTTTTTCAAAATTTTATGGATTTTCGGGTATATAAGAAAAATAAAAGAAGATAAAAATAAACTAGACAAAAGTAAACTAAACAAAACAAAACTAAACAGAAATAAACTAAGCACAAATAAACTAGATAAGAGAAAATAAAATAAAATAAAAACAGAGAGACAGTTAAAGTGTACTCCCCAGGTGAACTTATGAGTAGAGCTATGCCTCCCCGGCAACGGCGCCAGAAAATAGTCTTGATGACCCACAAGTATAGGGGATCGCAACAGTCTTCGAGGGAAGTAAAACCCAAATTTATTGATTTGACACAAGGGGAGGTAAAAAAATACTTATAAGACTTAACAGTGGAGTTGTCAATTCAGCTGCACCTGAAAAAACACTAGTAACAAGGGTGATGTAAAAACAACAGTAATATGAGAGAAAGAGTAACACATATGAGATGGCACTGGAAAGTATTCCAGTTCAGAGTTGACTGTAGCGTAATGATGATGACAGAAGGACCGGGATTCCCAGCTATCGACACTAGTGGTAACTCTCCAAATAACATGTGTTGGGTGAACAAATTACAGTTGGGCAATTGATAATTGTGAGGGCATGATAATGCATGCTATGATAGATAAAAGTTACTGTAGTATTTAATTAGGCATTACAACATAATACATAGACCGTAATCCAACTGCGTCTATGACTAACAATCCACCTCCAGGTTATCATCCGAACCCCTTCCAGTATTAAGTTGCAAGCAATAGATAATCGCATTAAGCAATGTGTGTAAAGTAAACAATAGAATTATCCTTGGATAAAACATTGTTGTTTTCTCCCTAGTAGCAAAAACACATCTAAAATCTTAGAAGTTAAACGTCACTCTCCCAGAAAACTAGAGGCATGAACCTACTATCGAGCATAAATACTCCTGCTTGGAGATACAGGTAACGACTTGATCAAGGTAACTACAAGTACCAGAGAGCATGCAAGATCTTAAATAACAGTAGTATGATAATATGATGAACAATCTACTCACAATTCCACAATTTATCGGATCCCAACAAACACAACACCGATTACATCATATGGATCTCAATCAGGTAAGGCAACTCATGAGATCATTGTATTGAAGTACATGGGAGAGAGAGTACCAACTAGCTACAGTCGAGAACCCGTAGTCCAGGGGGAACAACTCACGAACCATCATGGAGTCGAAATGGAGGCGGTGGAGTCGATGGAGATGGCTCCGGGGGTCAATCCCCGTCCCGGCAGGGTGCTGGAATAGGAACTTCTGACCCCCGAAACTTGTCTGGACGATGGCGGCGGTGACGGAACTTTTCGTGGACGGAGGCTTGTATATTCAGTGTTTTCTCGTCGAAGAGAATTTATAGGCGGAAGGACGAGATCGGTGGGCGCCAGGTAGCTCCAGACCACCCCTAGGCGCGGGCCAAGTCCAGGCCGTGCCTAGGCATGGTTTGGCCGGCCCCTGGCCCCCCCTCCGTCTCTCCTTTCAACTTTGTCTTCGTTTCGGTAAAATAGAAACTTTGGATTTTGTTTTGTCCAATTCCGAGAATATTTCCTGTACAACTTTTCTAAAATAAAAAAGCAGAAAACAGGGAACGGACACTGTGGCATCTTGTCAATAGGTTAGTTTCGGAAAATGCATAAAAGTGACATGAAGTGTAAACAAAATATATTGGAATTGGTGTAAAACAAGCATGGAACATCAAAAATTATAGATACGTTTGAGACATATCAGTTGCCTACTTAGACTGCTGCGTGTCAATCCAATGGTTCACATACAGAGGGGCGGAGGAGACTGCAGCAAAAATATGAAAATTACAAATAACCAACAAATACACGGATAATATGTTTGTTCACCATGCTTAGAACATACTGCAAGCCTCGAGGACATGAACTTGTTTGTCGGGTGGATTATGATCATACTTCAAGCACACGAATTTTCATGGCGAACTTATCTGAAAAATCCTCCACCTCCTTCACCTTGATAACATCTCCGTGCCAACACCGCTCCAATCTCACACCCAGGGGCAAACTTGCATCCTTCATCTTCGTCAGCCTAAAGTCTTGATTTTATTGGGCTCCAAAACGTCTCAAATTATTAGGCAAAAATTGTCTTAAAAAGCAAAATGACTTTGTGTATTTAAAAACAGAGGAAGTAAATTCATGGGAGAATGACATGAAGATGCTTGGTAGCTCGGTAGGGCGACACGTACGCTGCTTTTTACGGTTCCTCTTGCTTTTAAAAAGTGTCCGTCTCGTTTTCCGTCTGGGCAGCGCAGCGCAGGGCAGGAGAGGAGACTCCATGGGTGGAACGTGGCGACGGGTCTTCCTGCCGCTGCCGGATGCCGGCCGACGCGCGCGTGAGGGTCGAGGAGAAGGAAGCCCAAAATATCCCCACCGCCGGCCGTTTTCTCCGTCCGTCCCACCCGCCCGACCTAATCTACCCCGGCAGCCTGAGCCCATCCTCCGGCCCCGGCCTGGCCCAAGTCAACCCGCCCCCGGATCCCCTCAAAGCACGACACCGCCGGCACCGCACCGCCGCACCACCACCGACCCTCAAACCAGATCGCCTTTCTCCACCCTAGATCCCCAATTCCCTTCCTCCCCGATCCGCCGCCATGGACGACGACGACGCCTCCATGTCGCCCTCGCTCTCGCCGGCCTCCTCCTCGCCGCTCCCCGTCGCCTCCGCGCTCCCCATCTCCGACCCCGTCACCGTCGCCTCCGCGCCTCCCGGGGGCCTCATGGCCCTGGCGCTCCCGATCCAGAAGCACGCCTCCTACCCCAGCCACGCCGGCAGCACCGGCACCACCACCGGCGGCGGCCGAGAGGACGCCTGGAGCGAGGGCGCCACCTCCGCCCTCATCGACGCCTGGGGGGAGCGCTTCGTCGCGCTCGGCCGCGGCAGCCTCCGCCACCCGCAGTGGCAGGAGGTCGCCGAGTCCGTCTCCGCCCGCGACAACTACTCCAAGGCCCCCAAGTCCGACGTCCAGTGCAAGAACCGCATCGACACGCTCAAGAAGAAGTACAAGATCGAGAGGGCAAAGCCCGTCTCCTCATGGCACTTCTTCGACCGCCTACACGTCCTCCTCGCGCCCACATACAACAACAACAACAACAACAACAACCACAAGCCAGCCGCCAACGGCCGCAACACCGTGCCCACGGCGCTGCGCGTCGGCTTCCCGCAGCGCAGCCGCACGCCGCTGATGCCCGCCGCCGCAACCACCGCCAAGCGGAGGGCGCCGTCTCCCGAGATGTCTTTGGCATCATCCGAGTCCTCCGACGGGTTCCCGCCGGAGCCCGTGCTCCCGGCGGCCAACGGGAATAAGAGGAGGAGGACGGAGCCCGCGGACGCCGCCACCGATGGTGAGCGCGTGCAGGGCATGCGGGAGCTAGCGCAGGCGATACGGCGTTTCGGCGAGGCCTATGAGCGCGTGGAGACGGCCAAGCTGGAGCAGACCGTCGAGATGGAGCGCCAGCGCCTCGACTTCGCGCGGGAGCTCGAATCGCAGCGGGTGCAGTTCTTCCTCAACACGCAGGTGGAGCTATCGCAGGCCAAGAACCACGCCTCGCCCGCTGCCCCGGCCGCTGCTAGGAGAATGCCGTCCGCTCCGGGGGATTCCTCCTCCAGAAGGATGGCGCCGGTTCAAGATTCCTCCTCTAGAAGAATGGCATCGTTCCCTGATGCCAGGACGAGCAGCAATCACCATGGCCGGTACCGCACCAACGATGGTGGTAGCAGGCACCAACATCGTCCTGCCCCTCGCCCGCACTACCAGTACCATGAGAACAATGTGCCCGCCTCTGCAGCAGCCAGCGATGACGAGGTGGACGAGGAGGAGGATGAGGAGGAAGACGATGACAATGAAGAAGAGAGCCAGTGATGCTACTGAATAACAAACCATTCCATTGGTGATTCAAGAGTTAGTATTGGTATATTCTTAGTGTTGCATTGCAACAACTTAGCTTATATTGAAAGCAAGCAGGAACTACTATATCTTATAGGCACTACTTATTGGCAATTGTTAATCAAAGTGCGCACTAGGAATATTAGTGGTAGGTAGTTATGATAAGCTTTCTCCATGTACCATGTCTTAGCCACATAAAATTCATGTTTCTTTATCTAGTTATAAGAACACCATTTTATTTGATCCAGGTGATTTCACATCAATGCTAAATCGTGTGATCTCTGTCCTTGCCATCATACAACTTAGCTTACATTGAATGCAAGTAGAAACTACTATGTCTAGGCATTACTTATTTGCAATTGCTTATTAAAGTGTACACTAGGAGTATTCTTAGTTGGCAGTTATGCCTCCCTGTACCATGTGTTAGCCACATAATTTCAGGTTCCCTTATCTTGTTACGAGAACACCATCTGATATGATACCATTTGTGCCAAGAAGTCTGGCATATTTGCTAAATCTTGTGATCTCTGTCCTTGATATCATACAATTTAGCTTATATTGAATGCAAGAAGAAACTAATATATAGGCAATATTTATTGGCAACTGTTTTATCAAAGTGAGCACAAGGAGTATTATTGCTAGGTAGTTATGATAAGTTCCCACGATGTACCGTGAGCTAGCCACATATTTTCGTGATTCTTTATCTGATATCATCTATGCCAATAATTGTGACCTCTGTCCTTGCCAATTTGTGTCCAACATCAGCAGCCTGAACCGCAGGTTAAGAGCACTATATCATCAGTTTGTACTGTGTGAAATATTTCGCCGTCAGAACTAACTGGAGTGATTCATGTTTACAATGTTATGAAGATCTCCTGGTGTATGCTTGCTGCCTTTTGTAGTATATAAAGGTCAGGATCCTGTTGTCTGGTTTATGGAGGTTTGCCAACAAGTATGCCATAGCTGCTAGACCTTGTGACCTTTCTCAGGTTTCTACGTTTCATTGTTATAAAATCTCTGTTCAGTATCAGCAGCCTGAAATGGGCCTTAAAAGTGCACTTGTCATCAGATTCTACAATGCCGTGGACATAGCCTGGCGTTAGTTATGTTTTACCTTTTTTAGAGTGTGTGGGGCTTGCTGTCGCGGTTCCAGGTTCAGGTGATGTACTGTGTCTTCTGCCATGATAGTGGCTGTGTGAAGAATCTGTGCAAGTGCGATCAATCATCTTTCGTAAAAAAAGGAAGTTGATTCCTTGTCGGATTGCTGACGGAGCCGCTGTTGATTTCTGCATATTGCGTGGCTGTGCGACGCATATGAGTCCATGTCACTATCTGGATAAAATCAAACATGTATCCATTTTTTTCTTATTTAAAAAAGGGGCAGCAGTTGTTGGGTCACCCCTTCCGCAATAGCAGGCGCAATATGTTGGGCATGTTGCTTTTAGTCAGAACAGCTACAACCAAAGTGCATGCCGCACAACCAAACCAAAGTGCATGTTGGGCATGTTGCTTTTAGTCAGAACAGCTACACTTTGACTACGATTTGTCAGAGATAGAGGTTCCATTCCGTGACATTCGAAGTTTCTGCATTTTACGCTTTGATGTGTTCGAGTTTATTTTCTGTCGTCGGGATTGTAATAAGGTAGCTCATGAATTCGTTGAAGCACATTTGGTGCACATGAGCACCAGTGCTTCTAGTTTTTAAAATATTAAAAAATAGTGTATTTTTGTTTTAAAAAAAGTCGTCACATTTATTTTATAAATACATACACATGTCCTGAACACTCGTGTGAAGTTTCGGTATAAATTGCATTGTATTTTTGAGCAATATGAAAAAGTAAATTTGTGACTACAGGAGTGAGATATTTATCAGAAATTTGTCTTTTTATATCTCAAAAATAAAAACATATTTCTCTCCAAAATTTCTTCTACCATACCTTTGAAATGTCTATATGTATGTGAGTATTTAATTAATTTTTTTAGAATTCAAAATGTATGATTTTTAAAAACCAAGAGCAGTGGTGCTCATGTGTCAAACACACTTTTCGATGAGTTCACTCAGTATTATGGTGTTAGGACGGGTTAGTGGATCAGGCATTCTCCAGAATTTGTTTCCAGGTAGCTAGCGATGTAGCTGAGCAAGTGGTTTAATAAAGCTTATGTTACACTTGGAAAAGAAAGATTTACAACGCTGGTGTAAATCTTGTTGGCAGCCCCTTTTTGACTCTTGGCACCCCTTCTATATGATTGATACACCTCTCCATGGTGTATTCTCGAAAAAAAAAAAACAACGCTGGTGTAGGTACCCCAAAATTGCCAAAGAAAATTGCTTACAAAATCTGTCTTGGAATTAAATTGCTACATCTATTAGGAATTCCAGATTAAATGGTGCACCTCTGTAACACATCTGATGAATTGCGGAATATTGATTGTATTGATATGCGGTAATTGGTGATTATATTGAGCCTCTTGAGGTGTTTATACAATAGAGAAGATTTGGAGCGCAAGAAGTCTAGTAGAGATAGAATTGTAATGCAATCTTAAACTACCTAATATTCTAATACCCCCACCCCCCCCCCCCCCCCCCCCCCCCGCAGTCGGATCGGTAGTGACGCGGACGGTCCGACTGGAGGAGAAGCCAAAGACGTGGTGTATCCCTTCATGTAGATGTCGATGTAGCCGTTGTTGTCGTGGTTGATGGTGCCGTGTTTGATGTAGTCGCCTTGGAGAACGTAGTTGGTTTTGGTCGTTGTCTTCGTTGAGCCCGAGAAGACGCTCGGAAGGAGGAAGTTGTTGTTGTAGTTGTTGTGGTCGAAGTAGTAGGCGATGCGCCGCGCCGAGCTTGCCGGGCTCGGGAGCACCTTGGGAACGAAGGCACGCGCCGGTATTACCAGTACCCGACATGCGAAGACAGGGACCACTATGAGCCATGCGCGCCATAGTTGGATGGAGTAGCAGAGAAGACCTCTGTGATCGTTCGGTGCGTAGAACTTGTCCGCCGATTTGTCGGAGTAGACGAGGTAGCTTCAAGAAAAAAAAAACTAAGCACGAGCATGCAAACAAAAATAGAATACAACTCTGACGGTCAGGTTGTGGTGGACGAAGACGGTGAGCTAGTTGTTGAAGTAGATTTTAGGGATTAAACCCGTGTTCCGCGTGGGTTGTCACGGTGTCGAAGAAGATCCCCGTTGGTATTGACGATGACCATGAGTGTTGACGACGATGCGGTTGTCAGCGATGACGACCACGGATGATGAAGACGATGGCGGGCACTGAGTAGATCGGCTTGGTGCGGTGACAACTTGGCCGTGCAGACTTGCAGTCCGATACAGCTTGGCGTGTTAATCGAGCGCATGCATGGCCGGGCGAACTCGTTGAAGCAGTCTGTAGTGTAGCTGGAGTAGCTCGATCTGCTGGAGCACCGACAAGAAGGCTTGATCGGATTATTTGGTGGCTAAAAAAACAGGTATAAAGAGAAAACGAAATTTGCTAAACTAAGAACCGATCTACAATAATCGGAAGAAAAACTAGCTACAAGATTGGATGCCCCCGGCGGAGATCATGGAGATCGATCTCCCCGGGGGCGGCGGAACCGGTGGGTTGCTAAACCCTAGGTTGCGGAAAGAACCGCTCTGATGCCATGATGAATTGCGGAATATTGATTGTATTGTTATGCGATAATTGGTAATTACATTGAGCCTCTTGGGATGTGTATATAGTAGACAAGAGTTAAAAAGCAAGAAACCTAGTAGAGATAGAATTATAGTAAAATCTTAAGGTAAACACTAACTATCGCAGTCCGATCGAAAGCAAAAAATCGGACCAATCCAATGCCGCACTTTCCTATTCCATCGTACGGCCTGCATACATTGAGGCTTCACAAGAGAAAAAAAAAACAAATTGTGGCCTGATAACTTCAACATCTCCCCGAAATTACCGTGTGGTACAGCTCAGCCCAAAATCGATCCCCAAAAATCACTCCTGGATTTATCATCCCAAATCCTTATGTCGCCGCATCTGCTCTTACCATTGCGCCGCCACTCCTCTCACCTCCGCGCCTCCACTTCTCACCCTTCCGAAACGTGCGCCTCCACCTGGTTCGGGCCTTGCATCTGCACGCATCTGCTCAGCCACGGGGAGCTTTCATCGGGGCCTCCCTGACCGGTAGCGGCCGGCGGCCAGCGGTCTGGAGTAGGCGGCGGCATAGCCGTACCGACCAAGATACACTCCACACGAACTAGCAGATCAGAGGATGCTTCCTTAATGACTACACAATCCGGGAGTAGGTAACTGCAACTGGCCTTGTCCGAATCTGGGTTTTAGATCTTTGTAAAGTAACATAGATTGTGATAAATCTGGTTAACTTTCATCATATATGCAGATGATCGATCTGTCAGATAACACTGCCAGTTACATCACGTGAAAACGTGTGTATGACATTGCTATGCTCGTAATAGCAATGATTTCTGTTGATATGTCAGTAATATCTTACTTTGAAATATCCATGCTACATATGTACATTATATGTTTTTCGTCCGTCTAGATAGTTTGCTGCATACAGCCATGCTTCTTCCTTTTTGATTATTTTTATTCTCATTTGCAGTATCGTACTAATTTCAATATTGACCTCATGCTACCAGGAATATTCAGATATCATAGAATTACATTCTTCCAAATCATGTACTATGTTTTTCTCTTTGAATCGTGCTTCTACCCTTTTTTTGCATGCTTCCGTAGTTACAGTTTCAAGGAGTAAACGCTATTCATCAGGATCCGATGGGAACCAGTTTGTTGGACCCTGGCGATGCCGCCCAACTCGTTTCCATCCAGCGGGCTGAGATTCCCATTTTTAAAATTTTGTTTTATAATGCATCTCTACGATCACACATTATGCTTCCCATCTTTTATTTGGCAGCCTTACTAATTGATCATAACTCTTCTTCATTCTCTAATTTGCAGCACACATCTCCATACCATGGAGGAGGCCGAGCCGGATTCTATATATGGTGAAAGGTTGATGTGTAGTGTGGTCTCGTAGTTTCTAGGACTTGATGGGTGTCCTCCCTCCGACTCCTTTCACACCGATGTTCAGTCCATCCACACATGCCGGTGGTGGTGACTAGTGATTTCGATTGGAAGCATGTACTAGTGAGTTCTGAAGCAATACCGGTACACCTGGGAAGCAACTAATTTGAATGTGTACCACATCTGTGTTGGTCCTTTGTTGAAGCAAGAAATGAAGGAAGCATGTTTCATTTACTTTTTTTTGTAACTCATTACTTTTTATAATTTGGTGCTGAAGCATTGAGTGATAAGCTATGAAGCTATATCAGATTGTATGAAGCACTAAATGTAGTAAACCCAAAAAAAAAAGATTGGAACATAACCCAGAAGCATATTTGAGAAATAAAGGAAGCACACAAGGACCAAGGTTGCAAATAAAATCAGATATACGGGAAACAAGTGTGATAAACAATGCTGCTTATAATAAGTTGCTTGGAGAAAACATTTAACTACTAAGTATGAAGCAAGTTTGACAATGGTGGAAGCATGAATCATGTACACTGAGAAGAGATATATATGAAACAAAGAAAGCATTACGTGTTTCTTAGTAGATATCCATAGTATGGAAAGTGGGATTTAAAACTTGAGTGATTATCTGAAGAAAATTGAAAGCATCCGTGATTAGTGGAAGTCGGATTTAGAAATTCCGGACGGTTTAGGCCGCAAATTCAGCAAAGGCATCCAACGAACCTGCATGCTATCGGTGTTCCTAAAATTTCGCAAGGAGCTACACGGGGCCAGGTAAATCGTACGGCCAGTTCACAGCTAATCCTATGGCCAGAAACTGGTCCGATGGGAAGCAAACCATCGGATGCCGATCCCTAGTGGTGCCCAAATCTTAAATTACCTATAATATACTCTAATAACATCGTCTTTCTGGCAGCCGGCACCAGTGCAAAGGTAAGAAAGCTCTGAAGGTTCACGAGCCACGCGGGTCAGCAAAAAGTTTGTCTTGGGCCAAACTCATCAAAAAGCAAGCTCACTCTCTTATCGTTTCACTGACGAGTGCTGCTATTGCAGGGTGAATGCTTGTGCATCCAAGTGTTCTGATCTTTTGCTAAACATGTGGTTGTCCAATTGTGAAGTTGGCTTGAGCGGCTTTGTAGAATTTGAAGTTTGAACTGTCAGAATATCAGGTGTTCAACCTTTTGCTATACACGGATAGTTGTCCCCGGTTGTTTACGTGGGTTAGGACGTTTTTGGTGCTTTTGAACTTTTGAGTTTGAAATCTGGGAATATCTTATGACGCTCTATATTGTTTTGCAGGACATATAATATAATAAACCAGAAAATAACACGAGTGTTCACAAATTAACGGATTGCTGGATGTTCTACTAAATAATGCAGATTTGGAATGAAAGGAATTGGTCCTCTCCTCTACGTTTGTATAAAGGTACATGAAATAACATGATTTGGATTTCCTTAGCATAGAAGGATACTAAGAATTGAAGTTTACATGAAAATCAAAATAAAGAGGCAAGGCAGAACAATGGATGCTGCAATGTAATTTTGAATAGATTCATTGTCCAAACGTCGATCACTTCCCAATCTTCAGAAAACTACGGAGTAGAAAAGATACAATGAACTGGAAGATCACTTCTACGCCCCCACCTTCTCCCTCAGCTCGGCCATAATGGATGGAAACTTCTGAACCAGTTGCACATAGCCCTGGGTTAAAACGACCTTTTTGAAATTTTGCTCCTCCACAAAGAATGCCATACATTTGTCCTTGAGCTCCCGGCAGTTGTATGTTTCGGCACAGTTTAAAGTAGCAGCAACCGTATCTACGGACACGTTCTCCCACAGCTTATCGGCGCACATCAGCTTCAGCCTATCCATGGCGTACCGGTCGGCCGCGGCGAGGAGATGTCGGTACATCTCGACAGGGGAGCCGGCGAGCTCGCCGTCTGGAGGCAACACGTCAGTGTACATGAACCGGAGGAGAACCTCGAAAGCAGCAGGATTGATGTCCTCCAGTGTGATCTGGGACATGGTCGCCTCCGCCATGGCGCCGAAGAGCTCTGCCTTGAAGACCGGCGAGCGGGCGGCCAGCACGGCCCGGTGAGCAGCGAACTTCCTGCCGTCGACGTTGAAGGAAACGTCGGAACCGTCTTGGCAGTCCAGCAGTCGGCCGAGATGATCCCCGATGTCAGAGGGCGGAATGGCTAGGGGGTCATCACGCACAACTATGATCCCGAACACAATCGTGGCCCAGCCATTCACCACGTGCCGAGCCTCGAGTTCCCTTCGCGTAACGAAACGAAACCACCCCCACGAGATGTGGCCCTCGGGTGGGTAAACCTTGACGCATCTGCTTGCGTTGGACGAGGCCGGTGCACCGTCCTTGTCCATCAAGAAGGCCTCGAAGATGGCCTTGACGCCTTTGGACTTGCTCATGAGCCAGCGGCGGGCCTAGGATTTGACAACCGGGTATTCAAAAAATCCAAGCCTAATTATTTAGCTCTAAAAGACCTTATTTTTTACCGGGACTTAACATTTAGGCTAGTGGCATCGAAGGAGAGATTGGCTGTGTTGAGACAGGGAGAGAGAGACAATGTGAGCTAGCTTTTATCTTTGGTTAAATGCTTGAACAGAATGTAGTTTTTCATACATGCATGCAGGCAACAGCATAGACTACATATATATAAATGCTTTGACAAAAATAAAGGGTATTCAACTGAATACCCTTGACTTGAGCTAGGCCCGCCCCTGTCATGAGCTCGAGAAAGATTGTGATGTACTCGCCCTTGTCGGCCTCACTGTAGCCACGCGGGTAGCAGTTAACCCTCCATGAGTGTCCACCGACGGAGATGGCATCGGAGTGGACGACGGCGCCGATGGCAATGTCCTTCGTCTCTGAATAGTTAAGTTTGAACGACACGAAACCAGAGTCCAACATGCTGCCATATGCTGCTCCTTGCATTCTGTCTATAGTACTGCACGTATACCTTGATGAACCAATCAATTAATTCTGAAAGTAAGATTGACTCTCTGCACTAGATGAGGAAACATGTACCGTGAAATTGGTCGATTCCTATAGGAATCTGCTCTCCGTGTAGATTTGACGTCGTCCGTCGAATCGCCGAGTAGCTTTCACAGAATCAGGGTCTCGAACCGCTGCCTCGCCGAGACCAAGAGATGAGTACTCGATTAACCGAAGAAAACATGACACACAAACAAGCCTATATAATTATCTGATTAGATGTTTTCTGGTTGCACGTGAATACGGATACTTAATGCCCGATTGGAAACGGCAAGGGCTGCAGAGTCCTATGCTACACCTACACATACAGTTTCTATGCCGCATATCGGTTGTTTGTTCATCTCATACACGGGAAGGAAACTTCGTACACATCTCTATGCGCAGGTGGGTTCCGTCGTATGATGTGGATAAACCGGCTAGGGCTCGGTTGATCGAGAGTTAGCTTTCGAGGACACATTTGATAGAATGTGCACCCCTTGGCTTATATCGGATAAGCAATTTTAGGATCGTTTGGTTGTCTGGCCTCACCCGTGTTGTCGCATGACATGATTCTTAAATCACCTTTGAACCAGGTCTGGAGGTAGGAATGCAGGCAAATATGTACAAAGCCACACAAAAGGGAATCTTCTGATGCAAGCAATGCACATGCAGGCTCACTCTCCTTACACTACTCTGCACACTCTCTCTTTAAAAGTTTAAATCAATACAAATATAGTTGAATCAAAATAAGTTGTACATGAAAAAGATGTGTGTCGATGATGTGAATCAATTCCGATAATCGGTTTCAAGTTTCATCAGTCGTAAATCGTTAATTTTATGTATGAAGTTTTAAGCAAATTTTGCTAAATTCATCGCACACGCTCAACCGTTTGAAATTTGCTTTGACGGGTAGGTTTAGCTCATCATTCCGCATGACTTTCATGTTGACATGTTTTTCTTTTGGTGTACATATACGGATAGATAAATGACCCGCTAGTATATTGTAATGTGTAAGTATGCGTGAGTATAGTTTGGACTACTTTTGCTTAACTTATCGATTCCATCTTCATGGACGGCGATGTGGTGATGATAGGTGAGAAGTGAGAGGTGATAATCCATGGTGGTGGCGGCATGGTGATGTTCATCTTCGTGGTCGGCGACGTGGTGATGCAGGGCCGAGCCGGCAAAATCCGGGACCCTGTGCGAAACTTTAAAATGAGGCCCTATTTTACAAGAAAATTTAAAATGTTCAACAAACATGATGTATATGTTTTAATATCTTACACAATCATTGGAAATATTAAGAACCATACCTATTTCATTTGTGGTTGCACAATGTTTATTTGAACACCATCATTTTTTAGGTTCTTCAAAATAAAATCTTCGATGATATCCTCATAATGATTTTCTCCAACTTTCGCAAAATAATAATAATAATAATAATTTTCTCCAACATTTCACTATCAAGTGATATTGTCGTCAAATCATTGAGTCTTTGTTGTGTAATCATAGTACCCATATACGACTTCAATAGCTTCAATTTAGAAAAGCTCCGTTCCGCTGCATTGCAAGGAATAATATCCAGTGCAAGCGTGGCAGGACTAACTGACTGATTGTCAGAAGATACTTTTGTTTCTTTTATAATAAACTTGTCTATAGCCCCATTTTGAGATTGAATTAGAGTCCGTTCTTTTTTCTTTTTCTCTTGCACCTTTTAGCACTGGAATCGCGCCCGATTAATTCTAAAACACTACATAAAAAAATAACAAAGTAAAAAAAGATTAGATGCATGCCGCAACATTGATGATTAGGGATCATCCCAGAAAGCAAAAGTTGAGGAAAAATGGAATTACCTCCTCTAATCGTTAGATGAAACGGGAGTGGCTCCGTGGCTCGGCTGGCTGTGCCGCTGTGGCTACCTTTTCCACAATAGATCGGAAGTTCGGAACAGGGGATATCGTATGAGGCGACATGGGAGAAGTACCGAGGGAAAACTGGAGAAGAGCCCAGACGAGGATGGTTCGCTAATCGCCGCTAATTGTTAGCTGGCGGCTGCCTCGTGACTTGCATCTAGCGATGTCCCTTCGTGTTGCGAGCGCAGAGTTACCAATACAAGACGTGCGGGTGCAGCGTTCAAGGCCCAGGTAAGCTTCCTTTCTAGTATTCTCCTTTTTTACTTTTTTCCTATACATAATATATGGGCTTATATAGAAATTTGGGGCCCCCAGATTTCTGGGGCCTGTGCGAGGTGCACACTTTGCACATATGGCCGCCCGGGCCTGTGGTGATGCTTGTGACCGGCATGACCGCGGTGTCATGGTGATATTCATCTTCGTTGTCGGCGACATGGTGATGCTTGTGACGGGCGTAAACAGCGGTGTCATGGTGGTGTTCATCTTCGTGTTCAGTGACGTGGTGATGCGTGTGACTGGCGTGACCCGCGGTGTCATGGTGGTGTTCCGCGACGTCGTCGGCGACATGGTAATGCGTCTGACGGGCGTGAACGGTGATGTCATGGTGATGTTCGTCTTCGTGATCGGCTACGTGGTGATGCCTATGGAGGCCGTGACCGGCGATGTCATGGTAGTGATGGTTATGGTATGTGATAGGCAGTAATCTATGGTGGTAACCATGTATGTGTAGCCAGTGTAGCGGCCACGCTCTTGTTGTGCTACACCGAAAGATTCGGGCTATCATATTCAGCCCAGTCTTGCACGTAGGTAGTTTAAACCCGCCTTGGCCACCGTCGGCGAGAGTGACATAGTGATCTTTCAATGCACCGGCGTGGTGCCAGACTTCATGACAGCGGCGTGAGGCTTTGTGATAGGTGAGGAGGTGAGAGGTAAGGTCACTATGTGGATAAGTGGTGAGGGTAAATTTGGGCTCTCGTATGAAACCAAACAAATTGAGCCATACGTTTCTGTTGGGCCAAAAACTTTGGCCCATGCTAGCAAACAATAGAACAAATCTGGCCCGTGACCCGTCTGAGCCCAGGCTACCAAATAGGCTGCCTAATGTAACATGCATCGAAAATAGAATTACAATGGGATGGAAAAAATACAATCATGCGAAAAAATAAAATTGAACATTTATATGCAATTACACGGCCGTGTGTAATCACGTGGCTACGAGGAGAGGAATATAGGTAGACTTAAATTTCACGTATACATGAAGATATGATTAAATACATACATATATGTAATTACGCACATGTATGCAATTACGCATATATGTGCAAACGCACATACTCCCTATCTAGAGATACTTTTTAGTGCATAGTTACATCTGTATTTAAAAAAAAATGAGCAAGTTATTTTAGTATAGAGGGAGTACAAAAATATCCCAACAGTCTGAATTGCGCATATATGCCCATTTGCACGTCTACATACAATTGTAATTACACACATGAAAAATACTAACCTATTTTTCTTGTGTGTAATTACACATAATAAAAATAGGCCACTACAATTACAGAAAGGTTGAAATATAATGTAATTACATGCAGTCTAACATGGTAGAATTTTTTTAAACAACTAGCTGAAAAAGAACCCAAGCAAAATTCAAAAGTACCAAAAGGCTTAACAGCAAAATCCAGCGCTAATAAACCAACAAAAAAAATCAGCGCTAGCTATGGCCCAATCCAGCGCTAACAACCTTGGCCCAATCTAGTGCTAACCCTTTGATCGAGTGCTATGCTATTGCTAGGGGTATCACTAGCTAAAAACCAACCTTCGGCGAAGGGAAAATTGGACCACCACAGAACGACACATGGTAGTGCTTCGCACCCCGCGTGCGTACTCGCCTCACGTGCGTACTCGCCCCGCGCACACCATGATTAGTAGTTTAGTACTAGCGTGTGGACTATGCACACAAGTACAATTGCCTACAACACACGAGTACAATTAAACACACGAGCGAGTATAAGTACAATCACGCGCACGAGCGAGTAGAGTCACGAGCAGGTACAGTCATGCACACGAACAACTACATGTACAGAAGTACACTGACGCACACAATCAGGTGCAGTCGCGCACACGAGTAAATACAGGTACAGTCGGGCACACAAGCAAGTACATTAACTGAGTAAAGAAAAAAACTGCACCAAATACACTAAAAATAGAAGTACTTATCAGTTGAAACATGAGTACAATTTAGTATACACCACGAGTACAATCATGATAGTATTGGAAGTACGAAAAAAAAATCTCGAAACCTATCAACATGGATCTAGTTTTAAAGATCTCAACGCGAGTGATCTCAAAAGTGTAAACGGTTCGTAATTTGGACTTACAGTTCTCAAGATATTTCATTTTGAAAAAACGAATCTAGAAAAAAAGGGAAAAACTGACACAATCCAGCCTCCCTTTTCTTCTCTTTTCTCCCGCATCACCACGTTGCTTCCTCTTGCAACACGTGGCGAGCAGGAAGACATTTGTCACGTGCGGAGTGAGTTGCTTTCCCTTCGCGAAGCCCTTTCTCTAACGATTTTGTATTGCTAGCGGATAAACCTCTATATTTGAAATATCGTAACTCTTTTTTTGCGGGACAAATTAAATTTCATAACTATATATAGGTACATATAAGTCTTTGATGTTTGTTTTCTATCTGAATTATGAAATTAATTAACAAGATCCAGCATAAGATATATTTTCATAATATATTTATTGAGTATATCAACCATTTATATTCTCTTCTGTATATTTGATCAAATTTCATAAATTTTGACTTTTAGTTAAACTTATATACGACGGGTATTTTGGAACGAATCCAGTACATAATAAAAAAAAAATTTAATGATTGAGGTGAAAACAACCTCGCTTTGTTCATATCTTCCCAAATATGAACAATGCTCGATGAAAGGTGGACAACGCATATTAGGGTGGCCAAGTTGTTAGCAAGCTGGGACGTATGCACACCTCACTAACTTTGGATCTTATTTTGTACTCCCTTCGATACATACTGTATAATTTGGTGAAAAATCAAAGTTACTAAGTTTGATCCAGTACATAGGTGGGAATACCAATTGAATAATTATAAAAGTATGTCTTATGGTGGATCTATAGATACTGATTTGGTATTATAGTTCTTATTATTTTTTCATATATACTTGATCAAACTTATAGCATTGTTTTTTTTTTACTAAATTTATATGCCATGCAATTCAGAATGGAGAGAGTAGCATCCGAATTGTAATGAAGATTCTCGTAGAAATCACAAGTGTAATGGAGTACAAAACAAGACGTAAATATAACAATCATAAGAAATATTATTTTTTTCCTCCCAACAGGTATATGAGTGTTAAAAAAGCTTACCGCTCAACATAACTTTACCATTGCAGTGTTCAGATTTTCTTATAAAATCTTAGATACATTGAGATATCACTAGTGCTAAAGATACATGGCGTCTGGTATCTTGATATTTCCAACAATTAATCCATTAATATATCACCAGTACTAAAGCTATTTGTCTACCAAAACATCTTTATTTTGGAATAGAGGAAGAACTGAGAAAATGGCTTTACCGCGGGCGGTTTGTGTTGTGCAACGCCCAGTTAAACATTCCGCAGTAGTGAGCGGTGGATGCTAATTAGGGTAATGTAGATGGTTACATTTCTCGGCCGCTTGTGTGTCTTCATTCAGGGCCCATATTTCGTGAAGTGCTGTGCGTAAGTCACCACATCTCCTACGCGAGGTCGTAATCTCTTCCGATCGTCACTTCAACCACAATCCATGATGCCTCCGTTGCATCTCCTCTCACGAGCTGGTATGACGAGGCAAGAAGGGCCATTGATGACTCGGCTCGAGCCACCGACCACCCTTAGCGCATGAGCAATTGTGGCATACATAACTAACTGTTTTATGTAAAAAAGTTGTAAGAAGCAACATGGTGGATTTTATCTCTCCAATGAAAGCTACAACTTTAGTCAGAAAAAAAAGAAGGGACCCCACAAATATGACACTATGTATTTCTTTCTCTCTCCAAAAAGCATGCTTTTAGGGCTTAAGATCCCACTTCTTGAAGAGGAACCTACTTCCTCATCCGAACCTACTTTGGACCACCCGAACCTAACTAAAAGTATGAAGCAGCACCTCTAGGGCAATGCATTGGGCATGCCCTAACGGAGGAAGCTGAAAGTTCTCGATCGACCCGATACCCCCTACGACTGCACGGGGGAGGAGATCCACCTTTGTCACACCCGCCGCCGAACCGCATAACCTCGCAACAGCCCATTATAAGTTATGGACATTACATTTTATAAATTTTACTACTGTAAAATCATTCGTTTGTGAGTTTCGCAAGTACCTTAAAATACATAACCTCGCAGCAGCCCTATTGACGTGTTTAATCTTAACAACTGTTATGCAGCATTGCCAAAGTATTAAGTAGGCCTGGAATTAAAACTCGAAACTCGCGAGCTAAATGAGTAACTCGTGACTCGACTCGGCTCGACTGGAACTCGGTGTATAACGTGCCAAGCCAAGTTTCATATTTTATCGTAAACAAGTTCAAGCTAAACGAGTCGAGTTCATCGAACTCACGAGTAGCTCGTTTAGCTTGGTAAAAATGAAGTTGGCCCAAGCCCACCAAAATGGGCAACTATATTTGTGGTTTCTCAACTTGGAAATCTTATTATAATGATATATTGATCGTTGTGGTTTATATTGTTCTGGTACCATAATCCTAATGCTTGTTCTTCATCATTCATGCCCAAATATTTGGGAAAAATGCATTGTAAATTTTACATGTTCTATTTTATAGTTTTAAACGAGCTACTCGTGAGTTACTCGCGAACTTTGCGAGTCAAGCCGAGTTTCAAATCTGGACTCGATTGTTAAACGAGTCGAGTCGAGCTAACTCGATTGTTGACCGAGCTTTAGCGAGTCGAGCCAAACTGGCTCGGCTCGGTTCGAATTGAATTCCAGCCCTAGTATTAAGTATATGTAGGGCATGAGAATTGTTCTTAGCAAAACAACACTGAAATATTAGAGAGACGAAGAAAAAATGGAGACGCGGGGAATCGAACCCCGTGCCTCTCGCATGCGAAGCGAGCGCTCTACCATATGAGCTACGTCCCCTTCTTGGAAACTGTGCCAAAGTGCTGTAATCAATTCGTAAATTACGATTGGAGTCGACTATGCATCCTGCAGCTGCAAACTGGTAAATTCAGACGGCCGATGAGCTTCAGGTTTCCGGGTACGAGAAGGTGATCCCGACATCACGTGAATCAAATTGTGCTTTTCCGCTGACCATTCCAATAACAGTCGCTGGCCACCTGGGCTTCAACGCTCTTCTATACAGTACCATATTCCATCATTCTTGATATATAAGCACATTTTTCTAGAATTAACTTTGGCTTGTAGATTATCTGGCACTATATCGACACAACTGAGACGTGTTTGAGATACAAAACTAAAGATATCAATTCACATAATCTACGTATGATTAGACAAATTCCTTGACAGAGATAAAACATTCAAGAAGAGCTTGCATCTTACATTAGTTCTTGATGGAACAAAAGAAGACGGCACCATATGAACATGTCACATGACATTTCAGTTGGCATTACACATTACGCGCATCCATAGACAACGATCACACAAGTTTAACATCATTCTACAAACACGTGGATGAGCAATGTCAAGAGAATGTTAAAACCATCCAACAGATATACAAGGGCAAACATAACAACTTACACATCGCACATGGGCCCTAAGATGCACAGCACGGAGCAGCAAGTTCTAATGTTAGGGAGATTTAGCTTCTCAAAACCGAAGTCAGTGAAATACAAGTGCATCAAATCCAATCCAGATCGACAGCAAGATATGAAGAACAGGATGCCACACAACTAAGTCATCTGAAGCAACTGGGCGAGTCACATTCTTCCCATCTTGGCAGGCGGTTACCTTGCACAACGGTGTACAAATGCAATTGCTGCTAGTGTACAGTGGCTACGATCTGCAGGTAGCAGGCCCTAAACCACTTTCCAAAGCTTGTCACAGATCTCAACTGGTGGCATTGTCTTCTCAAACTCGAACTGATCTAGCTTCTTCTTGTTCTTGTCAACAATGTCTGATAAAGGCTAAGGACTCCACACAAGTTTTGTTCACTGTAAGACAAAAGCAATACTCTGTAATGAAGTCCAAAGAGAAGGCAGAGTAGCAGAAACTAGTGTACTTCCTTGACTAGGAAAACAAGTGAGTCGAAACAGTAACATATTGAAAGGATACATCCAGAAATCTTATCCCAGTCTTCAAAATTTGGCATTATATTCGTAACTGACACACACATGGAAAGCGTACTTCTGCACAAAAAGGTAGCCAGTCAATTTAACTGATAAACAGGGCAACCAGTAAAAGCGACAGTGCCTAATCTAATCTCATATTGAATTAGTTGGCAGCATTCATATAAATTTCAAGCAGTATTTAAGCAAGTCACCAAACTTTGCACGAGAAAGATAAGGAAATGGTAGCAATTCGATGGCAAAATATGTCAGAGGAAAGACAAGGCAGCAATAGCATTATAAAAAAATCAAAATTTTGTAACGAACTATAAGTACCAATTTTGAGTTGGTGTATCTTATAATATGATGAATATCAACCACACTACCACATCAAATTTGCTATTGCAATGGACGGATGGACAGCGTAATGGTAATGATAGGTATAGTACATTACAGTCAGTTTTGCCCATAAGAGAGCTCCTGCATAGTTTCGTCATCAAAATGGTATTCTTGCTGATGGTATGTGTGTCTGAGGAAACAAAATATACTCAGTCACAGAGAGAACGAATCTCGACTTACTGCGCCTTGAGCAAGTCTTTCTCCTTCTTTTTGACGGCATCCTTCCTTTCTTCTATTGAAGCCCTTTGAAGGTCTAGGTTATCAAGCTCACCACTTAGTGCCGTGTTGACAACAAAAACTGTATTAGCAATCTAACTTAACATAACACTTCAGATGATACAGAGCTATGGATGCTGAAGTAAGAACTTATCTTAATTCTTGCCGAAGTTGTTGCTCGCTCTGGAGCTTCTCTTCCATCTCATTTTGCAGTGCGTTCAGTTCTTCATCAGTAACTGTTTCAGATTTCGCTTTGGCTATCTTTTCCTTGCAAGAGTTTATCTTCTCCTGATACTCTGTTGTGCAAACGAAGCATGGCATTTTTATTGTGAAATACCAAAACAGTCAATCATTAAGTTTGCTGCAACACAACTTCTGTAATTTTCTCAAAAGTAACCGAGTGTTCATTATTTCGTTTGCATAGCAGGTGCTTGAATGAATGAATGTGAAGTGTTTCGTCAACCCTTTGGTATGCAGATGCTAAGTAAATTACTAGATTATATATTAACTCTGGTCATAAAATTGTGACATGCGATGGTTTCTGTTCTAAAATCAACCCTTTTATGCAAGATTGTCAACCACACATGCTCAAATTACTAGTGGTATATAAATTACTCTCAAATTGCCGCACCGAACTTGAGTACTCAAATCGTTTTCAGCATACGAGGGATTCCGAACATGACATGACTCCGAATCTCAACAGGGACGGGGAGAACGGACCTTTCACTTGGAGCTCGAGGTCGCCGGAATCGGAGCGGCAGGCAGAGCGCAGCATCAACGCCCCTTCGCCGGCCTGCGCGAGGGACTCGCCGTCCTTTCTGTCGAGGAGCACCCCGATGAGGTCGTCGCCGAGGGAAAGGAGGTTGGCTACCTCCACCCGCCTACCGGCATCTGCCGCCATCGGAGAGGCGCCCGCGAAACCCTAAACCTATCTAGCTTCTCACGGGCCCAGAACTGGTGACGAGATATGGATTGGGAGGTCGCCGGCGTTCAGGCGCCGCCGCCGCTTCCGGGAGGGGGAGGGCGAGGAGCGGGTGGTCTTTTCGATTTGGATTTGGATGCGGCTCGTCCTCGTGTACAGTACAAGTGAAGAATTGGAGCGTTTAGGAAAATGGCTAATTTGGGCTCTAATTTCACTGACTGGCCCAGTTAGGTCTCTATGGGGCCGCGCACCATTTCCCTCCCGTGTCTAAAAAAATACACCCTCCACCTAGAAATAATCAAATAAGTACCTCAAATTTGTCTAGGTTCGCACTATCTATAATTCTATATCCGAGTCACTTATTTCTTGAGTGAGGAAGTAATAAATTATCGATTTTTAGATTCTCAAAATAAATAAATAAAACTCGAAACATGATTTTGTCTATCTTTATAAGTAAAGCCACACACGGCCGATAGGAGATGATGAGGAGACCTCTTACATAGCAAATCGGAGATAAAAAAACAGAAATTACAAGAATAAGGGCTCATTTGATTCATAGGATTGATATAGGAATTATGTAGGAATTGAATCCTATAGGAAAATGTCCTATACATGTCATTTGATTCATAGGAACATATCCTATAGGAATTATTCCTATAGGAATCTTGTAGTACAAATCCTATAGGAAAAAAGCATTAGCTCATACCTCATGAAAAAATTCCTTTGCTACAATCAAAGACATACCATATTCCTATAGGATTCAACTTAGCATGACATTCCAATCCTACACCTTTCCTATTCCTACACTCTTCATATTCCTATGAATCAAATGAGCCCTAACCAAGACTTGCTTCCCACGACACCGGACAAGCCAGAAGGATAACGGAGCTCCGCACCGACGCCCCAAGAGCGTAACGACACAATGATCTACCGTCGGCCAGGACAGGTGGTAAAAACTAACTTCACACGGAGCCCACGCGTGAAGAATGTGCTCACAGAGGCACCCGCAAGTCAGGTTGCGCGTTCGGTTAAGAGGGTTATGACACCCATTAGGCGTTGGAGCATTGAGTTTTCGTCCGAAAAAAACCCTTGAACCATAGTCGGTATTACGGTCTGCCCACTATCCCCAAGTCAAGCGTCCAAAAAGCAAACTGGGAGCTGCGAAATACCCTAGCCGCCTTCAGGTAGCCCACACGACTCACCGCAAAACCATCGTCTCCCGCACCCAGCTCCCCCACCGCCGCTAGAGGAGGCCATCCCCAGCGGACGGCGGCAGGGCACCATTTTCACCTCGCGAGCCCACCATCCACCCAGGAAATTCCTCCCAATCGACCACCGACCTCCACCACGGAGCAAGGCGTGCTTCAGGCTCTAACGGCAGGCCTGCTACTCCAGCCATCTCTCGGCAAACTTAGCTTGGCCTCCTGGGAATCAACACCGGCAGTGGGTGGCACTCGCACGCCCCTAGTCCGCGTCGATCCGTTTTCTGCTGTAGAGAAAACATGTATCCTAACCAATGTCAACCCGCAAGGGTGGACAAGCACCTGATCTTGTAACGCTCTTTTGATGCAATATATTTAGGTGGGAGTTCTCTCCCGGTTAAAGCTTTAAAAAGAAGTTTGGGAGCTGCTTTTGCTGAAGCGCCGCTAACCCCATATCCCCATCACCCGCTCCTCGCCAAAAAGAAAAAAAAAAGATCAATTTCCTAAAATCATTAGTACAAAAAAATCCCCCTAACAAAAATCTGAATTGGCGGTGGCGGTACTTCCTTGTGCGCTTTTGCTTTGGCTTCTGATTGTGTAGGAAGGTTTGGCACGCGGCATTCATCCTTGCGGAAGATGGGGAACATAATAGCCTCAAATTCGCATCACATTGTGCTAATGCGCTGAAGAATGTTGCTGGAATGCCAATATGGAGTTATACGACGACACGGAGCTGTGTGCATTGCGTCTTGCTGATGTGCAGCTTGTTCACGAGGGAAGAGAACTTAGGGAAGCAATCTGGGATGCCCGTAATGTAGACAGGTTTGCTTGTTCATTAGATTTTGGTTATCATGTATGGATGATTATTGATTAAACCTGCTATAATGGCGACTATTTGCTGGAAGCACCCATAACGATGAATGGATATTTATCGTCCACTAGGAACCAAGCGAAGACGGAATGGCGGTGGAAGATGACAAAATTGCTTGCAGCAGTATGCAGCGCGCGGCGTTGGAATTTAGCTTCACGCGATGCGGCCCTGTACACCGCTCTTCTGGCTCCATCACATGAAAAGCTTCGCATTGCGTCCAGTTGGAAGGAACTTGTCAGGTTAAGACGGAGCAACCGCGGCCTCTCTCTTTCATGGGCAGCATGAAGGAACAGTTAAATCGCAGATATCAAATACGAATTCAACGGCACAAACAAGTGAACTCAAAGGCCTCGCGATTTCGCAGGATATCTGAGAAGGAGACACATATCGGCTAAATCTCAAAGACATCAAGCAAGAATTTCTAACGGCAAAAAACAAGTCTGAATCACGCATATCCTGTTATTTTCTCTCCATCGACCAATCCATCTGCCTGCCGATCTGACTAGCACCGGCAAGAACTACGTACGTATCCTGCTTGCTACAACGAGATCACGATCAGCATGGCCACGGTGGTCAGGTCCACGGCGTCGGCGTTTACCTTGCCCAGCGGCGACTCATCCTCCTTATCCGCGGCCGCGGCGCCACGCGCGCCGGCGAACGCGTCGTCGCAGTCGGTGGCGGCCCTCCTGACGGCGCCCATGTCAGCCACGTACGCCTGCTTCCGCCCCGTGGCCAGCGCGTGGACGGCGCTGTGCACCACGTTCAGCGCCTCGATGTACCGCTGCCGGCACGTGGCCAGCGCCGCCAGCTGCCCGTCCGTCCAGCCCCCGCGCCGCTGCAGGCCCTTGATCGTGGCCACCGCCGCCGTGTAGTTGGCCAGCGTCAGGTTCGTGGCGATCACGGCCAGCCCGTGCGCGTCCGCGGTGGCGCTCCCCGGCGCCGCCTGGAGCGTCGTCACGCAGAAGGTGTCCAGGTCCCTGCGTTCCGATCCCTTCGTCGCGTTCGCGCACGTCTGCTCCACGGTGGAGGAGGCGAGCGCCGCGTGGGAGCCGGCAAGGAGGACGACGAGGAGGGGGATGAGAAGCCTTGCTGCCATTTTTTTGGTTCGATGGTTTGATGGGATTGCGAAGTTTCTGCTGGCTTCCTGTATGGAGATGAGGCAAATCTTGAGGCTTTTGGTGGGTTTATGTAGTAACTAGTAAGATCTCGTGAGCAAAGAGAGTAAATGGGAGATCAAATTTTGTGATATAGCTGTATCTTCGCTATATATGGATCTTCTTAATGAATGACAAACAATGATCAAGTGCCACGACAAACGCGTCTTGGTAGTAATAAACAGCAAAAATTAAAGAAATGCGGCGTAGTTTTGGCGTAATTCGTCATAAATGTACTACTGTCCAATGTTTTTAATTAAGACTCATAAATGTGAGACAGTTTAATGTTTAAATTAGTGGCCCACAGATGATGGACTTCAGGCAAATATTCTGCATAAGGCTGGCTATAGTGCTAAGTATCATATAATAGTATGCATATGATAATTGTGTATGATACTATCTCTATAGTGGGTAGTATCATGGAGTAGTATCATAGTTATGCTATATTTATTGCTATTTAGAATCTCAATGCAAATTGATGTACACGATTTTTTTGGCAATAATTTTTCTCGTGATATGCGTTATGATACGGTATCTACCTATGATACTCTAATCTCATCTCTCCTCTTTAATTAGCTGCCACATCAGCATTTTTGTGTAACTAGTATGCATGATACTAGCTAAGATACTACCACTATGGCTAGTCTAAAAACTACCACAAATCAGGCTACGGGTGCATTTGGTTTGGTTCCAAAATAGCCTTGCCAAAAAAAAAATGGTTGCTCATAAAATTTTGGTTATTGTTTAGTCTGTAGCAAATATTTTTGCCGCCGATGAATGCCTACACTTCCCACTCACAGATCATTGCCAAATATAGTTGGCCAAACATGAGTGAAATGCATCTACGGTCCACGAACTTGATGGCTATGTCTAAAACAGTCCTTAAACTCAGAAAATGCGCTAAAATAGTCCCTGCTCTCACTCCACTGGTCCAGATACGGTCTGAACTATAGATTACAACCGTATTTCGATACATGGCACTGGATCGGGCCCACTACATCGTTCCCCGCCATTACATATTCCTAAATCAAGGAATCCCCACTACCATGCCATGCTCCTGCATCGTTGAACTGCTGGCCGCCGATGATGTTGATGGCCGTCTGGGTGGATGGCGGCCACCGGCGTGACATCCCGCGTTCCTCCCATGACCCGCAGGAGGATCCCAACCCGGACGTACTTGCAAACAAGCTCGGTATCCCACAGTTGATCATTGTGCATCGGCCTTCTCGTGGCTCCACCGTTGAGCAAGTTGAGCTCCACCCTAAGTGGGTCACGAGTGCCAAAGTCGCATCGTGCTCCAGCTCATCAAACTACGGCGCCCACCAGTATACCACCACACCCGAGCCTTGCGTCGCCGCGTCGCCGAGCAAGGACGCCACCGCTGCGGTGAGTGTCCTGCGTGGCCGGTCTTACTCAAGTCTGTGTCGCGCAGTACCCAGGCCGGTCATAAAGCGTTGGTTATTCTCTCGGAGCACGGTGGCCACCTCCCTGGCCTGCTCCGCCCAGAGAGACGACGTTGTTCGAAACGAATTGTACAACACCGACAACGGGTGTGATTGGATAAGCTAGTCAGCGCGCGCGGATGAGCAGGGCGGCGGTGCTCGTCGCCCCTGGTTTCGCGCCTTCGACATCCCGAGGCACGCGTCCCGACATCCTGACGCACGCGTCCCTACACATGGGAATGATACAACAACACGTCAGCAAAATACAGATCAATGCATGCTTGGACTGTATGTCGACATAAAGAGCGAGATTAAGGACTGTATCAGTGCATTTTCTGAGTTCAAGGACGGTTCTAGACATGGTCGTCAAGTTCGGGGACGGTAGATGCATTTCACTCGCTAAACATGGACAAGAGATTCCTCGACCAAATAATTGGCAGCCAACTCTTGCCGAATATTTGGTAAGACATGAGTGGCACAAACCAAACAAACTCTAAATTTACGGTTCCATACTACATGTATTCATAAAAGCGTGTCGAAAGTTTATCTAAATTTAAATGTACCTAATGTATAGATACATTCGAATTTGGATAAATATCCGACATCCTTTTGTGGACGGAGAAAATACTACTTTCCATCTCACTCTACGGCATGTTTTTCTTGCAAAAAATGTGAAATGACATGTGAGACCTATTTGTCTGCGCTGAAGTGGCACAATGCTGAGGTGGACATGGCACACATGCATGTGAGCCTAATTAAAAAACGTAAATATCTATAGAAAAACAACCCTCTTCTCCATTGTGTGCACCGTGTCCATGGCGGACGGGCGGAGGCCTCAGCCATGTCGTAGGCACTCCCAAGTCTCTCGTCGACGAGCATCCGCACGTCACACGAGGCGACGACCATGAGCCGCGGGGTGAGGCCAGCGGCCGGGAGGCGAATCTCCACGGGGCAGGAAGCTTTGATGCATGTGAGCCGAGCATGGTGTGATTAGAAGCTCTCGGGTGGACAGCAACGGAGAACCCAACCCAGCCCCATCTCACGGACGAGACGTGTTTCCCCCTACTCACGGCAATTTTGGTAGGCGCCCCTAAAAACGTTTGTCCGGCACCAATGCCACATAACATACAGAAGAGACCGATGAAGATGCCCTAACGTATATAGGTCATTAGGTTTTTGTTGGCACCTCATATGTACTATGCACATATGAACCAGCTATAATGGTGAATATTTGATGTGAGCATCCATACCGTTGAATAGATATACTGAACTAGAGTGTCACTCTAGTGGCTTGGGGTACGGGAGCGCACGCAGCCCGCACCCGTCCGAATACTGGATTCGACAGGGGTGCTCACAGAGTCCGGCGGCGCAAGCTCGGAGTCGCTCGTCGGCACATGGCGGAGGGCTTGGTGGTGCGGAGGAGCTCGGCGAGGAAGGAGGCGCGGGCAGCGGCAAAGTGAAGTGGAGCGGAGGCGCGATCCCAAGGTCGTTGAGGCGGTGGCACGGCCAGGAAAGAGTTCCTTGCTAGCAGCGGCCGGCCCATTGCGCTGAGGGCATGCGATGGTGTTCCTCCGATGGTGGCCGTCGTGGGAGCTGGAGGATGGCATAGTCCCGATCTGGGCCTTCGCGGGTTCGATCTAGGGATTTGAGAGCCCAATCCAGTCTGATGGGTGCGGGCTGCTGCTGTTTGGATGTTGCCTCGAGTTTGCGACAACCTTGGCGGGCGGTCATGCCTCGGACCGGAGGTGGGGAGGCTGTGGTTCCTTGCCGGGGTGGAGGAGGATGATGGAACAAGCTCTCGGTCATGTGAAATGTTGGAGGCCATGGCTCTGCAACTATGACTGGGTGGAGCTGCGGTGATGGCAGTGCGAGCCTACTTGGACAATGCTATCCCAACCCTCGAAGGCGCGGATATGTACGATGACACGGATGAAAATCCTACCTAGCTTTTGTTGGGCTAGCAGCGACAACAGCCGCGTGTGCCTTTTTTCCTTGTTGGAGGTGTCACCGAGGTGCATCAGCATCTTTCTCGCTCTCGCTTGGTGTTGGTAGTAGTCTCCGGGAGAAATCCTAGATTCGGAGTTGGATCGTCGAGATAGTGGCGTCTTCGACATCGCTTCTCTATTGGGAGTATCTGATGGCAACAATTCTGTGTGTACCAATTCGTTGATACTCCAAGTGCAGAGTATTGTAACAAGCGTATTTCCTCACAAGGTTGACTCGAGGGTTTATATTGATATCTCGAGGAATTAGCTTAGAAGCTGAATTCTTCTGCTCCTCTTCTAGCAACCTGCAGATTAAAATTCTTGCCTTGTGTTCCCAAATCCACTGTGTGGTTGTCAAACATAAGCTTTCATATTATTAATAGGAAATACAAGGATAAAAGCAAAGTAAACAACCTAAGTAAACTAGATAAAAGCAAAAAAAAAAGGCTAATGGTATTTGGGTTTTGTGTGTGTATATGTGAAGAAAAGTATTTTTGGTATTTTTGGATTAAATAATAATAATAAATATAAAGTAAGGTAATAGTGTTGGAAAAGTATTTCTCGTGATTTAAAATGGACCACGGTTCATGGAACCACTTGTCTACTCAATTTTTAAGTTGTAGTGGACACTAAAAAATCATGAATGGCATAATATTGGTGGAACTTCAATATGTGTTTGATAAGCATTTGTCTGAGCATTAATTACGCCGTAACATAGAGATGATGTGCGGTGACCCAGCATACCACTGCATGGTGTAGTACGCAAGTCGTTGACATAATACAAGTGAAACATCGTTCCACTCGTATTACATCCCTCAGAGTGGTACAACAGAAACATACGCGAGTCCAAGGCATGTCTATAGAAGGATACACGAACTGTTTACAGAAGATCAACATAGCCTCCTACTTTACAGTGAGGTAAAGCTGCAAATAAAGCTCCAAAAGAACAACTCGTTGTCTATCTTATTGCTAACACTAGCTCTAGAGTTACTTGGCTTGTTATAGAACCCTAACTACTTAGGTACTAGGATTAGGGAAATGGTTCCCTTCTATTACTAGTCTAGGTTTCCACTTTAGATGATGCATAAGTTGACTCCATTGGCTTCATCGATTGGGTTCTCCATCTTGTTGCAGTTGACTCCTTTGTCTTCGAGTGCCATGGTAGTTTCTCCTTCGGTGACTTTGATCTAATAAGGGGGCTCAAGAGGGAGGGAATGAGTACGAGCGTACTCAGCAAGTTCATTATAGGAAATAGGTGTATCATGCACTAGCTATAGCCATAGAACATAAAGTGATAGGCGGATGCAAGTTTTCGTAAACATTTCTTCAAAAGGATTATTTTATTCTGAACACTTTGCCTGTCACTCTTCACAGGTTGACCAGAACTTCATGGAGTTCGTAGTTCCCTTTCCGGAACAGGGAGTGGCAGCTACAATTTGATACACTCTGCAGATGTGCGTTACTTTTCCCATAAAAGAACTTATCTTTGTTGCCAACCAGACGATATCTTTCCCGTCTACACTTTCTTGGTGTGAGGCCAGGTATAAGATCCAAGCCAATCTCTGCCTTCTCCGCGACCCTGCATACCCACTCTTTTGTCCATCCGCACATCCCCGGTAGAGTTCTCCCGATCATACGGCTTTACCCACGATGTACTATGGACAATCCATCATAGACGGTAGAGCACACTCATCCTCAAGGATGGGGATTTAAAGGATTTCCCGACCGCTGCAGTGTTCTCTCAACACCCAGCTAGGCTCTATCAAGTCCGTTGATATGCAAAAGGAAAATATACAGCTGACTTCCCTAGGGCCATTATAGATCTTATGGTTAACGCAATATGTATGACGCTAGAATCACTAGATGGCTTTGGTGGTTAGTCCTAGATGAATAGAACCCTTGCAATGGAACCTCCACCATCAACACATACCATGGTTCATTTCCCACCACATAGTCTTATTCATACTTATAAAATAATATTTTGCTTTTCAATGCAAGAGTGATAAGTATAGTACTTTGCATATAGTTTGATAAAAATAATCAAATGATATGAGCAAGCGATAAACTTGCCTTTCTTGACAGCAAGATTATGCAGACAAGGACTTCGATACGATACCTCCAAATTCTGAAATACCATCATCGTCCGGTAAGGACAATGTTTAAAGAACTGGCAAAGATGCTTTAATGTATAGTATGAGATGCAATCACCCTAAGCGTAATCTAACCCCGAATCACGCATCTCATGTTATTTTCTTCTCCATCGACCAATCCATCTTCCTACTGATTTGACTACCACTGGCGGAGTGGCCACGGAAAGATCTACGTACGCACCCTACTCGCTACAACGACATCACGATCATCATGGCCACGGTAGTCAGGAGCTCGGCGTCCCAGTTCACCTTACTCGGCATCGACTTATCCTCCGGATCCGCACCGACGAATGCTTCTTCGCAGTCGAGGGCGGCCTCCCTGACATCGCCCATGTCGTCCAGGTACGCCTGCTTCTGCCCCGTGGCCAGCGCGTGGACGACGTTGTGCACCATGTTCAGCGCCTGGATGTACCCCTTCCGGCACGTGATCAACGCCCCCAGCTGCTTGGCCGTCCAGCCCCCGCGCTGCTGCAGGTCCTTGATCGTGGCCGCCGCCGCCGTGTAGTTGGCCAGCGTCAGGTTCGTGGCGATCACGGCCAGCCCGTGGGCGTCCGCGGTGGCGCTCCCCGGCGCCGCCTGGAGCGACGTCACGCAGAAGACTTCTAGTTCCCTGCGGTCCCCTGCCACCACCGCGTTCACGCACGTCTGCACCACGGAGGAGGAGGCCGTGTGGGAGCCGACGACGAGGACGAGGAGGAGGGGGAGCACAAGCCTTGCTGCCATTTTGAGCGCTGGCTTGATGGGTTTGTCAAGTTTTTGGTGGTTCGGTGTGGGGTGAACGGAGATGAGGCAAACCTTAGGCTTTTGGTGGATTTATATACTACGCAGTAAGATCTCGTGGGCAAAGAGAATAAATGGGAGAGCAAATCTTTTGATACTAGTAGTACTAAAGCTGTAATTTCGCCATAAATTGACTTTCTTTATGAGGTGAGAAACAATGATCAAATTCCACGGTAAATGCATCTTGGTCATCCTTTATGTGAGTAATAAGCACAAAATGAGGGAAATGACTTATAGACTAGTCATAATGTATACTATCACATACTAAGGCTGCTCATAGTGGGAGTAACATAGGTAGTAACATCACACACCCCAAAGCATTTTGGTGACATGGCATGTCAATAAATGAAGAAAGAGAGTGGGGTGGTAACTAGCTATGTTACCATAACATCACACTTCTCAAGACAAGATGAGTCTACAATCTAATAAATATGGCATGCATGACACCACATATATGTAACTACCCACTATGAAGGTAGTAACATAGGGTAGTAACATACACCATGTTACTACTCTATGTTACTCCCCACTATGACTAGTCTAATATCATCTATATGATACTAATGTATGTTAGTATCTCCATAATGGATGATATCATATAGTAGTATCATATTTTTATAACATTTATTAATTTGTAGAATCCCCATGCAAATATATGTACAAGATCTATTTGACATTAAATTTTCTAGTACTGCGTGGTATGATACTACTATATTCTCTCATCTTTAATTGCGATGTCTGGATAGTCTTAATATTTTTGGCATTATTTAAATTAAGACACATAAATGTACTACCTCCATCCTAAAATATAAGCTTTTTAAGAAAGCTAAAATGTTTTATATTTAGAGCAAAAATAATATTATTTAATGTTTCAGCAGAGTAGATAATGGACTTTGGACTGCTTGCCTGGCCTCACCGGTCTATGTGCCAGTTGTGCAAAATGCCAACCAGAGCAAAATCACATCGTATCGTAGCAGATGATGTAAAATAGAGAACACTGAATTTGGTCTAGACAAATATCAACATATCAGATTCTAATTTTGTAAGATCATCGCAAACATATCAACATGATTAAAAGTTATTTAAGCATGCATAATTTCAACACGATGAGATAGAGCTTATTGCTCAGAATGTTTTAACATTTTTTTTTGTTTTCTCTCCGTCGTTTAAATATATTTATGAAAATTCTAGAAAAGATAAACTGCGTTGGGGTCGTGTTGATGTCAGCACGACTGGATGCTCTCCTATCTACCAACCATACAACGGAGGAGACGATGAGGGGCTTTGCGAGCTAGTGCGTTGGATGTTGACGACCAAGGGGCACAGAATAGGGGCGGCGCCGCTGGTTATTGACCACCGGAACAACAAAAGTGAGGATGTCAAACGGCGGGGTGCGATGGTGATCGGCGTGGGGATGCTACAGAGCGAGAGGGAGACATGGGAGGGGACGAGGGGTCCAGGAAGACCAAAAACTAGCCACAATTGCAACCAATGGGCATGTGTGGCTAGAGATGACGAGATGACGTCGGGCGGACTTCAAAGAGATGAGATTGATTGACTCGATCGTGAGCTTCCCGGCAAGCTTGCATCAATGAAGAGGTGGCAGAGCTTCGGCGAGGCTCGAAGGAGCTCGGCGAGGCCTGGTATTGCGGCATGAAGGGATGCGGGGACTTTTGTTTCACGTGCACGACAGAAGAACGGGGAGAGGGAGAATGGGTGTGGCGGCTAGGCTTTACGCGCATTAGGGCATCTCTAACATAACCCGTTAATCTCGCCGGAACCGAACTTTTCCGGCGGATTTACGGGTTTGGGCCGAATGTGTCGGAGATCAGTGACCGAAAAGATGAGCCGGCCCGTAAAATAAGTTCAGGGGCCCGAACAACTCCCCGAATGGCTGATACGTCTCCAACGTATCGATAATTTCTTATGTTCCATGCTACTTTATTGATGATACCTACATGTTTTATACATACTTTATGTCATATTTATGCATTTTCTGGCACTAACCTATTAACGAGATGCCGAAGAGGCAGTTGTTGTTTTCTGTTGTTTTTGGTTTCAGAAATCCTAGTAAGGAAATATTCTCGTAATTGGACGAAATCAACGTCCAGGATCTTATTTTTCCACGAAGCTTCCAGAAGTCCGGGGAGGAAACGAAGTGGGGCGACGAGGAGCCCACACGCTAGGGCGGCGCGGCCCAAGCCCTGGCTGCGCCGGCCTGCTATGTGGGGCCCTCGCGTCGCCCCCTGACCTATCTCCTCCGCCTACTTAAGCCTTCGTCGATAATAACTCCAGTACCGAGAGCCACGATACGGAAAACCTTCCAGAGACGCCGCCGCCGCCAATCCCATCTCGGGGGATTCAGGAGATCGCCTCCGGCACCCTGCCGGAGAGGGGAATCATCTCCTGGAGGACTCTTCACCGCCATGGTCGCCTCCGGAGTGATGAGTGAGTAGTTCACCCCTGGACTATGGGTCCATAGCAGTAGCTAGATGGTCGTCTTCTCCTAATTGTGCTTCATTGTTGGATCTTGTGAGCTGCCTAAAATGATCAAGATCATCTATCTGTAATGCTATATGTTGTGTTTGTTGGGATCCGATGAATATGGAATACTATGCTATGTTGATTATCAATCTATTATCTATGTGTTGTTTATGATCTTGCATGCTCTCCGTTACTAGTAGAGGCTCTGGCCAAGTTTTTGCTTGTAACTCCAAGAGGGAGTATTTATGCTCGATAGTGGGTTCATGCCTCCATTAAATGCAGGGACGATGATGAGAAAGTTCTAAGGTTGTGGATGTGCTGTTGCCACTAGGGATAAAACATCGATGCTATGTCTAAGGATGTAGTTGTTGATTACATTACGCACCATACTTAATGCAATTGTCTGTTGTTTGCAACTTAATACTGGAAGGGGTTCGGATGATAACCTGAAGGTGGACTTTTTAGGCATAGATGCATGTTGGATAGCGGTCTATGTACTTTGTCGTAATGCCCAATTAAATCTCACAATACTCATCATATCATGTATGTGCATGGTCATGCCCTCTTTATTTGTCAATTGCCCAACTGTAATTTGTTCACCCAACATACTTATTCTTATCGGAGAGACGCCTCTAGTGAACTGTGGACCCCGGTCCATTCTTGTAATCGAATATAATCTACTGCAATACTTGTTCTACTGTTGTCTGCAAACAATCATCATCCACACTATACATCTAATCCTTTGTTACAGCAGGCCGGTGAGATTGACAACCTCACTGTCACGTTGGGGCAAAGTAATTTGGTTGTGTTGTGCAGGTTCCACGTTGGCGCCGAAATCTCTGGTGTTGCACCGCACTACACTTCGCCGCCATCAACCTTCAACGTGCTTCTTGACTCCTACTGGTTCGATAAACCTTGGTTTCTTACTGAGGGAAACTTACTGCTGTACGCATCACACCTTCCACTTGGGGTTCCCAACGGTCGCGTGCTGTACGCGTGTCAAGCTAAATTTCTGGCGCCGTTGCCGGGGAGATCAAGACACGCTGCAAGGGGAGTCTCCACTTCCAATCTCCTTACTTTGTTTTTGTCTTGCTTTATTTTATTTACTACTTTGTTTGCTGCATTATATCAAAACACAAAAAAATTAGTTGCTAGTTTTACTTTACTTGCTATCTTGTTTGCCATATTAAAAACACAAAAAAAATTAGTTACTTGCATTTACTTTATCTAGTTTGCTTTATTTACTGTTGCCAAAATGGGTACTCCTGAAAATACTAAGTTGTGTGACTTCACAACCACAAATAATAATGATTTCTTATGCACACCTATTGCTCCACCTGCTACTACAGCAGAATTCTTTGAAATTAAACCTGCTTTACTGAATCTTGTTATGCGAGAGCAATTTTCTGGTGTTAGTTCTGATGATGCTGCTACTGATGGCGTGTAACTCACACGTTCGTTGGAAACCCCAAGAGGAAGGTATGATGCGCACAGCAGCAAGTTTTCCCTCAGAAAGAAACCAAGGTTTATCGAACCAGGAGGAGCCAAGAAGCACGTTGAAGGTTGATGGCGGCGGGATGTAGTGCGGCGCAACACCAGGGATTCCGGCGCCAACGTGGAACCTGCACAACACAACCAAAGTACTTTGCCCCAACGAAACAGTGAGGTTGACAATCTCACCGGCTTGCTGTAACAAAGGATTAACCGTATTGTGTGGAAGATGATTGTTTACAGAAAATAGTAGAACAGTATTGCAGTAGATTGTATTTCAGTAAAGAGAATTGGACCGGGGTCCACAGTTCACTAGAGGTGTCTCTCCCATAAGACAAACAGCATGTTGGGTGAACAAATTACAGTTGGGCAATTGACAAATAAAGAGGGAATGACCATGCACATACATATCATGATGAGTATAGTGAGATTTAATTGGGCATTACGACAAAGTACATAGACCGCCATCCAACTGCATCTATGCCTAAAAAGTCCACCTTCAGGTTATCATCCGAACCCCTTCCAGTATTAAGTTGCAAAGCAACAGACAATTGCATTAAGTATGGTGCGTAATGTAATCAACAACTACATCCTTAGACATAGCATCAATGTTTTATCCCTAGTGGCAACAGCACAACACAACCTTAGAACTTTCACATCCTTGTCCCGGTGTCAATGCAGGCATGAACCCACTATCGAGCATAAATACTCCCTCTTGGAGTTACAAGCATCTACTTGGCCAGAGCATCTACTAGTAACGGAGAGCATGCAAGATCATAAACAACACATAGATATAACTTTGATAATCAACATAACAAGTATTCTCTATTCATCGGATCCCAACAAACGCAACATATAGAATTACAGATAGATGATCTTGATCATGTTAGGCAGCTCACAAGATCCGACAATGATAGCACAATGGGGAGAAGACAACCATCTAGCTACTGCTATGGACCCATAGTCCAGGGGTAGACTACTCACACATCACACCGGAGGCGACCATGGCGGCGTAGAGTCCTCCGGGAGATGATTCCCCTCTCCGGCAGGGTGCCGGAGGCGATCTCCTGGATCCCCGAGATGGGATCGGCGTTGGCGGCGTCTGGAAGGTTTTCCGTATCGTGGCTCTCGGTGCGGGGGTTTCGTCACGGAGGCTTTAAGTAGGCAGAAGGGCAAGTCAAGAGGGGGCACAGGGGCCCCAGATGACAGGGCGGCGCGGCCAAGGGGGGGGCCGTGCCGCCCTAGGGTTTGGGCTCCCTGTGGCCCCACTTCGTTTCGTCTTCGGACTTCTGGAAGCTTCGTGGAAAAATAGGCCCCTGGGCGTTGATTTCGTCCAATTCCGAGAATATTTCCTTACTAGGATTTCTGAAACCAAAAACAGCAGAAACAAAGAATCGGCACTTCGACATCTTGTTAATAGGTTAGTTCCGAAAAATGCACGAATATGACATAAAGTGTGCATAAAACATGTAGATAACATCAATAATGTGGCATGGAACATAAGAAATTATCGATACGTCGAGACGTATCAGCATCCCCAAGCTTAGTTCTGCTCGTCCAGCAGGTAAAACGATAACACGTATAATTTCTGGAGTGACATGCCATCATAATCTTGATCATACTATTTGTAAAGCATATGTAGTGAATGCAGCGATCAAAACAATGTATATGACATGAGTAAACAAGTGAATCATAAAGCAAAGACTTTTCATGAATAGCACTTCAAGACAAGCATCAATAAGTCTTGCATAAGAGTTAACTCATAAAGCAATAATTCAAAGTAAAGGCATTGAAGCAACACAAAAGAAGATTAAGTTTCAGCGGTTGCTTTCAACTTGTAACATATATATCTCATGGATATTGTCAACATAGAGTAATATAATAAGTGCAATAAGCAAGTATGTAGGAATCAATGCATAGTTCACACAAGTGTTTGCTTCTTGAGATGGAGAGAAATAGGTGAACTGACTCAACATTGAAAGTAAAAGAATGGTCCTCCATAGAGGAAAAGCATCGATTGCTATATTTGTGCTAGAGCTTTGATTTTGAAAACATGAAACAATTTTGTCAACGGTAGTAATAAAGCATATGCATCATGTAAATTATATCTTATAAGTTGCAAGCCTCATGCATAGTGTACTAATAGTGCCCACACCTTGTCCTAATTAGCTTGGACTACCGGATCATCACAATGCACTGTTTTAACCAAGTGTCACAAAGGGGTACCTCTATGCCGCATGTACAAAGGTCTAAGGAGAAAGCTCGCATTGGATTTCTCGCTATTGATTATTCTTCAACTTAGACATCCATACCGGGACAACATAGACAACAGATAATGGACTCCTCTTTTATGCATAAGCATGTAACAACAATTAATAATTTTCTCATTTGATATTTGAGGATATATGTCCAAAACTGAAACTTCCACCATGGATCATGGCTTTAGTTAGCGGCCCAATGTTCTTCTCTAACAATATGCATGCTTAACCATAAGGTGGTAGATCTCTCTTACTTCAGACAAGACGGACATGCATAGCAACTCACATGAAATTCAACAATGAATAGTTGATGGCGTCCCCAGTAAACATGGTTATCGCACAACAAGCAACTTAATAAGAGATAAAGTGCATAATTACATATTCAATACCACAATAGTTTTTAAGCTATTTGTCCCATGAGCTATATATTGCAAAGGTGAATGATGGAATTTTAAAGGTAGCACTCAAGCAATTTACTTTGGAATGGCGGAAAATACCATGTAGTAGGTAGGTATGGTGGACACAAATGGCATAGTGGTTGGCTCAAGTATTTTGGATGCATGAGAAGTATTCCCTCTCGATACAAGGTTTAGGCTAGCAAGGCTTATTTGAAACAAACACAAGGATGAACCGGTGCAGCAAAACTCACATAAAAGACATATTGAACACATTATAAGACTCTACACCGTCTTCCTTGTTGTTCAAACTCAATACTAGAAATTATCTAGACCTTAGAGAAACCAAATATGCAAACCAAATTTTAGCATGCTCTATGTATTTCTTCATTAATGGGTGCAAAGCATATGATGCAAGAGCTTAATCATGAGCACAACAATTGCCAAGTATCACATTACCCAAGACATTTATAGCAATTACTACATGTATCATTTTCCAATTCCAACCATATAACAATTTAACGAAGGAGAAACTTCGCCATGAATACTATGAGTAGAAACCAAGGACATACTTGTCCATATGCTACAGCGGAGCGTGTCTCTCTCCCATAAAGTGAATGCTAGGATCCATTTTATTCAAACAAAACAAAAAACAAAAACAAACCGACGCTCCAAGCAAAGCACATAAGATGTGATGGAATAAAAATATAGTTTCAGGGGAGGAACCTGATAATGTTGTCGATGAAGAAGGGGATGCCTTGGGCATCCCCAAGCTTAGACGCTTGAGTCTTCTTAATATATGCAGGGGTGAACCACCGGGGCATCCCCAAGCTTAGAGCTTTCACTCTCCTTGATCATGTTGCATCATACTCCTCTCTTGATCCTTGAAAACTTCCTCCACACCAAACTCGAAACAACTCATTAGAGGGTTAGTGCACAATATAAATTAACATATTCAGAGGTGACACAATCATTCTTAACACTTCTGGACATTGCATAATGCTACTGGACATTAGTGGATCAAAAAAATTCATCCAACATAGCAAAAGAGGCAATGCGAAATAAAAGGCAGAATCTGTCAAAACAGAACAGTTTGTATTGACGAATTTTAAAATGGCACCAGACTTGCTCAAATGAAAATGCTCAAATTGAATGAAAGTTGCGTACATATCTGAGGATCATGCACGTAAATTGGCTTAATTTTCTGAGCTACCTACAGGGAGGTAGACCCAGATTCGTGACAGCAAAGAAATCTGGAACTGTGCAGTAATCCAAATCTAGTACTTACTTTACTATCAAAGACTTTACTTGGCACAACAAAACACAAAACTAAGATAAGTAGAGGTTGCTACAGTAGTAAACAACTTCCAAGACACAAAATATAAACAAAGTACTGTAGGTAAAAACATGGGTTGTCTCCCATAAGCGCTTTTCTTTAACGCCTTTCAGCTAGGCGCAGAAAGTGTGTATCAAGTATTATCAAGAGACGAAGTGTCAACATCATAATTTGTTCTCATAATGGAATCAAAAGGTACCTTCATTCTCTTTCTAGGGAAGTGTTCCATACCTTTCTTGAGAGGAAATTGATATTTTATATTACCTTCCTTCATATCAATAATAGCACCAACAGTTCGAAGAAAAGGTCTTCCCAATATAATGGGACAAAATGCATTGCATTCAATATCCAAGACAACAAAATCAACGGGAACAAGGTTATTGTTAACGGTAATGCGAACATTATCAACTTTACCTAAAGGTTTCTTTGTAGAATGATCAGCAAGATTAATATCCAAATAACAATTTTTCAGCGGTGGCAAGTCAAGCATATCATAAATTTTCTTAGGCATAACAGAAATACTTGCACCAAGATCACATAAAGCATTACAATCAAAATCTTTAGCCTTCATCTTAATGATGGGCTCCCAACCATCCTCTAGCTTTTTAGGAATAGAGGCTTTGCGCTCTAGTTTCTCTTCTCTAGCTTTTATGAGAGCATTTGTAATATGATGCGTGAAAGCCAAATTTATAGCACTAGCATTAGGACTTTTAGCAAGTTTTTGCAAGAACTTTATAACTTCAGAGATGTGGCAATCATCAAAATTCAAACCATTATAATCTAAAGCAATGGGATCATCATCCCCAATGTTGGAAAAAATTTCAGCAGCTTTATCACAGGCAGTTTCAGCTTTTAGCGGTTTAGCAGTTTCTCGCGCTTTGCATTAGAAGTGGAAACATTGCTAACACCAATTCTTTTATTAGTATTAGTAGGAGGTGCAGCAACATGTGTAGCATTAGCATTACTAGTGGTGGTAATAGTCCAAACTTTAGCTACATTCTTCTCTTTAGCTAGTTTTTCATTTTCTTCTCTATCCCACCTAGCACGCAGTTCAGCCATTAATCTTATATTCTCATTAATTCTAACTTGAATGGCATTTGCTGTAGTAACAATTTTATTATGATGATTCTCATTAGGCAAAACTTTTGATTTCAAAAGATCAACATCAATGACAAGACTATCGACTTTAGAAGCAAGTATATCAATTTTCCCAAGCTTTTCTTCAACAGATTTGTTAAAAGCAGTTTGTGTACTAATAAATTCTTTAAGCATGGCTTCAAGTCCAGGGGGTGTGTTCCTATTATTGTTGTAAGAATTCCCATAAGAATTACCATAGCCGTTGCCATTATTATAAGGATATGGCCTATAGTTGTTACTAGAATTGTTCCGGTAAGCATTGTTGTTGAAATTATTATTTTTAATGAAGTTCACATCAACATGTTATTCTTGTGCAACCAATGAAGCTAATGGAACATTATTAGGATCAATATTAGTCCTATCATTCACAAGCATAGACATAATAGCATCAATCTTATCACTCAAGGAAGAGGTTTCTTCGACAGAATTTACCTTCTTACCTTGTGGAGCTCTTTCCGTGTGCCATTCAGAGTAGTTGATCATCATATTATCAAGAAGCTTTGTTGCTTCACCAAGAGTGATGGACATAAAGGTACCTCCAGCAGCTGAATCCAATAAATTCCGTGAAGAAAAATTTAGTCCTGCATAGAAGGTTTGGATGATCATCCAAGTGGTCAGTCCATGGGTTGGGCAATTTTTAACCAGAGATTTCATTCTTTCCCAAGCTTGAGCAACATGTTCAGTATCTAATTGTTTAAAATTCATTATGCTACTCCTCAAAGATATAATTTTAGCAGGGGGATACTATCTACCAATAAAAGCATCCTTGCATTTAGTCCATGAATCAATACTATTCTTAGGCAGAGATAGCAATCAATCTTTAGCTCTTCCTCTTAATGAGAAAGGGAACAATTTTAGTTTAATAATATCACCATCTACATCTTTATATTTTTGCATTTCACATAGTTCAACAAAATTATTAAGATGGGCAGCAGCATCATCAGAACTAACACCAGAAAATTGCTCTCGCATAACAAGATTTAGTAAAGCAGGTTTAATTTCAAAGAATTCTGCTGTAGTAGCAGGTGGAGCAATAGGTGTGCATAAGAAATCATTATTATTTGTGGTTGTGAAGTCACACAACTTAGTATTTTCAGCGTTGGCCATTTTAGCAACAGTAAATAAAGCAAACTAGATAAAGTAAATGCAAGTAAACTAATTTTTTTGTATTTTTGATATAGCAAACAAGATAGCAAACAAAGTAAAACTAGCAACTAATTTTTTTGTATTTTGATTTAGTGCAGCAAACAAAGTAGTAAATAAAACTAAGCAAGACAAAAACAAAGTAAAGAGATTGAGAAGTGGAGACTCCCCTTGCAGCGTGTCTTGATCTCCCCGGCAACGGCGCCAGAAAATATGCTTGATGGCGTGTAACTCACACGTTCGTTGGGAACCCCAAGAGGAAGGTATGATGCGCACAGCAGCAAGTTTTCCCTCAGAAAGAAACCAAGGTTTATCGAACCAGGAGGAGCCAAGAAGCACGTTGAAGGTTGATGGCGGCGGGATGTAGTGCGGCGCAACACCAGGGATTCCGGCGCCAACGTGGAACCTGCACAACACAACCAAAGTACTTTGCCCCAACGAAACAGTGAGGTTGTCAATCTCACCGGCTTGCTGTAACAAAGGATTAACCGTATTGTGTGGAAGATGATTGTTTGCAGAAAATAGTAGAACAGTATTGCAGTAGATTGTATTTCAATAAAGAGAATTGGACCGGGGTCCACAGTTCACTAGAGGTGTCTCTCCCATAAGACAAACAGCATGTTGGGTGAACAAATTACAGTTGGGCAATTGACAAATAAAGAGGGCATGACCATGCACATACATATCATGATGAGTATAGTGAGATTTAATTGGGCATTACGACAAAGTACATAGACCGCCATCCAACTGCATCTATGCCTAAAAAGTCCACCTTCAGGTTATCATCCGAACCCCTTCCAGTATTAAGTTGCAAAGCAACAGACAATTGCATTAAGTATGGTGCGTAATGTAATCAACAACTACATCCTTAGACATAGCATCAATGTTTTATCCCTAGTGGCAACAGCACAACACAACCTTAGAACTTTCACATCGTCCTGTGTCAATGCAGGCATGAACCCACTATCGAGCATAAATACTCCCTCTTGGAGTTACAAGCATCTACTTGGCCAGAGCATCTACTAGTAACGGAGAGCATGCAAGATCATAAACAACACATAGATATAACTTTGATAATCAACATAACAAGTATTCTCTATTCACCGGATCCCAACAAACGCAACATATAGAATTACAGATAGATGATCTTGATCATGTTAGGCAGCTCACAAGATCCGACAATGATAGCACAATGGGGAGAAGACAACCATCTAGCTACTGCTATGGACCCATAGTCCAGGGGTAGACTACTCACACATCACACCGGAGGCGACCATGGCGGCGTAGAGTCCTCCGGGAGATGATTCCCCTCTCCGGCAGGGTGCCGGAGGCGATCTCCTGGATCCCCCGAGATGGGATCGGCGTTGGCGGCGTCTCTGGAAGGTTTTCCGTATCGTGGCTCTCGGTACTGGGGGTTTCGTCACGGAGGCTTTAAGTAGGCGGAAGGGCAAGTCAAGAGGGGGCACAGGGGCCCCAGATGACAGGGCGGCGCGGCGGAAGGGCAAGTCAAGAGGGGGCACAGGGGCCCCAGATGACAGGGCGGCGCGGCCAAGGGGGGGGCCGCGCCGCCCTAGGGTTTGGGCTCCCTGTGGCCCCACTTCGTTTCGTCTTCGGACTTCTGGAAGCTTCGTGGAAAAATAGGCCCCTGGGCGTTGATTTCGTCCAATTCCGAGAATATTTCCTTACTAGGATTTCTGAAACCAAAAACAGCAGAAACAAAGCAATCGGCACTTCGGCATCTTGTTAATAGGTTAGTTCCAGAAAATGCACGAATATGACATAAAGTGTGCATAAAACATGTAGATAACATCAATAATGTGGCATGGAACATAAGAAATTATCGATACGTCGGAGACGTATCACCTAGCTGCTGCCCATCTTAATAATTTTGTTGAATTATGTGAAATGCAAAAGTATAAGGATGTAGATGGTGATATTATAAAATTAAAATTGTTTCCTTTCTCACTAAGAGGAAGAGCTAAAGATTGGTTGCTATCTCTGCCTAAGAATAGTATTGATTCATGGACTAAATGCAAGGATGCTTTTATTGGTAGATATTATCCCCCTGCCAAAATTATATCTTTGAGAAGTAGCATAATGAATTTTAAACAATTGTATAATGAGCATGTTGCACAAGCATGGGAAAGAATGAAATCTTTGGTTAAAAACTGCCCAACCCATGGACTGACTACTTGGATGATCATCCAAACCTTTTATGCAGGACTGAATTTTTCTTCGCGGAACTTATTGGATTCAGTTGTTGGAGGTACTTTTATGTCCATCACTCTAGGCGACGCAACAAAGCTTCTTGATAATATGATGATTAATTACTCTGAATGGCACACGGAAAGAGCTTCACAAGGTAAGAAGGTAAATTCTGTCAAAGAAACCTCTTCCTTGAGTGATAAGATTGATGCTATTATGTCTATGCTTGTGAATGGTAGGACTAATGTTGATCCTAATAATGTTCCGTTAGCTTCATTGGTTGCTCAAGAAGAACATGTTGATGTAAACTACATTAAAAATAATAATTTCAACAACAACGCTTATCGGAACAATTCTAGTAACAACTATAGGCCATATCCTTATAATAATGGCAACGGCTATGGTAATTCTTATGGGAATTCTTATAGTAATAATAGGAATACACCCCCTGGACTTGAAGCCATGCTTAAAGAATTTATTAGTACACAAACTGCTTTTAACAAATCTGTTGAAGAAAAGTTTGGGAAAATTGATATACTTGCTTCTAAAGTCGATAGTCTTGCTGCTGATGTTGATCTTTTGAAATCGAAAGTTATGCCTAATGAAAATAATAATAATAATAATAATATTGTTACTACAGCAAATTCCATCCAAATTATAATTAATGAGAATATAAGATTGATGGCCGAATTGCGTGCTAGGTGGGAGAAAGAAGAAAATGCTAAAGAAGATAATATAGCTAAAGTTTGGACTATTACCACCACTAGCAATGCTAATGCTCCACATGTTGCTGCACCTCCTACTATCAATGGTAAAATAATTGGTGTTGGCAATGTTTCTACTTCTAATGCAAAGCCTGCAAAACTGTCGGAACCTGCTAAAACTGCTGAAACTGCCTGTGATAAAACTGCTGAATTTTTTTCCAACATTGGGGATAATGATCCCATTGCTTTAGAATATAATGGTTTAGACTTTGATGATTGCCACATCTCTGAAGTTATAAAGTTCTTACAAAAACTTGCTAAGAGTCCTAATGCTAGTGCTATAAATTTGGCTTTCACAAAACATATTACAAATGCTCTCATAAAAGCTAGAGAAGAGAAATTAAATCGCGAAGCTTCTATTCCTAGGAAGTTAGAGGTGGGTTGGGAGCCCATCATTAAGATGAAGGTCAATGACTTTGATTGTAATGCTTTATGTGATCTTGGTGCAAGTATTTCCGTTATGCCTAGAAAAATCTATAATATGCTTGACTTGCCACCATTGAAAAATTGTTATTTGGATGTTAATCTTGCTGATAACTCTACAAAGAAACCTTTGGAAAGAGTTGATAATGTTCGCATTACCGTTAACAATAACCTTGTCCCCTTTGATTTTGTTGTCTTGGATATTGAATGCAATGCATCTTGTCCCATTATATTGGGAAGACCTTTTCTACGAACTGTTGGTGCTATCATTGACATGAAGGAAGGTAATATTAAATATCAATTTCCTCTCAAGAAAGGTATGGAACACTTCCCTAGAAAGAGAATGAAGTTAACTTTTGATTCTATCATTAGAACAAATTATGATGTTGATGCTTCGTCTCTTGATAATACCTTATACACACTTTCTGCGCCTAGCTGAAAGGCGTTAAAGAAAAGCGATTATGGGAGACAACCCATGATTTTACTACTGCACTTTTATTTTATATTTGAGTCTTGGAAGTTGTTACTACTGTAGCAACCTCTCCTTATCTTAGTTTTGTTGCATTGTTGTGCCAAGTAAAGTCTTTGATAGTAAGGTTCATACTAGATTTGGATTACTGCACAGAAACAGATTTCTTTGCTGTCACGAATCTGGTCCTAATTCTCTGTAGGTAACTCAGAAAATTATTCCAATTTACGTGAGTGATCCTCAGATATGTATGCAACTTTCATTCAATTTGAGAATTTTCATTTGAGCAAGTATGGTGCCTCTTAGAAATTCATCTTTACGAACTGTTCTGTTTTGACAGATTCTGCCTTTTATTTCGCATTGCCTGTTTTACTATGCTTGATGGATTTTTCTATTCCATTAACTTTCAGTAGCTTTGTGCAATGTCCAGAAGTGTTAAGAATTATTATGTCACCTCTGAACATGTGAATTTTGATTATGCACTAACCCTCTAATGAGTTGTTTTGAGTTTGGTGTGGAGGAAGTTTTCAAGGATCAAGAGAGGAGGATGATACAATATGATCAAGGAGAGTGAAAGCTCTAAGCTTGGGGATGCCCCGATGGTTCACCCCTGCATATTTCAAGAAGACTCAAGCCTCTAAGCTTGGGGATTCCCAAGGCATCCCCTTCTTCATCGACAACATTATCAGGTTCCTCTAGTGAAACAATATTTTTATTCCATCACATCTTATGCACTTTGCTTGGAGCGTCGGTTTGTTTTTGTTTTGTTTGAATAAAGTGGATCCTAGCATTCATTGTGTGGGAGAGAGACACACTCCGCTGTTGCATATGGACAAATATGTCCTTAGGCTTTACTCATAATATTCATGGCGAAGGTTGAATCTTCTTCGTTAAATTGTTATATGGTTGGAAACGGGAAATGCTACATGTAGTAATTGGAATAATAACTTGAATAATTTGATACTTGGCAATTGTTGTGCTCATGTTTAAGCTCTTGCATCATATACTTTGCACCTATTAATGAAGAAATACATAGAGCTTGCTAAAATTTGGTTTGCATAATTGGTCTCTCTAAGGTCTAGATAATTTCTAGTAAGGGTCGAACAACAAGGAAGACGGTGTAGAGTCTTATAATGTTTACAATATGTCTTTTATGTGAGTTTTGCTGTACCGCTTCATACTTGTGTTTGTTTCAAATAACCTTGCTAGCCTAAACCTTGTATCGAGAGGGAATACTTCTCATGCATCCAAAATCCTTGAGCCAACCACTATGCCATTTGTGTCCACCATACCTACCTACTACATGGTATTTCTCCGCCATTCCAAAGTAAATTGCTTGAGTGCTACCTTTAAATTTCTATCCTCTACTTTTGCAATATATAGCTCATGGGACAAATAGACTAAAAACTATTGTGGTATTGAATATGTACTTATGCACTTTATCTCTTATTAAGTTGCTTGTTGTGCGATAACCATGTTCCTGGGGACGCCATCAACTACTCTTTGTTGAATATCATGTGAGTTGCTATGCATGTCCGTCTTGTCTGAAGTAAGGGCGATTTACCATGAGTTGAATGGTTTGAGCATGCATACTGTTAGAGAAGAACATTGGGCCGCTAACTAAAGCCATGATCCATGGTGGAAGTTTCAGTTTTGGACAAATATCCTCAATCTCATATGAGAAAAATTAATTGTTGCTAAATGCTTAAGCATTAAAGAGGAGTCTATTATCTGTTGTCTATGTTGTCCCGGTATGGATGTCTAAGTTGAGAATAATCAAAAGCGAGAAATCCAATGCGAGCTTTCTCCTTAGACCTTTGTACAGGCGGCATAGAGGTACCCCTTTGTGACACTTGGTTAAAACATATGTATTGCGGTGATAATCCAGGTAATCCGAGCTAATTAGGACAAGGTGCGGGCACTATTAGTATACTATGCATGAGGCTTGCAACTTGTAGGATATAATTCACATGATGCATATGCTTTATTACTACCGTTGAGTCAGTTCACCTATCAATGCTTCCCTCTGCGAAGGGCCTTTCTTTTACTTTTATGTTGAGTCAGTTCACCTATCTATCTCCAGCTCAAGAAGCAAACACTTGTGTGAACTGTGCATTGATTCCTACATACTTGCATATTATACTTGTTATATTACTTTACATTGACAATATCCATGAGATATACATATTATAAGTTGAAAGCAACCGCTGAAACTTAATCTTCCTTTGTGTTGCTTCAATGCCTTTACTTTGAATTTATTGCTTTATGAGTTAACTCTTATGCAAGACTTATTGATGCTTGTCTTGAAAGTACTATTCATGAAAAGTCTTTGCTATATGATTCAATTGTTTACTCATATCATTTTCCATTGTTTTGATCGCTGCATTCATTACATGTGCTTACAATAGTATGATCAAGATTATGATGGCATGTCACTCCAGAAATTATCTTTGTTATCGTTTACCTACTCGGGACGAGCAGGAACTAAGCTTCGGGATGCTGATACGTCTCCAACGTATCGATAATTTCTTATGTTCCATGCTACTTTATTGATGATACCTACATGTTTTATACATACTTTATGTCATATTTATGCATTTTCTGGCACTAACCTATTAACGAGATGCCGAAGAGCCATTTGCTGTTTTCTGCTGTTTTTGGTTTCAGAAATCCTAGTAAGGAAATATTCTCGGAATTGGATGAAATCAACGCCCAGGATCTTATTTTCCCATGAAGCTTCCAGAAGTCCGGGGAGGAAACGAAGTGGGGCGACGAGGCGCCGGCCTGCTGTGTGGGGCCCTCGCGTCGCCCCTGACCTATCTCCTCCGCCTACTTAAGCCTTCGTCGATAATAACTTCAGTACCGAGAGCCACGATACGGAAAACCTTCCAGAGACGCCGCCGCCGCCAATCCCATCTCAGGGGATTCAAGAGATCGCCTCCGGCACCCTGCCGGAGAGGGGAATCATCTCCCGGAGGACTCTTCACCGCCATGGTCGCCTCCGGAGTGATGAGTGAGTAGTTCACCCCTGGACTATGGGTCCATAGCAGTAGCTAGATGGCCGTCTTCTCCTAATTGTGCTTCATTGTTGGATCTTGTGAGCTGCCTAACATGATCAAGATCATCTATCTGTAAGGCTATATGTTGTGTTTGTTGGGATCCGATGAATATGGAATACTATGCTATGTTGATTATCAATCTATTATCTATGTGTTGTTTATGATCTTGCATGCTCTCCGTTACTAGTAGAGGCTCTGGCCAAGTTTTTGCTTTTAACTCCAAGAGGGAGTATTTATGCTCGATAGTGGGTTCATGCCTCCATTAAATGCAGGACGATGTGAGAAAGTTCTAAGGTTGTGGATGTGCTGTTGCCACTAGGGATAAAACATCGATGCTATGTCTAAGGATGTAGTTGTTGATTACATTACGCACCATACTTAATGCAATTGTCTGTTGTTTGCAACTTAATACTGGAAGGGGTTTGGATGATAACCTGAAGGTGGACTTTTTAGGCATAGATGCATGTTGGATAGCGGTCTATGTACTTTGTCGTAATGCTCAATTAAATCTCACAATACTCATCATATCATGTATGTGCATGGTCATGCCCTCTTTATTTGTCAATTGCCCAACTGTAATTTGTTCACCCAACATATTTATTCTTATCTGAGAGACACCTCTAGTGAACTGTGGACCCCGGTCCATTCTTGTAATCGAATACAATCTACTGCAATACTTGTTCTACTGTTTTCTGCAAACAATCATCATCCACACTATACATCTAATCCTTTGTTACAGCAAGCCGGTGAGATTGACAACCTCACTGTCACGTTGGGGCAAAGTAATTTGGTTGTGTTGTGCAGGTTCCACGTTGGCGCCGGAATCCCTGGTGTTGCGCCGCACTACACTTCGCCGCCATCAACCTTCAACGTGCTTCTTGACTCCTACTAGTTCGATAAACCTTGGTTTCTTACTGAGGGAAACTTACTGTTGTACGCATCACACCTTCCACTTGGGGTTCCCAACGGTCGCGTGCTGTACGCGTGTCAACGGCCCCTATTAAAAGGGTTCACGGAGGGGAGTTCGGGTCGCCAACCCTACTCCCCTCCGCCGTTCCTCTCCCTCCGCCGCCGCCAACCCTCCAGCGAGCCCTAGGCAGCGGTCCATCGGCCGACGGTCCGCGATGGCGTCCCTTGGCGGCTCCGCAGGCCGTGGCGCCGGATTAAGTGGCAGCGACTCGCCGTCGTGTCCACCCGTCTTCCGCACCGACGCGGAGCGGCGCAAATGGAACCGGTCGGAGGGCGCGCGCAAGCGCAGCGCCCGCCGGTGGACGAACTGGGGGCTCACGCCCCCAGGGAAGCTCGCCAGGTACGGCAACGCCGGTGAGGGCTCCTCGTCCGGCCAGTCAAGTCGCGCACCGCGGCTCCCCGTCGCGGACAGCAGCGACGACGAGGACCTCGTCCCCGCGCGGTCGCCCACCTTCTCCGCCGGGGACTATGTCCATGGCAGCGACGAGGAGGACGCCATCCTCGCGCAGACCAAGGCCATCAGCGCAGCGGAGGCTCTCGCGCGCTTCCGTCAGGAGGAGGCGGAAGCCGTCCGCCTCATCCGTGAATACGAGGCGGCCCGTCGGGAGGCCCGCGTCCACCGCGTCAAGCTCGAAATAGTCGAGCTTGACACCGACGACGCGTGAAGATCATCGACGGCAGCGTCGGCGCCCTCTGCCGCCGAAACGCTGCGCCACCACCGGCATCGCCGCGCGCGTAGGTCACTATCTTGGCCGCGTTTTGCTTTAGCTTACTAGCGCCCACCGGTGTACCAGTAATTTAGCTCTAATGTAACGAATAATGTATGTTTTGATGCTCAATCGGAGCATCAATTTGATGTCGAACTATGATCATCGTCTAATTTACCCGCGCCCTTTTAAATTCCGCTTTTCAGTTTCATTTTTATGATTTGTAATCTGCGCCACTACTAAAATCTGCGCCACTATCGTAGTTTCTGGAAGACTGAAAACCACTTTTTGGGTTTCGGTTTGCACTTTTTCTTTCGGGCTCTGTTAAGATGCTCTTAGAGTATTGATTTTGATTATTGAGATGTTCCGGCCACGCGCGGCACTGAGCGGAGACGATAAGAAACGAGTGGGCCGGAATTGTTGTACCTGCTTTCTTCTTTGTGCAGAAGAAAACCTGGGCCACTCATCGGCAACAGAATCCAGAAGCTTCCATTCATCGCTTACGCTGTTTTCTCCTCTGCACTACACCGGCCCCGGCCCAGGACACCATTACCCGTGCTCTACTTACACATGGCGAGCCCAATCCCAATGGTTGCCACCCCAATCCAGCTCCAGACCGGCCGCCTCAGATTCAGCTCCCCCTCCACAGCCTCCAGAGGGCGATTCGCGGCGGTGAGAGTGATGGCGTCGGCGGAGACGGTGACGACTGAGAAGCTGGGCGTGAGGGTGGAGCGCAACCCGCCCGAGACACGCCTCTCGGAGCTCGGCGTCCGCCAGTGGCCCAAGTAAGCTCCGATCTTGCCCTCCCTTGGCGTCTTTTTCTTGTCGGAACATCGACCGACGGTGATGCGACGGCGGCTGCCTTGCTGCAGGTGGGGATGCGAGCAGAGCAAGTTCCCGTGGACGTACTCGGCCAAGGAGACGTGCTACCTGCTGCAGGGGAAGGTGAAGGTGTACCCGGAGGGCGAGGAGGGGTTCGTGGAGATCGCGGCGGGGGACCTGGTGGTGTTCCCCAAGGGCATGAGCTGCACCTGGGACGTCGCCGAGGCCGTCGACAAGCACTACAAGTTCGAGTAGTAGTTTCCACCTAATTATGCCGGCCGCTATCCCAGCTGCTGCTACTACTAGTACTAGAATCTAGATGGAGATATTCCGGCAGATCAAATCGCTTCGCTCGTGTACCTTGTAGGCCGATTATGCTCCTGTGAATCTCTCTCTTTATTGGAATAAGACATCGGAATAGTTAGTTGTGTTTGCTGAACCTTCTGTGAGGTGCTCCAGCACTGGAAGCAAAGAGTGAGTATCTCCGTCTTACGTTTGCTGGATCCCTCACACCTGTGTTCATTCGATTATGATACGACACGGCATGTTTGTTGGATCCCTCGCACCTGGGACGATGACAAAAGTTTTTAGAGCATTTTCGGTTGCGTCCCTTAAACAGACCGGATCAAGTGTTTGGGAGGGAGAAGTTTTATTTCCGTGTCGTATTTGGGAACGTTGGCGCTTAAAAAAGGTCTCAAATCAATGAAAATTAAAAATGGACAAAAATAAAGGTTTCATTCAAATTTGATTATATTTTACAAGTTTGAATGAAAACATCTAGATTATCTAACATTAGCCTAATGGTCGTTCAGCGGTGCGTTCGACGGTCCTACTCGGTCGTCGCCTCCCCTGCGTCGCGTGCTGCCTCTACCTACGAAGCATGGTGAGAAGACGCCGGTGCTCGTTCGCCGCGTCATTGCCTACACTCCGCAGCTGCTCCTGCTAGAGGTAGAGTTCTACGCCACGGCGAATCCGCGTTGTTGTCCTCCTTGCGGGCATGGGTGACGTCCTGCAGCTTCTTCTACGACTCGAGGAGCGCCCGCTGCTGCATTGCCGCCTCCTCTAGGTCCGGTCTGTCATCGTCAGACCAATCGAAGTCGGCGTCGTCTTCGTCCTCCTCCTCCACTTGCGTCGTCGCCACCAACGCATCCGCCTCCGCCGCTTCCGCTGCTACCGTCTCCTCCCGCAGCTGCTGCTCCAGCGGATGCCGCCGCTGCCGTTGATGGAGCTCCCGCATCCGCATCCGCTCCTACAGCTCCTCAATGCGCCGCTGCTTGTACAGCTCGTCTGCACGCCGTCGCATGTAATATCCCAGGATTTGGGGTTACAAAAAGAGAGGAAACAGATATGTGCATTGCATTCTTGCATAGAAAATCTGGGTAATTTTCGCGCTTTCAAGTAAAACATGTCACAGCAACTGAATTTTCACTTGACTTGGTGGAACTGAATTAGCTCATCAAGTCAAGTGTTATAAACCTCAATGTGACCTTTGCTAAAACCTTGTGTTGGGTAGAGATGATTTGATCTAATTGGTTAGATCAAATGGAACTAAGACCAACACAACAACACATTAATTAAGGATCAACTACTTGATCTTATAAAAGATCATAATATGGTATTCTTTGCCATAACATATGAACATCTATTCAAAACTAAAATCAAGTAACAATAAAATGGAGGAAACTATCCTTAACTTATCTTTTCCATGTCTTAAACAAATAAATATTCCTACCATGAACCTCATGGTATTTCTTGAACTAAACTTTTGAATTTAACACCAACATAAGCTTATCATTAAACCCTAGATATGGGAGAGGTCTATACCCATCAAAGAGATAAGAAACAAACTCTAAATTATTAACACTTAAAAGTTGAGCAACTACCTTGGGGTATAATTGGATTCACTTTAAAACTTATTACCAAATATGGTAAAACACAAGGACATAAGTGCATAAAAGCCACACATTCTGATTTTAAGCATAACTTATTAAATATGTCGAATATCACAAAACTAAATTCGTTTACATTACGAATTATAGTTCAAACTATTTGAATAAAATAAACTATGAGTATTTTGAAACTCATATGATCATGCCTTGGTGAAATCAAACATCACCATTCAAAATTGGGGTATAATCCTTGTCTTTGATATTTTGATTCCAATCACAATATAAATACAATCACATATGATATAGTGACTCACCCACAAGCATAAAATCATTCACAAGATATTTAGTAACAAAAGCTACTTGGCTCTCCAAAAACAAATCACATGAGAGGATAAAACACATGCCACATAGGATGAAAATATCTACATAGCTTGAATCCTAAGCTATGCCACCTCATGCTTAAAGGATTGATATGCATGAGAGCATGACAACCAAGCACCTTACTCATCAACTTAAAACAAGAGTCACCCACCTATGTGTCATGATACTAGAGCATGCCCATGCCTATAAAAGGAACCCTCTACGTCATCCATTTCATCATCTTGTACCATGATACAAGCAAACCAAAGAGTTGGGCCAATCCATGCTTTAGATAGGACCAAGATGAAGCAGCTAGGAGGTGGAGGCATGATAACCCACAAGTATAGGGGATCGCATCAGTCTTCGCGGGTAGTATAACCCAATTTATTGATTCGACACAAGGGGAGGTAAAGAATACTTATAAGCCTTAACAACTGAGTTGTCAATTCAGCTGCACCTGGAAAAGCACTAGTAACAGGGGTGATGTGAAAGTAGCAGTAATATGAGAGCAGTAGTAACAGTAACACAGCAGCAGTAATAGCAATATGAGAGCAATGACACCAGAAAATAGTTGATACTACTTCCAATGACATATAGAACAAGTATATAATGATGAGAGATGGACCGGGGTTCCCAGCGATCTACACTAGTGGTAACTCTCCAATAAGTGACAAGTGTTGGGTGAACAAATTACAGTTGGGCAATTGACAGGATTGATAAAGCATTAAGATAGAACATCAATTCATTAATCATGTAGGCATGTTTTCCATATATAGTCGTACGTGCTCGCAATGAGAAACTTGCACAACATCTTTTGTCCTACCAGCCGGTGGCAGCCGGGCCTCAAGGGAATCTACTGGATATTAAGGTACTCCTTTTAATAGAGCACCGGAGCAAAGCATTAACACTCGGTGAAAACATGTGTCCCTCACATCACCGCCATCCCCTCCGGTTGTCCCGATTTCTGTCACTTCGGGGCCTTTGGTTCCGGACAGTGACATGTGCATACAACTTGTAGATACAATCTAAGCAATAATTATAAAGCTCAAATCTAAGATCATGCCACTCGGGCCCTAGTGACAAGCATTAAGCATAACAAGATTGCAGCAACAATAACTTCACAAACTTTATAGATAGACTAATCATAATGTATCATCCATCGGATCCCAACAAACACAACACCGATTACATCAGATGAATCTCAATCATGTAAGGCAGCTCATGAGATCATTGTATTGAAGTACATAGGATAGAGAGTACCAACTAGCTACTGCTACAACCCGTAGTCCATGGGGGAACTACTCACGGAGCATGATGGAGGCGGTGGCGTCGATGGAGATGGCTTCCGGGAGCACTTCCCCGTCCTGGCAGGGTGCCGGAACAGAGACTTCTGCCCCCCGAATTGGAGTTTCGCGATGGCGGCGGCGCCCCTGGAGTCTTTCTAGAGTTTCGTCAATTGGTACTGCGTTTTTAGGTCGAAAGGGATTATATAGGCGAAGAGGCGGCGCAGGAGGGTCGACAGGGTGGCCTCCCCATAGGGGGGCGCGGCCAGGGTGTGGCCCACGCGGCCCACCCCTCTGGTGGCCCCCTGGCTCTCCTCCGACTCTTCTTTGGTGTTCTGGATGCTTCCGGGAAAAATAGGATGTTTGGCGTTGATTTCGTCCAATTCCGAGAATATTGCCCGAACAGCCTTTCTGGAACCAAAAACAGCAGAAAACAGGAACTGGCACTATGGCATCTTGTTAATAGGTTAGTTCCGGAAAACGCATGAAATCATCATAAAGTGCAAGCAAAACATGTAAGTATTGTCATAAAACAAGCATGGAACTTCAGAAATTATGGATACGTTGGAGACGTATCAGCATCCCCAAGCTTAGTTCCTGCTCGTCCCGAGCAGGTAAACGATAAAAAGAATAATTTATGTAGTGACATGCTACTTACATAACCTTGATCATACTATTACAAAGCATATGAAATGAATGAAGTGACTCAAGGCAATAATCTATAGTTGCTAACAAATAGATAACATATAGCAAAACTTTTCATGAAGAGTACTTTCAAGACAAGCATCAAAAGTCTTGCACAAGAGTTAACTCATAAAGCAATAGATTCAAAGTAAAGGCATCAAAGCAACACAAAGGAAGATATAAGTTTCAGCTGTTGCTTTCAACTTCCAACATGCATATCTCATGGATAATTGTCAACATAAAGTAATATGATGAATGCAAATAAGCAAGTATGTAAGAATCAATGCACAGTTAACACAAGTGTTTGCTTCTAAGATGGAAGGAAGTAGGTAAACCGACTCAACATAAAAGTAAAAGAATGTCCCTTCGCAGAGGGAAGCAGGGATTGCTATATTTGTGCTAGAGCTTTGGTTTTGAAAACATAGAGAGAGCATAAAAAGTAAAATTTTGAGAGGTGTTTGTTGTTGTCAACGAATGGTAGTGGGCACTCTAACACCCTCGCCAGACAAACCTTCAAAGAGCGGCTCCCATGAATTATTTTTATTTTTGTGTGGCACTCCTTCCAACCTTTCTTTCACAAACCATGGCTAACCGAATCCTCGGGTGCCTGCCAACAATCTCATACCATGAAGGAGTGCCTTTTTATTTTAGTTTTATTATGATGACACTCCTCCCCACCTTTGCTTTCTCAAGCCATGGCTAACCGAATCCTCGGGTGCCGTCCAACAATCACATACCATGGAGGAGTGTCTATTTAGGTTAATTAATTTGGGACTGGGAATCCCATTGCCAGCTCTTTTTGCAAAATTATTGGATAAGCGGATGAAGCCACTAGTCCATTGGTGAAAGTTGCCCAACAAGATTGAAAGATAAACACCACATACTTCCTCATGAGCTATAAAACATTGACACAAATCAGAGGTAATAAATTTTGAATTGTTTAAAGGTAGCACTCAAGCAATTTACTTTGGAATGGCGGGAAATACCACATAGTAGGTAGGTATGGTGGACACAAATGGCATAGGTTTTGGCTCAAGGTTTTGGATGCACGAGAAGCATTTCCTCTCAGTACAAGGCTTTGGGCTAGCAAGGTTATTTGAAGCAAACACAAGTATGAACCGGTACAGCAAAACTTACATAAGAACATATTGCAAGCATTATAATACTCTACATTGTCTTCCTTGTTGCTCAAACACTTTTACCAGAAAATATCTAGACCATAAGAGAGACCAATCATGCAAACCAATTTTAACAAGCTCTTCAGTAGTTCTCCACTAATAGGTTAAAACTACATGAAAAAACTTAATCATGATCTACTTGAGAGCTCAAAACAATTGTCAAGTGTCAAATTATCCAAGACATTATGAGGCATTTTCTGTTTCCAACCAAATAATAATAAGTGCTGTAGCTTCCAACTTTTATCATTGAACATTAAAAGTAAAACGGAGAACAAGTGTTCATATAAAAAAGCGGAGCGTGTCTCTCTCCCAAACAAGGATTGCTAGGATCCGATCTTATTCAAACAAAACAAAAATAAAAGCACACAGACGCTCCAAGTAAAGCACATATGATATGACCGAATAAAAATATAGTTTCAGTAGAAGGAACCTGATAAGTTGATGAAGAAGGGGATGCCTTGGGCATCCCCAAGCTTAGATGCTTGAGTCTTCTTGAAATATGCAGGGATGAACCACGGGGGCATCCCCAAGCTTTGACTTTTCACTCTCCTTGATCATATATCATCCTCCTCTCTTGACCCTTGAAAACTTCCTTCACACCAAACTTCTCATAAACTTCATTAGAGGGGTTAGTACTCAAAAAACTTGAATCCACTTTTAGTACTGTAGTGACACATTGCAAATACTCAATAAAACATTAGCTACAGCTCTCCATGTCTAGAAAACCTCGCTTAAAGTTCACAAGAGACAATGCAAAAAACAGAGACAGAATCTGCCAAAACAGAACAGCCAGTAAAGATGAATTTTTAATAAATAATTCCGTTGCTCAAATCAGAAAACTCAAAACTAATGAAAGTTGCGTACATATCTGAGGAACACGCACGTAAATTGGCATATTTTTATGATTTGCCTACAGAGAAAACAGCCCAGATTTGTGACAGATAGAAATCTGTTTCTGCGCAGAAATCCAAATCTAGTATCAACCTTCGATTAGAGGCTTCACTTGGCACAACAAAACACAAAACTAAGATAAGGAGAGGTTGCTACAGTAGTAACAACTTCCAAGACTCAAATATAAAATAAAAGCACTGTAGCAAAATGAACACATGGGTTATCTCCCAAGAAGTTCTTTCTTTATAGCCATTAAGATGGGCTCAGCAGTTTTAATGATGCACTCGCAAGAAATAAGAGTTGAAGCAAAAGAGAGCATCAAAAAGCAAGTTCAAAACACATTTAAGTCTCACCCACTTCCTATGCATAGGAATCTTGTACACAAATAAATTCATGAAGAACAAAGTGACAAGCATAAGAAGATAAAACAAGAGTAACTTCAAAATTTTCAGCGTATAGAGAGGTGTTTTAGTACCATGCAAATTTCTACAACCATATTTTCCTCTCTCATAATAATTTTCAGTAGCTTCATGAATAAACTCAACAATATAACTATCACATGCAGCATACTTTTCATGATTCACAAACACATAATTTTTATCAGGTTCAAGATTAGTGGGATCAAACCCACTTTTATCAATAATATAGCAAGATGGTTGATCAATCTCAAGAGATATGGGAATCATACATGAAGTAAAGAACTCTCCAATCCCATTTTCATTAGTAGTACAATTAATATTATCAAGTAACATAGGACCATCATCTAGAGCTTTATCATAAACATTTGCCATGCAAAATTCTTTAGTACCATGCATTTCGACATCAGGCACAAACAAAGCATTATCATAAGATTTATAAAAGTAGCATGGATTATCATAAATATCAGTAGCATAATTATTCTCACAAGTTTTACTCATAGGAAATATTTCAAGAGAATCCACAGGAACATAACATTCAACCTCTTTCGGTAAGCATGGAGGACAATCAAATAATGTAAGAGATAAAGAGTTACTCTCATTAGAAGGTTGGCATGGGTAGCTAATCCATTCTTCCTCCTTTTGTTCGTCGCTCTCCTCTTCTTTTTCATCCAATGAGCTTTCAGGTTCATCAATTTCCTCCTCTTTTTCATCCAATGAGCTTTCAGGTTCATCAATTTCTTCTTCCACAGGTTCCTGAAAATTGTGAGTGCATTCTTGTACATTAATGAGTCTCTCTTTATAATCAATGATATAAGGATTACCACTGTAGCATTCTCTGCAAGAATTAAGGATACAAGAGACATAATCTTTAAGGTCCTTACAAGCAACACAAGTTTCATAATTCTTAACCATGAAGGATTCTATCTCGGAGGCTCCCATAAATAAGACAAATTGTTCTACCTCTTCGAACCCATAATGAATATAGCAATTCCGATTATAGTTCTTAATTAAAAATTCCTCACTAAAGCCACATTGAAATTTAAGATGTTTAGTATCCTGTTGAGAGCAACAGTTTATATCATGGCGTTTAAGCAAGAGTTTAGCAATTGTATTCAATTTTTCTATCATAGCACTCATTATTTTACCAGTTCTTGATTCTCTATAATTATTATAACATTCTATAAGCTCCAAGTAGGTTGTTGGTTCTCCCATAACAGCAGTTTTTAATTTTTAGGTTTTTCAAATTTTTATGGATTTTTGGGTATATGAGAAAAATAAAACAAGACAAAAAGAAACTAAGCAAAAGTAAACTAAGCAAAATAAAACTAGACAGAAATAAACTAAGCACAAGTAAACTAGGAAAAAGTAAACTAAGCAAAACAAAATAAAAGAAAAATAAAAACAAGAGAGAGGTAGAGTGTACTCCCCAGGTGAACTTATGAGTAGAGCTATGCCTCCCCGGCAACGGCGCCAGAAAACAGTCTTGATAACCCACAAGTATAGGGGATCGCAGCAGTCTTCGCGGGTAGTATAACCCAATTTATTGATTCGACACAAGGGGAGGTAAAGAATACTTATAAGCCTTAACAACTGAGTTGTCAATTCAGCTGCACCTGGAAAAGCACTAGTAACAGGGGTGATGTGAAAGTAGCAGTAATATGAGAGCAGTAGTAACAGTAACACAGCAGCAGTAATAGCAATATGAGAGCAATGGCACCAGAAAATAGTTGATACTACTTCCAATGACATATAGAACGAGTATATAATGATGAGAGATGGACCGGGGTTCCCAGCGATCTACACTAGTGGTAACTCTCCAATAAGTGACAAGTGTTGGGTGAACAAATTACAGTTGGGCAATTGACAGGATTGATAAAGCATTAAGATAGAACATCAATTCATTAATCATGTAGGCATGTTTTCCATATATAGTCGTACGTGCTCGCAATGAGAAACTTGCACAACATCTTTTGTCCTACCAGCCGGTGGCAGCCGGGCCTCAAGGGAATCTACTGGATATTAAGGTACTCCTTTTAATAGAGCACCGGAGCAAAGCATTAACACTCGGTGAAAACATGTGTCCCTCACATCACCGCCATCCCCTCCGGTTGTCCCGATTTCTGTCACTTCGGGGCCTTTGGTTCCGGATAGTGACATGTGCATACAACTTGTAGATACAATCTAAGCAATAATTATAAAGCTCAAATCTAAGATCATGCCACTCGGGCCCTAGTGACAAGCATTAAGCATAACAAGATTGCAGCAACAATAACTTCACAAACTTTATAGATAGACTAATCATAATGTATCATCCATCGGATCCCAACAAACACAACACCGATTACATCAGATGAATCTCAATCATGTAAGGCAGCTCATGAGATCATTGTATTGAAGTACATAGGATAGAGAGTACCAACTAGCTACTGCTAGAACCCGTAGTCCATGGGGGAACTACTCACGGAGCATGATGGAGGCGGTGGCGTCGATGGAGATGGCTTCCGGGGGCACTTCCCCGTCCCGGCAGGGTGCCGGAACAGAGACTTCTGTCCCCCGAATTGGAGTTTCGCGATGGCGGCGGCGCCCCTGGAGTCTTTCTGGAGTTTCGTCAATTGGTACTGCGTTTTTAGGTCGAAAGGGATTATATAGGCGAAGAGGCGCCGCAGGAGGGTCGACAGGGTGGCCTCCCCATAGGGGGGCGCGGCCAGGGTGTGGCCCGCGCAGCCCACCCCTCTGGTGGCCCCCTGGCTCTCCTCCGACTCTTCTTCGGTGTTCTGGATGCTTCCGGGAAAAATAGGATGTTTGGCGTTGATTTCGTCCAATTCCGAGAATATTGCCCGAACAGCCTTTCTGGAACCAAAAACAGCAGAAAACAGGAACTGGCACTATGACATCTTGTTAATAGGTTAGTTCCAGAAAACGCATGAAATCATCATAAAGTGCAAGAAAAACATGTAAGTATTGTCATAAAACAAGCATGGAACATCAGAAATTATGGATACGTTGGAGACGTATCAAGGCATACCACAAGATGCAGGTTTATCAGAATTTCTGAAGAACAAGCTACACAAGATAGCAAGGTAGAATTCTTAGGCAGACCACATATTGCCGAGGTGTTCCCTTGTCAATTGGCGACGTCTGTGGGAAACAGCGACGATTGGATTTCGTCATCCGGGCGAGATCCGCCGAGTTCGTTATCAAGAGCATCTACGAGATAGAAAAGGAGAAAATCTCAAATCGCATCTGGTCAGTTCACGCGCCTTAGAGCGCTCAATCCCATGATCATCGACAAGGAGCGCGACTTCGGGTCGTCGAGCGTCTACAAGAAGAAGGCCACAAGCGAACTAAATTGTTGCCGATTCAATTACGTCCGAGAAGTCTCGTTCCGTCGGGTTCGTTCACAGCGCTGGGCAACTCCGCGTACTGTATCTGCGCGTCTGCTACCCGGACTGTGTCAAGACCCGATAAATTGACAGTACAGATTGATCAGTATTGGTTTCAGCTTCTTGCTGATCCTAGAAAGGCGCCGACCAGTGCATCAAATCTCCCGAGGAGAAGAGATAGGCTTCGCAGGAAAACTTACAGCTCGATTCTTTGTTCCCTTGACATGCACGTCTCCTATCAAAGGTTAAGATATTAGATGAAAGCCAGGAATCTCACTCAACGTCAAGTCGCTAAAAAGGAGAAGAAGCATGTCCAATTTATCGGGCGAATCACTTTGCCCATGAAATTTACTGACAAAAAAAAATCCAAGGAAGTACGAGAAACAAAGCCAAATTTTTACGGGTCAAAAAATACAAGATTCACCAGCCGCGCATCCCTACACTGGAAGACCCGCGTATTGGTGCTGCTCATCCGATACATGGATCAGGTGCTATATTTTTAATTACGCAAAATTTATTTGACCAAATATTTTTCAGATTGTACTATTATTTGCGCACATTTTTTTGCGCCGTAATATAACTGCAGATTGAAACAAAATTTCGACTACTCTACCTGGTCGACCGCACCCGCCGACTGGATTTCGTTATCTGGGAATCACGACGACTCAATCTCGTTGTCTGGGCGGGATCTTCCACGCCGATTCCGCCGCATCCGATAAAAAAGCTAAGTGCTCTTCTTCCGAGAGTTAGTTATTATTTACTTTCGCCACACCCGAATACTCGGGGGCCTACACAATTGCATTATTACAGCAAACTCACCCAACACTGGGGGTTGTGTCATTACTTCGTTATCACACATATACTCGGTTACTTGGTGAATTTCTTTTTTCGACTCTGGATATTTCTTCTCCGGCTCAGTGAAATTATTTTTCTTCGGCTCAGTGAAAGTATTTTCTTCGACTTAGTGGATTTATCTTCTTCGGCTCAGTGGATTTATTTTCTTCGGATTACTGGATTGATTTTCTTTGGATTATTATTGGTTAACTTATACAATATTACCCGATGCGTTTCCGGGTCAATGGATTCATCTTCTAAGGTTATTACTGGAACTATTTTTCTTTGGATCAATGGATTCATCCTCTATGATATCAGAAGATTCATCATTTCTGGTTACTACTGGAATTATTTTCTTCGGATCAATGGATTCATCATCTATGATATCAGCGGATTCATTTTCTATGATTATATCTGGATTCTTCGGGTCAATGGATTCATCTTCTATGATATTGGCGAATTCATCTTCAATATATGATTCATATTGGATGGTGTAATCTTTAATATGAAGTCATCTCAAGTACTTCATCCCGGATTCATCTTCAGTATTTCATCCTTAATGGCCTTATTTCGGCGACACGGATAATACTCGGGGGCTCGACAACGACTTCGCCCCAAGTAACAAACTGTGACACGGTGTTTAAGCAATAATCATGACATCACCCCAGCAGTGCTCGGGGGCTCGGCTATCTCTCCATAAACAATTTCGCGGCATCCACTTTTGCTATTTGGTGGTTTTTACTTTGGCTAGATTTCTTATCTACACTCGAAGACTTCATCATTCATCGACTTCGTCATGTCCAAAAAGCTAAGTGTTCTTTTATTTTGCACAAAGTTGATTATCGTTTACTTTCGTCGCACTCGACACTTGGGGGCTGCGCGGCATATATTCACTTTACATATCATCGAATCTGAGCATCTGCCACTGACATAGGCATCCCAAATGGGCCTGCCGAAGATAGTACCCGGGGTTTACTGAAGGCCCATTACCCGAAGAATAAGAAGATTCGGGAGCCCAAGATATTATTAAGGAAAGCTAGAGTTGTAGTAGGAAGTGTTATTTGTAATCTTGCGGGATGAGTTAGAAACCTTCCCGGACTCTGTAACTTGTATGACATGAATCCCTCGGCTCCGCCTCCTATATAAGGGGGAGTCGAGGGACGCAGAAATCATCGAATCATTGTTTACAAACCCTAGTTTCATAATCGTTGAGTACTTTTCGGCTGAAACCTTCGAGATCTACTTGCCCTCTACTTCCAACTAAACCCTAGTCTACAATCTGTAGGCATTGACAAGTTAATACCTTGTCAATTGGCGCCGTCTGTGGGAACTAGAGGCGTCAAGGATCTGGTCTCGATGGCACGTTCAAGATCATCGACTTCATCAACTGAAAAATCATCGACTTCATCAATCGCAAGCAACGCAATGGATCGAGGTAAACAGATCGCTACTGGTCCTGTTGATTTTGTTCCTCACCCGCCCTCCCGTTTGGATGCATATGCGTATCTGGAGGAGCCTATGGAGATGACGTTCGGAAGGTTTCACTTTCGCGTCGAGAAAGAGGGATCGTATCGTGTCGAAATTCCGATTTCGTCGGGATCGTCGGCGGTCGATTCCGATTTTTCAAGCTATACATCGTCAACCGAATCAGGAGAGGAAGAAACTTCGTCATCACGCTTCATTAGCATCAGGGCGAGAGAAAAACTCGCCAAGATCTTCAGCGACATGTCGTTTGAGTCATCTGCGGACTCATATATAAGCGATGGCTCAAGCAGTGTCGACAGCTACAACTTCATCGACAAATCTACTACAGTGGGCAAGGTCTTCGCCAATCTTAGCGATGGTGTCACCAAACCCAACATAGATCTGAATACAAAGTATCATCAGATTTATGTCATTGGAGAGCCAAGCCATGACCAAGAAGAAACATCTGAGGCTTTCGACGATTTGGGAAATCCATACGTTGATCCCTCTGATTTGCGACGAGGTCTAGGCAATAAATATATCGGGCCACAGCCGCGAGACAGAGTTCGACTCCCGCAAGCAGCATGGGATAGAGCCGCGAGAGCTATGGATGGCTCAGAACCAATGGCCACCACAGCCATGCCAGAAGAATTACAAGCATATCAGTATAGGCTCGCACGAGCTGCAAGGGAATTGGAAAAACAGACAGCTGAGTTAAACAGAAGAAAGGAGGCAGCCTCTGCATCCAGCAGGAGAAGGGCAGAGCTGAGTCGACAATCTAGAACTTCGGGTGATAGCCACAGGGAGGCTCGGAACAGAGCAAGATCAAGGTTACAACACATACCCGAAGGAGAAAGAGAACACTTAGTTCAAAACCTCGACATGTCTTTTATGTCAATAGACACGAGAGGAAACATCATCCCTAAGACACCAGAGGCTGGGTATATGGTGACACAAGCTTTTATCCTCGCATCTAAACCACCTCCAGGAGATCCAAGGGAAACACTGTACAACATGGCGATAGCAGGAGTTGGAGCCATGGGGACGGCGTTTGTATCAACACCTCCCGAAGGAACAGCAAGGCAAAATAGTCCACGACCTGCGGCAGCAGCAGCAGCAGCAGCTCCCGAAGGACCAAGTGGAGCAAGGGATACGGCAGCACAAGCAAGAGTCGACAGAGCGCGACAAAGCAGAAGGGAACATCGGCAGTCCCCAGAATTAAACGACGAGGATATGTGTGGCTTGCCGTGCTTCACGAGGAGAGTTCAAAAAACTCGAGTCCCTTCGGGATTCAAGTTACCCGATAACTTCAAAAAATTCGACGGCCTTCAAGATCCAGAGGATTGACTAGTTGATTATCTCGAGACGGTGAAGCTCACAGGAGGAACCAGAGCAACAGCTATGCAAAGCATCCAGGTGCATTTGAGCGGAGCCGCACGGTCTTGGATAAAGAAACTTCCTCCAGTATCTATCGACGGCTGGGAAAGCTTCGAGGACATATTCGTCAAGAACTTCAGGTCCACGTGCAAGAAACTTGCGTCGTTAGAAGAGTTGAGAGAATGCCGACAAAAACCAGACGAGCCAATGAGAAAATATATCCAAAGGTGGAACATCATCAAAAACTCGGCAGAAAATATATCTGACGAGAGAGCGATAGATGCGTTTGTCGCAGGAATCAGGCGTGGAGATTTTGTCGAGGACTTGGGGAGGACCAACCCAAAGACAGTATCCGCGTTAATGGAAATAGCAAACAGATGGGCAGATGGAGAAGATGTTGTTCACAACAAACAACACAGGTCGCCAGAGGAAGACCGCGGTCGAAATTATCAGCCAAGGCGACGATTCCCTCGGCAGTACCCGAGCTATGACGCTCCAGGTCAAATCTCGGCAGGCTTCCGAGCAAACACAGGAGGAAACAACAGAGATGATTATCAGAGAAGCAATGAGCAGCGAGGCGACAATAGAGATGACTCTCGAAACAACAGGCAAAATAGCAGGCCTAGGTTCCCAAGGGCTTTCGTGTCTCCTGAAGAGATGATGAACGGGCCATGTCAGATGCACTTTTTCCTCGACAGCAACGGGAAAAGACAGTCAGGACATCTGCAAAAAGATTGTCACAATTTCCAAGCAATGTTAAGGTGGGCAGAGCATGCTAATGCTAGGGCAGCACAGAGAAATCCTCGAGAACCCAGGAGTGAGATTCACTTGCCACCTCCTCCCGCGATTACGGAAGACAATCGACATCAGCTCAGAATAGCGGCAGCACCTCCACCACCACCTTACGTTGATCCTAACTCCAACGGAGCGGTGTCGATGATTCAGAAGGGAAGGCCATCCAATAGGGAAAAGAAAGTAATCTCGCGACAGGTGTTCATGGCAGAAAAAATGCCTCCACCAACAGTCGAGTATCTTAATTGGTCAGGGCAAGATATTGGCTTCACCATAGCAGATCATCCGCAGCAAGTTCCTCGACCAGGGCAGTCAGCACTTATCCTACCAGTAGTCATTGCGGGATTTGATGTCTCTCGAGTGTTCATAGATGGCGGCAGCAGCTTAAACCTTATGTATGCAGATACATTGAGGAAGATGAACATATCCCTAGCAAACTTGAAGCCAACAGACACGAGGTTCCATGGTATTACATCGGAGAAACCAAGTTATCCACTGGGGAAGATTAATCTCGACGTTCAGTTTGGAACCCGAGAGAATTATAGAATCGAGAAGCTGGAGTTTGAAGTTGTGGATTTTCCGTCGCAGTATCACGCTTTGTTGGGACGACCAGCATATGCTAGATTTATGGCGGTACCACATTATACGTACCTGTTGTGGAGGATGCCTGGACCTAAGGGACCAATCACAGTTAAAGGAAGCTTCGCCTTAGCCGATAAGTGCGATAAAGATTTTCATCGGATATCAGAAACTTTCGGGATGCAAGCTGAGTATTTGGCGTCAAGGAGTATGACTGACTACGACGTGCTGCCAGACGTTGGAAGGCCAAATAAAGAATCAACTTTCAATACTGAGAAAAATTCTAAGGAGGTGCAGATTCACCCGACAGACCCGAAAAAGACGACGTCCATCGCAAACGACATGGACCTCGCATAGGAAAGCGCGCTCGTCGAGTTCCACCGTGAGAACTGGAAAATCTTCGCATGGTGTCCAGCTGACATGCCAGGAGTACCCAGGTAACTTGCCGAGCACCACCTAAATTTGGATCCACTAGCAAGACCAATCAAACAACCTTTGCGGCGTTTTTCGGAACCAAACCGCAAGGCTATGCTGTCAGAAATCGATCGACTACAAGAAGCTGGTTTTATCAAGGAGCTGCACACAGAGGCCACATGGGTAGCAAATCCTGTGTTGGTGCCGAAGAAAAACACTAAGGTCCTTCGCATGTGCGTCGACTTTACGTGCCTCAATAAACATTGTCCAAAGGATCACTTTCCCCTCCCGAGGATCGATCAAATTATCGACTCCACGGCTGGATGTGAACGTCTTTTCTTCCTGGACGCATATTCTGGTTATAACCAGATCAGATTAAAAGAAGAAGATGAAGTAAAGACAGCGTTCATCACACCTTATGGCGTGTTTTGCTATAGAACAATGCCCTTTGGTCTGAAAAACGCGGGAGCAACATATCATAGGATGATGCAGAAGTGTTTGGCGACACAGATTGGAAAAAACGTGCAAGTATACATCGACGATGTCGTCATAACGTCAAAAAAGGGGGCAACACTGATCGAGGATCTCAAGGAAACCTTTGACAACCTCGACAAATTCTGCCTCAAGCTGAACCCGACGAAGTGTTCTTTCGGCGTCCCAGCAGGAGAACTCCTGGGGTTTCTAGTTTCAGCAAGAGGGATTGAAGCAAATCTCGACAAAATACAAGCTATCGTAACAATGAGGAAGCCGACGAAGTTGAAAGAAATACAGCAACTAACTGGGCGAGTCGCAGCTTTGAGAAGATTCGTCGCCAGGCTGGGAGAAAAAACGTTAACATTTTACGCTCTGATAAAGCAAGGAGAGAAATTCCAGTGGAACGAAGAGACCGACAGAGCTTTCGAGGATCTGAAGCGCACAATCTCGACACCACCAATCTTGGTGGCACCGAAGGACAAGGAACCTCTCCTGCTGTACATTGCAGCCACGCCCCAAGTGGTCAGCACGGTGCTAGTTGTTGAAAGAGAAGAAGAAGGAAAACTCCATGGAGTGCAAAGGCCGGTATATTTCATCAGTGAAGTTTTATCGCCTTCCAAACAGCGGTACCCGCAGTACCAGAAACTAGCATATGGAGTAATTGCAACGGCAAGGAAGTTGCGCCACTATTTTTCGGCACACCCGATAATAGTAGTCAATGAAGCACCTCTCTCAAATATACTGAACAATCCAGAAGCTACAGGGCGTGTCTCCCTTTGGGGAATAGAACTTTCCCCTCGGGACATCACGTATGAAAAAAGAAAGGCAATCAAGTCGCAAGTTCTGCCAGATTTCATTGCAGAGTGGATGGAGTTACAAAACACGGGACCCCCAGATTTGTCGAGAACTTGGACCATGAACTTTGATGGGTCCAAGAGAGTAGAAGGAGCTGGCGCAGAAGTGGTACTTATATCACCTGAAGGCGACAAGTTAAAATACGTCCTCCGGATGACGTTCCCTAACGCATCCAACAATGAAGCATAATATGAAGCCCTCATACACGGGATGAAGATGGCGAAAGCTTGCGGTGCAACTCGATTAAAAATCTTTGGCGATTCACAATTGGTGGCTCAGCAAGTTATGAACCAATGTGATGCAGTCAATGATAGCATGATGGCATACAAGGAGGTGTACAATGAGCTTGAGAAGCTGTTTGATGGGTGCGAGGTAAATCACATCAGTAGATTGAGCAATGATGAAGCCGACGTTCTCGCAAACATCGGGTCGCAGTGCCTCCCAATCCCGCCAGGAGTATTTTGGGAAGAAATAGCGGAGAGATCCACGAAGCCGAAAAAGGTGCAGAAAAAAGCAAAGGAAGAAAAAACTTCGGCTCCCCTCAAAGAAACCACGGAGGACGAAGAGGACCAGGAGCTTGTGATGATGGTAGAAGTTCCTTGGATGCAAGCGTATATATCATATATCCTCAGAAAAGAAATACCCGACCATCCAGTTGAGGCAAGGCGAGTTATTCGACGATCCAAAGCTTAAGTATTTCAGGCGTCTTGCAAAGGTGTGTCACACCTGAAGAAGGAAGAATAATTCTGAAGGATGTACACGAAGGAATATGTGGCCACCACGCAAGTAGTCGAGCCATTGCAGCCAAGGTTTTTCGGGCAGGATTTTATTGGTTGACAGCAATCGAAGATGCCAAGGAAATAGTACGAACCTGCGATGCGTGCCAAAGATTTGCCGCAAAACCTCACTCTCCAGCGGCGGAATTAACACCAATACCATTGTCATGGCCCTTTGCCCAATGGGGACTTGATATGGTGGGCAAATTGCACAAAGCTTCGCTAGGAGGATATGAGTACCTGTTGGTCGCTGTCGACAAATTCACCAAGTGGGTAGAAGCGAAGCCAATAAATTCACCAGATGCAGCGTCGGCAATAAAGTTTGTGAAAGGCCTCGTTTTTCGGTTTGGAGTGCCTCATAGCATTGTTACAGACAACGGTTCAAACTTTACGTCCAAGGAATTCAAGGAGTACTGCGCAGAAGTAGGCATTAAATTGCACTTTGCGTCAGTTGGGCACCCGCAAACCAATGGCCAAGTCGAGAAAGCCAATGGAATCATCTGCAACGGCCTCAAAAAGCGCCTGCTAGGACCGCTTGAAAAAGCTCGGCATACCTGGCCAGAGGAATTGCCAAGTGTTTTGTGGAGCATCCGAACAACACCAAATACGGCGACACAAGAAACTCCGTTTTTTCTCGTCCACGGAGCAGAAGCAGTGTTACCAATTGAAATAGAGCTTGATTCCCCAAGAGTAACAGAGTATGACGAAGAAACATCACGAAAAGCTCGGGAGGATGATGGACGCACTCGATGAAGCTCGAGATGAAGTACTTTCACGAGTCACCAAATACCAGTAGGACCTCAAAAACTACCACAGTCGACGGCTAAGGCCCAGATATTTCCAGGTCGGGGATTTGGTCTTGCGGTTAAATCAAAAAAGTACTGAAAAGCTCGAATCACCATGGATAGGCCCTTACGTCGTCACGGAAGTCATCGACGGAGGAGCATACAGGATCAAGGACAAGAAGACAGGGGCTCCCGAGAAAAACCCCTGGAACGTGGCGCAGCTCAGGCGGTTCTACTCTTAAAGTCGAAATATAGTCCTCCTCTGTAAAAATACAATGTACTGAAACACCCACGAGTTTTCAGACGCACTCTTTTCCTTTTCGGGGCACCGAGTGGGGCCGAAAAGGTTTTTAATGAGGCGGGCTCGCGGTGCTGCAATATAATAAAGATAGTGGAGATATACTTCTTATTCTTCGACACGCTCGGGGGCTCAACGCCCCCAAGTCTCAAAATACGTACAATATAGACAAACTAGACTTACCGAAATATTTCGCTTTGGTACACCAATACCTCGCCAAATATAAACATCGGAAGCTAACAATTATAAATATAGTGTACTCGTCAAAATCTTATTGCTTTGGTCCAAGAACCTCGCAATAAAAAATATATAGAACTTCGACACCACGACACTCGGGGGCTTCTAACCCATCAATGAAAAAACAAAGATATCTTATTACGACAGGAGGGAAAATCTTCGAGATAGCAAAACAGTATAAATTCCAGCCAAAGGCTCGGGGGCTCGGTGATCAAAAATAGAAAAAATACAGAGTTGACAGCTTTACAATATAGGTTGTGTTTACAAATACACAAAGATGTATCAATGATGGAAATACAGCAAGAAGAGGAAAAAATCTTCAAGGGAAACCTAGCACATGGTCTATGGTTATTCGCTCAGTAGAAGGACGAGTACTATGCTCAGCATAGCTTCCCTTCACGAAGAACTCAGAATCCATCCGAAGAAGTTCATCCATCATATCTTCGGCAACAGGAGTCACCAAATCATCAATCTTGCCCATATTTCTCTTTTTCTTTGCCATCTTCGCCAGGCAAGTAGGAACAATTTGATCTATGGGCAATTTTGGATGGCAAATTTTTATCATTATCATGGCAAATCTTGCGCCAGCAGAAAGTTGAGCCCGCACAAAGCCATGGATTCGAGGAGCATCTCGAAATTTTTCCATTAAAGCTGGAAGGGTCTCTGGCATCTTGTTCCGAGGGAACATGGTGCCATAAACTAAGAATAAAGTCTTCGTACAGAAGTCAAGGAAGTCACGGACTTGAGCCGCGCGATCTTGAAATCTGACGATTTGGCGGGTGCGCTCAGGAGTAACCCAAAAGTTAGATCCATGTTGCGCAGCCAGTCTCAGCAAAACAGCGGTTCGAGCTTCAACACGTTGGTCTTTGGCAGCAGTATCCAGAAACGAGCCTGGCACAGTAAACAAAATATCAAGGAACGAATAGCAAAGAACAACATCCAACTCGGTTATGAGCAGGAAACATACCTGTCATGTCCAAACTGGCATCAGTCATTAGCTGAAGCATATAATTCTCGCGAGAAGAAGTTTCAGCAGCCTCAGCAACAGCAGCATCCTTCGCAGCGATGGCTTCTTTTGCCTGTTGAAGAGCAATTTTCTCTCTCTCGGACGCTTGTCGAGATTGTTCCATCATCGCAAGAGTTTGTTTCTTCATGGATTGAAGTTGTTGTCGAAGTTCTTGCAAATCTTCCGACAAATGTTTGCTTGAAGAACCTTCGAGGGGGTTATCATCGACTAGCATTTTCTTCGAGAAGGAAGAAGCAGGTGAAGCATCGGCAGAGCAAGGATTGGTCGAATAGTTATCAAATATTAACTGGAAAAGAGAAGTCCCAAGATCAATGATAGTGCCAGGAGGAATTTCATTGATTTCTAGAAAAATTACATGGACATTACAAAAGAAGTTCTCCAAAAGGACTACCAGGATAATTGTCGCCAAAGCTAAAGTGGCGACAAGGGCAAAAGAAACAGAGAAAGCAGAGAAAAGAAAAAAAGAGGCATGCAACTAGACCTCCGGCCTTGATGAGCTAGGAGTTGCAGATGGCTTGATCCCGAGATAGGCCAGGATTTTCTTCGTGTTGGGCTTGGCTGCCTTGATCAACGACTGCCATTTTGTTTGTTCTATTTGCTCGGTGTCGCCAACCTTCATCCAGTCAACAGTTTGCTGACTGTCAGTGACCAAGGCGACAGTGCTCTCGACAGCAATCTTCATATTCTCCTGGCGCATCTTCAGTCCAAGATCCTCCGGTGGATTGAAGTCCTTGGCAAGGGCAAGGAAAGTCTTGGGCTCCTCTTTCTTCGGGAAGAAGTAGGGGAACAGCTTCGACAATCCTGCGTCAGCATTCACCACGCCTTCACGAACTTCTTGGCCATGAAATTCCAGATAAGAGAGCGCGTCAAGGAGAGGATCATTGGCGGGATTCTCAAGATCAAACTCTTGGTTTGTTTGACCTGCCACACAAAATATATGTTGGTCGACAGCAAAAAAAAAAAGCAAGTCCTGAGATAAATATAAGGGATCGACAAAGTTACCGAGGAAGCGCCGATTTTGCGTGTTCAAGCGCTTGAGGATTCCCTTTTCACGAGTAGCCTGCGCGGCCTTATGCTCGTTTAAAGCAGTTTCGGCATCCTCAAGTCTCTTTTGCAGATTTTCGACACCAACAGCTTTTGCCTTGGCTTCATCAGCCTCTGCTTTGGCTTGGCTAGCGTCAAGTTCAGCCTTCTTGCGAGCCGTTTCACTTTGCTCCAGTTTCTGAGCAAGAGTGTCGACAAGCCTGTTGGCCTCTGCAAGTTTTTCTGCCAAAATAGAAAAGAATCGTCAAAATAGTGACAAAAATAGGAGCAAGAAATTATAACCAAGGAGCAGCAAAAAAGTTATCACCTTCAGTCCTGCTGGCATACTCGCGGTACCCAATGAATTGGGATCCGATGCGAACAAGCTCTTTGATCATGGGCTGTCAAAGAAGAACAGAGAAAGAAAACATCGGTACGAGAAAAATATGAAGGCATAAAGAAGCAAATAGAGGAAATATAGATACTGGCAAGAAAGTTAAAAACTTACATCATCTAAGAGCGGATTAGAAGAGCTACCCAACTGAGGGGCAGGCTCCATGATCGTTTCCACCCTTGTCCTTTTTGGTGAAGGAGCAAGAGGGCTTGAAGGAGGAGTGGTGGTGACGACGTTTTGTTGAGGAGGCGAGGATTCTTCTCCCTCAACTGGCGTCTCCGAAACAATTAAAGTATGTGACGTGCTCGTTCGAGGAGCCACGTCACGAGTTGGTACTTCTTCTTCATCATCACTGTGATTAAAGATCGACAGCATAAAAAGCGAGATAAGACAAAAAAAATTCGAGTACAGAAATTAGGGGAAATGAAAGTGACTTACGAGCTGATGAGGGATTCAAGATAGGGATCATAAGTTGCCTTCTGACGTGAAGGATCAACTTCTTCGGCTTTGGAGGTGCCGGAATCTTCGACATCATTCCTCTTCCTTTTGTTCCTTGGAGAAACAACAGGAGGAGGAGATTGCGCTGATGCAGTACCTTCGGAAGCACCATCTTTCTCAGAAGATCCCGCAGATTTTAGAGAATCCACGGGTTCATTCACAAAAGAGGGGGCCTCTTGGTTGTCATCAGTGACAATGGCCCTTTCTTCGACTTCTCCACCTTCAGGAAGAGGAGGAAGCGAGACAAGGTCTGGATGGTTCTGTACAAAATAAAAATAAAACAGGGGAGGATGTCAGAAAAGGAGTTATAACAAAGATAGCAAAGCAATAACAAGACAATCGACAAAGATTACCTTGGGAAGTGGATTGGCGGCGCTGAATGGTTTTACATGACAAGAAGAAGGGACAGGATCTTTTTTGCTGAGAGACGAGATTTTTCGGACAAGTTTTTCTAAGTCCTTGACCTCCAAATCCACCGACAGCCGATCTGCGTCCTTGTCGCCAGCACATTTCCAGAGAGGATATTTGCGAGCCTGAAGCGGCTGCACCCTAGTCCTAAGAAAATAAGCCGTGATTTGGATACCCGACAGCTCTTTGCCGCGAGTATTTTGCAACTCGTGGATCCGAGCCATCAAGGTTTGTGTCGACGCCTTTTCTTCTTCGGTAGCCTCTGCGTCCCAGGAGCGGCGGCGAAGGATTCTTTCGGCGCCATCAAAAGGAGGGATGTTGTCTTCAGCACATCCGTGGTTCTCCTCCTGAATATACAGCCACTTCTTGCGCCATCCTTGAACTGAGTCAGGGAGTTTGACGTCGAAGTAGTCGACAGTGGGCCGAACAGAAATTACAACGCCGCCTATATTATAGGCGACATTGGGCGAGCCATTACGGCGGCAGAAGAAAATGCGCTTCCATAGCGCCCAGTTAGGCTGGACGCCAAGGAAGGCCTCGCAAAGGGTGATGAAAATGGAGATATGGAGGATTGAATTTGGCGTGAGGTGGTGGAGTTGCAGACCATAGATAAAGAGCAGTCCGCGGAGAAAAGGATGAATGGGGGCGGAAAGACCGCGGATAAGGTGGTCGACAAAACTTACCCGGTACCCCATTGGAGGGGTTGGGTAGCTCTCCTCACTGGGGAAGCACAGCGCTTTGGGCTTCTTGCTGATCCCCAGTTTCTTCAGCATGTTGATGTCCTGAGTGGAAATCTTCGATCTTTCCCACTCCGCCGCCCCCAGATCCACGGCAGCCATGGAGGATTCCGGCGTACTGTGCCTTGTCAACCGCCGCGGTGGCATCAACAATGAAGCAGGGTTTGCAGCTTGGAGGCGAGGAGCTTAGGAAGCTGTGGGTCGCAGGAGGAGAATTCGCAGATGAGAGCAGGAGAACGGCGCGAGCGGAAGTGCTCGAGGAGGAAGAAGGAGTGTTTATATAGAGGTGCGGTGAAGCGGCGGACCGTTGTGATGGGGTACGTAGCATAGAAAACAAAAATTTTCCTACCGCAAAACGAATAAATCCAAGATCTAATCTATGGAACACCCAAGATCTAATCTACAAGATCGAAGCAACGAGATGGAGATGAGACTAACCCTCAAAGATTCCAAAGCCTACGAGATTAATCTCGTTGTTGGTGTAGACGATCGTCCCCGGTGCTGCAATCCGGCAGCACTTCCGTACTCGGTCGCGCGTACGGTGTCGATGAAGCTCCTTCCTCTCCCGTTCCAGCGGGCAGCGGAGGTGTGGTAGATCTCCTCCAAATTCCAGCAGCACGACGGCGTGGTGGTGGTAGTGGAGGAAGAAAAGCTGCAGGGCTTCGCCTAAGCCGGAGCAGCGTATGGTGGAGGGAGAGGCGGCCAGAGGAGGAGGCAATGGATGGGGGGTGTGGCCGGCCACCCTCTCCCCTCTTTATATAGGGGGACAGCCGGCCAAGGTGGCCCCCTTTCCCATCTAGGGTTAGGGGGGCGGCGGCCAAGAGGGGGGAGAGGGCTTTCCCCTCCCCCAAGTTGATCCCCCCCTAGGAAACCCTAGGGGGTTGGCCGGCCTGGGCCTTGGGGCCATGTGCCCCTGGCCCATTAGGCCAGGGAGCATCCCCTCGGCCCATGCTAGGCCTCCTAGGTCGTGGGCCCCATGGAGGACCCCTCCGGAACCTTCTAGAACCTTCCAGTCAACCACCGGAAAAATCCCGAACATTTCCGAAACCCAGAAATCAACTTCCCTTATAAGAATCTTATTCTCCGGACTATTCCGGACCTCCTCGTGACATCCTGGATCACATCCGAGACTCCGAACAAACTTCGTCTCCATACCATATTCAAATCTACTTATGCGACATCGAACCTTAAGCGCGTCACCCTACGGTTCGCGAACTATGCAGACATGGTCGAGACTCCTCTCCGAGCAATAACCAATAGCGGGATCTGGAGATCCATAATGGCTCCCACATATTCAACGATGACTTAGTGATCGATTGAACCATTTACATACGATGTCAATTCCCTTTGTCTCGCGATATTTTACTTGTCCGAGGTTTGATCATCGGTATCTCCATACCTTGTTCAACCTCGTTACCGACAAGTACTCTTTACTCGTACCGTGGTATGTGATCTCTTATGAACTATTCATATGCTTGCAAGCTAATCAGATGACATTCCACCGAGAGGGCCCAGAGTATATCTATCCGTCATTAGGATGGACAAATCCCACTGTTGATCCATATGCCTCAACTCACACTTTCCAAATACTTAATCCCATCTTTATAACCACCCATTTACGCAATGGTGTTTGATGTAATCAAAGTACCCTTCCGGTGTAAGTGATTTACATGATCTCATGGTCAAAGGACTAAGACAACTATGTATCGAAAGCTTATAGCAAATTGAACTTAATGACTTGATCTTATGCTATGCTCATATGGGTGTGTGTCCATTATATCATTCAACTAATGACATAACCTTGTTATTAATAACATCCAATGTTCATGATCACGAAACCATGATCATCCATTAATCAACAAGCTAGTTATACAAGAGGCTTACTAGGGACTCCTTGTTGTTTACATAACACACATGTATCAATGTTTCGGTTAATACAATTATAGCATGGTATGCAAACATTTATCATAAACACAAAGATATTATAATAACCACTTTATTATTGCCTCTTGGGCATATCTCCAACAGTCTCCCACTTGCACTAGAGTCAATAATCTAGATTACATTGTAAGGTACCTAACACCCATAGCATTCTGGTGTTGGTCATGCTTTGCCCTAGGGAGAGCTTTAGTCAACGGATCTGCAACATTCAGATCCGTGTGTACTTTGCAAATCTCTACTTCACCATCTTCGATGTACTCGCGAATCGAATGAAAACGCAGCTTGATATGCTTCAGCTTCTTGTGTGACCTTGGTTCCTTTGCATTGGCGATGGCACCCGTGTTGTCACAATAAATGACTAACGGGTCCAATGCACTAGGAACCACACCAAGCTCAACAATGAACCTCTTCATCCATACCGCTTCCGATGAAGCCTCTGAAGCCGCTATATATTCAGATTCTCGTTGAAGATTTCGCCACCGTGCAATCGCTTTGGAACTGCTCCAGCTTATCGCCGCACCATTCAATATAAACACGTACCTGCATCGAGACTTAGAGTCATCAGGGATCGGTGTTCCAACTTGCATCGGTGTAACTAGTTACAACGAGCTCTTGGTCACCGCCATAACAAAGAAACATATCCTTAGTCCTTTTCAAGTACTTCAGGATATTCTTGACCGCTGTCCAGTGTTCCATTCCTGGATCACTTTGATATCTGCTGGTCAAACTAACAGCATGTGCGATATCCGGTCTAGTACACAGCATGGCATACATGAGAGAGCCTACTGCCGAAGCATAGGGGATCTTGCTCATCCTCTCTCTTTCTTCTGCTGTAGCTGGACCTTGAGTCTTACTCAAGACCTTACCTGGCAACATAGGCAAGAACCCTTTCTTGCTTTCATCCATTCTAAACTTCTTTAGAATCTTGTCCAAGTATGTACTCTATGAAAGGCCTATTAGGCGTCTTGATCTATCTCTATAAATCTTGATGCCTAAAATGTATGCTGCTTCACCAAGGTCTTTCATTGAAAAACATTTATTCAAATAACCCTTAACACTGCTTAATAGTTCTATATCATTCCCAATCAATAATATGTCATCTACATATAATATCAGGAACGCTACAGAGCTCCCACTCACTTTCTTGTAAATACAGGCCTCACCATGAGTCCGTATAAAACCGAAGTCTTTGATCACTCTATCAAAGCGTAAATTCCAACTCCTGGATGCTTGCTTCAGTCCATAAATGGAACGCTGAAGTTTGCATACCTTGTCAGCATTTTCAGGATCGACAAAACCTTTGGGTTGTACCATATACAACTCTTCCTCAATATCACCATTAAGGAACGCCGTTTTGACATCCATCTGCCAGATTTCATAATCGAAAAATGCAGCTATTGCTAACAAAATCCTCACAGACTTTAGCTTCGCTACAGGTGAGAAAGTCTCATCGTAGTCAACTCCTTGAATTTGTCGGAAACCTTTTGCGACAAGTCGAGCTTTATAGACAGTAATATTACCATCAGCATCTGTTTTTCTCTTAAAGATCCATTTATTCTCGACAGCCTTGCGGCTATAAGGTAAGTCTACCAAAGTCCATACTTTGTTATCATACATGGATCCCATTTTGGATTTCATGGCTTCTTGCCATTTGTTGGAATCTGGGCTCATCATTGCTTCTTCATACGTCGCAGGGTCCTCATCATTGTTGTCCACAATCATGACATTCAGACAGGGATCATACCAATCAGGAGTGGTACGTTCCCTCGTCGATCTGCGAGGTTCAGTAGCTTCCTCGTTCGAAGTTTCATGATCATCATCATTCGCTTCCTCTCCTATCGGTGCAGACTGTGCAGGAATTTCTTCCGGCACTGCGCTACTCTGATCTATGAGAGAAGGTTCATTAACCTCGTCGAGTTCTAGTTTCCTTCCAGTCACTTCTTTAGTGAGAAACTCCTTCTCAAGAAAGGATCCGTTCTTGGCAACAAAGATTTTGCCTTCAGATCTGTGATAGAAAGTGTACCCAATTGTTTCTTTAGGGTATCCTATGAAGACGCATTTCTCCGCTTTGGGTTCTAGCTTGTCAGGCTGTAACTTCTTTACATAAGCTTCGCAACCCCAAACTTTAAGGAACGACAGCTTAGGTTTCTTTCCAAACCATAGTTCATACGGTGTCGTTTCAACGGATTTAGATGGTGCCCTATTTAAAGTGAATGCGGCTGTCTCTAATGCATAACCCCAAAACGATAATGGCAAATCGGTAAGAGACATCATAGACCGAACCATATCTAACAGAGTTCGATTACGACATTCGGACACACCATTACGCTGTGGTGTTCCCGGCGGTGTCAACTGTGAAAGTATTCCGCATTTCTTTAAATGCATGCCAAACTCATAACTCAGATATTCGCCTCCGCGATCAGAACGCAGAAACTTAATCTTCTTGTTACGTTGATTTTCTACTTCACTTTGGAATTCCTTGAACTTCTCAAAAGTCTCGGACTTATGTTTCATAAAGTAAATATATCCATATCTACTCAGATCATCCGTGAAGGTTAGAACATAACGATAACCACCGCGCGATGCTACACTCATTGGTCCGCACACATCGGTATGTATGATTTCCAATAAGTCCGTAGCTCGCTCCATTGTACTTAAAAATGGAGTCTTAGTCATTTTTCCCATTAGACATGCTTCGCATCTGTCAAGTGACTCAAAGTCAAGTGACTCAAGAAGTCCATCGGAATGGAGTTTCTTCATGCGCTTCACTCCAATATGACCAAGACGACAGTGCCACATATAAGTAGAATTACCATTCATTTTCATTCGCTTAGCATTAATGTTATGAACATGTGTATCACTACTATCGAGATTTAACAAGAATAAACCATTCATCTCAGGTGCATGGCCATAAAAGACATTACTCATATAAATCGAACAACCATTATTCTCAGACTTAAACGAATAACCGTCTTGCATCAAACAAGATCCAGATATAATGTTCATGCTCAACGCAGGTACCAAATAACAATTATTAAGGTTTAAAACTAATCCCGAAGGTAGATGTAGAGGGAGCGTGCCGACAGCGATCACATCGACTTTGGATCCATTTCCAACGCGCATCGTCACCTCGTCTCTTGCCAGGCTTCGTCTATTCCGCAGTTCCTGTTTCGAGTTACAAATGTGAGCAACCGAACCAGTATCAAATACCCAGGCACTACTACGAGAACCAGTAAGATAGACATCAATAACATGTATATCAAATATACCTTTCTTTTGACGTGGCCGCTCTTCGGATCGGCCAAGTATTTGGGGCAATTGCGCTTCGGTGCCCCTTCCCCTGGCAGTAATAGCACACAGTCTCAGGTTTAGGACCAGCCTTAGGCTTCTCAGGATGCGGTGCAACTTTCTTGCCGCCCTTCTTGAAGTTACCCTTGTTAGGCTTGCCTTGCTTTTTGAAACTGGTGGTCTTGTTGACCATCAACACTTGGTTCTCCTTCTTAATCTCTACTTCAGCAGATTTCAGCATGGAAAAGATTTCAGGTAAATCTTTATTCATGTTCTGCATGTTGTAGTTCATCACGAAGTTCTTGTAACTTGGTGGCAGTGATTGAAGGACACGATGAATACCCAACTGGTTAGGGATCATCATCCCCAAGTCATTGAGCTTCTTCGCATGCCCGGACATGACGAGCATGTGCTCACTAACGGAGCTGCCTTCTTCCATCATGCAGGTAAAGAACTGCTTCGAGGCCTCATAGCTCTCCACGGCCGCATGAGTCTCAAAGATAAGTTTGAGCTCACGCATCATCTCACAGGGGTCGTGGTGCTCAAAACGCTTTTGGAGCTCTGCCTCTAAGCTGCACAAGATGGCACACTGAACTTCGGAGTACCGAGTTGCCCGAGTCTCATAAACATTCTTTATGTCCTCGGACACTGCAGGAGGTGGTGGGGGACCTAGCGGTGCTTCGAGCACAAATTGCAGGTTTCCACCAGTGAGGAAAATCCTCACATGACGGAACCAGTCAGTGAAGTTGGTGCCATTGCCCTTAAGCTTTTCTTTCTCTAGGAACTGGTTAAAATTGATGGAGGGGGGCGCCATGGTCTACAACATATTTGCAAAGAGTTTAGACTAAGTTTATGATAAATTGAGTTCAATTTTAATTCTGAAATTAACTAGGTGAACTCCCACTTAAAACAACATCCCTCGCATTGTCTTAGTGATTACACGAACCAAATCCACTACACCAAGTCCGATCTTCACGAGAAAAGATGTAGCTTCAAAGGCGAACACTCAAAGTGTTCATCATATCATTCATATGACTCATGCTCTACCTTTCGGTATCCCGTGTTCCGAGACCATGTCTGTACATGCTAGGCTCGTCAAGGCAACCTTGGTATCCGCGTGTGCAAATCTGGCTTGCACCCGTTGTATGCACATGTAGAGTCTATCACACCCGATCATCACGAGATGCTTCGAAACGACAAGTCTTAGCAACGGTGCATACTAAGGATGAACACTTTATTATCTTGATATTTAGTGAGAGGGATCATCTTATAATGCTACCGTCGCGATCTAAGCAAAATAAGATGCATAAAAGGATTAACATCACATGCAATTCATAATATGTGATATGATATGGCCTTTCTTCTTTGTGCTTTTGATCTCCATCTCCAAAGCACGGACATGATCTCCATCATCACCAGCATGGCGTGAAGGTCAGTGGCGCCGCTTCATGGTTGTCCATCACTTATAGCTACTATAACAACTACTTGAAATAAAGCTATTACATGATGAATAGACACGCAGGTCTTTAACAAAATTAAAGACAACCATTAGGCTCCTGCCGGTTGCCATAATACAATAATGAACATCTCATACATCAAATATAATCATCATCACATCATGGCCATATCACATCACCAAACCCTGCAAAAACAAGTTAGACGCCTCTAATTTGGTTTGCATATTTTACGTGGTTTAGGGTTTTCGAGTAGATCCAATCTACCTACGAACATGAACCACAACGGTGATACTAGTGTTGACAATAGAAGTGTAAATTACAATCTTTACTATGGTGGGAGAGACAGACACCCGCAAAGCCACTTATGCAATACAAGTTGCATGTCAAGCGTGGAGCAAGTCTCATGAGACGCGGTCATGTAAAGTTAGCCCGGGCCGCTTCATCCCACCATCCCGCAAGAAGCAAAGTACACAAACTAAAGCAACAAGAGCATCACCGCCCACAAAACCATTGTGTTCTACTCGTGCAACAGATCTATGCATAGACATGGCTCTGATACCACTGATGGGGTACGTAGCATAGAAAACAAAAATTTTCCTACCGCAAAACGAATAAATCCAAGATCTAATCTATGGAACACCCAAGATCTAATCTACAAGATCGAAGCAACGAGATGGAGATGAGACTAACCCTCGAAGATTCCAAAGCCTACGAGATTAATCTCGTTGTTGGTGTAGACGATCGTCCCCGGTGCTGCAATCCGGCAGCACTTCCGTACTCGGTCGCGCGTACGGTGTCGATGAAGCTCCTTCCTCTCCCGTTCCAGCGGGCAGCGGAGGTGTGGTAGATCTCCTCCAAATTCCAGCAGCACGACGGCGTGGTGGTGGTAGTGGAGGAAGAAAAGCTGCAGGGCTTCGCCTAAGCCGGAGCAACGTATGGTGGAGGGAGAGGCGGCCAGAGGAGGAGGCAATGGATGGGGGGTGTGGCCGGCCACCCCCTCCCCTCTTTATATAGGGGGACAGCCGGCCAAGGTGGCCCCCTTTCCCATCTAGGGTTAGGGGGCGGCGGCCAAGAGGGGGGAGAGGGCTTTCCCCTCCCCCAAGTTGATCCCCCCCTAGGAAACCCTAGGGGGTTGGCCGGCCTGGGCCTTGGGGCCATGTGCCCCTGGCCCATTAGGCCAGGGAGCATCCCCTCGGCCCATGCTAGGCCTCCTAGGTCGTGGGCCCCATGGAGGTCCCCTCCGGAACCTTCTAGAACCTTCCAGTCAACCACCGGAAAAATCCCGAACATTTCCGAAACCCAGAAATCAACTTCCCTTATATGAATCTTATTCTCTGGACTATTCCGGACCTCCTCGTGACATCCTGGATCACATCCGAGACTCCGAACAAACTTCGTCTCCATACCATATTCAAATCTACTTATGCGACATCGAACCTTAAGCGCGTCACCCTACGGTTCGCGAACTATGCAGACATGGTCGAGACTCCTCTCCGAGCAATAACCAATAGCGGGATCTGGAGATCCATAATGGCTCCCACATATTCAACGATGACTTAGTGATCGATTGAACCATTTACATACGATGTCAATTCCCTTTGTCTCGCGATATTTTACTTGTCCGAGGTTTGATCATCGGTATCTCCATACCTTGTTCAACCTCGTTACCGACAAGTACTCTTTACTCGTACCGTGGTATGTGATCTCTTATGAACTATTCATATGCTTGCAAGCTAATCAGATGACATTCCACCGAGAGGGCCCAGAGTATATCTATCCGTCATCAGGATGGACAAATCCCACTGTTGATCCATATGCCTCAACTCACACTTTCCAAATACTTAATCCCATCTTTATAACCACCCATTTACGCAATGGCATTTGATGTAATCAAAGTACCCTTCCGGTGTAAGTGATTTACATGATCTCATGGTCGAAGGACTAAGACAACTATGTATCGAAAGCTTATAGCAAATTGAACTTAATGACTTGATCTTATGCTATGCTCATATGGGTGTGTGTCCATTATATCATTCAACTAATGACATAACCTTGTTATTAATAACATCCAATGTTCATGATCACGAAACCATGATCATCCATTAATCAACAAGCTAGTTATACAAGAGGCTTACTAGGGACTCCTTGTTGTTTACATAACACACATGTATCAATGTTTCGGTTAATACAATTATAGCATGGTATGCAAACATTTATCATAAACACAAAGATATTATAATAACCACTTTATTATTGCCTCTTGGGCATATCTCCAACACGTTGGATGAGGAAAGTATGCGGCAGATGATAGCCACGTGGAAACAAGGGTAAAAAAGTATTTTCACATTGGAGAAGTTACGGTGCGTGCGCCAGAAAAAGCGGAGGACGTGTGTCCCCCACTCGTACGACGTGTCAAGATAGTGGATCAATTGGGCCCGCAAGGCAGCGGGAGAAGACTTGTCGCAAATTTTTGACTGGCAATCGTGGCTATCGTCAGCAATAACGTCACCTTGGCAGAAGAAAAAATTCGACTCAACAGCTCCATAAAAGATGACATGGAAAAATAGTGCTGAGCCTTTGATCAAATACAAGTTTTTGATCAAATGCTCGGGGGCTACTTTGGAAAAAAGAAAAAGATCCAGAAAGACAAAATAGAAATGGCGTGAGCCTATGATCAAATACAAATATTTGCTCATAGCCTCGGGGGCTACTCCCATCGGGTGCGCTGTTCGCGCACCCGAGGAATTATAAAACTTTGGGAGATAAAAAGAAAATATAGCGGCATAAGGCGTGGAGCCTACAACCAAGTACAAGTCCTTGGCTGTAGCCTCGGGGGCTACTCCCATCGGGAACGCTGTTCGCGTACCCGGTGAAATCATAAAAAAAAAGAGAGAAAAAAGAAAGATAGCAGAGCAAAAAGAGTATATTTCGAGTTATAAATAACTCTGCATATACTCCCATCGGGAGATCGATATAAGTCATCTTTGACTCGATTAAATGTGCCATTTCAACAGCCGAAAAAGCACTCGACAATATATTCTCAGAACGCCAAAGTTGCGATCAATTTCTGAATGCCGCAAATTTGCGAAGGTAAGACCCCAGATCCGTTCTGCTGGGCGTGGCATCGCCAAAGACTGCGCTCTGCTACTTTTATCCGTATCAACAGATACGAAGAAAAATCCTAACGGACGCGTTAGGTACTCGATAAATTTTACTGGGACTCGACAGAATGGTAAGACCTTAAGCGGCACCTGTCGAAGTTTGCACCAGTATCCCGAGATCATGTCCAGGGACGTGATCTTGAAGTAGGTTTTTGCGGATTGCCACTAGAGCAGTTAACTAGTACCTGATCCGTCAGATGAAATAGCCCCAACTACCATTATCCCTGTACAATATAGAAGTTTATGAGAAGAAATATAGAAAAGTTGAAGTTGTCAAATAAAAATAAACAGTGGAGATTTTCCTTAACTCTGCGATTCAAGAAAAATCTCGGGGGCTACTGACATAGGCATCCCAAATGGGCCTGCCGAAGATAGTACCTGGGGTTTACTGAAGGCCCATTACCCGAAGAATAAGAAGATTCGGGAGCCCAAGATATTATTAAGGAAAGCTAGAGTTGTAGTAGGAAGTGTTATTTGTAATCTTGCGGGATGAGTTAGAAACCTTCCCGGACTCTGTAACTTGTATGACACGAATCCCTCGGCTCCGCCTCCTATATAAGGGGGAGTCGAGGGACGCAGAAATCATCGAATCATTGTTTACAAACCCTAGTTTCATAATCGTCGAGTACTTTTCGGCTGAAACCTTCGAGATCTACTTGCCCTCTACTTCCAACTAAACCCTAGTCTACAATCTGTAGGCATTGACAAGTTAATACCTTGTCAGACACCCCATGCGAAAAAGAGAGTCAAGAGAAAGATAGAAAAACTTTGTTTATTTGTGCAGGAGAAAGCAAAATTCAAAGTATATAAGAGAGAACCCGACGAAATTATCTACAGGGAGAACTCGACGAAATTGTCTTCAAGAAAGAACAGGACCCGAAGAATTATTTTCAAGGAGGTCCCGAAGAATTATCCTCAGGGAGGACCCGAAAAATTATCCTCAAGGAGGACCCGAAGAATTATCTTCAAGGAGGACTCGAAGAATTATCTTCAAAGAGGACCCGAAGAATTGTCCTCAGGGAGGACCCGAAGAATTGTCCTCAGGGAGGACCCGGAGAATTGTCCTCAAAGAGGACCCGAAGAAATTTTCCTGAAGGAGGAACTCGACGAAATTTTCATCAAGGAGGAACCAAAAAAAAAAAGAGGTGGACAAATCTTCGGGTCCATTGACTCGTTATATTGTTCCAAGCAAGAGCATCGGTGATGTAAACGACAATATAGAATAACCAATATATTCGGCTGTCTCATCAAGCCCGAGAGAAAAATAGAAGAACCCGCAAAATGGGTCATTGCATCAGCCGAACAAGGCACTTGACAAAATATTCTCAGAGCGCTAAAGTCACGAATAATCTCTGAATGCCGCAAAACTCTGCTAAGGTAAGACCCCGGGATCCGTCCTGTGTGGCGTGGCATCGCCAAAGACTGCGCTCTGCTACTTTTTTCCACATCAACAGATGTGAAGAAATATCCCGGCGGACGCGCTGTGGACCCGATAACATTACTGGAATTCGGATCACGGTAAGTCCTTAAGCAGCACGTGACGAATTACGCCAGGTCCCGAGATCATGTCCAGGGACGTGATCTTGAAGTAGGTTCTTGCGGGATTGCCACAAGAGCAGTTAACTGTTACCTGATCCGTCAGATGAACCAGCCCCATTTACCATTATCCCTGAACAACATAAATAGCAACGGCCTGGAGTCGATAAAAAGAGGGGTTGCGCCCAGAAATATGGTTAAGTTCTTTATCGAGTAGTACAACTTGAGTCTATGCCCAGGTGCAAGCACCTGCCCATAGGCTCGGGGGCTACTCTTATCGAGAGTGTTGTTCACCCTCCCGATAAGATACGAGAAAGAGGAAAAATTGTGGTGTCAATTAAAAGCAAGTTGAGCCTACACCCAAGTGCAAACACTTGGCTGTAGCGTCGGGGGCTACTCCATCGGGAGCGCTGGCCGCGCACCCGATAGAAAAATAACTTCGACATCATCTATGACAATCAAGATTTGTAGACTCAACTCGATTCTACGACTCGGGTGGAGCCTACTCCCATCGGGAGCACATGGATTTCATCAAGTCCTCTAGAAATATAGTTAAGTTCTTCATCGAGTAGTACAACTTGAGTCTATGCCTAAGTGCAAGCACTTACCCATAGACTCGAGGGCTACTCCCATCGGGAGCTGTCGCGCACCCGATAGAAAAATAACTTCGAGAATCATCGACATCATTTATGCTACATATGATCTACGACATGGACCTCGCCTTCGGAGGTGATTATGCTTGGAGTCTCTACGCAAGTCTTCGACTTCCCTAGACACTCGGGGGCTACTGACATGGGTATACCCTTCGGGTACCCATTATTAGTATACCTGGCTCGGCCCAATATGGAGAAGGCTCAACAAGGCAACCCGAAGAAGTAATCGACTAGGACTCTTGTAAAACCCTAGGCTGGTTGCATATATAAAACCAGCTAGGGCACCCGATATAGACAATAGATAGACAACATATCTCCGCCTACGGCGACACCCTGTAAACACATCTATGATCATATACTTGATTGCTAGCAGCACGTAGGGATCCTCCACCGAGGGGACCCGAAGCTGGGTACGTCGTGTGCCTAATCTCGCTCCCGGAATCTCCATCGTCGCTCTCTCCCAAAACCCTAGTCTACAATACGTAGGCATTGCCGAGGTGTTCCCTTGTCACCAAGCCCTTGTGGAGTGAGAGGTAATTAGTATAACCCTAGCCAAATACTTTTAGTGATACTTTGGGAAGTCCATACCATGCATGATCATCACCATTGGGTAATGATCATAAACCCTAAGAACTTTAAGGAAGGAGCTATTAAGAATAAGTTGATCATGATAATGCCATGGTCATGCTTTGGAGAAATAGGAGAATAAGCTATAAGTTAAACTAGTATGTTAGGCATATATTATCCACCACATGAAATCATAGGGATATCAGTAGCAACCCTAAAACATTTCTAATATCATGAGTAGAGGAGTAATGGCATTGTACTAAACCCTTGTCTAGCCAACTACTTGTGACAACCCTAGTAGTATTTAGATACAAGCACCCTATCAATAGTGAGGGGGGACTAAACCTAGCCAATGTAATATGGTGTCATCTCATCTCTATAACCTAGAACTATATCTCAACCCTAGTTCGTGCATCACTTGGGTGATCACAACTAAAACCTAAGCCACAATTAAGTTCCAACTCATGTTTCAATAGGTAAATATGAATAAAACCCTAGAATTGCATCTAATTAAATCATATGTTGAATTATGGAACATAAGAAACACCTAGTACTAAATCCTATAATTAAAACCATGTGTGGTTATCAACCACTTATCCTCATAAACCAAAACCAAACCATGATGAGAATAATGTCCACTCTAGGTATTTCCAAGCTAGAGTTAATATAATAAGAGAGTGGATTTGGTGATCAGGGGGTACGTGAGCACCCCCTAGACACCATTAGATTTGCTTTTAGATTCGCTCTCCGCGAGTAGACGCTCACAACGATCAAACGGCCGTGAAATCTACTTTTCTCCCTGCGTGCCTCTGAGCTGCATGTGCATTCGCTGTGCGGCCATGGCAGACAACGCTCGAAAAATGCCAACGAGAACCAATCAATCAGCGCTCGCAGAGGGGCGGGGTTGAAATCGATTCTGGGCGGCCTCTTGCCCTCCTCTGGCTAATTCGCGCTCATGGAGAACTCAATCCCGTCCCCGCGAAATCTCTGCCCCACGCGTGGACGGAGGCGGATGGGACGGCCGTGACGGTGGGCGGCATGCGCTGCAGGAGCGCATCCCGGAGGAGCGTGGCGGCGTGGAGGAGGGGAGGGTGCCCCGCAGGCGCAGGTGGCGAGGGGAGCCCCGGCGTCGGTGCGGCGCGCCGCCTCGAGGAGCTCGTCCACCGCGGCCACGGCGGTGGGCGGCAGGCCCTGCAGGAGCGCATCCCGCAGGAGCGCGGCGGCGTGGAGGAGGGGAGGGTGCCCCGGAGGCGCAGGTGGCGAGGGGAGTCCCCGGCGTCGGCGCGGCGCGCCGCCTCGAGGAGCTCTTCCGTCGCGGCCGCAAGCTCTAGAGCTCCTTCTCCGGACGAAGACGAACAACGGCGCGTGGTGGAGGGAGCTCCTTCTCTGTTCTGCTTACTGTTTCCCCAAATCAGATGCAGGAGGAGGCCAAAATCAGATGTGTGAGCAGGCCAAATCAGAGGAAGCCAAAATCAGATGCGTCGGGAAAATCCGTCGAGGTGCCGCAGCAAGTCGTCCTCGTGCTCGAGCAACGCCGCCCCCATGGCCCCGCCGCCTCAGGACCTGGCCTCGTTGGTGGTGGTTGCGTGACGCCGGAATCACGCCCGGTGCAGGTATAAGCTTCTACGGTGGACTAACGCGCTGAAATTTTGCTAACTCTATAGCTATCAGGACATTCTGAAGAGGTGACTCGAGCCCTGCTGCTGCTCTTTTGTTTGTTCATTCACCTGCTTCTACAAATGTATAACCTTGCCGTTGATTTATTGGCTTCTTTATGTATAACCTTGTCGGGTGAGACAAGGTTGGAGGCGCGGCCGGACACGACTCACTGCCCTGTTTCTCCAGCGCCGGCGAGGAAGAATTCCACATCGGCGCAACACGGCTTCATCGATCGATTCATCGCAAGAAGCACCAGCATCGGCAGGGATGAGAATAGTATGAATCTTCACATTTATGTGACTCAGGGATAAGAATAGCATGAATCTGTGTATAATCTTGTGCTATGTATTTCTGAATCAAAAAAAACGTGCCACGGGAGGCTCCAGTGTCCCCTCAAGTGTCTTCATTTCGTTTTGGAGAGTGTTAACGGAATATTGGATGCTGTTAGACACGTGTCGAGTAGTCAGGGGATGCTCACGTACCCCCTGATCACCGGGCTTCATACCAATATAATAATAGTAGTAAACTTGAAATAAATTGAACCTAAGTCCCAATTCCTTATCAATTAAATGAGCACATAAAATATTAGGCAAGTGAACATATTCTCAAGTAAGAAATCAAATAATAAGGTCAACTATAAATGGATTCCTCACAAAAGGAATATAATAATGAATTATTAAACAATTAAATAAACTTTGGTAAAATAATCCTAGAGCCCAAAAGAGTGAGAGTTGGAGTTATCAATAAAAGAACACCTATTAACAAAAGACTTAGTCATCATTATAATACAAGTATGTAAACAATATGATTAACATGTTATCATGTTCTGACAAACAAACCATGTTGTCTTTGAAAAGAAATCAGAAAGTTAATTAAGAAAAACATATTTGAGAAAATAAAGAATTAAAAATCATCTCCATAAAGATATATAACCATTTGGAATATTAAGTTGTTATTTTAATAAATAAAAGAAGCAACTATCTCTGAGATATATTAATAAAAAACAATATTCTAGAAACCATAGTAAGGGGGGCATGTATTCAAATACCTGTAAAATAGAAAAGAATTCAAATCTGAATTAAAACCATAATTCAAAACAGAAAAAGGAAAACAGAAAAGGAGAAAAGAAAAGGGCTTACCTGCCGCAGCAACCCAACTGAGGAAGCCCAGAAGCAGCTCAGGACCAGCCCAACAACCGGAGCCCAGCACAGCCCAGCGTACCGCTTCGTTGGGATAAGATCGAAGACGAGGTCTTCGTCTTCGTCTTCTCCATCGCCGCGCACACGGGAGGCCGCCAGCGCGATGGAGAGGGACACGTCCCGACCGCCATTGCTGACCACGAGCTCGATGACGACTATCGGAGACCGCGCACGTGGCCTTGACAGCCTCACCAACCACCTGGACCAGCCATGAATTCACTCGCGGGTTTGTGGGGAGTGGCGCTATGGTGGAGGTTGCGAGATGGCTAGATGCGCGCGCCCCTCTTTATATACGCTGGAGGCAGGCGAGGGGCGCGACACGCGTGGTATTGCCATTACTCGTTGGCTGTTGCGGGCGGCGGCCGCTCGATAGGCGTGGCATCGCCATTAACATGGCGCAGACTGCCGAAACGACGCCTCAACGCCAGTATGCACGCCTGAGAAGACGCATCGAGCCATTGTCGCTGCCAGGTGGGCGCGACGAAACGTTCGCCGGACGCTGGCGAACACTTGACGCGACCGCGTAGCATCCGTGGAGACGCATCTGAGACGCATATTTGGGCGACGTTTGCGTCTCCGCAGGCAGCCCGATCGCTATGCGTCAGGCCGCAGACGGGCCATGGTGACTCTGTGGGAAGCAGGATGCAACTTCTGCCAGTGGACCGTGGAGGTCTTGTACGACGGGGAAGGGAAGATCTACCTCCAGACCGGCTGGAAGAAGTTCGCCCGCAACCACGACGTCAAGGTCGACTGCTTGTTTAACTTCTTCTACGAACACGTTTTCGAGATGGTCGTCAATGTGCATGAAAAAAGAGTCTTTTCGTATCCACTACCACAGCTGCTCATGCAACGACAATGACTACAACAACAACGAAGAAGATTAGGGCCGACCTCTAGTATAGCTTTTTGGTATGCCCTATATTGGTGCCTTCCAAGGTTTCTGAATGTTCTTTCGTCATCCGTTTCAATGTCTTTTTTTTTCATGACGAAGCATCTCCAAACTTTTGAACAAAATGTTAATTTTAAGTAGAAAATTATTTGGAGGCCGGGTTCGGGAAACGTGGCTGGGACACCTCCAAGCGCGACACCAAGGTGCGGCGTCCCTTAAACCACCGCCATCTATCTTAGGTCGAAGCAGAGTAAAATAACTTACCAAAATATAGTTGACTCGGCGTTTTAACCAGACAATGTTTGGGAACGCGACTAGAGATGCTCTTGACCTATTGGGTTAGCCTAACCGGAAAGTTAATTTACGGGATTCTCCATCCCGATGCCGTATTGTTTTTGAAAAAAATCAAAATCTATATTAAAAAGGGGTCGACTAAGAATTAGCTTCGTTCTCAATTAATAATGTCATTAAATTTCAGTTGCAATTTATGTTGTAATTAGTGACTAGCATGAATCACAAAATAAATTAAATGGTGTAAAATTTGAAGAGGTACTAGAAAATCCCTAAAAAAAATCCCTCGTTGCGTTGTTACTGTTTCCTTTTCTCAACGAGTCTAAACTCTACTTATCTCAACGAGTATAAACAAGATACAGTACATTCTGTCACAAGCCAATAAAATACTCTAAAGGGTATTGATGAAGGGAATAGGACACAAGCAAGTGGGAAGAGGCAGTGCCGTAGTGGGAAGAGGCAAGTGGGAAGCGACAGCCCACGAATTGCGACCAACTCCCTTTTGGTTTGCTACATCAGTACATGTACATCACCCATTTATCTGACCATCACCTACACTACGTTGTTTGCCATTGGTACCTCGATCCATGGGGCCTTCCCGCTTTCGCCGCCGCTCCACCACCACAAGAGTACTGCTGTCGTGCATCTCCGTCTGCTTAGCCTTCCATGCCGTCCGCGCCCAGTCCAGCACCTTCAGCAGCACTGTCGACGGCAAGGAGTTTACCAGCTTCTCCTTCCCCACGTTCAGCAGGTCCCTGATGCAGCTCCCCGGCAATCTGACCTTCTCCGGCAACTCCAGCGTCACCCAGAACACGCTGCAGATAACCCCGGACAGCAACACCGCCAGCGGCCCAGACAACTTCCTCGTAAACCAGACCGGCAGCGTGTTCTTGGCGTCCCCGTTCGTCCTGTGGGCCTCCAATTCCAGCTCCGCCGCCGACGGAAGGTACGTCGCCTCCTTCTCCACCGTGTTCAGGATCAACCTCTACCGCGCCAACGCGACGAACAAGGGTGAAGGGCTGGCGTTCGTCATCGCGTCAAGCAACGCCGCCGGCCCGCCCCCGGGAAGCCACGGCGGCTACCTCGGCCTCACCAACGCGTCCACGGACGGCAACTCCACCAACGGGTTTGCGGCGGTGGAGCTGGACACGGTGAAGCAGCCATACGACCCCGACGACAACCACGTCGGACTCGACGTGAATGGCGTCCGGTCAACCGACGCCGCTTCCCTCACCCCCTTCGGCATCCAGCTCGCGCCCGTTGACACCACCGTCAACGACGGCTTCTACATGGTGTGGGTCGACTACAACGGCACCTCAAGGCACGTGTGGGTGTACGTGGCCAAGAACGGGAGCAAGCCCGACACCGCCGTGCTCAACGCGCCGCTGGACCTCTCGACCGTCCTCCTCGGCAAGAAGGCCTACTTCGGCTTCTCGGCTTCCACCGGCGTCAAGTACCAGTTCAACTGCGTGCTCATGTGGAACATGACGGTCGAGAGGCTCCACGACGGCAGCACCGCCAGCAAGTCGATATCCGGCTGGAACTGGAAGCTCGGGGCAGCCGTGGGGGCGCCTTGCGCCGTCGCACTTGCTGTCGGGCTGCTCGTCGTCGGCATGTACATCGTGAGGAGGAACAAGCTGGTTGGCGGCGACCGCTGTACAGCCATTGACCTGAGGAGCATCCCCGGGGTGCCCAAGGAATTCGACTTCAAGGAGCTGAAGAAAGGGACCAACAACTTCGACGAGAAGATGAAGCTGGGTCAGGGGGGCTACGGCGTGGTGTACCGCGGCACCGTGCTCGGGGAGCATGGCCGGAGCATGGAGGTGGCCGTGAAGCAGTTCTCCGGGGCGGACACCAAGGGGCGGGAGGACTTCCTCGCCGAGCTGAGCATCATCAACCGTCTCCGCCACCGAAATCTTGTCAAGCTCATCGGTAAGAACTGCTTCTTTCCTCGCATCTCATGAGATCTGTCCATTTCACCATGTTCATTTCTTCGTTGGAAAAGTTGCCGCTGATCACGTGCGTAGATATCAGCCACGGTTTGACTTCGTCACGACTAATTCTTTCGGTAGGGTCCAGGCCTCCGTAGGCTGTAGCATTTTGTCCTTCTTCATGCACGTGGGCAATTGGGCACTCGCCCCGGCCTGCCCAAATTTTGTTTTTTCTTCTTCGTCTCCAAACTTTAAGGTTGCCCAACGGTGAAAATCTTAAATGATACATCTTCAGCAGTGGATTTATACGGGTTAGATAACACCGTATTTAAGTTGGTCTCTCGTAAGACTCGAACTTGGCTAAGTTGGCTGCGCACTCACAAACCTTGCTACTGAGTTAGCACTTAGTTCTCTTCCTCTCCAAACTTTAACTCGAAACTCTTTCATAGTTTAATTTATCTATTTAGTTTCAATGGCGGGGGATGGAGAGAACATCCAAACACGCCTCACGACATAAGGACAAAATGATGGGAAATCTACAAAGATGAAACAGATGGAAAGTCCATTCCACGGCGTGAGCAGTTTTTGACTAAAGAGAGAGAGATGGACAGTGAGACTTCTTTCAGCATCTGGTCCATAAGATAGGACAAGAGACAATGAAAAGAAGATTTCTATTGGCACCGTGTGTCGCCGTCAGTTCACTTATTGCGATATCAAAATCTCAAATGTAATCCAACGCTGGTTAGCGCGTGTGTAGCTACATACCTAATCACTAAATACTCTCTCATGCCTTATTTAAATTTAACTGTAAAACTGCCATGTCTCTCTCTGTGTTTTGAGTTGATCGATCTGTTAAGGATGAAGCTCGAAGAAATCCCTAGTGTTGCAAGAAAGATTTTTTTTTTCCAAGCGACCACCCCTCAGGGGATCGATTTTCATTACCATGAGATAACAAAAAACTGTTGCAAGAAAGAATATTCTAGACAATGGTAAAATTTGTTACCTACATATTAAATTTATTATTTGGCTGGGTGTGTTTCTAAACAAAGCACTGCATAGGTCATACTACGTACGAAATATGTGAGGTGCATCGATTGCCTACTTCCTATAGTGAATGGTGATTAAAAAAAATAGTGTTACTTGCTTCCACCGTTAAGTACGATTTCACTATATAATATGTTGTTATTATCGGTGTAAATAGGAAATAATTATATTTTTTTAAAATGGGGGATATGACCCAACAAGGCCTCTGTATCAAAATGATACATACGTCATTTATTTCATTATTAAAAGTTTAGTCTCGACCCATACATAGTTCTCAATCCAGAACTAACAGCTCATGCTCGCTTTGCGTCCATACTGAGATTGAGAAGTACAAATTTATGTGAGCACTGCAACATATGTGATGATTTCCATATGATACATGTCCCACACTGCGATCAAGTTGTGCGTGTACCGATGGCTAGAGCATCTCACAATGCAGAGAAAGGATAGGGCATGTAAGTATATATCAATTTGGTATTTCTATTTTGAACATACAAATAATCCATCTAGAAATAATTATTTATTTCTTGACTCTATAATGAATCTTTAGTGGCAGAGTGAAGGGGATTAGTACATCTAGCCAACATCACTGGCACAAACCAAAACTCGTTCGAGCTAGCAGATCCCGTATCCTTTACGGGGTGGGGATACGAGGTCTACTAGTTCGGACGAGTTGCCAACCCCTCAAAACAGGGTTTTAGACAATAATTTCACAACAATTTCAGATCAAACATAGCACATTCAAAATATGTGATGCATAATTTATAGTTTTTAACATCACAACGCGATCATAGCTAAAGTTCAAGCCACGGAAGTTCACAAATGTGATCAACCATCAACGAGTCCATCGCCAGCGGCGCCACCACTAGCCGGAGACTCACCTTGAGGAGTCGACGAACCAAGAGCACTTGCAGCATGAGCTTCACGCGCAACCTTCTTCCTCGCCATGATGTCCGCCTTGGTCTCCTTCCACCACGCCAGCTGATCCTCGTCCATGTCGTCAGTGCGCATCATCATGATTTCCCTCTTCTCGGCCAAGAGCTCCTTCATGGCCTTGGCTTCTTTGAGTGCGATCATCCTCAAGTCCATCTTGGCCTTCACCTTGGCATCTTCCCGCCTTGCTTCCACCTTGGCAAGCTTCACCTCCTTCTTCTTCTCGGTGATGAGGAGCTTGGTCTCCATTGTCTTCATCGTCAATGCCTCCTTGGACTTCATAAGTTGATCCAACTTCTCCCGGAAGCTAGATGCTTCACCTTCTACCTTCACCCTCTCCTTGGCTTTCTTGTTGCCCTTTGGCTTGCCGGCATTTCTCGCACTCATGTCTTCGAATTCATCATCCATGGTGAGCAGTGCTTCCTTCTTGCACTTTGGTTCGTTGTCCCTCAACTTCCACTTAGGAAGATGTTGAAGAATGGAAAAGCAATGTTGGAACTAAAATTCCTTGTTCTTGGAGCCGGCCATGTCTTTGTACCTCTGTTGAGCATACTTGGGCTGCACAACAACAATATTAATGTGATGCTTGCACATTATCAACACATACTATGGATAGCAACAAACTCGGAAAACTTACATAGTCCTCCGGCACGCATCCACTAGGGGGGTTGTCGGCCACTTGGTCAATGGCAGCACTCCAACGAGAACAAGCTGGTTTCATGACGTTCCATCGGGCTTCAAGGGAGCGGTAGGATATATCGTCCATACTCTTGGTGCGAGGTTTTAGCTGGTGGTAGAGATCATCGATGCGCTGCCAATAGCGCTTGCCGCCTTGGTCCACTCCGGTGCACGCATCCATCCCCACCTTACTCCAAGCACGAACCAAGATCGCGTCTTCGATCTCGCTGTAGTTCGCCGTGCGTGGTTTCGGCGTCGCGGAAGAACCGGCGGCAGCCGGCTCAACCTCAACCACCTCCTCGTCATCGACGACTTCGTCACCCTCATCCTCCTCCTCCTCCTCATCATCAATCCCTTCGACATAGTTCTCCCCATCGAACGCATCGATGCCGGCTTGCAAGTCCACCGAGGAATTGTTGACCATGTCCATGTACGATGTTGTGGACTCAACATCGAACAGCTTGTCTACGTCCATGGAGGGTGGCGGCGGTGCGGGCGTCGCCGCGGACAAAATGAGGGGAGGAGGTGTCGCGGCCTTGGATGACGGTGGAGGCGCGAGGCCAATGCGGCTGACTGCCTTAGTCTTTACCTTTGACTGCGGGGCACCCCTCGGCCCGGCCGCCTTCGTCTTCATCCTGCCCCCTTCTTGGCATCTGGCGGAGCTGCGTCCGCCGTATGGGCTTCGAAGAATTGCTCCGGGATACTCTTCCTCTTCGACGGGATGGTGGCGGAGATCATGGCTGACACATCGCCGGCGTTTGGCAGACCTCCGACGGGGACATCAACCACCGCGGCCGAAGGTGGTGCACCGCCGGCGGTCGGCGGGCCTTGCGGAGGATCCATGGCAGCGAGATCCTGCCGCGCCATTGCTGGGAAGGGCGGGGCGGAGGAGATCGGGTGGCGGCGGCGGTTGGGTTTCGCTGAAACCCTTCGCGCGCAGTGGAGGGGAGGATACTGGTTTGGCCCTCTATTCCCGCTCCCACCCTGCACAAGTAGGGGACGAAGAGCGCCCCGTAATCAAAACTGGGAGGGCCTGCTAGATGGCCGGGTAGAGCCCAACCCCGTATTTTGGTGGTTATTATACGAGTTTGGCCCTTTTAAGGAATCTCTTAGATGTGGAATGTTTGTCATCTCTGGCTCGCTAATTGGATTCCGAGCTTTTCTGGTACTAATGTTGCTTGGAATCGCCGAGGTCATTGCTTCCGCGGGTTAGTATCTGAAATACAAATCGAGAAAGAAAGGGGATTTAATTCCATATGAGAAAGTGAGCACGGATAGAGTATTGCAAAGATTTTCGGTTCGTTGGAAGGCAAGAAGAGAGAGCTCACGGAGAGAGATGGACAGTGAGACTTCTTTCAGCATCTGGTCCATAAGATAGGACAAGAGACAATGAAAAGAAGATTTCTATTGGCACGATGTGTCGCTGTCAGTTCACTCATTGCGATAGCAGAATCTTAAAGGTAATCCAACGCTGGTTGGCGCGTGCGTAGGTACATACCTAATCACTAAATCCTCTCGCATGCCTTATTTAAATTTAACTGTAAAACTGCCATGTCTCTCTCTGTATTTTGACTTGATCGATCGATCTGTTAAGGATGAAGCTCGAAGAAATCCCTAGTGTTGGAAGAAAGAATATTCTAGGCAATGGTAAAATTTGTTACCTACATAGTATTAAATTTATTATTTGGCTGTGTGTGTTTCTAAACAAAGCACTACATAGGTCATACTACGTACGAAACATGTGAGGTGCATCGATTGCCTACTTCCTATAGTGAATGGTGATATAAAAAAACTATAGTGTTACGCGCTTCCACCGTTAAGTACGATTTCACTATATAATATATTGTTATTATCGGTGTAAATAGGAAATCATTATAGTATTTTTTTTCAAAATGGGGGATATGACCCATACCTGGCCATGGGCAGCCCGGCCCGAGGCCCGGCCCAAAGCCTGGCTTGAAAAACTCGGGCCTAGGCCTAGAAATGTTGGCCTGACACCCAGGCCAGGCCTGGGTAGCCCGAAAATGCCATTTTACACTACAGCCCAGCCCACGGCCCGACGGGCTTGGTGGGTAATTAGTCGGGCCGGGTCGGGCTTGGGCCTGAATTTCAACCGTCGGGCTTTCCTCGGCCCGGCCCGAGGCCTGGCCCGGCCCGAGACATGGCCAGGTATGATATGACCCAACCCTCTGTATCAAAACGATATATACGCCATTTATTTCATTATTAAAAGTTTAGTCTCGACCCATACATAGTTCTCAATCTAACAGCTCATGCTCCGTTTGTGTCCATACTGACATTAAGAAGTACAAATTTCTGTGAGCACTGCAACATATGCCATGATTTCCATATGATACATGTCCCACGCCGATCAAGTTGTGCGTGTACCGATGGCTAGAGCATCTCACAATGCAGAGAATAGATATGACATGTATCGGATGTGAATTGTCGTAAGCATATATAGCAATTTGGTATTTCTATTCTGAACGTACAAATAATCCATCTAGAAATAATTATTTATTTCTTGACTCTATAATGAATCTTTAATGGTAGAGTGAAGGGGATTAGTACATCTAGCCAACATCACTGGCACAAACCAAAACAGAAGTATTAAAAAATAGAGGCAGCAGAGGATTGTACCAAGCCGATATTATTTCATATTTAACACAGAAAGCAAATGGTCACAGTTTGGTTACCAGCATGTTTTCTGTTCTGCACCCACAAGTAACCAGAATTAAAACGTCATGCTCCCTTCGCTTACATATAGAGATTAAAAAGTATTTATAATTGAAACATACCAATCCATCTAGAAATAATTATTTGCTTCTTGACTCTCGAGAATATCTGAAATGGGAGAGTTGAAATGGATTAGTTCATCTAGCCAACATCACTGATACAAACCGAATTAGAAACATTCTAAATTATTCAAAAGTGAAAAACAAAAGTAAAATGATAGGCATCATAGGATTGTCCCAAGAGGATCCAGAACACTTAGGGGCTGTTTGGTTTTTGTCCAGGCCTGCCACGCCAAATCAGGGGCATGCCAATATTTTGGCGAAGCAATCGCTCGCCCCTGTTTCGCCAGCGCGTGGGCGTAAAAACGTGAGCAGCGGCCAAAATTTTGGTATGGCTTGGTTAGCTGGGCTTCAATCCAAACGGTGGCCTACAATGCCGGTCAACGCCAATCTTTTGGTGTGGCTGCCACCGGCACCAATCCAAACAGCCCCTTAGATTGTGACAATAAATTATCCTAATATTATACACGAAAATGCTTTTTTTGCGAATAGGACACTGGCATTAAAAGAAACACCGAACAGTACAAAGCAGTTCAAGAAAAACAAAAATTACAACGAGATCCTTGAGAAGCCCTTCATCTTCAACCTCCAGACCGTGCCGACGGCGCGCCGCCGCTGCCGCTCCTCCCTGAGCTAGCCTGACGTTGTTGATTGTGGATGGGAAGTCGCCGAACGGGTCGAAAAGACCACATCCGTCCCGGAGACGAAGAAGTAGGATGAACTGCCGATGAAGCTCCTTGACGATCCGAAGATCCCCACAGCCAGACGAAATCCTCGAAGACCACACCATACCCACAAGCTTCTCGACGTAGCCGTCGAGATGGGGTTGAAGCCGGGGAAATATTATTACACGAAAATGCTTCACATACGATAAAATGGTTACGATTTCTGTACGAACAGACTCAGGAGGGGAATTCCCGTGATCCGTCCCACCTGCTGACAGATGCTGATATGAGTCTGATCGTACTAAACTGTCGTAGAATTTGATCATACGTATAGCACTGCTCTATTATACATGATTGACTCGTAGTATGTGAGCCATCCATCACTTTGACAACGCATTTGCTTGGTTTAGGATAAAATATTGCTAGTTGCAGATCCATTGGCAGCGGCTGCTCCTCTCCAACTTAATTAATTTCGTTTCCCTAGTTTTAGCTAGTTGAGAAATAAATTAGTGTTCAGCTAAGTTTACATCATCTGGTTGCATCATGATTTGTGTATACGAGTTGCAAGTTAAGTTATAATTGAGTTTTTTTTGTTGCAAATAGGATTGTAATTTTTTCAGTTGCAAGTGAAGATGCAACTGAAAAAACTACGAACCGTTCAATTTTGTTCGTAAGTCGTGCTAGCCATGAGCTACAACGTGGATTGCAATCGAAATTTGATGACGTCATCTCGCTGTGAACTAAGATACTGGTAGTTGCGAGTCAGTTGAGAACTAATCACGCCGCCGCCTAACCCTAGCCGCATCCAGTGCATCCTCCTCCATAGATTGGTTCCCCCTCCTCCGGTCGGCTTCGCCGGCGTCAGGAGGAGTGGGGAACCCAATCTATGCGTGGAGTTTCGAATAAAAGTATTGTTTTCATTAGATTATGTTAGGATTTTGGTAGTCGCCTTCTTGTTGGTTTCCCCTCAATGGAGATGGCATCGTCTGCAATAAGTGATCTTCGGCCTTTCGTTCGGCGACGAGATCTTCTTCCCGGCGTCAATTGTGGTGTTGAACAATCACAATTTTCTAGGTATGGGTCTTCGGATCTTGCTTCGCCAGATCGATTTTGGATCTTTTGTCGTTGTTGCCGCGAAGAGGATTATCCTCACAGTTTTTGTCCCGGCTGCTACGTCCTCGACAATGGTGATTCGTACTCTCGACTCTCCATCGACGACGACAAAGCTAGTTGGTTATTATTCCCTGATATACTGGTGTTGGTACTCTTGCCGATGTTGTATGACTGCTTTAATGGTTTCGTGCGTGCACACAGCCTTGGCATTGCGGCTCAAAAAGTTATGGGAGAACTTTCATCGGTACAGGTCTATGGTTCGTTATCTATCTTTGGCTGCCTTCAGAAGAGTACACGATTGTGTTCTGAAAGAAGAAAGAAATTGAAGACCTCGAAGATTTGTTACTATCTTTTAGACTTTATTTTGTAATCGTTGGAGTCAGTTGTATCTCTACCATGTACTATTTGTTGCTATGAATATATGTGGTATTGATTGTCAAAAAAAAAAAATCACGTCGCACATCCACACTCGAACTGTTTTTTCTGTGCGATAAAAACGTAAGTGTCCTATGTGCTCTTAATTTGCAGGCTGGTGCCATCAAAATGGTGTGTTGCTGCTGGTGTACGACTTGATGCCCAATGGCAGCTTGGACAAGCATCTCTTCGGCCGGTCGGATGCTCCAACCCTCACCTGGGAGCAGCGCTACAACGTCGCCGCCGGCGTTGCGTCCGCTCTGAACTACGTCCACCACGACTACGACCAGATGGTGATCCACCGGGACATCAAGCCGTCGAACATCATGCTGGACGCCGCCTTCAACGCCAGGCTCGGCGACTTCGGCCTCGCCCGCGCCCTGGAGTCCGACAAGACCTCCTACACTGACAAGGTCGGCCTAGGGGGGACGCTGGGCTACATCGCGCCGGAGTGCTTCCACACTGGCAGGGCAACCAGGGAGTCGGACGTGTTCGGCTTCGGCGCTGTCGTTCTGGAGATCGTCTGCGGCCGCCGCAACTCCTACCACCACCCGGCCGGCTGCAGCCAGCTGCTGGACGAGGCGTGGGAGCTCCATGGCGCGGGCAGCGTCCTCAAGGCCGTCGACCCTAGGCTCGCTGGCGAGTTCGACGAGGCCGACGCCGAGCGGCTTCTGCTGCTAGGCCTCGCATGCAGCCACCCCAACCCTTGGGAGCGGCCCAATGCGCAGGTCATCCTGCAGATCTTGACGCGCGCTGCCCCGCCGCCGGACGTGCCGCCATCCAGGCCAGCGTTTATGTGGCCCGTGCGGCCGTTTGGTCTCGTCAACGAGGACGGGGAGATGTCCACGTCGGGCAGCTCGGCCACCTGCAGCACGGTCATAACCGCGTCGCTGTTAAGATAACGAGGGTCATTCTAGTTTGTTTTTCTTTTTTCAAACTTCCAATTTTTTGATTTTAAAGTCTTAGAAAATTTTGAAAAAAAATAGACGTAGAGAATGTTGTAATCTATCAGTATGTAAATTTTCATATTGAAATACATGATATTTTGTCCTCCGTAAAAATAAACAAATCTCACAAACATGACGAAATCTAGATTGTAGTGTACTCTTCATTTCTGTTCACCAATGATGAAATCGAGATTTGTTATTTTTAACGAGCCCAAAAAACAATATGTTACACACTTGTAGATTACAATATTACCTATATCACAATATTTTTCGCATTTTTAACATGTTTAAAACGAAATTTCCGTAGATTCAAACATTGGCCTACATGTAGCCCGGCTAAAAAAAAATCCATTGTCGGATCATTTGGAATATATATGATGCCTGGGTTTGATCGGATTCTCAAAAAGTCATTTTGAACGGGTCATGTACCTTTCCGCCGTTGACGTTGTTACTAATTTAACGTTGAGCTTTTTGGCTTTTTATTATCTATTAAAAAGTTATTTCTAACGGAGTCATGTCCTAGTAGTAGGGGTGTAAATGGATAGGATAATTTTCGCACTAAAATCTGTCCCGGATAAATTTAAAGGTATCCATATCCGTTTTTAAAGATTCAGGGGATAATAATATCCGATTCTGAAGTGATGCTCCATATACGGTATAGGATATGGTATAATAGCATGCGGATACAAATTATCCGAAATTTCATTAGGATAATCTAAAAGTTTTAAACGGATGATTCGATTTTCGAGTTAAAAGCCAAGACCAATCTCACAAGGTTAGTAAATATTGAGTTACCAAATAAATTTGACGAGCATGTTTAGCTTTATATTTGCATCAATGCTTGAGTTTTCGCGCATTGCATCTATTTTTTCTTAAGTACACAAGACGAAGACTGAAAGTTAAAACTCTCTCAAGATTTGCAAGAACTATAACTATCTACCGATGAAAGCATATATTTAACTATTTTTGTTTTCGTTCCGAGTCTGTCCCATTTTTAATTCGAATTCGCAGTCTGGTATATCCACATTTGAATCTGAAACCAGCGAAAATCCGCTCCGATCCGAATCCGAGAAAAAATATATATTATAAGCAAAATCCGATCCGATCGGTTTACACCCCTAGCTAGGACACATGCTGTAATTAATCAGGAGCTGTCACCTTAACATGTATTCTGAATTTTTCACTTATATATAACGTATATTTTATGTATATTGTTCATAAAAATACTAATAAATTGTAGTAAGTTAATTTTTTCATTGGGTTTCCACAAAAAAATTAACAATTACTTAGAAATTATTAGAACCAATGGCATTTTTACCATGAAATGTATTTCAGAGATATTTTATAGCAGTAGTGCATTAGCATGCAGTACTGTGATTTGATTACGAACTGGGACTAACAAGTGATATTTGCAATTGCACATTTAATTGGCTCAAATTTTATAAGATCATAGTACCGTTACTGCTGCATGATTTGGCTCCGACCAAATCACCAAAGAGAAAAAAGGTGTACGGCATATCCAAGTATTTATTTGAGAACTGTGCAACAACCAACTTGTCTGTACGAATTTGCGAATTGCAATCCAGCAGAAAAACAAGTTCGGGCTGCTCACCTGGGGCCGTTAGATCGACCTCTCGCCGGAAGGAGGCGGCGGGGCAGTGGGCAGAGACGGCGGACCGCAACATGCTCTCCAGCGGCTAGGGCAGGTGGGCGGCGGCTGGGCAGGCGGGCAGAGGCGCAGGGAAGTCCCCAAAAAGCAGCGGCCCCGGCGAGGCCCGTACTTTGGCGCGATCAGTGCATCCTGCATCGCCGTTGGCCGAGATCCCCATCGTGCGGGGTGAGAAGTTACAGTAATACCCCTAGGCCCTGGTTTTATGAATTGCTAATTAATTGCGTGAGATCAACGGCTGAAATAAATCGAAGCGGTAATACTGGGTAGTACTAGGAAGTACTTGCCAACCATCGTAAAAGGGCTCTAATTAATTTTGTTTCCCTAGTTTTAGCTAGTTGAGAAATAAATTAGTATTCAGCTAAGTTTTACACCGCCTGGTTGCATCATGATTTGTGCATGGGAGTTGCAAGTTAAGTTATAATTGAGTTTTTTTTTGTTGCTAATAGGATTGTAATTTTTTTCAATTGCAAGTGAAGATGCAACTAAAAAAACTACTAACCGTTCAATTTTTTATTTGTAAGTCATGCTAGTTATGAGCTACAACGTGGATTGCAATCGAAATTTGATGTCATCTGGCTGTGAACTAAGATACTGGTAATTGCGAGTCAGTTGAGAACTAATCACGTCGCACATCCACATTCGAGCTGTTTTTTCTGTGCGATAAAAACGTAAGTGTCCTATGTGCTCTCTTAATTTGCAGGCTGGTGCCATCAAAATGGTGTGTTGCTGCTGGTGTACGACTTGATGCCCAATGGCAGCTTGGACAAGCATCTCTTCGGCCGGTCGGATGCTCCGACCCTCAACTGGGAGCAGCGCTACAACGTCGCCGCCGGCGTTGCGTCCGCTCTGAACTACGTCCACCACGACTACGACCAGATGGTGATCCACCGGGACATCAAGCCGTCGAACATCATGCTGGACGCCGCCTTCAACGCCAGGCTCGGCGACTTCGGCCTCGCCCGCGCCCTGGAGTCCGACAAGACCTCCTACACTGACAAGGTCGGCCTAGGGGGGACGCTGGGCTACATCGCGCCGGAGTGCTTCCACACCTGCAGGGCGACCAGGGAGTCGGACGTGTTCGGCTTCGGCGCTGTCGTTCTGGAGATCGTCTGCGGCCGCCGCAACTCCTACCACCACCCGGCCGGCTGCAGCCAGCTGCTGGACGAGGCGTGGGAGCTCCATGGCGCGGGCAGCGTCCTCAAGGCCGTCGACCCTAGGCTCGCTGGCGAGTTCGACGAGGCCGACGCCGAGCGGCTTCTGCTGCTAGGCCTCGCATGCAGCCACCCCAACCCTTGGGAGCGGCCAAATGCGCAGGCCATCCTGCAGATCTTGACGCGCGCTGCCCCGCCGCCGGACGTGCCGCCATCCAGGCCGGCGTTTATGTGGCCCGTGCGGCCGTTTGGTCTCGTCAACGAGGACGGGGAGATGTCCACGTCGGGCAGCTCGGCCACCTGCAGCACGGTCATAACCGCGTCGCTGTTAAGATAACGAGGATCATTCCTGTTTTGTTTTTCTTTTTCAAACTTCCAATTTTTTTATTTTAAAGTTTTAGAAAATTTTGAAAAAATATAGACGTAGAGAATGTTGTAATCTATCAGTATGTAAATTTTCATATTGAAATACATTATATTTTATCCTCCGTAAAAATAACAAAATCTCACAAACATGACGAAATACATAGAGCTTGCTAAAATTTGGTTTGCATGATTGGTCTCTCTAAGTTGAACAACAAGGAAGACGGTGTAGAGTCTTATAATGCTTGCAATATGTCTTTTATGTGAGTTTTGCTGTACCGGTTCATACTTGTGTTTGTTTCAATTAACCTTGCTAGCGTAAACCTTGTATTGAGAGGGATTACTTCTGGTGCATCCAAAATCCTTGAGCTAAAAACTATGCCACTTGTGTCCACCATACCTACCTACTACATGGTATTTCTCCGCCATTGCAAAGTTAATTGCTTGAGTGCTACATTTAAAATTCTATTCTTTGTCTTTCAATATATAGCTCATGGGACAAATAGCCTAAAAACTATTGTGGTATTGAATATGTACTTATGTATCTTATTTATTATTAAGTTGCTTGTTGAGCGATAACCATGTTTCTGGGGACGCCATCAACACTTTGTTGAATATCATGCGAGTTGCTATGCATGTTCGTCTTGTCTGAATTAAGGGAGATTTATCATGAGTTGAATGGTTTGAGCATGCATATTGTTAGAGAAGAACATTGGGCCGCTAACTAAAGCCATGATCCATGGTGGAAGTTTCAGTTTTGGACAACAATCCTCAATCTCTGAATATTATTTATTGTTGAACGCTTATGCATTAAAGAGGAGTCCATTATCTGTTGTCTATGTTGTCCTGGTATGGATGTCTAAGTTGAGAATAATCAAAAGCGAGAAATCCAATGCGAGCTTTCTCCTTAGACCTTTGTACAGGTGGCATAGAGGTACCCCTTTGTGATACTTGGTTAAAACATATGTATTGCGATTATAATCCATGTAAATCCAAGCTAATTAGGACAAGGTGCGGGCACTATTGGTAATCAATGCATGAGGCTTGCAACTTGTAGGATATATTATACATAACACATATGCTTTATTACTACCGTTGACAAAATTGTTTCTTGTTTTCAAAATAAAAGCTCAAGCACAAATATAGCAATCAATGCTTCCCTCTGCGAAGGGTCATTCTTCTACTTTTATGTTGAGTCAGTTTACCTATTTCCTTCTGTCTTAGAAGCAAACACTTGTGTTAACTGTGCATTGATTCCTACATACTTGCATATTGCACTTGTTATATTACTCTGCATTGACAACTATCCATGAGATATACATGTTACAAGTTAAAAGCAACCGCTGAAACTTAATCTTCCTTTGTGTTGCTTCAATGCCTTTACTTTGAATTTATTGCTTTATGAGTTAACTCTTATGCAAGACTTATTGATGCTTGTCTCGAAAGTACTATTCATGAAAAGTCTTTGCTATATGGTTCAATTGTTTACTCATTGTATTTACCATTGCTTCGAATCGCTGCATTCATCTCATGTGCTTACAATAGTATTGATCAAGATTATGATGGCATGTCACTTCAGAAATTATCTTTGTTATCGTTTACCTACTCGGGACGAGTAGGAACTAAGCTTGGGGATGTTGATACGTCTCCAACGTATCGATCATTTCTTATGTTCCATGCTTGTTTTATGATGATACACACATGTTTTATATATACTTTATGTCATTTTTATGCATTTCCCGGAACTAACCTATTAACGAGATGCCGAAGAGCCAGTTGCTGTTTTCTGCTGTTTTTGGTTTCAGAAATCCTAGTAAGGAAATATTCTCGGAATTGGACGAAATCAACGCCCAGGATCTTATTTTTCCACGAAGCTTCCAGAAGTCCGAAAGGGAAACGAAGTGGGGCGACGAGGCGGCCACACAACAGGGCGGCGCGGCCAGGCCTAGGGCCGCGCGGCCCTAGCGTGTGGGCCCCTCGTGGCGCCCCCGGACCTACCCTTCCGCCTACATAAGCCTTCGTCGAGAATAACTCCAGTACCGAGAGCCACGATACGGAAAACCTTCCAGAGACGTCGCCGCCGCCAATCCCATCTCGGGGGATTCAGGAGATCGCCTCCGGCACCCTGCCGGAGAGGGGAATCATCTCCCGGAGGACTCTTCACCGCCATGGTCGCCTCCGGAGTGATGTGTGAGTAGTTCACCCCTTGACTATGGGTCCATAGCAGTAGCTAGATGGTCGTCTTCTCCTAATTGTGCTATCATTGAAGGATCTTGTGAGCTGCCTAACATGATCAAGATCATCTATTTGTAATGCTACATGTTGCGTTTGTTAGGATCCGATGAATAATGAATGCTATGTTATGTTGATTATCAATCTATTATCTGTGTGTTGTTTATGATCTTGCATGCTCTCCGTTATTAGTAGAGGCTCTGGCCAAGTCGTTACTTGTAACTCCAAGAGGGAGTATTTATACTCGATAGTGGGTTAATGCCTCCATTAAATGCAGGACAAAGGATGTGAGAAAGTTCTAAGGTTGTGGATGTGCTGTTGCCACTAGGGATAAAACATCAATGCTATGTCTAAGGATGTATTTGTTGATTACATTACGCACCATATTTAATGCAATTGTCTGTTGTTTACAACTTAATACTGGAGGGGGTTCGGATGATAACCTGAAGGTGGACTTTTTAGGCATAGATGCATGCTGGATAGCGGTCTATGTACTTTGTCGTAATGCCCAATTAAATCTCACACTACTCATCATAACATGTATGTGCATGGTCATGCCCTCTTTATTTATCAATTGCCCAACTGTAATTTGTTCACCCAACATGCTATTTCTTATGGGAGAGACACCACTAGTGAACTGTGGACCCCAGTCCATTCTTTACATCGAATACAATCTACTGCAATTCTCGCTCTACTGTTCTTTGCAAACATCATTATCCACAATATACATCTAATCCTTTGTTACAGCAAGCCGGTGAGATTGACAACCTCACTGTTACGTTAGGGCAAAGTACTTTGGTTGTGTTGTGCAGGTTCCACGTTGGCGCCGGAATCCCTGGTGTTGCGCCGCACTACACTCCGCCACCATCAACCTTCACGTGCTTCTTTACTCCTACTGGTTCGATAAACCTTGGTTTCTTACTGAGGGAAACTTACTGCTGTACGCATCACACCTTCCACTTGGGGTTCCCAACGGTCGCGTGCTGTACGCGTGTCAAGCTAAATTTCTAGCGCCGTTGCCGGGGAACTAAAGAAAAGTTACATCACAAAGATTTTTAACTCCCACGTCAACTGCACGCCAGCACCCCTCTTTATATACACTGGAGGCAGGCGAGGGGCGCGGCACGCGTGGTATTGCCATTACTCGTTGGCTGTTGCGGGCGGCGGCCGCTCGGCAGGTGTGGCATCGCCATTAACGTGGCGCAGACTGCCGAAACGACGCCTCAACGCCAGTATGCGCGCCTGAGAAGACGCATCGAGCCAGGATCGCTGCCAGGCATAGTTTTAAATAGCCGGCTATAGCCCCGCTATAGCCCGGCTATAGCCTTTCGAGCAAGGTGCGGCTAAAGGCATCCGCGTGCTAAAAGGCGGTTATAGCCTTTTTCGCGGGTCGCGGCTATATTTCTATAGCCCGCTATTTAAAACTATGCTGCCAGGCGGGCGCGACGAAACGTTCGCCAGACGCTGGCGGACACTCGACGCGACCGCATAGCATCCGTGGAGACGCATATGAGACGCATATTTGAGCGACGTTTGCGTCTCCGCAGGCAGCCCGATCGCTATGCGTCAGGCCGCAGACGGGCCATGGTGACTCTGTAGGAAGCAGGATGCAACTTCTGCCAGTGGACCGTGGACGTCTTATACGACGGGGAAGGGAAGATGTACCTCCAGACCGGCTGGAAGAAGTTCGCCCGCAACCACGACGTCAAGGTCGACTGCTTGTTTAACTTCTTCTACGAACACGTTTTCGAGATGGTCGTCAATGTGCATGGAAAAAGAGTCTTGTCGTATCCACTACCACAGCTGCTCATGCAACGACAATGACTACAACAACAACGAAGAAGATTAGGGCCGGCCTCTAGTATAGCTTTTAGTATGCCCTATATTGGTGCCTTCCAAGGTTTCTGAATGTTCTTCGTCATCCGTTTCAATCTCTTTTTTTCACGACGAAGCATCTCCAAAATTTTGAACAAAATGTTAATTTTAAGTAGAAAATTATTTGGAGGCCGGGTTCGGGAAACGTGGCTGGGACACCTCCAAGCGCGACACCAAGGTGCGGCGTCCCTTAAACCACCGCCATCTATCTTAGGTCGAAGCAGAGTAAAATAACTTACCAAAATATAGTTGATCCGGCGTTTTAACCTGATAATGTTTGGGAACGCGACTGGAGATGCTCTTGGCCTATTGGGTTAGTCTAACCGGAAAGTTAATTTACGGGATTCTCCATCCCAATGCTGTATTGTTTTTGAAAAAAATCAAAATCTATATTAAAAAGTATAATTAAAAAGGGGTCGACTAAGAATTAGCTTCGTTCTCAATTAATAATGTCATCAAATTTCAGTTGCAATTTATGTTGTAATTAGTGACTAGCATGAATCACAAAATAAATTAAATGGTGTAAAATTTGAACTAGGTACTAGAAAATCCCTTAAAAAAATCCCTCGTTTCGTTGTTACTGTTTCCTTTTCTCAACGAGTCTAAACTCTACTTATCTCAACGAGTAAACAAGATACAGTACATTCTGTCACAAGCCAATAAAATACTCTAAAGGGTAGTATTGATGAAGGGAATAGGACACAAGCAAGTGGGAAGAGGCAGTGCCGTAGTGGGAAGAGGCAACTGGGAAGCGACAGCCACGAATTGCGACCAACTCCCTTTTGGTTTGCTACATCAGTACATGTACATCACCCATTTATCTGACCATCACATACGCTGCGTTGTTTGCCATTGGTACGTCGATCCATGGGACCTTCCCGCTTTCGCCGCCGCTCCACCACCACAAGAGTCCTGCTGTGGTGCTTCTCCGTCTGCTTAGCCTTCCATGCCGTCCGCGCCCAGTCCAGCACCTTCAGCAGCACTGTCGACGGCAAGGAGTTTACCAGCTTCTCCTTCCCCACGTTCAGCAGGTCCCTGATGCAGCTCCCCGGCAATCTGACCTTCTCCGGCAACTCCAGCGTCACCCAGAACACGCTGCAGATAACCCCGGACAGCAACACCGCCAGCGGCCCCGACAACTTCCTCGTAAACCAGACCGGCAGCGTGTTCTTGGCGTCCCCGTTCGTCCTGTGGGCCTCCAATTCCAGCTCCGCCGCCGACGGAAGGTACGTCGCCTCCTTCTCCACCGTGTTCAGGATCAACCTCTACCGCGCCAACGCGACGAACAAGGGTGAAGGGCTGGCGTTCGTCATCGCGTCAAGCAACGCCGCCGGCCCGCCCCCGGGAAGCCACGGCGGCTACCTCGGCCTCACCAACGCGTCCACCGACGGCAACTCCACCAACGGGTTTGCGGCGGTGGAGCTGGACACGGTGAAGCAGCCATACGACCCCGACGACAACCACGTCGGCCTCGACGTGAATGGCGTCCGGTCAACCGACGCCGCTTCCCTCACCCCCTTCGGCATCCAGCTCGCGCCCGTTGACACCACCGTCAACGACGGCTTCTACATGGTGTGGGTCGACTACAACGGCACGTCAAGGCACGTGTGGGTGTACGTGGCCAAGAACGGGAGCAAGCCCGACACCGCCGTGCTCAACGCGACGCTGGACCTCTCGACCGTCCTCCTCGGCAAGAAGGCCTACTTCGGCTTCTCGGCTTCCACCGGCGTCAAGTACCAGTTCAACTGCGTGCTCATGTGGAACATGACGGTCGAGAGGCTCCACGACGGCAGCACCGCCAGCAAGTCGATATCCGGCTGGAACTGGAAGCTCGGGGCAGCCGTGGGGGCGCCTTGCGCCGTCGCATTTGCTGTCGGGCTGCTCGTCGTCGGCATGTACATCGCGAGGAGGAAGAAGATGGTTGGCGGCGACCGCTGTACTGCCATTGACCTGAGGAGCATCCCCGGGGTGCCCAAGGAATTCGACTTCAAGGAGCTGAAGAAAGGGACCAACAACTTCGACGAGAAGATGAAGCTGGGTCAGGGGGGCTACGGCGTGGTGTACCGCGGCACCGTGCTCGGGGAGCATGGCCGGAGCATGGATGTGGCCGTGAAGCAGTTCTCCGGAGCGGACACCAAGGGGCGGGAGGACTTCCTGGCCGAGCTGAGCATCATCAACCGTCTCCGCCACCGAAATCTTGTCAAGCTCATCGGTAAGGAAGGAACTGCTTCTTTCCTCGCATCTATGAGATCTGTCCATTTCACCATGTTCATTTCTTCGTTGGAAAAGTTGCCGCTGATCACGTGCGTAGATATCAGCCACGGTTTGACTTCGTCACGACTAATTCTTTCGGTAGGGTCCAGGCCGAGTAATGCTACAGCTACGGGGTGATTTTTACAAAATCAATGCTACGGACTGATGTGGAAAGCAACCAGCAGTTTCAGCTCCTAGAATCACGGGAGAGGCAGCGATTTGCACCAACCAATTCAATCCACGTCCGTCCGTAAGGTGTTTCCGTATGAATATTTCTGTAGGTCTGGGATTACCGGTCCAGGCCTCCGTAGGCTGTAGCATTTTGTCCTTCTCCATGCACGTGGGCAATTGGGCACTCGCCCCTGCCCAAATTTTGTTTTTTTTCTTCCTCTCCAAACTTTAACATTGCCCAACGGTGAATATCTCGTTCCTTAGCTATACATTGTTACATAAATGATACCTCACTAGTGGAAAACGGACCTTTTGCACCGGTTGGTAAGGACTATATGCACCGGATGCCCAACCGGTGCAACCCCCCCCCCCCCCCCCCCCCCCGTAAAAAAAATCGAATTATTTTCTACTCCCTCTTTTTTTTCTTTTTTCGGAATTTCTAATATTTTAGTTATTTTACAAGTTTAGTCTCTAACTACCCTTATCTCTATTCCAATTACTTACTCGTGCTCAAACTTTCCGCTCGGTCACCCATCCTCCCAATACTCTAGCACTAGCACGCTTAACTTCCAAGTTCATTTCCATCCCGCATCCAAGTGCTTCGCGCGCATGTATGTGATACTAGTATCATATCAATCCTATTAACATGTCGATCGATGTCATATTTCTTTATTGTTCAAATTTCAAATAATTATTTTGATAAACCAAAGTAATGTTGTAATAATAATCTTGAATAAATAAATAAACATTAACTTATAATTGTATTATTTTTAATTTTTTTTAATTTTTTAATTTTTTTGCCAAACCTAAAACCTAAAAATTTGAAAATCTTATAATTTGCTAAAATTAATAGCAATCTTTACGCAGGATGCAATTATTAATTTTAATTTTAAAAAATAAAAATAATATAAAATCCTAAATTTCTGGAAAAAAACTAAAATCTTCCTGCTTTCATATTTTCATTTGGAATTTTCAGTATCTAAAAATCAGATAGCCGGGTAATCCATGGTGAATTCGGATGTAACTTTTTCCCACGATGATTTTGATATATTATACCTTTTTTTCGATGTCGTATGCAAAAGTTAATGCGGTTTTACCATTTTTCAAACATTTTCCCCTAATAGTAGGTTGCATAACATACATGAATCTCAAAAGATTTTATTTTTTGAATATTCTATCATTTTATTTTCTATTTTACAGTGTTAAAAAAGGCGATCCAGGGGGGCTGTGGAGGTGCGTGGGGAGCAGAAAAACATTTTGCACCGGTTCGTAACACGAACCGGTTACGAACCGGTGCAAAAGAGTTTGTGGCTGACGCCAACCCTTTTGCACCGGTTCGTGTTACGAACCGGTGCAAAAGGTTTCGCATGAACCGGTGCTAATGCCCCCTGGACGTGCAAACCGCACGAACCGGTGCTAATGACCCCTTTAGCACCAGTTCGTGTTAAATCCGGTGCAAAAGCTTTTTGGAGCAAAAAACCAAAGCCCTTGTTTCTACTAGTGCCTCTTCAGCAACGGATTTATACGCGTTAGGTAACATTGTATTTAATTCGGTCTCTCGTAAGACTCGAACTCAGCTAGGTTGACTGTGCCCTCACAAATCTTGCTACTGAGCTAGCACTCAGTTCTCTTCCTCTCCAAACTTTAACTCAAATCTCTTTCATAGCTTAATTTATCTCTTTACTTTCAATGGTGGAGGATAGAACATTGAAACAGGCCTCACGACATAAGGACAAAATGATGGGAAATCTACAAAGATGAAACGGATGGAAAATCCATTCCACGGCGTGAGCAGTTTTTGACCGGTGACTTTGGAAGAAGAGAGAGCTCACGGAGAGAGATGGACAGTGAGACTTCTTTCTTTTTCGAACATAAAATATTTTATTCAACTTAAGTGCATTTTACAGAGATAAGCGTGAAAGGATCCACGCTAGATACAGAAAGGATGTCCCTGCCAGGACATTGACCTGCTTCGGAGCATAAGCATCGAATAGCCAAAGAAGTATTCTGAATTCTAAGAGCTAAACGAGCCTGATGGTCTGCTTTGAAATTTTTACACCTATTAATATGAGCTATTTTTTTGCAGCAAAATGATGGAGAAGCCTGGATTGCTGCAAGATGTGGCCTGTTCTCCCAGTGTCCTGGAGCTTTGAATACAGTTGGAGATGCTGCCGCCGATGCTAACACTGAATTGTCAGTGTAATAGTAAGGATCCTGAATCTGTAGAAGATCTGCTAGCCTTGTTGCTAGAAGCAGCCCATATGTCTCTGCTTGTAGAGGCGAGGAAGCTGGCGGAGAGAGCGCTGCTACATGTAGTTGCCGGAGGTGTTGATTGTCATGCATGTGTATGATGACGCCAAGTCCAGCTCGGGTCTTGTCTTGCCCTGTTTGTCTTTTCCAGCCCGCGTCACAATAGATGACATTCCCTGTGAAATAATCATCATGCTGAGCTTGAGGAATTGGGGGAAGCGTTTGGATTGGCTCTTGTATGTTCTTGTTTCCTTGCTGATGTGAGGAGTTGTTGTCTTCTAGATTCATTCCCTTGATTATAGCATTTGATGTTGCATATATCTGAGAAGGTCTGCTTGCTTTCCTGCAAAATAGAGTATCGTTTCGTGCTTTCCAAAGGCACCACAAGAATGTGTAAAGTGTACTAACATTTATTTCTGGATGTTGAGAAGTGAGTAAAGTTTGAATCATATCAGTGACTGATGGATGATGCTGAGCAACAAATTCAGTTTTAATGAACCAAGGATAACAGTACCATGCTGCCTTAGAAAAAGGGCACAAGAATAGCATATGCATTTCATCTTCTAGATTACCACATCTAGAGCAGTTTTCATTGATGTGCTTAGAGTATCTGCTCACCCTCTTACCAGTAAGAAACGCTTTCCTTAGTAGCCTCCATGCAAATGTTTTGACTCTTGGTGCCATCTGTTTGTCCCGCCAAACCTGTTTAAGAAGAGATATGACTTGTGGTGGCACAACCTTGGGTCTTTGCCTCCGTGGGAGCTTAAGATTATTGAAGCAGTGCTTATAAGCACTTTTGGGGGAGAATTGACCTGTCTGAGTTATTTTCCAAATCAAAGTATCATCTCCATTGACATTAATGATGGGTGTTTGAAGAATAGAATTTGCAGTTTCAGTACTAAAAAGAGTGTTAATCAAGTTTGTGTTCCAAGTTTTATGTCCAGAAACCCAAAGGTCTTTAACTTGTGCGGGATAGACAAAAGGTTGCTGCTGCAATATGAGATTATCATAAATGGCTTCCCAACCATCAAACCAAGGAGAGCTCCATATAGAACTATTCCCATCCACAATTTGATATAAAGATGCCGAAATTAAAAGGGGTTTTACCTTAATAATTGCAGACCAGAAGGCTGATTTAGGTATATTTGGTTTCGCTCTCCAAATGGATGTATCATGATGGTACTTAGCCTTGAGGATCTGAGCTAGCTGGCTGTGTGGTTCCTTAGCCAATCTCCACGCTGTTGAGAGGATAAGTCCTTGATTAATTGCCTGCAAATTTCTAATACCAAGACCACCAATTTTTTTTCCAATACAAACATCAGCCCATGCTCGTAGACAAAGGCTTCTAGTTGTTTGATCATCTTGAACACCTGTCCACCAAAAGTTTCTGATAATCGCTGTCAATTTAGCTAGAAATTTTTTTGAGAAAAGAAGATTGGACATGTAGTAGACAGGAATGGAGGAGAACACAGATTTTATGAGTGTTAATAGTGAGACTTCTTTCAGCATCTGGTCCATAAGATAGGACAAGAGACAATGAAAAGATGATTTGTATTGGCACCGTGTGTCGCCGTTAGTTCACTCATTGCGATAGCAGAATCAAGGGTAATCCAATGCTGGTTGGCGCGTGCGTAGCTACATACCTAATCACTAAATCCTCTCTCATGCCTTATTTAAATTTAACTGTAAAACTGCCATGTCTTCTCTTTGTGTTTTGACTTGATCCATCTGTTAAGGATGAAGCTCGAAGAAATCCCTAGTGTTGCAAGAAAGAATATTCTAGGCAATGGTAAAATTTGTTACCTACATATTAAATTTATTATTTGGCTGTGTGTGTTTCTTTTTTTTAACAGGGTGTGTGTTTCTAAACAAAGCACTACATAGGTCATACTACGTACGAAACATGTGAGGTGCATCGATTGCCTACTTCCTATAGTGAATGGTGATAAAAAAAACTATCGCTACAGGAAAACAGGCGCTGCCGTAGATAATCTTTGCCGTACGCACTGAAAAAAAAGCACATGAAAAAACAAAGGCACGGCAAAAATAGGCATGACCGCACAACAAAGAAAACTTGCACGGCAAAGAATTAAGGTAGCGCAGCAATTAAGGCAGCACGGCAAAGACGTCTTTACCTAGTGTTTTTAACAAACGCACGGCAAAGCAAACCTTCGCCTAGTGTTTTTAACAAATGCATGGCAAAGCATGTATTTGCCTAGTGTAAGCGCACGGTAAAGATGTAAAAACTGGATTTCTTCAAAGCTCAAAACGCTTGGCGTGGTATAGTTATCAACAAATGAACACTTAGCCTAGTGGCAAGGTTGCACACTTTCCCTACTCTGCGTCCTAGGTTCGAATCCCAGATTGGCTAGTTTGAGTCCTTTTTTAGATAAAACATGTTTGGCACACGACAAAGCATCGATCTTTGCCGTGCGGCGTCGCACGGCAAAGCCTTTGTCGTGCATATAGGGCTTTGCCGTGCAAATAGTTGCACGACAAAGTCTTGTTTTCCCATAGTGTATAGTGTTACGTGCTTCCACCGTTAAGTACGATTTCACTATATAATATATTGTTATTATCGGTGTAAGTAGTAAATCATTATAGTTTGTTTTTTTCTTTCAAAATGGGGGATATGACCCAACCCTCTATCAAAATGATACATACGCCATTTGTTTCATTATTAAACGTTTAGTCTCGACCCATACATAGTTCTCAATCCAGAACTAACAGCTCATGCTCGCTTTGTGTCCATACTGAGATTGAGAAGTACATATTTATGTGAGCACTGCAACATATGCGATGATTTCCATATTATACATGTTGCGATCAAGTTGTGCGTGTACCGATGGCTAGAGCATCTCACAACGCAGAGAAAGGATATGACATGTATTGGATGTGAATTGTCGTAAGCATATTTGGTATTTCTATTCTGAACATACAGATAATCCATTTAGAAATAATTATTTATTTCTTGACTCTATAATGAATCTTTAATGGCAGAGTGAAGGGGATTAGTACATCTAGCCAACATCACTGGCACAAACCAAAACAGAAGTATTAAAAAATAGAGGCAGCAGAGGATTGTCCCAAGCCGATATTATTTCATAATTAACACAGAAAGCAAATGGTCACAGTTTGGTTACCAGCATGTTTTCTGTTCTGCATCCACAATTAACCACAATTAAACGTCATGCTCCCTTCGCTTACATATAGAGATTAAAAAGTATTTATAATTGAAACATACCAATCCATCTAGAAATAATTATTTGCTTCTTGACTCTCGAGAATATCTGAAATGGGGGAGTTGAAATGGATTAGTTCATCTAGCAAACATCACTGATACAAACCGAAACAGAAACATTGGAAATTATTCAAAAGTGAAAAACAGAAGTAAAATGATAGGCATCATAGGATTGTCCCAAGAGGATCCAGAACACTTAGATTGTGACAATAAATTATCCTAATATTATACATGATTGACTCGTAGTATGTGAGCCATCCATCACTTTGACAACGCATTTGCTTGGTTTAGGATAAAATATTGCTAGTTGCAGTTCCGTTGGCCGCTTAGCGGCTGCTCCTCTCCAACTTAATTAATTTCGTTTCCCTAGTTTTAGCTAGTTGAGAAATAAATTAGTGTTCAGCTAAGTTCTACATCATCTGGTTGCATCATATGATTTGTGCATACGAGCTGCAAGTTAAGTTATAATTGAGTTTTTCTTTGTTGCAAATAGGATTGTAATTTTTTCAGTTGCAAGTGAAGATGCGACTAAAAAAAACTACGAACCGTTTGATTTTGTTCGTAAGTCGTGCTAGTCATGAACTACAACGTGGATTGCAATCGAAATTTGATGACATCATCTCGCTGTGAACTAAGATACTGGTAGTTGCGAGTCAGTTGAGAACTAATCACGTCGCACATCCACACTCGGACTGTTTTTTCTGTGCGATAAAATCGTAAGTGTCCCATGTGCTCTTAATTTGCAGGCTAGTGCCATCAAAATGGTGTGTTGCTGCTGGTGTACGACTTGATGCCCAATGGCAGCTTGGACAAGCATCTCTTCGGCCGCTCGGATGCTCCGACCCTCAACTGGGAGCAGCGGTACAACGTCGCCGCGGGCGTTGCGTCCGCTCTGAACTACGTCCACCACGACTACGACCAGATGGTGATCCACCGGGACATCAAGCCGTCGAACATCATGCTGGACGCCGCCTTCAACGCCAGGCTCGGCGACTTCGGCCTCGCCCGCGCCCTGGAGTCCGACAAGACCTCCTACACTGACAAGGTCGGCCTAGGGGGGACGCTGGGCTACATCGCGCCGGAGTGCTTCCACACCGGCAGGGCGACCAGGGAGTCGGACGTGTTCGGCTTCGGCGCTGTCGTTCTGGAGATCGTCTGCGGCCGCCGCAACTCCTACCACCACCCGGCCGGCTGCAGCCAGCTGCTGGACGAGGCGTGGGAGCTCCATGGCGCGGGCAGCGTCCTCAAGGCCGTCGACCCTAGGCTCGCTGGCGAGTTCGACGAGGCCGACGCCGAGCGGCTTCTGCTGCTAGGCCTCGCATGCAGCCACCCCAACCCTTGGGAGCGGCCAAATGCGCAGGCCATCCTGCAGATCTTGACGCGCGCTGCCCCGCCGCCGGACGTGCCGCCATCCAGGCCGGCGTTTATGTGGCCCGTGCGGTCGTTTGGTCTCGTCAACTAGGATGGGGAGATGTCCACGTCGGGCAGCTCGGCCACCTGCAGCACGGTCATAACCGCGTCACTGTTAAGATAACGAGGATCATTCCGGTTTTCTTTTTCTTTTTTCAAACTACCATTTTTTGATTTTAAAGTTTCAGAAAATTTTGAAAAAATATATAGACGTAGTGTTGTAATCTATCAGTATGTAAATTTTCATATTGGAATACATTATATTTTGTCCTCCGTAAAAATAACAAAATCTCACCAACATGACGAAATCTAGATTGTAGTGTACTCTTCATTTCTGTTCACAAATCGAGATTTATTATTTTTAATGAGCCCAAAAAACAATATGTTACACACTTGTAGATTACAATATTGCCTATATCACAATATTTTTTTGCATTTTTAGCATGTTTAAAATGAAATTTCCGTAGATTCAAACATTGGCCTACATGTAGCCCGGCTAAGAAAAATCCATTCTAGGATCATTTGGAATATATATGATGCCAGGGTTTGATCGGATTCTCAAAAAGTCATTTCGAACGGGTCATGTACCTTTCCGCTGTTGACGTTGTTATTAATTTAATGTTGAGCTTTTTGGCCTTATATTATCTATAAGAAAGTTATTTCTAACGGAGTCATGTCCTAGTAGTAGGGGTGTAAATGGAAAGTTATTTCGCACTGAAATCTGCCCCGAATAAATTTAAAGGTATTCATATTCTTTTTTAAAGATTCAGGCCTTCAGGGGATAAGAATATCCGATTCTGAAGTGATGCTCCATATACGGTATAGGATATGGTATAATAGCATGCGGATACAGATTATCTAAAATTTCATTAGGATAATCTAAAAGTTTTAAACCGGATAATTCGATTTTCGAGTTAAAAGCCAAGACCAATCTCACAAGGTTAGTAAATATTGAGTTACCAAATTTATTTGGCGAGCATGTTTAGCTTTATATTTGCATCAATGCTTGAGTTTTCGCGTATTGCATCTATTTTTTCTTAAGTACTCAAGACTAAGACTGAAAGTTAAAACTCTCTCAAGATTTGCAAGAACTATAACTATCTACATATATCCCACTATTTTGTTTTCGTTCCGAGTCTGTCCCATTTTCAATTCGAATCCGCAGTCCGGTATATCCACATTTGAATCTGAAATCAGCCAAAATCCGCTCCGATCCGAATCCAAGAAAAATATATATTATAAGCAAAATCTGATCTGATCCGATCGGTTTATACCCTTACCTAGAACACATGTTGTAATTAATCAGGAGCTGTCACCTTAACATGTATTCTGAATTTTTCACTCATATATAATGTATATTTTATGTATACTGTTCATAAAAATAATAATAAATTGTAGTAAGTTAATTTTTTCATTGGGTTTCCACACAAAAATTTGACAATTACTTAGAAATTATTAGAAACAATGACGTTTTTACCATGAAATTATTGTTCTGATTTTTTAAAGATCAATTTAAAAATGGAAACAAAACAAATTACATTATACAAAACATTGCAAGTAGAGTTCTAGGATGATTTCAGTTATGTTTCATTCGATTACCATTTAAGCACGGCTCGTCAATTATTTGTACAGGCTTCCATACGGTTTCATCTACGTTTGAACAAATATGTAAAAAGGCATGTTGAAAACATGATGCAACTCTTTACAGGTGAGCAACTTGTATGAAATATATGTGTTATCACATTAAACCATAACGAAATATGTGTGAAAAACTATATTATAAACAATCATATGTCATATTGATCTGAAATAATTCAATTATGATAGATTAGTTTCATTTAAAATTCATTACAATTTCATAAATAGAATTTTAAACTTAAAAACACAAGTACAAGATCGATCTTGTTTTGAAAATTTAATAATGAGAAACTTAAATATCAAAGAGGATCAAAAAATTGGACTTACAGTTCAAAAGATAAGAACCATACGAGCTTATACAAGTTTAGAAACAAAAGTATAAAAGATGGCTAGGTTGACTGTCATACCGCACTTTTTAGTGCAAGCATATCCGAAAAACTTCCTCCACTGCACGTTTTAAAAACCAGATATGCCCCTCCACCGGAAAACTTCCTCCATTGCAATCCCACTCCCGCATTGATCAACTGAAACGACGATGTTATCCTCCGCCACTTGCCACCGCGAGTTCTCCGTCTTGCAGGGCACTACCAGCCGACATGGAGATCGGACCCTGCCTATGCCGACTCCACACGTCCTCCTTTTGATAGCTACAACAAGCATTCCCCCCTGAGATGGTGGCTATCACAATCTGTCGTCCTCAAGGCCGCGCATGCGGTTGTTGCGATAGTCATACCTACGGAGCTCATGTTGGTGGATCACATAATGATTTTACATTTTCGGTGGTAGCGCATATACTTGTGCTTGAGGTAGCTAGATCCAATGGTCGTTGGCAGAACTAAGCTCACGTGCCACGACGCAGTGGTACCTGATATCATGACTAACACGGACATGTGCCAACCATCGGTATGCGGGATGTTCCTACGGATTGGGCCTCAGGTGGGCGTGAGAATGAACAAATGGAGATGGGGGAGAAAGATCTACCATGGTTGCAATCTCTTTTACACCAAACCGGATTGGTGGGGCCATGCGGTTAAAGAGAGTGTCAAACACCTAAGAGCTGAAGTTTTGGTTTTTGTCACCTCTGGCACTCTAGTCCATCCATTTTCATAAAATAATGCATATAGTTTTAGTTAAAAGTCAATGTCTTGTAATTTTGACAAACAATATAGATAAAAATAAGAACATCTATAACATCAAATCAACATCAACAAATCCAGCAAAGAATGTATTTGTATAGTATATTTATTAAATATTGTATATGTTTGTATTTTTACCTAAAAATTTAGTCAAACTTACAAAATGTGTGGCCTTAAACACGTGCGATAGAACATATAAACCACACAGGGGAAGGCAGCTAAAAATTCCGTGCGATAGAACATATAAACAACACTGGGGAAGGCAGCTAAAAATTCCGTCGCCGGGACTTGAACCCGGGTCTCTCGGGTGAGAGCCGAGTATCCTAACCACCTAGACTACGACGGATTGTCGATATTGTAATCATCGAAGTCTATCAAACCACGAGCTTAAGCCATACTTCGGGAGCGGGGGCACTAACCAGATCAGAGCGCTGCTTGATGCAGATATGCTTAGCAAGACCCCTAAACCGACCACAACATGTCTGCACCACTCCTTGGTCCATAGCATATCTTTTTTTGATTGTCCATAGCATATCTGACTTTCCCCGTGCCAGAACATGATCCACTGTTTCAAATTCAGAAAAAATGTATCCTGAGAAACTGAGCCACCCTATGCTTGTCTTGATTGAACAAAGTTGGATCAGTCTATTTTACCTCACAACTAAGAGAATATCCTATGCACCATATGCAGCTACGCAACTGACCAATGCGTACTGAAGATTCACTCCCACTGTTCAAAATATCGGAATCATCATCAGTTCAGTCAGTGAAACATCAAACGGTTCAAGGTTACCATCACAAAGTACTCCATCAGCTGACCATGCATCCAGTTTCCTCAGGTTTAGCTACCAAGCATTTGCTTCCACAAAGAACTGGAGTAGTAGAAAACAAATCTAAATTTGCTAAGAAGCATTACTAACAGCATCCTGCAACCTTAACAGTTAAATACCTCGGTTCCGAAATATAAGAAGAAATGAACAGCATGTGCCGTAAATCCCCGTGTAGATTTTTGAGAACACTGCATGTTACCCGAAAGGCCTCTTCAAAAATGTGAACGTTCTCAGCACGCAAGAGAATTCTCGGGAAGAATAAAGAGTGATTCGTAGCTTCTTATTTCCACAGGAAACTCTTCTTACATATACACGCGAAAGTGAATCGAGTTCATCACATCTTCTCTACACACACACACTGTAGGGAGAAGCGAAGCTGACAAGCGCTCTGGCATTAACACTGGCACACGCCTAGCATTTCGTAATTCAGAAATTCAGAGCTCGACTTTCTTGGCCTGGCGCTCCTCGCCCGCAGCTTTGCCGGCGTCGCCGATGCTCGTCTTGGCGGCGGCGCCGTCGTCGCCCCCTGCGATGCCGACCACGCGCGGGCCCTTGATCTGGTCGGGCGCCAGCTTCCGGAAGCGCACGGTGAGGACGCCGGCGTCGAGGCTGGCGGCGACGGTGTCGAGGTCGGCATTATCGGGGAGGCGCATCTGGCGCCAGAACCTGCCGTAGGAGCGCTCCTCCCGGTGCCAGTGGTCGCCCTTGCGCTCCTCCACCTCCCGCCGCCGCTCGCCGCTGATCCGCAGCACCCGGTTCTCCTCGATCTCCACCTTGATGTCCTCCTTCCGCATCCCCGGCACGTCCACCACGATCTCGTGGGCGTCGGAGGTCTCGCGCCAGTCCACGCGGGCCATGGAGAGCATGGCCACGTCGTCGCGGTCGAAGCCGAAGGGGACGTGCTCCAGGATCCGGAACGGGTCGGCCAGGAGGCCCATCTCCTGCAGCGGCGACGTCATGGCATCGTCCCGCCCGCCGCCGCTGTTCCCAAACCACGGGAGGATCGCGCCGTGGGCAGGCACCACGGCCACGGCCAGAGCCACGGCAATGCAGCAGAGCGCCATGAAGTATCGCGTCGACATTGTCACACTGAAGACTGAACTCGAGTATGCTACTGCTGGGTTAATAGTTTGTGTGCGCACACTCTGTTTTGGCGTGTATTCTTTGATCTCGCGGGTCTCTGTCGTCTTGTTGATTTGTTGAATGTTTGTGATGAGGACGGGATGGCGAGGGCGTGTCTAATTTATAGGGTGGGTGAGAGAGAGTTGGGAGCGGTGGAAAGAGGAGAGGTGGCGAGCAAGCGAGAAGGTTCGTTCGACGAGTTCTGTCCGGAGGTTTCGAGCGTCTTCAGAGGTTGACGATGGCGGGAGAGAATTCCCGAAGGTGCAGAGAGCCTGGGCCTATGGATAGGCACATCCTACAGCGAAACTGAGGCCGGGCCGGTGGAACGAGTAAGGTAGGCTTAGAATGGGCCGCGTTGGTCTACGAACTGGCACCTAATGATGACCTGATTGCGAATTCTCAAAACAAAAAAAACAAAAAAAAACTGGGACTAGACCATGGAACCGTTTTTTCCCGTCCACTCTCACGAGGCGGCGGCGGCGATCCAATTTCCCAATCTCCGGCCAGGGCGTTGGGACTGGTTTTCTCTCCCTCTGCTTGCTACTCTGGCGGCGGCATGAGGAAGGGGGAACCTCGTTCCTCCGTTCTGGCCTAGTAGTTAGGGTTAGTTTTTGTCTCCTATGGTGCGTCGTTGGGATGGTGGGAGCGGCGCCCGGGCAAATAAATCTGCCACAACTTCACTCCCACACCGGCGGCGACCTTCACGGTGGCGTCTTGGAGTTGTTGGCAACGTGTGCTTGTCGATCTTTCAGGTCGGCAGCTTGATCTTCTCGCCGTTCTTCAGATCTGGCGAGATCTGTTTCTCGACATCTCACTGGCGTTTGTCGTTGTCCACGACGACGCTAGGGGCCGGGGCGAGGTGGTTCTTCCGGAGCGAAGATGATGGTCTGGAGGTGGTGGTTATGTCGTTCTTCTCCGACTTCGTCGATGGGAGGCGGCGTATCGTCCAAGGCAGCACGGGGACGTCCCCCGGTCGACGTGCCACAGCGACATGTGCCTCGCTGCTTGCAGCAGGCCTGTTCATCGACTCACAAAGCCTCGTTGGCGATGGTGCTTTTTTGGATCTTGTAAAGGTGGAGGCTCGGCTTCTCTTCTTGCGTTCGTCTCGGCGACGTTGGAATTGGACGGCGGCCGCTGGCTACAGTGGTTGCAGGAAACCCTAGGGATCGTTTTGTATAGTTTCCACATGTTGCTTCATGTAACTTGGTGTTTGATTAATGAAATATGTGGTTGCTCTCAAAAAAAAACCTCCGACTACGAACGGTTTCAGCTTTCATGTAGCCAGTCAAACTGAAAGCACAAATTTCTAATCCTCAAGAAAGCTCTGCCAATTATCTTCAGAAATTTGTTTTTTTACCGCTAACTACTTTCACGATAGTACGAAGACAACATGTTTGGTAGCCCGTGCCACCCGACTATCTCCCCTCACATATGGTGACCTCATACATATCCAACTGAGATTTTGTAGCTCTTTTGGTAGCCTGTATTAGTTGAGAGACGTTGAGTTCAGATATTGTTTGGTGGGTTGAAATTTTACACAGAGGTCCTTAAACAGAAAAATAAAAAGCAATCGGATCCTTGGTTCATCAAGCCCACCGTATTGGGGAGGCTACCGTGGAGGCGGCGCATCCTGGGGGTGGTCGATGGATGGCTCTCGTGTAGGTCGATGGTTGTGCGTCCATGGCGGATATCTTTCGTGAAGGTCGATGCTCCATGACAGATAGCTTCCATGGAGATCGATGCTTGCGTCCATGGCGTGGAGGTGGAGGTGGATGGCTACGCGTCCATGGCCCAGAAGGAGACAATGCTCGGTAACAGCGCTGGTGTGGTGTCCGTCCTTCTTTGGACTTGTAAATATAACTTTATTTTTCTATTAATGCATCGAAACGTAAGGCTTTTGTGTTTTCGTGAAGAAAAAAAACACCGTTGGGTGGTCGTGGCCTAGCTGCACGTGAAAGGTCTTTTTCATCCTATGTGGGAAGTGCCCAGAAGGCTAATCCAAAGTACCAAACACCCAAATCTCAAGTTTTTTAAGAAAAAATGAAGGCAAAGCCCTGACCTCTGCATCAATCGATGCATGCAACTTTTCATTACTTTATTTAAGTTGCAGAGTTACATAAACGGAAGAATCATCGGTCACTGAGGGTTGATACATGAATCAGCCATCGAAAAAAAGAAAATAATATAAAATGGCTCAGCATTCACATTGGATCCTATAATCAAAACACCAGCTGCACTGGTTGTATACATCCCATGCAACCCTCTCGAGTCGGTTGCACCCAATATCCAAATCTTGTCGCCGCTCCATTGGCAGTAGGATGGACCACAAAACGTATCCAATGAATAGCCATAAGGATTATCTGCATAGATGAATTTCACTTTGTATTATTAAAAAATATAATCATTCCTTGTATTCACATCGCTCACAGTAAAGCGCAGCAACTAACTCTGGTATGCACGTTATCATAATTGGGGACTCCACCCAGCCAATTACCAAACTGATTTGTGATATTTGCAAGGGGGACAAATATTGAAAGCCATGTAAATAATCCGCCAAACTATCTTAGCGAAAGGGCATGCGATGAAAAGGTGTTGTATTGTTTCATCTTTATCACAAAAGCAACATCCACTGTTACCTTGCCAATTACGTTTAGCTAAGTTATCCTTTCGTAAGAAAAACTTTCCGGTGCAAGAACCATATAAAAATATGAACTTTAAATGGCACCTTTATCTTCCAAATGTATTTACGAAGAAAACTCACATGATCGTTCATATAGTCTAAATACATAGACTTAACCGAGAAAACACCAGACGTTGTCAACTGCTAAACAAACAAGTCTGGTGAAGTCAACAAATGAACATCCATTAGACGAGTGCAAAGATGAGCCCACCTGTCACCCCTAGACCCCGAAAGAGCCTCCCGGAAACCTATGCTTATAGGCATTTGGGACAAAACATTGGCAATTAAAACTTGTTTTCTCCACAATGCTATATAGTGAAGGGTATTGATGTGATAGAGGCGAGTCTCGTAACCAAGTATCCTCCCAAAACCGTACATCCTCACCATTACCAATTTATTAAAAGAACCCCGTTTTTCTGAGTTCAACCCAGCTACCAAACACACACTGAGTGTCTCACCTGCCACGTCGCATTCAACATTCATACGTCCTGAGATGGCTGACTTAAGCAGCTGCTAGATCTCTTGAGGTTAGTCTAGCTTGTGTGAGTTTGTTCTTCACTTCTTCTGTGATTTTTAATAGTTTCGAGGGAACACCAAGATGCAAAAGGTATATCTAGAATATCTTCTGTGCAACATGTTTATTTTCTTTGATCTAACGCACTCCAGTTAGTTTATTGTTATATTTAGATCATTTACTAAAATAAAAGGTATAATTCTATAACATAAAGAATGATGAGAGCCTATGGAAGGACGAGATGTTGCCTATAGGTGGGTGAATAGGCGATATAAAACTCTTGCGGATTTGGCTTGTAAGAATGCGGAATTAAACTAATGTTTATTTTACAAGCACAAACCCTAAATATGCTAGGTTCAACTAAGTGCAATAACAACAACTAGAGCTAAGCAAGATAGGCAAAATATATATATGAACAACAAGTGATAGAAATATATAATAAATACTTCAACCTCGATGGCTATCAAAAAGGAGAGTAAACTTAGGTATAGAAATAATCGAGACACGTGGAGATTAAGATGTATTCACGTGTTCCCTTCCTTTGCAAGAAGGTACGTCACGTTTGGAGAGGTGGGGTTCCCACGAAGAATTTTCCACCGCCACGAAGGCTCACCTTTTTCTCCAAGCTAATTCCACGAAGCATAATGGCCATTTTCTTATGGCTAGCTTTTCCCCCACTCCGGAGATGGCAAGCTCCACAACCACTTCACAAGCTCCACGAAGGAGAAGCCCACCCCCCTTCACAATCTTCCACGAAGAGGTCACTGAGTCACCAACCAAGCCAACTAGGAGGTCACCCTCCTAGAGTAACAAGCTCACGATATCTCACTCGAACGAATCGTGGTGGAGAGCTCATCACTATGCAATGACGCAAAGCAAGAACACCAAAGGTGTTCAAATCCCTCACACTCAAATCCCACCAAAGCAGCAAATGCTAAGATGAAATTAGAGACAAAGAACAATGGAGGAAATCAACAAATGACTCCAAGATCTAGATCTCAAGAGTTCCCCTCACTTAAAGGAGAAATGGATTGGAGGAGGTTGTAAATCTAGATCTCCTCTTCCAACAATAATATGCAAGAAGCATGGGAGGAATGGGAGGGGAAGCAAGCTCAAGAAGGTCAACAATGGTGGTCAAAAACTTGCCTAAGAACCTTAAGAATAATGGGGAAGAAGGCCCCTTTTTATAGCCCATCAAAATATGATCTTTTGGGGAAAAAATCGAGCCACTGGGCACTGGATCCGGCCCTGCCGAGCTAGCTGCCGACCTACCCGGTAGCAGCACTCGGCATGCTGAGCCAGATGTCGAAAATGCGATAAATTTTGCATCCGGACTTCGATTTCGATGATATTGGGCTCGTTGGAATCACGACAACAAGCTTTACAACATTATGCATAGAAAAATCATAGTCCAACCACTGAGTAAGAAAAAAATATAAAAAGTTTAGCCTATCTATAAACATCAAACAGGTAAAACCTCCAAACATGAAAATGCGATAGAAGATGCATACGAATTCCGTTTTAGATGAACTTGAACTTATTGTAAAGGTACCAACAAGCACAAGAACCTAAAATAAAGAAACACCAAGAAGTAACAAGAATATAGGGCTGCAAAGAATGCAAAAGATTGAGCTCACTAAGACGATGTTATCAAGTTACTCAACCGAAAGCCCCTCTTGATAGTGCGGCTATCTATCCTATAACCCGATCTCCCAACAACCACCTTGAGACCGGTAAAAGGAAACCTATCAAGGGTATATCTTTGCCTTGCGCATCCCGCTTGATCTTGATGACAACGCTTCAAGCTCCACTCAAGCCGGGATGGCTCACTTGATCGGTGTTGCTTCATGAAGACTCACGATTGCTCCCCCATACACCATGATGGGATAGATTCATTGAGGCACATCTTCACATGTACATTATCACCAAATGGACCGCAAGCTTCAAGCATGATATCTTCGATATGCTCATCTTGAACTTTCCCTTCTCAACCTTGATGACATCCAAAACTTGATGACATCCTCTCATGGGCTATACGGGATCATACTCTTGATGCATCCCCATGGCAAGATACCTAACCCATATAGACAACAGAAATGCACATATATAGTGGGTTAGCTCATGAAGCATAATTGAAAAGGCTTACCGCCCACAAGATCACATGATCCAAAGTGGTACAATCTTTATGCTTCATGTATTGACCAACTCGAATTCAATCTTCATTCTTAGTCTTGGTCAACCTTGTATCTCTTCATGCTCTAACACACTATCTTGATCCGTATAAAGAGCTCTTCATTTGTTTGTGTGCTCTAAATCTTAGTGACCCATAGCTCAACTTATGAAACTATTGTGACACCGATTTAGAGCCATATCTTGAATTCTTCACTTGGAATCAAGCACTCAAGATTTTGATCATTCATTGCTTAACACATAAGCTAGAGCATGGCTAATATTGAGTTTTACATAAGAACTCCATCTTCATTCCTTCTCCTTGATCATATCACATATATGTATTAAAATTGATGATCTTGATGTCAATACTCAAGGTGTATCTTTTATCTTCATGGCATCCATACTTGAATCGAACACATGGACTACAAGTATTACTGAAATATTTCTTCATATAAACTCAATGAAAACATTAGTCCATAGAGGTTGCCATTAATTACCAAAACCACACATAGGGACAATGTACACTTATAGCCTACTTCAAGAAATATTACTAATGAATGTATCTCTCGCAAAAATCTACTCCTTCGTGAAGGAGATATGCCCTAGAGGCAGTAATAAAGTGGTTATTATATATCTTTATGTTTATGATAAATGTTTATATACCATGCTATAATTGTATTAACCGAAATATTAGTACATGTGTGATATGTAAACAACAAAGAGTCCCTAGTATGCCTCTTAACTAGCTTGTTGATTAATGGATGATTAGTTTCATAATCATGAACATTGGATGTTATTAATAACAAGGTTATATCATTGTATGAATGATGTAATGTACACACCCAATTAAGCGTAGCATAAGATCACGTCATTAAGTTATTTGCTATAAGCTTTCGATACATAGTTACCTAGTCCTTATGACCATGAGATCATGTAAATCACTTATACCGGAAAGGTACTTTGATTACATCAAACGCCACTGCGTAAATGGGTGGTTATAAAGGTGGGATTAAGTATCCGGAAAGTATGAGCTGAGGCATATGGATCAACAGTGGGATTTGTCCATCCCGATGACGGATAGATATACTCTGGGCCCTCTCGGTGGAATGTCGTCTAATGTCTTGCAAGCATATGAATGAGTTCATAAGAGACCACATACCACGGTACGAGTAAATTGTACTTGTCAGGAGACGAGGTTGACCAAGGTATGGAGTGATACCGATGATCAAACCTTGGACAAGTAAAATATCGCGTGACAAAGGGAATTGGTATCGTATGTGAATGGTTCATTCGATCACTAAAGTCATCGTTGAATATGTGGGAGCATTATGGATCTCCAGATCCCGCTATTGGTTATTGGTCGGAGTGAGTACTCAACCATGTCCGCATAGTTCGCGAACCGTAGGGTGACACACTTAAAGTTGGATGTTGAAATGGTAGAACTTGAATATGGAATGGAGTTCGAATATTTGTTTGGAGTCCCGGATGAGATCCCGGACATCACGAGGAGTTCCGGAATGGTCCGGAGAATAAGATTCATATATAGGAAGTCATTTTATAAGATTTAAAATGATCCGGAAGGTTCTATGGAAGGTTCTAGAAGGTTCTACAAAAGTCCGGAAGAAACCACTATGGAAGGTGGAGTCCCAAAGGGACTCCACCTCCATGGCCGGCCAACCCTAGAGGGGGAGGAGTCCCAAGTGGACTCCCCCAAAGGGGGCCGGCCACCCCCCACATGGAAGGGGGGAATCCCACCCCAAGTGGGATTCCCACCTTGGGTAGGTTACCCTATCACATGGAAGGTTTTGGGTTCGGGTCTTATTCGGAGACTTGTAGTCCAACACTTGGGGCTTCCACCTATATAATGAGGGCCAAGGGGAGGGGGCCGGCCACCCCAACAAGCACAAGGTGGCCGCACCACCTCAAGTGGCCGGCGCCCCCCTCTCCCCAAACCCTAGCCGCCCCACTCCTCCACTTCCCGCACGCTTAGCGAAGCTCCGCCGGGTTTCTCCACCACCACCGATACCACGCCGTCGTGCTGTCGGATTCAAGAGGAGATACTACTTCTGCTGCCCGCTGGAACGGGGAGGTGGACGTCGTCTTCATCAACAACCGAACGTGTGACCGAGTACGGAGGTGCTGCCCGTTCGTGGCGCCGTGATCAAGATCTTCTACGCGCTTTTGCAAGCGGCAAGTGAACGTCTACCGCAGCAACAAGAGCCTCATCTTGTAGGCTTTGGAATCTCTTCAAGGGTGAGACTCGATAATCCCCTCGTTGCTACCGTCTTCTATATTGCATCTTGGCTTGGATTGCGTGTTCGCGGTAGGAAATTTTTTGTTTTCTATCCAACGAATCCCTACAGTGGTATCAGAGCCGTGTCTATGCATAGATGGTTGCACGAGTAGAACACAATGGTTTTGTGGGCGTTGATGCTCTTTTTATCTTTAGTTTGAATACTTTGTATCTTTGTGGCATAGTGGGATGAAGCGGCTCGGACTAACTTTACATGACCGCGTTCATGAGACTTGTTCCTCGTTCGACATGCAACTTGTATTGCATAAGAGGCTTTGCGGGTGTCTGTCTCTCCTACTATAGTGAAGATTCAATTTACTCTTCTATTGACAACATTAGTATCAACGTTGTGGTTCATGTTCGTAGGTAGATTAGATCTCTCTCGAAAACCCTAAACCACGTAAAATATGCAAACCAAATTAGAGACGTCTAACTTGTTTTTGCAGGGTTTGGTGATGTGATATGGCCATAATATGATGATGAATATGTATGAGATGATCATTATTGTATTGTGGCAATCGGCAGGAGCCTTATGGTTGTCTTTAAATTTCATGTTGAGTAGTATTTCAAAGTAGTTGTAATAGTTGCTACATGGAGGACAATCATGAAGACGGCGCCATTGACCTTGACGCCACGCTGACGATGATGGAGATCATGCCCGAAGATGATGGAGATCATGTCCGTGCTTTGGAGATGAAGATCAAAGGCGCAAAGACAAAAGGGCCATATCATATCACATATGAACTGCATGTGATGTTAATCCTTTTATGCATCTTATTTTGCTTAGATCGCGACGGTAGCATTATAAGATGATCCCTCACTAAAATCTCAAGATAATAAAGTGTTCATCCTTAGTAGCACCGTTGCCAAGACTTGTCGTTTCGAAGCATCTCGTGATGATCGGGTGTGATAGAATCAACAAGTGCATACAACGGGTGCAAGATAGTTTTGCACATGCGGATACTAAGGTGGCCTTGACGAGCCTAGCATGTACAGACATGGTCTCGGAACACGTGATACCGAAAGGTAGAGCATGAATCATATGGTTGATATGATGAACACTTTGAATGTTCGCCATTGAAATCACACCTTGTCTCGTGATGATCGGACTTAGGTGCGGTGGATTTGGTTCGTGTGATCACTAAGACAATGCGAGGGATATTGTTTTGAGTGGGAGTTCACCTAGATTTTTAATTATATTGAATTAAATTTTGAACTCAATTTGTCATAAACTTAGTCTAAAATTTTGCAAATATATGTTGTAGAGATGGCGTCCCCAATCAATTTTAACCAGTTCCTAGAGAAAGAAAAGCTTAAGAGCAACGGTAGCAACTTCACCGACTGGTTCCGTCATGTGAGGATCTTCCTCTCTGGCGGAAATCTGCAATTTGTGCTTGATGCACCGCTAGGTGACCCTCCCGTAAACTGAAACCGATGAAGTAAAAGCTGTTTACGAGACTCGGAAAACTCGGTACTCTCAAGTTCAGTGTGCCCTCCTGTGCAGTCTGGAAGCCGATCTTCAAAAACGTTTTGAGCACCACGATCCTCGTGAGTTGGTCAATGAGCTGAAAGCTATATTTGAGACTCATGCGGCCGTGGAATGCTATGAAGCATCGAAACACTTCTTCAGCTGCATGATGGAAGAAGGCAGCTCCGTTAGTGAGCACATGCTCGCAATGACCGGGCATGCGAAGAAACTCAGTGACTTGGGAATAGTGATTCCTAACAGACTGGGGATTAATCGTGTCCTTCAATCACTGCCACCAAGTTACAAGAACTTTGTGATGAACTACCATATGCAGAACATGAACAAGGAGTTACCTGAACTCTTTGGCATGCTAAAAGCTGCTGAGATTGAGATCAAGAAAGAGCACCAAGTGTTGATGGTCAACAAGACCACCAGTTTCAAGAAACAGGGCAAGTCTAAGGGAAAATTCAAGAAGGGTGGCAAAAAAGCTGCCACGCCTCTGTGAAACCTAAGAACGGCCCTAAGCCCGATGCCGAGTGCTATTATCGCAAGGAGAAGGGACACTGGAAGCGTAATTGCTCCAAGTATCTGGCTGATCTGAAGAGCGGCCTTGTCAAGAAAAAGAAAGAAGGTATATCTGATACACATGTTATAGATGCTTATCTCACTGGTTCTCGTTCTAGTACCTGGGTATTTGATACTGGTTCGGTTGCTCATATTTGTAACTCGAAACAGGAACTAAAGAATAAACGAAGACTACTGAAAGATGAAGTGACGATGCGCGTTGGAAACGGATCCAAAGTCGATGTGATCGCTGTCGGCACACTTCCTCTACATCTACCTTCGGGATTAGTTTTAAGCCTAAATAATTGTTATTTTGTACCCGCGTTGAGCATGAACATTATATCTGGATCTTGTTTAATGCAAGACGGTTATTCATTCAAGTCTGAGAATAATGGTTGTTCTATTTTTATGAATAATATCTTTTATGGTCGAGCACCTGAAAAGAATGGCTTATTTCTGTTAGATCTCGATAGTAGTGATACGCATATACATAACATTGATGCTAAGCGAATTAAATTGAATGATAATTCTACTTATATGTGGCACTGTCGTCTTGGTCATATTGGAGTGAAACACATGAAGAAACTCCATACTGATGGATTACTTGAATCACTTGACTTTGAGTCACTTGATAGATGCGAAGCATGTCTAATGGGAAAAATGACTAAGACTCCATTTTCTAGTATGATGGAGCGAGCTACTGACCTATTGGAAATCATACATACCGATGTATGCGGACCAATGAGTGTAGCATCGCGCGGTGGTTATCGTTATGTTCTAACCTTCACAGATGATCTGAGTAGATATGGGTATATCTATTTCATGAAACATAAATCCGAAACTTTCGAGAAGTTCAAAGAATTCCAAAGTGAAGTAGAAAATCAACGTAACAAGAAGATTAAATTTCTACGATCTGATCGTGGAGGTGAATATTTGAGTTATGAGTTTGGCATGCATTTAAAGAAATGCGGAATACTTTCACAATTGACACCGCCGGGAACACCACAACGAAACGGTGTGTCCGAACGTCGTAATCGAACTCTCTTAGATATGGTTCGTTCTATGATGTCTCTTACTGATTTGCCATTATCTTTTTGGAGTTATGCATTAGAGACAGCCGCATTCACTTTAAATAGAGCACCATCAAAATCCGTAGAAACGACACCGTATGAATTATGGTTTAATAAGAAACCTAAGCTATCGTTCCTTAAAGTTTGTGGTTGCGAAGCCTATGTAAAGAAGTTACAGCCGGACAAGCTAGAACCCAAAGCGGAGAAATGCGTCTTCATAGGATACCCTAAGGAAACTATAGGGTATACTTTCTATCACAGATCCGAAGGCAAAATCTTTGTTGCCAAGAACGGAACCTTTCTTGAGAAAGAATTTCTCACTAAAGAAGTGACTGGAAGAAAAGTAGAACTCGATGAGATTGATGAATCTATACTCGTTGATCAGAGTAGCGCAAGATCGGAAGTTGTACCTGTACCGCCTACACCGGCAACAGAGGAAGCTAATGATAATGATCATGAAACTTCGAACGAGGAAACTACCGAACCTCGCAGATCGACAAGGGAACGTGCCACTCCTGATTGGTATGATCCTTGTCTAAATGTCATGATTGTGGACAACAATGATGAGGACCCTACGACGTATGAAGAAGCGATGATGAGCCCAGATTCCAACAAATGTCAAGAAGCCATGAAATCCGAAATGGGATCCATGTATGATAACAAAGTGTGGACTTTGGTAGACTTACCTGATAGCCGAAAGGTTGTCGAGAATAAATGGATCTTCAAGAGAAAAACAGATGCTGATGGTAATATTACTGTCTATAAAGCTCGACTTGTCGCAAAGGGTTTCCGACAAATTCAAGGAGTTGACTACGATGAGACTTTCTCACCTGTAGCGAAGCTAAAATCTGTGAGGATTTTGTTAGCAATAGCTGCATTTTTCGATTATGAGATTTGGCAGATGGATGTCAAAACGGCGTTCCTTAATGGAGACATTGAGGAAGAGTTGTATATGGTACAACCCAAAGGTTTTGTCGATCCTAAAAATGCTGACAAAGTATGAAAACTTCAGCGTTCAATCTATGGACTGAAGCAAGCATCAAGAAGTTGGAACCGACGCTTTGATAAGGTGATCAAAGACTTCGGGTTTATACAGTGTCATGGAGAGGCCTGTATTTACAAGAAAGTGAGTGGGAGCTCTGTAGCATTCCTGATATTATATGTAGATGACATATTATTGATTGGGAATGATATAGAACTATTAAGCAGTGTAAAAGGTTATTTGAATAATAGTTTTTCAATGAAAGACCTTGGTGAAGCATCGTATATATTAGGCATCAAGATTTATAGAGATAGATCAAGACGCTTAATAGGGCTATCACAGAGTATATACCTGGACAAGATTCTAAAGAAGTTTAGAATGGACGAAAGTAAGAAAGGGTTCTTACCTATGTTACCAGGCAAGGTCTTGAGTAAGACTCAAGGACCGGCTACGGCAGAAGAAAGAGAAAGGATGAGTAATATCCCTTATGCCTCGGCAGTAGGATCTATCATGTATGCCATGCTATGTACTAGACCGGATATAGCACATGTTGTTAGTTTGACTAGCAGATATCAAAGTGATCCAGGAATGGAACACTGGACAGCGGTCAAGAATATCCTAAAGTACTTGAAAAGAACTAAGGATATGTTTCTTTGTTATGGAGGTGACCAAGAGCTCGTTGTAAGCGGTTACACCGATGCAAGTTGGAACACTGATCCTGATGACTCTAAGTCACAGTCTGGGTACGTGTTTATATTGAATGGTGCTGCAGTAAGCTGGGCAAGCTCGAAGCAGTGCACGGTGGCGAAGTCTTCAACAGAATCAGAGTACATAGCGGCTTCAGAGGCTTCATCAGAAGCGGTATGGATAAAGAGGTTCATTGTAGAGCTCGGTGTGGTTCCTAGTGCATTGGACCCATTAGTCATCTACTGTGACAACATGGGTGCCATCGCCAATGCACAAGAACCAAGGTCACACAAGAGGCTGAAGCATATCAAGCTGCGTTATCACTCGATTCGCGAGTACATCGAAGATGGAGAAGTAAAGATTTGCAAAGTACACACTGATTTGAATGTAGCAGATCCGTTGACTAAAGCTCTCCCTAGGGCAAAGCATGACCAACACCAGAATGCCATGGGTGTTAGGTATATTACAATGTAATCTAGATTATTGACTCTAGTGCAAGTGGGAGACTGAAGGAGATATGCCCTAGAGGCAATAATAAAGTGGTTATTATATATCTTTATGTTTATGATAAATGTATATATACCATGCTATAATTGTATTAACCGAAACATTAGTACATGTGTGATATGTAAACAACAAAGAGTCCCTAGTATGCCTCTTAACTAGCTTGTTGATTAATGGATGATTAGTTTCATAATCATGAACATTGGATGTTATTAATAACAAGGTTATATCATTGTATGAATGATGTAATGGACACACCCAATTAAGCGTAGCATAAGATCACGTCATTAAGTTATTTGCTATAAGCTTTCGATACATAGTTACCTAGTCCTTATGACCATGAGATCATGTAAATCACTTATACCGGAAAGGTACTTTGATTACATCAAACGCCACTGCGTAAATGGGTGGTTATAAAGGTGGGATTAAGTATCCGGAAAGTATGAGTTGAGGCATATGGATCAACAGTGGGATTTGTCCATCCCGATGACGGATAGATATACTCTGGGCCCTCTCAGTGGAATGTCATCTAATGTCTTGCAAGCATATGAATGAGTTCATAAGAGACCACATATCACGGTACGAGTAAAGAGTACTTGTCAGGAGACGAGGTTGAACAAGGTATGGAGTGATACCGATGATCAAACCTCGGATAAGTAAAATATCGCGTGACAAAGGGAATTGGTATCGTATGTGAATGGTTCATTCGATCACTAAAGTCATCGTTGAATATGTGGGAGCCATTATGGATCTCCAGATCCCGCTATTGGTTATTGGTCGGAGTGAGTACTCAACCATGTCCGCATAGTTCGCGAACCGTAGGGTGACACACTTAAAGTTGGATGTTGAAATGGTAGAACTTGAATATGGAATGGAGTTCGAATATTTGTTCGGAGTCCCGGATGAGATCCCGGACATCACGAGGAGTTCCGGAATGGTCCGGAGAATAAGATTCATATATAGGAAGTCATTTTATAAGATTTAAAATGATTCGGAAGGTTCTATGGAAGGTTCTAGAAGGTTCTAGAAAAGTCCGGAAGAAACCACTATGGAAGGCGGAGTCCCAAAGGGACTCCACCTCCATGGCCGGCCAACCCTAGAGGGGGAGAAGTCCCAAGTGGACTCCCCCAAAGGGGGCCGGCCACCCCCCCACATGGAAGGGGGGAATCCCACCCCAAGTGGGATTCCCACCTTGGGTAGGTTTCCCTATCACATGGAAGGTTTTGGGTTCGGGTCTTATTCGGAGACTTGTAGTCCAACACTTGGGGCTTCCACCTATATAATGAGGGCCAAGGGGAGGGGGCCGGCCACCCCAACAAGCACAAGGTGGCCGCACCACCTCAAGTGGCCGGCGCCCCCCTCTCCCCAAACCCTAGCCGCCCCACTCCTCCACTTCCCGCACGCTTAGCGAAGCTCCGCCGGGTTTCTCCACCACCATCGACACCACGCCGTCGTGCTGTCGGATTCAAGAGGAGCTACTACTTCCGCTGCCCGCTGGAACGGGGAGGTGGACGTCGTCTTCATCAACAACCGAACGTGTGACCGAGTACGGAGGTGCTGCCCGTTCGTGGTGCCGTGATCAAGATCTTCTACGCGCTTTTGCAAGCGGCAAGTGAACGTCTACCGCAGCAACAAGAGCCTCATCTTGTAGGCTTTGGAATCTCTTCAAGGGTGAGACTCGATAATCCCCTCGTTGCTACCGTCTTCTAGATTGCATCTTGGCTTGGATTGCGTGTTCGCGGTAGGAAATTTTTTGTTTTCTATGCAACGAATCCCTACACTTCGATCCATAACAAGTGTCGGGAGATTTTCTACTAATCAAGTATAAAATTTATACTAAGTCTCCCACACTTATTTTTAATTGGAAGAAGTAGTAGAGGTATTTCTTTGAATAAAATATATAGCTAAATAATATGATTGTGGTAATTCATGCAATAGACGTCATACACATGGTAGCTCACATAGTGGATTATCTTCTTTAGAACTAAATCAGCAATTATTTGCAAGGAAATGTAGAGAATCATTACATCTCATCTATGCGAAGTTACATTAATTGGATAAATCTTAGAAAAATGTGTTTGAAATCGTGGCAGATTGATCTCACTACCAAGATGTATTAGGTTGCATTCATTGGCTAATTATGACAAAAGGAACTTACCATATCACAGTTTCAGAGTAGTGTATTCGGTAACTGGAACGAACTCATTAGCGAAACATTTTAGAGGAATATAGGTTTGTGCCACATTTGTATCAGTTTCTAGCACAGTAATCAGCTAAATGTAGGACCGTAATCCTCCCATTTCCCCATTAGAAGCTAATCCTCTCATTTTGATCTTTAGCATTATGCGTAGTTCGTGTTAATTAGTGCATGCAAAGTACTAGTAGCATCATCATGCTCACATATACATATATCTGAGCCTAAAGGAAAGAGAGCAAAGCAGCTCGACGTGAGTGTCAGAACCACTACACCGTCGTCCATCCTAATCTGCACCTCACCAGCACGTACAGAAACCACAAATTAACTTAATTAGCGGCTAAACCTCCACCATAAACCTCCCATGCACGGTTCGCGCTGGTCCATGTATTATCTAAATCTAATCCAACTGGCACTCATTAGTGGAACATCACCCATGGCCATCCGTCTCCTTCCACTAGTTACTTTTTCTCTTAATTTCTTTCGCTGTGTTCTTCGGCATAGTGCAGATAGTTTAAGCTAACAAATTCACGAGATCAGGTTTAAAATGGCTCCAAATTGCACTACAATAGTTTGTGGTGTGAGACCTTGATCAAAAGTTTGCAGATCCTTCGTTATGCAGAAACAAATAATTAAAATATCTTCTGGTGATGAACAATAATTAAAATAACCTGTCTTTTGTGCCCTTTTATGGGGTCTGCTTTGCTTAAGAAGGAAAATGCTGACCAAGTGGATTTAGCAGTGTTGGTAACTCATAGTATGTTTAATCATGCCAACTGTTGGTTTTTTATAGACTTATAGTACCTTTAATCCCATCCAACCTTTTGTTTTTATAGACTCATAGTATGTTCACTTGTTTCTATGGCCCATAGTATGCAATTCAACCTTGGTTTGGTAGAGGCACGGGTGATTAAGCTTCCATTTTCTAGAACAAGTATGTTTAATTGTGCCAGTTATTGGTTTGACCTATGTATGTAGAGCTCTTTTACGGTGATTGGCACGGAACTTTGGTTCCGTCTAATCGTATTATGGTTCCGTCTAATCTAATTTTTCGTGACCGTTGATTAAATCTGTGATAACTTTCCTGTAACTTCTATAATACTATGATAATTCTGAACGGACATTTTAGACTCCAACTCATCGAATCAGTATCAAACCAAAATCAAAAGCTGATAGAAAAGGAAAAGGGGGCCAAATCAGAACAGAAACGAGTCGTGTTCTTCCCACGAGCGACAGCCGCCGCCGCCGACGCCGCCGCCGCCCCGCAGCCTCCGCCGCCACCCCTTGCCCCGACGCGTGGACTGACGGCCTCGGCCTCTCGGTCGCACCCCGCTCTCCTCCGTCGCATCCGCGAGGCGCCACCGCGAGCCGCCGCCCCTCCCCCCGTCGCGGGACTCACAGCCCGGCCTCTTTGTTTAATTGGAGATTTCATTAATTGATTTACAATTTCTTTGGTGTATCCAGATGCGGATAATTGATCGCAATTGCGAAATTCCTCATGAAGGACCTTTCTGTGATCTGATGTGGAGTGACCCGGAAGAGATACGGACATGGGGTGTTAGTCCCCGTGGAGCAGGTTGGCTTTTTGGCTCACGGGTGACAACAGAGGTATATTGATGTTTTTTATTCTGGATTGTCTCTATGATGTTTTCATCCACTGACTGCCTGTTGTCCTAATGCAGTTCAACCATGTTAACAATCTTGAGTTAGTTTGCCGGGCTCATCAACTAGTCCAGGAAGGCCTAAAATACATGTTCGAAGACAAGGGTCTTGTAACTGCGAGCTCTCAGTTTTCATATCTCAGACTTGTTCTTGAACTTGTAACAAGTTCCGGGTGCTCATTTTAATTTATTTTCCGGGTGTGGTCTGCACCTAATTATTGTTACAGATGTGGCAACGTTGCTTCTATACTGAGCTTCGGCGAAAATATGGTAGGTCATTCGGTATTTCTATGTCTTATGGACTTCATCTTGTCTAGTTCAGTTACTATCTTCAACCTCCAATAATCTGCTATAGATATTTCATTTGCCTTCAAAACCTCAAAGAAATTGTTCCGCTTATGCTTTGAATACTTTGATAGGTGTTAGTGGAAACTTTTACGGCTAATATCAATTCAATTGTTTTGTATATGAACTTAGGAGATCCTAATAGCTTAGCCAGGTAGAAAAAGCTTGGCAACTTAGTTTTCTACCTATTTTGGTCCTGGTTAATACAGTAGTACATAGTAGTGTTGTAGTGCATACCATAATTTCAGTTATCTCCTGAAAAACAGGGATTGGTTATGTCATTTTTTGTATTTCATAATTTCATTCTGCTGTGTTTTTACTCCATTCGCAGGAAAGAGAGGTCAAGTTCTTCACGGAGACCGACGAGAACAACCAAATGCGAGGGCCTAGGACCTCAGTCCCATATTTTCTTTGACCTCTTTTGTACATTGTGTTTTGTGGTTTCTATTTTTCGGGGGCTAAAGATCAATCCAATAGGTGTGTTCATTGTTGTAGCTTCAGCTCATAGTGCAGTGTGATTATCTGATGCAGTTGATGTTACTGGTTAATTTAACCCGTTGTAAGATACTCCCTCCGGTCTCTTTTAATTGACTCGGATTTAGTACAACTTTGTACTAAATTCGAGTCAATTAAAAAGGACCGGAGGGAGTAGATTATTGCGTGTGTAGCTGCCATTGCCACATGTTCTTTTTTCCCTTCATCACCTATCTGCCCCAAAGTTAAGTTCAATCTGCTGGAAGCCTGGAACGTGTCAACACATGGAGGAAGAGGAAGGGGAACCGAAAGAATACTAGAAGCTGTCAACTAGCATTGCCTTGTGCAGATCAAAGTCTCCAAGGCAGGGCCATTGTATGATTGTATCTTTCTCATCATTCAACTCAGGAACCTTAATTTAAACCATTTTAAAGCTAACTCTGTTGATGTAGTTAAATTTTGCGATGAATGTCGAACATTCTGAGTTCTTTGATGCTGTTCTGTACTTCTGTTTCTGTGGGATGAAGCATAAGACTCATTCAGTAAATGATTGAAGGGTTTCTTTTTGTTCATACTGAATTTGATTGTGCGGCAGGGCTTGGCAATTCATATTCACTGGAATGTACTCAAAACTGAACTGAAAGCTCTCTTACTGAGACGAGTTTCTCTAGTTCACGCTTTTGCAAAATCTTCTGGCAGACTAGAAGCACGACAAACTGCTAATTTTTCTGAAGCTGCTACATTTCCAAATGTAACCTAGATATCTTCTCCTAATTTCGTTGTCCATGTAATGCACGCTGTCAGCAACGTAAAAAAAATCGCCGCAGCGACACTGTCGTCTGAGTGTACAAGAAATGCTTCCTGCTGTAGCGAGTTCCTCTAGACTTTGCCGGACAGAAAGGCTTGGAATCGGCATGCCTCGCTTTGTCACCACGTACCGGCGCACCAACAAAGAGATATTTAACCTGGCCACCATTGTTCCAAGCAAGAGAGTTTCATAGAAAGCTAGGCAAGTAGCAATGGAGAAAGCAAAAATAATGGAGCAGCACTATGGAGGCAACGATTCAGGGTCGGTTGGAGACGGCATGAGCATCTTCGGCCAGAGCATCGACGTGAGGCGGCGAAGCAAGCTCAGGAGACGAGCTACACACAAGGTAAACTTATTATCAAAAACTTATCTTGCCAAGCTCAGGAGGCTGTATTGACATCCAATGTGGCACATGCAAAATATTTCATATGACGCTGTGGATGCGGCAAGAGTCAGCTTGGACTACCCTCTTTCGGGCGCCATGAGCGGGCGAGGAGGACGGCGGCGGGCGCCTGCTGCAGCTCCGAGGCGCGCGCCCTCGTGCTGAGTCCCCTCCGCTCCGTCGCCCTACCCTCCGACGCGGCCCCCTCCCCTCTATCGCCGAGCTCACCGGAAGGTCCATGGCCTCTCCTTCGTCGCTGGGCAGAGCTCTGACGCGTCCCTCTCCCCTCCGTCGCTGGACAGAGCGCCCTCTCCCCTCCGTCGCTGGACAGAGCGCCCCCTCCCCTCCGTCGCTGGGCAGAGCTCCGACGTGGCCCCCTCCCCTCCGTCGCTGGGCAGAACTCGCCGGATATGTGGCTCTCCTCCGTCGCTCGTATCCAGAGAGTGAGAGATGAGAGAGAGCGAGAGATGGGACTTGGGAGACGGAGCGGATGACAGAGTGAGAGATAAATCGGTGAGTTCTAATTTTTTTTGTGAGAATAGTACGAGCTTCATGATATGTGCATATATCATCAATTTGTGTTGCTTTAAGATTTGTGTATTATCATCGGATGATTTGGCCGCTTAAAAGGACGGTTGTTTTTTATAATATTCGCAAAATATATATCAGGTTCCGGTCCCACCGAATTTGGTTCCGGTCCCGCAATTTTGGTTCCGTGAGTTTGGTTCCGTCTAATTATCACCGTTAGATGGGGGCAGATGGACGGTTATTAAAAATGCCAATCACCCTAAAACTTGTAATGTATATATACCATTTAGCTTTCTTGTAAATTTTGGAATAACCCTACCCCCCCCCCCCCCCCCCCCCACACACACACACCACACACACACAAAGAAAATAAAAAATAAAAAAGCACAATCCACTTCAAGCACTTTACAAATGAACATTAAGTATACATGATGCAATTAAATATGTCGCACCATGTCAATCCTTCCACTTCACTATGCGTGCGGATGTTAGGCTAATAGGCCACATGTCTATCCGTAGTCCACTCACCTTAACACTAGACTAGACAACCATTCAAAACAGAGCAGAACAAGGGGCGGTGACAGAGAAATGACTTACTGCTTATTATTTTCTAATCCAAGTCTTTTTTAGCATACATAAGTCGAAGTTCTAGCGACCTTCTAGTTTTATAGCCGTGTCAACGTAAAAGCTAAACCAAGCAAAAGGATTTACCCTATTTGGCATATTTTATGGTCCCAAATCGCCATCAAGTTTGACAGCCTTCTTGATTTTGTGTGGCCAGAGAACTCGGCAGCTATGAGCTGTGAAAGCGACACACACGTATGCACTAGCTAGGCAAAAGAAAGTCAGGTTCGGCAGTCACTTTAAAAAAGTTGGGTTTGCCTGTATTTTTCTGGCTGACATCTAGAGACTGCTATGTTCAGATTAAATTTTCCATGCAACATAAATAATCAAGGAAAATTCTATTTTAAATCAAGATCATATCATATTTGGTTCAGAAATTATGACATCATATTTATTAAACACAGAACTTTACCGTTAAAAAAACCAACACTTTCTAAACCATTCAAGATAAACCTGTTGGAAGTTGTTTCTTTGCATTACTGGTGTTTTAGCAAGGTAAGAACATTCGTAGATGTACTAAATGCTTTAAGATAATAATAATACTTAAAAATATGACTATATATATCTCATGCGGGAAAGCACAAGATATGGCACAATTGCCCCGTTCCCTTGCTGAGCCTGATGGCTACAAGATTGACTTTGGAGATTAAATCCTAAGACCGACCTATGGTTAGACTCGACATCATTTATGCGCGTGATACAAATACTTCAAGAAGGCTTTGCTTACGATTGTGTATTTACAGGAGTTGTGTATTTGAGTAGGGTTTGTGTTAGGTTGGTGGGCTATCATGAGACAAACGACCTCAGATTCAACTTTCCTAGCTTTGCCTAACACTTGTAAATAATAAATAATATATGATTGTGTGCATCAACGATGGAGAGGGTATGCAGGGGCCGGAGATACCTCCTTCTTTTCAAAAAATTCCCACGCAACTCTCTTAAACATGCAATTAATTACAAGGTTAATTTTTGCAAGGTCCCGCTTAGTCTAGATGATTTGATCCGATTGTATGGATGAAACCAAACTCATACTCTCTCCCACCAAAATATGAGATGTGTAACTTTTGTTTTAAGTAACATATAAGATACAACATATACGCTTTGAAAGAGATGGATCTAATAATGCTTGACCTACTAGCACATTTATCTCCCAAATGTTGGATGTCCGCTCTCTTCAAACTTTTAACCGAAAGAGGTAGCCCGAGATATTGAAGCGGGAAAGATTTCCTCTTGGCGGGAAAGATTACCAGTTGGAACGGGAAGTATGTCACCATGGCCAGCCACACCGAATTGGTGAAGTCGGTCCTTGCCTCCCAAGCTATCTACTACTTGACGCCCCTCTCCATTCCGGCGAGCACCTTGAATTTCATTAATAAGATTGATCGAGCTTTCATTTGGTCGGCCAAAGAACACACAATGGGTGCTAAGTGTAAGGTGAATTGGAACTTGGTTTGTCGCCCCAAGATGGTTGATGGCCTTGGGTGGCCATGGCTTGAGTTGAAGGACCCAACCAAATCCTTGCACATTGGATGATATGGAAATTTTCTATGCCGCCACCACCATCACAGCGGGCAATGACAAGAAGACACCATTTTGATATGCACTTTGGTTTGGGGGTAAAAAACCAATTGAGGCGGCGCCTCTAACTTTCTCCTCCTCCAAGAGGACGAATTGGAAAGTGCCTCAAGCTTTACATGGTAATGCGTGGGTGGATAAAGTGGATTTGGAGCAAGACTTCACTATGGAACACTTATCCCAATTTGTGGAGCTATGATGATTCATCGATAATTTCCAACTTAATGAAAATGTGAAGGAGGACATTGTTTGGAGGCTCACTTTGAATGGCCAATACACAGCAAAATCCGCTTATGAAGTTCAGTTCTTTGGATCTACTCTATCTAGCCTAAACAAGTTGGTTTGGAAGGCATGGAGAAGGTAAAATATTTTGCTTGCCTTGCAAACCAAAATAGGATTTGGACGGCCGGCCATTTGGCTAAGTGGGTGTGGCTAAATTGTGGCTTATGTCCATCATGCAAGCAATGCACGGAGTCTGTTAACCGCATTTTTGTTCATTGTTGCTTCAGCATTCGTCTTTGGAAAAAGGTCAAAGATTGGCTGGGCATCCATGAGCCTCACACTCACCTTTGGTCGGATCTCGCTTTCCCCGAGTGGTGGAACATGATGTCCACCAATGGCTTCCCTCGCTATGCTCATCTCTTGGGAAATTTGGAAAGAGCGAAACGGTATGGTGTTCAACAACAAGCATGCGCCCCTCGCAAATCATCTTCGATAAGCTTAGAAAAGAAGCTAGACCTTGGGTTTGAATGGGCGCAAAAAGGGGTAACTTGATGCCGGGAGAGTATACTTGTAATAATTCGCAAACCTTTATTTTCTTGTAAACTCTCTCCTTAATTAATAGATGAGGCAAAACTTTTACCCATGTTTCCAAAAAAATGTTTGACCTAATATTATAGATACCAGTACGTTTCTCTATAAATTTGGTCCAACTTAAACAGTTCGACATAAGATACAAGTTATACAAGTGTAGCCTTTAAAAGCTTGGTCTACACATAGCTCGTTTTGTTGGAAAATTTTAAAACTTGATTTTGAAGTTTCAAAAAAAATCTTTAAAAAACCATGGATGTAGTCAATCATGTGTAGTACAATCGTGTAAAATCATAATGCAAAATACTTTGTATTCTAGGATACACAGAAATCATAAAACTGTGAATCTGGGTATAGTGAACAATACAAATATTCTCAAAATCGCCAAATCTTGTCATATTTATGTCACCAAGAATACAAAGTATTTTTGCGTTGAGATTCCGCACGCTTGTAGTACACATCATTGACTGCATCGAGATTTTCTCCAGATTTTTTTTGAAACCTTAAGATACCGTTTTCAAAATTTTCAGAGAAAAAGCAGGCTAGATGTAGCCCGAGCTCTAAAACGAAATTCTGCAAGTTAGAGGCCTTAAATTTTGAAAGTATAGAGCAGCTTTTCTGTAGTAGTGCAAACAGAATAAGATAGTGGCCCCAAACATGAAAATGGATTATATGAACCGCGGATTGCACGCTGGTCGTTCACTTAATTTGCATCTCAAAATTGGAGTCAAATGTTTGTCAAACAGTGCCAAAAGCTCATACGGAAAAATGGTCATGCAGTTACCATGAACAGCACGGGGATCTGAATCTGATGAGATATGATTCTCGATTCTGTTGGCTGCAACACGAGCTAGCCCAGTCAGCAGGATCTTTGACCTGCAGAAGCGATTGAACTAGTCCTTAAAGCTCAGATGACTAGACTGCATGATGCGATAAAAGCCAGTAGCAACTTTGCTACATGCATGATTGCTACACCACTCATGCATGAAGGGCACGGGAAATGCAGTGGCAGTACTTTTAACCTTGGGGAGAAAAAAAATGTACTATCTGGTGTTGCACGCAGGAACAAACTAAAACCGCATGAAGAGGGGAAAAGGTGTAACAGATTGGGCGGCAGATTAGTTTCTTTAGGTACAGTGGTATGTAGCTAGTGCTCGCACCATGCTGTTAGGCGTTAGCTCCGTACCATGAATGTCATGGGCAGCAGCAATTTTGCAAGTGGTTTGTTTAAGCATTTAAAAGGTGATATATGAGGTGAGGTGGTGTGACGAGAACTGAACCTGAACCTGATCACGCCCAGTTGGGCAAGCCCCCAACAGCCACCTACCTCGACCGACTGAGTGCTAGTGCCGTTCGTGCGGTGCCCAATTGCCCCTTGTGCAGCCAAAAGCTAGTGAAATATGGACAGGGCCACATGTTGATCATATATATCTGTTGCCTGCATTGGACTGCTCACACTTGTAAATTGGAGAGAGATTCAGAGAAGAGACCAAGAGAGAGGCAGGAGGACAAATGGAGAGGGAGATTGTTGCAGAGTATGAGATTAACGAGATAGATGACACACTGCATGGCTCTGTTGGGAGCAGGCTCACCCTGTTCGCTAGGGAGCTCAAGTGGAGAAGCAGCAGCTGGCATGGCAGCAGCGCCCTGAAGCTCCCAACGAATTGCTATGGCGGCAGCTTTGTCATAGACCCTAATGGAAGGTAAGATCGAGCTCTTTGTGTGTGTTTGTGTGCGGTCAATTAAGCTAGCTACCCAATGAATCCAAAAAATTGCATGAGATAATGAGCCAAATTAGATGGATATACCTTGCAATGCCAAGGAACGAGAGAATGATCAGTGTGCTCTGCTCTTGCTGCAGATGGTACAGGATGTGGTCGAACATGATGTTCCTGTGGTCCATCTACTCCGTCTTCTACACCCCCTTCGCCTTCTGCTTCTTCCGGGGCCTCCCCGAGCATCTGCTGGACCTCGAGTGCGCGCAGCTCATCTTCCTCGCCGACGTTGCCGTCCACTTCTTCCTCGCATACCGGGATCCTCACACCCACAGGGTGGTCTACGACAAGCAAAGGATCGCCCTACGGTGAGAGCTGATCAGTTCTCACAGTGAACCCAAGACATCATGACACGAGTAGCGACAATATAGTGTTTCTGAATTTCTGGTGTCTTCTTGCCTTTTCAGTTACATCAAAGGCAGCTTCGCTCTAGATATGCTCGGATGCTTCCCCTGGGACGCCATCTACAAGGTACGTCACAATCTCAAGAACCAGTACAACATTCTGCATCAGAAAGAAGGACATTCTTGCTCATACAGTCACACTGAGTAACTGACACACCATTGTTGTTTTTTGGGTGATCAGTTTACAGGAAGGATGGAGATAGTGAGGTACCTGGTGTGGCTCCGGCTGTATAGAGCAAGGAAGATCCAGGGCTTCTTCAAGAAGATGGAGAAGGACATCCGCATCAGCTACCTCTTCACGCGGATCGTGAAGCTGGTCACCGTCGAGCTCTACTGCACCCACACCGCCGCCTGTATCTTCTATTACCTCGCCACCACGCTGCCGCCGGCACACGAAGGGGGCACTTGGATCGGGAGCCTCACCATGGGTGACCGCAGCTACATCAACTTCAGACATGTCGACCTGCTCACCCGCTACATCACCTCTCTCTACCTCGCCATCGTCACCATGGCAACAGTCGGTACGCGGCCTCGGTCTCACCACCAGATGACCATAACGTCAAGGTTGCAGTTCCTCATATCACACGAAAAATTTATGTGCAGGTTACGGCGATATACATGCGGTGAACACGAGGGAGATGGTGTTCATCGTGGTGTACGTCTCCTTCGACATGCTGCTCGGCGCGTACCTCATCGGGAACATGACCGCGCTCATCGTCAAGGGCTCCAGGACTGAGCGCTTCCGGGACAAGATGACGGAGCTCACAAGGTACATGAACAGGAACAAGCTGGGTAGCGACATCAGATCCCAGGTGAAGGCGCACCTGGTGCTGCAGTACGAGAGCAGCTACAAGAGAGACAGGATCGTCGACGACAACATACCGGTCGCAATCCGTTCAAAGGTACAGTCCAGGTTAATTTTCTCTCGGAGCAAATAATACAAATAAATTTTGTTATGGAGCAATTTTAATTAGATTGAGCATTTTGCTTTGCACATCTCCCAGACACTGTACATGGACATAGTTTCAAAGGTGCACCTGTTCAAAGGGTGCTCAGAGGACTTCCTGAACCAGATTGTAAGAACTTCATGCAAGTTTTTCTCTCCATGCGCTTTCTTTAAGTATAATATCTATGCAATGTCTAAATTGGTAATTAATTTCAGGTGGTAAAATTGCATGAAGAATTCTTCCTCCCTGGGGAAGTTATTTTGGAGCAAGGCACCGTGGTGGATCAGATATACATCGTGGCACATGGATGCCTGGTACTACTCCTCGCCGAGTTTAACAATTTTATAACCCTCCGTGATTTATGCACACGATCTGTTTGTGAAAGAAACCTACATAGATCAAGAGAAAACAGAGCTGAGCTGTATGACTGACTTTTCACCTGCCAACTGTCATGTTCCGTGTACTCTGACAGGAAGAGATCGGCATCGGAGAAGGTGAGTCGGAAATGATCATCTCAGAACTGCTTCCCTACGACATAGTCGGCGATGTCGCGGTGATCTGCAACACTCCACAGCCATACACAATTAGAGTCTGTGAACTCTGCCGCCTCTTGAGAATTGACAAGCAGTCCCTGACTAGCATCTTGCAAATGTACTTCAAGGATAGCCGTCAGATAATGAGCAACCTACTCAAGGTAGGTCCTCATTTACTACAAGTAGAATCATAGTATATTCTAGTGCTTTGACACAAAATGTAGCTAAGCATTTTTTATGCAGGGAAAAAGAACTGAGTCAAAAGGGAACCAATTGGAATCCAATATCACATACCTGATAGCAAAGCAAGAGGCAGACCAGGTCATTGGAGTCAACAATGCTGCCTACCATGGAGACTTGTTTCGGTTAAAAGGCTTGATCAGAGCAGGAGCAGATCCGAGTAAACCGGATTACGACGGGAGGACTGCATTGGTACGTGAACGCTTGCAGATTAATCATCAGCCAAACTATTGCAAGTATCAACAAATTATCTACTAAAACTTAGTGGTGAAAACTATCTATCAAGATTCTACTCAAATTCACCATGAACCTTTTTCTAATTATGAAAATATGGAAGATAACTAGATTAGAACTTGATGGCAAAAGTGAAGTTGGAGAAAGAGCTGGCCTGCTATGCTAAGTAAACTGTGTAATCAGATGACCGACTCTTCAACCTGTTCCTTTATCTTTGCCTTGCAGCATGTTGCTGCATCAAGAGGATATGAAGATATCATCAGGGTCCTGATCCAACGAGGAGCAAACGTCAACAGCATAGGTAAGAAACCGAACACATAGAGTTCAAATTAAAACAGTGAAAACGCCATCTAACGCATCTGAAATTCTGAAAATGCAGATAAGTTTGGAAATTCGCCGATGCTGACAGCGGTGAAATGCGGGCACGACAGGATCATCTCGCTCCTGGTCGCGCACGGCGCAGCCCTGAATCTGGAGGACGCAGGAGGCTACCTGTGCAGGGTGGTCGCCGAAGGCAAGATCGACCTACTGCGGAGGCTGCTCAGATTCGGGGTAGACCCCAACTGCAGGAACTACGACCGGAGAACGCCGCTCCACGTCGCCGCCGGAGACGGCCTGCCACTCGTCGCCAGCATGCTGGTGGAGCTCGGGGCCGACGTCATGGCCAGGGATAGGTGGGGGAACACGCCACTCGATGAAGCGCGCAGGTGCAGCAGCAAGCCGCTGGTGAGGACCCTGGAGCAGGCTAGAGCTGCTGTTGCAGCCGATCAGTAGTGATTAGATTCATCAGTCCATTGGCTGTAATTCATGTAGGGGTAGGCTAGGAACTATTGGCAATGTATTCTTTCTTGGGGCAATGATATCACAATTAAGAGAATTAGCTAAATAACCATCACCAAGATATGCGTCCAGTACGAGTAACAATGATAGGCAAAACAAAAGGATGAATTCCATCTAACTAACCGATCATTTCATTCCTCCAGAGGAGGCTTTCCACGCTCAACATCCATCAACACTATACTATGTCCACTCAGGCAATGTGTCATGATTTTGTTTTGAAACTGTGTCAAAGTCAAACAGGAGCACGAGATTTGGATGCATTCCACAAATTCACCTCATGTTCCCATCACCAGCTGGCATCCTAAGATGTCACGAAGCTAATGCAACAGGGGAGCAAACAGCAGAGTCGCGAAAACGAGAGATTCCCCCAGTTCAAGCATCACCGCTCACTACTATCACAACTTCCTAACCACATCAGCAAGAAGCTTTCATCTTGTTTTGTTTACTCTTGTAGCTGCAACCAGGACACATGTAGCGCTCGATTTACTCTGCCTTCTCAAGAGTCATCCCCACACACTTGCCGTGGAGCTTTCATCTTGTTTTGTTTACTCTTGTAGCTGCAACCAGGGCACATGTAGCGCTCGATTTCATCTGCCTTCTCAGGAGTCATCCCCACACACCTGCCATGGAACCACCTCTCACAATGGTCGCAACCAATCCAGAAGTGCCCGTCATCAGCGTTGTAGGTCTCTTGACAAGCGGCGCACTCCGTCATAGCTTGATCATCACTGCCTCCACTAGCATTGGCGCCGTCCTCTTCCTCCGGCGTCTGCAAGACCCATTTCATCGGATTGCTGTTAGAATTGCTCTGTCTTGGTGGCTATAATAGGATGCGGAATGAGATATATTTACATGGACAAAAAAGAAGGCATGATGTGGTCTGCTTATGTTTACCTGGGAGCTAGACTTTTTTTTGCTGCTGGCTTTCAGGGTTTCATAGACAGTGGGAAGGGTATTGATCAACCTGAAGAGCAGTTCCCTGCAATTACAATTCAAGTGCCACTTAAACTCCATTACCAAACTCCAGATAGCAATCAGTACGTCGTGCCAAAACTAAACACTGTGCTCTGGATGCACCTATCTAGGCTGGTGTAGAAATGACATGCATAACAAAGCAAATTCTAGGTTCTATGTGAAATAAGGAGTAAATGGCACTGGGGGTCACACAACTTGTCCCGCATGTGCACTTAAGTCACGGAAGTTGCGAAATGTGCAAATGAGTCACATAACTTTACTTCAGTGTGCATCCCAGGTCACAAACCGGTATGTTGCTTGGTTTTGCAAAAATACCGCTGGAAAATTTACAGAAACACCCTTACTAAATCTATTCCCTGGATCTGCTGTCTGGTTTCAAAAAAATACCGCCTAAAAATTTGTAGAAACACCCTTACTATATATATTGCTGATGAAGTCAATCCAGAGTGACCAGCCTGTACAGGCGGGTCCCACATGTCAGGCGTGTACGAAATAACTAAAATGGAAATGGGCAGGATGGGTATTCGACCTTGAGACCTACTAGGTAGATGCGGGCGCTTAGAACCAACGAACCACCTGATCGCTTGGGTACATTGGGTGGATTATAACTTATTATACTAGTTATTACTCTGGAGAATTAGCATTTTTTAAAATTTGAAATTAAAAAATACAATTTTTATTTCGAAAATACATATACAATGTTATTATGTACGTGATAAGTTGCGGTAATTTTTTTTTATGATTTGGGCTGTTGAAAATAATAATTCATAAAGTATATATATGAGTATTTTTGTTAGAAATTTGTATTTTTTATTTCCAAAAACACAACGTATTTTCAAAAGAAAATTTTGCCGCCCAATCTTTGACATATTTATATAGCTAAGTATTTTTTAGCATATTATTTTGATACTGAAAGGTGGATGTTTCAAAAATTTCAGCAAGCTAAAAAAATGTCGTTCTCAATGTATATGTATTTCCGATATTTTTTTCTACAGCCCAAATCATAACGATTTTTTTTACCGCATCTTGGCACGTACATAATAACAATGTATATGTATTTCCGAATTAAAATTTGTATTTTAAATTTTTATAAATAAACTAATTCTGCACAGGAATATATATTATAATAAGGCGTAATCCACATGTTTTACTGAAGTGAATGAGTGGTGTCCTGGTTCCGTGCGCAAGCCTGGACCAACAGGTCTCAAGTTCAAATCCCCATATTGCACCTATTTTGATTTTATTTCTTTCCTACGCGCACCCACACGGACAGGCTGGTCACTCTGGGTTGACTTCTTCAGGATATAGAGATAGTAAGGGTTGTTTCTGCAAATTTTCTGAGCGGTATTTTAGCAAAACCAGACAGCTGACCGGTTTGTGACCTAGCGTGCACACGGAAGTAAAGTTATGTGACTCATTTACACATTTTGCAACTTCCGTGACTTAAGTGCACATGCGGGACAAGTTGTGTGACTCCCAGTGCTATTTACTCTGAAATAAGAGAGTAAAAGGTAGGAAAAACATTGAAAAACTAGAAGACTTTTTAACGGATTGAATTATGACAAATGCCAGTAAAAGGTCCTAAGACTGACAGATCTAAAACCATGGCATTGGAGTACAATGAAATGAAATGTACATAACACGGTGCTGAACATCCTTGTGCATAGTAAGTTGTAGCAAAGCAAAGCATGAACTGTATCACACAACTACATAAATATAGCATAATAAGCAGTAGAAAGGAAGCGTACCTGTCGTCTCTGTCAAATGCAACACGACCGGCATGGTAAAATGCCATGGACATCAACCATGCATCGCTATGGATAGCTATCATAGATAGCCAAACTTTCTTGGGGGTTCCATCGCGAGCAAAGTTTATCCCACATACTGGCTCAGGAAGTTCAACAGGAACATCCTCGAGTGGCAGTTTCACTTCCCAGGTTCCATTAGGTTGTCCAAAGAGGCACAAGGCATTCTCGTCTGGAAAAAAATAACGGTCCTATTAAAACAGAAATTGTGCCTAGAAGATGACAACCTGGTTTAAGTTGCCCTAAACATGACATAACACATAATTTGCCTTGCAATGTCATTAATTAATTAATAAACACCCAGAAGCAGATAATAGCTGATGCGGACACGGAGTACAGCAACACTGCACATTTTTTTAACCCAAAGAAGCTGACAGCGGCAATTGGGAGTTTGGACATCCAAATTCTTCAGCTCAAGCATTTGGCCACTCAAAGCTACACAGACTGGTCCAATTTACCCACATTGTTAGCAGCATTCACGGCAGTTTCTCCGTCCATTGTCTCCAATTGACAGCTGAATATCAGCAGAAGTGGTGGCTACATGTTTTGCTAGCACAATCAGATAAGGCATGAAGAGTTTGCTTTGCAGTTTGCACCCTGTATCACCCAAACTGGCAATTCTCACATGATTTAACTGCAGACTTTTAAAACTGAACCATTACTCATTACTAGCAAATTCATTTCCCATCCGAGGCAAACAGAATGGTTCATCGGCAGTTCACCGATCACGCGCCGAATCTGCTAGCCTTACTAAATCGGTACCCGCAGCAACTAAATCGAGCACCACGAGAGCAATCAAATAACGTCGGGGAAGCGGCAGCAAACATGGATAAAAACACGGCTCCGCGCAGTCCGCACCCAAATTACTATCTCCCTCGAAATCAACATCGGAAGCGACTGAGAAAACTCACCAGGGTCGCACTTCTCGTAGAACTCGTCCACGTCTGCGAACCACGAAACCGGCAAACAAACACAACCATCGATCAGCGCGCGAGAGAAAAAACCGCACCAAATCCACTCGAACGAACGAGAGAGAGAGAGACCTTCGGTGAGGGCCTGCACGATGCCGGCGCGGCGGCCGCGGTACAGGCGGAAGACGTCCTCCGGGGAGTGCACGTTCGGGTGGATGGCGGCCGAGACCGAGAGGACGCTGTCGCCCATAGCCGCCGCCCAGTCCGCGACCGCGCCGGAGAGAGGAAGGGACTGGCGCGCGCCGGTCCGGTGGCGAGTTTAGGGTTTTGGTGGCGGTGGTGGAAGAGGAGGGGATTCGACCGGAAATCTGGAGCAATCGGGAGTAGTAGAGGGGAAGCCGCGGGGGTGATTAATATTGGTGCTTTGCTGCGGAAGCTGCGATTTTGAGGTTTTGAAGGAAGCTTGGCGAAGTGGGGCCGGGTGGAGTTCTTGAGGCCCGCCTGGCACTGAACCGGAATTGTGAGAACCGTCTATTTTACAAATCTTTTTATTTGCGAAAATTCCACCAACCTATTAATAATCATACAAAACCCAAAAGTAATAAAAAAACAGATAGGTCCATTAAATGACCTAGAGCTTATCGTATTAGAGCTTTTGTAGTGGATAAATGGCAAATGGACGCACCAAAAAAGCAACCATCGCCAAAGATGAGGCCCGTAGATTAGAAGAGACACACCTACAACCACAAAAACGAACACGAAAACCGATTAGATTCCAAAAGATCTGTTGGACGTATAACTTCATGGGCTCTCTGTCGATGCTAGACACACCACTAGAACGAGAATAGGGGAGGACCTTATTCTGACTTCAAGATGTAACCGTCGCCTCAACATCTCAAAGAAGACACTAAAAATAACTTAAACAAGGAACGTTAACCCTCCTGTCGGCGAGAGGTCATGGTTTGTTACGCTACAAAAGTCCCAATGCCACACAAAAATGGAGCAGACCAGTAGCAATACCGATGAGGAGATGAAACCCTAGATAGGTTTTAGAATTGGCCTCACGGTCTCTCCTCTCGTACTAGTTTAGGACTCACTTTCCTCCTTTTTCTTTTCTTTTTTATAAATCTAGCCATTCAGTGAAATTAATGTATCTTGTAACCTTATGGGAACTAATTTGACACGAAATTCCGTGCCAAAGATATTGAAGATGAAATGGTGCATGTATGCGCCAAGCATCTCTTGCGCTAGTAGGTGTGGCACCGAAGGTAGGTCAGCATGAAATGAGTAACGCCGACCCTGAAGCCATTCTACACTAAAAATACTCGTCCACCATGGATGCCTACACAAGAGAGTGGTGAGATTTGACGAAGATTTATATCTTGCAAAGAAGAAAGAAAGCGGCTATGGCCGGCTTGTGATGTGGCAACTAGTAGTGGTGCTACAACGAGTGGTGGTGGAGGTGGTGCTACAACGAGTGTTGGCGGTGTTGATGACCCTACAACGCGGGTGGTGCTTGATCTTGCATCAATACGTACCGCGATGATCATTTTGGTTTGTCGAGTACTACGGTGATATATTAATTGAACGATTGCGTACATTGGATCTTGTCAACACATTGCAAAACTTGTATCGCGGTTCACAGTTCATCTTCCGTGAGGCTGCATGGCCTCATCCTAATGGCAGCTTGGAGAATAGTCGATCGGCCAAACAACTTCCTTCACGCTGTGCTTAAATCCAAATATTTTACAGACTCAGCTACTTGGCACCCTAACCCAAATGCTCCCAAGTCAGCCTTTTGGGCATCCATACAAAAAATTCTTCCTATTCTCAAAGCCTATTACTTCTACCAACTCACACTAGGCCCAATATCAATCTGGAGCACTCCTTGGTGCCAAAATTGGACTCGCATTTACAACTCTCTCATCATCCAACAAGAAGGCTTTATTTATCCAGCCCACATGAAGAATCTTTGGCTTCCAAACCAAAAACAATGAAATCATCAACTTATTGACACACTCTTCAGCAGCCAATGGCTTCAGTTATAAAAGGTATAGACACCATTCATTCTCAAGATAATGATATCCTCTGTTGGAAGCTAACTCCCTCGAGTAAGTACAATACAAAGAGTGCATATAGGGTCTGTCTTCAAAATTTGCAGCGTAATGGGGAACCAAAACCGAGACAAATACATCCTCATACGGTTCAACTAGTGAACCAAATCTGGAAGAACAATCCCAATAAACTTCAATTCCAATAACACCATCAGTTCTCAAAACCGAAGCTGCAACAATGATCTTAGCGATAAGAGTGGCCAGTTTCAGAAATCTCACTCTTACAAGAGTAGTGGTGGCTTCTTCCCCTACCAATCAACATGTACCTTGGGAAATTAGACCACATGTCTCTAAATTTAGAAAAATTACTAAAGCAATTCCTCATGCTGATTTACCATGTAAAGATAGACATAAACGGGATTGCTCATGACTGTGTAAATCAGGCAATTAGACAGGCTTTGTCTACGCCTATCTTTAGCCGCTCCAATTCCTCTCATATGAATAGTCCCTGTCCAACTGCTACTATATTCCAAACTCTCTGTTCACAAGGATATGTAATTCATGTTCTACATTGCCTATAAGATGAATGAAAATTTTGCGCCTCCGACACCTCATTTTGTTAAAAAGAGGCTTGTTGCAGATTAGACCTCGCAAAAAGTCCGCGTGACACATTTTTAAACATGTTTGGTGTGTCATCTATCTAGCCCCGAAAACTACTCGCTAAACACCGACAGCGTGTTTGGCCACACTAGGGAAGGGGAATGGGTGAAGAGGGATTAACTCGTCAATGCCTACGGATTGTAGACTTAGAATTTCATAAGAAGTAGAGGGCAAGTAGATCTCGAAGGTTTTAGCTGGCAATGGCGCTCGACTAAAGATTACAGTGGTTCTGTTGACAATAGATTCTATCCTTTGCTTTTCCCTCGGCTCCCTGATGGCGTGTATTTCACACGTTCGTTGGGCAACCCCAAGAGGAAGGTATGATGCGCACAGCAGCAAGTTTTCCCTCAGAAAGAAACCAAGGTTTATCGAACCAGGAGGAGCCAAGAAGCACGTTGAAGGTTGATGGCGGCGGGATGTAGTGCGGCGCAACACCAGGGATTCCGGCGCCAACGTGGAACCTGCACAACACAACCAAAGTACTTTGCCCCAACGAAACAGTGAGGTTGTCAATCTCACCGGCTTGCTGTAACAAAGGATTAACCGTATTGTGTGGAAGATGATTGTTTGCAGAAAACAGTAGAACAAGTATTGCAGTAGATTGTATTTCAGTAAAGAGAATTGGACCGGGGTCCACAGTTCACTAGAGGTGTCTCTCCCATAAGACGAACAGCATGTTGGGTGAACAAATTACAGTTGGGCAATTGACAAATAAAGAGAGCATGACAATGCACATACATATCATGATGAGTATAGTGAGATTTAATTGGGCATTACGACAAAGTACATAGACCGCCATCCAACTGCATCTATGCCTAAAAAGTCCACCTTCAGGTTATCATCCGAACCCCCTCCAGTATTAAGTTGCAAAGCAACAGACAATTGCATTAAGTATGGTGCGTAATGTAATCAACAACTCCATCCTTAGACATAGCATCAATGTTTTATCCCTAGTGGCAACAAGACAACACAACCTTAGAACTTTCTCACATCATCACAGTGTTAATGCAGCATGAACCCACTATCGAGCATAAGTACTCCCTCTTGGAGTTACAAGCATCTACTTGGCCAGAGCATCTACTAGTAACGGAAAGCATGCAAGATCATAAACAACACATAAGCATAACTTTGATAATCAACATAACAAGTATTCTCTATTCATCGGATCCCAACAAACGCAACATATAGAATTACGAGATAGATGATCTTGATCATGATAGGCAGCTCACAAGATCCGACAATGATAGCACAATGGGGAGAAGACAACCATCTAGCTACTGCTATGGACCCATAGTCCAGGGGTAGACTACTCACACATCACACCGGAGGCGACCATGGCGGCGTAGAGTCCTCCGGGGAGATGATTCCCCTCTCCGGCAGGTGCCGGAGGCGATCTCTGGATCCCGAGATGGGATCGGCGGCGGCGGCGTCTCTGGAAGGTTTTCCGTATCGTGGTTCTCGGTGCGGGGGTTTCGTCACGGAGGCTATTTGTAGGCGGAAGGGCAGGTCAAGAGGCGGCACGGGGCCCCACACCACAGGGCCGCGCGGCCAAGGGGGCCGCGCCGCCTAGGGTGTGGCCCCTCCGTGGCCCCTCTTCGTCTCTCCTTCGGACTTCTGGAAGCTTCGTGGAAAAATAGGCCCCCGGGCTTTGATTTCGTCCAATTCCGAGAATATTTCCTTACTAGGATTTCTGAAACCAAAAACAGCAGAAAACAAAGAATCGGCACTTCGGCATCTTGTTAATAGGTTAGTTCCAGAAAATGCACGAATATGACATAAAGTGTGCATAAAACATGTAGATAACATCAATAATGTGGCATGGAACATAAGAAATTATCGATACGTCGGAGACGTATCAGCATCCCCAAGCTTAGTTACGCTCGTCCCGAAGGTGTAAAACGATAACACAGATAATTTCTGGAGTGACATGCCATCATAATCTTGATCATACTATTTGTAAAGCATATGTAGTGAATGCAGCGATCAAAACAATGTATATGACATGAGTAAACAAGTGAATCATATAGCAAAGACTTTTCATGAATAGCACTTCAAGACAAGCATCAATAAGTCTTGCATAAGAGTTAACTCATAAAGCAATAATTCAAAGTAGAGATATTGAAGCAACACAAAAGAAGATTAAGTTTCAGCGGTTGCTTTCAGCTTGTAACATGTATATCCCATGGATATTGTCAACATAGAGTAATATAATAAGTGCAATAGGCAAATATGTAGGAATCAATGCACGGTTCACACAAATGTTTGCTTCTTGAGGTGGAGAGAAATAGGTGAACTGACTCAACATTGAAAGTAAAAGAATGGTCCTCCATAGAGGAAAAAGCATCGATTGCTATATTTGTGCTAGAGCTTTGATTTTGAAAACATGAAACAATTTTGTCAACGGTAGTAATAAAGCATATGCATCATGTAAATTATATCTTATAAGTAGCAAGCCTCATGCATAGTGTACTAATAGTGCCCGCACCTTGTCCTAATTAGCTTGGACTACCTGGATTATCACCGCAATACATATGCTTTAACCAAGTATCACAAAGGGGTACCTCTATGCCGCCTGTACAAAGGTCTAAGGAGAAAGCTCGCATTGGATTTCTCGCTATTGATTATTCTCAACTTAGACATCCATACCGGGACAACATAGACAACAGATAATGGACTCCTCTTTTAATGCTTTAAGCATTCAACAACAATTAATTCTTTTCTCATTAGAGATTTGAGGATTGTTGTCCAAAACTGAAACTTCCACCATGGAACATGGCTTCGGTTAGCGGCCCGATGTTCTTCTCTCACAATATGCATGCTCAAACCATTCAACTCAGTGTAGATCGCCCTTACTTCAGACAAGACGAACATGCATAGCAACTCACATGAAATTCAACAATGAACAGTTGATGGCGTCCCCAGTAAACATGGTTATCGCACAACAAGCAACTTAATAAGAGATAAAGTGCATAATTACATATTCAATACCACAATAGGTTTTAAGCTATTTGTCCCATGAGCTATATATTGCAAAGGTGAATGATGGAGTTTTAAAGGTAGCACTCAAGCAATTTACTTTGGAATGGCTGGAAAATACCATGTAGTAGGTAGGTATGGTGGACACAAATGGCATAGTGGTTGGCTCAAGTATTTTGGATGCATGAGAAGTATTCCCTCTCGATACAAGGTTTAGGCTAGCAAGGCTTATTTGAAACAAACACAAGGATGAACCGGTGCAGCAAAACTCACATAAAAGACATATTGAAAACATTATAAGACTCTACACCGTCTTCCTTGTTGTTCAAACTCAATACTAGAAATTATCTAGACCTTAGAGAAACCAAATATGCAAACCAAATTTTAGCATGCTCTATGTATTTCTTCATTAATGGGTGCAAAGCATATGATGCAAGAGCTTAAACATGAGCACAACAATTGCCAAGTATCACATTACCCAAGACATTTATAGCAATTACTACATGTATCATTTTCCAATTCCAACCATATAACAATTTAACGAAGGAGAAACTTCGCCATGAATACTATGAGTAGAAACCAAGGACATACTTGTCCATATGCTACAGCGGAGCGTGTCTCTCTCCCATAAAGTGAATGCTAGGATCCATTTTATTCAAACAAAACAAAAAACAAAAACAAACTGACGCTCCAAGAAAAAGCACATAAGATGTGATGGAATAAAAATATAGTTTCAGGGGAGGAACCTGATAATGTTGTCGATGAAGAAGGGGATGCCTTGGGCATCCCCAAGCTTAGACGCTTGAGTCTTCTTGATATATGCAGGGGTGAACCACCGGGTGCATCCCCAAGCTTAGAGCTTTCACTCTCCTTGATCATGTTGCATCATACTCCTCTCTTGATCCTTGAAAACTTCCTCCACACCAAACTCGAAACAACTCATTAGAGGGTTAGTGCACATTATAAATTGACATATTCAGAGGTGACACAATCATTCTTAAAACTTCTGGACATTGCATAATGCTACTGGACATTAGTGGATCAAAGAAATTCATCCAACATAGTGAAAGAGGCAATGCGAAATAAAAGGCAGAATCTGTCAAAACAGAACAGTTCGTATTGACGAATTTTAAAATGGCACCATACTTGCTCAAATGAAAATGCTCAAATTGAATGAAAGTTGCATACATATCTGAGGATCATGCACGTAAATTGGCTTAATTTTCTGAGCTACCTACAGGGAGGTGGACCCAGATTCGTGACAGCAAAGAAATCTGGAACTGTGCAGTAATCCAAATCTAGTACTTACTTTTCTATCAACGGCTTAACTTGGCACAACAAAACACAAAACTAAGATAAGGAGAGGTTGCTACAGTAGTAAACAACTTCCAAGACATAAAATAAAAACAAAGTACTGTAGGTAAAAACATGGGTTGTCTCCCATAAGCGCTTTTCTTTAACGCCTTTCAGCTAGGCGCAGAAAGTGTGTATCAAGTATTATCGAGAGATGAAGTGTCAACATCATAATTTGTTCTCATAATAGAGTCAAAAGGTACCTTCATTCTCTTTCTAGGGAAGTGTTCCATACCTTTCTTGAGAGGAAATTGATATTTTATATTACCTTCCTTCATATCAATGGTAGCACCAACAGTTCGAAGAAAAGGTCTTCCCAATATAATGGGACAAGATGCATTGTATTCAATATCCAAGACAACAAAATCAACGGGAACAAGATTATTGTTAACGGTAATGCGAACATTATCAACTTTACCCAAAGGTTTCTTTGTAGAATGATCAGCAAGATTAACATCCAAATAACAATTTTTCAGCGGTGGCAAGTCAAGCATATTATAAATTTTCTTAGGCATAACAAATACTAGCACCAAGATCACATAAAGCATTACAATCAAAATCTTTAACCTTCATCTTAATGAGGGGCTCCCAACCATCCTCTAACTTTTTAGGAATAGAGGCTTCACGCTCTAGTTTCTCTTCTCTAGCTTTTATGAGAGCATTTGTAATATGATGCGTGAAAGCCAAATTTATAGCACTAGCATTAGGACTTTTAGCAAGTTTTTGCAAGAACTTTATAACTTCAGAGATGTGGCAATCATCAAAATTCAAACCATTATAATCTAAAGCAATGGGATCATCATCCCCAATGTTGGAAAAAATTTCAGCAGCTTTATCACAGTGCGATTTCATAGCTTTAGCAATTTCAGTGCAGTTTTCGCGCTTTGCATTAGAAGTGGAAACATTGCTAACACCAATTCTTTTATTAGTATGAATAGAAGGTGCAGCAACATGTGTAGCATTAGCATTACTAGTGGTGGTAATAGTCCAAACTTTAGCTATATTCTTCTCTTTAGCTAGTTTTTCATTTTCTTCTCTATCCCACCTAGCACGCAGCTCAGCCATTAATCTTATATTCTCATTAATTCTAACTTGAATGGCATTTGCTGTAGTAACAATCTTATTATGATGATTTTCATTAGGCAAAACTTTCGATTTCAAAAGATCAACATCAGCAGCAAGACTATCGACTTTAGAAGCAAGTATATCAATTTTCCCAAGCTTTTCTTCAACAGATTTGTTAAAAGCAGTTTGTGTACTAATAAATTCTTTAAGCATGGCTTCAAGTCCAGGGGGTGAACTCCTATTATTGTTGTAAGAATTTCCATAAGAATTACCATAGCCGTTGCCATTATTATAAGGATATGGCCTATAGTTGTTACTAGAATTGTTCCGGTAAGCATTGTTGTTGAAATTATTATTTTTAATGAAATTTACATCAACATGTTCTTCTTGTGCAACCAATGAAGCTAATGGAACATTATTAGGATCAATATTAGTCCTATCATTCACAAGCATAGACATAATAGCATCAATCTTATCACTCAAGGAAGAGGTTTCTTCGACAGAATTTACCTTCTTACCTTGTGGAGCTCTTTCCGTGTGCCATTCAGAGTAGTTGATCATCATATTATCAAGAAGCTTTGTTGCTTCACCAAGAGTGATGGACATAAAGGTACCTCCAGCAGCTGAGTCCAATAAATTCCGTGAAGAAAAATTTAGTCCTGCATAGAAGGTTTGGATGATCATCCAAGTAGTCAGTCCATGGGTTGGGCAATTTTTAACCAGAGATTTCATTCTTTCCCAAGCTTGAGCAACATGTTCAGTATCTAATTGTTTAAAATTCATTATGCTATTCCTCAAAGATATAATTTTAGCAGGGGGATAATATCTACCAATAAAAGCATCCTTGCATTTAGTCCATAAATCAATACTATTCTTAGGCAGAGATAGCAACCAATCTTTAGCTCTTCCTCTTAATGAGAAAGGGAACAATTTTAGTTTAATAATATCACCATCTACATCTTTATATTTTTGCATTTCACATAGTTCAACAAAATTATTAAGATGGGCAGCAGCATCATCAGAACTAATTCCAGAAAATTGATCTTTCATGACAAGATTCAGTAAAGCAGGTTTAATTTCAAAGAATTCTGCTGTAGTAGCAGGTGGAGCAATAGGTGTGCATAAGAAATCATTATTATTTGTGGTTGTAAAGTCACACAACTTAGTGTTTTCAGCGTTGGCCATTTTAGCAACAGTAAATAAAACAAACTAGATAAAGTAAATGCAAGTAAACTAATTTTTGTGTGTTTTCGATATAGCAAACAAGATAACAAGTAAAGTAAAACTAGCAACTAATTTTTTTGTATTTTGATTTAGTGCAGCAAACAAAGTAGTAAATAAAACTAAGCAAGACAAAAACAAAGTAAAGAGATTGAGAAGTGGAGACTCCCCTTGCAGCGTGTCTTGATCTCCCCGGCAACGGCGCCAGAAAATATGCTTGATGGCGTGTATTTCACACGTTCGTTGGGCAACCCCAAGAGGAAGGTATGATGCGCACAGCAGCAAGTTTTCCCTCAGAAAGAAACCAAGGTTTATCGAACCAGGAGGAGCCAAGAAGCACGTTGAAGGTTGATGGTGGCGGGATGTAGTGCGGCGCAACACCAGGGATTCCGGCGCCAACGTGGAACCTGCACAACACAACCAAAGTACTTTGCCCCAACGAAACAGTGAGGTTGTCAATCTCACCGGCTTGCTGTAACAAAGGATTAACCGTATTGTGTGGAAGATGATTGTTTGCAGAAAACAGTAGAACAAGTATTGCAGTAGATTGTATTTCAAGAAAGAGAATTGGACCGGGTCCACAGTTCACTAGAGGTGTCTCTCCCATAAGACGAACAGCATGTTGGGTGAACAAATTACAGTTGGGCAATTGACAAATAAAGAGAGCATGACAATGCACATACATATCATGATGAGTATAGTGAGATTTAATTGGGCATTACGACAAAGTAGATAGACCGCCATCCAACTGCATCTATGCCTAAAAAGTCCACCTTCAGGTTATCATCCGAACCCCCTCCAGTATTAAGTTGCAAAGCAACAGACAATTGCATTAAGTATGGTGCGTAATGTAATCAACAACTACATCCTTAGACATAGCATCAATGTTTTATCCCTAGTGGCAACAGCACAACACAACCTTAGAACTTTCTGTCATCGTCCTGTGTTAATGCAGGCATGAACCCACTACTCGAGCATAAGTACTCCCTCTTGGAGTTACAAGCATCTACTTGGCCAGAGCATCTACTAGTAACGGAAAGCATGCAAGATCATAAACAACACATAAGCATAACTTTGATAATCAACATAACAAGTATTCTCTATTCATCGGATCCCAACAAACGCAACATATAGAATTACAGATAGATGATCTTGATCATGATAGGCAGCTCACAAGATCCGACAATGATAGCACAATGGGGAGAAGACAACCATCTAGCTACTGCTATGGACCCATAGTCCAGGGGTAGACTACTCACACATCACACCGGAGGCGACCATGGCGGCGTAGAGTCCTCCGGGATATGATTCCCCTCTCCGGCAGGGTGCCGGAGGCGATCTCCTGGATCCCCCGAGATGGGATCGGCGGCGGCGGCGTCTCTGGAAGGTTTTCCGTATCGTGGTTCTCGGTACTGGGGGTTTCGTCACGGAGGCTATTTGTAGGCGGAAGGGCAGGTCAAGAGGCGGCACGGGGGCCCCACACCACAGGGCCGCGCGGCCAAGGGGGGGGGGCGCGCCGCCCTAGGGTGTGGCCCCTCCGTGGCCCCTCTTCGTCTCTCCTTCGGACTTCTGGAAGCTTCGTGGAAAAATAGGCCCCTGGGCTTTGATTTCGTCCAATTCCGAGAATATTTCCTTACTAGGATTTCTGAAACCAAAAACAGCAGAAACAAAGAATCGGCACTTCGGCATCTTGTTAATAGGTTAGTTCCAGAAAATGCACGAATATGACATAAAGTGTGCATAAAACATGTAGATAACATCAATAATGTGGCATGGAACATAAGAAATTATCGATACGTCGGAGACGTATCACTCCCCTTTATATAGGAGGCGGAGCCGAGGCTTTTCGTGTCGTATAAGTTACAAATTGTGAGAGGCGTATTGGGCCTTTCCTATATTGCTATCATACTCCTATTACAACTCTACTTTCCTCCAAAGCTTCGGGTCGTGGGCTTTACGTCTTCTCTAGATAACCTGGGTGCTTTATTCGGCATGCCTATTTGGCATACCTATGTCAGTAGCCCCCGAGATTTTATTCGAATCGCAGAGTCGAGTAAAATCTCCATCGTAAAACTAAGTCGCATGTTTATAAAACTTCTGAAGCATAATGAATATTTTGCTCAATGTCTATTTTGTACAGGGATGATGGTGAATAGGGTTGGTTCATCTGACAGATCAGGTACCATTTAACTGCTCTTGTGGAAAACCCGCATAAACCTACTTCAAGCTCAAGTCCCTGGACTCGAACTCGGGATACTAGCGTAATTCGACATTCGCCGCTTAAGGACTTATCGTGAACCGAATCCCAGCTGTGTTTTATTGAGTACCTAACGCGTCCGTTTAGGATTTTTCTTCGCATCTGCTGATACGGATAAAGTGGACACTAGTAGGAAAAGGCTCATCAGTGGCGCAGCAAAAATCAATTCTGTGGCGCACGGGCGGTGCGCCACAGAAACTTCGCCACAAAAATAGGGTTTCTGTGGCGCACCTGACCATGCGCCACAGAATTAAGTTGTTCTGTGGCGCATATGGACGTGCTGCGCCACAGAAAAAGGTGCACCACTAAATTCTATTTTGGTGCGCCACAGAACAATGTACAGGTATACTCGATTTTGTGCTCCCTGGTGTATTATACAGGTTTTATACAGGTTTTGTACACAGTATACAGGTATAATATAGACAGATAGACAGATATAATATTGACACATATAACATAGCAATATTATACATCATCATCACAGTACTTATAGCCCGATCGAGTTACATATATAGTGGCAAGTGTCAAATATTTTGCATACAACTCTTAATTCATACAAATTTCACAATTTTGAGATACAAAGTAGTCTTCATCCGGTTCCTCCTTTGCTCCCTCCTCTCTACCCACCAGGCTCGCTTGCATCGGGGTCTTCATCCAGTTCCTACTATGATCAAAATGGAATAAAGTGAGACCAACAAGTCCGATGCACAAGAGAAATGGAATAAATGCCTCATACATTGTTGGTCAACACAAATATTAACATTCAGGGATGGTGTAAGTGAGACCAAGTCCGATGCACAAGAGATTGATATTTGTGCTATCTTACCAGGCTCACTTACGGCACCCCCAAGTGTACGGTGACCAAACATTTTAATCATCGGCATTTTGAAAATACCAAAGCAAATGGAATGACAAAATGGAATAAGTGCCTCATACATTGTTGGTCAACACAAATATTAACATTCAGGGATGGCGTAAGTGAGACCAAGTCCGATGCACAAGAGATTGATATTTGTGCTATCTTACCAGGCTCACTTACGCCACCCCCAAGTGTACGGCGACCAAACATTTTAATCATCGGCATTTTGAAAATACCAAAGCAAATGGAATGACAAAATGGAATAAGTGCCTCATACATTGTTGGTCAACACAAATATTAACATTCAGGGATGGCGTAAGTGAGACCAAGTCCGATGCACAAGAGATTGATATTTGTGCTATCTTACCATGCTCACTTACGCCACCCCCAAGTGTACGGTGACCAAACATATTAATCATCGGCATTTTGAAAATACCAAAGCAAATGGAATGACAAAATGGAATAAGTGCCTCATACATTGTTGGTCAACACAAATACTATGGTCAGAAACCATAGTTGCAGTATACACCACAGTATACTTTGTAAAAGGGCCCCCTTTGCCCGGCCGCCGTTCCGTGAACGGGTACTTGACGACACAACAGCGCCGATCTGCCTCTCCGGCTGTGGCCACAAGGGAGGCGGCTGGGACTGCCGTGGTTCTGCGCCGGAGAGGCAGGTCGGCGTTGTTGTCTCGTCAAGGACTCGTTCACGGAACGGCAGCCGGGGAAAGGGGGCCCGTCTACAAAGTATATTGCGGCGTATAGGTGACCAAACATTCTAATCATCGGCACTAAAATGGAAGAAAGAGCCAATGCAATTAAGAAGTAGCTAGTATGAACTAAATGGAATGCCTCATACTTTGTTGGTCGAAACAAATATTAACATCCAGGGATGGAGTAAGTGAGGCCAGGTAGGATGCACAAGATATTGATATTTGTGCCATCACACCAAGCCTCACTTGCTCCACCCCCCGAGTGTACGAGTGATCGACCAACCATCTAATCATCGGCAAGTACAAAAACACCAACAAACCAGCAACCATGGTGACATAAGTCAAGATGCTCAAACACACATAGCATGCATGGAGCAGATGCTCCAACGGGATTATTCATCACTTGGTATATAGACCAAGTGATGCTAGCAAAAGAGAGGCCAATCAAGAACCAGTAAATCCAGTAAGTGATAGATATGCCTAAACAAGCAACAACACATAGCATATTGATGTCTACGGGTGCTTCTATTCTTGTAGACAGTGTTGGGCCTCCAAGAGCAGAGGTTTGTAGAACAGCAGCAAGTTTCCCTTAAGTGGATTACCCAAGGTTTATCGAACTCAGGGAGGAAGAGGTCAAAGATATCCCTCTCATGCCACCCTGCAACCACAAAGCAAGAAGTCTCTTGTGTCCCCAACACACCTAATAGGTGCACTAGTTCGGCGAAGAGATAGTGAAATACAGGTGGTATGAATAAGTATGAGCAGTAGTAACGGCGCCAGAAAAGTGCTTTGCTGCCCAGGACGGGCGTGTGGTTGATGGTGGTACTATTGTGTACAGTACAGATGCAGTAGAACAGTAAACAAGCAGCGATAGCAGTATTTGGGAACAAGGCCTAGGGATCATACTTTCACTAGTGGACACTCTCAACAATGATCACATAACAGAATGAATAAATAGATGCTAGACTCTACACTCTCTTGTTGGATGATGAACACCACTAACTGTGTAGGATTACACGAACCCTCAATGCCGGACTTAACAAGCTCCACAATATTCGATGTTCATATTTAAATAACCTTAGAGTGCACGACAGATCAACACAACCAAACCAAGTACTAACATAGCATGCACACTGTCACCTTCACGCTACGAAAGGAGTAATAGATCACATCAATATTATCATAGCAATAGTTAACTTCATAATCTACAAGAGGTCACAATCATAACCTACGCCAAGTACTAACACGATGCACACACTGTCACCATTACACCGTGCAGGAGGAATAGACTACTTTAATAACATCACTAGAGTAGCACACAGATAAATTGTGATACAAAACACATTGCAATCATAAAGAGATATAAATAAGCACTTCACTATGCCATTCATAACAGTGAATAAGTATTCTGTGAAATATAGCCTAAGAGATCCACACGGTGCACACACTGTCACCTTTACACATGTGGGACAAGGATTCTCCGGAGATCACATAAGTAAAATTCACTTGACTAGCATAACGACATCTAGATTACAAGCATCATCATATGAATCTCAATCATGTAAGGCAACTCATGAGATTATTGTATTGAAGTACATAGGAGAGAGATTAACCACATAGCTACCGGTACAACCCTTAGCCTTGATGGAGAACTACTCCCTCCTCATGGGAGACAGCAGCGTTGATGAAGATGGCGATGGAGATGGCAGCGGTGTCGATGGAGAAGCCTTCCGGGGGCACTTCCCCGTCCCGGCGGCGTGCCGGAACAGAGAGTCCTTGTAACATCCCAAGTTTCAACAAAATGAACAAGAGAGAATTGAAGAATCCAAAATTTGGGGCCAACAAAAACTTTTTCTCATCATATAGGTTTATGCATATAGATCACCTTATTAATTATTTTGAGTGTGCAATTGCCATGATGTTTGCTTATGAGTTCTCTCTCACTCTAAAACCCTAGCAAGGATCACTTGATCTTCCCAAAGTCAAATAAAAGAAATAGAAAAGAAATATGAAAAGTCAACCTTACACACACATAAGGCCTATGCCATTTTTGCAAATACTTAATCTAGGCCAATTTGGTTTGCACCATTACTTGTAATTGGTTACTAAACACTTTTTAACACCTTTGGAATCAAGCCAACTCATTTCAAACCAAAATCAAACTCAAATTCCAAGTCACATGCAATATGGTCACTTGTGCCATTTTTTACCCTGATGGCCACTTGGAGCCCCTGGTTTTCTTCTTTCCACTTCTAAACTTTGTCAAACCTTTTCACCTCATCCAAGACAACATCAAGCACTACAACTTTGCCCAAAACCATCACCCCAAATTCATCACCAATTTCAAATGGGAAGCAAGCAAAGTTGGAACTTTCTCACATAAACAAGATCATATGCAAAATGTGATTTTGCATCCCAACTCCATTTTGACCACCACCACCACCAAAATGCTCCCTCTAATATATGTTTTCAACCCACCAAAAAGAATTTCAAATTTCAAAAATATATTTCTTTCGGGCATTTCCACAAACACTTGGCAGGCAGGGTATCAATTTGAGCCCATACCTCATTCTTTACCATGGACTTGGTCCAACCTTGCCTCTCTGCACCCTGGAGTCTCCCTCTCACCTCACCACATCTTTTCACCACTTGCCACCACCTCTGTTGCTCGACATTGACCAAGGATGGCCATGCCGTGGCATGGCAATGCCACCCTCATGCCATCCTCACCTCTGGTCAATTCCAACGTGCCACACCGTGTCAAATCTCTCCCTCTCACTCCCCGATGCTGCCCAGCCATCGCCCGACGAAGCCAGGCACCGAGACGTCAAGACACGCGCGCCCGGTGGCGCCCAGAACACGTCCATGCCGCGCCAGAGCGCGCCCGGCGCCGACCCCGGACGCCCAGAGCGTGACGACGCCCCGCGCCCCTGCGTCACCTCCGCCCTCACGCTCACCGCCAGTAGACGCACCACGGCGCCCTGCATCGCCTGGACACGCGCACGAGGCCGCGGGAACGCCGTGGACGACGACCGCGTCCACGACCATCCGCCACTGTACCCCACGGACGCGTGACGCACTCCACTGTGCTTGACCACCGAACGCTGTTCGGAGCTCGCAGTGACGTTCCCCGAGTGCCGCCTAGACACGACGACGCCCTCGCCCACGCCGTTGATCGCCTGCAGCCCTGCCTCGCCACCGTCACCATGACCCTCCGCCCTGGCTCGGAGCCGCTATAAAAGGAGGACTCCTCCGTCCAAACTGAGCACGCCAATCGCCTCCACTCATCCTCAGAACTCCCCCTGCCACCTCAATTTCATAAATACGCCGCCGGAGACCGCCAATCGCAAGATCGACGCCGCCGCCCGTACACGGAGGCCGCCGGAGCAGGAGGCCGCCATTGGAGACGCCGCTGCTTCCATCTGCTTCACCGTCGTCGACAACGTTGCTGTGCACCTCGCCCTCGACCGCCGGAGCTCCGACGAGCTCGCCGACCCCCTGCCGCCGTCGCGGTGAGTTCCCCCTCTCGCCGGAGACGAAGGCCATCCTCGACCGTGCGATCTCCCTCTAATCCTACGGTCCACCTCCCCCGTACCGTTTCGGTGTTTTAAAACACACTGACGTGTGGTCCCCACACTGTCGGGGCGACCCGCTGCTGGACGCGATCTTGGGCCGGCCCAAGTTCTTTTCCCGCGCAAGCCCACCTTTTTGATTTCAAATTTGGAAATTAGATAAAATATACAATCTGATGCAAACTTTGAAATTCAATTGTGACAAATCTACTGGGCCAAATTTTGCAAACTTTATATTTTTGGAAACCTTATGAAATTGTCTACACCTTGCCACTGGATAGAACCCTAGATCTTTTGTAGAATTAAAGTAACAAAATAAACAAGGCAGGGACTTTTCTGCCTTATAATAATTCTTAAAAATCAACCATAAATGCTTTTCAGTTAATTCCACCTCCAATAATTCACTTTTCACTTATACTAATTGTTTCTACAAAAATATGCCATGCTTTCTTTGGATGATCATGGTTTAGTTGAATTAAATGCCTTATGGCTATTTTCTAGTCAAAGATATTATCCAAAACTATTAAGAAATCTTATGTGGGAGTTTTCCCTCATTTAAATCTTGTCACCATCAACTCCAAATGAAGTGGAGACTCTGGTTATTTAGGTCCCATAGGAATTGTTGGTGATATTAAATCTTTGTTATGCTAGACTTAAATGGTATGAGGTGCTCACCTCATTTAAATCTTTTTCTCCAAATGCTAAGTGTGAAGAGGTTGACTTGGGTCAACCTAGGTCACATATTATGCATAAGAGAAATTAAATCTTAATAAGATAATGAGAGGAAATTATTTCTCTAAAAATTTCAAAGTAACATTTAAGTTTAGTATGAGAGGAAATTATTTTTCTTAAATAATAAGAAAAACACATCCACCAACTTATTAGCCAAATGTGATGCTAGTTTAGGTGTGTGAACCATGTTTGTGCATAAGTTTAGTAGATTAGTTTGGTGTGATGATTGTGTACCCCGTATTCGTATTTTAGACGCTAGTACCGAGGAGTACCAGGAGGAGGAGGAGGTCTACTTCCAGGAAGAAGAAGACCACTTTGACCAGTTTCCCAACCAAGGCAAGATAATACTCTTGCAAAGTGCAAAGCTCACCATGAGCAAGGCATTACCCCATTTACTTTATGCATATGATCCTATTTCCCAGTTTTACTTTACAAGCTTTATTTACTTTTGTTTTATCAAAGTACTTCTTGATTTATGAATTACTAGATTGGTATGGAGTTAGTACAAGAGTATCAAACTGAGCCTAGAAGCAAAGCAAATACTTAGCACCCCTCACACATAGTGGCTAGTGCTAAATTTAAGATGACTACTCTAGATGGGAACATGTGTCGATGAAATGATGATGGTTGAAAACCTTGGAATGATTAGTCATTTCCATTGAAAGATTTTGAAGGTGAATATGACACCGAAGTTGACTTGGTGACTTTGGCTAAAAACTGATGATTGATTGGATGCGATACCATTCCAATTTTTGAGTACCCCCACAATACCTGATTATGGGTAGGGCTTAGCTGGAAATTTATGTGTCTTAGTATGGGTTCCCTCTGAACACACATCATAGGGGTTATGCTTGAGGCTGCCTCCGTTGTTGAGAAATGATGTGAATTGAAGGTGAATTGTACGGCCAAGCCCTGTGCAGTTCCCGGGTTAACAGTTGGTTTTCACCGGGAGGCCAAGCTCATGGGGAGAGGTGCCTATACTAGGGTGTGTAAGTGAAAGGTTAACGGTTGATGATCCGCGTACTGAGTTACGATTATTCAGGGTTTTACCTCTGACGGATGTAATCAAATGTTGTGGCACAAGTGTGCGACCTCTGCAGAGTGTAGAACTATTCGAATAGCCGCGTCCGCGGATATGGACAATTGGAAAGGCCATTCTGTTTCCGTCATCAGAATTTATATCGTTGTGACTGGTGTTTTTGAACTTGAACTTGAACGGTGACTTTGACTTTGTATCACAACAGAGTTGTGGGAATGACACTAATGTTCCCACTTGAGTTAGTTAGCACTTGGGGAGTTGTTTACAAAAGTGTTTATGAAATAAAATTGGCTTTATGCAAACAAACTTAGAGCTTAGAACAATTATGTCAAGGCTAGTACTTACTTTAGTGTTAGTTTGCGAGTACTTAAAGTACTCACGGCTTTGTCCCTGGCTATTCAAATGGCCAGAATATGAAGCCGAGCAGCAGTACGAGGATGACGATCAGCAGGACGTCTACCACAACTAGGAGCTTCTAACGTCAAGCGTTGGCCTGTGGACTAGAGAGTCCTTGTATCTTACGCTTCCGCTATGAACTTGTGTTTGTTCGTTGATCATTAGATCAACTATTTGTGTAATATGGATCATGTGATTCCAAGTTGTAAGACATTATGGTTTGTAATGAATGATGACTGTGATACTTAACTATTATGCCTCGCAACAACAATTTCCTGGGATTGCGATGTATGACATAATAGGCATCCGGACTTTAAAAATCCGGGTGTTGACAGTCCTGTCCCCCAGATCCTGGCTTCGCGATGGCGGCGGCTCTGGAAGGTTTCTCGTACCGTGGCTTTCCGTATCGAAGATTTAGGTCAGGGACCTTTTTATAGGCGAAGAGGCGGAGTCGGAGGGGGTACGGAGCCGCCACACAATAGGGCGGCGCGGCCAAGGCCTGGGCCACGCCAGCCACATGTGTGGGCCCCCTGTGGCCCTCCTCTGGTCCCTCTCGGGTGTTCTGGAAGCTTCGTGCAATTCTAAGATGCTGGGCGTTGATTTCGTCCAATTCCGAGAATATTTCCTTACTAGGATTTCTGAAACCAAAAACAGCAGAAAACAGCAACTGGCCCTTCGGCATCTCGTCAATAGGTTAGTTCCGGAAAACGCATAAATATGACATAAAGTATGCATAAAACATGTAGATATCATCAATAATGTGGCATGGAACATAAGAAATTATCGATACGTCGGAGACGTATCAGCATCCCCAAGCTTAGTTCCTACTCGTCCTCGAGTAGGTAAACGATAACAAAGATAATTTCTGAAGTGACATGCCATCATAATTTTGATCATACTATTGTAAGCACATGTAATGAATGCAGCGATCAAAGCAATGGTAAATGCAATGAGTAAACAACTGAATCATATAGCAAAGACTTTTCATGAATAGTACTTTCAAGACAAGCATCAATAAGTCTTGCATAAGAGTTAACTCATAAAGCAATAATTTCAAAGTAAAGGCATTGAAGCAACACAAAGGAAGATTAAGTTTCAGCGGTTACTTTCAACTTGTAACATGTATATCTCATGGATATTGTAAACATAAAGTAATATAACAAGTGCAATATGCAAGTATGTAGGAATCAATGCACAGTTCACACAAGTGTTTGCTTCTTGAGATGGAGAGAAATAGGTGAACTGACTCAACATAAAAGTAAAAGAATGTCCCTTCGCAGAGGGAAGCATTGATTGCTATATTTGTGCTAGAGCTTTGATTTTGAAAACAAGAAACAATTTTGTCAACGGTAGTAATAAAGCATATGCATCATGTAAATTATATCCTACAAGTTGCAAGCCTCATGCATAGTATACTAATAGTGCCCGCACCTTGTCCCAATTAGCTCGGATTACCTGGATTATCACCGCAATACATATGTTTTAACCAAGTGTCACAAAGGGGTACCTCTATGCCGCCTGTACAAAGGTCTAAGGAGAAAGCTCGCATTGGATTTCTCGCTTTTGATTATTCTCAATTTAGACATCCATACCGGGACAACATAGACAACAGATAATGGACTCCTCTTTAATGCATAAGAATTTAGCAACAATTAATATTCTCATAAGAGATTGAGGATATTTGTCCAAAACTGAAACTTCCACCATGGATCATGGCTTTAGTTAGCAGCCCAATGTTCTTCTCTAACAGTATGCATGCTCAAACCATTCAACTCATGGTAAATCGCCCTTACTTCAGACAAGACAGGCATGCATAGCAACTCACATGATATTCAACAAAGAGTAGTTGATGGCGTCCCCAGGAACATGGTTATCGCACAACAAGCAACTTATAAGAAATAAAATGCATAAGTATATATTCAATACCACAATAGTTTTTAGGCTATTTGTCCCATGAGCTATATATTGCAAAGGTAAAGGATAGAAATTTAAAGGTAGCACTCAAGCAATTTACTTTGGAATGGCGGAGAAATACCATGTAGTAGGTAGGTATGGTGGACACAAATGGCATGGTGTTTGGCTCAAGGATTTGGATGCACGAGAAGTATTCCCTCTCGATACAAGGTTTAGGCTAGCAAGGTTATTTGAAACAACACAAGGATGAAGCGGTGCAGCAAAACTCACATAAAAGACATATTGTAAATATTATAAGACTCTACACCGTCTTCCTTGTTGTTCAAACTCTTAGTAGAAATTATCTAGACCTTAGAGAGACCAATTATGCAAACCAAATTTTAGCAAGCTCTATGTATTTCTTCATTAATAGGTGCAAAGTATATGATGCAAGAGCTTAAACATGAGCACAACAATTGCCAAATATCACATTGTTCAAGACATCATACCAATTACTACATGTAGCATTTCCCGTTTCCAACCATATAACAATTAACGAAGCAATTTCAACCTTCGCCATGAACATTAAAAGCTAAGAACACATGTGTTCATATGAACCAGCGGAGCGTTTCTCTCTCCCACACAAGCATGCTAGGATCCAACTTTATTCAAACAAAACAAAAACAAAAACAAACAGACGCTCCAAGTAAAGCACATAAGATGTGATGGAATAAAAATATAGTTTCAAGAGAAGGAACCTGATAATTTGTCGATGAAGAAGGGGATGCCTTGGGCATCCCCAAGCTTAGATGCTTGAGTCTTCTTGAAATATGCAGGGGTGAACCACCGGGGCATCCCCAAGCTTAGAGCTTTCACTCTTCTTGATCATATTGTATCATCCTCCTCTCTTGACCCTTGAAAACTTCCTCCACACCAAACTCGAAACAAACTCATTAGAGGGTTAGTGCATAATCAAAAATTCACATGTTCAGAGGTGACACAATCATTCTTAACACTTCTGGACATTGCACAAAGCTTCTGAAAGTTAATGGAATCGAAAAATCCATCAAGCATAGCAAATCAGGCAATGCGAAATAAAAGGCAGAATCTGTCAAAATAGAATAGTTCGTAAAGATGAATTTTATTGAGGCACCAGACTTGCTCAAATGAAAATGCTCAAATTGAAAGAAAGTTGCGTACATATCTGAGGATCACTCACGTAAATTGGCATAATTTTCTGAGTTACCTACAGAGAATTAGGCACAGATTCGTGACAGCAAGAAATCTGTTTCTGCGCAGTAATCCAAATCTAGTATGAACCTTACTATCAAAGACTTTACTTGGCACAACAATGCAATAAAACTAAGATAAGGAGAGGTTGCTACAGTAGTAACAACTTCCAAGACTCAAATATAAACAAAATTACTGTAGTAAAAAAACACACATGGGTTATCTCCCAAGAAGTGCTTTCTTTATAGCCATTAAGATGGGCTCAGTGATTTTAATGATGCACTCGCAAGAAATAGGTGTTGAAGCAAAAGAGAGCATCAAGAGGCAAATTCAAAACACATTTAAGTCTAACATGCTTCCTATGAAAAGGAATCTTGTAAATAAACAAGTTCAAGAAGCATACTGCAGCAAGCATAGAAAGATAAAACAAGTGCAGCTTCAAGATTTTGAGCATATAAAGATGTGTTTTAGTAACATGAAAATTTCTACAGCCACATGTTCCTCTCTCATCATAATGTCCAGTAGCATCATGAGAAAATTCAACAATATAACTATCACATAAATCATTCTTATCATGAGTCTCATGCAAAAAATTATTACTCTCCACATAAGCATAGTCATTCTTATTAATTGTAGTGGGAGCAAATTCAACAAAGTAGCTATCATTATTATTCTCATCATCAAATATAGGAGGCATATTATAATCATAATCAAATTTATCCTCCATAACAGGCGGCACCAAAAGACTAATATCATTATAATCATCATAAATAGGAGGTAAAGTGTCATCAAAGTAAATTTTCTCCTCAATGTTTGGGGGACTAAAAAGATCATGCTCATCAAAACCAGCTTCCCCAAGCTTAGAATTTTCCATAGCATTAGCAACAATAGTGTTCAAAGCATTCATATTAATAACATTCCCATTAGCATGCATATAAAGTTCCATGAGTTTTTTAATTCTCTCTTCAAACACATCATGTCCTAATTCAAGATAAAGTTCATAAAGACCTCTCATATTTTTGTTGTTTTCCATTATGCCTAACTAGTGTAAACAAGAAACAAAAAGATGCAATTGCAGGATCTAAAGGAAATAGCTTCGAGTACTTACAACGGCAAAAATAGCTTAGTAGCCGAGATCAGGAGTGTGAGTACCTTTTACCTTTCCTCCCCGGCAACGGCGCCAGAAAAGTGCTTGATGTCTACGGGTGCTACTATTCTTGTAGACAGTGTTGGGCGTCCAAGAGCAGAGGTTTGTAGAACAGCAGCAAGTTTCCCTTAAGTGGATCACCCAAGGTTTATCGAACTCAGGGAGGAAGAGGTCAAAGATATCCCTCTCATGCAACCCTGCAACCACAAAGCAAGAAGTCTCTTGTGTCCCCAACACACCTAATAGGTGCACTAGTTCGGCGAAGAGATAGTGAAATACAGGTGGTATGAATAAGTATGAGCAGTAGTAACGGCGCCAGAAAAGTGCTTTGCTGCCCAGGACTGGCGTGTGGTTGATGATGGTAATATTGTGGACAGTACAGATGCAGTAGAACAGTAAACAAGCAGCGATAGCAGTATTTGGGAACAAGGCCTAGGGATCATACTTTCACTAGTGGACACTCTCAACATTGATCACATAACAGAATGAATAAATAGATGCTAGACTCTACACTCTCTTGTTGGATGATGAACACCACTAACTGTGTAGGATTACACGAACCCTCAATGCCGGAGTTAACAAGCTCCACAATATTCGATGTTCATATTTAAATAACCTTAGAGTGCACGACAGATCAACACAACCAAACCAAGTACTAACATAGCATGCACACTGTCACCTTCACGCTACGAAAGGAGGAATAGATCACATCAATACTATCATAGCAATAGTTAACTTCATAATCTACAAGAGATCACAATCATAACCTACGCCAAGTACTAACACGATGCACACACTGTCACCATTACACCGTGCAGGAGGAATAGACTACTTTAATAACATCACTAGAGTAACACACAGATAAATTGTGATACAAAACACATTGCAATCATAAAGAGATATAAATAAGCACTTCACTATGCCATTCATAACAGTGAATAAGTATTCTGTGAAATATAGCCTAAGAGATCCACACGGTGCACACACTGTCACCTTTACACACGTGGGACAAGGATTCTCCGGAGATCACATAAGTAAAATTCACTTGACTAGCATAACGACATCTAGATTACAAGCATCATCATATGAATCTCAATCATGTAAGGCAGCTCATGAGATTATTGTATTGAAGTACATAGGAGAGAGATTAACCACATAGCTACCGGTACAACCCTTAGCCTTGATGGAGAACTACTCCCTCCTCATGGGAGACAGCAGCGTTGATGAAGATGGCGATGGAGATGGCAGCGGTGTCGATGGAGAAGCCTTCCGGGGGTTTTTCCCCGTCCCGGCGGCGTGCCGGAACAGAGAGTCCTGTCCCCCAGATCCTGGCTTCGCGATGGCGGCGGCTCTGGAAGGTTTCTCGTACCGTGGCTTTCCGTATCGAAGATTTAGGTCAGGGACCTTTTTATAGGCGAAGAGGCGGAGTCGGAGGGGGTACGGAGCCGCCACACAATAGGGCGGCGCGGCCAAGGCCTGGGCCGCGCCAGCCACATGTGTGGGCTCCCTGTGGCCCTCCTCTGGTCCCTCTCGGGTGTTCTGGAAGCTTCGTGCAATTCTAAGATGCTGGGCGTTGATTTCGTCCAATTCCGAGAATATTTCCTTACTAGGATTTCTGAAACCAAAAACAGTAGAAAACAGCAACTGGCCCTTCGGCATCTCGTCAATAGGTTAGTTTCGGAAAACGCATAAATATGACATAAAGTATGCATAAAACATGTAGATATCATCAATAATGTGGCATGGAACATAAGAAATTATCGATACGTCGGAGACGTATCACATATCCCAGCTAACCAGATGAGACAAGTCTTGGTAGCCAACTTAATCACCTAGCACCACCTAGCCTTTTAAAACCATCAGAACCAGTCCATTTTCTTCAAAGGATACCACAGTGGCATTCATTTACATGATCCTCTACTGTGGATATCTCTATTTTCATCAAAGCCAACAAGAAATAAGGGATTACCATAAGGGATTACTCATCACTTGGTAGTAATTAACCAAGTGATGCTGGCTAGAGTCCTTAAAAGAAATCCATCATAAGCATGGTCAAATACACATATATAGCATGGGGCAGATGCTCCAAAGGGATTATATATTCATCACTTGGTAATTTGGAGAGCAAACAAGCAGTAGCCATATCACTCAATCCAATAATATAGTAATTTGGAGAGCAAACAAGCAGTAGCCGCACGGGAGAGGAAGAGGGAGGGTAGGGGAGGCGCTAGAGATGGATCTCACCGACGATGCTGTTGGAGGAGGGGCCGGGTAGAGGAAGAGGGAGGGGCTGGGTAGGGGTGGAGGAGGAGGTTGACGATGATGGGAGGGGTGGAGGAGGAGGAAGACACGGCGGATCCTCCTCCTTGACGCACCGCCAGCCCCTCCTCCTCCATGCGGCGGCCCCTCCTCCTCCACGCCGCAGCGACTTGTGCTGCTGGTGGCGGGGATGGGTGGAGCGTGGCGGCATGCGGCCCTCGCGGAGGAAGGAGGCGGCGGCGACGACGACGGCCACGCTCACCATGGAAGGCGGCGGCGCGCGAGGGAGAGGAAGAGGGGTGGAGGAGGAAGAAGTACGGGCGGCGACGCGCGAGGGAGAGGAAGAGGGGTGGAGGAGGAAGAAGTACAGGCGGGGGGAGGGGGTACGATTGGATATAGAAGGCGCTATTTCTGTGGCGCACCAGCACGAGTGCGCCATAGAATCAACTACTTCTGTGGCGCACCAGAGACAGTGCGCCACAGAAAAACTTATTTCTGTGGCGCAGCAGGCCACGTGCGCCACAGAAATACCTACACTAATAGTTGGTGGTGGCAGGATGTGGGCCCCACGTACTTTCTGTGGCGCACGGCTCAGTAGTACGCCACAAAAATAGCTTATTTTTGTGGCGTATTCTATCTCGTGCGCCACATAAAATCTTTCTGTGGCGCAGTTCTGCTGGTGCGTGATACGTCTCCGACGTATCGATAATTTCTTATGTTCCATGCCACATTATTGATGTTATCTACATGTTTTATGCACACTTTATGTCATATTCGTGCATTTTCTGGAACTAACCTATTAACAAGATGCCGAAGTGCGCTTCTGTTTTCTCTGCTGTTTTTGGTTTCAGAAATCCTAGTAACGAAATATTCTCGGAATCGGACGAAATCAACGCCCAAGTTCCTATTTTACCCGGAAGCATCCAGAACACACGAGAACCGCCAGAGAAGGGAGGCAGGGCCACCACACCACACCCCGGCGCGGCCTAGGGGGGGGGCGCGCCGCCCTAGGGTGTGGGCCCCCCTTCGACCTTCCTGCGCCGCCTCTTCGCCTATAAGAAGCCCCTGGATCAGAAAACCCTACAACGATTGACGAAACCCACGAAAACCTTCCAGAGCCGCCGCCATCGCGAAGCCAAGATCTGGGGGACAGGATCTCTGTTCCGGCACCCTGCCGGAGCGGGGAAGTGCCCCCGGAAGGCTTCTCCATCGACACCGCTGCCATCTCCACCGCCATCTTCATCACCGCTGCTGCTCCCATGAGGAGGGAGTAGTTCTCCATCGAGGCTCGGGGCTGTACCGGTAGCTATGTGGTTAATCTCTCTACTATGTACTTCAATACAATGATCTCATGAGCTGCTTTACATGATTGAGATTCATCTGAGTTTTGTATCACAATTCATCTATGTGCTACTCTAGTGATGTGTTATTAAAGTAGTTCTATTCCTCCTGCACGTGTGTAATGGTGACAGTGTGTGCACCGTGTTAGTACTTGGTTTATGCTATGATCATGATCTCTTGTAGATTGCGAAGTTAACTATTGCTATGATAATATTGATGTGATCTATTCCTCCTACATATGCATGAAGGTGACAGTGTGCATGCTATGCTAGTACTTGGCTTAGTAGCGTTGATCTATCTTACACTAAAGGTTACTTAAACATGAGCATTATTGTGGAGCTTGTTAACTCCGGCATTGAGGGTTCGTGTAATCCTACGCAATGTGTTCATCATCCAACAAAAGTGTAGAGTATGCATTTATCTCTGCTACTGTTATGTGATCAATGTTGAGAGTGTCCACTAGTGAAAGTGTAATCCCTAGGCCTTGTTCCTAAATACTGCTGCGTTACTACTGCTTGTTTACTGTTTTACTGTGTTACTACTGCTGCAATACCACCACCATCAACTACACGCCCGCAAGCTATTTTCTGGCACCGTTGCTACTGCTACTATATATTCATACCACCTGTATTTCACTATCTCTTCGCCGAACTAGTGCACCTATTAGGTGTGTTGGGGACACAAGAGACTTCTTGCTTTGTGGTTGCAGGGTTGCATGAGAGGGATATCTTTGACCTCTTCCTCCCTGAGTTCGATAAACCTTGGGTGATCCACTTAAGGGAAAACTTGCTGCTGTTCTACAAACCTCTGCTCTTGGAGGCCCAACACTGTCTACAGGAAAGGAGGGGAAACGTAGACATCAAGCACTTTTCTGGCGCCGTTGCCGGGGACCAGAAAGCTACACAACAAGGATTTCCTCCCTCGTCAACCACGCGCCAGTCCTGGACAGCATCAAGCACTTTTCTGGCGCCGTTGCCGGGGAGGAAAGGTAAAAGGCTCTCATACTACGGTCCCAGGTAAAGTATTTTTCTGTTGCCGTCGTGTGTGTGCTCGAAGCTATTTCCTTTAGATCCTGCAATTGCATCTTTTTGTTTCTTGTTTATACTAGTTTGGCATAATGGACAACAATGAGCTTCTTATTCTATTTCCTGATTTAAAACATGGATGGTTTGATCCGAAAATTAAAAAACCCATGGAACATGTTAGCATGAATACTTTGAACACCGTTGTTGCTAATGATATGGAAAATTCTAAGCTTGGGGAAGCTGGCTTTGATGAGCATGATATTTTTAGTCCCCCAAGCATTGAGGAGAAAATTTTCTTTGATGATACTTTGCCTCCTATTTATGATGATTATAATGATAGTGGTCTTTTGTTGCCACCTACTATGGAGGATAAATTTGATTATGATTACAATATGCCTCCTATATTTGATAATGAGAATAATAATGATAGCTACTTTGTTGAATTTGCTCCCGCTATTACTAATAAAATTGACTATGCTTATGTTGGGAGTAGTAATTATTTTATGCATGAGACTCATGATAAGAATGCTTTATGTGATGGTTATATTGTTGAGTTTGCTCATGTTGCTACTGAAAGTTATTATGAGAGAGGAAAATATGGTTGTAGAAATTTTCATGTTACTAAAACACCTCTCTATGTGCTGAAATTTTTGAAGCTACACTTGTTTTATCTTCCTATGCTTGTTACTTTGCTCTTCATGAACTTGTTTATTTACAAGATTCCTATGCATAGGAAGCATGTTAGACTTAAATGTGTTTTGTATTTGCCTCTGGATGCTCTCTTTTGCTTCAAATACTATTTCTTGCGAGTGCATCATTAAAACTGCTGAGCCCATCTTAATGGCTATAAAGAAAAGAACTTCTTGGGAGATAACCCATGTGTTATTTTACTACAGTACTTTGTTTTTATTTTGTGTCTTGGAAGTTGTTTACTACTGTAGCAACCTCTCCTTATCTTAGTTTTGTGTTTTGTTGTGCCAAGTAAAGTCTTTGATAGTAAAGTAAGTACTAGATTTGGATTACTGCGCAGTTCCAGATTTCTTTGCTGTCACGAATCTGGGTCCACCTCCCTGTAGGTAGCTCAGAAAATTAAGCCAATTTACGTGCATGATCCTCAGATATGTACGCAACTTTCATTCAATTTGAGAATTTTCATTTGAGCAAGTCTGGTGCCATTTTAAAATTCGTCAATACGAACTGTTCTGTTTTGACAGATTCTGCCTTTTATTTCGCATTGCCTCTTTTGCTATGTTGGATGAATTTCTTTGATCCACTAATGTCCAGTAGCATTATGCAATGTCCAGAAGTGTTAAGAATGATTGTGTCACCTCTGAATATGTTAATTTTTATTATGCACTAACCCTCTAATGAGTTGTTTCGAGTTTGGTGTGGAGGAAGTTTTCAAGGATCAAGAGAGGAGGATGATATACTATGATCAAGAAGAGTGAAAGCTCTAAGCTTGGGGATGCCCCGGTGGTTCATCCCTGCATATTTCAAGAAGACTCAAGCGTCTAAGCTTGGGGATGCCCAAGGCATCCCCTTCTTCATCGACAAAATTATCAGGTTCCTTCTCTTGAAACTATATTTTTATTCAGTCACATCTTATGTGCTTTTCTTGGAGCGTCGGTTTGTTTTTGTTTTTGTTTTGTTTGAATAAAATGGATCCTAGCATTCACCTTATGGGAGAGAGACACGCTCCGCTGTAGCATATGGACAAGTATGTCCTTGGTTTCTACTCATAGTATTCATGGCGAAGTTTCTCCTTCGTTAAACTGTTATATGGTTGGAATTGGAAAATGATACATGTAGTAATTGCTATTAATGTCTTGGGTAATGTGATACTTGGCAATTGTTGTGCTCATGTTTAAGCTCTTGCATCATATACTTTGCACCCATTAATGAAGAAATACATAGAGCATGCTAAAATTTGGTTTGCATATTTGGTCTCTCTAAAGTCTAGATAATTTCTAGTATTGAGTTTGAACAACAAGGAAGACGGTGTAGAGTCTTATAATGTTTTCAATATGTCTTTTATGTGAGTTTTGCTGCACCGGTTCATCCTTGTGTTTGTTTCAAATAACCTTGCTAGCCTAAACCTTGTATCGAGAGGGAATACTTCTCATGCATCCAAAATACTTGAGCCAACCACTATGCCATTTGTGTCCACCATACCTACCTATACTACATGGTATTTTCCGCCATTCCAAAGTAAATTGCTTGAGTGCTACCTTTAAACGATTCAAAATTTATCACCTCTGATTTGTGTCAATGTTTTATAGCTCATGAGGAAGTATGTGGTGTTTATCTTTCACTCTTGTTGGGCAACTTTCACCAATGGACTAGTGGCTTCATCCGCTTATCCAATAATTTTGCAAAAAGAGCTGGCAATGGGATTCCCAGTCCCAAATTAATTAACAAAAATAGACACTCCTCCATGGTATGTGATTGTTGGACGGCACCCGAAGGATTCGGTTAGCCATGGCTTGTGTAAGCAAAGGTTGGGAGGAGTGTCATCATAATAAAACTAAAATAAAAAGGCACTCCTTCATGGTATGAGATTGTTGGCAGGCACCCGAGGATTCGGTTAGCCATGGTTTGTGAAAGAAAGGTTGGAAGGAGTGCCACCCAAAAATAAAATAAAATGGGAGCCGCTCTTTGAAGGTTTGTCTGGCAAGGGGGTTAGAGTGCCCACTACCATTCGTTGACAACAACATACACCTCTCGAAACTTTATTTTTATGCTCTCTTTATGTTTTCAAAACCAAAGCTCTAGCACAAATATAGCAATCGATGCTTTTCCTCTTTGAAGGACCATTCTTTTACTTTTTATGTTGAGTCAGTTCACCTATTTCTCTCCATCTCAAGAAGCAAACATTTGTGTGAACTGTGCATTGATTCTTACATACTTGCTTATTGCATTTGTTATATTGCTTTGCATTGACAACTATCCATGAGATATACATGTTACAAGTTGAAAGCAACCGCTGAAACTTAATCTTCCATTGTGTTGCTTCAATATCTTTACTATGAATTATTGCTTTATGAGTTAACTCTTATGCAAGACTTATTGATGCTTGTCTTGAAGTGCTATTCATGAAAAGTCTTTGCTTTATGATTCACTTGTTTACTCATGTCATACACATTGTTTTGATCGCTGCATTCACTACATATGCTTTACAAATAGTATGATCAAGGTTATGATGGCATGTCACTCCAGAAATTATCTGTGTTATCGTTTTACCTGCTCGGGACGAGCAGAACTAAGCTTGGGGATGCTGATACGTCTCCGACGTATCGATAATTTCTTATGTTCCATGCCACATTATTGATGTTATCTACATGTTTTATGCACACTTTATGTCATATTCGTGCATTTTCTGGAACTAACCTATTAACAAGATGCCGAAGTGCCAGTTCCTGTTTTCTGCTGTTTTTGGTTTCAGAAATCCTAGTAACGAAATATTCTCGGAATCGGACGAAATCAACGCCCAAGTTCCTATTTTACCCGGAAGCATCCAGAACACACGAGAACCGCCAGAGAAGGGAGGCAGGGCCACCACACCACACCCCGGCGCGGCCTAGGGGGGGGGCGCGCCCCCCTAGGGTGTGGGCCCCCCTTCGACCTTCCTGCGCCGCCTCTTCGCCTATAAGAAGCCCCTGGATCAGAAAACCCTACAACGATTGACGAAACCCACGAAAACCTTCCAGAGCCGCCGCCATCGCGAAGCCAAGATCTGGGGGACAGGATCTCTGTTCCGGCACCCTGCCGGAGCGGGGAAGTGCCCCCGGAAGGCTTCTCCATCGACACCGCTGCCATCTCCACCGCCATCTTCATCACCGCTGCTGCTCCCATGAGGAGGGAGTAGTTCTCCATCGAGGCTCGGGGCTGTACCGGTAGCTATGTGGTTAATCTCTCTACTATGTACTTCAATACAATGATCTCATGAGCTGCTTTACATGATTGAGATTCATCTGAGTTTTGTATCACAATTCATCTATGTGCTACTCTAGTGATGTGTTATTAAAGTAGTTCTATTCCTCCTGCACGTGTGTAATGGTGACAGTGTGTGCACCGTGTTAGTACTTGGTTTATGCTATGATCATGATCTCTTGTAGATTGCGAAGTTAACTATTGCTATGATAATATTGATGTGATCTATTCCTCCTACATATGCATGAAGGTGACAGTGTGCATGCTATGCTAGTACTTGGTTTAGTAGCGTTGATCTATCTTACACTAAAGGTTACTTAAACATGAGCATTATTGTGGAGCTTGTTAACTCCGGCATTGAGGGTTCGTGTAATCCTACGCAATGTGTTCATCATCCAACAAAAGTGTAGAGTATGCATTTATCTGTTCTGTTATGTGATCAATGTTGAGAGTGTCCACTAGTGAAAGTGTAATCCCTAGGCCTTGTTCCTAAATACCGCGTTACTACTGCTTGTTTCTTGTTTTTTGTGTTACTACTGCTGCAATACCACCACCATCAACTACACGCCCGCAAGCTATTTTCTGGCACCGTTGCTACTGCTACTATATATTCATACCACCTGTATTTCACTATCTCTTCGCCGAACTAGTGCACCTATTAGGTGTGTTGGGGACACAAGAGACTTCTTGCTTTGTGGTTGCAGGGTTGCATGAGAGGGATATCTTTGACCTCTTCCTCCCTGAGTTCGATAAACCTTGGGTGATCCACTTAAGGGAAAACTTGCTGCTGTTCTACAAACCTCTGCTCTTGGAGGCCCAACACTGTCTACAGGAAAGGAGGGGGAACGTAGACATCAGTGCGCCACAGAACTAAGCTCCACCTATAAGCATTTCCCTACTAGTGGGAAGAGCGCATTCGGGTGCGATGCCACGCCACACAGGATAGATCCTGGGGTCTTACCTTTGTAATCTCTTTCAAGTTACGGTATTCAGAGTTTTTACTACGGCAGACGCGCTCTGAGAATATTTTGTCGAGTGCCTTTGTCGGCTGCTGGAATTCTTTATTTATTCGAGTTGACTCGTGGAATAATATCTTGACCTCCCGATGGAAGTACATGACGAGTTATATGTAACTCGAAGATGTACGAAAGAAGTTCGATTTGTTACTTTCTCTTCTTTTTCTTCTTCATATTTCATCGGGTGCGCGACCAGCGCTCCCGATGGGAGTAGCTCCCGAGGCTACAACCGAGTGTTTCCACTTGGTTGTAGGTTCAACTTCTGTTATTTTGATCAACTCTGTATTTTTTCTTCACTACATCGTCTTATCAGAAGTATGCATAATACTTCTGATAAGAGTAGCCCCCCAGCACATGAACATGTGCTTGCATCTGGGCATAGGCTCCCGAAGTTTCTTTTTAACCATACATTTCTTCAGATCTCGAAGTTTTCTTTACACTATATATTGCTCCTTCACTCAAAACTTTTTTGACACTGACGTCGTTGCTGATGATAGCCATGTGTGGCCACCTTGGAAAGACACGACTCCTGGCACACCCCTGTCCCGTGGGTCCAAAGTTCTGCACTTCCTCCACGTCGTGCAAGTGGGACGCGCACGTCCTCCGGAATTCCCGGCACGCACGCGGTAACTTCTCCTTGGTAAAATTAAAGTGAAAAGACTATTCTACAACTTGGACACGCGTAGGGTTCAGAATCCTTCCCTTTTCATCCGACGGCTGAGCATGTCGTCTTCCTCCTATAAGTTGAACCATTGTCGTCACTTTTCCCCCTTCGCCGCGCCGCACACCTTCTCTCTCTCTCTATCCTTTTTCCTCCTCAAGCACCTCGCGCGCGCACCCTCTGCTTCCTCTCTCTTTCTCCACCGTGCTTCCGCCATGACTCTGCGCACCAAAAAGTGCAAGAACCGTGCCCCTGGCACGGAGGAGCGTTCGGAGAAGAACAAGATCTCCGGATGAGAGATATCAAAAATCTTCGCGCAGGACAACCGCCTGATGAAGAAGATGGGCCTGTTCAACAAGAACACCATGAAGATGCCAGGGGATGAGAGCTCTCCCCATCCTCCTTTCGGTTTCCGGGTAATATTCGTCGATTTCCTCATCCGCGGCCTCTCCGTTCATGTTCATGAATTTCTTCGTGGCCTTCTATTTATCTACGGGATCCAGCTGCACCAGCTGATCCCAAACTCTCTCCTCCACATCTCCAGTTTCATCACTCTTCGTGAGTGTTTCCTAGGCATCCAACCTCACTGGGGCCTATGGAAACGTATCTTTTACCTTCGTCGCAACAACTCGAAGAATACCATCTACAATGTAGGTGGTGTTTGCATCTGTGTTCGGCCAGAGGTCGGGTATTTTGACGTGAAGTTCACCGACTCCGTCCAAGGCTGGCGCAAGAAGTGGCATGTCAAGGACGAATCTTCGGCTACCCAACAATACGGCCTTTCTCCCTTTGATGCTTCCGAAGAAATCCAGAGGCGCAAATCTTGGGACGCATAAGCTTCAGCCGAAGAAAAGGCAGCTAATGATGCGCTGACCGCTCGCATCCAAGAACTACAAAACACCAACGGGGCGGAATTGTCGGGTGTGCAAATCATTGCACACTTTCTACGCATTCGAGTTCAGCCTCTCCAAGCTCGCAAAAATCCCCTCTGGATGTATTCGGGTGATGAAGATGCTGCCAGAGTCTCCGTCGATCTTCCCTTGAAAGATTTGGAGAAACTTGTGCGCCGCTTTACCTCTCTGAGCATGAATCATGAAGTCCCTTCTTCCTGCCGCATGGAGCCATTCAGTGGTGACCACGCCCTTCCCGAAGTAAGTACTTTCCTTCGAGTTGTATTCCTGTCTTTTTGACTACAATTGTTTTTCTTTCGTGTGTTGATAATTTTATCTTTCCTTCCCGTACTTTTTTTGCCTGTAGAACCACCAATCTCTTTCCTCTCTTCCACCACTACCTGAAGGTGTGGGAAGTAGATGAGCGTGGAAGTTAGGTGCGGGATTATTCAGGGTAAATAGATATTTAGTCTCATTCCCTTGTTTGATTGGTGGTATTCGGGGTGCAACTTTTGGAACATGTTCCTTCTCTTGTTTGGTTTGTGAAACGTAAACATAGCCTTTGGAGGCACAAATCAGAGCTATCTTCAGATCGGAATAGATTGGTGAAGGAAACGGGTAAAAAAATAGAAATTTAACATCAGATCTAGATAGTTAGATGGATGCAAAAGAATAAGATTCCCTATGAGAGGGTATGATTTGCATGCGATTTTCCTAAACACTGAAACTGCAATAGGAAGAACAAGCGCACCTGACTATTCGCTCATGGGCCCGCTCCTGTCCAGATCGGGAGGCGATTAGCACTAGCAAATTCACAGGAGAAGGGGAGACACAAACTTATTTAACGAGGAATTCCTGCGATTTTCGTGGTTCTTTTTTTTTCTGCTGCCTTTGATCGTGGGACTTGTTCAACTATTTTGATTTTTTCTATCAATTTCCTATCTCGATTGAATTACCATGTCCCCTCCGAGGAAGAGAAATGCTGGAGTAGGCCTCTCTTATTCCCATTCTCTGCGTAACTCCGTGTCCCCTTGCTGACTTTATATATAAAGCTGAGCCGCGTGGCCTTATGTTTAAAAACTCCATGTCCCCCATCCGTACAAGGGACTTTTAGCCCTCCTAACCTCAAAATTCCCGTTTCCTACCGCTACTTTACTCAAAATATTTTATGATTTGTCACACTTTTTTTTAAGGAAAATGCTTGCTTTCGGTCGACCGATCGGCGTCCGCGGATCGGTCCCTCCCGCTCGCGCTGGCCTCGCGTGCTTTTGTCTGCCTCGCGCGGTGTAGTCGCTAACTTTTTCTTCTGCGTATAGCTACTTGCATGCAACTCAAGCTCTAGCTTCCTGCTCTCGCATGCAGAGCACACATGCTCACACGTATTGGACCACAGCTGCTGCAGCTCTTTTTGTCCACTTCTGCAGGGTGCTACTATACGTGTGTAGTACTAGTACTACTAGCATAGGGGTTAAAAAATGATGTGACCTCATAGGCTACCATTAATTAGCTAAAGAATGGATTTTATGACACTTAGCCAGCTACTAACCGTGTAATTTTCTAGTGCGACGCTAAAAATATGTCAATGGTTTTAGAATTTATTACTGTTATATTTTTTCTTGACACGTCGTGTCTGGTCTGTGTTCAGCTTCGAACACACGAGTGAGATGCTCCTTTAGCTCTAGGTGTGTGATGAAAAATGTTGCAATCTAATTCTGACAAGGCTAAGATGAGTCGAATTCATCACGAGTGAGATCGATCTGGTGACATCGATTTGCATCTAAACAAACCTTCTTCAGCGCCGACAGGGCACCCTCAAGCCAAATTCGTCGCCGACGATACTAAATCAGTGTGCTATGGATTATAGTACAACCAAGTCTTTCTGTTATTTATTTGTTGCTTATGGTCATTATTTTTGTAACAAACACCTATGAGTTTTGTTGTGAAAGCATGGTCCATATGTGGTAAGGTTTTTTGCATAGGTTTGTTTTTCTCCCGAAATTACTGATGTTGCTTACGCTCATTATTTTTTTTTGTAACAAACTCTTGTGAGTTTTGTTGTGAAGACACATGCGAGATGCTGTAAGGGTTTTATGTGTGTTTGCTACAAATTTGTTTTTCTCTCGAAATTACCAATGTTGCTTACGCTCATTATTTTTGTAAGAAAGCCATGTAACTATTGTTGTGAAGACACGCGCGAGATGTTGTAAGGGTTTTTTGTGCGTTTGCTACATGTTTGTTTTTCTCTCGAAATTACTGATGTTGCTTACGCTCATTATTTTTTGTAAGAAACCCATGTGCTTTTTATTGTGAACACACGCACGAGATGTTGTAAGGGTTTTTGTGCGTTAGCTACAAGTATATTTTTCTCTCGAAATTACTGCTTGCTTATGCTCAATAATTTTTGTAACAATTCCATTTAATTTTTTTTATGAAGACACACGCGAGATGTTGTAAAGTTTTGAAGGTGTTAGCTACAAGTTCGATTTTTTTGTTGTAACCATTTACGATTTATGTAAAATAGATGGTAATTTTTGTTATAAATAAACCTATAGCAAAATAATTATTGCTAGAAAAGTGTGCCCAAAATGTTGCAAACTTTTTCCACAATTTTATTGATCTACAAGAAAAAAACTTATGATACTCTACCACTATTGCAACATTTTCTATACTTAATTAGGTGTGGAGCTAGCTGGATTAGAGATTTAGCAAGCAGAATAGGTGGAACCCACCATGTGAGCAGCGCCATGCACCGGCAAAGCTTGGGCACTCGTGCAAGGTAGGCTACAGGCCTACGGCTAGCAGCCAACCTTTTTTACTAGGTTTCACATGATTGCACGCACGATCAGGGATAACATGCAAATCGGTACCAGGCTGACGCAACTACAGCTGCAACGAAAGCGACATGTTCCTGGGGTATCCTCTACGGTACGATGCGTGAAGACCGATCCGGGGGCGGGATCGTTCTGCCGACGCGTAGCGCTTTTTTAAAAGTGTAAATAAAGTGTGTCAAATTGTAAAATCCCCTTCCCTCCAACCAAACGCGCTGCGAGGGAAAATACAGTGACGCTCGCCTCTGCAGCCCCCGCCGCCGCCCTGCTCCTCAGCAATCGCCGCAGCCGCCCCGAGCGCGATGGTACGTGCCGCAGCCGCGCACCAACGCCGTCGCCACACGCCATCTCCGCCGCCCCGCGCGGGACGATCTCCTGACCGCGCTCGCGATTCGCCGGCTGTCCCCACCTCACCGTGGTCGCCCCATTGGCCCAGCCCACGTCTCGACTTGATCCGGCGGCGCGGGGTCGCCAGTGACGACGCGCGCCGCAGCCACCTTTGTGGAGGTACGGTTTCAACTCTCAACTGCCGAGACGATAGTCGACCCCCTGAGCATGGAGGCAAGGGACGATAGATGGGAACGGCTCCACCATTGAGATGTGGCTTGCGTGTCTCCTTATCCTGGCGCTAATGTTTGATGCAGGTCATAAATGATGGCAATTGCGAACGATTGGTCCATCCTACACATATTGCACGCCTCCTTTGGGAATTAATAACCAACGCCAGTGTATCCTTTTCTAATTCTGCATTGTAACCTCTACTGGCTTCAGCTGCAACCACCATCTTGTACAGTAGAAATTTTTCAGAGACAGCTTCAGGTTGTTCTAGGATTTTGCTAAAGATCTGTAGCCAGAGCTACCATTCAATTGTTTTTTTTTGTCATATGGGGCTACCTGCCCAAGAAACCACATGGAGGTATGTCCCTTTGGAAGCATATTTTTTGGTATACGCCTAATTTATTTAGTGAAGAAAATGATTTCTGGATAAATATGTGAAACTTACAAAGTATCTGCATATTACTCTCTTTTGGTGCTTCAAGAGGGAAATAAAAACCAGTTTGGTGGTTACTGGATGATGACGTATCTAGATAATAACTCTCACATGGAGTTGTACTTGGTTCCAGGACAATCACTGGATATCTTTATTTTTTGGAGGGCCTGAACAATGGGACAAAGTGGTTAATTTTGTGGAAACAATTGATGTTCTTGGCGAACCGAACTTTTGTATTATTGGCTCTATTGTGGTGCAAATGTAGGTCGTTGGCTTGCTATGGAGGTAAGGCATTGGTTCCCTATCATTTATTCCCATTAGTTTTAAAGTTGCTTTCGACCACTTCATTTACTTTCTAACTTAAAAAAATATCTGAATTATTGGATGATATAATATGACGATATTTCGCAAAATACATATTTGTTGATAATTTTTTATGCCAGTGAACATCATTTTTTGCCATCATGGTCTCAGCGTGTTAAGTAGTTTGTTGTAATTATATACTGAAACCTGATTCTAGATTTACGCATATGTGTAGTTGAAATATCCAGTGAAAGTAGTTCCTATTATTTACAATATCAGAATGAGCTTTTGATAGCTTATATCATGGTTCCCGAGGATCTTTAGTATTGTTCATAATTTTTATGGCATGTAAAGTGACAATATCTTGGATACTGCCACTAGTGGGTATGATAGCTTCCATGGGCGAACCGTGTGCACATAGGACATAGATATGTATATGTCTGCACATTTAGGTTGTTTTTTTTATTAAACCAGGAGCATGTGCTCCCAAGTTTCATGTGAAATTACCTTTCCAATGGTGCTAAAATGACCAACAGAATTTTCGAAAACATCTTTAGCTAATATATAAAAAATTGCAACGCAATGTTTGAAGCTGGAAAAGATAGCCCAAATTTCGTGGAGTAACAACCATGAACTACCACCGTACATGTTTCATTTTGATGGAAGTTTGTCTCATGGTTGTCGACAATATGATAAAAGGGAGTCTTTCTGCTGTGCAAGCATCAATGTGCTTGGAGCTTCCTTTGATTACATGGTTTATGCAGTATGACCTTATTTGTTTCTGTTTTGAGTTAACAATAGTTGCAATACATTCATTTTCTTATCTGTACTGCAAAATGTGTAATGTGATTGTCTTTTGTTTGGTGCAAGGTACACATTTGTCTTTTGTTTGCTAGGCTAAGTGTGCATTTGGACGAAGGAATTAATTCATGTAAGTTATATCACCGCCAATTTACTAGTGCATTGAAATGTGCAAATTTACTAGTGCCCTAAAAACGCCGCGCGTTCACCGCCAACATGGCTGGCAGTACTCGTCTGGCTCATATGTACAAATTATCAGCTATACGGGGCAGCATAATTACAGTTGTGTAGAAAACCGGTGTGCACTATCACTATCAGTATGTACTATGTACTGACTAGTAGCTAGCTAGCTAGGTTGGGCAAAAGCGCCTTAAAAATCGAAGCTGTGGCTGTTGAAATGGAACACGGCGCTGCTCTTCCCGCCACCTCGGTGAAGGTTCTGTGACCTGCACTCCCTGGCCACGCTGGTCTGCAGCCCCGACGGCCCGCATACCAGCACGCCCACGTCCACCGCTGCGCCCCCGATCCGCTCCGCAAACGCCGCGAATTCCACTGCGACGAAGAATGCAAGAATCCAGACTTGATGTGAGTCGTGACACATCAACACATGCTGAAGATAGTTTCAGGCTAAGCAGGTTACCTTGGAACTTTGGACGGCACCCGTACCGCGTCGTTTGCAGGTTGGCGAGACTAGCCTTGGAGGCGGCGTCGGCACCACCAACCCCGTTCCTTGTCCGTTCGGCACTGTCCAAGCTGGCGCCGGCGTCGGCTTCCCACCTGTCGTCCTGCATCCTCCGCTTCTCCGAGAGGTGCCAGAGGAGGACGACGAGCCCTCCAGGGAGGGCGACACCGGCGACCATGCACAGCAGGAGCAGGAGGCCCAGGTGCCACCAGGCGTACACGTTGAAGCGCTTCACGTAGTACACCTGCACCAGCGCGTATGCAAGCACGGCGCCCAGGGTGGACGCGGCGAAGTACATTGCTGCCCAGAAGTTGTCTCCGGTGCCTACCAGCCCGGACATGGCCGCCCCGTTCTTGACGAATATGCCGGGGATCTTCTGGTCACCCTCAACAATGCCGTCTTCCTGTAAAGTCAAATATTGCCATTACCATGGAATCATTCAAGCAAATTTCTGCCAAAAATACTCCTTTTCATGGATAAATAGATAAGAAAATAACTGGGTAAACGTTCTTACCAATGGAGGCTCGATTTCCTGTGTCACAAAGGCCTGGATGTTCAGATGCAACTTGTCAGAGACGGATGAGCTGATGGACTGAGCATCAACGGCCGACAGGAGAGAAAGCTCCGTTGACTTCTTAACTGACCACAGGACAAGCACATTCCTCGGCTCGCATGGCATACCTTGCTCGACCCTGTGGACTATGTCGCTCAAAATCGCCAGGAACGGCGATATGCCGATTCCTCCTGCCACCAGGATGAGATTTTCGTACCTGAAAAATGCAGGCACACAACACAAACAAATAAGTCTTGACATGAACTTTTCCTATCTGTTTCAAATCAATTTACTATGCACCAACTTACATCAGGTGGTAGGGTGATTCGTGCCCATACGGCCCTTCGATGGAGGCGGTTATGCGTTGTGACTGATCAGAGTCGCAGTCGCTCCTGGTCTTCTTCTCCTCGACATCGGTGATGATGCTCTTCAGCTTGTCAGTCCATGTGCCAAGAGCTTTTATGACGATCGAGATGTGGTACCTCCCATCCATGGGGCTGGAGGATACACTGAACGGGTGCCACTGCAAGAAGGACAGCTCGCGCACTTGAACAAAGATGAAGCTGAGAGCATTGTACCGGAGACCTGCACAAACAAACGCACAATTGTGCAATGTGACAACTCACAACTGAACACAAAACGCTGATGAATATAATGCGACAAGTGCATAGTTTAAAATAACGGGCTATTTCATTTAGTGGCGGCATTTTCAGCAGCTAAGAAAAACTATAGTGCAGCTATAGCGGGCTAATCCATTTAGCGTTTTTTAGAATCATAAAAACTTTCAGTCATATCTTTCCAAAAAAAAGGAAAATTATGAGTCAAACATGATTCCAGCGGCAATTCATTCAACTATTCAACGCAAACAAATATAAATTATTCATCTCACAAATTTACCGAAATAGATTGAACAGAAATTCAGAAAACGGGAAATAAAAAGAGAAGAGAAGACGAGCTTGGCTTTGAACATAAGGTGATAAGAGGTGCTCGAATTTTACTTGCTGGCTTTGAGAAGACTAGCTCCATAGTCCCACAGGGGCGGCAGGCGGCAGAAACGATGTCTACTTTGGCCCTGGATTGCCAGAACCTCAGGAAGCGGTCGAGCATGAATAGGAAGACGGAGCCGGCCGCGATGCTGAAAACGGAGTCGCCAACGTGGAGCACTAGGAACACGACGAAGACAACATAGAGCTGGTGGGTGTAGAAGAAGAGCTCGAAGAACCTCTGCCTTACTGGGTGAAGCGATGTCATCCACATCAGCAAACCAGCTGCCAAGCTGATCACACCTGCTAAGTTTGCTACTCCGATTTCCTTCCATCGGATCATCTATGAGGAAGGCCAAGCACATATCATTAATAGTGTCACCTAAGTTATTATAAAATAGAGAATACTTGTACCAGACAGATTACTCTACCTTGGGTCAAAATTTGCATATTTTGTTTAGTTCAAAAATAGTTGCCAGTCACATATCCCCTGTCTTTTATGTATGCAGATACTGATCGCTTATTTACCACAACAATACGAAGAAAACCACATGAAATTGGAAATTGCAAATAATTACCTTCAACTTTCGTATCGGTTTATACAACCTCCGTTCCAATGAATACATTTTTTTTGAAAAGTCATACTGTGTAAAAAGTTTGATCAAGTTTTACAATAAACTATTTACATAAGTTTGATCAAGTTTGTTAGCACCTGCAGGCCTAACAAAGCTAGCTGCCTGTAGTCTCCTGTATAGTCCCTTCTTTTTGTTTTCTCTCAGTTTTTGGTAGCCTTGCTACAACCATGTATGCTCCCGCCTTCTCAGCGGTTTTGTCTAATATATAATGATGCACGCCTAGGCGTGTGTTCGAGAAAAAAAAACTATTTACATGTACTACCTCTGTTTCAATGAATAAGGATTATATATTTTTTTGAAAAGTCAAGCCACTTAAAGTTTGACAAAACTTTTAGAAGAATCTATCAACAACCATGATATTCTATCGATATCATATGAAAATATATTTCATGATGTCTAATGATATTGATTTTGTAGTTTGCATATTAATGATTTGCTGTAGAAACTTGGTCAAGTTTGACATGATTTGACTTTCCAAAAATAATACTAAGCCTTATTCATTGGAACAGAGGTAGTACAATAAAAAAAATGTTTACATACATCATGAAATGTATTTTCATATGATATCTATATAATATTATAATTTTTAATAGTTTTTTCTAAACGTTTGGTCAAAGTTTACTTATCTTGACTTATTTTTCAAAAAAAAGCCTTATTTATTGGCATGGAGGGAGTACTTACTTCTTCAATTAGGCGCCCCGCAAAAGACCATGAGATCACATAGCACAAACCATGCAGTGTAAAGAGAGCCATTGTAAGATGCCCCAGCCAGACATGGTATCTAGTAGCATGCTCAAATGGAATATCGATGAGCCGGAGAAGAACTGAACCCCTTGAGACAGGCAGGAACAGGAAGCTCATGCAGAACAATCCAACTATCCCAAAACGAATACCCATTACAGACAGTATCAACTCACTGCAAGGCAAAACTTGAACTATCTTAGAACTGTGTTGAGTATCTGTTTTACAGTACTGCGGTCTCAATACTTAATAGTAGCGCTCCCAATGAATTTTTTGACTCGTAATCTGATAACCAAATCATTTAAATTTTGGTATTGCTGGCAATAACCTGGATCGTAAGCAACATCTGCACTTTGAAATGGACTTATGCTGTACTATGACCGACTAAGAAAAACCATGACGAAGTGTGATAAATAACAACAACAACAACAACAACAACCAAGCCTTTCAGTCCCAAACAAGTTGGGGTAGGCTAGAGTTGAAACCTATAAGATCTCGAAGCCAAGTCATGGTTCCGGAATGACGAAGTGTGATAAATGCTCTAGAATATAACTGCATTCAATCAATGGTTCACTACTACAAGAAGAATCAATAGATATTTGACATGTACAAGTTACTGAACTATTTATGTGTATGTTTCCTTTTTTATTTCCAGGACAACTAAGTGATAACTCTGTAGATAACTATATATTTATCCTTCATCGTCCACACAAATCTTTTCTGAATGGCATAACTCCAGTTAAATTCAGTTACAGAGTACTAGTACTTCAGGCTCTACAGTGATAAATCATGCATTGACACTGACATGTAATTCTCACTATTTTAGCCTCAGTGATGGTATTAATATGGTAGCACTAAATATAAAGGCACTATTTATTTTTTTCAGGCTCAATAACTGTAAATATGAAAAAATGATTTATTGATCAGTAGTACTGGCATGTGTGACATTCTTTACTAACAGGTTTCCTATATAAATCATACTACGACATACCAGCTTTTAGCCACCGGCACATGAAACGATGAGCCGAAGCTCACGCTATCCAGCATATAGTAGGTCATCGAGAAGACAAGGTAAAGGATAAACAGGACAATCCCGATGAATTCAGCTGCGGAGACAACCCCAAACAGACCATCGACGAGAACAGGAAAAGTCCAGAGACGGAAACTCAGTGATCTCAGCTTCTTCTTTCTGGTACCACAGAGAAGGTAAGTAAAGACAAGCTGTATGCAGCATGAAGTAGGGACCATTCTTATAGAAATCTTAGGAAAAAAAAATATTGTTATGTTCTGAACTTCAGTGGTGATTTCGAATTGAATCCGTCGTTCTGTTTTTTCATACTACCAGAAATTCATAATGAGCAGACCTACTACTATCCATAGAATTCTAGATAACTGAATCAACAGGTACTCTGAGTTCTCTGTACTAGTGTTCAATGCCAGTTCTACATATCAATTCAGGAAAAGGAAAGCAGCAAATGGCCGCAGTAGTTTTTTTTCTTCCAGAATTTACATCTCCAAGAATGCTTACTCGAGGTGATCACCCGGAAAGGCAGAGATGTACACATAGGCTAGAGCTGCAACGATCAGAATCGGCGCGCTGAAGGCTAGAAAAACTCCGTCTGCGAAAACCAACAAATCGAAAGAGGATCAGTTCTAACCTACTTTCCCCTGCTTTTGACGGAAGAGCCAGAAGGGAGATGAAATTGTTCAAGGCCGCGTACCGGTGGTGCCGATCACAGACTGCTTGGTGCCCCCTGTCAACTGCCCCAACACCGCCTGCGCGGGCTTGGTGGGGTAGAAGAATATCCCGGCGGCCCAGGTGAGGAACACCGCCCACATCAGGAACTTGAGCACGGACCTGGCCAGGGATGGCAGCAGAGCGTCGGAGCCCTTGGTCGCGGCGGCATTGCTGTTCTGGAGGAGAGACTCCCGTTCCCGGGCCATGGTGGCAGGCAAGAGTGAAACGGTAGTGAATCGAGCGGGAGAAGTCTAGCTGCGAATCTTTCTGTACTGGGACTTGCTCTTTTATACTACTACTAGTAGGGTGATGGCGATGTACTGCGATGGTGCACAGGAGACGCGAGCACCATGGATAAAAAAGAGTTGCATTTCTTTAGACGACTGTAGATAATATTGGTGCTAGTTGCTGCTCCTTATTAATGGCGACGGCGATGGATGGATCGAAGAGGGAACAGAAGTGGTATTGGCACAATCCAACTCCTGACTCCTCATGGAGTGTTGCCAATTGCAAGGTAGAACAGCAGTGAACCACACAGCTACCGTGAGCTTGATAAGACCCGTCCAATCAGAATGGATCGTACAGTAAGATTATCATAGGGAGGGAGGCAGGGGCGTGTTTCAAAATCCGATCGACTTTTCTGTGGGCAACATTTACTGTTCTTTTTAGCGGATAACATTTACTTTTGGTGATATCTGTTGGATTTTATGGGTCACATCTCATTTCATCTATCAAACCCTGAAAAATCTCAAAAACCCATTTATGACTTACATGATACGAAATAGTATATACCAGTGGGGGGAAGAGCTGGGCTTTTTTTTAATATAAATGTTGCTCTTCTACCATCCAATTGGTGATTGAGAAGAGAAGTGGCTCACCCGCACTTCTTCGCACCTCACCCGGAACAAGTGTCACCTCATGTAAATCGAGTTTGAGATAGAATGTGTTTTCGTGGATGACTTCCACCGCGTGGAGCTTGTGTTCTGTGTCTGTCATTGCCAAGTTCCTCGTGACCCGGCGCAAGATTGCGTCCCATTTAATCACCATGGCCGACAAAGACAATGGTGCTCATAGCGCAGCAGTGGTGGTCATTCCCGGCCATGTAGTAGTGTTTTACCCTATGTGCAACTATGCTAGACATGTCTGTTGGAAATAGGACTTAGAGGCAATCATGAGATATTGATATTTTCAAAAGTATTTGTAAGTAATCATATTGTCCTTGTACATCTATATGCTGTATATGTTGAATGTTCCAATGGTCCCTAGTCGATAAGGTTATGGAGACTCACATCCTTGACTAGTGTACTCGTTTGGAAATCCTTGACTAGTGTACTACTCGATTAATGAGTAGGAGTATGTTTCATGAGTCATGTGCATGGTGATGCCAATTCGATTGTACTAGCTCCGGTAACAGAGTTTACCAAGTCCGACAGACCACTTTGAGGCTCAATGAGCTATTGTCATTTGTTAGTCCCAAATACAATTGCGATGTCTTCAGACATAGGTCACGGTAGGGGTTTGTTGAGAAGCAAGCTGGTTGGCGTTGACCAAGGGAATTGCCCCTCCACTCTATAAGAGCATCTCCAACAGGCGCGCTATATAGGCCGTGCTGTAAAAAAACTGTCAGTATATCGCGCGCGCGAGGGAATTAGGCGCGGCGCTGTAAAAATTTTAGGGCGCGCGGCGTTTTGCACAAACCGGAGCGGTATATCTGACGCGTCGGCTACAGCGCGCGACAACGCTCCGCGCCCGCGCGAAAAGCCAACGACTGGAAATTTCCCCCGCCCGCACCCTCATTTCCCCACCTACCGCCGGCGCAAAATCTAGCCGCCGCCGGTCGAATCCGTCGCCGCCCCCGCAGCTGCGCGCCGCCGCGGCATAGATCTGCCTCGCCCGCACCCCCTCCTGGCAGCAGCGGCCGCTCCGCCGCACTGTGGCGCTCGCGCCGCCGCCAGCGACGGGCTGTAGTCGGCGCTCCTCCTCCGCGTCCCCCTTCCCGCCGGCGTTGCATTCTCCTCTGCGCCGCCGTCGACATGTCGTCGTCATCGTCTTTGAGCTCGCTAGCAATATGGCGCGCCCATGGTGCTCGCCCATTTGCTCGCAAGGTATGCACCTTCGCCGGCCGGCCTCTATTTTTACTCGCCAATTAGCTACAATAGTTAAGTAATTTCATACATATGTTTGTAGAGTTCATCATACGATTCATCGGATGACGAGTATGATCAAGAGGAAGAGGAGAACATATAGCTACTATTAGCATACCGCGCCGTTAAGAGGCCAAAATTTGGTGGATCGGTGTTCGGTAGACAGAAGTTGTGGAGAGAAAGGATTGAAGGGCATGAGAAGTTGATGCGGTCGTATTTCAATGAGAATCCGATATTCCCCGAAAGCTATTTTCGGCGCCGTTTCTAGATGAGTTTTAACTTGTTCAAGCACATTGCAACGGAGGTCACCAAATATGATCGCTTCTTTGAGCAAAGGAGGAATGCCGCCGGAGAACTTGGTCATAGCACATATCAAAAGGTGACCGCCACCTTGCGTATGTTGGCATATGGTATACCGGCGGATCTTATTGATGATCATTTGGCCATGGGAGAGAGCACTTCTATCTTGTGTGTGAAGCGCTTTGTCGTTGCAATTGTCAATGTATTTGGCTCCACATATTTGAGAGCCCCCAATGCTCAAGACACGGCAAGGCTTTTGGAAATCAACGCCAACCGGGGGTTTCCCGGTATGCTTGGTTCCATTGATTGTATGCATTGGAGTTGGAAGAATTGTCCAGCGGCATGGCATGGACATTCAAAGGCTACATGAAGGATGCCACCATAGTACTTGAAGCGGTGGCCGACCAAGAGACTTGGATATGACATGCTTTCTTTGGAATGTCCGGATCTTGCAATGACATCAATGTTCTTCAACAGTCACCACTAATGACAAGACTTGCAATGCGGGAAGGTCCATTGGTGGAGTTTGAAGCAAATGGCCACAAGTACAACTATGACTACTTCCTCGCCGACGGCATATATCCAAGGTGGCAAACATTTGTGAAGCCGATTATTCAACCAAGAGGTAAGAAGCAAACCCAATTCCATAATGCACAAGCGGCGGCTAGGAAAGATGTAGAGAGAACATTTGGGATTTTGCAAGCCCAATTTGCCATTGTTAGAGGACCGGCTAGATTTTTGGACCAAGAATGCCTTTGGTATATCATGACCGCGTGTGTCATCATGCATAACATGATTATAGAGGATGATCGCGGAAAAGATGTGGATCATACCCACTACGACTTGATGGGGGTTCCCGTGCAAGTGAGGAGGTCCGCACATAGGATTGCCCGGTTCATTGCCTCATACCATGCCATTCGGTGCAACGACACACATGATGAGCTTCAAAAAGATCTCATGGAAGATTGGTGGAATTGGAATGGACAACAATAGTTGCATACCTGTTGTTTTTGTTCGAAAACTATGTGTTGTATTGTCTCAAAACTATGTTGTATTGTTGTATGTTGGACGTGTTGTATTTGGTGTGAATTATTGTTGTTAACAATGTATTGTATTTGGATGATACATTTTATTTGTGAAATTTTATACAATTATTTGATACATAGGTGTGTGTGTTTGTTGTTTGCGCCGCGCCCGCCGCTGCAAAATGGCGCGTCCGGCGGAGGTGTTATTTTACCGCGCCAACGCGCGCTGCAAAATGGCGCACCCGGCGGGGGAAAAATCGCTCCGGCGCGCGGCAACGGTTTACAGCGCGGCGGCAGCGTCATATACCGCGCCAACTTATAGCGCGCCTGTTGGAGATGCTCTAAGATTCTGTAGCCCCCCTGAGTAATTTGATTTATTTATTTTTTGCGGAGAATTGTAATTTTATTCGAGTTGAAAGTTTGTGTGTGCATAGTTGAAACCTGCAGATGGCCTAGTTGAAATTTGTATCCACGGGATATTAATATACAGACATAACCCATAACACCGGCCGCCGTGGGTTCAACGGCTACATGGCTGCATGTCTAGCTCATCCGTATATCGGCTATAAGCGGTTGCATAATTACAGTTGTGTCGAGAATTGGTAATTACAGTAGCTAGCTTGGTTGAGGTCCGGCCGTCCGGGCGTTCGGCTAGAGCGCCTTACAGTTACAGGTCGAAGCTGTGGCTGTTGAAATGGAACACGACGCTGCTCTTCCCGCCGCCGCGGCAAAGGTTCTGCGACCTGCACTCCCTGGCCACGCTGGCCTGCAGCCCTGGCGGCCCGCACACCAGCACGCCCACGTCCGCCGCCGCGCCCCCGGCCCTCTCCGCGAACGCCATGAATTCCGCTGCGACGACGACCCGGCACAGACAGAAGTACAAAACCCATCACGCCCACATGACAGATCAACAAAGAGATGCAGAAGATAGTTTCAGGCTAACCTTGCTAAGTACGTTACCTTGGAACTTTGGCCGGCACCCGTACCGCGTCGTCCGCCGGGCGGCGACGCTGGTTGCCAAGGCGGTGTCTGCGCCAGCGGCTCCGTTCATTGTCTGTTCGCCCTCGGCACCGTCCTTGACAGTGCTGGCGTCGGTGTCCCACCTGTCGTCCTGCACCCTCCACTTCTCCGAGAGGTGCCAGAGGAGGACGACGAGCCCTCCGGGGAGGGCGACGCCAGCGGCCATGCACAGCAGGAGCAGGAGTCCCAGCTGCCACCAGGCGTTCACGTTGAAGCGTTTCACGTAGTACACTTGCACCAGAGCATATGCCAGGACAGAGCCCAGGGTGGATGCCGCGAAGTACATGGCCGCCCAGAAGTTGTCCCCGGTGCCAACCAGCCCGGACATGGCCGCCCCGTTCTTGACAAAGATGCTGGGAATCTTCTGGTCACACTCAAGAATGCCGTCTTCCTGTAAAGTCATATTGCCATAATGCCATTGCTAAGGAATCATGGAAGTGAACCAACCAAATATTGTTGCCCTTGCCAACGGAAGCATACAGCTGCTTTTGATGGAAAAAAGACAATAACTGGATGTCTTGATCATCAACAGTGAAGTCGATGTCCTTACCAACGGAGGCTCAGATTCTTGAGTGACAAATGCCTGGATGTCTAGATGCAATTTTTCCGAGACTGATGAGCTGATGGACTGAGCATCGACGGCAGAGAGGAGAGAAAGCTCTGTCGATTTCTTAACTGACCACAGGACCAGCACATTCTTGGGCGCGCATGGCATACCTTGCTCGATCCTGTGGATTATGTCGCTCAAAATCGCTAAGAAGGGTGATATGCCAATGCCTCCTGCCACCAGGATGAGATTTTCGTACCTGAAAAGGCAGGCACACAACACAACACAACACAACCAAATTAGCTTTGACTTGACGTTTCCTATTGGTGTCAAACCAATTTACTACGCACACCGTCACGGCAAACTGAAAAACTTACATCAGGTGGTAGGGTGATTCGTGACCATACGGCCCTTCGATGGAGGCGGTAATGCGACCGGTATGTGACTGATCGGTGTCGCTTCTGGTCTTATTCTCCTCGACATCAGTGATGATGCTCTTCAGCTTGTCGGTCCATGTGCCAAGAACTTTTATGAGGATCGACATGTGGTACCTCCCATCCATGGGGCTGGAGGACACACTGAACGGGTGCCACTGCAAGAACGACAGCTCGCGCACTTGAACAAAGATGAAGCTGAGAGCACTGTACCGGAGACCTGCACAAACCAACAGACAACTGTGCCCTGTGACAAACTAACAACAAAACACAAAACAGTTATGAACATGAGGTGCTCGAAATTTTACTTGCTGGCTTTGAGAAGACTAGCTCCACAGTTCCGCAGGGGCGGCAGTCGGCAGAAACAATGTCGACTTTAGCCCTCGATTGCCAGAACCGCAGGAAGCGGTCGAGCATGAACAAGAAGATGGCGCCAGCCGCAATGCTGAATACGAAGTCGCCGACATGGAGTACCAAGAACACGATGAAGACCACGTAGAGCTGGTGGGTGTAGAAGAAGAGCTCGAAGAACCTCTTTCGTACCAGGTGAAGTGATGTCGCCCACATCAGCAAACCAGCCACCAAGCTGATCACACCGGCTAAGTGTGCCACTCCGATTTCCTTCCATTGGATAATCTATCAAGAAGGTGTAAGTACCATTAATAGAGCCTGTTTGAGTTCTCAGTTAAAGAACACTTGCAATTAACAGACTACTTTGTCCTCAGTCCGAATTTGCATACATTTTCGAGTCATAAAACAGTTTGTAATCAGATATTCCGTGTCTATGATTTTAAGCAGATTGTGGTTTTTTATTTGCAGTAACAATATGAAAATGAATTACAGACGAGGAAATTTTCACCAGGAACTAATCACTCTGAATTCTTCTACTCCTCGAGTAATTCGTTTTGCACTTACTTGTTTAAGTAGGCGCCCCTCGAGGAACCATTTGATCAGATAGCACAAGCCGTGCAGTGTAAACAGAGACATTGTGAGATGGCCCAACCAGACATGGTATCTAGTAGCATGCTCAAACGGAATGTCGATAAGCCGGAGAAGAACTGAACCCCTCGAGACAGGCAGGAACAGGAAGATCATGCAAAACAACCCAACTGATCCAAAACGAGCGCCAATTTTACCCAGTATTTTCTCACTACAAGGCAAAATTTACGCTGTCTTAGAACTATGTTGACATGGCGTACTTATTCGCAAAAAAAATCAAAACAAGGCGTACTTGTTTCAGCGGTATCATCAGTCTCACTAGTAACATGGCAACTGAACATTTTGGTTCAGTTATAGGATAACAAGATATCGCCACAATTTTATATAAATATTGGATTTCACGTATAAAAATCATTATATAAAGTTCTGAACTAGACATGTCTACGTTTCATTTTAATTTTTAGGCCAGTTAAGTGATAATTCTGCAAATGACTATGCATATTCATCCAGCATCCACATCAGTTTTTCCTGAACATCATTACTTCCGATACACTCAACTACAAAATATTTCAGGCTTAATCATGTATTGACACTGAAAAGTATACCGTAATCATTACTTTAGCCTCAGTGATGACAATAATATAGCACCACTAAATACAAATTTAGCTATATTTAGTTTTTCATGCTCAGACAAAAATATCAAGAGGACTTCCTGGTCAGTTGGCATGTCTAACATTTTTTGGTAAAATGTCTCCTTAAAAACACAGCATACCTGCTAATAGTGGGCGGCAAGTCAGATTTTGAGACGAGGCTCACGCTCTCCACAACATAATATGCCATCGAGAAGACAACATAAACGATGAACAGGACAATCCCGATAAATTCAACAGCAGAGACAACCCCGAACGGGCCATCCACAAGAAGAGGAAAAGTCCAGAGGCGGAAACCCAGTGACCTCAGCTTCTTCTTTCTGATACAAAAGAGCAGGTGGTTAATTAATTAGAGATGAGCTACGTGCAGCATGAAGCGTGCCACTCTAGTCTTATGGTGGTTTAGAATTTCTATAGTTCATCGTACTGGTCTTCATGTCAAAATTGGTAAACCTGTTTAACTGCTGTAGTTCTGCAATAACGCCTTAAGAAATCGGACCGCAACTGCGAAGGCTTTTGCTAAAATATCCCAGAGAATCATGTGCTCGAATAAAAAACTACTAGAGTATAACCTGAATTTTCAGTGCCAGCATTACTCCATCAATTCAGGGAAAGCGAAAGGGCTCATCAGAGTCAACCCTAAATTAAATGGATTGGAACCAGATTGCCGAAAAATGATCGGACTTCACAAAACGAGAGATACTTACTCGACATGATCACGAGGGAAGGCGCAGATGTACACATAGGCCAGAGCTGCAACGATCAGAATCGGCGCGCTGAACACAAGGAAAACGGTCCCTGCAAGAACCAAGAAAGGGAAAGGGGAAATCAAGATTCAAGAACATAATTACGAACACCCCTGCTTCAGAGCGATCAATTCCTGCTCCTACTTTCCCCTGATTTCGTCGGAAGAGCGAGACGAGAGCAGAAATTCTTGTAGGCTGCGTACCAGTGACGCCGAAGATGGACTGCTTGGTGAGGGCCGCCCACTCGCTGAAGGCTGCCTGCGCTGGCTTGGTGGGGTAGAGGAAGATCCCCGCGGTCCAGCTGAGGAACACCGCCCACATGAGGAACTTGAGCACGGACCTCGCGAGCGACGGCAGCAGAGCGGGCGCGGTGGCATTACCGGCGCCGCCGTTCTGGAGGAGAGGCTCCCATTCCTGGGTCATGGCGCCGGCCGGCAAGAGGGTGAAGCAATAACCCCCCGGGGAGAAGTCTGGCTGTGGGTCTTTCTGTTCTGTGCCGGGACTTGCTGACTTGTAGTCCGGTCCAGAACTAGAGGTACGAGGCTCCGAGGCGGTCAATGTCGCCGGTAATGGCGACGTACTGCAATTGTTGGGAAGGGAGGGTGCACACGCGACGCGAGTGCCATGGATAAAGTTGCATTTCTGTAGACGATTGTAGGTACTCTTACTAGTTGCTGGTCGTCGTTAATGGCGACGGCGACGGCGACTGCAGATGGATGGGGCCGTGGAGGCGTGGAGGGTGAAACGAAGGCGTCATTCCCACTGTCGTAGTGAGCCACGCAACCAACGTGTGTTTGGGAAGAGCCGTGCAATCACAATGGATCTCAATTCTCATAGCGAAAGTTATACTATTGGTAAGATTATTGTAAAGAGCGATCTCTAGCTGCGTCCCGTAAAGCATCCCTCTAAAGAATTTGGTGTGCCAGACGTTTTGACCCCCCTCCTCCACCCCGGAGCCCAAAGCCTATTTTTATCCGGCGCAGCCTAGCATGGTGTCTGGCATCTCGAGCCCATTTCCGCTACACAAGAAACGCCGTGGAGGCGTCGGACGGGACGACGAAAAACCGCATCGCGAGTGCCAGGCCAACCTGTCAGTGGCACAAACCAACATGCTGCAGCTTTGCTTTAATGGTGACGACAAATTCCAGAGTGATGCAGGCGAGATATCTCGTCGGCGCTGTGCCTCCTCCACGCGTCGCCGCCGTCCTTGTTCCCGCACATTTTCGCGCGACTTCTCCACCGCTTCCCGCGCTCTCTCCCAACCACTTCCCGCGCCGCCACCGACTATAAAAAGCTGACTTCGCTCGCTATCGTCACCACAGCCGCATGCAATCCTTCCCTCCGCCTCCACCAAAACATGCCTCGTCTCCTAGCCACCACCTTCACCATGATGAGCCACGCCAGCGGCCAGGCTCCTTCACCATCGCCTCCACCACTGCCTCCACCTCCGTCTCCACCTCCCCAGACCGACATCCCCGACTCCGACGAGTTCGACGAGAATGAAGCCACTAATGATGGCGTCATCGACGTGGCGATGAACGCGCAGTTCATGGCTGACACAGAGCGGGAGGCAGAGAATGAGCGGGCGGCCCACGCGGCGTTTGACGCGGAGTAGCAACAATGGCGAGAGGTGGCAGCCGCGGAGGAGGACTCGTACGACGAGGACTGTAGTAGGCCTAACCCGGAGGAGAAGGCGGCGGAGAAGAGGGCCATTCTCGCGTCCTTTGGGACGCTATAGAAGGTCGAGGATGACGCCAACAAGGCGCTGCAGCAGTGGCTCCTAGAGGACGCGGTGGCCCACCGAGTGGCAAGCGCGCAACGGAGGGAGCGGTGGGAGGCGCGACGGAGAAGCAGAGGAGGGATAGCGGCTACAATGGGGCGGGGCCATCAAGCGCCCCGAGGGACGGCAAGTAGGCTAGGGCGATCACCAAGCCGTTTTCATTGAAAGTTGTAAAATATAATGAAAATTGAATAAAAAACTTTTATTTTGTATTATTAAATATTTAGGGTCTAATTTGGGGGACGCGGCTAGAAATCGACGCACCCCAAACGCGGCACTACATGGCTGCGTCCACCAAACGCTTGATCAAGCGCGTTATCTGGACGCACTTTGGGGGATGTGGCTGGAGATGCTCTAAAATCACACGCCGCAAGACGTTTTAATGGCAATAAATGAAGAAAAAAAGTGAGATAGTAACTAGTTATGTTACCGAATTGGCATGCCCTGCATCGGGATGGAATAAATCTGGATATGTCCCTTGTTTCCGTGGCACAATTACACCACCGATGTCAGCCGCCCGAAGGTGGTAATCCGCGTAAGCATTGCCACCATGACATTGTGCTCGCTGGTAGCAGCCACCACCATCTTCCTTTGGATGACGAAGCGGGCATAGCCTGATGAGGTCTAAGACCCCGTGTGTGGCCCGATCTCGCGGATTGACTTCGAAACCAAGAGGGGAGATGGGAAAACGCGAGGAACACGAAGAACAAGACGGACACGAGGAACTCCGAGACTCACGCACGCACACCAACCCGATACACCCGATACTTACCCCCGTGGCTCGATGGACCACGCCAATAGAATCTCCGAGGAAGAGGCACGCGGCAGAATTCCCGGAGAGAGATTGGTGTTGGAGAAAAGAGATTGATGAGAGAGAGAGAGAGTAGCTTGTACTAGAATCTCACTCAACAATATCCAAATCAACAACAAGGATGGCCTTGATTACGGAGGGATGATACCCAAGGGAGACTAAGCTCAAAGGTAGGTTTGAGTTCAAAACAAGTCTAAAGAGCTAATGAGGGGTTCCAGCTACTTATATAGACACACATGGCCAGCAAGGGCGAACAGGTACGCGAATGGATAAGTTAAGGCAGTTTGGTGGGGCATTCCCGTCAGATCCGGTTTGAGTCCGGTCTGACCGGGCCTGTGACCGGGCTGTCCGGTCATGGGTCCGGTCTGACCGGGCCTGTGACCGGGCTGTCCGGTCATGGGTCCGGTCGACCGGGCGCAAACCGGGAATCTGCGAAGAATCCGGTCTTGGGTCCGGTCGTCGTCCGGTACGAGGGAGCGGGCCCGGTTTGCGCCCGGTCGACCGGGCCTATGACCGGGGCATCCGGTTGTAGGTCCGGTCTGACCGGGTCCTGGACCGGCCAGCGTCCGTCTCTTCCTTGGAGCGCTTTGTGCGACATCGTCTTCGGCTTCATGATCATCTCCATGTCCAGTTGCTTCTCTCCCTCCCTTGACCTTGGCTTGTCCTCCTCTCCGGGATCTTGATGCGCCTTGTACCTAATGACACATAGCACGTCGGCATGAGGTAGCAATCCATCCAAAGGGGTACCAAGATCAAGGGTGGTGAGGAGCGAGTTCACCTCATCATGTAGAGCTTTGATTCGGGCTCGCGTCATTGGTCCACTTGGGGGATTTGTTGGTCTTGGTGTGGAGGTGACCGAAGGCCACCCCGCATCATCTCCCCCCCCTTGGGAAAGAGTCGTCCTCGACTCTTGTTCCTCCTCATCTTCATGATATGGCGACAAGTCCGCAACGTTGAAGGTGTTGCTCACCAAGTACTTGGAGGTGGGGATATCGATGACGTAAGCGTTGTTGTTGATGCGTTTGAGGACCTTGAAGGGGCCATCTCCTCTTGGCTTGAGCTTGGAGTTGCGCTCACGAGGGAACCTTTCCTTCCGGAGGTGGATCCAAACGAGGTCTCCTTCTTGAAATATCCTTTCCTTCTTCTTGGCGTTGAGGCGGGTAGCTTGACGAAGCACATGTTCTTGAATGGTAGCTCTTGTTTCTTCATGAAGTTTCTTCACGTCGGCGGCGCGCTTGGCGAAGTCCATGTTCGTCCGCTCATGAAGGGGAAGTGGTAGTATGTCGAGTGCCGTGAGCGGCTGTTGATCGCCAAAACCCACCGGCGGGCAGCGACGAGTCAACACAGGTAGAGCCGGGAAGAGCCTAGAGCTGCGGCTGGCTGAGACCCCTCCGAGCGATGGCCCGCAATGCTCTTCTGGTCACACGCGGCGATGCGAAGTGCAAGGGCGTGCCACCTGACCTATACCTGGTCAGGAAGGTGATGGGGATGCCTCGCTTAGTTCCTGCATGGCATACACGTAAACATTAAATACGAGCCTCGATCGGCTCTCAGGTTATCCTGTGAATCCGCTCAAAGAGCCGATCCACCCATGATCCGTACGGGGTGCACGAATACTTGGTGATCCTGCTTGATCAAGATAAAGCTAATGAGATCTACGACGATTTAGGGTTTTCACCGCATAATCGGATCATCCTACTCCAGGTTGGGCCTCGCGGCCACGCACGGTGCTCATAAGCCGATCCTAAACAAGGCCAAAACACCAACATGATGTTGATCCTCGGAACATCCTGTTTAGGACCTGCGAACGCCACCCTACGTGCCACTGGATCCTCCCCCCCTTTGTAAGGCCTAACTATTGCAGATATTAAACTAATCCTTGCATAACAAGGAGCAATCGTAACAGATCAGATCTACTAAACGATGAACAAGCAGGGTGCCGCCCCCACACCTGAGGTAGGCGTGAGGACGGCTAGACATGCAAGGGTTGCACTACGTAAGCATGTTTACACGAAGAGCCATGCTAACCCTAACACATCTATGATAACTACGTTGCCCGCCATCAAAGACGCTTCAGTACGGGCAACGCATGAACAACGTGGAGCTTGTGCTGCCTAGATCGCGAGATGCGATCTAGGCAGCATGTCGCTTACCTGATTGAAACCCTCGAGACGAAGGAGTTGGCGATGCGCCGAGATTGGTTTGTTTTTGGGGTGAACGTTGTGTTGTTGTTTATTCCATAAACCCTAGATACATATTTATAGTCCAGCGGACTTTCTAACGTGGGAATATCCCACCGTGCACAGGTAAAACTCTAACTTCTAACTTAAGATACGATCTAATAAATTACAGATAAATGGGCAATCTAGCCCAACTTTGCATATAAGGCCGATCTTCGTATTTTCTCCATATATAACCTTCAAGCTTGTCTTGATCGTGGCCCACCTCCGCCTTGGTCAAATTCTGGTGATAACACATGCCCCCCTGGTTTTGGAAATGACATTTCCAAAATCATTATGCTTTTCCCGTCGGGTCATGTCGTGGCAGAGCAGAACCATTGCAGTATTTTTCGTCATGATACCCTGTCTTCTCGGCTGCTCCGCATGATTTGACCGTTGTCTATGGGCACTGCCTCCTCGAAAACTGCTGTGGCATTGAATTTCACCATAGCCCCCTTTTATTTAACCGCTCTGAGCAGTTCGCCACTTCACCATCTGCTCTCGTTCTCGCCATCGGCACCCAAAAACCCCAATCTCCCACAGCCATGTCTTCCTCTTCTTCCTCTTCCTCGTCGGTCTTCCACGACTCCTCCTCCGAGCTTTCCTACGGGTCCTCCTCCTCCCGCGAGACGCCGCCGGACATCCGTGCCCCAGAAGCATGGGATCTGGAAGACCATGCCTCCTCGGTTTGGTCCGAAGACGACCAGTCCCTGACCAGCGGGGACGAAGATCTTCAGTTCCTCGCCGTCGGGGAACTGGAGTCGGAGAGCGAGGACGATCAGTTCCCCTGGGACGGCTGCCCCACCTCTGAAGAAGAGGAAGAGGAAGACGACGATGACGACGACGACTCCCTCGAGGGCTACCCGCCAGCTAAGCGCCTCCGCATGTGGTGGGACGACGACAGCAGCGACGATGAAGACGAAGATGAAGCTCCCGTAGAGGGCTATGGGAGCAGCGACGAGGAACCCATCGGCAGCAGTGCCGATGAGAGTTCCGAGGATGACGACGAAGGAAGCAATGGCCCGTAGATTAGGATCTACTAGTGTAGGCCTAGCAGTAGTAGATTGGTCAATAGACCCTTCTTTTGCTCTTCCTTCTTAAGAAATCGGCTCTTTCTTTGTAAGAAATCCCCTTATCAATGAAGAAAATCCCTTAATTAATTTCGCTCCCTTGCCGATTGTCGAATGGAGTCGTCGCACAGGGAGCCGATAGCAGAACATCGGCTCATATCGCTGCCTGAAGCCAAGCTGTTGTATAAACTTATTTCGCTAAAGTCGATATCAGCGTATCGGCTTTGTTTTCTGAAGTCGATGCCCACGCATCGGCTGTACTTGCATACTGTTAATCTCCATATGTCTTCTCAAGTCGATGTCTGTACATCGGCTGTGATTTATCTTATTATATTTTTTTTACTGGCCGATTCTGAAATCGGCCCCCACATCTTACTGTCCATCATCCCACATGCTTGGGAAATATTTCTTGAGGTGTTGACCATTTACAGCCACTGGGAATTTTTCGCCGCTCAACTCCTCCCGGCATGTATGCATTACCCTTCAAGGCCTGGACAACTTTGTACGGACCGTGCCAATTAGGAGACCATTTGCCATACGCCTTATCCCTGGTTCCCAATGGCAACACAGCTTCCCACACAAGATCACCAACTTGGAACTCCTTTGGCCTAACCTTTTTGTTGTAAGCACGAGCCACCACGGCTTTGTTCTCCTTAATCTTCTCCAACGACCAAAGCCTGAGTTACATTGCGTCCTCAATAGTGTCGCTCATCAAAGCTGCATATTCTTCAAATTGTCGATCATTACGAAACGTGACACGTCTTGATCCAGCCGTAATTTCCCAAGGCAATACGGCTTCCTGTCCATAGACAAGTTGGTACGGCGAAGTCTTTATGGCTCCATGGCACGACATGCGGTAGGCCCATAATGCTTCTGATAACTTCTCATGCCAATCCCGAGGGTTCTCGTCGATTTTTCTCTTGATCAACTTGATCAGACTCTGATTGGACGCCTCAGCCTGCCCGTTAGCTTGAGCATAGTACGGGGATGATCGGATCAATTTAATCCCTAAGTCATCACAGAACTTCCTGAATTCTTTAGAAGTAAAGACCGAACCTCCATCGGTCGTGATAGTTTGGGGAATCCCAAATCTATGAATGACGTGTTCTTTCACAAATTTGATCACATCTTCTGATTTCACCTTTTTCATAGGGACGGCTTCCACCCACTTAGTGAAGTAATCTGTGATAACCAATATCCATTCATGTTTTTTACCTCGACGCCGGGATGGATTTTACCGATCATATCCATTCCCCACCCCCGAAACGGCCAAGGTTTGATGATTGGGTTCATCGCTGATGCTGGCACCATCTGAATCTTTCCAAACATCTGACACGCTTGGCACCCCTTATAATAATTGAAGCAATCTTCAAGCATAGTGGGCCAATAAAACCCTGATCGCCTGATCAACCACTTCATCTTATGAGCCGACTGATGCGTTCCACAGGCACCTTCATGTACCTCATGTAAAAGCCGATTAGATTCAGCCGGTCCTAGGCACTTGAGTAGCAACCCTTCCAATGTCCTGTAAAACATGTCGTCTCCTATAAGGACATACTTCATGGCTTTGTATCGTATCCGTTTGGGTGCCCCCCGAGCCGAATCTTTTAAATAATCGAAGATCTCGGCTCTCCAATCATTCTGTTCCAGGAATTGTATCTGAACTTCCGATCCGTCGGCTATATCTATGTAGCCTGACGCCATCTGTGCGAGATTGTTGGCATCGGTATTCTGGGATCTTGGGATCCAATTAAAGTTGATGTACCGAAACTGTGTCATCAACTCACGGCATTCCATCCAATATGGGAAAAGCGATTCACTTTCGCAATTATATTCATCCGTGAGCTGGTTAATCACCAACTTTGAGTCTCCAAAAAGCTCCACAGCTTCCGCTCCAGCTTCCAATAGCAATTCCATTCCCTTGCGTATTGCCTCATATTCTGCTACGTTGTTGGTGCAAGGGGTAGATAATCTGATGGAGAAGGAGTATTCTGCCCCCCGAGGCGACACAAGCAGAATGCCGATGCCACAACCACCGTCACAAACCGATCCATCAAAGAACATAGCCCATGCTCGTATAGATAGTGCTGCTATATTGGTACTGATCCGTTCAGCGATGAGATCGGCCAACGCTTGGCCCTTGACTGCCTTCGCCGGCTGGTACCGGAGATCAAATTCTGACAGCGCCAACATCCACTTACCGAGTCGGCCTTTCAAAACAGGAGCCGACAACATGTGCTTGACAACGTCTGATTTGCAGATGACGATGATTTCTGCCGTCAGAAGGATGTGATGAAGCTTGGTGCAGGTAAAGAACAGGCAGAGGCAAAGTTTCTCGACCTCAGGATATCTTGTCTCCGCGTCCAGCATCCTTCTGCTGAGGTAGAAAACGACTCTCTCAACGCCCTCGTAGAGTTGCACCACTACCGAAGCAATGGACGTGTCAGCCCATCGATGTAGATGTAGAATGGCCTGTCTTGCTGGGGCGGAACTAATACAGGAGGTGTCGTCGATATCGCTTAATTTCATCAAACGCCCGTTGCTGTTCTGCCCCCAGCTGAAACTCGTCGTCAGATTTAGTCTTCACCAACGCCATGAACGGCTCGATTCGTCCCGATAAATTAGAGATGAACCGCCGGGACGAAATTGATCTTGCCGATGAGGCGTTGGAGCTCCTTTTTCGTGGTGGGCGGCTGCATGGTACGCACCGCCTCCACGACTTTTCAGGCCGATCTCAATTCCCCGCTCATGAACCAGAAAACCTAGGAATTGACCAGCCGTCACGCCAAAGGCGCACTTCTTCGGATTCATTCTCAGCCCGAATTTCCGAGTTCGGTCTAGGACGCGCCGTAAATCGTCCAAATGCCCCTCCATGGAGACCGATTTGACCACCACGTCGTCGATATAGACCTCCACCAACTTGCCGATCAGATCATGAAATATATAATTCATGGCTCGTTGGTATGTTGCACCAGCATTCTTCAGTCCAAAGGTCATGACCACGTACTCAAACAAGCCTACTGCCCCTGGTACTACGAATGCGGTCTTGTGTATATCTTCCGAGCCATGAAAATCTGGTTATAACCGGCGTTGCCATCCATGAAGCTCAACACCTTGTGGCCAGCAACAGCGTTTATCAATGTTTCTGCCACAGGCATTGGATATTCGTCCTTTGGGGTGGCTCTGTTAAGATCTCGGAAATCGATGGCCACGCGCCATCGGCCATCCTTCTTCTCCACCGGAACGATCATCGGAGATCCACTCAGCATACCCGCATGGCCCGATGAATCCGGCGGCCAACATTTTCTCGATCTCCTTCTTGACTTCTTCCAGGATCTCGGCCCTCATCTGACGTGCTCGCTGTTGGAACGGCCGAAATCCTTTCTTAAGGGGGAGCCGATGCTCAATGATGCTCCTGTCCAACCCAGGCATCTCCGTGTAATCCCATGCAAAGCAATCTGGGTATTCCTTCAACAGGGCTATCATCTGTCCCCTGAGCTGTGGATCTAACTTCTTGCTGATAAAAGTGGGTCGAGGCTTGTCCCCAGGACCGATGTCGACTTCTTCTAGCTCATCAGCTGATGTAAACCCGTACCCTAGCTTTCCGTCACCTGTGAGGTCGACGCCACATACCGGGAGAGCATGTGATACGGATACTACGGGCCGATCGCTAGCATCGGCTTCTACCTTGATCATCACCAAGATGTTTTGGCGGTGTCGGGGCCGATCGCATGGAGCAGCCTCCTCCTTATCTTTGCCACGAGAGCAGTTGCCCTCGCCTTTTTCTCCATCCAGGGGGTGTCCCAGTCCTATCATGTTGATGTTGAACGAGTGTCCTGGTTGGCACCTCCCAAGGCAAGTACCGTTAATCCTGTCAACGGTGCGCGACGGTGAATGAGGTACTCCTGGTGCCGCCGATGTGCACGACAACGGCAGACGGGGCTGGAGTGGCACTTCTCCTCGGTAGGTCCTGAGAGTTGGCTCTAATAGAGAGTGCTGATTCTTCATGACCTCCTTGACCAACCGAACGGCGACGTGCTCCAAAGTATTCACCAGGCTCTCGGAATGGAGACGCAACGAGTGAGCCACCATGCCACCAATCTCCTGGCGCACGGCCCTGGTACGTTCCTCTGACGGGACAGATAGATCCACTTCATCGAGTGCGCCTTCCGGTGAGAACCCCTTCCGCCTGACGCCATGTGAACGAGTTCTGTGATATGAGCCGATGAGGTCGGCTTCGAGGGTGGCCTTGGTTTCGTCATATCGCCTCTTGAGCTCAGCAGGCAGCTCCTCGTAGGTGACTGGCGTGCCGTCCGTCGCCATCTCAGATGTAGATGGCGATGTGGTTGATGTAGATGATTGTCCCACCGGGCGTGCCAGAATGTGTTGATCGCCAAAACCCACCGGCGGGCAGCGACGAGTCAACACAGGTAGAGCCGGGAAGAGCCTAGAGCTGCGGCTGGCTGAGACCCCTCCGAGCGACGGCCCGCAATGCTCTTCTGGTCACACGCGGCGATGCGAAGTGCAAGGGCGTGCCACCTGACCTATACCTGGTCAGGAAGGTGATGGGGATGCCTCGCTTAGTTCCTGCATGGCATACACGTAAACATTAAATACGAGCCTCGATCGGCTCTCAGGTTATCCTGTGAATCGGCTCAAAGAGCCGATCCACCCATGATCCGTACGGGGTGCACGAATACTTGGTGATCCTGCTTGATCAAGATAAAGCTAATGAGATCTACGACGATTTAGGGTTTTCACCGCATAATCGGATCATCCTACTCCAGGTTGGGCCTCGCGGCCACGCACGGTGCTCATAAGCCGATCCTAAACAAGGCCAAAACACCAACATGATGTTGATCCTCGGAACATCCTGTTTAGGACCTGCGAACGCCACCCTACGTGCCACTGGATCCTCCCCCCCTTTGTAAGGCCTAACTATTGCAGATATTAAACTAATCCTTGCATAACAAGGAGCAATCGTAACAGATCAGATCTACTAAACGATGAACAAGCAGGGTGCCGCCCCCACACCTGAGGTAGGCGTGAGGACGGCTAGACATGCAAGGGTTGCACTACGTAAGCATGTTTACACGAAGAGCCATGCTAACCCTAACACATCTATGATAACTACGTTGCCCGCCATCAAAGACGCTTCAGTACGGGCAACGCATGAACAACGTGGAGCTTGTGCTGCCTAGATCGCGAGATGCGATCTAGGCAGCATGTCGCTTACCTGATTGAAACCCTCGAGACGAAGGAGTTGGCGATGCGCCGAGATTGGTTTGTTTTTGGGGTGAACGTTGTGTTGTTGTTTATTCCATAAACCCTAGATACATATTTATAGTCCAGCGGACTTTCTAACGTGGGAATATCCCACCGTGCACGTAAAAACTCTAACTTCTAACTTAAGATACGATCTAATAAATTACAGATAAATGGGCAATCTAGCCCAACTTTGCATATAAGGCCGATCTTCGTATTTTCTCCATATATAACCTTCAAGCTTGTCTTGATCGTGGCCCACCTCCGCCTTGGTCAAATTCTGGTGATAACAGCGGCTCAAACCCGTAGACGACCATGAAGGGACTCCTTGATGTAGTCGAGTGCTTGGCGCGGTTGTAGGCGAACTCCGCGTGTGGAATGCATTCCTCCCATGACTTCAAGTTCTTCTTCACGAGGATGCGTAGGAGGGTGGAGAGGCTTCGATTGACCACTTCCGTTTGGCCGTCCGTTTGCGGGTGCGAGGATGATGAAAACAAGAGCTTCACTCCAAACTTTGCCATGATCGACTTCCAAAGATAACTCATGAACTTGACGTCTCGATCCGACACAATGCTTTGCGGTACTCCATGTAAGCGAACGATTTCCCTGAAAAACAATGAAGCAATGTGTGAAGCATCGTCGCTCTTATGGCAAGGTATGAAATGAGCCATCTTAGAGAATCTATCCACTACCACGAATATAGAATCATGACCATACTTAGTGCGAGGCAATCCTAGAACAAAATCCATGCTAATATCGGTCCATGGTGCATATGGAATAGGCAAAGGGGTATAAAGACCATAGGGATTGGAGGTAGACTTAGCTTGTAAGCATGTGGTGCACCGACGGCAAAGGCGTTCGACGTCGCGGTACATTCTTGGCCAATAGTAGTGGGTTGAGAGCATGGCATATGTCTTCTCTCGACCAAAGTGACCCATAAGACCACCTCCATGTGACTCTTGCAAAAGCAATTTTCGAAGCGAAGACTCGGGAATGCAAATCTTGTTAGCTTTGAACAAGTAGCCATCATGCAAATAGAAATCATCCACTCCTCGCTCAACGGAGCACTTCTCAAAAATTGGAGCAAAGAAAGAATCGGAAGGATAGAGTTCTTTGATCTCTTCAAGTCCCAAAACATGAAAATCCAAACGAGTTAGCAAAAGGGTGTTTTTGCGGGAAAGAGCATCCGCCACAACATTGTCCTTGCCCTTCTTGTATTTGATCACATATGGGAAGGACTCAATGAACTCGACCCATTTTGCATGTCGTTTGTTCAAGTTGTGTTGGCTTTTCAAATATTTCAAGGACTCATGGTCGGAATGAATGATAAACTCTTTTGGCCAAAGATAGTGTTGCCAAACTTCAAGAACACGAACCAAAGCGTAGAGCTCCTTGTCATATATAGGATAGTTGAGGCGTGCGCCATCTAACTTCTCACTATAGTATGCCACGGGTTTGCCCTCTTGCATAAGAACACCACCAATACCAAGCCCACTTGCATCACACTCAATCTCAAAAGTTTTGGCAAAATTTGGAAGAACAAGAAGTGGAGCTTCGGTAAGGCGTTTCTTCAACTCATCAAAAGCATTTTGTTGGGCCTTGCCCCAAACAAACGGAACATTCTTCTTAGTGAGCTCATTCAAAGGGCAAGCAATGGTGCTAAAGTCTTTCACAAAGCGGCGGTAAAACCCGGCAAGTCCATGGAAGCTTCGGACTTGGCCAACATTTGTAGGGGTAGGCCAATTATGGATGGCCTCCACCTTGGAAGAATCAACTTCAATCCCATTAGCGAAAACCACGAAACCAAGAAAAACCAATTTGTTTTGAGCAAAGGTGCATTTGGGGAGGTTAGCATAAAGCTTTTCATGACGCAAGATGTACAAGACTTCTCTCACATGTTGCACATGGTCCTCGAGGTTTTTGCTATAAATAAGAATATCATCGAAGTAGACAACCACGCTCTTGCCAATGAGAGGACGCAAGATGTCATTCATGAGGCGCATGAAAGTAGATGGTGCATTGGAAAGACCGAAAGGCATAACGAGCCATTCATAGAGACCGAGTTTGGTCTTGAATGCCGTTTTCCATTCATCACCAATAGCCATGCGGATTTGATGGTAACCACTACGCAAATCGACTTTAGAGAAAATCGTGGCATGATGTCTACTTCCCCCTCCTTTTCCTGTAGACAGTGTTGGGCCTCCAAGAGCAGAGGTTTGTATAACAGCAGCAAGTTTTCCCTTAAGTGGATCACCCAAGGTTTATCGAACTCAGGGAGGAAGAGGTCAAAGATATCCCTCTCATGCAACCCTGCAACCACGAAGCAAGAAGTCTCTTGTGTCCCCAACACACCAAATAGGTGCACTAGTTCGGCGAAGAGATAGTGAAATACAGGTGGTATGAATAAATATGAGCAGTAGCAACGGTGCCAGAAAATAGCTTGCCGGCGTGTAGTTGATGGTGGTAGTATTGCAGCAGTAGTAACACAGTAAAACAGTAAACAAGCAGTAGTAACGCAGCAGTATTTAGGAACAAGGCCTAGGGATTAGACTTTCACTAGTGGACACTCTCAACATTGATCACATAACAGAATAGATAAATGCATACTCTACACTCTTATTGGATGATGAACGCATTGCGTAGGATTACACGAACCCTCAATGCCGGAGTTAACAAGCTCCACAATTTGTTCATATTTAAGTAACCTTATAGTGTAAGATAGATCAAAAGACTAAACCAAGTACTAACATAGCATGCACACTGTCACCTTCATGCATATGTAGGAGGAATAGATCACATCAATATTATCATAGCAATAGTTAACTTCGCAATCTACAAGAGATCATGATCATAGCATAAACCAAGTACTAACACGGTGCACACACTGTCACCTTTACACACGTGCAGGAGGAATAAAACTACTTTAATAACATTGCTAGAGTAGCACATAGATAGTAGTGATACAAAACTCATATGAATCTCAATCATGTAAAGCAGCTCATGAGATTATTGTATTGAGGTACATGGGAGAGATGAACCACATAGCTACCGGTACAGCCCCGAGCCTCGATGGAGAACTACTCCCTCCTCATGGGAGCAGCAGCGGTGATGAAGATGGCGGTGGAGATGGCAGCGGTGTCGATGGAGAAGCCTTCCGGGGGCACTTCCCCGCTCCGGCAGCGTGCCGGAACAGAGACTCCTGTCCCCCAGATCTTGGCCTCGCGATGGCGGCGGCTCTGGAAGGTTTCTGTGGTTTTCGTCGAACGTATCAGGGTTTTCGATCCAGGGGCTTTATATAGGCGAAGAGGCGGCGCAGGAGGGTCGAAGGGGCGACGACACCATAGGGCAGCGCGGCCAGGGCCTGGGCCGCGCCGGCCTATGGTCTGGGGGCCCAGTGCCCCCCCTCTGGTCCTTCCCGGGTGTTCTGGATGCTTCCGGTGAAAATAGGAACTTGGGCGTTGATTTCGTCCGATTCCGAGAATATTTCGTTACTAGGATTTCTGAAACCAAAAACAGCAGAAAACAGGAACTGGCACTTCGGCATCTTGTTAATAGGTTAGTTCCAGAAAATGCACGAATGTGACATAAAGTGTGCATAAAACATGTAGATATCATCAATAATGTGGCATGGAACATAAGAAATTATCGATACGTCGGAGACGTATCAGCATCCCCAAGCTTAGTTCTGCTCGTCCCGAGCAGGTAAAACGATAACACAGATATTTTCTGGAGTGACATGCCATCATAAGCTTGATCATACTATTTGTAAAGCATATGTAGTGAATGCAGCGATCAAAACAATGTATATGACATGAGTAAACAATTGAATCATATAGCAAAGACTTTTCATGAATAGTACTTAAAGACAAGCATCAATAAGTCTTGTATAAGAGTTAACTAATAAAGCAATAAATCAAAGTAAAGGTATTGAAGCAACACAAAGGAAGATTAAGTTTCAGCGGTTGCTTTCAACTTATAACATGTGTATCTCATGGATAGTGTCAACATAGAGTAATATAACAAATGCAATATGCAAATATGTAGGAATCAATGCACAGTTCACACAAGTGTTTGCTTCTTGAGATGGAGAGAAATAGGTGAACTGACTCAACAATGAAAGTAAAAGAATGGTCCTCCATAGAGGAAAGCATCGATTGCTATATTTGTGCTAGAGCTTTTATTTTGAAAACATGAAGAGAGCATAAAAATAAAGTTTTGAGAGGTGTATGTTGTTGTCAACGAATGGTAGCGGGTACTCTAACCCCCTTGCCAGACAAACCTTCAAAGAGCGGCTCCCATTTTATTTTATTTTGGGTGGCACTCCTTCCAACCTTTCTTTCACAAACCATGGCTAACCGAATCCTCGGGTGCCTGCCAACAATCTCATACCATGAAGGAGTGCCTTTTTATTTTAGTTTTATTATGATGACACTCCTCCCAACCTTTGCTTTCTCAAGCCATGGCTAACCGAATCCTTCGGGTGCCGTCCAACAATCACATACCATGGAGGAGTGTCTATTTTTATTAATTAATTTGGGACTGGGAATCCCATTGCCAGCTCTTTTTGCAAAATTATTGGATAAGCGGATGAAGCCACTAGTCCATTGGTGAAAGTTGCCCAACAAGATTGAAAGATAAACACCACATACTTCCTCATGAGCTATAAAACATTGACACAAATCAGAGGTGATAAATTTTGAATTGTTTAAAGGTAGCACTCAAGCAATTTACTTTGGAATGGCAGGAAATACCATGTAGTAGGTAGGTATGGTGGACACAAATGGCATAGTGTTGTTTGGCTCAAGGATTTGGATGCATGAGAAGTATTCCCTCTCGATACAAGGTTTAGGCTAGCAAGGTTATTTAAAGCAAACACAAGTATGAACTAGTACAGCAAAACTCACATAAAAGACACATTACAAGCATTATAGGACTATACATCGTCTTCCTTGTTGTTCAAACTCAATACTAGAAATTATCTAGACCTTAGAGAAACCAAATATGCAAACCAAATTTTAGCATGCTCTATGTATTTCTTCATTAATAGGTGCAAAGTATATGATGCAAGAGCTTAAACATGAGCACAACAATTGCCAAGTATCACATTACCCAAGACATTAATAGCAATTACTACATGTATCATTTTCCAATTCCAACCATATAACAATTTATCGAAGAAGAAACTTCGCCATGAAAATTAAAAGCTAAGAACACATGTGTTCATATGAACCAGCGGAGCGTGTCTCTCTCCCACAAAAGCATTTATTCAAACAAAAACAAAAACAAAAGCACACAGACGCTCCAAGCAAAGCACATAAGATGTGACGGAATAAAAATATAGTTTCAGGGGAGGAACCTGATAAGTTGTCGATGAAGAAGGGGATGCCTTGGGCATCCCCAAGCTTAGACGCTTGAGTCTTCTTGATATATGCAGGGGTGAACCACCGGGGCATCCCCAAGCTTAGAGCTTTCACTCTCCTTGATCATGTTGCATCATACTCCTCTCTTGATCCTTGAAAACTTCCTCCACACCAAACTCGAAACAACTCATTAGAGGGTTAGTGCACAATAAAAATTAACATATTCAGAGGTGACACAATCATTCTTAACACTTCTGGACATTGCATAAAGCTACTGGACATTAATGGATCAAAGAAATTCATCCAACATAGCAAAAGAGGCAATGCGAAATAAAAGGCAGAATCTGTCAAAACAGAACAGTTCGTATTGATGAATTTTAAAATGGCACCAGACTTGCTCAAATGAAAATGCTCAAATTGAATGAAAGTTGCGTACATATCTGAAGATTACTCACGTAAATTGACATAATTTTCTGAGTTACCTGCAGGGAGGTAGACCCAGATTCGTGACAGCAAAGAAATCTGGAACTGCGCAGTAATCCAAATCTAGTACTTACTTTTCTATCAACGGCTTTACTTGGCACAACAAAACACTAAACTAAGATAAGGAGAGGTTGCTACAGTAGTAAACAACTTCTAAGACACAAATATAAAACAAAGTACTGTAGCAAAATAACACATGGGTTATCTCCCAAGAAGTTCTTTCTTTATAGCCATTAAGATGGGCTCAGCAGTTTTAATGATGCACTCGCAAGAAATAGTATTTGGAGCAAAAGAGAGCATCAAGAGGCAAATTCGAAACACATTTAAGTCTAACATGCTTCCTATGCATAGGAATCTTGTAAATAAACAAGTTCATGAAGAGCAAAGTAACAAGCATAGGAAGATAAAACCAGTGTAGCTTCAAAAATTTCAGCACATAGAGAGGCATTTTAGTAACATGAAAATTTCTACAACCATATTTTCCTCTCTCATAATAACTTTCAGTAGCATCATGAGCAAACTCAACAATATAACTATCACATAAAGCATTCTTATAATGAGTCTCATGCATAAAATTATTACTCTCCACATAAGCATAATCAATTTTATTAGTAGTTGTAGTGGGAGCAAATTCAACAAAGTAGCTATCATCAAATATAGGAGGCATATTGTAATCATAATCAAATTCACTCTCCATAGTAGGTGGAACCAAAAGACCACTATCATTATAATCATCATAAATAGGAGGTAAAGTATCATCAAAGAAAATTTTCTCCTCAATGCTTGGGGGACTAAAAAGATCATGAAAACCAGCTTCCCCAAGCTTAGAACTTTCTATATCATTATCAACAATGGTGTTCAAAGCGTTCATACTAATATTACTACCAGCATGCAAATAAGATTCCATAGGTTTTTTAATTTTCGCATCAAACAATCCATGTTTTAAATCAGGAAATAGCAGAAGAAGCTCATTCTTGTCCATTATGCCAAACTAGTGTAAACAAGAAACAAAAAGATGCAATTGCAGGATCTAAAGGAAATAGCTTTGAGTACTTACGACAACGGAAAATAGCTTGGTAGCCGAGGTCCGGAGTGTGAGTACCTTTTACCTTTCCTCCCCGGCAACGGCGCCAGAAATTTAGCTTGATGTCTACTTCCCCCTCCTTTTCCTGTAGACAGTGTTGGGCCTCCAAGAGCAGAGGTTTGTAGAACAGCAGCAAGTTTTCCCTTAAGTGGATCGCCCAAGGTTTATCGAACTCAGGGAGGAAGAGGTCAAAGATATCCCTCTCATGCAACCCTGCAACCACGAAGCAAGAAGTCTCTTGTGTCCCCAACACACCAAATAGGTGCACTAGTTCGGCGAAGAGATAGTGAAATACAGGTGGTATGAATAAATATGAGCAGTAGCAACAGTGCCAGAAAATAGCTTGCCGGCGTGTAGTTGATGGTGGTAGTATTGCAGCAGTAGTAACACAAGAAACAAAGAAACAAACAGTAGTAACGCAGCAGTATTTAGGAACAAGGCCTAGGGATTAGACTTTCACTAGTGGACACTCTCAACATTGATCACATAACAGAATAGATAAATGCATACTCTACACTCTTGTTGGATGATGAACGCATTGCGTAGGATTACACGAACCCTCAATGCCGGAGTTAACAAGCTCCACAATTTGTTCATATTTAAGTAACCTTATAGTGTAAGATAGATCAAAAGACTAAACCAAGTACTAACATAGCATGCACACTGTCACCTTCATGCATATGTAGGAGGAATAGATCACATCAATATTATCATAGCAATAGTTAACTTCGCAATCTACAAGTGATCATGATCATAGCATAAACCAAGTACTAACACGGTGCACACATCGTCACCTTTACAATCGTGCAGGAGGAATAAAACTACTTTAATAACATTGCTAGAGTAGCACATAGATAGTAGTGATACAAAACTCATATGAATCTCAATCATGTAAAGCAGCTCATGAGATTATTGTATTGAGGTACATGGGAGAGATGAACCACATAGCTACCGGTACAGCCCCGAGCCTCGATGGAGAACTACTCCCTCCTCATGGGAGCAGCAGCGGTGATGAAGATGGCGGTGGAGATGGCAGCGGTGTCGATGGAGAAGCCTTCCGGGGGCACTTCCCCGCTCCGGCAGCGTGCCGGAACAGAGACTCCTGTCCCCCAGATCTTGGCCTCGCGATGGCGGCGGCTCTGGAAGGTTTCTGTGGTTTTCGTCGAACGTATCAGGGTTTTCGATCCAGGGGCTTTATATAGGCGAAGAGGCGGCGCAGGAGGGTCGAAGGGGCGACGACACCATAGGGCGGCGCGGCCAGGGCCTGGGCCGCGCCGGCCTATGGTCTGGGGGCCCAGTGCCCCCCTCTGGTCCTTCCCGGGTGTTCTGGATGCTTCCGGTGAAAATAGGAACTTGGGCGTTGATTTCGTCCGATTCCGAGAATATTTCGTTACTAGGATTTCTGAAACCAAAAACAGCAGAAAACAGGAACTGGCACTTCGGCATCTTGTTAATAGGTTAGTTCCAGAAAATGCACGAATGTGACAAAAAGTGTGCATAAAACATGTAGATATCATCAATAATGTGGCATGGAACATAAGAAATTATCGATACGTCGGAGACGTATCATGGCACCACTAAGTTCATCAAGCATGTCATCTAAACGCGGAATGGGATGGTGGTAACGGATGGTAATGGCATTGATGGGGCGACAATCCATACACATCCGTTGCGTCTCATCCGGTTTAGGCACAAGAATCACGGGAACCGCACAAGGGCTAAGGCTTTCGCGGATGTACCCTTTGGCGAGGAGATCTTGAATTTGGCGGTTGATCTCCTTGGTCTCTTCGGGGTTGGTGCGGTAGGCGGCACGGTTTGGGAGCGGAGCGCCGGGTATGAGGTCGATGCGGTGTTCTATGCGTCGGAGTGGTGGTAGTCCATGAGGGAGCTCGTCGGGGAAGACGTCTTGAAATTCCTGCAAAAGAGACAACAAAGATGGAGGAATGTTGGTTAAGTCATTAGCCGCCGACGAGGGTCCTTTGCATATGAGCACATAGTGCAATATGGTGGATGGGTTCTCTTGGAGCTCTCTCCACTCACTCTTGGTGGCTAGAAGGACACTCTTGGACTCACTCATGTATGGCTTGTGGCGCTCACTCTCTTTGTGGTGGGTCCCTCCCTCTCCTCTCATCTCACTATGGTGGGTGCGGAGTTGTGCCCTCGCTAAAGCCTTCGCATTATCCGCGATGATTTGGCTAGGAGTCATCGGGCGCAACTCGAACTTCTTGTCGTTGACCTTGAAGGTGTATGTGTTGGAGAGTCCATCATGTATAGCCTTCTTGTCATATTGCCAAGGGCGGCCAAGCAACATGTGGCACACCGTCATGGGTACCACGTCACACTCGATGGTGTCCTCATAAGGGCCGATCTTGAAGTTGACGGTGACGGTATGTTGTATCTTGACGTTGCCCTTGTCACTCAACCATTGGATATGGTAAGGGTGAGGATGCTTGCGGAGAGTGAGGTTGAGCTTCTCACACAACTCGGTGCTCGCAAGGTTATGGCAACTTCCACCATCTATGATGACCTTGATCGACTTGCCACCAATTCCGGCACGGGTTTGGAAGATGTTGCACCGTTGTTCTTCCGTAGCATGAGGTTGTGTGGTTAGCACCCTTGTGACCACAAGTGAGGGACTTGGGTCATGCTCACATAAGAGAGGATCTTCTCCACTTTCTTGCTCATAAGCTTCTTCACTTTCCACGGCGGCTTGCACAAGGGCTTCATATTCATCCTCATCAAGAGTCTCGATGTCACCATTCTCCATAGTGATCATAACCTTGGTGTTCTTGCACTCAAACGATTTGTGACCTTGGGTGCCACACTTGAAGCAAGTGACACTAGAGGGTCCCGTGGATGCCTTAGAGGAGGCGGTGGAGGAGACCGTTTGCTTCATGCGACTTTGGATAGTCGGTTTCTTGGATAGTGTAGAGGATGCGTCGGCCTTGGCACTTGTAGCATGAGGATTTGATGTTGTAGTAGGAGTCGATGTAGCGAGCTTGGAGGAGAAATAGGACTTGGCCTTGGAGTACTTGATGTCCTCAATCACTTGGCGCTCGGCCTTCGATGCTTGGTGGACTAACTCAACCATGTTGGAGTAGGGTTGGAACTCGACAATCCTCTTGATGGGATAAGTAAGGCCATTGAAGAAGCGAGCAATGGTTTGTTCTTCGGACTCTTGGATGTTGGCTCGCATCATAGTGAGCTCCATCTCCTTGTAGAACTCCTCAACGGTCTTGGTGCCTTGCTTCAACTTTTGGAGCTTGTTGAAGAGGTCGGTCATGTAGTGCGTGGGGACAAAGCGAGCATGCATCTCTTTCTTCATGTCTTCCCAAGTGTCAATAGGAGGTTCACCCTTTTCTTCTCGAAGAGTGAGGACTTGCTCCCACCAAGTGTTGGCGTAATCTTCAAACTCGAGTGATGCCATAGCCACTTTCTTGGCACCGGAGTAGTTGTGGATGCGGAAGATCTTGTCCACCTTGAGTGCCCATGAGAGGTAGGCCTCGGCGTCGTCTTCCCCTTTGAACTTGGGCATGTTGAACTTGAGTTTGCCATACATGTTCTCTTCATCCTCCAAGTTTCTTCTACGAGGAGGGGCGCCATCATCTCTTGCGGCTAGAGGTGGAATAGGAGGTCTTCTACGACCAACCATAGCATTGGGTTGGCGTTGAAGATGAACGCTTGCTTCACTTGGTTCACGGTGAGGATGTGGTTGAAGATCTTGTCGCGGTTGAGGACGATGCTCAATGTTGGGTCTCTCATCTTGAGCATGGTGTAGTTCTCCTCGTCCACGTTGATCATGGCGAGGGTGGCGACGGAGATCTCGCCGAGGTGGATCTTGAAGACCTTGGTCTTGGGGATGGCCATCACGCCCATGGTGGGCATGGCGATCCGCTTGGTGACTATCATGTTGTAGGACTTGGTCTTGTGGAGGACGCTCATGTGGACGAGCATGGCGATGTATTTCTCCACGCCTAGAGTTGGAGCGGGAGTCTTCATGACGAGCATGTGAGCGATGATGTCGATGATGGTCTTCATGCCTTGAGGAAGAGCTTGGGGACGAAAGGCCACCATGAGAGTAATAGTCTTGTGACGAGTTTGATGAAGAGGAAGTAGAGCGGTGTCGACGATGACGACCCAAGTTGGTGATGGCGCGCTCGAGGCTATCCATGCGCCGCTCCATGTTGGCATCATTGGCCGCCATTTGGCCATTCAAGTTGTCCGTAGCTTCACGAAGAAGGGCCAAGTCTTGGTTCACGGTGAAGAAGTTGTGAGCCACCTCATCGTATTGCTCATCAATGCGGGTCTCGAAGAGGGAGAGTTGCTCCTTGAACTCTTGTCGTTGCGTCCATAGGTTGTGTTGAGTAGCCAACCTCTCGGTGTTGCGGAGGATCTCTTCATCCCTTGTGGTATCTCCGTTCCTATCCATGATGGAAAGACAAGAACTATGTTGTGTATGTTAGTGGAAGGAGACTACCTCGCACTCTTACCAAGGTAAGATAGTATTGAGGCAATCCACCAAACCGAAAGCAAGATCAAGTGTATCGGGGACACACGCAAAACCACACGCAAAAGCTAGCAAATATGGTGTTAGGCGAGTGTTGTGGAAAGCCAAAAGACAAATCCAAGATCAAGTATGTTGTTAAAAGTGGGTGAGGACCAAAAATCCAAATGTCAATGTGAAGATCACTATAAACACGGAAAAAGTTGTGGAACACACACACGAGATAAGCGGGGTTAGTGCAACCAAAAGTGAGCGGAAAAGTGTATGTATAAGTGCTCGGTGTCACATTAACACAAGGAGAGCCAAAGCTTTGGTTGCAAAGGAAGAGACAACAAGATTCACACGCGGCCTCTCTTCTCCTATCTCTCTTTGCTTAAAAGCTTTTTCTCTTTTGTATATGGTGGCACTTGCACTCGTTTGTATCTTTGGTGGCACGTGGACACTTTGTATGTATGGGCGTATGGATGTATGGATGTATGGATGTATGGTGCTACTCGCACTCTTTTTGTGTTTTTGGGGCTTTTGCACACACTATGCTAGTGTTAGCCTCGCTTTTGCTATCTTGCCACACGAGTGTTTGCTTGGGTGCCTTACTCAACGCGACACACACACCTCACAATGCGGGGCCACGTGCAATGTCTCGCAACACTAGACAAGCAATGCTCGATGGGATAGATCGCAAAAGGAAGAGGGGTTACAAGGTTAAAGCTGCAAGTTATACCTGCGATGGTGGTGGTGGTGGTGGTGGTGGTGGAGATCGCCGGAAGTCGAGGTCGAAGGAGGGCGCGATGAGGCGCCCGGTCTGGGGCCCGGTCGGACCGGATCCAGGACCGGCTTTCCCGGTTGCCGCCCGGTCGACCGGGTTCTTGGCTGGCTCGGCCGGTCGTGGGCCCGGTTGACCGGGTTCTCAACCGAATTTCGCGGGCTGGAGCTTTCTCTCTCCTGTTCTTCCCCAAACCAAAACCAAATCGACCAAATCGAAGGGAAACGATGGAATTGGAGGCTAAAAGTTGGGGAAATAGTAGATCAAGCACAACAACACCAGATCCACGGACCAAAACCACTCAAAATGCAACCAAATCACAGATCGGTCAAGAGGCAATTTAGGGCTATTTTTGGGGATTTTTTGGAAAATTTTCTAGGAACGAAATCGAGTGGGTGGAAGGTCAAATCCGCGGTAACCAAGAGCTGCTGATACCATATGATGAGGTCTAAGACCCCGTGTGTGGCCCGATCTCGTGGATTGACTTCGAAACCAAGAGGGGAGATGGGAAAACGCGAGGAACACGAAGAACACGACGGACACGAGGAACTCCGAGACTCACGCACGCACACCAACCCGATACACCCGATACTTACCCCCGTGGCTCGATGGACCACGCCAATAGAATCTCCGAGGAAGAGGCCCGCGGCAGAATTCCCGGAGAGAGATTAGTGTTGGAGAAAAGAGATTGGTGAGAGAGAGAGAGTAGCTTGTACTAGAATCTCACTCAACAATATCCAAATCAACAACAAGGATGGCCTTGATTACAGAGGGATGATACCCAAGGGAGACTAAGCTCAAAGGTAGGTTTGAGTTCAAAACAAGTCTAAAGAGCTAATGAGGGGTTCCAGCTACTTATATAGACACACATGGCCAGCAAGGGCGAACAGGTACGCGAATGGATAAGTTAAGGCAGTTTGGTGGGGCATTCCCGTCAGATCCGGTTTGAGTCCGGTCTGACCGGGCCTATGACCGGGCTGTCCGGTCATGGGTCCGGTCGACCGGGCGCAAACCGGGAATCTGCGAAGAATCCGGTCTTGGGTCCGGTCGTCGTCCGGTACGAGGGAGCGGGCCCGGTTTGCGCCCGGTCGACCGGGCCTATGACCGGGGCATCCGGTTGTAGGTCCGGTCTGACCGGGTCCTGGACCGGCCAGCGTCCGTCTCTTCCTTGGAGCGCTTCGTGCGACATCGTCTTCGGCTTCATGATCATCTCCATGTCCAGTTGCTTCTCTCCCTCCCTTGACCTTGGCTTGTCCTCCTCTCCGGGATCTTGATGCGCCTTGTACCTAATGACACATAGCACGTCGGCATGAGGTAGCAATCCATCCAAAGGGGTACCAAGATCAAGGGTGGTGAGGAGCGAGTTCACCTCATCATGTAGAGCTTTGATTCGGGCTCGCGTCATTGGTCCACTTGGGGGATTTGTTGGTCTTGGTGTGGAGGTGACCGATGGCCACCCCGCATCATAGCCCTTGTTACGTTTGTGGTCGTCCAACATTTGCTCTGACCACCTCGTGTGATCGTGGTTGCGAAAGCTTGCGAGTAACGATTGCCGAATGACTTACCTACGAAGACAAGTCAAGGTGGAGCGAGTTAGTTGTTGACTTTTTTTGCGAGTGAGTTAGTCGTTGACTTAAAGAGCCACGTTCGGGAACTTGTCTCCACAACATCAAGGCAATAGGATGATGCGACCGGATGGTGTTACCGCCGATTGATAGTTCGAGACCGGCGCGATAAAAGAAAGACCAGTTGTCCGGTGCAACAAAATATCAAGTATAATTTGCATATTACAAATTGACATAAATTTAAAACTAAAAATGTAAAGCAAATTAAACATAAGCTAGATTTGTTAAAAACACAAACAAACCTGAGCTAGCTATCCGTTTCGAAAGTCTATTCTTTGTTCCATTCATCTTTGCGCTCCCTCCTCCCTGGCACATGTGCTAATTTTTTCCTCCTTATTAGTGAACTGAATATGATTAATCGAGGTGGGACTATTGTACAGATCTAAAGTGGTGGCTACACTTACTTATTTTACGTTAATTCTCTAAAGCCTAGTTGTTTATCTTATAACCTATTTATGCAGACCACTATTGTATTAAACAAAATGGCTTTTTGTTCCTCCTTAGTCGGTGAAATTAAGTACGGAGTAGGTATCTACCTGTATGTGTTCTCTGAGCTGGTACCTGGCTAAAAGGAGCTCTCATGCTGCAGAGTCCGGTTCGCCTTCAGAGCACATCATTGTATTCATGCAGGGGATGGCCGGGGGCCGCCGGCAGAGCCGAGCGGGATGCAGGGGCTGGGCCGGCGACGCATCATAGAGCTCTCCGCATCTGAAAACTCCGCGGCGCTGGCACTATCGCGACGGGATCTACGCCGCCTTGCTCTGGCATGCCAATTCGGTGCGACGGCTGTGGATTTTGGGGAGAGGCGCGCAGAAGCCCAACGAGATTCCGACAGGAGCAGACTCCATAGCTGAGGACGCCCGCCCATGGCAAGTATTCTGTTCGTGGGTGAAGCTGACGCGCGGGCGTATGGAGGTGGAGCCTCCCCCATCTCTCTTGTGCTTAGGCCTACTTGTGCTTGGAATCTTAGCATATATCCGACCTTCCCTTCTCCCTTCTCCAAGCCCCCTTTTCTTAAATTCGTGCCAGTCCCACCGATTCTCAGAGTCCCACAGATTCTCACAGCATATCCGATCTTCTCCTTCTCACTTCTTTGAGCTCTCCCTCTGAATTCCCACAGCATATCTTGGCGCTTGTCTCTCTCGTGCAATTGCTTGCTGATGATTGGAATTTCTGAGCGTATATAAACCGTATGAATTCGCTACTAAGGCTTAGTTTGGCAACAAAGTTTTTCCAAAACTGAAGTATTGCAAAACTGAAGTATTTCAGTGCATCGACAAGGAATACTTCAGTTTCTTGATACCACAGTATTTCTGTGGTTTTGGGCAATACTTCAAGGTGTTTGGGAGATGACTATTTTACTGTACCTTTGACTGGTTATTCCGTTGCATGCAAGATCATTTTGACTCATGCGAGTGCATAGTTGTTGCATACATGGCTGAGCGTGAGTTGCTCACTTTGAATGGGTCACCTCCAACTAATTTAACCGAGACGCCTATAAATTATGGCTTTGTACTGTCCTGCTTCTACTATCAAGGTGAGTCCTCTGGTATAACATCGTCGGTGTAGATTCCGGCCTGCCGCGCTACCGTCCGTGGAAGGAGGTACATCTCCGAACCTTGTATCGATGATGCCATGTTAGTCCTTGGTTGTAGCTATTTATCTAGTTCTATATTTTGTGTCCTCGTGAATGTGGAGTAGTTATCCGATAGAAAAAAATCGAAAAGAGATCGATATATTTGTGCCATGGTGCGGCAAAATTCATACAGACTAGTGCCTCATCATGATGCTAAAATCACACCTTGCACCTGGCCGCAAAATCCATGCATATGCATTGATGCTTGGTCTACATAGATCCAAAGTACATGGAACTACATAGATGCACTTCCAGATTGACTCTCATGTATCGATCAGCCATATTACAGCTATATACAAGTACTTGCATTTTTTTAATGGAGATGTGATATGCAACATGTTAACAGGTGTGTTATGTTATCAAGCAAACATTTTTAATAATGTGGGGAAACTTTCTGATGTGCAAACATAGAGAAGATGATGAATTGGCCATCATCGAAGCTTTATATGCTAGGGAAGAAATCTCAGCCAACCGCACACGTATTCATACTTCCATTCTTACGGGTGATATGTACGTCAAAGAAGTTCTAGAGGGTCATGAATTGAGATGTAAACGAGATTTTCGGATGGAAAAACATATCTTTCATAACTTGGTGGAGTGCCTTCGAGAGAGATGCCTTCTAAGAGATACAGATTTTGTCTCCATTGAAGAACAAGTTGCCATTTTTCTATATGCTGTTTCTAAGAATGCAAGCAATCGTACACTTCAAGGGCAGTTTCAGCATAGTGGCGAGACCATAAGCCGCTATTTCCATATTGTGTTGAACGCACTCATGATATTATCAACAAGCATAATACAATTACCTCCAATCAATGTTCCTTTCAAAGTTGCAAGCAACCCAAAATTCATGCCATATTTTAAGGTATTATTTGTCTTGTATATCCTTTTTAATGATAGTTGCTAAATATAAATGTACGTTTTGTCATATTATTATGTTTTTCTCTCTAGGATTGCATTGGAGCCATAGATGGGACACACATTCCGGTTAGCATATCTCCAATGGTGCAAGATCCTTACCGTAATAGAAAAGGAACATTGTCACAAAATGTTATGGTTGCATGTGACTTTGAAAATCATTTTGTGCATGTCAGCGCCGGATGGGAAGGATCGGCTTCTGATGCTCGAGTGCTACAAGATGCACTTCAAAACAATTTCTATGTCCCCGAGGGAAAATTTTATTTGGTGGATGCAGGTTATGCGAACACACCTAACTTCATCGCACCTTATCGCAATGTGAGGTACCATTTGCAAGAGCAAGGAAGAAGCAATCTGAGGCCGAAAAACCCTCAAGAACTATTCAATTTAAGGCATGCACAACTTTGTAATCATGTTGAGCGTATCATTGGTACTTTGAAGAAGCGTTTTGCAGTTTTGAAGTGTGCTACACAATACCCCATCGACTCACAAGCAGAAATTGCAATAGCATGTTGTGCTCTTCATAATTTTATTTGCACTAATGAAGGTGGTGAACATTGGCTGGATGAAGTTGAATCAGATATTGATCCAAACAAAATAATTGATGTCCCTAGCGGAGATAAGCAGTATACGAGCGATATACATTCTCTCAATGTGCGGCGAACACTTGGTAACGCAAAAAGGGAAGAAATAGCTAATGCAATGTGGGATGACTATCAAGACTATCTTAGATGGAACAGAAGAAATACTGCATGATTTTCTGTATTTCCATATTGTTTTAAGTAGAATTTATTTGTTTTATAACATTTTGGTACTTCAGAAGTAGCATGAATAAAATAAGGGAGTGTCTATTTGGCACTCTACTGCTTTTCAATTCATCACAAGAGAGCAGCAAAAACAGTGGATGATACAGACAAAAAATATTGTTGTACCATTATTGAAACAAAATCCCTAATTCATACTTAGGTAACCTTGAAACATTCAGACTTGTGGTTGCACCACTTCTTTAATAATCACGTCAAGAACATCAGCCTCCACTTCCATGAACGTTTGGCGGTTTAGCATATCTGCTTTGAGATGGTTGATCATCTTATACTGTTCACTTGCTGTAAGTCCCAATGTTTTCAGTTTCTGAATGCAGTTGGGCATGCCATAGGGGTCATTTTTAGGATCATTTCTTTCCATTTGCGCCATCTTGACATCTTTGTAGCTATCAATTTGCTTCGTCTTTTGTTGTGAGGGTTAGGTTGTATATGTGTGTGTGTTATGAGGGTCAAAATGTAAAATATACATCACCTGTATATCTCTGTGAGAGTGAATGGAGAAATGAGAGAGTTCCAGAAAATTCCCAAATCCTCTTCGTGTTGCAACATGGTATCAGAGCAGGTGATGTCAGGCGCCCCTTGCCGGCGGTGAATCAGCCCCGGTGGTGGTTTGGACGGAGAGTGGGAGCTCGGCTCGGGATTGATTGAAGGCGGTGGCAGCCGACTTCAAGCCCGCGAAGGTGGTGAACCAGGCGCTACGGACAGGCGCGTCGGTGGTGGCGGAGGCGCTGGTGCCGGAGGTGTTTTCGGCAGTGGAATAGGCGCAGGAGGAGGTTCCACTGGCGGCCTTGGTGGTGGCGCTGGTGGGGGTGCTGTTTTCAGTGGTGGATTTCGTGGTGGTGCAGAGTTGGTGACAGCAAGGTGCGTGTGTACGAGAGGAAGGCCAGCGCTTGGGTGCTTGCCGTACTGGCCTGTAGCAGAGGAGAGAAGGGAGTGGTGCTGACTTGCTGTGCTGATTGGAGAGGGGTGCAGCTGGAGGTGGCCTAGAGCAGAAAGAAGAAGTGTTGCTGATTTGCTGTTGTTGCTGATTGTGAAGCAGAGGAGGAGCAGGTGCTGATTGTGAAGCAGAGGAGGAGCTACAGTTGTGCGTGCAGCAAGGAGTGGTACTTCTATAGCTAGCTGTGTAAAGGAGAAGTGAGAAGCTTGGTTTGTTGTGTTACTTTAGTTCATGCAGCAGCTGTTTGGGTTCAGCTTTGCTTGGCTACTTAATTGAACAAACAAAGTGAGGGTAGTACTGCACATCACCAATGAGTTCAAGGTGCTGCTGTAGCTATGGATGGAAAATCTCAAGTTATGTTTGGTGGGTTTGGTAAACAAGGAATGGTATTGGATGATGGATTGGGCATAAGTAAAAGACTTGGTGATGGTGCAGCAAAATCATGGCAGCGAGATGGGGACTGGCTATGCCCAAATCCAGGTTGTCGAAATATAAATTTTGCATTCCGTAGTGTGTGTAATCGCTGTGGAGCTCTACACCCAGCTGGTGTTAGTGGAACAAGTGTTGGTAATGGTGGTCGAGGCAGTGGTATGCGATATGGAGTCGAGGTGAATACTACCTCGGCTGTTAGAAAAGGTTATCGAACTGTGAGAGTGGAGATGTCACTGGATGATTGGAAAAAATGGCAGCAGTTCAAGAGGATGTACATGAATGAGAAATCGTCAATGGAGGCACCTCTCACATCAGCTTCAACCAACCCTACTGATTCACGTGGTAATGTTTCTAAATTCATGAATAATAACCAGAGTTTTGTGCCATGGTTAATTAACTCTGGTGCGTCAAGACATATGGTGGGATCCTACCAGGAATTCTCAAAATATGCTCCTAGTGTGAAAAAACGAGGTGTACAATTGGCAGATGGCTCTACTCAAGCTATCATGGGGACAGGGATAGTTGTGTGTGGACATGATATGTCTTTATCCTCTGTTTTGCATGTTCCATCATTTCCAATAAATCTATTGTCCATTAGTTGTATCACAAAGGAGCTCAATTGTGCTGCTATCTTTTACCCAACATGGTGTGTATTTCTGGAACTTGGGACGTGGAAAGTCCTTGGGACAGGAATAATGCGAGATGGCCTCTACTACTTGGATGATGATACGACACCTGTGGCTGCTACTGTTCTCTCTCAGTCACCATTGCAAGAATTCCTTCTTCATCATCGCCGGCTGGGACACATGGCCTTTAACACCCTGGGTCAGTTGTATCCTCATCTCTATAGTAAAATTTGCAAAGAAAGTCTAGCATGTGATGCATGTCAGTATGGGAAACTAACCCGTAGTATATATACTTCATCTGATCACAGAAGTACGGTGCCATTTCAAACTATCCACTCAGATGTGTGGGGTCCTAGTGGGGTGTGGTCACTTCATGGATACAAATCTTTTGTTACATTTATTGACTGTTGCACTAGGACTACTTGGGTGTATGTGCTAAAAAATAAAAGTGACGTGTTTGAGTGCTTTAAGGATTTCCACAGCTTAATCAAAAATCAATATGATGCAAGGGTGAAAATATTCCGAACTGACAATGGTACAGAATATGTAAATAACCAATTTGATGAGTACTTGTCAAGTTTTGGAATTATCCATCAAACAAGTTGCCCAGGTACTTCTCAGCAGAATAGGTTGGCTGAAAGGAAGAAAAGACACCTCTTAGAAATCACCCGGTGTATCATGTTAGCTATGAATGTTCCTAAATATTTGTGGGCTGAAGCTGTGATGACAGCTGCTTATTTGATGAATAGAATGCCATCTCGGGTGCTCAATAATAAGACACCAATTGAGTGTCTGACTGGTGAAACCAGATATGTGGTTCCTCCAAGAGTATTTGGGTGTGTATGCTTTGTAAGAGATCACAGGCCATCTGTTGGGAAATTAGATCCAAGAGCAGTGAAATGTGTGTTTGTTGGGTATTCTGGTAAGCAGAAGGGCTACAAATGCTGGTGTCCTTCGGAGAGGAGAATGTTTGTGAGTATGGATGTGACCTTTAGGGAAAATGTACCTTTTTATGGAGAACCTACTGACTTAACTGATGTGTTCCCTGAATTGTTCAATGATGATAGCTCAGATGGAGTCTTGAGGACAGGGGGAGATGAGAGAAGAGAAGACAATGATGCAACTTCACAGAAGATGATTGTTGGAGTAATTCCAACTGGAGATGAGCCTGATGGTAGAGATGAAGTTGAGCCTGATGGTAGAGATGAAGATACATCAAATGTTGAACAAGATCACACTCAGGGGGAGTAGCAAGAGTATCAAACTAAATGATCAAGGTGGCCACAAAACCTTAAGGTTTATACAAGGAGACAGAGAGCTGAGAATAATCAAGTGCAAAGGGAGGAAGAAATCACATTGAGTCAAAACCCTAAAGCCCAAGTACAGCCAGATTTGCATGACTCAAGTTCAAGTCCTTCTGCAAGTGATGGTACAATCTCTCCTCCACATGGTGATTTAGATCTCCCTATAGCTCTAAGAAAACAATCTCGCACTACTGCTGGTAAATTACCATCAAACCTGTCCCAATATGATGTCTCTAATTATGTTTCATATTCATCTATGGGCCCCCAATACAAAGCATTCATAGCTGCACTGGACTCTACTTTACCTACACCACGTAACTGGATGAGGGAAGACTTTATGTGTCTTATGTAAAGTCTATAGATCAGTTAGCTGATATCTTTACCAAAGGTATTAGTGTTGTGTCTTTTGGTAACATTTGTAGCAAGATGGGGCTCATGGATATCTTCGCCCCATCTTGAGGGGGAGTGTTGTGAGGGTTAGGTTGTATATGTGTGTGTGTTATGAGGGTCAAAATGTAAAATATACATCACATGTATATCTCTGTGAGAGTGAATGGAGAAATGAGAGAGTTCCAGAAAATTCCCAAATCCTCTTCGTGTTGCAACATCTTTATTTCTTCATAAGTCTTGAGTTCTTTTTCCCTCACGGAAACAAGGTTTTCCAGCATAACGTCCTTAGCTTTTTTAGGCTCAGATTTCTCACTTCCTCCATCGGGTCCTTTTGAATTCCGAAGCCTCTTCTTTCGAGGTGATTCCACACAAGTCTGATCTTCCACAGCTGAAGACTGATGTACATTACTTCCCTGAGGTTCCGTGAATCCAGCATATGATAGATCAACATCATCCCCATATATGTTCTGGTTAAAGTCATACTGGGGCATGGAAGATCCTGGAGCAGATAGTGTTGCTTTAGGTGAATCCAAGCTAGTATCCCTTAGAACTTCATCTGTATAGCTTCCATGTTCTGGATAATGAGGCAGGTTGTACCTCTCGCCAACACTATCAGTCGTCCTTCTGCAATGCTTTCCCGATGCTATTTTACCTAAGTAGAAAGGAAATACATTGTTAGTAACATCATAAGAGACAATTTAAAAAATCAGTATTATTGCAAGAACAAACCATCATAAATTTCATATAAAACATCATAGTGCGGGAATGCTTTGCATCGCCACTTCTGCTGCTCTTTGGATAACTCATCCCATTTTTCATCTGGAGCTGTTGGCACTCCCTTCTCAGGATCCCAGCCGAAACCACTCTTTTCTAAAATAGACTTAACCACATTGTGATCCTGCTTGAGCCTCTGTTCTCTATCTTTCACCTGCTTCAAAGTAAAATCAGCTCCAGGGTGCTTCAAATTTAAGCGGTGTGTCATAGCATTCCATCCTTCTTTAGTCCACCCATTTTGGCCGCGGAACTTTCCCGCATCGTCATACTCCTTCATCATAAATACTAGAAAAGATGTTTGGCCTAAAGTCCATGATGCTTTTTTTCTGCAATAAGTGTATTTTTTTCGATAAGGGAGCATCGCCCCAGCCTCTGCATCAATTGATGCACACGGCTTCTTTATTAACCAAAAGTGTAGGTACCACAAAATTCACCCATTACAAGCAAACAAAAGGTAGAGTCGATACTAAGATCAACCAAAAGAAAACACGGCCTATAGAAGAGCTATCCATTGGCTATTCTATTAGTATGCCGCCATCCAGTAGCCTGGAAAAAGAAGTCCTGAGTAACCTCCAACATCCGGTTGCACCCAGTAACCATGTCCTTCCTCAACTCCAGCGGAAGAAGAAAAGCCCATTGTTGAATCCAATAGACAGCCCGTCGGATAACCTGCAAAAAATTAGTACCGGTATGCCTGTTAAAGATGATATCATTACGGCTTGTCCATATGGACCAACAAATGGTTGAAACGCCAATGCGAATCTTTTGCTTGTCAGTCTTAGGAACTCCATTCAACCAATTACCAAACATATTAGTAACATTGGCCGGTGGAGGAATATTATAGGAGACATAAATCATGCGCCAAATCAATTTTGCAAATGGACAAGCAATAAACAAGTGATTAACGGTCTCAGTAGAATCACAAAAACAACATTTTCGACATCCATTCCACTTCCGTTTAGCTAGATTATCCTTAGTAAGAAGCACTTTATTACTAAGGAACCACATGAATTTTTTTATTTTAAGGGGAATCTTCAACTTCCATAAATATTTCCTTAAATATACAGTATGTCCATTCATTAAATCCAGATACATAGATTTGACTGTAAAAATTCCAGAATCATTAAGTTTCCAAATAAACTTATCAGACTCTGATGTCAAAGAAATTGTCATTAACCATTGGCAGAGATGTAACCATTGCAACCATTTTTGATCGTTTAACCCCCGTCTAAACGAAATATTAATAGGTACAATAGCAAATACTATTGATACCATAACATTCTTATGTTGTACAATATTATACAGAGCAGGATATTGTTGGGAAAGCGGCATATCTCCCATCCAAACATCCTCCCAGAATCTCACACTTGTACCATCCCCTATTTTAAAATATCCTCTTTTAAAGAATTCATTTTTAACGTTCATAAGCCCTTTCCAAAAAGCCGAGTCTATTGGTTTAGCTTCAACTTGAGCCAGACTTTTGTTTTTTAAGTATTTATTAAATAACAATTGCTGCCACATACCCTCCTCAGACATGAGTTTAAACAACCATTTTCTAAGTAAACACTTATTTTTTAGCTCAAGTACCTCAATACCAAGCCCCCCCTGATCCTTAGGCCTACAAATTATGTTCCATTTTGACAATCTATATTTCTTCTTGTTTTCATCCGATTGCCAAAAGAAATTAGATCTATAATAATCTAAACGCTTCCGAACTCCAACAGGTATTTCCAAAAATGAAAGCATAAACATAGGTAAACTCGTGAGGACAAAGTTGATCAACACAAGCCTATCACCGTAAGACAGCATTTTGCTACGCCGACAACTAAGCTTAGAAGCAAATCGACATTCAATGGGATTCCACTCAGCATTTCTAAGTGTTCTATGGTGTATAGGAATACCCAAATACTTAAATGGTAAGGATCCCGACTCACACCCAAAAATATCTCTATATTGGTGTTCCATATCTTTAGCCTTTCCAAAGCAAAAAATTTCACTCTTATGAAAGTTTATTTTTAACCCAGATAATTGTTCAAAGATACCTATTATCAATTTCATATTGATCGCTTTTGCAATATCATGTTCCAAAAACAAAATAGTGTCGCAGCGTATTGGAGAATAGATATTCCACCATCAATCAAATGTGGTATCAATCCCCCAACCTTTCCGTCCTCCTTAGCTCTTGCAATAAGAATGGCTAACATATCCGCAACAATATTGAAAAGAATTGGAGACAAAGGGTCACCTTGTCTCAACCCTTTCCTAGTTTGAAAATAATGTCCAATGTCATCAATGACCCTAATTCCCACAGTCCCACCTTGTACATATTGTTTTATCCTATCACACCAAACTGGATCAAAAACTTTCATGCGTAAAGCCTGTTGCAGAAATGGCCATTTAACTTTATCATAAGCCTTTTCAAAATCAATTTTAAAAATCACCCCATCGAGTTTTTTCCTATGTAATTCATGTATCGTCTCATGAAGGACCACCACCCCTTCTAAAATATGTCTCCCTGGAATAAAGGCTGTCTGTGTCGGTCTAATGATTTGCTGTGCTACATCCGAAATCCTGTTTGTTCCCACTTTAGTAAAAATTTTGAAGCTAACATTCAACAAACAAATCGGCCTATATTGTTGAATTTGCGTAGCATTTTCCTTTTTGGGAGGAGAGTTATAACTCCAAAGTTGAGTTTATACAAAGGCAACCTCCCTTTTTGAAAGCACTCAAATAAAGCCATTAGATCACATTTGATAATCTCCCAAAATTGTTGGTAAAATTCAGTGGGAAAGCCATCAGGGCCTCGAGATTTATTATGTTCCATTTGAAAAACAGCCTTACGGACCTCTTCTACCGAGAAATCAGCAATCAAAAGTCTATTCTCTTCCGCGGACAATTGAGGAATATCATCAATTCTATCTTCATATAAAGAGACTGAATTATAAGCCGGTTCTCCAAACAAATTTTTATAATACTCTGTGATATACACTTTTAAATTCTCCTCTCCGACTATAGTGCCTTCCTCTTGTTCCAATTGAAAAAATTTCTTTTTTCTATGTTTACCATTGGCAATAAGGTGGAAGTATTTAGTATTATCTCCGCCTTCTTGAATATATTTGACCTTGGCTCTTTGTGCCCATTTCATTTCTTCTTCCCGTCGTAAAATATTTAGCTTCTCATTAGCCAGTTTTAACTCATTACGCTCAATTCTAGACATCGGTATAGTCTCAGCTTTGATGTCTAGAGTATCAATGATAACCGTGAGTCGTTGTTTTTCCTTTTTATATCTCCCACTTGAATTCTTAGCCCAACCTCTTAAAAAACGTCTCATATGTCTAATCTTGTTTTGCCAAGTTTGGATAGGAGTTTTTCCAATCGGTCCTGCAGCCCATTCAGCTGCAATCAAATCGTAAAAACCTTCCTGTTCCAACCAAGATAATTCAAATGAGAACCGCGTTTTATTTCCAATATGTGCTTGACGACCAGTGTCAATCAGCAAGGGGGTATGATCCGATCCAGATCTAGTCAAAGCCCGGACCGCTACCAAAGGAAATTTCTGTTCCCATTCCACACTAGCCAGTACTCTGTCCAATTTTTCATACGTAGGCGTGGACCTTCTACTCGCCCAAGCTGCAATAAGTGTATTTAACATTAGTCATTATATATATTGAGTAAAATTTGTCTTCACATTGCGAACATAAATATTTCTGATACACGTACACTCTGCAAGATCATAAATAGTATAGCCTCACTATGTACCACCTGTTCACACAACTACTAAGTTAAATAGTGGATTGCTATAACATTTGAATTTAATGTTACCTAGCTACGTACAATAACAAATGAATGTTGGCATCTGTGAACATCATCTACTACTACAACAAAATTCAATCGGTGTAGGACAATCGGTAGGTCATAGAGAAATATAAGGCATCAGGCAGCTGGTTGAATGCATAAAACTAGAAACGATAGGTGCATGTTTCCTGTTAGCCTGAGCAACATTGTTAGTTAATAAGCACATACACCTGCACAAGGCCATGATAAGTTGCAGCTAGCAGGTGATCAGCCGTACTGCCGCAGCAGAGGATAGCATGTCAGGCGGCTTGCCTCCATGTTCCTATTCACACTACTATATAGAATTGGTTTCAGCCAGAGGAGAATCGAGCAGGAATTGGAAGCCACCATGTCGACGAACCGATCGAAATAGACCTACACTAATTCATGTCCTCGATCTGCATGGCCGCCCAGCCATGCCGCTCGCCCACTCCCTCCGCACAGGCGCCTACGGCAAGGTAGCGCAGCAAGGCCAATCGGCCTGCTTTTTCCCGCAGTGGCCTGCCCAGCATCACAGCCCGCCTCGGTTCCCTCATCTCCACACCGGCGCAGTGATGGCACAATCAAGTTGGAAAAAAAATCATGCCATAGATTCCCACAAGAATAGACCAGAACCAACCTTCTTTCCTTGTGCTGAGCTTCCTTTCTTCATGGATGAGGAAAACATCGCCGCAGTCAGCTATAGACGAAGAAGATGCGAGGAGGCAGATGCGTTTTTCGCGTTTCACCGTTTAGGAAAAAACAGGTTGGGCCTGAAGTCAAGATACGTCAAAAAAACTGAAGTATTGGAGATACTTCCGTTTCTAAAACCAACTTATTTGTTAGACCCAAACACTTTGAAGTATTCAATACTTTATTATTTTTAGATACTGAAGTATTCCCAAAATACTTCAAAATAACTTTGCTCCCAAACAAAGCCTACTATTTGACAGGGAATATGAATACCTTTTCTTGGCCGGGAACCACCCTATTTATTTTAAAAGCCCAGATTTGAGAGCCAAATCAAAACCCAAGAGCACTCCCTATCTCCGGCGTCCGAGTGCGCCAGCGTAGGAAGGAGCCAAGAGAGGGGATCCATCGGGAGAATAGAAAAAAGAATACCGAACCGGTACAGGGCAGTTTGGTGTATTATGAGATTTGGTGAGAGGGTAAAATCGTCCTAAAAAAAGTTGGACGAAAAATCTGGCAGAAACCTTAGCTCCTTTATTATTAGGTATAGATATAGAAAGAAAAGTTGGCCGTTGAACATGCCCTAAGAGGTTAGGTGCCTAACAAGTGAGTATGTTTACAATATCGCGCTATTTTCGATGAAATATTGCCGCTATAGCATATTTGAGAGCTGCCCTATTTTTTTTTAAGCATGTGCTCTCTACAACGCTAATTGGGTTTTATCAACGCTAAACCACACTATATGTGGTAGCGTGTAGCGATGCTAGTTTCTCTTCAGGGAAAACCAGCATCACATCGTTTGACCGGTTCATGAATCCAAATCCAAGTGTCCAATACGCTACTCCACTGCATATACACTGATGGTTTGGGAGAATAATAACATGTATTGATTTAGACAATATTACAATGTTTATATAGAAGAGAGGAGGGGGGTTGGCCGGCCTAGGGTTAGATCCAAACAGACTTGACACTGGAGCGTATGTCGATGAAGGACGTAGGATGGAGTCCTTTGGTAAAAATATCTGAAAATTGTGCAGTTGTTGGAACATGTAGAACACGAACTTCTCCAAGAGCAACCTTTTTCCGAACAAAGTGAATGTCGATCTTGATGTGCTTGGTACATCGATGCTGCACAGAATTAGCCATATAGACAGTTGATATGTTGTTGCAGTAGACAACAGTGGCGTGCTCAACGGGGCGATGGAGTTCCACAAATAGTTGGCGAATCCAAACTGCTTCAGCAACAGCATGCGCAACCGCCATGTATTCCGCTTCAGCGGAAGACCGGGATACCGTAACCTGCCTTTGCGATGACGAAGAAACAAGATTATCACCCAAATAAACACAAAAGCCAGATGTGGATCGTCGAGTGTCTGGACATCCTGCCGAGTCTGCATCAGAATAAACTGTCAAGCTTGTTGGGGAAGATGAATTAAGTTATAGGCCATGATCAAGAGTTCCTTTTAAGTAGCGAAGAATCTTTTTGACATGAGAAAGATGAGGTAAACGAGGACCATGCATATAGAGACATGCTTGCTGAACAGAATAAGAGATGTCGGGTCGGGTGAGAGTAGCATATTGTAAAGCACCAATGAGACTACGATATAAGGTTGGATCTGGAACAGGATCACCGTCAGCCGAGAGTTTAGTGCCAACATCAGCCGGTGTACGATGGGGTTGACAGTCAATCATGCCAGCTCGGTTTAAGAGATCAATAATATATTGTCGTTGAGAAACAAAAAGGGTAGAAGATGTTCTAGTGGCGGTGACACCAAGAAAATGATGAAGTGATCCTAAATTAGTCATAGAAAATTCTTTGTTAAGAAGAGTGATGATATGTTTAAGAAAAGAATCAGAGGAAGCTGTAAGAACAATATCATCTACGTATAAAAAAAGATATGTAGGGTGAGAGGTAGACTGGAAAATAAAGAGAGATATGTCAGATTTAGAAGGGATAAAACCAATAGTTTGAATGAATGTAGCAAATCATTGAAACCAGGCACGAGGAGCTTGTTTAAGACCATAGAGGGATTTCTTGAGAAGACAGAAAAGATTTGGATGAAAGGGATATTCAAATCCAGATGGTTGTTGACAATAAACGGTTTCATTGAGAGTATCATTAAGAAAGACATTTTTAACATCGAGGGTGTGAATAGGCCAGGATGAATAAACTGCAAGACTGAGGATGATGCGAATAGTGCTTGGCTTGACAACATGAGAGAAGGTTTCATCAAAATCAATTCCTTGTTATTGAGAAAAACCTCTTCAAACGCAACGAGCCTTGTAGCGAGCTAAAGACCCATCGGAGATATACTTATGACGAAACACCCACTTCCCAGAGACAATATTGGCACCGGATGGTTTAGGATTAAGAGTCCATGTATTATTTTGAATAAGAGCATCGAATTCATCTTTCATGGACGAGTGCCATAATGGATCAAGAAGATCACGTTTGTAGGAGCTTGGGAAAGGTGAGATCGATGGAGTAGCTGAGAGATTGGGAAAACATCGGGGAATTGGAAACCTTTTTTATCACGAGTACACATGACATGATCATTGGTAGGGATGGGTATGGGAACAACATTAGGAGGAAGTGGATTAGTTGCTGGAGAAGAAGGTGTAGTGGACGCGGGAGAGACTGAGCTAGAAGACGTGCCGACAAGAGAGTCTACCGCGGCAGGAGAAGGTGACGCGGCAGGCTGCCGCGTGCCCTTGGCAGGAGGTGGTGCTGTGATGTCTACTCACGCTTCTTTTCCTGTAGATAGTGTTGGGCCTCCAAGAGCAGAGGTTTGTAGAACAGCAGCAAGTTTTCCCTTAAGTGGATCACCCAAGGTTTATCGAACTCAGGGAGGAAGAGGTCAAAGATATCCCTCTCATGCAACCCTGCAACCACAAAGCAAGAAGTCTCTTGTGTCCCCAACACACCCAATACACTTGTCAGATGTATAGGTGCACTAGTTCGGCGAAGAGATAGTAAAATACAGGTGGTATGAATGTATATGAGCAGTAGTAACGGCACCAGAAAATAGCTTGATGCTACAACTGGCGTGTGGTTGATGGTGGTAATATTGCAGGCAGTACGGATGCAGTAAAATAGTAAACAAGCAGTGATTGCAGTATTTGGGAACAAGGCCTAGGGATTATACTTTCACTAGTGGACACTCTCAACATTGATCACATAACAGAATAAATAGATATATGCTATACTCTACACTCTCTTGTTGGATGATGACACCACTAATTGTGTAGGGCTACAAGAACCCTCAATGCCGGAGTTAACAAGCTCCACAATATTCGATATTCATGTTTAAATAACCTTAGAGTGCATGATAGATCAACACAACTATACCAAGTACTAACATAGCATGCACACTGTCACCTTCATACTATGAAAGGAGGAATAGATCACATTAATACCATCATAGTAATAGTTAACTTCATAATCTACAAGAGATCATAATCATAAACTACGCCAAGTACTACATGATGCACACACTGTCACCATTACATCATGGAGGAGGAATAGAGTACTTTAATAACATCACTAGAGTAGCACATAGAATAGTGATACAAAGCACATTGCAATCATAAAGGGATATAAATAAGCACTTCACTATGCTATTCTGAATTACCCTCTGGCAAGATAACATCTAACTCAAATCATAACTCAGTGAATAAGTATTATGTGAAATATAGCCCAAGAGACCCACACGGTGCACACACTGTCACCTTTACACACGTGGGACAAGGAGTCTCCGGAGATCACATAAGTAAAATCCACTTGAATAGCATAATGACATCTAGATTACAAGCTCATCATATGAATCTCAATCATGTAAGGCAGCTCATGAGATTATTGTATTGAAGTACATAGGGAGAGAGATTAACCACATAGCTACCGGTACAGCCCCTTAGCCTCGATGGAGAACTACTCCCTCCTCATGGGAGACAGCAGCGGTGATGAAGATGGTGGTGGTGTCGATGGAGATGCCTTCCGGGGGCACTTCCCCGTCCCGGCGGCGTGCCGGAACAGAGACTCCTGTCCCCCAGATCTTGGCTTCGCGATGGCGGCGGCTCTGGAAGGTTTCTCGTACCGTGGCTTTTTCGTCTCGAAGATTTAGGTCAGGGACCTTTAAATAGGCGAAGAGGCGGAGTCGGAGGGCTGACGAGGCGGTGACACCATAGGGGGGCGCGCCCCCCCCTCTGGCCGCGCCAGGCTGGTGTGTGGGGCCCCCAGGGCTCCCCTCTGGTGGCTCTCGGGTGTTCTGGAAGCTTCGTGGGATTTTAAGATTCTGGGCGTTGATTTTGTCCAATTCCGAGAATATTTCCTTACTAGGATTTCTGAAACCAAAAACAGCAGAAAACATGAACTGGCACTTCGGCATCTCGTCAATAGGTTAGTTACGGAAAATGCATAAAATCATCATAAAGTGTGAACAAAACATGTAGGTAATGTCATAAAACAAGCATGGAACATCAGAAATTATAGATACGTTGGAGACGTATCAGCATCCCCAAGCTTAGTTCCTACTCGTCCTCGAGTAGGTAAACGATAACAAAGATAATTTCTGAAGTGACATGCTACCAACATGATCTTAATCATACTATTGTAAAGCATATGAGATGAATGCAATGATTCAAAGCAATGATAAAGACAATGATTAAACAACTGAATCATATAACAAAGACTTTTCATGAATAGTACTTTCAAGACAAGCATCAATAAGTCTTGCATAAGAGTTAACTCATGAAGCAATATTTTCAAAGTAGAGCATTGGAGCAACACAAAGGAAGATTAAGTTTCAGCGGTTGCTTTCAACTTTCAACATGCATATCTCATGGATATTGTCAACATAAAGTAAAATAATAAGTGCAATATGCAAGTATGTAGGAATCAATGCACAGTTAACACAAGTGTTTGCTTCTTAAGATGGAGAGAAGTGGGTAAACTGACTCAACATAAAAGTAGAAGAAAGGCCCTTCGCAGAGGGAAGCATTGATTGCTATATTTGTGCTAGAGCATGATTTTGAAAACATAAAGAGAGCATAAAAGTAAAGTTTTGAGAGGTGTTTGTTGTTGTTAATGAATGGTAGTGGGCACTCTAACCCCCTTGCCAGACAGACTTTCAAAGAGTGGCTCCCATGAAATATTTTTATTTTTGGGTGGCACTCGTTCCAACCTTTACTTTCACAAACCATGGCTAACCGAATCCTCGGGTGCCTGCCAACAATCTCATACCATGAAGGAGTGCCTTTTTATTTTAGTTTTATTTAGATGACACTCCTCCCCACCTTTGCTTTCTCAAGCCATGGCTAACCGAATCCTCGGGTGCCGTCCAACAATCACATACCATGGAGGAGTGTCTATTAAGGTTAATTAATTTGGGGTTGGGAACTCCATTGCTAGCTATTTTTGCAAAATTATTGGATAAGCGGATGAGGCCACTAGTCCATTGGTGAAAGTTACCCAACAAGATTGAAAGATAAACACCACATACTTCCTCATGAGCTATAAAACATTGACACAAATAAGAGGTAATAACTTTTGAAGTGTTTAAAGATAGCACTCAAGCAATTTACTTTGGAATGGCGGAGAAATACCATGTAGTGGGTAGGTATGGTGGACACAAATGGCATAGTTTTTGGCTCAAGGATTTTGGATGCATGAGAAGTAATCCCTCTCAATACAAGGCTTAGGCTAGCAAGGTTGTTTGAAGCAAACACAAGTATGAACTAGTACAGCAAAACTCACATAAAAACATATTGCAAGCATTATAAGACTCTACATTGTCTTCCTTGTTGTTCAAACACTTTACTAGAAAATATGTAGACCTTAGAGAGACCAATCATGCAAACCAAATTTTAACCAGCTCTATGTAGTTCTTCATTAATAGGTGAAAAGTATATGATGCAAGAGCTTAATCATGAGCACAAAAATTGCCAAGTATCAAGTTATTCAAGACATCATACCAATTACTACATGTAGCATTTCCCGTTTCCAACCATATAACAATTAACGAAGCAGTTTCAACCTTCGCCATGAACATTAAAAGCTAAGAACACATGTGTTCATATGAACCAGCGGAGCGTGTCTCTCTCCCACACAAGCATTTATTCAAACAAAAACAAAAATAAAAACAAACAGACGCTCCAAGTAAAGCACATAAGATGTGACCGAATAAAAATATAGTTTCAAGAGAAGGAACCTGATAATTTGTCGATGAAGAAGGGGATGCCTTGGGCATCCCAAAGCTTAGATGCTTGAGTCTTCTTGAAATATGCAGGGATGAACCACCGGGGCATCCCCAAGCTTAGACTTTTCATTCTTCTTGATCACATTGTATCATCCTCCTCTCTTGACCCTTGAAAACTTCCTCCACACCAAACTCAAAACAACTCATTAGAGGGTTAGTGCATAATCAAAAATTCACATGTTCAGAGGTGACACAATCATTCTTAACACTTCTGTACATTGCACAAAGCTACTGGAGGTTAATGGAACAAAGAAATCCATCAAACATAGCAAAAGAAGCAATGCGAAATAAAAGGCAGAATCTGTCAAAACAGAACAGTCCGTAAAGACGAATTTTAAAAAGGCACCAGACTTGCTCAAATGAAAATGCTCAAATTTAATGAAAGTTGCGTACATATCTGAGGATCACACACAAAAATTGGCAGATTTTTCGGAGTTACCTACAGAGAACTCTGCCCAAATTCGTGACAGACAGAAATCTGTTTCTGCGCAGTAATCCAAATCTAGTATCAACCTTACTATCAAAGACTTTACTTGGCACAACAATGCAATAAAATAAGATAAGGAGAGGTTGCTGCAGTAATAAAAACTTCCAAGACACAAATATAAAACAAAATTACTGTAGTAAAATAAACACATGGGTTATCTCCCAAGAAGTTCTTTCTTTATAGCCATTAAGATGGGCTTAGCAGTTTTAATGATGCACTCGCAAGAAATAGTAGTTGAAGAAAAAGAGAGCATCAAGAAGAAAATTCAAAACACATTTAAATCTAACATGCTTCCTATGAAAAGGAATCTTGTAAATAAACAATTCATGAAGCATAATGCAACAAGCATAGGAAGATAAAACAAGTGCAGCTTCAAGATTTTCAGCAAAAAGAGAGGTGTTTTAGCAACATGAAAATTTCTACAACCATATTTTCCTCTCTCATAATGATTTTCAGTAGCATCATGAGCAAACTCAACAATATAACTATCACATAAAGCATTCTTATCATGAGTCTCATGCATAAAATTATTACTCTCCACATAAGCATAATCAATTTTATTAGTTGTAGTGGGAGCAAATTCAACAAAGTAGCTATCATTATTATTCTCATCATCAAATATAGGAGGCATATTGTAATCATAATCAAATTTATCCTCCATAACAGGCGGCACCAAAAGACTACTATCATTATAATCATCATAAATAGGAGGCAAAGTATCATCAAAGAAAATTTTCTCCTCAATGCTTGGGGGACTAAAAAGATCATGCTCATCAAAACCAGCTTCCCCAAGCTTAGAATTTTCCATATCATTAGCAACAATTGTGTTCAAAGTATTCATACTAATATGTTCCATGGGTTTTTTAATTTTCGCATCAAACCATCCATGTCTTAACTCAGGAAATAGATTAAAAAGCTCCATGTTGCTTTCCATTATGCCTAACTAGTGAAAAATAAAAACAAGAAACAAAAAGATGCAATTGCAGGATCTAAAGGAAATAGCTTCGAGCACTTACAACGGCGCCGGAAAATAGCTTAGTAGCCGAGATCCGGAGTGTGAGTACCTTTTACCTTTCCTCCCCGGCAACGGCGCCAGAAAATAGATTGATGTCTACCCACGCTTCTTTTCCTGTAGACAGTGTTGGGCCTCCAAGAGCAGAGGTTTGTAGAACAGCAGCAAGTTTTCCCTTAAGTGGATCACCCAAGGTTTATCGAACTCAGGGAGGAAGAGGTCAAAGATATCCCTCTCATGCAACCCTGCAACCACAAAGCAAGAAGTCTCTTGTGTCCCCAACACACCCAATACACTTGTCAGATGTATAGGTGCACTAGTTCGGCGAAGAGATAGTAAAATACATGTGGTATGAATGTATATGAGAAGTAGTAACGGCACCAGAAAATAGCTTGATGCTACAACTGGCGTGGGGTTGATGGTGGTAATATTGCAGGCAGTACGGATGCAGTAAAATAGTAAACAAGCAGTGATTGCAGTATTTGGTAACAAGGCCTAGGGATTATACTTTCACTAGTGGACACTCTCAACATTGATCACATAACAGAATAAATAGATATATGCTATACTCTACACTCTCTTGTTGGATGATGAACACTACTAATTGTGTAGGGCTACAAGAACCCTCAATGCCGGAGTTAACAAGCTCCACAATATTCGATATTCATGTTTAAATAACCTTAGAGTGCATGATAGATCAACACAACTATACCAAGTACTAACATAGCATGCACACTGTCACCTTCATACTATGAAAGGAGGAATAGATCACATTAATACCATCATAGTAATAGTTAACTTCATAATCTACAAGAGATCATAATCATAAACTACGCCAAGTACTACATGATGCAAAAACTGTCACCATTACATCATGGAGGAGGAATAGAGTACTTTAATAACATCACTAGAGTAGCACATAGAATAGTGATACAAAGCATATTGCAATCATAAAGGGATATAAATAAGCACTTCACTATGCTATTCTGAATTACTCTCTGGCAAGATAACATCTAACTCAAATCATAACTCAGTGAATAAGTATTCTATGAAATATAGCCCAAGAGACCCACACGGTGCACACACTGTCACCTTTACACACATGGGATAAGGAGTCTCCGGAGATCACATAAGTAAAATCCACTTGAATAGCATAATGACATCTAGATTACAAGCTCATCATATGAATCTCAATCATGTAAGGCAGCTCATGAGATTATTGTATTGAAGTACATAGGGAGAGAGATTAACCACATAGCTACCGGTACAGCCCCTTAGCCTCGATGGAGAACTACTTCCTCCTCATGGGAGACAACATCGGTGATGAAGATGGCGGTGGTGTCGATGGAGATGCCTTCCGGGGGCACTTCCCCGTCCCGGCGGCGTGCCGGAACAGAGACTCCTATCCCCCAGATCTTGGCTTCGCTATGGCGGCGGCTCTGGAAGGTTTCTCGTACCGTGGCTTTTTCGTCTCGAAGATTTAGGTCAGGGACCTTTAAATAGGCGAAGAGGCGGAGTCGGAGGGCTGACGAGGCGGTGACACCATAGGGGGGCGCGCCCCCCCTCTAGCCGCGCCAGGCTGGTGTGTGGGGCCCCCAGGGCTCCCCTCTGGTGGCTCTCGGGTGTTCCAGAAGCTTCATGGGATTTTAAGATTCTGGACGTTGATTTCGTCCAATTCCGAGAATATTTCCTTACTAGGATTTCTGAAACCAAAAACAGCAGAAAACAGGAACTGGCACTTCGGCATCTCGTCAATAGGTTAGTTCCGGAAAATGCATAAAATCATCATAAAGTGTGAACAAAACATGTAGGTAATGTCATAAAACAAGCATGGAACATCAGAAATTATAGATACGTTGGAGACGTATCATGCTGCCGCGACAGGGGGTTGGCTGGCACGGCGGGAGTTTCAGTAGGGACCAAAAATGACGCGTTATGGGGGTAGGTGACGGTGAAATAGAGTCAGGGATCGGCGGGGACTGAACGACTGAAAAGGGAAAAGTATTTTCATCGAAGGTGACATGATGGGATATAAGAACACGACCAGAGGAAGGATCAAAGCATCATGATCCTTTGTGATCATCGGATGGACCTAAGTATATGCATGGTAAAGATCTTGGAGCTAGTTTATGGTTGGCGGTAGAGGAGGTGTTAGAAAAACATAGATAGCAAAAAACACGCAAATCAGAATAATCATGATGAGATAGAAAGAGAGATTGAAAGGGAGAATAAAGAGGGCATGTTTTAGTTGGTAGTATGTTTAAAATATATGTGGTTGTCTGTAGAGCCTCTTCCCAAAAACGTGGTGGGAGAGATGCTTGAATTAGTAGGGTGCGGACGATATCGTTGATAGAACGAAGAAAACGTTCAGCCTTGCCATTTTGAGGAGATGTGTATGGGCAGGAAAAACGAAAGAGGATGCTTTGGGAGAGAAAGAAATTTCGATTTTGGTTATTATAAAATTCTTTTCCATTGTCACATTGGATAAAACGAATTGGGAGACCAAAGTGAGTTAGAACATATTGCCTAAAATTAATGAAAAGTTTGTTAACATCAGATTTGGCACGAAGAGGGAATGTCCAAACATAGTGAGAGTAATCATCTAAGATAACAAGATAATATTTGAACCCTGAAACACTTGGGACGGGAGAGGTCCGTAAATCACAATGTAATAACTCAAAAGGAAAAGTACTAGATGTAGTTGATGTTCCAAAAGTTAATCTAATATGTTTGCCGCATTAACAGGCATTACAAATAGAGGGATCATAAGGAGAACTAGAACTAGTGATGCTAAACTCTTGCAACATGGATGAAACGGTAGTTTTATTGGGGTGACCGAGACGACGATGCCATAAGTCGATGGAGGTAATCATGGCGTGAGGTGTGGAGGTGGGTGTGCCATGAAGAGGATAGAGATCGCCCGAACTATTGTAACGAGCGAGGACCACCCCCGTCTTCAGATCCTTCACAGGTAAACCAAAGGGGTCAAATTCTATGGAAACATTATTGTCAATTGTGAATTTGCGAACATATATTAGATTCTTAATTAATGATGTTGCAACTAAAATATCTCGAAGGGTAAAAGTTGTGTTTGGATTAATGATATAAGAGTGACCGGTGCATGAGATTGGAATAAAGGATCCATCACCAATGGTGATGGTAGAAAAGGGGAATGAGAAACAAGCTAACAGAAAATCCATATTTGAAGACATATGCGAGGAAGCACCAGAGTCAAAAATCCAATATGTACCTTCATGGTTGCTGAGTGTGAAATTGTCCATGGTAGCGAGGAAGGCGGCTTGGTCGCATCTTGGTGGAGCGGTTGACGGAGCGGGAGACGCAGACATGTACTGAAGAGCCGGAGGAGCGTGGTACATGTGGGGCAGCGATGTCGGAGGATCCATGTATTGATGTGGCGATAGCATGTAAGTCGGTGGAGCCTATGAGGTGTAGACCTGCTGCGGATGACGAGGTGCGAGAGGGTCGGGTGCGTCGATGGAGGGGCGAAGGCCGGGACTCCAGTGCCCGATGTAAGCCGGTGGAGCGCCGTACAGAGAGGGGGCCGACCAGGGCGCGCATCGGCCAGTCCTAAACGAGAACCGTCCATGGGCCATGTTGCGGCTGCCAAGGGGCCATGGCGGAGGGCGGTGGCAGCGCTGGTGGGGTTGGCGCGGGTGGAGCTGGTGCAGGAGCAGGTGGCCACGATGGAGGAGTCGGCGCTGGAGCGGGTGGCCGATATACGGGATTTTTTCCGCGATAGTTGGGGCTCGGACGCCATCCAGGAGGGGTCGTCGGTGGTGTAGCAGGGGTAGGCAGGAGAGGCGGGCGAGGCGCCGTGTGAAACACCTGCGGAGGACGCGCGGCCTTGCGAGCTTGATTCTGAGCTTCGAGTTGCAAAATAGATTGCACTTCGGCAAAAGTTGGGTAGGGTTTCAGCAGCGGGATGAAGGCGACTTGCTTCTCAAATTGATCGCCGAGACTGACGAGAAGGGCGTTGATGAGGGTGTGGTCGTCGACGTGATCACCGAGTTCCCGAAGTTCATCACCGATGGCCTTGATGCGTTGGCAGAAGACGGTGATGGGGGAGTCGCCTTGAGTGCTGGTGCGGAGCTCGATGTGAAGAGCGTTGATGTGCGAGTCAGAGTTGTCCTGAAAGAGCTGCTGAAGGGCGACCCATAGTTGGGCAGCCGTGGCGTCGTCGGTGGAGACCATGTTGAAGAGCTCAGTGGAGATCCTGGTGTAGATCCATTGGATGACGGTGAGGTCGTCCTTGACCCAGCGTGGATCGGCGGGCTGAGGTGTCGAGGCGAGGTTGATGTGATCGCGGAGATCGCAACGACCAAGATGAACATGGAAGAGGTGGCGCCAATGGTAAAAGTTATGCTTGGAGAGATCGAGAACGATCGGGGTGAACGGAGAGACGTCGGCGATCGTGTCGGCTAGGGTAAGTTATGGGGGCTGTGAATTTTTTTGGGGATTTTGGCGGAGAGTAGAGGTAGAGGAAGAAGATAGATCGGCGTCGACTCCGGCGCGCGCCTCGGCCGCGGCCTAGAGTGGACGCGACGACAGCGGCGACGGCGGAGTAGGCAGAGCCATCTAGGTGCGGAAAACCTAGGCGTCTGATACCATGATTGTTTGGGAGAATAATAAATTGTATTGATTTAGATAATATTACAATGTTTATATAGAAGAGAGGAGAAGGGTCAGCCGGCCTAGGGTTAGACCCAAACCGACTTAGGCTAAAGTCCTAACATAACACAAGACAAACTCTAATATACACTAACCTAGACCAAATTCCATACTCCCAGTTTAAGTGTTCAATACGCTACACCACTTCATTAACTTTATCCTACATTGTTGTCCTGTTAGATCTTTATGTTATACTACATTGTCTTGAAATGTTTTCTTTGATTTTTTTACTATGGTTATGAATTTATGCCTCACATCTATGTTTATGGAATGGATTTGGCTCTTGTAGATAATTGGAGAACTACTTTAAATGATGTGGTTAAGCATGTATTCTGCTGGATAAAACTTTAGCTGCTAAAATCATTAAATATATGTCTACCTTTTATAAAACGTTATTGTAAATATAGCACGCTATAGCATGCTATAATTTATATAGCATCTGGAGAAAGGACTCGCTAAATAAAATAGCTCGCTGTTTTAAACCATGATGTGTACTGGTTTGGCATCACAAGTCACGGATGTGGGTGTGCTACGTGGCATATTTATTCTGTTCAGTATGATGAACAATTGGTTTTATGTGGTCACACTTTTTGATTACCTTCTTTGATCGGTTCTCTTTTAGTAGATTTGGGCTACATGTACATGTTCGATGCAGGTGCGAAGAAAATAAAAAACTTACATTTTCTTTTGAGAATACCTCACGACACTCGTACCATCTAAGGGCATCTCCAATAGCGCGATGTAAATGGACGTTGACCGATCGTTTGATTCCGATGAGCCAAAAAATGCGTTGGGTCCTTGGTTCAGCGGGGCGACGCAAAATAATCGGGCCGTTCGAGGCGATACAAACTGGTCCAAATATGCGTCAGGTTTGCCTCTCCACGAGCGCTGCGCGATCGCGCAAAGTGACCGCATTTATTACATCAGGGCCCGGTCGGCAGTGACTAGGTAACCAAAATATTTCTTCAATACTATTGATTGGCCAAAAGGATCATCTTTATAGAGATGATTAGTCGAGTTAACCTAAAACTACAACGACCGTACCTACTTACTGTCGCGCGACCTAGCACAACCGGGGTTACTCGCAGTCGCGCGGCCTACCAGAGGGGCCGATGCCGTCGTTGAAGCGCGAGCGCTTCATGCACTCCGCATGCCGCGCACGCCGGCGTTCGGACACCTCGTCCTGCCGCCTGAGGCGTTCGAGGCCCTCGGCCAGAGAGGAGTCCCACATGACTCTCCTGACCAGAGAGGAGTCTGCGTCCACCCTTGCCGGTTGCCGCCTCCGCCGCCTGCAATGCCGCCATCTAGGCATGGTAGCGGGCTCTGTACATAGCCGCCTCCCCCACCGCTTTGTCCCTGGTGGCGATGGCGTCCTCCAGCTCCCGATTCTCCTGCTCGAGCCGCGCGGGAGAAGGCCCCTTCGCTGGAGCCAATCCAGGTCGGAGCCCATGTACCCCCGAGCCATGGCGACCGCATAGCTGTGGGCTTCCTCCTCCGCTGCCCAAGCCTGACGGCGCAGGGCATCCCCAGCTACAGTCTCGAAGGATGCGAGAAGAACCTGCTGGTCGCCGGCGCACTCGAAGCGGCTGGGTACGACGTCGTCATCGTCGGCGATGTTGTGGATGACGGCGTTCACGGGTGGGGCCACCGGAGGGGCCGCCATCACCTCCCGCGCCTCCGCGAGCTCTGCCATGGCCTCGGCGAGCTCAGCCCTCGCGTCGACGATTTCCGCCCTGGCCGCCGCGAGGCGTTCACGCCCTTGCGCGCGGTCTACCGCCTCCGCAACCTCCGCCTCCGCCTCCGTCGCCTCTAGGTCTAGCTACTCGGCCTGAAACATGTCACCGACTAGCTGCTCGTCCTTGGGTGGGCTTGGCGGCTCTTCTGAACAACCTGATCCCAGCTAAGGTTGTGCTCGGCCATGTACGGATGCTAGGGTTTAGCTTGAGGTGTGCCAGTCACCCTCGCCGGTATCCACCATATATAGCCACGGCGGAGTGGGAAACGATGTTGCCGTGCAGGTCGTTTCCACGTGCGCGAAACGCCGGCGAAACTTGCCAATTTGTTGGGCAAGCGCGGGAACGACCGTCGTCATGTGGGAACCAGTAATCATCGGAACGCCATTAACAACCTTGACGTTGTCTCTGCTAAAAATATGCGTCAGCACCGCTGGAGATACCCCTAACGCAAACGGTCGCTCTGGACCGCATGACGTCCACGGGCTGACGCAAACGGACAAAAGCGGACATTTTGGACGTCCATAATGCGTCGGCCCGTTGAAGATGCCCTAAAAATATTACATCACGACACTCATAGCACCTAAGGTTCATGTAACTCTGCATTTCCATATTTTATCAGTCTGGATGTTCTGAAGGTTTCAGAAGACGTGAAAGAGAATTTTATGCACAGATAAGGTTAGTAGATAAAACACAATTTCAGTGACAGGTAAAGCAAAAGAAAATGCATTCGAGGAATAAACCTATGAGCGTGACTAGTTTCCATTTCATTGAGAGCCAAATTAATTTTGAAAGGTAATGTCATCAAATATCAATTGCAACCTAACATTATAACTCATAACTAGCATGAACCAGGAAGTAAGTCTAACGACAACTTTTAGAGTTTGCTTTGAGCAACACGGACATATGGAAATATGTCAACCGCAGTGCCAGAAAAAAGATAAGAAAAGGCGAAGCCTACTCTTGATTTCCCAACCTGTTGCTTCTAAAGGCTGCCATCTCTTAAGAGACAACTGTTTTAGTTGCATCGACACTTGCAACTTTATTTGCAACCGAAAAAATTTAGCTATAATCTAACTAACAACTCATATATATCACGATGCAATTGAACGATATAATTTTTAATTTTTTGCAAAAACGATGTAGAAACTGACATAGCAATAACAACTAGTAAAGTCCTAAACTTATATATTCTATGTACCTGATAAAAACATTACAATAAGTGATAGGTTGCGATTTGGAGTTGTAATCAATCGATCAATTGAATGGTGACTTTGAGAAGGTTACATCTCAATTGGTAACTGACAAGTACATGCGGGTTTTCTATTGTTAAAAAATTAGAAAACACACGGGTTATTTTCTAGCCAAGACTCAATGGCAACGCGATTTGCTGGTGTACTCGACCGGTTTAGTGGTCCCCAAGCCATAGCCAGGGGGTTTGCGGATTCGTGGGTCCCTATCTCAGCGATGGAAAATCTCTTTTCAACATCACATGAGATCCACACAAATAGCAGCGAAAGTGAAAGGTACAAGAGTGATCGATGGGGACCTGTCTGTGTGGGGGAGATCTAGATGTAGAAGCTCTTGGCAAGGCCCGCTGCCTGAGTGCCTACTGGAGTAAGCCCGTTGTCTCTTTCTTCAAAGGAAAATGATTTTTTTTAACAGGGGAAGGGTCCAAAAGACCCAAAGCTTCATTTAACTCGGTAGGTGACAAGTTACAAGCAAGACCCAGAAAGAAAAGAAATTACACAGCAGTCCTTGCTTTTTGCGAAAAGAACCTCGCAGAAATTCTGGAAACGTGATCAGGTCCTTCTCTGCCGATGCCATTGTTGACCTTGCAGCGACGGCCAGCTTCTCCACTCCGGGGACGAAACCACTTGGAGTGGAGGCGGTTCTGCATGCCGTGCTAAAGGAAGGAATTCCTCCGACGCTGGAGGAAGAGAGATCCTGCGAGTACCTACTCAGCAGGTGCGGAGTGGCCCTTCGGTCGAAAAAAGCAACGGCGTTGAAAGCCGCCGCTTGGGAATCTCCGCTCGAGAAGCTTCGCCGTCTTCTCCGCCGCCTCCAGATCCTGCCGTTTCCCAATCTTGGTCGCCACCACGGCTACCAAAACGGAGATGAACAACAGCATCCAAGGGTAGCACCACCACGAACCACCACTCGTCGGAGAAGAAAGAAAGGTGGCGCGTTGCTTTCCCCCCTTGCCTCCACGGCCGGCCAGGAGAAGCAACCACACACCTTTGACCCCGCCGAACCACCTCTCCCCCTCACCACCATGGCCGGCCAGGAGAAGCTTCACAACGCAGTTGTTTCTCACCACACGGTGGCCATCAGCCTCTGCTTTATTTTGGGGGGCGGTGCTCCAATCCTTTGCATCATGATCCAACCAAAGGAGCAAGAGAAGCAAAAGGAGAAACCCTAGGATTGAGATCTGGCTGGGGAGATCCCAAAAACCGCTCCATATACTGGGCAAAGAGCCCACTACCGGCAAGCAGCCGCAACTACATCTACTATATACACAGCGGGCAGCCCCTCCTTCTCTTCTCCAGACGGCGGCGCCGCCGGAGTTGAGTCGGAGGAGCTCCCGGGAGAGAAGGTGGAGACTCAAGTTACTATAGATGGGTGAGAGGGAGGAAGGGGGAAATAACATGTGTCAAAAGGAAAAATGATTGGGTTCCCTTGGAGGCTGCGAGCAACACAACTTCCGGGCCAGGCATCGTCCGATGCGTTCCCATCGTGGGCTCTCCTGCTCGACACGCATCTATGGGGCGCACCCACGACTGCTTCCCTCAGGCAGCCCACCCTTTTCGGTTCCTACGCTAACAAATCGCATCCCCTTCTTTCTGGCGGAGCGCTCATGCCATCATAATCCTGGCCAAGCGCTGCCACTTTTGACTTTTCCTACCCATGTGCCGGCGCTACCCAGTTGTGCGCCCCGATCAGGCCATCGGTACCTCGCATGTGCTCATCCTTCACGTAGTGAGACGCGGGCGGCGAAGCCAGCGAGGTCGAATTTAGCTATTGCCAGCGCACCCCTGGGCCAGTGCGCCGGCAATACTTGCTGGGCCTGGAGGTATTGTGTCCGTGCCGAAGATGAAAACTAGGGAAATGGTTTGACCCCTATTCAGGCAAATTGCAGGGGCACCTGCTCACTAATGGTTTCATGCATGGACACACTCAGTGGATGGGTGATGATGGCACGGAGCTCAATGGGGCGACAATAGCAGGTGGTAATGGCCGGCAAGAAGGAGGGCATCATGATATTGATGATGATGAAGAGTTTGTCGCACAGGACGATGCAGATCAGTATCATGATGAACAAAATGTGGAAGACGCGGACAATAACCTTGATGACGACAAAGAGGTGCCGCTAGCTTCAGTCGTGCGGGACCCTCATCTTCAAGATCTGCTTCTCGAAAAGACGAAAGACGCCAAGCGGAAATCAAATCTTGAGCAACTGGAGACAGACTCGAATACTCCGTTGTACGACTCAGGTCGCGGGTTGGAGGAGTCCCGCTTGATAGTAGCGCTCGATGTGCTGCAGATGAAGGCGAAACACGGATGGACAGACACAAGCGTTGACGATATTCTGGAATACGTGAAAGATCTCCTTCCTGCCGGGAACGCGTGTCCTGGTAGTCTAGCCGAGGCCAAGAGAATCACGTGCCCTCTCGACTTACCCCACGAAAAGTATCACGCCTGCATCAACGACTGTATCATGTATCGCAAGGAGCACGTGGATAAAAACAAATGTCCTGTGTGTGACGGTGAACGGTACAAGAAAGGGAAGAAGAAAGCTCCTCGGAAAGTTGTGTGGTACTTCCTACTCGCCCCCAGCTGCAACGGTTCTACGCTGATCGGAAGGAAGAAAAGCTCATGCGCTGGCACACTGAAAGAAAGGAGGCAGTGTTGGATGATGTAGAGCGGATTGAACACACAGTGCTGGCACACCGTTCGGATGCAAGCCAGTGGAAAGCATTAGAAAATGAATTCGGAAGTTTCGGGGCAGATCCCAGAAACATCAGGTTGGGTGCGAGCACGGACGGATTCAATCCGTTCGGAAACCAGAGCAGCACACATAGCACATGGCCCGTGTTTGTATGGATCTACAACCTCCCGCCATGGCTGTGCATGAAGAGGAAGTACATACAGATGAGTATGCTAATTCAAGGGCCGACACAGCCAGGAAACGATATCAACATGTATCTCGAACTATTAAAGGAGGAGCTTGAAACGGTGTGGGAGGAGGAAGGGGTAGGTACATGGGATGCTGTCGCGGAAGAATATTTCCCTTTGAGATCCGCGTTGATCATGACGGTGCAGGACTACCTCGGATACAGTTATATTTCGTCCCAGGTGTGCCATGGACACAAGGCATGTGTTAGGTGCATGGAAGAGACGGCGTTTTTGCAGCTTGGTAAGGATCCCGGCTCTTCGAAAACCGTTTACATGGGGCATCGAAGGTGGCTACACAAGACTGACCCGTGGAGAAAGCGTGGAGATCTGTTCGATGGTACAGATGAACCCCGAGGACCTCCACGTAAGAGGAGCGGCGAAGAGATCGATACATTACTGAAAGGTTGGAAGGAGTGCCCTGCGCCAGGAAAGATTCGTCAAAAGCCTGGAGAGAAGAAGAAGAAAAAGGCAACAACGACGCTCATTGGTGTATGGAAAGGAGGTCCGTGTTTTGGGACTTGCCGTACTAGAAAATTCTCGATACACCTCACTGCCTTGATGTCATGCATATCACAAAGAACGTGTGCGAGAGCTTGCTTGGCACTCTTCTCAACATGCCGGACCGGCCCAAAGATGGGCCGAAAGCAAGATACGACCTGAAAGTTTTGGGCATCAGGGAAGAGCTTCAGATCCCGTCGACCCAAGACGGACAGTCGGAGGAGGAGACGGACGGCGATCAGAAGCGCAAAAGGATTAAGCAGTAGACTATTACTGCCCCCCTCTTGCTTCACTTTTAGTCTGGCTGAGGTCGATCAATTTTTCAATTGCCTTCTAGGAGTCAGACTGCCCTTCGGTTACTCCGGGCTAATAAGCAGATACATGGACCCCAAGAAACGAAACTTCAGCGGCATGAAGTCTCATGACTATCACGTGATGATGACGCAGATTCTTCCGGTTGCAATCCGAGGTATAATGGATGACCATGTCCGTGCAACGCTGACTGGGCTCGGTAACTTCTTCGACGTCATAACTCGGAAGTCGATAAGCGTGAAGAAACTCGCAAGGCTCCATGAAGAGATCGTGGCGATCCTATGTGAGCTTGAGATGTACTTCCCGCCTGCATTCTTTGACGTGATGGTCTATCTGTTGGTCCATATCATGGATGATATCACCAATCTAGGGCCGGATGCCGTTTGAAAGAATGAATGGGGTCATTAAAGGATATGTTCGTAACAGGTCACAACCGGATGGAAGCATCGTCCATGGATGGCTCACCGAAGAGTGCATCTCTTTCTGCACGAATTATCTGGACATCGAGAACCCTGTTGGTTTGCCTCAAAACAAGCACCTCCGCAGGTTCGAGGGAGTAGGCCACCAAAATGGAAGGAAGGAACTGCACGTGCACATGTCTAGTCGGACTTCCGACTTTGACAGCCCCAACTTAGTAGCGCTACAACACATTGACTTGATCGATCCTTGGTTGAAAGAGCACAAAACCATGATAGAGAATAGTGGCAAGCCGATGATCACGGAAGCAGAAATATTAAGAGAGCACAACTCCTCTTTCGGGCGCTGGTTCAAAGACCACATTGATGCTAATCCCCCAGCAATGCATTCTGACAAGGATAAACTAGTATTGGCCTTGTCACATGGCCCCGCGCCCAACATCATGACTTACCAAGCGTACGATATCAACGGGTACATATTCTACACGGAAGAAAAAGACAAGAACAGTGTTTACCAGAACTCAGGGGTAATGATGGATTCCTGGACGGGTGACGTAAAGACTAGATACTACAGAATGATCGAGGAAATCTGGGAGCTTAGCTACGCTGGGGAGAAAGTGCCGATGTTCCGTATCAGATGGGCTAAGAGCGTCACAAAAGAAGACCGGTATTTCACCACCATGTTTCTAACCGAAGCCAACAAATCAAAGTCCACGAACGCCACCGCGCAGAATGAGCCATGGGTACTGGCAGAACAAGTACACCAATGCTTCTTCATAACTGACTCATCCAAGCCTAGCCATGTTATCGTGAGGAGAGGCAAGAGGAACATCGTCGGAATGGATGGAGTCACCAACGAGGAAGACTTCGAAGGAGAAGTCGGAGACCCAATGATGGAAGAATCCGAGGACGAAGACACAACATACACCACAAGAAGAAGCAGGACCATGCTACCGAGGTCAGGTCGACCCTTCAAAAGAAGAAGTCACGACATGGTGCTAAATTATTCAACGACGAGCAAAAAAAGCAAGAAGAAAGTGAAACACTCTTCTCGATCGATGATGTAAAACTTTATTTGCAATGTATTACTCATATTTTGTGTAATTCATAACTACTCATATGGTCATGGCCAATATTTTATGCATAACTAATATTAATTGTGTTTGTCAATATTTTTTGTATGTATAACTCATATTTTTTTGTTTTTGCATATGTAACTCATGCATATTTCTTTGCTATTATCTTGAAAATATAAGAACATAAACATAATAGAAAAGGCCAGAAAAGAAATAAAGAAAAACAAAAGAAAATATGACTTGGCAAGGTCATATTGCATGATCTGGGCCAAGTCCCAGGTATACACGGACTACACTTATTGCCGGCGCACCAGGGCTTTGGTGCGTGATACGTCCAAAACGTATCTACTTTCCCGAACACTTTTGCTATTGTTTTGCCTCTAATTTGTGTATTTTGGATACAACTAACACGGACTAACGCTGTTTTCAGCAGAATTGCTCTGGTGTCTTGTTTTTGTGCAGAAATTCAACTTTCGGGAAAATCCTCGGAATTTATACCAAAGGGCCTATTTTACTAGAAGACTCAGGGAGCCAGAAGGGCAAGCCAGGTGGAGGCCCGAGGGCCCCACACACCAGGCCGGCGCGGCCCAGGACGGGGGCGCGCCGCCCTAGTGTGTGGCCCCCTCGGCTGGCCTCCGACGCCCTCCTCTGGACTACTTAAAGGTTTCGATCTAAAAACGCGAGGCACGAAGTCGAAGTCGCCAGAAACCCTCCAGAACGCCGCCACATCGCGAAACTCCATCTCGGGGACCAGAAACTCCGTTCTCGCACTCCACCGGGACGGGGAATTGGAGGAGATCATCGCCATCATCACCACCGACGCCTCTCCATCGACCTGCAATGCTTCCCCCATCCATGTGTGAGTAATTCCCCCGCTGTAGGCTGAAGGGGATGGTAGGGATTTGATGAGATTGGTCATGTAATAGCATAAGATTGTTAGGGCATAGTGCCTAGTGTCCGTAATTGGTACTTTGATGATATTGTTGCAACTTGTTATGCTTAATGCTTGTCACTAGGGCCCGAGTGCCATGATCTCAGATCTGAACATGTTATTATTTCATCATGATATACATTGTTTTATGATCTTACCTGCAAGTTGTATACACATGTCGCTGTCCGGAACCAAAGGCCCCGAAGTGACAGAAATCGGGACAACCGGAGGGGATGGCGGTGATGTGAGGATCACATGTGTTCACGGAGTGTTAATGCTTTGCTCCGGTACTCTATTAAAAGGAGTACCTTAATATCCAGTAGATTCCCTAGAGGCCCGGCTGCCACCGGCTGGTAGGACAAAAGATGTTGTGCAAGTTTCTCATTGCGAGCACGTACGACTATATACGGAACACATGCCAATGGATTGCTTTGTACTTGGACACCGTTTTATTATTATCTGCAAATGCCCTGCTTTGATTGTTACATGAGTTTCTCTCATCCATGCAACGCCCGTCATCCATCCCTGTGCCTACAGTATTTTAATCCTGCTGTTTACTAAAATCACCACTTCTGTCTCTGTTACTCTGCTGCTGTTATTTCACTACTCTTTGCTATAAAGCTGTTACCTCGATAAACTCTTGCGAGCAAGTCTGTTTCCAGGTGCAGCTGAATTGACAACTCCGCTGTTAAGGCTTTCAAGTATTCTTTGTCTCCCCTTGTGTCGAATCAATAAATTGGGTTTTACTTCCCGCGAAGACTGTTGCGATCCCCTATACTTGTGGGTCATCAAGACTATTTTCTGGCGCCGTTGCCGGGGATCATAGCTTTATTTGGAAGTTCACTTGGATTGATATTGTTCGCTGCAATTCTCCATCATGGGTAAATCTCGCGATCCTAAAGTCGTCATATTACCATCCACTACAAGAAAAGGTACAACTCTGAGTACCTCTGCTACTCTTGATTCACCATCTGTGATAAGTCAACTTGTTTCACCGCCGCAAGCTTCACTTGCTGGTACTTCTGCTGAATCTGAAAACTCTCATAATATTGATAATGTTTCTGCTGTACTTGATGATAGTGGTTCATTGGGATCCTTTCTAGATGCTACAATTGCTAGGTCTAGACAAATTGAAAATGCTGAAACTCTGTCAACACCCGGATTTTTAAGTCCAGATGCCTATTATGCCATTCATCGCAATCCCAGGAATATTGTTTTTGCGAGACATAATAGATTGATATCACAACACATCATTCATTACATACCATAATCGTCTTACAAATAAAGGATCACATGATCCAGTTTCATTACAATAATAGAAGTTCTATTTATTCATTACATAGCACATAGCGGAAGCGAAAGTAGCGTAGTAGTAGTCCATCTATTCCACAGGCAACTGTTGACGTCAGGAGTGATCCTAGTTGTCGTAGACGTCCTGCTGTCCTTCTTAGGGTTACGGTATTCCTCTTCATAGTCTGGCCATTTGAATAGCCAGGGACACAGCCATGAGTACTTTAAAGTACTCGCAAACTAATACTAAGGTAAATACTATCAACTATAGTAAGGGGGTTCTAAGCTCTAGTTTTATTTGCATAAAGCCAGTTTTATTTCATAAGCACTTTAAAAATCAAAGCCTCTTCATTTAACTAACTCAAGTGGGAACATTAGTGTCATTCCCACAACTCAGTTGTGATTCAAAGTCAAAGTCACCTTTCAATTCAAAATCACAAGTCACCATTCATATTTTTAGAAAAGTTCTGATGACGGAACAGTATGGCCTTTCCAACTGTCCATAACCGCGGACGCGGCTATTCGAATAGGTTTAACTCTGCAGAGGGTGTACACTTGTGCCACAACAATTGCAATAGTTCGTCAGGGGTAACTGGCCCTGATTTATCGTATGCAGTACGCGAACTACCAATCCTAACCTTTCATTTACATACTCTAGTATAGGCACCTCTCCCCATGAGCTTGGCCTCCCAGTGAAAACACGCGGTCAACCCAGGGAATCGCACGGGGCTTGGGCCGGACATTCACCTCATTTCACGTCATTTCACATCATTCCTTTTGTAGAGGCAGCCTCCAAAGATAACCCCGATGACGCTTGTTCAGAGGGAACCCATACTAAAATACATAAGTTTCCAGCTAAGCCTTACCCAGATTCAGGTATTGTGGGGGTACTTGTAAAATTGGAATGATATCGCATCCGAACCCAACCATCAGGGTTTTATTACAATTCACCAAGTCATTCACCAGTCATATTCACCTTCAAATCTTTCAATAGAATGACTCATCATTCCAAGGTTTTCAAAGTCATTTCAATTCACAAGTTCCCAACTAGAGTAGTCACTTTTAATATTGAGCACTAGCCACTAGTTATGAGGGGTGCTAAGTATCTTGGAGCTTGCTAAGCTAAGTGTGATGATCTTGTACTACTCTATAACTAAACCAAGTGAATCATAAACCAAAAAGTAACTTTGATAAATAAAATCAAGTAAAGCTTGTAAAGTAAAAACTTGGGATAGGTTCATAAAGTAAAATGTAATGGTGCCTTGCTCTTGTAGAGCTTTGCACTTTGCAAGAATATAAACTTGCAACCAAAATAGTTTGCATTAGTCTAGCTTGCATTGGTAATAGCTTGCCATAATATAGCTTGCCTTGATTGGTGATGTGATCAAAGTTTTCTTGCTCTTCCTCTTGGTAGAAGACCTCTTCCTCTTGATAGTCCCCGGTACTAGCGTCTATAAATGAATACGAGGATACAATCACCAAACAACACTTAAGTATTCTTAATTAGCCTTAATGGCTCACACAATTGATCTAGCATCATTACTTAACATCTATTCACAAATTATTCTAGGGTTTCTTTATTTAATATTAGGAGAAATAATTTCCTCTCATTGAATTCTTCTTAAGATTTAATTTCTCTTATGAATCATATATGACCTAGGTTGACCAAAGTCAACCTCTTCATACTTATCATTTGAGAAAATGATTTAAATGAGGTTCCACACCTCATGCAATTTAATACTAACATGGTAGTGATTTAATGCCACCAAATAACTCAATATGAGGTTATATAGACCATGGTCACTACCTCATGTTGAATTACTTGAAAACAAGATTTAAATGAGAGGAATACCTCTCATATGATTTAACACATAGTTGTAACTAATTTAATAAAAACTACTATTGAGGTGATTTAATATTCTCAAATAACCAGGGAGGATCCCATGTTGACCAAGGTCAACACTTCACACTTAGTATTTGAGAAAGGTGATTTAAATGAGATTCATCATCTCATGTGATTTAGATAACCCTGGCAATTTTTAAATACTATTTAGATTTAAAAATCTACAAGTGAGCAAGTATGAGCCTAAGCAATTAAAGGTCAACACATTACTTCATAACACTTGTGAGAATGATTTAAATGAGGTGCTACACCTCATAGATTTAAATTCCTAAAATTTGAAATAGTTTAAATGGGCTAGTATTGGCTACATAGCCAATATTTTGCTTCTAGCCCATGATCATATACAGAACATATATCATATTTTTACATAGTAAATTAGGGTTTGTTAGATGTGAATTATTGCAATTGGATTCACTTCAAAATTCAAAGTGGTTGATTTTTAAGATTTATTTGAATACAGAAAAGTATCTGTTTTGTTATTTTTGCTATTCAAAAACTACACAACAAATGGGGTTGAATCCAGTGAGGTTAGCTAGATAATTTCATAAGCTTTCTGAATATATAAAATTTTCTCAATTTGGTGAAGTAGATTTTAAACTATTCAAATTTGAATTCAGCATCAGCAGGGAAATTGGAATTAACAGAAATTCGATTTTTGAATTTAGTGGGCTTGGCGGGAACGCGAAATGGGCTAAACGGGCGAAAAGACTTGGGCCGGCCCAGCAGTGTGACTCGCACACGCGGGCCGCCTGACGAAGTGGGGCCTGCGCGTCAGTGGGTTAATTCACCGAAACGGTATCCACTCACCTGAGCCGTGCGATCAGAAGCTGATCCGACGGTCGACCGTCGTCGTCGTCGACGGGGGAGGAGGGCGTGCTGCGACGGCGAGGTAGGGGGTCGGCGGCTTGACGGAGCTCCGGCGAGGGGCGGCGCTGGTTCGAGGAGAGGTTGTAGATGACGAGGAGTTGAATGGTGGTCGCGGCGTCGCTTGGGGTGGCCTAAATCGAAGGGTGGTTCTGCGGCGGACTCCGGCGATCGACGTCTCGATTGGAGCGTTCTACTGCGCAATGTGGATGAGAGAGGGATCGAGGAGGCTCGGAAGGAAGAGTGGAGCGAGTTTGGTGTGGAAGGAGAAGGCTGAGGGGGCCTCTTTTTATAGTTGCGTTGGGTGGCCGTGGGGTGCTGCAAGGTCGACGGTGGCGACGGCGTTCGAGGGCGCGAAGGGGCAAGATAGGGGACGCTCTAGGTAGCTGCGATCATGGCGGTCACGACGCGCGTGAAGGGGCAGCGAGGGGAGGACGGTGGCAGGCTGGCGTCGTTCGAGTGCTCGCGGTACGGGCGCGGCAGACATTTGATAATGGCGACGGCGACGGTGCACGAGCGAGCCAGCGAGCATGTCTACTGCGTAGAGGAGGGGTTGGCGAAGCACTAGGTAGAGGTAGACGTGCAGGGGGGAGGACGAGGGCGACGAGTCGCTTGGCGCTCTGGCGCGGCCAGTGACATGCCAGGGCGCGCTCACCGCGTGCCTGGCAAGTCCTGGGCTTGTCTGGGCGTGTTTGTTCCGTCCAATGCCGGGCTTGGTTCGATCCAGGGAGGGTACAGGCGTGCTCAGGGAGGTGCAGGGAAGCTTGCTGACATGGTGAAAGAGAGAGGGGAGAGCCAGAGAGATGAGTGGCATGGTGGTGTCCTTTGGCTCGGCATGATGAAGTTCTTGATCATTGCATCAATTTTAGTAGGGCTCCAGGGCATAGGATGATGCAGAGGAGGTACAAGGAGGTTGATGATCACAAATGAAAAGGAGTTTAGGCTAAGAACCAGAGGATAATAGCATGTGTGCAAAATCAGGGATGATGCCTGCCATGTGTTTGTGAAAATGGCCGCATGAAACTTTTGGTCAAATTTTGGAATTCTTTTTGGTGGATCTCATTTATATAATTAAAGAGAAAGAATGGTGGTGGTGGTGGTCATTTTGACAAAGATTTGTAAGTTTTCAAATTTGGGGTTATCTTCACATAGTTTCAAAGTCTCCACTTGGCACCTCTCTACTGGTCAATGATACGTCTCCGACGTATCGATAATTTCTTATGTTCCATGCCACATTATTGATGTTATCTACATGTTTTATGCACACTTTATGTCATATTCGTGCATTTTCTGGAACTAACCTATTAACAAGATGCTGAAGTGCCGATTCTTGTTTTTCTGTTTTTGGTTTCAGAAATCCTAGTAACGAAATATTCTCGGAATTGGACGAAATCAACGCCCAGGGTCCTATTTTGCCACGAAGCTTCCAGAAGACCGAAGAGGAGACGAAGTGGGGCCACGAGGTGGCCACACCCTAGGGCGGCGCGGCCCCCCCCCCTTGGCCGCGCGGCCCTGTGGTGTGGGCCCCTCGTGCCGCCTCCTGACCTGCCCTTCCGCCTACTTAAAGCCTCCGTCGCGAAACCCCCAGTACCGAGAGCCACGATACGGAAAACCTTCCAGAGACGCCGCCGCCGCCGATCCCATCTCGGGGGATCCAGGAGATCGCCTCCGGCACCCTGCCGGAGAGGGGATTCATCTCCCGGAGGACTCTACGCTGCCATGGTCGCCTCCGGAGTGATGAGTGAGTAGTCTACCCCTGGACTATGGGTCCATAGCAGTAGCTAGATGGTTGTCTTCTCCCCATTGTGCTTCATTGTTGGATCTTGTGAGCTGCCTAACATGATCAAGATCATCTATCTGTAATTCTATATGTTGCGTTTGTTGGGATCCGATGAATAGAGAATACTTGTTATGTTGATTATCAAAGTTATGTCTATGTGTTGTTTATGATCTTGCATGCTCTCCGTTACTAGTAGATGCTCTGGCCAAGTAGATGCTTGTAACTCCAAGAGGGAGTATTTATGCTCGATAGTGGGTTCATGCCTCCATTGATATCTGGGACAGTGACAGAAAGTTCTAAGGTTGTGGATGTGCTGTTGCCACTAGGGATAAAACATTGGTGCTATGTTCAAGGATGTAGTTACTGATTACATTACGCGCAATACTTAATGCAATTGTCTGTTGTTAGCAATTTAATCTTGGAGGGTTCGGATGATAACCTTGAAGGTGGACTTTTAAGGCATAGATGCATCTTTGGATGGCGGTCTATGTACTTTGTCGTAATGCCCAATTAAATCTCACTATACTCATAATAATATGTATGTGCATGTTCATGCCCTCTTTATTTGTCAATTGCCCAACTGTAATTTGTTCACCCAACATCTTGTTTATCTTATGGGAGAGACACCTCTAGTGAACTGTGGACCCCGGTCTAATTCTCTATACTGAAATACAATCTCTTGCAATCTTTGTTCTCTTTGTTTTCTGCAAACAATCATCTTCCACACAATACGGTTAATCCTTTGTTACAGCAAGCCGGTGAGATTGACAACCTCACTGTTTCGTTGGGGCAAAGTACTTTGGTTGTGTTGTGCGGGTTCCACGTTGGCGCCGGAATCCCTGGTGTTGCGCCGCACTACATCCCGCCGCCATCAACCTTCAACGTGCTTCTTGGCTCCTCCTGGTTCGATAAACCTTGGTTTCTTTCTGAGGGAAAACTTGCTGCTGTGCGCATCATACCTTCCTCTTGGGGTTCCCAACGAACGTGTGAGTTACACGCCATCAAGCTCTTTTACGGCGCCGTTGCCGGGAGATCAAGACACGCTGCAAGGGAGTCTCCACTTCCTAATCTCTTTACTTTGTTTTTGTCTTGCTTAGTTTTATTTACTACTTTGTTTGCTGCACTAAATCAAAATACAAAAAAAAATTAGTTGCTAGTTTTACTTTATTTGCTATCTTGTTCGCTATATCAAAAACACAAAAAAATTAGTTACTTGCATTTACTTTATCTAGTTTGCTTTACTTACTGTTGCTAAAATGGCCAACCCTGAAAATACTAAGTTGTGTGACTTCACAACCACAAATAATAATGATTTCTTATGCACACCTATTGCTCCACCTGCTACTACAGCAGAATTCTTTGAAATTAAACCTGCTTTACTGAATCTTGTTATGCGAGAGCAATTTTACAGTGTTAGTTCTGATGATGCTGCAGCCCATCTTAATAATTTTGTTGAATTATGTGAAATGCAAAAATATAAAGATGTAGATGGTGACATTATAAAATTAAAATTGTTCCCTTTCTCATTAAGAGGAAGAGCTAAAGATTGGTTGCTATCTCTGCCTAAGAATAGTATTGATTCATGGACTAAATGCAAGGATGCTTTTATTGGTAGATATTATCCCCCTGCTAAAATTATATCTTTGAGGAGTAGCATAATGAATTTTAAACAATTAGATACTGAACATGTTGCTCAAGCTTGGGAAAGAATGAAATCTCTGGTTAAAAATTGCCCAACCCATGGGTGACTACTTGGATGATCATCCAAACCTTCTATGCAGGACTAAATTTTTCTTCGTGGAATTTATTGGATTCAGCTGCTGGAGGTACCTTTATGTCCATCACTCTTGGTGAAGCAACAAAGCTTCTTGATAATATGATGATCAACTACTCCGAATGGCACACGGAAAGAGCTCCACAAGGTAAGAAGGTAAATTCTGTCGAAGAAACCTCTTCCTTGAGTGATAAGATTGATGCTATTATGTCTATGCTTGTGAATGATAGGACTAATATTGATCCTAATAATGTTCCGTTAGCTTCATTGGTTGCACAAGAAGAACATGTTGATGTGAACTTCATTAAAAATAATAATTTCAACACCAATGCTTTGGAACAATTTTAGTAACAACTATAGGCCATATCCTTATAATAATGGCAACGGCTATGGTAATTCTTATGGGAATTCTTACAACAATAATAGGAATTCACCCCCTGGACTTGAAGCCATGCTTAAAGAATTTATTAGTACACAAACTGCTTTTAACAAATCTGTGGAAGAAAAGCTTGGGAAAATTGATATACTTGCTTCTAAAGTCGATAGTCTTGCTGCTGATGTTGATCTTTTGAAATCGAAAGTTATGCCTAATGAAAATCATCATAATAAAATTGTTACTACAGCAAATGCCATCCAAGTTAGAATTAATGAGAATATAAGATTGATGGCTGAACTGCGTGCTAGGTGGGATAGAGAAGAAAATGAAAAACTAGCTAAAGAGAAGAATGTAGCTAAAGTTTGGACTATTACCACGACTAGTAATGCTAATGCTACACATGTTTCTGCACCTCCTACTATTAATAATAAAAGAATTGGTGTTAGCAATGTTTCCACTTCTAATGCAAAGCGCGAGAAACTACCTGAAAGCTGCTAAAGCTGCTGAAATCGCTGTGATAAAGCTGCTGAAATTTTTTCCAACATTGGGGATGATGATCCCATTGCTTTAGATTATAATGGTTTGAATTTTGATGATTGCCACATCTCTGAAGTTATAAAGTTCTTGCAAAAACTTGCTAAAAGTCCTAATGCTAGTGCTATAAATTTGGCTTTCACGCAACATATTACAAATGCTCTCATAAAAGCTAGAGAAGAGAAACTAGAGCGCGAAGCCTCTATTCCTAAAAAGCTAGAGGATGGTTGGGAGCCCATCATTAAGATGAAGGTTAAAGATTTTGATTGTAATGCTTTATGTGATCTTGGTGCAAGTATTTCTGTTATGCCTAAGAAAATTTATAATATGCTTGACTTGCCACCGCTGAAAAATTGTTATTTGGATGTTAATCTTGCTGATCATTCTACAAAGAAACCTTTGGGGAAAGTTGATAATGTTCGCATTACCGTTAACAATAACCTTGTCCCCGTTGATTTTGTTGTCTTGGATATTGAATGCAATGCATCTTGTCCCATTATATTGGGAAGACCTTTTCTTGAACTGTTGGTGCTATCATTGATATGAAGGAAGGTAATATAAAATATCAATTTCCTCTCAAGAAAGGTATGGAACACTTCCCTAGAAAGAGAATGAAGTTACCTTTTGATTCTATTATTAGAACAAATTATGATGTTGACACTTCGTCTCTTGATAATACTTGATACACACTTTCTGCGCCTAGCTGAAAGGCGTTAAAGAAAAGCGCTTATGGGAGACAACCCATGGTTTTTACCTACAGTACTTTGTTTTTATTTTGTGTCTTGGAAGTTGTTTACTACTGTAGCAACCTCTCCTTATCTTAGTTTAGTGTTTTGTTGTGCCAAGTAAAGTCGTTGATAGTAAAGTTCATACTAGATTTGGATTACTGCGCAGAAACAGATTTCTTTGCTGTCACGAATCTGGGCTGTTTTCTCTGTAGGTAACTCAGAAAATTATGCCAATTTACGTGAGTGATCCTCAGATATGTACGCAACTTTCATTCAATTTGAGCATTTTCATTTGAGCAAGTCTGGTGCCTCGATAAAATTCGTCAATACGAACTATTCTATTTTGACAGATTCTGCCTTTTATTTCGCATTGCCTCTTTTGCTATGTTGGATGAATTTCTTTGATCCATGAATGTCCAGTAGCTTTATGCAATGTCCAGAAGTGTTAAGAATGATTGTGTCACCTCTGAACATGTTAATTTTTATTGTCGCTAACCCTCTAATGAGTTGTTCTAAGTTTGGTGTGGAGGAAGTTTTCAAGGATCAAGAGAGGAGTATGATGCAACATGATCAAGGAGAGTGAAAGCTCTAAGCTTGGGGATGCCACGGTGGTTCACCCCTGCATATTCTAAGAAGACTCAAGCGTCTAAGCTTGGGGATGCCCAAGGCATCCCCTTCTTCATCGACAACATTATCAGGTTCCTCCCCTGAAACTATATTTTTATTCCATCACATCTTATGTGCTTTGCTTGGAGCGTCGGTTTGTTTTTGTTTTTGTTTTGTTTGAATAAAATGGATCCTAGCATTCACTTTGTGGGAGAGAGACACGCTCCGCTGTAGCATATGGACAAGTATGTCCTTAGTTTCTACTCATAGTATTCATGGCGAAGTTTCTTCTTCGTTAAATTGTTATATGGTTGGAATTGGAAAATGATACATGTAGTAAATTGCTATAATGTATTGGATAATGTGATACTTGGAAATTGTTGTGCTCATGTTTAAGCTCTTGCATCATATGCTTTGCACCCATTAATGAAGAAATACATAGAGCATGCTAAAATTTGGTTTGCATATTTGGTTTCTCTAAGGTCTAGATAATTTCTAGTATTGAGTTTGAACAACAAGGAAGATGGTGTAGAGTCTTATAATGTTTACAATATGTCTTTTATGTGAGTTTTGCTGCACCGGTTCATCCTTGTGTTTGTTTCAAATAAGTCTTGCTAGCCTAAACCTTGTATCGAGAGGGAATACTTCTCATGCATCCAAAATACTTGAGCCAACCACTATGCCATTTGTGTCCACCATACCTACCTACCACATGGTATTTCTCCGCCATTCCAAAGTAAATTGCTTGAGTGCTACCTTTAAAATTCCATCATTCACCTTTGCAATATATAGCTCATGGGACAAATAGCTTAAAAACTATTGTGGTATTGAATATGTACTTATGCACTTTATCTCTTATTAAGTTGCTTGTTGTGCGATAACCATGTTCACTGGGGACGCCATCAACTACTCTTTGTTGAATTTAATGTGAGTTGCTATGCATGTTCGTCTTGTCTGAAGTAAGAGCGATCTACCACCTTATGGTTAAGCATGCATATTGTTAGAGAAGAACATTGGGCCGCTAACTAAAGCCATGATCCATGGTGAAAGTTTCAGTTTTGGACATATATCCTCAATCTCATATGAGAAAATTATTAATTGTTGTTACATGCTTATGCATAAAAGAGGAGTCCATTATCTGTTGTCTATGTTGTCCCGGTATGGATGTCTAAGTTGAGAATAATCAATAGCGAGAAATCCAATGAGAGCTTTCTCCTTAGACCTTTGTACAGGCGGCATAGAGGTACCCCTTTGTGACACTTGGTTAAAACATGTGCATTGTGATGATCCGGTAGTCCAAGCTAATTAGGACAAGGTGCGGGCACTATTAGTATACTATGCATGAGGCTTGCAACTTGTAAGATATAATTTACATGATACATATGCTTTATTACTACCGTTGACAAAATTGTTTCATGTTTTCAAAATCAAAGCTCTAGCACAAATATAGCAATCGATGCTTTTCCTCTATGGAGGACAATTCTTTTACTTTCAATGTTGAGTCAGTTCACCTATTTCTCTCCACCTCAAGAAGCAAACACTTGTGTGAACTGTGCATTGATTCCTACATACTTGCTTATTGCACTTGTTATATTACTCTATGTTGACAATATCCATGAGATATACATGTTATAAGTTGAAAGCAACCGCTGAAACTTAATCTTCCTTTGTGTTGCTTCAATGCTTTTACTTTGAATTATTGCTTTATGAGTTAACTCTTATGCAAGACTTATTGATGCTTGTCTTGAAGTGCTATTCATGAAAAGTCTTTGCTTTATGATTCACTTGTTTACTCATGTCACATACATTGTTTTGATCGCTGCATTCAATACATATGCTTTACAAATAGTATGATCAAGGTTATGATGGCATGTCACTCCAGAAATTATCTGTGTTATCGTTTTACCTGCTCGGGACGAGCAGAACTAAGCTTGGGGATGCTGATACGTCTCCGACGTATCGATAATTTCTTATGTTCCATGCCACATTATTGATGTTATCTACATGTTTTATGCACACTTTATGTCATATTCGTGCATTTTCTGGAACTAACCTATTAACAAGATGCCGAAGTGCCAGTTGCTGTTTTCTGCTGTTTTTGGTTTCAGAAATCCTAGTAACGAAATATTCTCGGAATTGGACGAAATCAACGCCCAGGGTCCTATTTTGCCACGAAGCTTCCAGAAGACCGAAGAGGAGACGAAGTGGGGCCACGAGGTGGCCACACCCTAGGGCGGCGCGGCCCCCCCTTGGTCGCGCGGCCCTGTGGTGTGGGCCCCTCGTGCCGCCTCCTGACCTGCCCTTCCGCCTACTTAAAGCCTCCGTCGCGAAACCCCCAGTACCGAGAGCCACGATACGGAAAACCTTCCAGAGACGCCGCCGCCGCCGATCCCATCTCGGGGGATCCAGGAGATCGCCTCCGGCACCCTGCCGGAGAGGGGATTCATCTCCCGGAGGACTCTACGCCGCCATGGTCGCCTCCGGAGTGATGAGTGAGTAGTCTACCCCTGGACTATGGGTCCATAGCAGTAGCTAGATGGTTGTCTTCTCCCCATTGTGCTTCATTGTCGGATCTTGTGAGCTGCCTAACATGATCAAGATCATCTATCTGTAATTCTATATGTTGCGTTTGTTGGGATCCGATGAATAGAGAATACTTGTTATGTTGATTATCAAAGTTATGTCTATGTGTTGTTTATGATCTTGCATGCTCTCCGTTACTAGTAGATGCTCTGGCCAAGTAGATGCTTGTAACTCCAAGAGGGAGTATTTATGCTCGATAGTGGGTTCATGCCTCCATTGATATCTGGGACAGTGACAGAAAGTTCTAAGGTTGTGGATGTGCTGTTGCCACTAGGGATAAAACATTGGTGCTATGTTCAAGGATGTAGTTACTGATTACATTACGCGCAATACTTAATGCAATTGTCTGTTGTTAGCAACTTAATACTTTGGAGGGGTTAGGATGATAACTTTGAAGGTGGACTTTTTAGGCATAGATGCATGCTGGATGGCGGTCTATGTACTTTGTCGTAATGCCCAATTAAATCTCACTATACTCATCATGATATGTATGTGCATGGTCATGCCCTCTTTATTTGTCAATTGCCCAACTGTAATTTGTTCACCCAACATGCTGTTTATCTTATGGGAGAGACACCTCTAGTGAACTGTGGACCCCGGTCCAATTCTCTATACTGAAATACAATCTACTGCAATACTGTTCTACTGTTTTCTTCAAACAATCATCTTCCACACAATACGGTTAATCCTTTGTTACAGCAAGCCGGTGAGATTGACAACCTCACTGTTTCATTGGGGCAAAGTACTTTGGTTGTGTTGTGCAGGTTCCACGTTGGCGCCGGAATCCCTGGTGTTGCGCCGCACTACATCCCGCCGCCATCAACCTTCAACGTGCTTCTTGGCTCCTCCTGGTTCGATAAACCTTGGTTTCTTTCTGAGGGAAAACTTGCTGCTGTGCGCATCATACCTTCCTCTTGGGATTCCCAACGAACGTGTGAGTTACACGCCATCAGTCAACCTGGTCAACATCAGCAGAGATGGTCAACATCAAAGTTGTTGACCTTGGCATGGTCTTGGATGACATGGCAATGGTTGACCAAGTTTGGTTGAAGAAAAGTCAAAGCCAGAGGGGTAAAGAGGGGATCATGTTAAAAATCACACAAATGACCATCATCACATGTGAGATGGTTTTGAGTTAAATTTCGAATTGATTCTGGTTTCTTTGATGCATTTGGGTTTGTTTGAGTTATATAAGTATTTTAGAAACCAAGGATGGAGCTATGGTGGCCTTTGGTGAAGATTTGCAATTTTGGCCTAAGTGTATGTGAGTAAAATTTGGGATTTTCTCACTATTTGGTGTCTCTTCATTTGATTTTACTTTGATTGACTCTAATGTGATTCTTATTAGTTTAGAAACATTTTAAGACCATTGAAACCAATTCAAATGGTCTTGCTCAAAGATTTGCAAAAATGGCCATAACACATAAGAGGTGAGGTGTCAAATTTCATTAAACTTGTAAATGGTTCCCCTTGCTTTACTTGGGCATGGGTTAGGGTCAATTTAGTGTTATATTAGGTTGAGTGATGGTTTCACATCATTTGGTCAAGGTTTAAAGTCATAGGGCAAGAATTGGGTATTATGGCTATGTGACACATATGCCTCTATGCATATGTTGCATTGGAGTTTTACTTTGACTTGGCTTGACCCAATTGGTGGTGTTGAGTGTTGAAATGGTATATAGGAGTGATCCAACCATTCACAACAAGTCCTAGGGTCAATATTCTTAAATTCACATATTTGCTCTTTTACTCTCATATGCCTCTATGGCATTTTTAGTTTCTTTTTAATTTCTTTGGAAACCACTTGGAATTGGTTTGATAGGTACTAGGTAAGGTGTATGAAGGTTTTCCTAACCTCTAAGCAAAGTAGAAAAGCTTAGGGTAAAGTTTTATAAATATAGCCATAGGCACATATGCCTTTTTCTTATTTAATTTCCTTTTATTTTATTTTAACTAAGATGGTGAAAAGAGGGGTGAGGTTTAGGGTTTAAGATTATTTCAAACTACTATAACAAGCAATCATGGCAATAGCACAAGAATTAAACAAGATCACTAGGTATCATACTTAATTTAATAAAAGTTTTTGTTGGTTCCAAAATTTGGAACTAGGGAAATTCATTTGTTTTGTTTTGAAATTTTTGGGATGTTACAAACCCTTCCCCCTTAAACAAATCTCGTCCCGAGATTTTAAGAAAAGTTAGGTTCCTAAGAGAGTTTGAGCATTTTATTAACAGGAAGACATACTTGGCATGGTCTGGGGTGCTTCCTGAGCTTCAGTGGCAGTCATGTGGTAGAGACGGCCGTTGTTGTTGTTCTGGTTCCTTCTACCTGCGAAGCGACGCTGTTGCTGAGCAGGTGCAGCGGTATTGGTGGCAATCCTGGCAAGCTTTTTGGGGCACTCATTGGAGAAGTGATCCACAACTCCACATTCGTAGCAGTTGACGGTGGACTTGTCTTTGGGAATGAAGGGGGTAGCATTGCTTCCAGTCCTTGGGGCAGTATTGGGGTTGTTATTGGTTCCATTGTTGTTGTTGCTGTTGTGGTGGTTGTTGTTGTTGTGGCTGTTGTTGTTGCCTCCGGTCTTCGGGGGTCCTCCGTTGTTGTTGGGGTAGTTGGGGCGATAATTCTGAGCAGGGGGTTTGTTGTATCTTGGGGTGAATCCTCCAGAGGAGTTGTTGCGGTACTTCTGGGTATGGTGGGGTCCATTCTGGTTCATCATTCTGCGTTTGCGGTTCTCATTGGCTTGATGTAGCTTTCCTTCCATCTGTATGGCTGAGTCCACGAGGGCTTCTAAGTCAGCGAACGGAATGTTCACTAACACAGTTTGCATCTCGTCGTGCAGTCCGTTCAGAAATCTTTCCTTTCTCTTCTCATTGGTGTCGGTCTCATCCGGGGCGTACCTTGACAGAGTGAGAAACCTGTCGCGGTATTCCACCACGGACATTCTTCCTTGCTTGAGTTCACGGAACTCGTCTCTCATCTTCTTGATCAATCCTTGGGGCACATGGTATTTGCTAAACTTCAGCTTGAAGTCTTCCCATGTCATCATCTGTCCCGCATTCATTGCACGGGCACTTGTCCACCAGGATCTGGCAGGTCCTGACAGGTAGTGGGTGGCAAACAGTACTTTTTATGCGGCTTCAACTCCCGCAACTTCGAGGTTGTTCTCCATGGTCTGGAGCCAGTCATCAGCATCGAGGGGCTCTTCAGTCTTGTTGAATACCGGAGGGTTGGTGTGCTGAAAGTTCTTCAGCTTCGATCCAGGGTGATCGTGGTTTCCGTGGCCTTGATTGTTCTGAGCTATCTGTTGCAGTGCAGCAATGTTGGCTTGGCGTTCAGCTCTCTCGACTTCTCGATTTGCCATCATCGTCTGCAGTAGTTGCATCATGGCATCCTGGGTGGCGTTGCGGGTTGGTGGGGCCATCTAAACATTGATGTAGATGATAAGATAAGAGGGAATTTTCTATGGTTTGTTTTGTTAAAGTTTAAAAAGTTCATAATATTGAAAACTTGAGTAGTGTTGTGATACGTCTCCGACGTATCGATAATTTCTTATGTTCCATGCCACATTATTGATGTTATCTACATGTTTTATGCACACTTTATGTCATATTCGTGCATTTTCTGGAACTAACCTATTAACAAGATGCCGAAGTGCCAGTTGCTGTTTTCTGCTGTTTTTGGTTTCAGAAATCCTAGTAAGGAAATATTCTCGGAATTGGACGAAATCAACGCCCAGGGGCCTATTTTTCCACGAAGCTTCCAGAAGTCCGAAGATGAAACGAAGAGGGGCCACGGGGTGGCCAAACCCTAGGGCGGCGCGGCCCCACCCCTGGCCGCGCCGGCCTATGGTTTGGGCCCCCCGTGCCGCCTCTTGACTTACCCTTCCGCCTACTTAAAGCCTCCGTGACGAAACCCCCGGTACCGAGAGCCACGATACGGAAAACCTTCCAGAGACGCCGCCAACGCCGATCCCATCTCGGGGGATCTAGGAGATCGCCTCCGGCACCCTGCCGGAGAGGGGAATCATCTCCCGGAGGACTCTACGCCGCCATGGTCGCCTCCGGTGTGATGTGTGAGTAGTCTACCCCTGGACTATGGGTCCATAGCAGTAGCTAGATGGTTGTCTTCTCCCCATTGTGCTATCATTGTCGGATATTGTGAGCTGCCTAACATGATCAAGATCATCTATCTGTAATTCTATATGTTGCGTTTGTTGGGATCCGATGAATAGAGAATACTTGTTATGTTGATTATCAAAGTTATATCTACGTGTTGTTTATGATCTTGCATGCTTTCCGTTACTAGTAGATGCTCTGGCCAAGTAGATGCTTGTAACTCCAAGAGGGAGTACTTATGCTCGATAGTGGGTTCATGCCTGCATTGACACAGGACGGTGACAGAAAGTTCTAAGGTTGTGTTGTGCTGTTGCCACTAGGGATAAAACATTGATTCTATGTCTAATGATGTAGTTGTTGATTACATTAAGCACCATACTTAATGCAATTTTCTGTTGCTTTTCAAATTAATACTGGAGGGGGTTCTGATGATAACTTTGAAGGTGGACTTTTTAGGCATAGATGCAGTTGGATGGCGGTCTATGTACTTTGTCGTAATGCCCAATTAAATCTCACTATACTCATCATGATATGTATGTGCATGGTCATGCCCTCTTTATTTGTCAATTGCCCAACTGTAATTTGTTCACCCAACATGCTGTTTGTCTTATGGGAGAGACACCTCTAGTGAACTGTAGACCCCGGTCCAATTCTCTTTACTGAAATACAATCTACTGCAATACTTGTTCTACTGTTTTCTGCAAATAATCATCTTCCACACAATACGGTTAATCCTTTGTTACAGCAAGCCGGTGAGATTGACAACCTCACTGTTTCGTTGGGGCAAAGTACTTTGGTTGTGTTGTGCAGGTTCCACGTTGGCGCTGGAATCCCTGGTGTTGCGCCGCACTACATCCCGCCGCCATCAACCTTCAACGTGCTTCTTGGCTCCTCCTGGTTCGATAAACCTTGGTTTCTTTCTGAGGGAAAACTTGCTGCTGTGCGCATCATACCTTCCTCTTGGGGTTCCCAACGAACGTGTGAGTTACACGCCATCAAGCTCTTTTTCTGGCGCTGTTGCCGGGGAGATCAAGACACGCTACAAGGGGAGTCTCCACTTCTCAATCTCTTTACTTTGTTTTTGTCTTGCTTAGTTTTATTTACTACTTTGTTTGCTGCACTAAATCAAAATACAAAAAAATTAGTTGCTAGTTTTACTTTACTTGCTATCTTGTTTGCTATATTCAAAACACAAAAAAAAAAATTAGTTTACTTGCATTTACTTTATCTAGTTTGCTTTATTTACTGATGCTAAAATGGCCAACCCTGAAAATACTAAGTTGTGTGACTTCACAACCACAAATAATAATGATTTCTTATGCACACCTATTGCTCCACCTGCTACTACAGCAGAATTCTTCTAAATTAAGCCTGCTTTACTGAATCTTGTTATGCGAGAGCAATTTTCTGGTATTAGTTCTGATGATGCTGCTGCCCATCTTAATAATTTTGTTGAACTATGTGAAATGCAAAAATATAAAGATGTAGATGGTGATATTATTAAACTAAAATTGTTCCCTTTCTCATTAAGAGGAAGAGCTAAAGATTGGTTGCTATCTCTGCCTAAGAATAGTATTGATTCATGGACTAAATGCAAGGATGCTTTTATTGGTAGATATTATCCCCCTGCTAAAATTATATCTTTGAGGAGTAGCATAATGAATTTTAAACAATTAGATACTGAACATGTTGCTCAAGCTTGGGAAAGAATGAAATCTCTGGTTAAAAATTGCCCAACCCATGGACTGACTACTTGGATGATCATCCAAACCTTCTATGCAGGACTAAATTTTTCTTCACGGAATTTATTGGATTCAGCTGCTGGAGGTACCTTTATGTCCATCACTCTTGGTGAAGCAACAAAGCTTCTTGATAATATGATGATCAACTACTCTGAATGGCACACGGAAAGAGCTCCACAAGGTAAGAAGGTAAATTCTGTCGAAGAAACCTCTTCCTTGAGTGATATGATTGATGCTATTATGTCTATGCTTGTGAATGATAGGACTAATATTGATCCTAATAATGTTCCATTAGCTTCATTGGTTGCACAAGAAGAACATGTTGATGTAAACTTCATTAAAAATAATAATTTCAACAACAATGCTTACCGGAACAATTCTAGTAACAACTATAGGCCATATCCTTATAATAATGGCAACGGCTATGGTAATTCTTATGGGAATTCTTACAATAATAATAGGAACACACCCCCTGGACTTGAAGCCATGCTTAAAGAATTTATTAGTACACAAACTGCTTTTAACAAATCTGTTGAAGAAAAGCTTGGGAAAATTGATATACTTGCTTCTAAAGTTGATAGTCTTGCTGCTGATGTTGATCTTTTGAAATCGAAAGTTATGCCTAATGAGAATCATCATAATAAGATTGTTACTACAGCAAATGCCATCCAAGTTAGAATTAATGAGAATATAAGATTAATGGCTGAACTGCGTGCTAGGTGGGATAGAGAAGAAAATGAAAAACTAGCTAAAGTGAAGAATATAGCTAAAGTTTGGACTATTACCACCACTAGTAATGTTAATGCTACACATGTTGCTGCACCTCCTACAAATACTAATAAAAGAATTGGTGTTAGCAATGTTTCCACTTCTAATGCAAAGCGCGAGAAACTGCCTGAAACTGCTAAAGCTCATTGAAACTGCCTGTGATAAAGCTGCTGAAATTTTTTCCAACATTGGGGATGATGATCCCATTGCTTTAGATTATAATGGTTTGAATTTTGATGATTGCCACATCTCTGAAGTTATAAAGTTCTTGCAAAAACTTACTAAAAGTCCTAATGCTAGTGCTATAAATTTGGCTTTCACGCATCATATTACAAATGCTCTCATAAAAGCTAGAGAAGAGAAACTAGAGCGCGAAGCCTCTATTCCTAAAAAGCTAGAGGATGGTTGGGAGACCATCATTAAGATGAAGGTTAAAGATTTTGATTGTAATGCTTTATGTGATCTTGGTGCAAGTATTTCTGTTATGCCTAAGAAAATTTATGATATGCTTGACTTGCCACCGCTGAAAAATTGTTATTTGGATGTTAATCTTGCTGATCATTCTACAAAGAAACCTTTGGGTAAAGTTGATAATGTTCGCATTACCGTTAACAATAACCTTGTCCCCGTTGATTTTGTTGTCTTGGATATTGAATGCAATGCATCTTGTCCCATTATATTGGGAAGACCTTTTCTTCGAACTGTTGGTGCTATTATTGATATGAAGGAAGGGAATATAAAATATCAATTTCCTCTCAAGAAAGGTATGGAACACTTCCCTAGAAAGAGAATGAAGTTACCTTTTGATTCTATTATGAGAACAAATTATGATGTTGACACTTCGTCTCTCAATAATACTTGATACACACTTTCTGCGCCTAGCTGAAAGGCGTTAAAGAAAAGCGCTTATGGGAGACAACCCATGTTTTACCTACAGTACTTTGTTTTTATTTTGTGTCTTGGAAGTTGTTTACTACTGTAGCAACCTCTCCTTATCTTAGTTTTGTGTTTTGTTGAACCAAGTAAAGTCTTTGATAGAAAAGTAAGTACTAGATTTGGATTACTGCGCAGTTCCAGATTTCTTTGCTGTCACGAATCTGGGTCCACCTCCCTGTAGGTAGCTCAGAAAATTAAGCCAATTTACGTGCATGATCCTCAGATATGTACGCAACTTTCATTCAATTTGAGCATTTTCATTTGAGCAAGTCTGGTGCCATTTTAAAATTCGTCAATACGAACTGTTCTGCTTTGACAGATTCTGCCTTTTATTTCGCATTGCCTCTTTTGCTATGTTGGATGAATTTCTTTGATCCATTAATGTCCAGTAGCATTATGCAATGTCCAGAAGTGTTAAGAATGATTGTGTCACCTCTGAATATGTTAATTTTTATTGTGCACTAACCCTCTAATGAGTTGTTTCGAGTTTGGTGTGGAGGAAGTTTTCAAGGATCAAGAGAGGAGTATGATGCAACATGATCAAGGAGAGTGAAAGCTCTAAGCTTGGGGATGCCCCGGTGGTTCACCCCTGCATATATCAAGAAGACTCAAGCGTCTAAGCTTGGGGATGCCCAAGGCATCCCCTTCTTCATCGACAACATTATCAGGTTCCTCCCCTGAAACTATATTTTTATTCCATCACATCTTATGTGCTTTGCTTGGAGCGTCGGTTTGTTTTTGTTTTTGTTTTGTTTGAATAAAATGGATCCTAGCATTCACTTTATGGGAGAGAGACACGCTCCGCTGTAGCATATGGACAAGTATGTCCTTGGTTTCTACTCATAGTATTCATGGCGAAGTTTCTCCTTCGTTAAATTGTTATATGGTTGGAATTGGAAAATGATACATGTAGTAATTGCTATTAATGTCTTGGGTAATGTGATACTTGGCAATTGTTGTGCTCATGATTAAGCTCTTGCATCATATGCTTTGCACCCATTAATGAAGAAATACATAGAGCATGCTAAAATTTGGTTTGCATATTTGGTTTCTCTAAGGTCTAGATAATTTCTATTATTGAGTTTGAACAACAAGGAAGACGGTGTAGAGTCTTATAATGTTTTCAATATGTCTTTTATGTGAGTTTTGCTGCACCGGTTCATCCTTGTGTTTGTTTCAAATAAGCCTTGCTAGCCTAAACCTTGTATCGAGAGGGAATACTTCTCATGCATCCAAAATACTTGAGCCAACCACTATGCCATTTGTGTCCACCATACCTACCTACTACATGGTATTTTCCGCCATTCCAAAGTAAATTGCTTGAGTGCTACCTTTAAAATTCCATCATTCACCTTTGCAATATATAGCTCATGGGACAAATAGCTTAAAAACGATTGTGGTGTTGAATATGTAATTATGCACTTTATCTCTTATTAAGTTGCTTGTTGTGCGATAACCATGTTCACTGGGGACGCCATCAACTATTCATTGTTGAATTTCATGTGAGTTGCTATGCATGTCCGTCTTGTCTGAAGTAAGAGAGATCTAACACCTTATGGTTAAGCATGCATATGTTAGAGAAGAACATTGGGCCGCTAACTAAAGCCATGATCCATGGTGGAAGTTTCAGTTTTGGACATATATCCTCAATCTCAAATGAGAAAATTATTAATTGTTGTTACATGCTTATGCATAAAAGAGGAGTCCATTATCTGTTGTCTATGTTGTCCCGGTATGGATGTCTAAGTTGAAGAATAATCAATAGCGAGAAATCCAATGCGAGCTTTCTCCTTAGACCTTTGTACAGGCGGCATAGAGGTACCCCTTTGTGACACTTGGTTAAAACAGTGCATTGTGATGATCCGGTAGTCCAAGCTAATTAGGACAAGGTGCGGGCACTATTAGTACACTATGCATGAGGCTTGCAACTTATAAGATATAATTTACATGATGCATATGCTTTATTACTACCGTTGACAAAATTGTTTCATGTTTTCAAAATCAAAGCTCTAGCACAAATATAGCAATCGATGCTTTTCCTCTATGGAGGATCATTCTTTTACTTTCAATGTTGAGTCAGTTCACCTATTTCTCTCCACCTCAAGAAGCAAACACTTGTGTGAACTGTGCATTGATTCCTACATACTTGCTTATTGCACTTATTATATTACTCTATGTTGACAATATCCATGAGATATACATGTTACAAGTTGAAAGCAACCGCTGAAACTTAATCTTCTTTTGTGTTGCTTCAATGCCTTTACTTTGAATTATTTCTTTATGAGTTAACTCTTATGCAAGACTTATTAATGCTTGTCTTGAAGTGCTATTCATGAAAAGTCTTTGCTTTATGATTCACTTCTTTACTCATGTCATGTACATTGTTTTGATCGCTGCATTCACTACATATGCTTTACAAATAGTATGATCAAGATTATGATGGCATGTCACTCCAGAAATTATCTGTGTTATCGTTTTACCTGCTCGGGACGAGCAGAACTAAGCTTGGGGATGCTGACACGTCTCCGACGTATCGATAATTTCTTATGTTCCATGCCACATTATTGATGTTATCTACATGTTTTATGCACACTTTATGTCATATTCGTGCATTTTCTGGAACTAACCTATTAACAAGATGCCGAAGTGCCGATTCTTTGTTTTCTGCTGTTTTTGGTTTCAGAAATCCTAGTAAGGAAATATTCTCGGAATTGGACGAAATCAACGCCCAGGGGCCTATTTTTCCACGAAGCTTCCAGAAGTCCGAAGATGAAACGAAGAGGGGCCACGGGGTGGCCAAACCCTAGGGCGGCGCGGCCCCACCCCTGGTCGCGCCGGCCTATGGTTTGGGCCCCCCGTGCCGCCTCTTGACTTACCCTTCCGCCTACTTAAAGCCTCCGTGACGAAACCCCCAGTACCGAGAGCCACGATACGGAAAACCTTCCAGAGACGCCGCCAACGCCGATCCCATCTCGGGGGATCCAGGAGATCGCCTCCGGCACCTTGCCGAGAGGGGAATCATCTCCCGGAGGACTCTACGCCGCCATGGTCGCCTCCGGTGTGATGTGTGAGTAGTCTACCCCTGGACTATGGGTCCATAGCAGTAGCTAGATGGTTGTCTTCTCCCCATTGTGCTATCATTGTCGGATCTTGTGAGCTGCCTAACATGATCAAGATCATCTATCTGTAATTCTATATGTTGCGTTTGTTGGGATCCGATGAATAGAGAATACTTGTTATGTTGATTATCAAAGTTATATCTATGTGTTGTTTATGATCTTGCATGCTTTCCGTTACTAGTAGATGCTCTGGCCAAGTAGATGCTTGTAACTCCAAGAGGGAGTACTTATGCTCGATAGTGGGTTCATGCCTGCATTGACACCTGGGACAGTGACAGAAAGTTCTAAGGTTGTGTTGTGCTGTTGCCACTAGGGATAAAACATTGATGCTATGTCTAAGGATGTAGTTGTTGATTACATTACGCACCATACTTAATGCAATTGTCTGTTGCTTTGCAACTTAATCTTTGGAGGGTTCGGATGATAACCTGAAGGTGGACTTTTTAGGCATAGATGCAGTTGGATGGCGGTCTATGTACTTTGTCGTAATGCCCAATTAAATCTCACTATACTCATCATGATATGTATGTGCATGGTCATGCCCTCTTTATTTGTCAATTGCCCAACTGTAATTTGTTCACCCAACATGCTGTTTGTCTTATGGGAGAGACACCTCTAGTGAACTGTAGACCCCGGTCCAATTCTCTTTACTGAAATACAATCTACTGCAATACTTGTTCTACTGTTTTCTGCAAACAATCATCTTCCACACAATACGGTTAATCCTTTGTTACAGCAAGCCGGTGAGATTGACAACCTCACTGTTTCGTTGGGGCAAAGTACTTTGGTTGTGTTGTGCAGGTTCCACGTTGGCGCCGGAATCCCTGGTGTTGCGCCGCACTACATCCCGCCGCCATCAACCTTCAACGTGCTTCTTGGCTCCTCCTGGTTCGATAAACCTTGGTTTCTTTCTGAGGGAAAACTTGCTGCTGTGTGCATCATACCTTCCTCTTGGGGTTCCCAACGAACGTGTGAGTTACACGCCATCATGTTGCGGGGGTAAAAACCAACAACACTTTTTCATTCATACCAAGCATCATACATTACAAAGCTAACACACCGTTGGTTTGAAGAACCATTCATCGCTCTACGATACAAGGGGATCCTGATACAAACTCACACATACGAAAGTGCTTTAAATGAAACTACTCTTCAGGGTGGATTCTTCGTCTTCACGGGTGATGTGCTTGGCGAGAGGCGAGGGCGTTGTCCAAATCCCTGCGGGTTTTGTACAGCCTGAAGTCCTGAGGTGCTACATAGGGGTTCATCTCCGTGTGTGGTGGCATGGTCATCGATCTTCCCATGGAGTCATGTCTTGGGTAGTAGATGAAGCGAGTGTTCTTGATCTTGTTCTCATTTTGTCCGCACAGACGGAAAATTGCTTCTTGCATAGCTCTGACTAGTCCTTCCTTCCAAGTGTTTCCCGTTACAGAAAACCAGATGGTTTCCCATACCGGGGCTCCAAGCTTCCTTCGGAGATCAGTGGAAACTTCCCACCGAGGTGGTTCTCCGAAGTGGTTGTTGAGGGGTATTCCAAAGAACTCGGGATACGGGTGTCCTAGATATTCCACTAGTTGCTTCAAATCCTTTTCGAACCGCAGTTCTCCTCCGTGACCAAGCTGATAGCACTCCCATTTGTATTCCATCTATGAACAAAGAGGAGGAGTAAATTAGAGAAGTATTCAAGTGTGCAAAATTTTAGATAGTGCTACAAAGAAAAAGTAGAACATGAATTTCTCATTTTGAAAAAGATTTCAAGGGTAAGAGTGAGAATAAGTTTTTCACAAATATTCACTTCTTTGGTTTTTGAAACTAAGTTTTGCAGACGTCCATTCTAACTAGGGTCTCCTAAGGTCAACAATGGCTCTGATACCAACTTGTCAACACCCGGATTTTTAAGTCCAGATGCCTATTATGCCATTCATCGCAATCCCAGGAATATTGTTTTTGCGAGACATAATAGATTGATATCACAACACATCATTCATTACATACCATAATCATCTTACAAATAAAGGATCACATGATCCAGTTTCATTACAATAATAGAAGTTCTATTTATTCATTACATAGCACATAGCGGAAGCGAAAGTAGCGTAGTAGTAGTCCATCTATTCCACAGGCAACTGTTGACGTCAGGAGTGATCCTAGTTGTCGTAGACGTCCTGCTGTCCTTCTTCCGGGTTCTGGTATTCCTCTTCATAGTCTGGCCATTTGAATAGCTAGGGACACAGCCATGAGTACTTTAAAGTACTCGCAAACTAATACTAAGGTAAATACTATCAACTATAGTAAGGGGGTTCTAAGCTCTAGTTTTATTTGCATAAAGCCAGTTTTATTTCATAAGCACTTTAAAAATCAAAGCCTCTTCATTTAACTAACTCAAGTGGGAACATTAGTGTCATTCCCACAACTCAGTTGTGATTCAAAGTCAAAGTCACCTTTCAATTCAAAATCACAAGTCACCATTCATATTTTTAGAAAAGTTCTGATGACGGAACAGTATGGCCTTTCCAACTGTCCATAATCACGTGACGCGGCTATTCGAATAGGTTTAACTCTGCAGAGGGTGTACACTTGTGCCACAACAATTGCAATAGTTCGTCAGGGGTAACTGGCCCTGATTTATCGTACGCAGTACGCGAACTACCAATCCTAACCTTTCATTTACATACTCTAGTATAGGCACCTCTCCCCATGAGCTTGGCCTCCCAGTGAAAACACGCGGTCAACCTGGGAACTGCACAGGGCTTGGGCCGGACATTCACCTCATTTCACGTCATTTCACATCATTCCTTTTGTAGAGGCAGCCTCCAGCATAACCCCGATGACGCTTGTTCAGAGGGAACCCATACTAAAATACATAAGTTTCCAGCTAAGCCTTACCCAGATTCAGGTATTGTGGGGGTACTTGTAAAATTGGAATGATATCGCATCCGAACCCAACCATCAGGGTTTTATTACAATTCACCAAGTCATTCACCAGTCATATTCACCTTCAAATCTTTCAATAGAATGACTCATCATTCCAAGGTTTTCAAAGTCATTTCAATTCACAAGTTCCCAACTAGAGTAGTCACTTTTAATATTGAGCACTAGCCACTAGTTATGAGGGGTGCTAAGTATCTTGGAGCTTGCTAAGCTAAGTGTGATGATCTTGTACTACTCTATAACTAAACCAAGTGAATCATAAACCAAAAAGTAACTTTGATAAATAAAATCAAGTAAAGCTTGTAAAGTAAAAACTTGGGATAGGTTCATAAAGTAAAATGTAATGGTGCCTTGCTCTTGTAGAGCTTTGCACTTTGCAAGAATATAAACTTGCAACCAAAATAGTTTGCATTAGTCTAGCTTGCATTGGTAATAGCTTGCCATAATATAGCTTGCCTTGATTGGTGATGTGATCAAAGTTTTCTTGCTCTTCCTCTTGGTAGAAGACCTCTTCCTCTTGATAGTCCCCGGTACTAGCGTCTATAAATGAATACGAGGATACAATCACCAAACAACACTTAAGTATTCTTAATTAGCCTTAATGGCTCACACAATTGATCTAGCATCATTACTTAACATCTATTCACAAATTATTCTAGGGTTTCTTTATTTAATATTAGGAGAAATAATTTCCTCTCATTGAATTCTTCTTAAGATTTAATTTCTCTTATGAATCATATATGACCTAGGTTGACCAAAGTCAACCTCTTCATACTTATCATTTGAGAAAATGATTTAAATGAGGTTCCATACCTCATGCAATTTAATACTAACATGGTAGTGATTTAATGCCACCAAATAACTCAATATGAGGTTATATAGACCATGGTCACTACCTCATGTTGAATTACTTGAAAACAAGATTTAAATGAGAGGAATACCTCTCATATGATTTAACACATAGTTGTAACTAATTTAATAAAAACTACTATTGAGGTGATTTAATATTCTCAAATAACCAGGGAGGATCCCATGTTGACCAAGGTCAACACTTCACACTTAGTATTTGAGAAAGGTGATTTAAATGAGATTCATCATCTCATGTGATTTAGATAACCCTGGCAATTTTTAAATACTATTTAGATTTAAAAATCTACAAGTGAGCAAGTATGAGCCTAAGCAATTAAAGGTCAACACATTACTTCATAACACTTGTGAGAATGATTTAAATGAGGTGCTACACCTCATAGATTTAAATTCCTAAAATTTGAAATAGTTTAAATGGGCTAGTATTGGCTACATAGCCAATATTTTGCTTCTAGCCCATGATCATATACAGAACATATATCATATTTTTACATAGTAAATTAGGGTTTGTTAGATGTGAATTATTGCAATTGGATTCACTTCAAAATTCAAAGTGGTTGATTTTTAAGATTTATTTGAATACAGAAAAGTATCTGTTTTGTTATTTTTGCTATTCAAAAAATACACAACAAATGGGGTTGAATCCAGTGAGGTTAGCTAGATAATTTCATAAGCTTTCTGAATATATAAAATTTGCTCAATTTGGTGAAGTAGATTTTAAACTATTCAAATTTGAATTCAGCATCAGCAGGGAAATTGGAATTAACAGAAATTCGATTTTTGAATTTAGTGGGCTTGGCGGGAACGCGAAATGGGCTAAACGGGCGAAAAGACTTGGGCCGGCCCAGCAGTGTGACTCGCACACGCGGGCCGCCTGACGAAGTGGGGCCTGCGTGTCAGTGGGTTAATTCACCGAAACGGTATCCACTCACCTGAGCCGTGCGATCAGAAGCTGATCCGACGGTCGACCGTCGTCGTCGTCGACGGGGGAGGAGGGCGTGCTGCGACGGCGAGGTAGGGGGTCGGCGGCTTGACGGAGCTCCGGCGAGGGGCGGCGCTGGTTCGAGGAGAGGTTGTAGATGACGAGGAGTTGAATGGTGGTCGCGGCGTCGCTTGGGGTGGCCTAAATCGAAGGGTGGTTCTGCGGCGGACTCCGGCGATCGACGTCTCGATTGGAGCGTTCTACTGCGCAATGTGGATGAGAGAGGGATCGAGGAGGCTCAGAAGGAAGAGTGGAGCGAGTTTGGTGTGGAAGGAGAAGGCTGAGGGGGCCTCTTTTTATAGTTGCGTTGGGTGGCCGTGGGGTGCTGCAAGGTCGACGGTGGCGACGGCGTTCGAGGGCGCGAAGGGGCAAGATAGGGGGCGCTCTAGGTAGCTGCGATCATGGCGGTCACGACGCGCGTGAAGGGGCAGCGAGGGGAGGACGGTGGCAGGCTGGCGTCGTTCGAGTGCTCGCGGTACGGGCGCGGCAGACATTTGATAATGGTGACGGCGACGGTGCACGAGCGAGCCAGCGAGCATGTCTACTGCATAGAGGAGGGGTTGGCGAAGCGCTAGGTAGAGGTAGACGTGCAGGGGGGAGGACGAGGGCGACGAGTCGCTTGGCGCTCTGGCGCGGCCAGTGACATGCCAGGGCGCGCTCACCGCGTGCCTGGCAAGTCCTGGGCTTGTCTGGGCGTGTTTGTTCCGTCCAATGCCGGGCTTGGTTCGATCCAGGGAGGGTACAGGCGTGCTCAGGGAGGTGCAGGGAAGCTTGCTGACATGGTGAAAGAGAGAGGGGAGAGCCAGAGAGATGAGTGGCATGGTGGTGTCCTTTGGCTCGGCATGATGAAGTTCTTGATCATTGCATCAATTTTAGTAGGGCTGCAGGGCATAGGATGATGCAGAGGAGGTACAAGGAGGTTGATGATCACAAATGAAAAGGAGTTTAGGCTAAGAACCAGAGGATAATAGCATGTGTGCAAAATCAGGGATGATGCCTGCCATGTGTTTGTGAAAATGGCCGCATGAAACTTTTGGTCAAATTTTGGAATTCTTTTTGGTGGATCTCATTTATATAATTAAAGAGAAAGAATGGTGGTGGTGGTGGTCATTTTGACAAAGATTTGTAAGTTTTCAAATTTGGGGTTATCTTCACATAGTTTCAAAGTCTCCACTTGGCACCTCTCTACTGGTCAACCTGGTCAACATCAGCAGAGATGGTCAACATCAAAGTTGTTGACCTTGACATGGTCTTGGATGACATGGCAATGGTTGACCAAGTTTGGTTTAAGAAAAGTCAAAGCCAGAGGGGTAAAGAGGGGATCATGTTAAAAATCACACAAATGACCATCATCACATGTGAGATGGTTTTGAGTTAAATTTCGAATTGATTCTGGTTTCTTTGATGCATTTGGGTTTGTTTGAGTTATATAAGTATTTTAGAAACCAAGGATGGAGCTATGGTGGCCTTTGGTGAAGATTTGCAATTTTGGCCTAAGTGTATGTGAGTAAAATTTGGGATTTTCTCACTATTTGGTGTCTCTTCATTTGATTTGACTTTGATTGACTCTAATGTGATTCTTATTAGTTTAGAAATATTTTAAGACCATTGAAACCAATTCAAATGGTCTTGCTCAAAGATTTGCAAAAATGGCCATAACACATAAGAGGTGAGGTGTCAAATTTCATTAAACTTGTAAATGGTTCCCCTTGCTTTACTTGGGCATGGGTTAGGGTCAATTTAGTGTTATATTAGGTTGAGTGATGGTTTCACATCATTTGGTCAAGGTTTAAAGTCATAGGGCAAGAATTGGGTATTATGGCTATGTGACACATATGCCTCTATGCATATGTTGCATTGGAGTTTTACTTTGACTTGGCTTGACCCAATTGGTGGTGTTGAGTGTTGAAATGGTATATAGGAGTGATCCAACCATTCACAACAAGTCCTAGGGTCAATATTCTTAAATTCACATATTTGCTCTTTTACTCTCATATGCCTCTATGGCATTTTTAGTTTCTTTTTAATTTCTTTGGAAACCACTTGGAATTGGTTTGATAGGTACTAGGTAAGGTGTATGAAGGTTTTCCTAACCTCTAAGCAAAGTAGAAAAGCTTAGGGTAAAGTTTTATAAATATAGCCATAGGCACATATGCCTTTTTCTTATTTAATTTCCTTTTATTTTATTTTAACTAAGATGGTGAAAAGAGGGGTGAGGTTTAGGGTTTAAGATTATTTCAAACTACTATAACAAGCAATCATGGCAATAGCACAAGAATTAAACAAGATCACTAGGTATCATACTTAATTTAATAAAAGTTTTTGTTGGTTCCAAAATTTGGAACTAGGGAAATTCATTTGTTTTGTTTTGAAATTTTTGGGATGTTACAAACTCCTAATGAAAATGCTGCTACACCTATTAATTCACCTGAACTTGATTATTCTAGCGATGATCCTGATGAGGATTATGTGGAGCTTAATGATGAATTTATTAATAGATGCAATGCTACTGCTGATGCAAGAAAAATTAAAAAGTTTCTCGCACAATATACTGTTAGACATAAGCTATCTCCTGATCCTAAATTTGCCACATCTCCTATATGCATTAAGGATAAAGATTATGATTTTTCTCTTGATCTATCTCATATAGCTATTGTTGAGAAAACACCCTTTTGTGGTACTGAAAAAGAAAGTGCTGTAGAACACATGAATGAACTTTATTCTATGAGTAGCTTGTTTTCTGATGATGTCAAGATGCGTACTTATTTCATTGCTAAAAATTTTCCTTTCTCATTAAAGGATGATGCTAAAACTTGGTATAATAATTTGCCTCCTGGTTCTATTAAAAGTCCAGGTGATTTGCTTGATGTTTTCTTTTGGAAATACTTTCCTGCTAGTGCTCAACATGCTGCTTTACAGAAAATTTATAGCTTTGACCAGGAAGATGGAGAGAAATTGCCGGAAGCTTGGGCAAGATTTTGCTCTCTTATCAGAGCTCGACCTGGACATGATTTGGAAAAGCATGATTTACTTGATATATTTATAGTGGACTAACCGTTGAGTCTAGAGCATATTTGGATAGTTGTGCTGGTTGTGTTTTCAGGAAAAGAACTCCAGACGAAGCTGAAGAATTATTGGCTAAAATAGGCCGAAATCATGATGATTGGACTACGCCTGAACCAACTCCGACACCAATATTGAAGAAGAGGGGTTTAATTAAATTGAATGATGAAGATATGAGGGAAGCCAAGAAGTCTCTTAAGGAGAAAGGTATTAAATCCGAAGATGTGAAGAACTTACCTCCCATAGAAGATATATGTGAGATAATTCCCCCTTCATCCATGATTGAGGTAAACTCCCTTCAACGCTTTACTAGGGAAGATATTCCGTATTCAAAACCTCCTGCTCAATGCTTAGATGAGTTTGATAATTATATTGTTAAGCAAGAAAATTTTAATATGAGAGTAGAGAATCATCTAATGGAAAATTCTCAAGCTATTAGCAATTTACATGATATTGTGGAGAGAACCTCCAATGATGTTAAGATGCTTGTTAAACATTTTCAAATGGTTCAAACTCAAATTGATCAACTCACTAAAGTGCAAAATGACTTGCTAAAAAATAATTCTAAAGAGAAGCATGCTTATGAAGTAACAACTAGAGGCGGTGTCTCTACCCAGGATCCTCTATATCCTGAAGGGCATCCCAAAAGAGTTGAACAAGATTCTCAACGAATTGAACCTAGTGCTCCTTCTAAGAAAAATAAGAAGAAATATAAAAATGTTGTAGAATCCTCTGAACCTGTTAATGATCCTAATAGTATTTCTATTTCCGATGCTGAAACTGAAACTGGTAATGAACATGATAATGATAATGATAAGAATGATGCTTCTGATAAAGAAGAGGTTGAAGATGAACCTGAAAAGCATGCTAAAAATAAAAAGTATACTAAAGAAGATTTTATTGCTAAGAAACATGGTAATGAAAGGGAACCTTGGGTACAAAAGCAAATGCCTTTTCCTGCTAAGAAACTAAAATCAAAGGAAGAAGAGCACTATAATAAATTTTGCAATTGGATGAAACCTTTATTCTTGCAAATCCCTTTGACTGATGCTATTAAATTGCCTCCTTATTCAAAGTATATGAAAGATATTGTCACTAACAAAGGGAAAATCCCTAATGAGGAGATTTCCACTATGCTTGCTAATTACTCTTTCAATGGCAAGGTTCCAAAGAAGTTGGGTGACCCAGGTATACCTACTATTCCTTGTTCTATTAAGAATAATTATGTTAGAACTGGTCTATGTGATTTGGGAGCGGGTGTTAGTGTTATGCCTTTTTCTCTTTATAAGAGACTTTATTTAGATAAGTTGATACCTACTGATATATCTTTGCAAATGGCTGATAAATCTACTGCTATTCCTGTTGGTATATGTGAGGATGTTCCTGTTCAAGTTACTAATAACTGCTTGATATTAACTGATTTTGTTGTGTTGGAAATGCATGAAGATGATAATATGTCTATTATTCTTGGGAGACCTTTTCTTAACACCGCAGGGGCTGTTATTGATTGCAATAAAGGAAAAGTTACTTTCAATGTTGATGAATAGGAGCATACCGTCTATTTCCCCAAGAGGATTGATAAAGTATGTGGAGTTAATACTATTTCTAATGTGAGAACTATCAAAGTTGGAACTATTGATTGTCCTATATATGAGCCTAAAGAAGGATATCAAAATCTTATGATTGGATCCATATTAATACAATTCAAGGTAACATGATTGATTTGAGGTTTATTTCTTCTTATGCTATGTAAAATTTATTTGGTGGCAAGACTTGATCAACCTTGCTAACAAATACTTTTTATATGCATAGATGAGGTAAACAACATCTCTTTCTGCCTCCACTTGTTTTACTTGCTGTAGCACTTTTGATTTGCAAAGTTCCTTAGTTGATTAGAGATTTCAAAATCTTTTCTTGTCCAGTAATAATAAACTTAATACCCAGAAATGTGCATTTTTCAAAGTTTTCAAAAATTCACAAAAATTATACCGTTGGTCCTATTTTTCGAAGACGCACCTGGGAGCACCTGGGGATGACCAGTGGGGCACCCCAGGGTGGCACCCCACAGGCCGGCGTGGCCTGGAAGGGGGGCGCGCCACCCTGGTGTGTGGGCTCCCCCTTGCCCCACTTCTTCATCTCTTCCTCCCACTCTCTTCTCTCTCCCGAAAAAACTCGCACCAGCTTTCTCTCACTCGCGTTTCTGCTCAAGAGCTCAAGATTTCTCGATCTCTTTGCTCAGCCCAGATTTCTGTCTGAAATTTGGCACATTTGCTCTCCGGTATGTGACTCCTCCGATTATCCAAATAGAATTTTGTTTGGTTGAGTATATCTTGAATATTTTTCTGCTGTAGGTAACATGTTTAGTGAGCTTGCATGCTTGTTCTAAGTTGTAGAAACTAGTTTTGATGCATGATTAGTACTCTAGCAAGTTCCTATAGTAGTTTCCCTCAATTATATGTCACCAAATCAAATTTTATAATGATTGTTGAAAATTTCAGAAAATGGAGTGGAATAGACATCAACTAAACCAACAAGAATTGGAGGTGCAACAAGTCATGAGAGTGAACCGCGAAGAGGCAGTATACCCCTCTTACTACCCGTGCACAGATTTCATGAGAAGTGCAGGAATCTTGGAAGATGTTCAGAATCTAATTTCTCGTGCAGGGTTGAATGATTTTGTTGACGGAGAACCATGCCAATATGCAAAATTGACTATGTCTGTTGTGCAGGATTTTAAGTTCAATTGGTCGCAATCTAACCCCATGGTTCAGTACAAAATTTATAATAAAACTGTCAACTTGCCATTCGATGATTTTTGTACAGCAATTAGAGTGCCGCAATGGGGATCATGCGAGAAGATAAGGGGATCGCCGCGAGAACTCTTGAACCTCTTCAAGATGATTTGTCATGGAAGGAGCTTCTCAGAGGATGGTGGTAAAATCAGTAGCATTCAACTCCCAGCTATTCGCTACTTTGCTTATTTCATTACTAAGTGCGTTCTTGCTAGAAAGTATGCAAGTAAATTATCTATCCGGGATTTAGCTTTTCTAGCTGCTGCATTGCAAAGTAATAAGGCTTATAATTTGGGTGCGTTGATAGCTTATAGACTTGCTACTAACCGTGAGAAAGGCGGAATTTGTGGAGGTCTCATCGCCTTTCGCTTACTAGCTTTGCATGGTGTAGAACCTCACCATCTTGATATTCAACTTCCCATAGAAAAACTTGACATAGTCTCCATGATTAAACATGAATTTGTTTCTGATTCATCTAATTTGGGTAACCTGTTTTACAAGATGACATTTTATAAGTGTTATCACCAGATTTTAACCAAATCAGAGGTGGGCCGTGATTGAGATGGGCTTAGCGAATATGCGTGGAAAATATTCATGAATCGGCCTTGTATAAGAATTTGGGCTAGATGGCCCGTGTGTCTATAAACTAAGTAGGTTACGTGTCGGTTAGAATTAAGAGATAGAGTTTAGCTCGTGCACGATTGGGATTATTCCCAAGTTAGAAAGTCTACGGACTATAAATATGTATCTAGGGTTATTGAGAAGAAGGACGATCACGTTCACAACAAACCAATCTAGGCGCATCGCCACCCCTTGTTTCGAGGGTTTCTTCCGGGTAAGCGCTATGCTGCCTAGATCGCATCTTGCGATCTAGGCAGTATCTTGTTTATTCGTTGTTCATGTGTTGCTCGTACTGAAGCCTTTTTGATGGCGAGCAACACCGTTATCATGGATATGTTAGGGTTAGCATCGGTACTTTCTTGATGTATTTGCTTAGTAATGCTACCCCTGGATATCTAGCCGCCCTTGTACCCATCTTAGGTGCAAGGGCGGCACCTTGCTTAGTCTTTATTTAGTAGATTCGATCCGTTACGGTTGCTCCTTGTTCTTCAAGGATTAGTTTGATATCCATATGGTTAGGCCTTGCAAACGGGTTGGATGATCCAGTAGTGCGTAAGGTACGGTTTACTGATCTTAGAAGGGATGATCCGAGGATCAACTTCGTGTTGGTTTTTAGGCCTTTTCTAAGGTTGGTTTCCTGTTATCTTTCGTGTCTGCCAGGCTCAACTACGTGTAGGACGTTCCGGTTATGTGGTGAAAACCCTAAATCGTCGTAGATCGTTTTAGCTTAGTATTGATTAAGCAGGACCACCATGTTATCGCAGATCCAATACGATTCACAGGATAACCTGAGAGCCGATCGAGGCTCGTATTTAATGTTTACGTGTATGCCATGCAGGAAACTAGTCGAAGCAATCCATCACCTTCCTGACCAGGTATAGGTCTGGTGGCACGCCCTTGCACCAGCATCGGACGTGCGTGCCGGAGCATTGCGGGCCATCGCCCGAGGGACCAGGGCCCACCAGCAGTCCTGGGAGCCTCCCGGCTCTACGTGTGTCGTCGTGGTGAACGAGCAGATGCCATAGGATGGCTTAGATTGGGGCCGAATGGACGCTAGAGGATTCGAGGGAGGGTTTGTGATCGGGTAGGATGAACTTCCGGATGGTTTCCTCAAGAACTTGGCCAAGGCTAGAGGTTGAAGAAGAAAGACAGAAGGAAGAACTCGCTCTAGATCACCATGTTCATTGATTCTCACAAGTTACAGGTTTGTGCTACTCATGTCCCGCGCCCGTAAGGAGGGCTGCCCCCTCTCCTTATATAGGGGAGAGGGTGGCTTACAATGCAAGAAAACCCTAATGGCATCTTTGACTAGACAAACTACTTTACAAAGTTACTTTAACCGTAGATGACGCCGGAGTCCTCTTTAATCAGGGCTGCTGATGTCCTCCGGCTTCTTTCAGCGTTACCCTTCTCTTTGGCGCCAGGGCTCTGATTAAAGCCACTTTGCTTAGCTCATCCTTGTCTTCTTGCTCTGAAGAGAATCTTTGACCAGTCCTGCCGACAGGCCCTTCAGGCCGGTATCTTCTTTACCGGGTTCCGGCATACCCCCTTGGGGATGCCGGCTTGGCTTCATTCAGCCCAAACTCCTACCTTATCTTCCGGTAAGAATACTAAACCGGTATCTCGATGGCTCAAACCATCCGGTTTGGCATGCCTTTGGCATACCGGGGGTTATCCCCCCAACATTAGTCCCCGAAGCTGGTATAGTCTGGAGGATTCTATCCTACAGACCATGCCAGGTTTTCATCTTTACAGGATACCGGTTTTAATCCCTCCGGCCTGAGCTTGGATCCGACATCTTTGCCCTTCTTTGTCTTTTCTTTTCTCTGCAAGGCATCTTCCGGCATCTCTCTTTTCCGGCATCTTTCGCATTTACTCCCTCCTTGGCGAAGTCGAGAATATTTTGGGCCCCGCGCCTGTCAGTGACATGCGCACTGTTAACTGCCACGCCAGTGTCAGTTGTCACTTCGCTTCGACTTCCGCGCGCTCATTAAATGCATCGCTGCGGATCCCACTAGCCGTTTTGGATCCCGTGTGTGCCTCCGTGTGGCGTCCCATTTTATCGCGTGTATTCCCTCGCCACGTGGCGGCCCGTGGTGCGAACCGCCGCGGCCCGCGATGCGAACCGCCGCGGCCCAGCGGTTTCCAGCCCACCTTCTCTCTCCTTTATAAGCACAACTGCCCCTTCTTCTTCCTCTTCTTCGCATTCCTCATCCTTTGCGCACAGTGCTTCTCGCCTTCGCGCTTCCGCCGCTCTCCGTCCGCCGTCGCTCGCTCAAGCTTCGGCACCCGGCGAACTCACGCCGTGCTTCCGCCGGACTTTGCTGTGCGGGAATCTTCAACAGCACCTTCACCGCGCCCGCTGCATTCGCACTTCTCCGCGAGCTTCTTCGCCTCGCCGTCGACGGTGGTCGTTGGCGACCGCAGGCCCTGTCCTTCGCCGGCGAAAGTCTTTCTCAGCGACCGCGCCGCTCAAGGTTGGTGGCAATCTTACTTTGCTCACCGTTTGCTTGCTTTTCAGATCTTGGGTCTACGGTGTTCTTATTTCCTCTTTTTCTTTGGTTTTCTTCTTACTCGTAGATCTTCACGCGGGGTTCAAGAGTGGGATTTCTGTTTTTCCGCCTAGCCATCCAATGTCTGACGAGGAATCTTCCTCCGCATCTTCTTCTTCTCTTTCCGTTAAGCGCCGTAGACAATCTCCCGGCGAATCCACGGCTTCAGATCCGATGGAGACCGATTCCGGCAACCAGCAGGAATCCGGTAGCCGCCAAGAGTCCGGTGGCCATCTAGAATCCGGTAGCTTTAGCCAAGCTTCCGGTAGCCAAGAAACGAGTAGCTCTGGCCAAGCCTCTAGTAGCTCTAGCCAATCTTCCGGCGCAGAGCCTTCCCCAATCACTCGCGGAGCCTGGATGGGCTCCAATGTTACTGAGTTTGAGATCGACTGGTTATACCGGTCCCGCCGGATTCCGGAAGGAGTCACCTGCCGGATTCCTGGTGACGAACTCGAACCGGACCCCGAGCCCGGTGAACATGTTGTCTTTCTTGCTCACTTCGAGCGCGGCTTCGGCCTTCCTGCCTCCCCTTTTTTCCGGGAGTTTTTAGATTTTTACGAACTCCAACCTCACCACCTTCCTGGCAACGCCATCTTCTACCTCTCTTGCTATGCCACCTTCATGGAGGCCTATATCGGCATTCGTCCCACTCGTGAGACGTTTGCCCGCTTCTTTTGTTTGCGGATTAATTCCGTCCAGGGCAAGGAAATCCCTAAGCCCAAGCCGCCCGTGGAGTGCGGATCTTGTATCGTTGGCTCCCGCCAAGGGAGCACTTTCCTTAAGTTTTCCGGCCTCGAGTCCTGCCGTGCCTGGCAAGGAACTTTCTTCTATGTGAAGAACAACGGCCGCGCCAATCTTATCGATCTTCCTCCATACCAAGCGGGGCCTCCTAGCAGAGCCAATTGGAGCTACAACCCAAGGACGGATCATGCTGAAACCAACCGGGTGGTGCGCTTCTTGGCCTCTTTGAAGAAGGAGACCAACATCTGCTCGGATGATATCATCCGCACCTTTATATCGCGCCGGGTGCTTCCTCTGAAGCGCCGCGTGCATAGGATGAGCGAGATGTACGGCCCCGGCGATCCTACCAAGATCACAGGCCGTCCCCTTAGCAAGAAAGATGTTGTTCGCAAGGCTAAGCAGATTTGCCAAACTGCTATGCCATTTGCTTGGGAATGGGGCCTTCTTCCCCTCAGCACTACTAACCCTCCAACTCAAGAAGTAAGGGATTACGCAACTGGGATTGTTTTTGCCGGTAACTTTTTGCCTTTGTTAACCTTCTTTTTTCGTGTTCCAGGCCAAGGACCGCTTCCCTCTCATCGAGGCAGAGCGACGTGGGATTCCGGTGAAGCGCGCCCTTGACTCCTTCGACCCAGACCCCTATATTTTTTGGAAGGATCTGAAGATGGGCAGGACTCCGGCTGCGCGCCTTGGCCGGGACCCGCCGGAGCCAACCGGGTCCTCCGATGACCTGACCATGCTCGAGGTATTTTCTTTTCCGGTTTCTTGTACTTTTCCGCTGTCGCCTTCTTGCGAATTTTTCCTTAGCTAAGTTTAACTTACAGATCCACGAGCGCGCGCCGCCCCTGCGCGCTGAGGCCGGCCAGGAGTTTGTGGACAAACTCATGGCCCAAGGCCAAAAGAACAAGCAGCCGGCATCTAATGCCGGTTCCAGCCAGGCCCCTCCCTCCAAGCGCTTCCGGACTGAGCCCTTGGGGGAGAAGGAAGTGGGCGTGCGCCGCTACGGGCGCAAGGTGATGCAGACTGCTTCTGGGTAAGTTTTTTATTTTCTTGCTTGCCTCTTTTGCCAAGTTCTCTTTCCGGTTGCTTTTCTCCAACCATCCTTATTTCTTTCTTTCAGCCCCGCGCTCAAGCTTGGCTCAAAGCCATCGGGCACTGAGGGTTCCGCAAGGACCTCAACCCCTCCTCCTCGCTCAAGCCCGGCACCATCTGGTGCCGGCAACACCTCTGCCTCCCTCTCGGGGGGCACAACAAATTCGGGGCGTGCGGCCCCTTCATCATCAGATCACCGCACGGAGGAGGATCTTTCCTTTCTCCAAGAGAAACAAGACACCGGCGCCAGCAACATCGGCGCCGAAGAAGAAGAAGCTGCCGGGCGGGCGGAGCCTCCGGCTCCTCCCGTCCTTGAAAAGACGACACCTTCCGCGCCGGAACCTTCCGCGCCGGAAGGCTCCAAATCGGGTGACGCGCCTAGCGCTCCCCCTTCTCCACGAACTATCCTCATGCCACCGCCAGACGGTCCTCGCGCCAAACCCTCCAGGGCCGCTCCAACTGCGCCGCCGCCCAAGACTTCCGGGGCCGCTCCTTCCGCGCCGCCGCCCAAGATTTCCAAGCTCATTAAGGGGAAGGCGACGGCCTCCAGCGCCTCTTCCGGCGGCCAGCAGCCTCTGGTGCTGCATGTCTCCAAGGCCGCCAGGGATACCGCCACGAAGGCCACCGGTCTTCTTGGCCGTATTACTGAGTTCCAACGCCAAGGCCGGGACCTGGGGCATCTCCTGCCCTACGCCCAAAAGTGGAACGCCGCGGACATGACTCCGGCGACCTGCGGTCTGGGCAAGGACAGGCTGCCGGCACCTGACCCTGTCGGGGACCGGTCTTCCGAGGAGCACTTCATGCGGCTTCGCAGCGCCGTGAAGGAGCTCGACAGCGCGTGGTACGATGCCACGAACAATCTGATGGTATGTTCTACTAACTTTTTTCAATCTTTACCGGTTTTTTTTGCTTCCATCTTGCTCTATCTTTTCTTTAGTTCATGCCGGTTTCTCTCTTGTCTATCTTCCCAGTCCCCGAGTTTTGTGGTGAGAGCGCAGCTCTTAGCGCAAAACTTAACTTTAAAACTTAGCGTGAAACCGGCACTGCCAGTCCCCGAGTTTCGGGTTAAACACCTTCTTCTTAGCGCACAACCTATCTCAGAAACGCGCAAAACCGGCACTGCCAGTCCCCGAGTTTCGGGTTAAGAACTTTGTTCTTAGCGCAACACTGAACTTATTTCTTTTCCTTGAACAGCTCACGGCTGACGCTCGGAAGGCCCTCTTTGAGGAGCTCTTATGGGAGCATCGGGAGCTCGCTGAGGCACATGATAAGTGCCAAGGTAAGTTTTTGTTCTACCGGCATCTTTGTTACCGGAAACATTTTTTCCTCCTAACATTCGCAATTTCTGCTTAACAGTGATCCCGGAAGCTTCCATTGACGCTCTCAAGGAGCAGCTCGCCGCCGCCCAACGTATAACTTTTCTCCTTTCTCCTGTTAACTTGGTTTCCTTTTCATATTTACTAGCATAACCTTGTAAACATCTTCTTTTCCGGGTTGCAGGGGAGAAAGACCAGCTCATCCGGCAGCATCAGGAGGAGCTGAGCGCCCACAAGACCAGCTACCAGGAGCTCAAGTCTCAGCTCATTCAGCTGGGGCTTGACCACGCCAAGGCCCTCAAAGCCGCTGAAGCTGATGCAGCGGCCAAGATGGACGAGGCTCTGGAGGACGCCAGCAACGCCACCGTTGTACTGCGAGCTGAGCTGGAGGAGCTGGCCAAGGCCCGGAAGGGTGCTGAGGAGAAGGCCGCGCGGCTGGAGGAGGAGCACAAGGAATGCAACCAGTTGATCCTGCAAACTGACACACTTGCCTACCGTGAGTCCTTTTCTTTTACATACTTTGACTACTGCATACGAGCCTTTTTTCTTCCGACCCCATTTTTTTTTTTGTTATCTTTCCTTCCGGTCTCTTTTTCTTCCGGATTCTTTTTCTTAGCCTTTTTCTTTCTTCGCACAGGCCTCTTTCCGGACTCACAGAAGTACGCTGTCAAGAAGGTTGACGCGCGCCGCAAGGACCAAGGCCAAGCGAATCTTACCGTGCCATGGACGCCCAACGACCATCTGGTCGCGCTTAACGCGCGGGTGTCTCATATGCGCGCCATAGATCGCAATCTGTCTGACATTCCTGATGTAGCTACCCAGCTCTTCAGGACCCTGTGGCCTGGCGAAGAGGTGCCGGATACCTTCTCCCTCATCAGCGACCGTCTCAAGGGCGCCGGCAGGAGGATCCGCGAGTGGCAGTGCTCTGCTGCCCGTGCTGGAGCGGATTCTGCCCTCCGCGTTGCCTGTTCCTGGTACCCGGAGCTCGACCTGGATGCCCTTACCGGCGTGCGCGAAGGCGCGGAAACCGATTTGGACCCGATCCTCACCGCTAAGCGGCAGGATCGTGCGTACCACATTGCGGAGTACGCCGACATGCACACCTTCATCCCTCCCCCTCCTGATGTCAAGGACTATCTCGACGAGGAAGAGGATGAAGCCGATGAGGAGCCTCTGGACGACGCTGGTGCCGGCGACGCTCCTCTGGAAGCCCCTGCTGCCTGATTACTTGCCTTAAAATTTACCTTGTCATGCTGTTTGGCCCTGCGTGCCTTAAGACAATGTTCTGTTAAATTCTGCCCCGGGATGCCGGGGCTTATGATGTAAAACTTTAAGTCTGCTTGTGGTTGCCGTACAACATTTTATGCCGGTAAGTTATACCGGTGTTAATTATCTTATGTTTACCTTAGCATACTTGCTTTTGGTTTTGATTTTATCCTGCACTGCAAAGATTTCCAAATTGTTTCCGCATCCAATTTGATGCACACTTGGCTCTTTTGCCTTGGCTCTGCCTGCCTTTTCTGGGCGTTCTTTGGCGTATGAGCACAAGGTTCTTTCACCAAACAAGCATTTTCTTGAACTTAGAAATAATTTCGAAATTTTGCAAAAAACCGGTTATACCGGGGTTAGTTAAATTTTCCGGATTGTTCTTTCCTGCTCTCCCTCTTCGCAGTTCATGTGCTTATCTCCTACCGGTTTATCTTGCTTGCCATGAAGCCGGTTTGCGGACAGCAGCAGAGTCGAAGACTCCGGTAGGATTTAGCACACTACTAAACCGGAAAGAAAAAACATTCAATAAGCAACCGGTAAACTGAAAAAATAAACAAGTTACATGCAACCTTATTGGGGTAGTCCCCGAGATTCATTCAAGGTTCCGGCATCTTTTATTCATAGCATATAAGGTACAAAAAGGAACTTCTTACACCACCACTTCAAGAGTAGAAAGGACGCAACAGAGCTACGTTCCATGGACGCTTGCTCTCCTCTCCGGACCTGTCCGCCTTTCCTTTCTTCCACTCCTGCGCATCGATCAAGTAGTACGCATCATTGTGAAGCACCTTGCTTACAATGAAGGGACCTTCCCATGGTGGCAAAAGCTTATGCCGGCCTTCAGTGCGCTGCACTAGGCGAAGCACAAGATCTCCTTCCCGGAAAACTCTCGGGTTAACCTTCCGGTTATGATAGCGTCTTAGGTTTTGCTGGTAAATGGCTGTTCTTGCCAAAGCCAGCTCTCTTGCTTCTTCTAGCAAGTCCACGTCATCTTCTCTGGCCTCTTTGACCTCTTGCTCAGTATAGAGCTGTACCCTTGGTGAATCATGAATGATGTCAGTCGGTATGACCGCTTCTGCTCCATAAACCATGAAGAAAGGAGTGTATCCGGTAGACCGGTTTGGAGTTGTTCTTATACTCCACAGTACTGATGGTAGCTCATCGAGCCAGCATCCCGGTGACTTTTCCACTACATCAATGAGTCTAGGTTTGATACTGGAAAGTACCAAAGCATTCATTCTTTCCACTTGGCCATTGCCTTGTGGGTGTGCCACTGAGCACAAATCCAACCGGATGTTGTTGTCTTCACAGAACCTTTTGAACTCACCTTGAGCAAAGTTGGTTCCATTGTCAGTGATGATGCTGTGCGGGTATCCATACCGCAAAATGACATCTTTTAAGAATTTCACCGCTGTGTGCCCATCACATTTTGCGATAGGTTTCACTCCTAGCCACTTGGTGAATTTATCTACCATAACCAAGATGTGAGTCATGCTGCTTCTTGCAGTTTTGAATGGGCCAACCATGTCAAGGCACCAAACGGCAAACGGCCATGTTAACGGTATTGTCTTTAAACCGGATGCTGGGGTATGATTTTGCTTGGCGTACCTCTGGCACCCGTTGCATTTTCTTACCAAATCCTCAGCGTTCTCCAAAGCAGTGGGCCAATAAAACCCATGCCGGAATACTTTTGCTACTAGCGCCCTTGATGAGGCATGATGCCCACATTCTCCTTGGTGAATTTCCTCGAGCATTTCTTTCCCTTCTTCCGGTTCCACACATCTTTGAAGGACACCGGTAACGCTTCTCTTGTACACCTCACCATTGATGAATGTGTAAGCTTTGGACCTTCTTTGTATCCTCCTTGATTCATTTTCGTCAGCCGGCAAGGTGCCGTTGATCAGGAATTCCTTAATAGGTTTAACCCATGACGGTGTCTCTCGAACCAAAAACACCGGTGCATCTATCTCCATGCTATCTACCAGCATCATTTCTTCCGGTATGGGTACAACAGTCCCCGAGCTTGCCGGAGCAGTCCCCGAGCTTGCCGGAACAGTCCCCGGGTTTCCTTCATCAATATCCATGGGTACTACATGTGATTCCGGTACGAAAATTGATTCCGATTCTGGACTTGGTTTGATCGATGGTACTCTTAAGTGAGCCAAAGCTATTCCGGGAGGAATTTCTTGCCTAGATGAGCCCAGCTTGGACAAAGCATCCGCGGCTTCATTTTCTGCGCGCGGCACATGGTGAAATTCACATCCTTCGAAGAATCCGGCAATCTTTTGCACGTGAAACCGGTATGAGGCCATGTTGGCATCTTTTGCATCCCAATCCCCGGAACACTGCTGTACCACAAGATCTGAATCTCCATAGCAAATGATCCGGTGTGCACCGATTTCTTTTGCGACCTTAAGCCCATGGATCAAAGCTTCATACTCAGCGACATTATTCGATGCCCTGAAATGCACTTGCAAAACATACCGGAGGTGATCCCCTTTAGGCGAAGTAAGTACCACACCGGCACCTAGGCCCTCTTTGAGTTTGGATCCATCAAAGTGCATTTTCCAGTACTCTATCCTCTGATCTGGCGGCTTGTATTGCATTTCCGCCCAATCAACGAGGAAATCAGCCAAAGCCTGTGATTTTATGGCATCTCTTCTTTCATACACCGGCACGTATGGTGATATCTGGATTGCCCATTTTGCAATCCGGCCGCTGGCGTCTTTGTTGCACATGATGTCGGAGATTGGTGCTTCACTCACCACCTTCATGGGGTGCTCCTCAAAGTAATGCTTGAGTTTTGTGGCGGCCATGTACACGCCATAAGTCATTTTTTGGAAGTGAGGGTAGTTTTGTTTTGAGAGGGAGAGCACCTCGCTCAGGTAGTATACCGGCCTCTGGACGGTTTTTCCTTCCTCTTCTCTTTCAACCACCACCACTACGCTCACAACCCGGTTTGTTGCCGCTATGTATAATAGCATAGGCTCTCTTTCTAAAGGTGAAGCCAGTATGGGTGCTGTGGCCAGCATTGCTTTTAGCTCTTTAAACGCTGCGTCTGCCTGAGGGGTCCAGACGAACGTGTCAGATTTTTTCATGAGAGCATACAGTGGCAGAGCTTTTTCTCCCAACCTGCTTACGAACCGGCTCAGCGATGCCAAGCTTCCGGTAAACTTTTGCACATCTTTTAGCTCTCGAGGGACAGTCATTCTTTCTATTGCCCGGATTTTTACCGGATTGACTTCTATGCCCCGGCTTGATACCAGGAAACCGAGCAGCTTGCCGGCAGGGACACCAAAGGTGCACTTTGCCGGATTGAGTTTCATCCGGAACTGTCTTAGGTTGTCGAATGTTTGCCGGATGTCATCGATTAAGGTGTTTTTTACCTTAGTTTTTATCACAATGTCGTCCACATAGACTTGCACATTCTTTCCGATTTGATCAAACAAGCATTTTTGCATACAGCGCTGGTACGTTGCACCAGCGTTGCGCAACCCAAAAGGCATAGTGACATAGCAATAAGCCCCGTGCGGGGTAATGAACGCAGTTTTTATTTGATCTTCCTTTTTCAAGGGAATTTGGTGGAAACCGGAATACGCATCCAGGAAGGACAACAACTCACACCCAGCAGTTGAATCAATCACTTGATCGATTCGTGGCAACGGAAAAGGATCTCTTGGGCAGGCCTTGTTTAGGTTGGTGTAGTCGATGCACATGCGCCACACCTTCGGAGCTTTTGCCTCCAGATTCTCATCTTTCTTCTTTTCAACCATTACCGGATTGGCCAGCCACTCTGTGTGCGTGACCTCCACAATGAATCCGGCAACAAGCAGTTTGGTTACCTCTTCTCCTATGATTTTCCTTCTATCTTCAGCGAACCGGCGCAAGGGCTGTCGCACCGGCTTAGCATCTTTTCGGACGTTTAGAGAGTGCTCAGCCAGCTCCCTCGGAACACCCACCAAGTCATCAGTGGACCAGGCAAAGATATTCCGATTCTCACGGAGGAAGCTGACGAGCGCGCTTTCCTATGCCTCATCGAGCCCAGTACCAATGCGAACGGTGCGCTCTGGGTAAGCCGGATCCAGCACAATGTCCTTTGTTTCATTTGTCGGCTTGAATGCCGGTGAGCCCAAGTTTCCACTCATTGCCGCTAAGCTCAACTGTGAGGACTGAGCCAGCGCAACAACTGTTTGCATCCTCTTCTTTTCCTCCGCGATCACCAGCGATTCCGCTAGGTTTGATCCGGTAGATGCGGTTTCCAGTGAGACTTTATAGTTTCCCACAACAGTCAGCGGTCCACGAGGTGCTGGCATCTTCATCTTGAGGTAAGCCGTATGAGTTGTGGCCATGAAGGCTGCCAATGCCGGTCTCCCCAGTAATGCATGGTAGGGACTGTCTAGATCCACCACCTCAAACTCAACATTTTCAACCCGGCAATTGTCACGGCCTCCAAATGCTACGTCCACCCGAACTTTTCCTATCGGGGCGCAGGACAAACCCGGAACGATTCCGTGGAACGTTGTGCGCGTTGGCTGAATCATGTTTTCTGTTATGCCCAGCGTATGCATGGTATGCTTGTACATGATGTTTATGCTGCTGCCGTTATCTATCAGCACCTTGCTGAATTTTACTCGAGCTTGTGGCCCTTTCATGATTGGGTCCACAACAAGAGCATATCCACCCGGATTCGGCATGATTTTGGGGTGATCCTTAGATGACCAGGTAATTTCTTGATTGGACCACATCATGTATTTGGGAACTGCCGGCATCACGGCGTTTACCTCCATGGAGCGGCGATGCACACTTTGCCTGTCTGTTGGCTCAGTGACAAAAACAACACAGCACAGATGCGGGTCTTCGTAAACATTCCGGCCTAAAGGTGCCGGTGGAGGTGGTTGGTTATCGTTTTGCTCCACCCGGTTAACTTGTCGGTATCTTTGCCGGTTTGGCTGTACCGGTAAGGCGTTTGCCCCGGTAAGCGGCGGTGGTGGCGGTAGCTGTTGTTGCCGCGGCATGTCTTGCGGTGGTTGTGCATCTTTTACCGCTCCCTTTTGCATCAAGTACTTTGTCCAGGTACAATCCTTCGTCAGGTGGTTTGACGGGTGTGCCGGATTCGGTGTGTGCCACCGGCATGGTTGGTCCATGGCAGCTTCCATGGTGTATTTTGCGGGTTCTTGCCAGTTTCTTTTCTGGACCCAGGGTTTCTTTTCTACCCATTGTTTCTTAGGACCTGCCCACGGCTGCGATCCGGTTCTTTGCCTCTGACTGCCGCTGGCCTCAGAGTTTTCCTGCACAGCAGCAACTTGCTGCGGACCGTACCTTCGATCCGGAAAATCTTCCCTTCTTTTGTTATTCCGGTTATCCCGGTGTTGCTCTTGGCGTAGCTGTTCCGGCTCAGGTTGCACTGCCGGCTGCGTTGGGTCTCCCAACGCATAGCTATCCGCCACATGTATCATCTCTGCCAACGTTGTCGGCATGCTCCGCTGCAGCTTTTGCCACAACGGTGAACCTCTTCTGCACCCACTGCTAAACCAAGCAATGGCCTGTGCCTCGATTACTCCTTCACAGGAGTTCCTCGTAGTGTTCCACCGGGCCAGATAATCCCGGTCTGTTTCGTTCGGGCACTGTACGCACAGAGCAAGTTGCTGCGGCCTGTTTGGCCTCTGATAGGTGCTGCTGAAATTGCTCACAAAAGCTTCCTCAAAATCCAGCCAGCCATTTATACTTCCTGCCGGCAAGTTGTTTAGCCATATTCTTGCCGGTCCGACCAAAAATGATGGTATGATTCTCACGGCCCAACGCCGGTTTCCTCCTCCTGCTACGGTTCCTCCACCACCTGCGACGTATACCGCGGTTACGTAATCCGCGAGCCAATCTTCCGGCTTCGTAGTGCCATCGTATGTTTTTGTGTCACGGGGCAACATAAAGTTGCGCACTGGTGGTTTTTCTTTCATGATCCTTGGGCCAAAGCACTTTGGGCCTGGAGGACCTTCCTCCTCGATCATTTCTGACAAGTACACTCTATCCAGACGGTGCCTCGCATCCCGTTCCGGTAAGTATCTCTCTCCCAAGCGTTCTCCCAACGCGTTCCGGTATGCTGCCGGTCTTGCAGAATCAGCTTCATCATAACATTCCGGTACCGCGGCCCTTGCCTGCCGGTACCTCGGGGGATCTATTTCCTCCTCATCGTACGCTGCCCTTGCAGCTCGATAATTTTGCCCGGTCTCATATCTACCGGCATGATTGTTTCCGGCATAGCCTCCTTTGGCGTAGCCTCGCTCTGCCCCTTGGCTTTTTCTACCGGCATCATGTTGCCCGGCTTGTTGTTTTCCGGCAAGAACCGGATCGTACACAGTCATCTGCTACGCATTCACTTCTTTTTCCCTTCTTCTGTCCGGATGGGGGGACGAAGCCTGCCCATGGGACTTGCTACCGGCATTCTTTGTTGAACGCGCGGATTTTGAGGCCGCGGCCTTGTTCAGCTTAGCCAGCTGCTCAGCGTTCTGCTGCTCAATAGTTTCCAGTAGCTCTCTAACACGCTCTTGCTGTTTTGCCAAAGCATCTCCGGAAAGCGACTCGCATAGCTCTACTGCAGCTTTAGCAGCTTTTATAGTTTTATCCGGGCTACTGTACTTAGGTTTTTCCACGATGCTAACAGATGCAGAGGTACTCTTGCCGGCATGAATCTCTTTGCGCAAATCCTGATCTAGGTTGCGAGCTTTTAGCCGGTTTTCCGGCATCCTATCAGCATGCGCGCTAACAGAAGCAAAGCCATGGGCAGCGTTATACTCACGTACAGTTAGGTTCAGCTCGCGCTGCGCCCTGACGATGTCCTTGCCGCTCTCGAGCATCTTCTGGCGCTGCGCCTCCAGCTCCGCTTGAGCCGCTGCCGGGTCGTTGTTCTGCGCGATGGGGGTGGCGAGGACGTTCATCGCCGCCTGGAGCGGTGTCTCCGGTGGTGCGGACGGTGCTCCCGCTGCGCCTGCGCCTCGCTCTAGCGGTGGCTTGGCTGCACGGGTCGAAACCGCACGCCCAGCGCCTTCACCCACAGCTTCTTTGCCGGTGTCGACCGCGCCAGCCATCATCACCTCCACGCTCCCTGGAGCGCGGCCTGCATGTAGCCATCTTGGCGGATCTGGCGCCACCAGCACCGGCGAGAGGCACTGGCGCACAGGAACGGTGCCGAAGTAGACGCGGTGGCTGCCGAACTCGATGATGCGGCCGTTCTTGGGGAAGATGCCGCCGTTGGCGAAGCAGCCCGCGTTGTCGTTGATGAAGTCCATGGCGTAGATGCGCTGCACCAACGCGGACACCGTGCGCTCGCCGGCGACCTCGAGGATGCCCGCCCGAATGTGAACTCCTTCAAGCGCCACTTCCAGCCCCACGGTGGGCGCCAACTGTCGTCGTGGTGAACGAGCAGATGCCATAGGATGGCTTAGATTGGGGCCGAATGGACGCTAGAGGATTCGGGGGAGGGTTTGTGATCGGGTAGGATGAACTTCCGGATGGTTTCCTCAAGAACTTGGCCAAGGCCAGAGGTTGAAGAAGAAAGACACAAGGAAGAACTTGCTCTAGATCACCATGTTCATTGATTCTCACAAGTTACAGGTTTGTGCTACTCATGTCCCGCGCCCGTAAGGAGGGCTGCCCCCTCTCCTTATATAGGGGAGAGGGTGGCTTACAATGCAAGAAAACCCTAATGGCATCTTTGACTAGACAAACTACTTTACAAAGTTACTTTAACCGTAGATGACGCCGGAGTCCTCTTTAATCAGGGCTGCTGATGTCCTCCGGCTTCTTTCAGCGTCACCCTTCTCTTTGGCGCCAGGGCTCTGATTAAAGCCACTTTGCTTAGCTCATCCTTGTCTTCTTGCTCTGAAGAGAATCTTTGACCAGTCCTACCGACAGGCCCTTCAGGCCGGTATCTTCTTTACCGGGTTCCGGCATACCCCCTTGGGGATGCCGGCTTGGCTTCATTCAGCCCAAACTCCTACCTTATCTTCCGGTAAGAATACTAAACCGGTATCTCGATGGCTCAAACCATCCGGTTTGGCATGCCTTTGGCATACCGGGGGTTATCCCCCCAACAACGTGTTGCCCGTCGCTACTCGCCGGTGGGTTTTGGTGGTCAACACATTCTGGCACGCCCGGTGGGACATTCTTCTACAACAACTGCATCAACATCTGCATCAGAGATGGCGGAAGACCCAGTCACGTATGAAGATCTGACTGAGGAGTACAAGAAGAAGTATGACGAGTTCAAAGCTCTCTTCGAAGCCGACCTCATCGGCTCTTTCCAGAGGACCCGCTCACACGGCATTAGGTGGAAAGGGTTCTCAGCTGAAGGCGCTTTCGATGAAGTGGATCTGTCTACTCCTTCAGAAGAACGCACCAGAGCTATACGCCAGGAAGTTAACTACATGGTAGCTCATTTGCTACACCGTCATTCCGAGAGCCTGGTGAACGCTTTCAAGCGCGTTGCGCTTCGCGTGGTCCAGGAAATCATGAAGCACCAGTACTCTCCGTCAGGACCTACGCTAGGGACTCACCAAGGAGAGATACCGCTCTACACCAGACCGCAGCTGCCGTTTTCGCTAGCAGCTCCAGAGCCGCCGGGTTCACCGGCGTTCGTCGTCTACAAAATTGGAGGCGATCCTGCTGATTACCAGTTCATGCTGGAACCGCCTAAGGAAATCCCGCATGGATACACGTGCATGTATGTGCCAGACTGCAATAACTTGGCGCGCACGAACCAGATTTTAGCAGGAGGGATTTCTGGAGCCACAGGAGGAATTTCTGGAGCCACAGGAGGAGTTACTGGAGGAGACGCCGATAAACAGGCGTGGCTGGCTAAATATGCCACCGCAACAGATCAGCAAAATTCGGCCCCTGCAGCTCCTACAGTGGACCAGATCAGTGCAATCTTGAGAGACCAGTTCGGCATGGTACCAAAGAGGAGGGCAATCGGCTATTCCAAGCCGTACCCCAATGAGTATGATCTGATACCACTGCCGCCCAAGTATCGGCTCCCTGAGTTCTCGAAGTTCAGTGGGTCAGAAGGCTCTAGCTCAATTGAGCACGTGAGCCGATATTTGGCACAGTTGGGCATGATCTCAGCATCAGACCAGCTACGCGTAAGATTTTTTGCGCAGTCTCTCACAGGATCGGCTTTTGGGTGGTACACCTCGCTGCCACCAGATTCAATCCGGACGTGGAAGCAGATGGAAGAGCAGTTCCACATACAATATCACTCAGAGGCTTCCGAGGCTGGCATTGCCGATTTGGCACAAGTACGACAGAGGCGTGGAGAAATGGTGTCAGAATACATTCAGCGCTTCAGGACTGTAAGGAACCAATGCTATTCGGCTCGTTTGAATGAGAAAGAAGCAGTCGATCTGGCAGTGTTGGGTCTTGCGTCACCGATCAAGGACATGGCTTCCCAAGCGGAGTACACTTCACTGGCGCATATGGTTCAGAAACTATCATTATATGAGCAGCACCACCCAGAATTGTACCAGGACAAATTCAAACGTCCGGTGATTCTGGTCGAGGCAGAAGAAGACGAAGACTCCGCAGGAGACCAGGATGTAGCCGTGGCTGAATGGGCTCGGGGGGCAAACCCCGTGTCCTGCAAATGGGTTAAGCCACAGGGTCCTGCAAAAGGGTTTGACTTCGACGTGAGCAAAGCTGAGCAGATTTTCGATCTATTGCTCAAGGAGAAGCAGCTGAAGCTACCCGAAGGCCATAAGATCCCTACGGCGCAAGAGATGAACGGAAGGCCATACTGCAAGTGGCATCACTCGTTCACCCATACCACCAGCGACTGCAAAGTGTTGCGTCAGCAGATCCAAATGGCGATAGAACAAGGCCGTCTGATTTTCAGCCAGTACGCCATGAAAGTGGACACGCAACCGTTTCCTGCCGTCAACATGGTGGAGTGCAGTCGCGCCGTGAGGTGCCAGCCAGATTTCTCGTTCAGTATCAATATGGTAGGACCTGTATACCACCCTGGCAAGGACAAAGAAGAGAGCAATCGCTCTCGTGACAAGGCAAAGGAGGAGGCCAGTCCACGCGATCTGCCCCGATATGCTGACAGACGGTACGTCACAGAGGAGCAAGTGAAGAACGTGCGATACCAACGACCACTCTCCGAGCACCTCCTTAACAAGTATGAGAGTCAGTACGACCGAAGCAGGCGAGGCGATGTAGACGATAAAAGAGATCGCCGGTCTAGGGTAGACAACAGAAAATATCGTCGGTATGATAGGGACGACGAAGGATATGAGCGCCGCTCCAAGGAAAAGTCAAGAGAGCAGGACGATATGGACAGACGCTGGGATTGTCCTTTCTTTAGACATTGCTGGGACTCAGGAATGAGCCGATTGCCTACAATCGGCAACTGCCTAGAGTGTAGACAGAAGAAGAAGGACATAGGAGACGTGTCAGTGTTCAAATGTCTAGGGCCTCTCCCATCTCGGAACAAGCAAACTGAGTCCTCTCGGGTGGAAGATCTCGAGGAGCTAGAAGATGATGAAGAAGAAGAAGATAGATACCACCGGCCAAGGTGGTGCCCCGATGGACTCAGTCATTCTCAAAAGGGTAGGGTTCAGCGACTACGTAGCGTGGAGGAAGCCGAGAGACGATAACTACACGCGTTAAGGAAAGCGCGGCCTGATCTGGCCGCGAAAATTCAGCAAACTCTGGACGAGGAGGGTCGTCCACAGAAGAAAGAGTGGTGCCCCAAACAAAAGAAAGCCGATGATAAGACATCGGTGATACGTCTCCGACGTATCGATAATTTCTTATGTTCCATGCCACATTATTGATGTTATCTACATGTTTTATGCACACTTTATGTCATATTCGTGCATTTTCTGGAACTAACCTATTAACAAGATGCCGAAGTGCCGATTCTTTGTTTCTGCTGTTTTTGGTTTCAGAAATCCTAGTAACGAAATATTCTCGGAATTGGACGAAATCAACGCCCAGGGTCCTATTTTGCCACGAAGCTTCCAGAAGACCGAAGAGGAGACGAAGTGGGGCCACGAGGTGGCCACACCCTAGGGCGGCGCGGCCCCCCCCCCTTGGCCGCGCGGCCCTGTGGTGTGGGCCCCTCGTGCCGCCTCCTGACCTGCCCTTCCGCCTACTTAAAGCCTCCGTCGCGAAACCCCCAGTACCGAGAGCCACGATATGGAAAACCTTCCAGAGACGCCGCCGCCGCCGATCCCATCTCGGGGGATCCAGGAGATCGCCTCCGGCACCCTGCCGGAGAGGGGATTCATCTCCCGGAGGACTCTACGCCGCCATGGTCGCCTCCGGAGTGATGTGTGAGTAGTCTACCCCTGGACTATGGGTCCATAGCAGTAGCTAGATGGTTGTCTTCTCCCCATTGTGCTTAATTGTCGGATCTTGTGAGCTGCCTAACATGATCAAGATCATCTATCTGTAATCCTATATGTTGCGTTTGTTGGGATCCGATGAATAGAGAATACTTGTTATGTTGATTATCAAAGTTATGTCTATGTGTTGTTTATGATCTTGCATGCTCTCCGTTACTAGTAGATGCTCTGGCCAAGTAGATGCTTGTAACTCCAAGAGGGAGTATTTATGCTCGATAGTGGGTTCATGCCTCCATTGATATCTCTGGGACGGATGTGAGAAAGTTCTAAGGTTGTGGATGTGCTGTTGCCAGTAGGGATAAAACATTGGTGCTATGTTCAAGGATGTAGTTACTGATTACATTATGCGCAATACTTAATACAATTGTCTATTGTTTGCAACTTAATACTGGAAGGGGTGCGGATGCTAACTTTGAAGGTGGACTTTTTAGGCATAGATGCATGCTGGATGGCGGTCTATGTACTTTGTCGTAATGCCCAATTAAATCTCACTATACTCATCATGATATGTATGTGCATGGTCATGCCCTCTTTATTTGTCAATTGCCCAACTGTAATTTGTTCACCCAACATGCTGTTTATCTTATGGGAGAGACACCTCTAGTGAACTATGGACCCCGGTCCAATTCTCTATACTGAAATACAATCTACTGCAATACTGTTCTACTATTTTCTGCAAACAATCATCTTCCACACAATACGGTTAATCCTTTGTTACAGCAAGCCGGTGAGATTGACAACCTCACTGTTTCGTTGGGGCAAAGTACTTTGGTTGTGTTGTGCAGGTTCCACGTTGGCGCCGGAATCCCTGGTGTTGCGCCGCACTACATCCCGCCGCCATCAACCTTCAACGTGCTTCTTGGCTCCTCCTGGTTCGATAAACCTTGGTTTCTTTCTGAGGGAAAACTTGCTGCTGTGTGCATCATACCTTCCTCTTGGGGTTCCCAACGAACGTGTGAGTTACACGCCATCAAGCTCTTTTAAGCGCTCGTTGCCGGGAGATCAAGACACGCTGCAAGGGGAGTCTCCACTTCCCAATCTCTTTACTTTGTTTTTGTCTTGCTTAGTTTTATTTACTACTTTGTTTGCTGCACTAAATCAAAATACAAAAAAATTAGTTGCTAGTTTTACTTTATTTGCTATCTTGTTCGCTATATCAAAAACACAAAAAAATTAGTTACTTGCATTTACTTTATCTAGTTTGCTTTATTTACTACTGTTAAAATGGCCAACCCTGAAAATACTAAGTTGTGTGACTTCACAACCACAAATAATAATGATTTCTTATGCACACCTATTGCTCCACCTGCTACTACAGCAGAATTCTTTGAAATTAAACCTGCTTTACTGAATCTTGTTATGCGAGAGCAATTTTCTGGTGTTAGTTCTGATGATGCTGCTGCCCATCTTAATAATTTTGTTGAATTATGTGAAATGCAAAAGTATAAAGATGTAGATGGTGACATTATAAAATTAAAATTGTTCCCTTTCTCATTAAGAGGAAGAGCTAAAGATTGGTTGCTATCTCTGCCTAAGAATAGTATTGATTCATGGACTAAATGCAAGGATGCTTTTATTGGTAGATATTATCCCCCTGCTAAAATTATATCTTTAAGGAGTAGCATAATGAATTTTAAACAATTATATACTGAACATGTTGCACAAGCATGGGAAAGAATGAAATCTTTGGTTAAAAATTGCCCAACCCATGGACTGACTACTTGGATGATCATCCAAACCTTCTATGCAGGACTAAATTTTTCTTCGCGGAATTTATTGGATTCAGCTGCTGGAGGTACCTTTATGTCCATCACTCTTGGTGAAGCAACAAAGCTTCTTGATAATATGATGATCAACTACTCTGAATGGCACACGGAAAGAGCTCCACAAGGTAAGAAGGTAAATTCAGTCGAAGAAACCTCTTCCTTGAGTGATAAGATTGATGCTATTATGTCAATGCTTGTGAATGATAGGACTAATATTGATCCTAATAATGTTCCGTTAGCTTCATTGTTTGCACAAGAAGAACATGTTGATGTGAACTTCATTAAAAATAATAATTTCAACAACAATGCTTACCGGAACAATTCTAGTAACAACTATAGGCCATATCCTTATAATAATGGCAACGGCTATGGTAATTCTTATGGGAATTCTTACAACAATAATAGGAATTCACCCCCTGGACTTGAAGCCATGCTTAAAGAATTTATTAGTACACAAACTGCTTTTAACAAATCTGTTGAAGAAAAGCTTGGGAAAATTGATATACTTGCTTCTAAAGTCGATAGTCTTGCTGCTGATGTTGATCTTTTGAAATCGAAAGTTATGCCTAATGAAAATCATCATAATAAAACTGTTACTACAGAAAATGACATCCAAGTTAGAATTAATGAGAATATAAGATTGATGGCTGAACTGCGTGCTAGGTGGGATAGAGAAGAAAATGAAAAACTAGCTAAAGAGAAGAATGTAGCTAAAGTTTGGACTATTACCACGACTAGTAATGCTAATGCAACACATGTTGCTGCACCTCCTACTATTAATAATAAAAGAATTGGTGTTAGCAATGTTTCCACTTCTAATGCAAAGCTGCTAAAACTGCTGAAACTGCCTGTGATAAAGCTGCTGAATTTTTTTCCAACATTGGGGATGATGATCCCATTGCTTTAGATTATAATGGTTTGAATTTTGATGATTGCCACATCTCTGAAGTTATAAAGTTCTTGCAAAAACTTGCTAAAAGTCCTAATGCTAGTGCTATAAATTTGGCTTTCACGCAACATATTACAAATGCTCTCATAAAAGCTAGAGAAGAGAAACTAGAGCGCGACGCCTCTATTCCTAAAAAGCTAGAGGATGGTTGGGAGCCCATCATTAAGATGAAGGTTAAAGATTTTGATTGTAATGCTTTATGTGATCTTGGTGCAAGTATTTCTGTTATGCCTAAGAAAATTTATAATATGCTTGACTTGCCACCGCTGAAAAATTGTTATTTGGATGTTAATCTTGCTGATCATTCTACAAAGAAACCTTTGGGGAAAGTTGATAATGTTCGCATTACCGTTAACAATAACCTTGTCCCCGTTGATTTTGTTGTCTTGGATATTAAATGCAATGCATCTTGTCCCATTATATTGGGAATACCTTTTCTTCGAACTGTTGGTGCTATCATTGATATGAAGGAAGGTAATATAAAATATCAATTTCCTCTCAAGAAAGGTATGGAACACTTCCCTAGAAAGAGAATGAAGTTACCTTTTGATTCTATTATTAGAACAAATTATGATGTTGATACTTCGTCTCTTGATAATACTTGATACACACTTTCTGCGCCTAGCTGAAAGGCGTTAAAGAAAAGCGCTTATGGGAGACAACCCATGGTTTTTACTACAGTACTTTGTTTTTATTTTGTGTCTTGGAAGTTGTTTACTACTGTAGCAACCTCTCCTTATCTTAGTTTAGTGTTTTGTTGTGCCAAGTAAAGTCGTTGATAGAAAAGTTCATACTAGATTTGGATTACTGCGCAGAAACAGATTTCTTTGCTGTCACGAATCTGGGCTGTTTTCTCTGTAGGTAACTCAGAAAATTATGCCAATTTACGTGAGTGATCCTCAGATATGTACGCAACTTTCATTCAATTTGAGCATTTTCATTTGAGCAAGTCTGTTGCCTCGATAAAATTCTTCAATACGAACTGTTCTGTTTTGACAGATTCTGCCTTTTATTTCGCATTGCCTCTTTTGCTATGTTGGATGAATTTCTTTGATCCATTAATGTCCAGTAGCTTTATGCAATGTCCAGAAGTGTTAAGAATGATTGTGTCACCTCTGAACATGCTAATTTTTATTGTCGCTAAACCCTCTAATGAGTTGTTCTAAGTTTGGTGTGGAGGAAGTTTTCAAGGATCAAGAGAGGAGTATGATGCAACATGATCAAGGAGAGTGAAAGCTCTAAGCTTGGGGATGCCCCGGTGGTTCACCCCTGCATATTCTAAGAAGACTCAAGCGTCTAAGCTTGGGGATGCCCAAGGCATCCCCTTCTTCATCGACAATATTATCAGGTTCCTCCCCTGAAACTATATTTTTATTCCATCACATCTTATGTGCTTTGCTTGGAGCGTCGGTTTGTTTTTGTTTTTGTTTTGTTTGAATAAAATGGATCCTAGCATTCACTTTATGGGAGAGAGACACGCTCCGCTGTAGCATATGGACAAGTATGTCCTTAGTTTCTACTCATAGTATTCATGGCGAAGTTTCTTCTTCGTTAAATTGTTATATGGTTGGAATTGGAAAATGATAAATGTAGTAAATTACTATAATGTCTTGGGTAATGTGATACTTGGCAATTGTTGTGCTCATGTTTAAGCTCTTGCATCATATGCTTTGCACCCATTAATGAAGAAATACATAGAGCATGCTAAAATTTGGTTTGCATATTTGGTCTCTCTAAAGTCTAGATAATTTCTAGTATTGAGTTTGAACAACAAGAAAGACGGTGTAGAGTCTTATAATGTTTTCAATATGTCTTTTATGTGAGTTTTGCTGCACCAGTTCATCCTTGTGTTTGTTTCAAATAAGACTTGCTAGCCTAAACCTTGTATCGAGAGGGAATACTTCTCATGCATCCAAAACACTTGAGCCAACCACTATGCCATTTGTGTCCACCATACCTACCTACTACATGGTATTTTCCGCCATTCCAAAGTAAATTGCTTGAGTGCTACCTTTAAAATTCCATCATTCACCTTTGCAATATATAGCTCATGGGACAAATAGCTTAAAAACTATTGTGGTATTGAATATGTACTTATGCACTTTATCTCTTACTAAGTTGCTTGTTGTGCGATAACCATGTTCACTGGGGACGCCATCAACTACTCTTTGTTGAATTTCATGTGAGTTGCTATGCATGTTCGTCTTGTCTGAAGTAAGAGAGATCTACCACCTTATGGTTAAGCATGCATATTGTTAGAGAAGAACATTGGGCCGCTAACTAAAGCCATGATCCATGGTGGAAGTTTCAGTTTTGGACATATATCCTCAATCTCATATGAGAAAATTATTAATTGTTGTTACATGCTTATGCATAAAAGAGGAGTCCATTATCTGTTGTCTATGTTGTCCCGGTATGGATGTCTAAGTTGAGAATAATCAATAGCGAGAAATCCAATGCGAGCTTTCTCCTTAGACCTTTGTACAGGCGGCATAGAGGTACCCCTTTGTGACACTTGGTTAAAACATGTGCATTGCGATGATCCGGTAGTCCAAGCTAATTAGGACAAGGTGCGGGCACTATTAGTATACTATGCATGAGGCTTGCAACTTGTAAGATATAATTTACATGATACATATGCTTTATTACTACCGTTGACAAAATTGTTTCATGTTTTCAAAATCAAAGCTCTAGCACAAATATAGCAATCGATGCTTTTCCTCTATGGAGGACAATTCTTTTACTTTCAATGTTGAGTTAGTTCACCTATTTCTCTCCACCTCAAGAAGCAAACACTTGTGTGAACTGTGCATTGATTCCTACATACTTGCTTATTGCACTTATTATATTACTCTATGTTGACAATATCCATGAGATATACATGTTATAAGTTGAAAGCAACCGCTGAAACTTAATCTTCCTTTGTGTTGCTTCAATGCTTTTACTTTGAATTATTGCTTTATGAGTTAACTCTTATGCAAGACTTATTGATGCTTGTCTTGAAGTGCTATTCATGAAAAGTCTTTGCTATATGATTCACTTGTTTACTCATGTCATATACATTGTTTTGATTGCTGCATTCACTACATATGCTTTACAAATAGTATGATCAAGGTTATGATGGCATGTCACTCCAGAAATTATCTGTGTTATCGTTTTACCTGCTCGGCACGAGCAGAACTAAGCTTGGGGATGCTGATACGTCTCCGACGTATCGATAATTTCTTATGTTCCATGCCACATTATTGATGTTATCTACATGTTTTATGCACACTTTATGTCATATTCGTGCATTTTCTGGAACTAACCTATTAACAAGATGCCGAAGTGCCAGTTGCTGTTTTCTGCTGTTTTTGGTTTCAGAAATCCTAGTAACGAAATATTCTCGGAATTGGACGAAATCAACGCCCAGGGTCCTATTTTGCCACGAAGCTTCCAGAAGACCGAAGAGGAGATGAAGTGGGGCCACGAGGTGACCACACCCTAGGGCGGCGCGGCCCACCCCTTGGCCGCGCGGCCCTGTGGTGTGGGCCCCTCGTGCCGCCTCCTGACCTGCCCTTCCGCCTACTTAAAGCCTCCGTCGCGAAACCCCCAGTACCGAGAGCCACGATACGGAAAACCTTCCAGAGACGCCGCCGCCGCCGATCCCATCTCGGGGGATCCAGGAGATCGCCTCCGGCACCCTGCCGGAGAGGGGATTCATCTCCCGGAGGACTCTACGCCGCCATGGTCGCCTCCGGAGTGATGTGTGAGTAGTATACCCCTGGACTATGGGTCCATAGCAGTAGCTAGATGGTTGTCTTCTCCCCATTGTGCTTAATTGTCGGATCTTGTGAGCTGCCTAACATGATCAAGATCATCTATCTGTAATCCTATATGTTGCGTTTGTTGGGATCCGATGAATAGAGAATACTTGTTATGTTGATTATCAAAGTTATGTCTATGTGTTGTTTATGATCTTGCATGCTCTCCGTTACTAGTAGATGCTCTGGCCAAGTAGATGCTTGTAACTCCAAGAGGGAGTATTTATGCTCGATAGTGGGTTCATGCCTCCATTGATATCTGGGACAGTGACAGAAAGTTCTAAGGTTGTGGATGTGCTGTTGCCACTAGGGATAAAACATTGGTGCTATGTTCAAGGATGTAGTTACTGATTACATTACGCGCAATACTTAATGCAATTGTCTGTTGTTAGCAACTTAATACTGGAGGGGGTTCGGATGATAACCTGAAGGTGGACTTTTTAGGCATAGATGCATGCTGGATGGCGGTCTATGTACTTTGTCGTAATGCCCAATTAAATCTCACTATACTCATCATGATATGTATGTGCATGGTCATGCCCTCTTTATTTGTCAATTGCCCAACTGTAATTTGTTCACCCAACATGCTGTTTATCTTATGGGAGAGACACCTCTAGTGAACTGTGGACCCCGGTCCAATTCTCTATACTGAAATACAATCTACTTTGCAATCTTGTTCTACTATTTTCTGCAAACAATCATCTTCCACACAATACGGTTAATCCTTTGTTACAGCAAGCCGGTGAGATTGACAACCTCACTGTTTCGTTGGGGCAAAGTACTTTGGTTGTGTTGTGCAGGTTCCACGTTGGCGCCGGAATCCCTGGTGTTGCGCCGCACTACATCCCGCCGCCATCAACCTTCAACGTGCTTCTTGGCTCCTCCTGGTTCGATAAACCTTGGTTTCTTTCTGAGGGAAAACTTGCTGCTGTGCGCATCATACCTTCCTCTTGGGGTTCCCAACGAACGTGTGAGTTATACGCCATCAATCGGCTGGTACGAACATGGTGTTCATTCTTCCGTCGGAGTTTTGTGCTCCAGGAACAGAAGACGCACCTATAGCACAGCTCGACTGCGGCCCACGGCCAGTTATCTTTGAAAAGCCGCGAGAAAGGAGCTACAGACACCTGAAAGCCCTGTACTTGAAAGGTTATATCAACGGGCAGCCTGTCAACAAGATGCTGGTTGACACGGGAGCGGCAGTCAATATAATGCCATACTCCATGCTACGTCGCCTGGGACGTTCTAGCGCGGATCTGATCAAGACCAACGTCACATTGAACGACTTCAACGGCCAAGCATCAGAAGCGCAAGGCGTTCTGAACGTGGATTTAACTGTAGGCCGAAAGACCATCCCTACGTCATTCTTCATCGTCGACAGCAAAGGCACCTACGCTGTCCTGCTAGGGAGAGATTGGATCCACACTAACTGCTGCATTCCATCCACGATGCACCAATGCTTGATACAGTGGGATGGAGATGAAGTGGAGATCGTCCATCAGATGACTCAGCCGAAATCTCAACGGCTGGCATGAACATTTGGGAAGCGGAAGACCAAGAGCCGCTCTCCGGAGTTAGTTTGGACGGCTGTGAGTGCATCGAAGTGACAAAAAACGGGGTGAGGCTGGTCTTATCCACCGGCCTGACAGTATAGCAAGAGCAACGGCAATGCACATACGTGGCAAGGCCGATCCCTGCGATCGGCCCCAGAAAATAAAAAGTGATGATCTCATCTCAAGCATGTCGCGTAGTCGTAATAGAGCACAAACAAGTTGTAAACCTTCATTGAGCAGTGCAATCAAAATGGGGGCCGATTCCAGCAATCGGCCCATATTGTCCTCGCCATACGTTTTGCCTGTGTTCAATATTGATCTAGCAGGCGACGGAAAGCTAGGGTATGGGTTTACATCGGCTGATGAGCTAGAAGAGGTTGACATTGGTCCTGGGGATAAGCCACGACCAACTTTTATCAGCAAAAAGTTAGATCTACATCTGAGGAGCCAGATGATAGCTCTGTTGAAAGAATACCCAGATTGTTTTGCATGGGATTACACAGAGATGCCTGGGTTAGACAGGAGCATCATTGAGCATCGGCTCCCTCTCAAGAAAAGATTTCGGCCATTCCAGCAACGAGCACGTCAGACAAAGGCCGAAATTCTGGAAGAAATCAAGGAAGTGTTGGATGCCGGGTTTATCAAGCCATACAGACAGGATGACTGGAGAGCCGATATCTTCAATTACTTGAAAGATTCGGCTCGGGGGGCACCTAACGGGACCCATGAACAGTGAAATATGGGGGCCGATGCATAAAAAATCGGCCAGTAAAAAAAATGTACATACAAATCACAGCCGATGCACAGACATCGACTTGAGAAAATATGCAAGACAACAGTATACAAGTACAGCCGATGCACAGACATCGACTTCAGAATAAAAAAGCCGATGCATAGCCATCGACTCTAGAGGAATAAGCTCGATTGAGCAGTTATCCGATTACAAAGAGAGGCTCTACTGAAGGAATACACTAAGGGCATGGAGGGCGTCAGCACGGACGCGATCCACCTCGGCGATCTCGGCATCATCATCCTCGTCCTTGCCTGTCACCAGCTGGCTGTTCAGGGCACGTATTTCGGCCAGATCAGTCTTCAGTTCAGCTTTGAGGCCTTCTGCTTCCTCTTGGGAGCGGGCAATAAGAGCTTCTTTATCTTGGATAAGTTGTTTAGTTACCCTGACCCTCTCTTCAAGGTCCTCCAGTTCCTTGCGCAGGGTCTCAAGCTCGGTGTTGTTGACAGAGGTGTCAGTTTTGGCGTCCAAGGCAGCCTTTTTCTCATTAAGCCGTTGACACTTGTCTGCGATATTGGCTTTCAACGGGAGCTGGGCATGGCGGAGGTCGATTCTCTGACGAGTCAACTTCACCCTTGACCTAAAGGCTGACAGAGTCACAACTGGCCAGAGTTTCACCTGCAGTGTCACCGGGAGATGGGGCTGAATGTCCTCAAGAATGCCCTTTACTTCCTCGGGGTTTTCAACCAATGTCTCAATTGAGGAGGAGAGCAAAGCCTTGAGACGCTGGAGTTGACCATGGGTAGTGCTAGGTCTTGGCTCTTCACCTGCCCTGGAAGTAGATGGTTCGATGGATTCAGGTTCGAACGTTAGCAAGCTTGAGAGATCACAACCCTGGCAGAAAAACAAGAACAGCGTCAGTATGCAGCAAAAGAAAAGGGTAGAGCCAAGGGAATGGAGTGTACCTCTCCTAAGACTAGAGGGACAGCCGACGCGGAGGTGATCGGCTTTTCTGTGGGCTTGGCTAAGTTGGCAACCTTGTCAGCCATGCTCTTAGAAGTTGCTAGATCAAGGGTGGCGGATGGCATCAGTACCTCCTCGACATCCCCACTGGAGGTGTCATCGGTCTGCAAAGGAAGCGGTTAGCCGATGCAAGTAGCAATGGGTAGTATGAAATATGAGCCAGGGGGAGTAATTACATTTGAAACCTCCTGGCTTGGAGAAGAAGCTTGCGGTTCTTTGCGAGCTCTCTTGACGCATCGGCTCTTTGTGCGGAGCCCTGCTTTGATTGGAGCTTGGAAAGCAGCGGGTTCAGGAGCTGACCTTTTCTTGGAAGCCGACGGTGGCAAGTCTGTCTGGCTCTGCATGGTGGTTCTCCCAGAGTTGCCTGGGCTCGAGTCCCTTCGACTGGACTGTGTCTCCTCGCTGGAATTCTCTTCGGTGGAGGTCTGTAAAGGAAATACAAGCATGTTGCAGAAGCCTAGAAGGATAGATGAAATTAGCCAAGGCATAGATCAGCTTACGTGCAAACTTTCTTGAGCGGGAGTAGGGGTTTGGCGCTTCAAGGTTTTCCTAGCAGCTACTTTCCTTACTGCTTTTCTCGCCTTGATTGAGGCTCGGGGGGCAGCTGGCCCAGAAGATGCTTTGCTCTTAGGAGCCGATTTTGGTGAAATCGGCTGACTCTGCATCACAACCTTCTTCAAGGGTGGTGAGCTTTTGCAAAAGAGAACCACCGGAGCTGGTGGGAGGAATTTGAAAGGGGAGCCGTCAGCTTGCACAGGTTCTGGGCCATCTTGTTGCTGCAAGGAAATAGAGCCAGGTTACAAACAATCATTGTGAGCCACTGCAAGAAAGTTGTGAGTAGTGGTACCTGTTCTGCAGGAATATCGTATTCAGCATCAAGTTGCTTCAGCAACGGCCCTAGAGCTCTCCTGAAGGCATGCGTCTTCCACATTGACCACCAGGTCTCAAAACCATCAGTTGACGAGGTGAAACGGAGGTTGTGAGGGATTGGGATAGCTAGAGCATCAAAGAAGGAGTAACACCTCTGGCCGGTGAGGACATCAGGCAACTCAGCTCTGCTTTCTGTCAAATGGTGAAGGAGGAAATGTGGAGACACCTGCCCAAGACCAAACTGCCGGGCTACTACGACCGGCTGGTAAGACTCATAACCAGGCTTGATGATCCTGTTAGAGGTGCTCATGCCGACTGGAAGGAAGCAAGGGCGGATCATGATGGAATACAAGTGCCAAGTGCTAGGGTCGTCGGCGAAGCTGTCCAGCCGGAAGGAGACAGGGTTTTCAAAATTTCCGGATTCAGTGTAAGGAAAGAACAGGGGATTGTCCAGGCCTTGGAAGAAAATCCTGAACCACTCTGATGCTTCCTTGGGGATCAGTTTGCTGCCTGGAAGGCTATATAGAGCTTGGCCGTAGCTAGTGCATCGGATCTGCTTCCCATTAGCATCTGGGAAGGTGCAAGTGGCCAAAGGTGGAGAGTTTGGGATCTGGTTTTGGAAGTACAGCTGAGCCCATAGCTGAATAAACCACCAAGGGCCTCCTGTTTTAACTGTCTTTTGGGAGAACAGTTTGACAGACATCAGTTGGAGAGATCGATAGACCTCTCCAAGGAATAGTTTGCCGATGCCAAGCTGAGTGCCTTTGGCAAGTTCATAGGCCAGGGAAAGGTAATTCTTGGTTGGGGCGAGTGAAGGGCCACAGAATATGAAGTGTTCCAACCAGAAGTTCAGGAAGGCCGTGTGTTCTTTCTCTGTCACAGGGCCTTTGGTTTTCATGTAACGTCTAAGGTAGGCATCCCAGCTTGTACACTCTGTTTTGGAGGAGAGGGTGAAAGGAACCTTTGGCAGCATAAAAGCAGAGGGGCTTGGGGATGTGATACGTCTCCGACGTATCGATAATTTCTTATGTTCCATGCCACATTATTGATGTTATCTACATGTTTTATGCACACTTTATGTCATATTCGTGCATTTTCTGGAACTAACCTATTAACAAGATGCCGAAGTGCCGATTCTTTGTTTTCTGCTGTTTTTGGTTTCAGAAATCCTAGTAACGAAATATTCTCGGAATTGGACGAAATCAACGCCCAGGGTCCTATTTTGCCACGAAGCTTCCAGAAGACCGAAGAGGAGACGAATTGGGGCCACGAGGTGGCCACACCCTAGGGCGGCGCGGCCCCCCCTTGGCCGCGCGGCCCTGTGGTGTGGGCCCCTCGTGCCGCCTCCTGACCTGCCCTTCCACCTACTTAAAGCCTCCGTCGCGAAACCCCCAGTACCGAGAGCCACGATACGGAAAACCTTCCAGAGACGCCGCCGCCGCCGATCCCATCTCGGGGGATCCAGGAGATCGCCTCCGGCACCCTGCCGGAGAGGGGATTCATCTCCCAGAGGACTCTACGCCGCCATGGTCGCCTCCGGAGTGATGTGTGAGTAGTCTACCCCTGGACTATGGGTCCATAGCAGTAGCTAGATGGTTGTCTTCTCCCCATTGTGCTTCATTGTCGGATCTTGTGAGCTGCCTAACATGATCAAGATCATCTATCTGTAATCCTATATGTTGCGTTTGTTGGGATCCGATGAATAGAGAATACTTGTTATGTTGATTATCAAAGTTATGTCTATGTGTTGTTTATGATCTTGCTTGCTCTCCGTTACTAGTAGATGCTCTGGCCAAGTAGATGCTTGTAACTCCAAGAGGGAGTATTTATGCTCGATAGTGGGTTCATGCCTCCATTGATATCTGGGACAGTGACAGAAAGTTCTAAGGTTGTGGATATGCTGTTGCCACTAGGGATAAAACATTGGTGCTATGTTCAAGGATGTAGTTACTGATTACATTACGCGCAATACTTAATGCAATTGCCTGTTGTTAGCAACTTAATACTGGAGGGGGTTCGGATGATAACCTGAAGGTGGACTTTTTAGGCATAGATGCATGCTGGATGGCGGTCTATGTACTTTGTCGTAATGCCCAATTAAATCTCACTATACTCATCATAATATGTATGTGCATGGTCATGCCCTCTTTATTTGTCAATTGCCCAACTGTAATTTGATCACCCAACATGCTGTTTATCTTATGGGGGAGACACCTCTAGTGAACTGTGGACCCCGGTCCAATTCTCTATACTGAAATACAATCTACTGCAATACTGTTCTACTATTTTCTGCAAACAATCATCTTCCACACAATACGGTTAATCCTTTGTTACAGCAAGCCGGTGAGATTGACAACCTCACTGTTTCGTTGGGGCAAAGTACTTTGGTTGTGTTGTGCAGGTTCCACGTTGGTGCCGGAATCCCTGGTGTTGCGCCGCACTACATCCCGCCGCCATCAACCTTCAACGTGCTTCTTGTCTCCTCCTGGTTCGATAAACCTTAGTTTCTTTCTGAGGGAAAACTTGCTGCTGTGCGTATCATACCTTCCTCTTGGGGTTCCCAACGAACGTGTGAGTTACACGCCATCAGGATGCAATGTCTAGACCTGTGATCATGGCCACATCTAGCAGAGTTTGTGTCATGGGGCCATGGCCAAACATGAAGCAATTCAGTGCATCAGACCAGAAGTAGCCGATGGTTTTCAGAAGGTTCTCGTGCTTCTCAAGGGGAGACAATGATAATGACAAAGCATCTGCTATCCCTATAGTTTCCCATGTGGCATGGTGAGTTTTGGATACTCTACTGTACCATGCCACCCAACCCTCAGGAGGATTAGGCCAGGCTCGTAGGCAGTCGGCCCAAGAAGTCAGATCTAAATTCTGGTTTACGAAGGGAATTCTGTTGGCCTCGCATGAAATTAAATGAGCAGGACTCTCGGAAGAATGGGGGCCAAGACAAAGAGAATTTGCGAGAGAAGGATGTGGCAGCAGGATGTCTGAAACCTAAAATTAATAATGAAATAGGACATTAATTCAGGTGTTTGCTGTTAATCCTAACATTTACTCGGATGGCGAGGAGCGGTTAAGGATTACCTTCAGACCGGAGACCATAGCGTTGGCGTTGGATGATTCCGCCATTGGATTCGCTGCGGAGTTGGTTTGGCGCGGTTGAGATCTGAGATTCGTGTGGCCGTGAGTTGGATCTGTTCGAGCAGCGATTTGGGGATCTGAGTTTACTCTCTCAGACGAAGGTTGCGGGTTACCGTTTGAGTAGGCAACTGATTTGGCCTTACTCGTGTTTTATGGTAAAGGCCGATGCGATGCCATCGGCTCTTTGGGAGTTGACCGACTTTGACTATCGGCAAGATCAATTGGAAACACTTCTTCATTAATAAAGGGGGTTTTTTACAATGAAGAGCCGATTGCTCAAGGAAGGAAGAACAAAAGAAGAGCCGATTGCTCAAGAACTACTACTAGTCCTATACTAGTAGTTCCTATTCTAAGGGCCGTCGCTGGCCTCGTCGTCGCCGTCGTAGCTGTCGTCGGCGCTGCTTCCGGCGAGCTACTCGTCGCTGTTGCCGTAGCCCTCGGCCGGGGCTTCTTCCTCCTCATCATCATCGTCGTCGTCGTCCTCCGACCAAGCGCGGAAGCGCTTTGCCAGCGGGTACTCGTCGGAGGAGTCGTCCTCCTCCTCTTCCTCCTCCTCGTCATAGGAGGTGAAGCTGGCCCAGGAGTAGAGGTCGTCCTCGCTCTCTCCCTCCAATTCCCCGTTGATGAGGAACCGGAGGTCCGCCTCCCCGTCGGTCAGGGATAGGTCGTCTTCTGACCCGACGGCGGCCAGGGGTAGGTCGTTGTTCACCCTGACGGTGAAGTCCCACTCTTCGTCGTCCCAATGCTCGGGAGCCTCCTTCTCGTACTGCGCCATCAGGTCGTGCTCTGGTATCGGCTCGCTGGAGGAGGAGGACTGGAAAGAGAGACCCGACGAGGCGGAGGAGGAGGAAGAGGAAGACATGGTGCAGGGGAGAGGGTTTTTTGTGCCGATGGCTAGTACAGAGCAAGGGGATGAAGAGGCGAACTGTTCGGCGCGGTTAAATAAAGGGGATATAGTGGAGATTTAATGCCACAACGGTTTTCGAGGAAGTGGTGCCAAAAAACTGTCAAATCACGCAGAGAAGTTGAGAAGGCAAGGCATCATGATGAAGGATACTGCGACGGTTCTGCTCTGCCACGACATGACCCGACGAAGAAAAAACAGAGTGATTTTGGAATTATCATTGCCAAAACCAGGGGGGCATGTGTTATCACCAGATTTTAACCAAATTAGAGGTGGGCCGTGATTGAGATGGGCTTAGCGAATATGCGTGGAAAATATTCATGAATCGGCCTTGTATAAGAATTTGGGCTAGATGGCCCGTGTGTCTGTAAACTAAGTAGGTTACGTGTCGGTTAGAATTAAGAGATAGAGTTTAGCTCGTGCACAGTTGGGATTATTCCCAAGTTAGAAAGTCTACGGACTATAAATATGTATCTAGGGTTATTGAGAAGAAGGACGATCACGTTCACAACAAACCAATCTAGGCACATCGCCACCCCTTGTTTCGAGGGTTTCTTCCGGGTAAGCGCTATGCTGCCTAGATCGCATCTTGCGATCTAGGCAGTATCTTGTTTATTCGTTGTTCATGTGTTGCTCGTACTGAAGCCTTTTTGATGGCGAGCAACACCGTTATCATGGATATGTGAGGGTTAGCATCGGTACTTTCTTGATGTATTTGCTTAGTCATGCTACCCCTGGATATCTAGCCGCCCTTGTACCCATCTTAGGTGCAAGGGAGGCACCTTGCTTAGTCTTTATTTAGTAGATTCGATCCGTTACGGTTGCTCCTTGTTCTTCAAGGATTAGTTTGATATCCATATGGTTAGGCCTTGAAAATGGGTTGGATGATCCAGTAGTGCATAAGGTACGGTTTACTGATCTTAGAAGGGATGTTCCGAGGATCAACTTCGTGTTGGTTTTTAGGCCTTTTCTAAGGTTGGTTTTCTGTTATCTTTCGTGTCTGCCAGGCTCAACTACGTGTAGGACGTTCCGGTTATGTGGTGAAAACCCTAAATCGTCGTATATCGTTTTAGCTTAGTATTGATTAAGCAGGACCACCATGTTATCGTAGATCCAATACGAATCATGGGTGGATCGGCTCCCTGAGCCGATTCACATGATAACCTGAGAGCCGATCGAGGCTCGTATTTAATGTTTACGTGTATGCCATGCAGGAAACTAGTCGAAGCAATCCATCACCTTCCTGACCAGGTATAGGTCAGGTGGCACGCCCTTGCACCAGCATCGGACATGCGTGCCGGAGCATTGCGGGCCGTCGCCCGAGGGACCAGGGCCCACCAGCAGTCCTGGGAGCCTCCCGGCTCTACGTGTTGCCCGTCGCTACTCGCCGGTGGGTTTTGGTGGTCAACAATAAGAAAGCTTGGAGAATAACTAAGAAAACTGAAAAACTAGTAAGATTGCCTGCACCTGTTCTATTTAACCTTGATTCCAGGGAGGATTGGTCAGTCACAGTAGGTGCACTGAATGCACACATAGAGGGAGGAGGCCATCATGCAAGAGACAACACGGAGGAGGCCGAGGAACACCTCGACTCGTCATCCGATGCAGCAAGTTCTTCGCATCAACATTTTGGACATGTGGAGCCTCCACGCTTTTCTTCTGCACAGGGACCTCACTATGACTACGCTATGTATGATCCACCGGCGTGGAACAGCGACCCTCGCTGGGGTTGAACTCCACTTAGGCCAAAAGCCTAAGCTTGGGGGGAGGTATACCGGCATCACTCATTCTTTGCATATTATGGTTGCTGGATACTTGTATATACTTTTTTAGTTTCTCTAAGTGGTTTTCTAATGAGAGGGAGATGATATTTGGGGAAGTGCTGCCTGAAAACAGATTCTGGACTGTTACCGAAACAATTCTCAAAAATAGCCAGGACATTATTTTGCGAAGCCAATTTTTGTGCGTGTTCCCCAGGTTGTTATCTAACTTTCATTAGTTGAACACTTTTCGATTTGAGCAGCGGAAGAATTTCTTAAAAATCGATTACTGTACTGCTGTCAAGTTTGACGAATTCCTGCTGCTTTGTGTTTATGTGACTCTTCTAGTTTTCATTTTCTTGTTTTTGCTTTGTTTCTTTCCTAAAACACAAAAAGACCAAAAATATTTCTTTTGTTTCTCTTCACCATTTGTTTATTTTAGTTTCTTGCATTTATTTTGCTTATTTGCTATCGTTGGTTTGCTATAAGAAAATCCAAAAAGATTTTGCTTTGTTTGCATGTTTTCTTTTGTTCTTGTTTCCAAGTTCAAAAACACCAAAAATATTTGCTGTTCTTCTTTGGTTTTGTAAAGTTCATTTTGAGTTCAATGGTCTTCGGTGGCTGGAGCGTGGTTTTCATTTCATATTATTCAAGCTACACAAGTGAAAGGCAATAATGACGATCTACGACAATTGGATTGTGGTGAGAGGCTGGTATGAACTCTATTTGTTTTCATTTTTGTACATATACTCATCCATGTGAGCATTCTTAGTTGGTTCATGTGAGGTATATGTCATTTAAGAAAGTCTAGTAGTTCATGATCTCTCATGTTTAGTTCCAATTTATTAATATGAGTAGCATGTCATGGATGTTTGCTTGCATTGTTTTATTCATAAATAGGTATGACATTGTGGTATCCTCCTCTGAATAATTCATTGGAATCGACTTGGAACATGCTTACGCATGCATATGACTGAACAAAAGTCAATTAAGCCTCTATGATTTACATTGCTTCAGAGTTCTTGTATCACTTTTATGCCTCCGTTTATTTATTTTGCCGCAAGCATGATTATGACAGTGACTGCTCTCTTGATTTGTCGCTCCCCAGTCTATTGCTAGCCTTCACTTGTACTGAGCGGGAACGCTGCTCGTGCTTCCAAACCCCTGAAAACCCAGTTATTCCAAAGTGTCCACCATAAATACCTATGCATGGCATTTCAAACCATTCCAAGTAAATTCTCATGCGCTACCTTTAAACCTTCAAAATGCTTCTCAATTTGTGTTAATGTTTTATAGCTCATGAGCAAGTATGTGGTGTTTATCTTTCGACCTTGTCATTTACTTTTGATGGACTTTCATAATAAGAGCTGGCAACGGGGTGCCCAGCCCCAATTAATAACTTCATTAATAATTCTCTTCACATGTTTTGCTCTGATTCATCAGTAAGCAACTTAATTTTGCAAATAGACACTCCTCCATGGTATGAGATTGATGGTAGGCACCCGAGGATTCGGTTAGCCATGGCTTGTGTAAGCAAAGGTTGGGGGGAGTGTCACCCATAATAAAACTAAAATACGTGTGTAAACAAAAGAGAAGAGGGATGATCTACCTTGCTGGTAGAAATAACGTCCTTCATGGGAGCCGCTCTTGAAAGTCTGGTTGGCGAGGTAGTTGGTGTACCCATTACCATTCGTTGACAACAACAAACACCTCTCAAAATAATTTTACTCATGTTTTAAAAATGAAAAGCTCTAGCGCATGTTAATCCCTGCTTCCCTCTGCGAAGGGTCAATCTTTTACTTTTATGTTGTGTCTCCATCCTTTCTTTGAGCACTTTCTTGAGAGCACAACTGTCATTCTTAGTGTAATATGCTTGTCCCAAAATATGATTGACTGTGGTATAACTTTGATGCTTTTATCTTTGACAATCTCTATTTCTAGTCTTTCTATGAACCTCAAAGGTGCCTGGGCATTTTGTTTTGCTGTTCAAATTCGGGCAAGCGAGATACCACTTTATCATACCCTTTTATGAACATTGCAATCCTGCTTATAGACATGATTCATGATGCTTATTATTAATTGTTGGTACCTTTCCATGATTGACATAGCTGTTAGATGATCTTATTTGCATGTATCTTATTATGAACTGCCTAAGTGTTAGCCATATCATGAGAATATTTATATCATATGAGCAAATGTGTTCGTGAAAGTTCTTTTATCGCACTCAGTTGTTAACTGAATTGCTTGAGGACAAGCAATAAGCTAAGCTTGGGGGGAGTTGATACGTCCAAAACGTATCTACTTTCCCGAACACTTTTGCTATTGTTTTGCCTCTAATTTGTGTATTTTGGATACAACTAACACGGACTAACGCTGTTTTTAGCAGAATTGCTCTGGTATCTTGTTTTTGTGCAGAAATTCAACTTTCGGGAAAATCCTCCGAATTTATACCAAAGGGCCTATTTTACTAGAAGACTCAGGGAGCCAGAAGGGCAAGCCAGGTGGAGGCCCGAGGGCCCCACACACCAGGCCGGCGCGGCCCAGGAGGGGGGCGCGCCGCCCTAGTGTGTGGCCCCCTCGGCTGGCCTCCGACGCCCTCCTCTGGACTGCTTAAAGGTTTCGATCTAAAAACGCGAGGCACGAAGTCGAAGTCGCCAGAAACCCTCCAGAACGCCGCCACATCGCGAAACTCCGTCTCGGGGACCAGAAACTCCGTTCTGGCACTCCGCCGGGACTGGGAATTGGAGGAGATCATCGCCATCATCACCACCGACACCTCTCCATCGACCAGCAATGCTTCCCCCATCCATGTGTGAGTAATTCCCCCGCTGTAGGCTGAAGGGGATGGTAGGGATTGGATGAGATTGGTCATGTAATAGCATAAGATTGTTAGGGCATAGTGCCTAGTGTCCGTAATTGGTACTTTGATGATATTGTTGCAACTTGATATGCTTAATGCTTGTCACTAGGGCCCGAGTGCCATGATCTCAGATCTGAACATGTTATTATTTCATCATGATATGCATTGTTTTATGATCTTACCTGCAAGTCGTATACACATGTCGCTGTCCGGAACCAAAGGCCCCGAAGTGACAGAAATCGGGACAACCGGAGGGGATGGCGGTGATGTGAGGATCACATGTGTTCACGGAGTGTTAATGCTTTGCTCCGGTACTCTATTAAAAGGAGTATCTTAATATCCAGTAGATTCCCTAGAGGCCCGGCTGCCACCGGCTGGTAGGACAAAAGATGTTGTGCAAGTTTCTCATTGCGAGCACGTACGACTATATACGGAACACATGCCTATGGATTGCTTTGTACTTGGACACCGTTTCATTATTATCTGCAAATGCTATGCTTTGATTGTTACATGAGTTTCTCTCATCCATGCAACGCCCGTCATCCATCCCTGTGCCTACAGTATTTTAATCCTGCTGTTTACTAAAATCACCACTGCTGTCTCTGTTACTCGTCTTTGTTATTTCACTATCTCGCTATAAAACTGTTACTACTGATAAACTCTTGCGAGCAAGTCTGTTTCCAGGTGCAGCTGAATTGACAACTCCGCTGTTAAGGCTTTCAAGTATTCTTTGTCTCCCCTTGTGTCGAATCAATAAATTGGGTTTTACTTCCCGCGAAGACTGTTACGATCCCCTATACTTGTGGGTCATCAGTGCGCCGGGGGTCCACCTGTCCCCGGCGCACCAAAGCCCTGGTGCGCCGGCAATAAGTGTAGTCCGTGTATACCTGGGACTTAACCGCGCGCAACCACCCTTCTCCCTCCACATTCCCAATCGACGAACCCTAACCGCCACCCTCTCGATCGATCGAGCGCCGCTATGAGCTTCACTGCCCGGCCACCGTCCTCGACCGTTCGCCACTATCCCCCTCCACCAGCCCCCACCACCTTCCCCATACACGCCGCCGCCGCCGTTGGAGTAGGGGACTAAGCGCTGTTGGAGGAGGACCACGCTGCCGCCACCGTAGGAGTAGGGGACGTCGGCGCCGCTGTTGGAGAAGAAGGAGCTAACGTGGGCATTACCCTTCGGGTAACCGACATTGCCCTATCCTGTATTGAATAATTTGAGGCCCATGAAGATACTTGAAGGCAAGATGGGCCACCTGGACGGCGCATCAGAGGAATCCTTGACGGGCAAGACAAGGAAGCAGCTAAACAAGGAAAGATTAGATTCGAAATTGCTGTAAACCTAGTCGTATTCGTTTAGACCTCTTGAGACCTGGCCTTCTATATAAAGGATAGGAGAGGGGTTGCCGAGGGGGACAATCAATCTTAGTAGCCTTAGCCATCAAAAGTCTAGAGCTAGGTCGCCGCAACGCTTAGCCTCTCGACGAGATCTCAGCCGAACTATTCGGCACCCCATTGTAACCCATTATCTTCATAATCAAGAACAGACAGGCAGGACGTAAGGGTTTTACCTCATCGAGGGCCCCGAACCTGGGTAAATCGCTCTATCCGCTTGTCTGTGAACCGATGTCTCGTGTCAGCTTGCAGGATTCCGTCAACCCTAAGCCCCAATCGGAGGGCATTGCCGAGGAGTACCCTCGACAATTGGCGCCGTCTGTGGGAACCCTGTCGGCACAAGATCGGACATCGGCGGAGCCCGTCATGTCATCAGCAGCTTCATCAACACCATCATCGCCTCATCTGGGAAGCCCGATTTGTTTCGGCTCCTATGAATTCACCCCGCACAACGACTCGTCTCGCTGGACCTTCTCCGATCTGCAAGGCAACATGGAGATGACCTTCGGGAGCGTCCACTACAACGTCAACTCGGAAGGAATCCTTCGGCTGCTGGAATCACCCATCTCCAGATCGACGAGCCCAAGCGCATCGTCGTCACTCGACCTTTCGGCTGGCGTGTGATACGCGTACAGCACGCGTCCGTTGGGAACCCCAAGAGGAAGGTGTGATGCGTACAGCGGCAAGTTTTCCCTCAGTATGAAACCAAGGTTTAATCGAACCAGTAGGAGTCAAGAAGCACGTTGAAGGTTGATGGCGGCGAGATGTAGTGCGGCGCAACACCAGAGATTCCGGCGCCAACGTGGAACCTGCACAACACAAACCAAGTACTTTGCCCCAACGAAACAGTGAGGTTGTCAATCTCACCGGCTTGCTGTAACAAAGGATTAGATGTATAGTGTGGATGATGATTGTTTGCAGAGAACAGTAGAACAATTGCAGTAGATTGTATTTCAGTATAGAGAATTGGACCGGGGTCCACAGTTCACTAGAGGTGTCTCTCCCATAAGATAAATAGCATGTTGGGTGAACAAATTACAGTTGGGCAATTGACAAACAGAGAGGGAATGACCATGCACATACATATTATGATGAGTATTGTGAGATTTAATTGGGCATTACAACAAAGTACATAGACCGCTATCCAGCATGCATCTATGCCTAAAAAGTCCACCTTCAGGTTATCATCCGAACCCCCTCCAGTATTAAGTTGCTAACAACAGACAATTGCATTAAGTATTGCGCGTAATGTAATCAATAACTACATCCTCGGACATAGCATCAATGTTTTATCCCTAGTGGCAACAGCACATCCATAACCTTAGAGGTTTCTCTCACTCCCCCAGATTCACGGAGACATGAACCCACTATCGAGCATAAATACTCCCTCTTGGAGTTACAAGCATCAACTTGGCCAGAGCATCTACTAGTAACGGAGAGCATGCAAGATCATAAACAACACATAGATATAAATTGATAATCAACATAACATGGTATTCTCTATTCATCGGATCCCAACAAACACAACATATAGAATTACAGATAGATGATCTTGATCATGTTCGGCAGCTCACAAGACCCGACAATTAAGCACAATGGGGAGAAGACAACCATCTAGCTACTGCTATGGACCCATAGTCCAGGGGTAGACTACTCACTCATCACTCCGGAGGCGACCATGGCGGCGTAGAGTCCTCCGGGAGATGATTCCCCTCTCCGGCAGGGTGCCGGAGGCGATCTCCTGAATCCCCTGAGATGGGATTGGCGGCGGCGGCGTCTCTGGAAGGTTTTCCGTATCGTGGCTCTCGGTACTGGGGGTTTCGCGACGAAGGCTATTTGTAGGCGGAAGGGTAGGTCAGGGGGCGTCGCGAGGGGCCCAGGAGACAGGTCGGCGCGGCCAAGGGTGGGGCCGCGCCGCCCTACCCCCTGGCCACCTCGTGGCCCCACTTCGTTGACTCTTCGGTCTTCTGGAAGCTTCGTGGCAAAATAGGACCCTGGGCGTTGATTTCGTCCAATTCCGAGAATATTTCCTTACTAGGATTTCTGAAACCAAAAACAGCAGAAAACAGCAACTGGCACTTCGGCATCTTGTTAATAGGTTAGTTCCAGAAAATGCACGAATATGACATAAAGTGTGCATAAAACATGTAGATATCATCAATAATGTGGCATGGAACATAAGAAATTATCGATACGTCGGAGACGTATCAGCATCCCCAAGCTTAGTTTCTGCTCGTCCCGAGCAGGTAAACGATAAACAAAGATAATTTCTGGAGTGACATGCCATCATAACCTTGATCATACTATTGTAAAGCATATGTAATGAATGCAGCGATCAAAACAATGTAAATGACATGAGTAAACAAGTGAATCATATAGCAAAGACTTTTCATGAATAGTACTTCAAGACAAGCATCAATAAGTCTTGCATAAGAGTTAACTCATAAAGCAATAATTCAAAGTAGAGGCATTGAAGCAACACAAAGGAAGATTAAGTTTCAGTGGTTGCTTTCAACTTATAACATGTATATCTCATGGATATTGTCAATGTAAAGTAATATAACAAGTGCAATATGCAAGTATGTAGGAATCAATGCACAGTTCACACAAGTGTTTGCTTCTTGGGATAGAGAGAGATAGGTGAACTGACTCAACAATAAAAGTAAAAGAAAGGTCCTTCAAAGAGGAAAGCATCGATTGCTATATTTGTGCTAGAGCTTTGGTTTTGAAAACATATAGAGAGCAATAAAAGTAAAATTTTGAGAGGTGTTTGTTGTTGTCAGCGAATGGTAGTGGGCACTCTAACCCCCTTGCCAGACAAACCTTCAAAGAGCGGCTCCCATTTTATTTTATTTTTGTGTGGCACTCCTTCCAACCTTTCTTTCACAAACCATGGCTAACCAAATCCTTCGGGTGCCTGCCAACAATCTCATACCATGAAGGAGTGCCTTTTTATTTTAGTTTTATTATGATGACACTCCTCCCCACCTTTGCTTTCTCAAGCCATGGCTAACCGAATCCTTCGGGTGCCGTCCAACAATCACATACCATGGAGGAGTGTCTATTTTTATTAATTAATTTGGGACTGGGAATCCCATTGCCAGCTCTTTTTGCAAAATTATTGGATAAGCGGATGAAGCCACTAGTCCATTGGTGAAAGTTGCCCAACAAGATTGAAAGATAAACACCACATACTTCCTCATGAGCTATAAAACATTGACACAAATCAGAGGTAATAAATTTTGAATTGTTTAAAGGTAGCACTCAAGCAATTTACTTTGGAATGGCGGAGAAATACCATGTAGTAGGTAGGTATGGTGGACACAAATGGCATAGTGGTTGGCTCAAGTATTTGGATGCATGAGAAGTATTCCCTCTCGATACAAGGCTTAGGCTAGCAAGGCTATTTGAAACAAACACAAGGATGAAGCGGTGCAGCAAAACTCACATAAAAGACATATTGTAAACATTATAAGACTCTACACCGTCTTCCTTGTTGTTCAAACTCAATACTAGAAATTATCTAGACCTTAGAGAGACCAAATATGCAAACCAAATTTTAGCATGCTCTATGTATTTCTTCATTAATGGGTGCAAAGCATATGATGCAAGAGCTTAAACATGAGCACAACAATTGCCAAGTATCACATTATCCAAGACATTATAGCAAATTACTACATGTATCATTTTCCAATTCCAACCATATAACAATTTAACGAAGAAGAAACTTCGCCATGAATATTATGAGTAGAGCCTAAGGACATACTTGTCCATATGCAACAGCGGAGCATGTCTCTCTCCCACACAGTGAATGCTAGGATCCATTTTATTCAAACAAAACAAAAACAAAAACAAACCGACGCTCCAAGCAAAGCACATAAGATGTGATGGAATAAAAATATAGTTTCAGGGGAGGAACCTGATAATGTTGTCGATGAAGAAGGGGATGCCTTGGGCATCCCCAAGCTTAGACGCTTGAGTCTTCTTGATATATGCAGGGGTGAACCACCGGGGCATCCCCAAGCTTAGAGCTTTCACTCTCCTTGATCATGTTGTATCATCTCCCTCTCTTGATCCTTGAAAACTTCCTCCACACCAAACTCAAAACAACTCATTAGAGAGTTAGTGCACAATCAAAATATACATGTTCAGAGGTGACATAATCATTCTTAACACTTCTGGACATTGCACAAAGCTACTGAAAGTCAATGGAATCGAAATACCCATCGAACATATCAAAACAGGCAATGCGAAATAAAAGGCAGAATCTGTCAAAACAGAACAGTTCGTAAAGACGAATTTTATTGAGGCACCAGACTTGCTCAAATGAAAATGCTCAAATTTAATGAAAGTTGCGTACATATCTGAGGATCACTCACGTAAATTAGCATAATTTTCTGAGTTACCTACAGAGAATTTGGCCCAGAATCGTGACAGCAAAGAAATCTGTTTCTGCGCAGTAATCCAAATCTAGTATGAACCTTACTATCAACGACTTTACTTGGCACAACAAAACACAAAACTAAGATAAGGAGAGGTTACTACAGTAGTAAACAACTTCCAAGACACAAAAATAAAACAAAGTACTGTAGTAAAAACATGGGTTGTCTCCCATAAGCGCTTTTCTTTAACGCCTTTCAGCTAGGCGCAGAAAGTGTGTATCAAGTGTTATCAAGAGACGAAGTGTCAACATCATAATTTGTTCTAATAATAGAATCAAAAGGTAACTTCATTCTCTTTCTAGGGAAGTGTTCCATACGTTTCTTGAGAGGAAATTGATATTTAATATTACCTTCCTTCATATCAATGATAGCACCAACAGTTCGAAGAAAAGGTTTTCCCAATATAATGGGACACGATGCATTGCATTCAATATCCAAGACAACAAAATCAACGGGGACAAGGTTATTGTTAACGGTAATGCGAACATTATCAACTTTCCCCAAAGGTTTCTTTGTAGAATGATCAGCAAGATTAACATCCAAATAACAATTTTTCAGTGGTGGCAAGTCAAGCATATTATAGATTTTCTTAGGCATAACAGAAATACTTGCACCAAGATCACATAAAGCATTACAATCAAAGTCATTGACCTTCATCTTAATGATGGGCTCCCAACCATCCTCGAGCTTCCTAGGAATAGAAGCTTCGCGTTCTAGTTTCTCTTCTCTAGATTTTATGAGAGCATTTGTAATATGTTTCGTGAAAGCCAAATTTATAGCACTAGCATTAGGACTCTTAGCAAGTTTTTGTAAGAAATTTATAACTTCAGAGATGTGGCAATCATCAAAATTCAAACCATTATAATCTAAAGCAATGGGATCATCATCCCCAATGTTGGAAAAAATTTCAGCAGTTTTATCACAGGCAATTTCAGCAGTTTTAGCAGTTTCAGGCAGTTTTTCGCGCTTTGCATTAGAAGTGGAAACATTGCTAACACCAATTCTTTTATTAGTAATAGTAGGAGGTGCAGCAACTTGTGTAGCATTAGCATTACTAGTGGTGGTAATAGTCCAAACTTTAGCTATATTATCTTCTTTTTCTTTTTCTTCTCTTTCCCACCTAGCACGCAATTCGGCCATCAATCTTATATTCTCATTAATTATAACTTGGATGGCATTTGCTGTAGTAACAATTTTATTATTATGATTTTCATAAGGCATAACTTTCGATTTCAAAAGATCAACATCAGCAGCAAGACTATCGACTTTAGAAGCAAGTATATCAATTTTCCCAAGCTTTTCTTCAACAGATTTGTTAAAAGCAGTTTGTATACTAATAAATTCTTTAAGCATGGATTCAAGTCCAGGGGGTGTGTTCCTATTATTGTTGTAAGAATTCCCATAAGAATTACCATAGCCGTTGCCATTATTATAAGGATATGGCCTATAGTTGTTACTAGAATTGTTCCGGTAAGCATTGTTGTTGAAATTATTATTTTTAATGAAGTTTACATCAACATGTTCTTCTTGAGCAACCAATGAAGCTAACGGAACATTATTAGGATCAATATTTGTCCTATCATTCACAAGCATAGACATAATAGCATCAATCTTATCACTCAGGGAAGAGGTTTCTTCGATAGAATTTACCTTCTTACCTTGTGGAGCTCTTTCCGTGTGCCATTCAGAGTAATTGATCATCATATTATCAAAAAGCTTTGTTGCTTCACCAAGAGTGATGGACATAAAGGTACCTCCAGCAGCTGAATCCAATAGGTTCCGCGAAGAAAAATTCAGTCCTGCATAAAAGGTTTGGATGATCATCCAAGTAGTCAGTCCATGGGTTGGGCAATTTTTAACCAAAGATTTCATTCTTTCCCATGCTTGTGCAACATGCTCAGTATCCAATTGTTTAAAATTCATTATGCTACTCCTCAAAGATATAATTTTCGCAGGGGGATAATATCTACCAATAAAAGCATTCTTGCATGTAGTCCATGAATCAATACTATTCTTAGGCAGAGATAGCAACCAATCTTCAGCTCTTCCTCTTAATGAGAAAGGGAACAATTTTAATTTTATAATGTCACCATCTACATCTTTATACTTTTGCATTTCACATAGTTCAACAAAATTATTAAGATGGGCAGCAGCATCATCAGAACTAACACCAGAAAATTGCTCTCGCATAACAAGATTTAGTAAAGCAGGTTTAATTTCAAAGAATTCTGCTGTAGTAGCAGGTGGAGCAATAGGTGTGCATAAGAAATCATTATTATTTGTGGTTGTGAAGTCACACAACTTAGTATTTTCAGGAGTACCCATTTTAGCAATAGTAAAATAAAGCAAACTAGATAAAGTAAATGCAAGTAACTAATTTTTTTGTGTTTTTGATATAGAGTGCAAGACAGTAAATAAAGTAAAACCAGCAACTAATTTTTTTTGTATTTTGATTTAGTGCAGAAACAAAGTAGTAAATAAAATAAAGCAAGACAAAAACAAAGTAAAGAGATTGGGATGTGGAGACTCCCCTTGCAGCGTGTCTTGATCTCCCCGGCAACGGCGCCAGAAAAAGAGCTTGATACGCGTACAGCACGCGTCCGTTGGGAACCCCAAGAGGAAGGTGTGATGCGTACAGCGGCAAGTTTTCCCTCAGTATGAAACCAAGGTTTAATCGAACCAGTAGGAGTCAAGAAGCACGTTGAAGGTTGATGGCGGCGAGATGTAGTGCGGCACAACACCAGGGATTCCGGCGCAAACGTGGAACCTGCACAACACAAACCAAGTACTTTGCCCCAACGAAACAGTGAGGTTGTCAATCTCACCGGCTTGCTGTAACAAAGGATTAGATGTATAGTGTGGATGATGATTGTTTGCAGAGAACAGTAGAACAATTGCAGTAGATTGTATTTCAGTATAGAGAATTGGACCGGGGTCCACAGTTCACTAGAGGTGTCTCTCCCATAAGATAAACAACATGTTGGGTGAACAAATTACAGTTGGGCAATTGACAAATAGAGAGGGCATGACCATGAACATACATATTATGATGAGTATTGTGAGATTTAATTGGGCATTACGACAAAGTACATAGACCGCTATCCAGCATGCATCTATGCCTAAAAAGTCCACCTTCAGGTTATCATCCGAACCCCCTCCAGTATTAAGTTGCTAACAACAGACAATTGCATTAAGTATTGCGTGTAATGTAATCAATAACTACATCCTCGGACATAGCATCAATGTTTTATCCCTAGTGGCAACAACACATCCATAACCTTAGAGGTTTCTCTCACTCCCCCAGATTCACGGAGACATGAACCCACTATCGAGCATAAATACTCCCTCTTGGAGTTACAAGCATCAACTTGGCCAGAGCATCTACTAGTAACGGAGAGCATGCAAGATCATAAACAACACATAGATATAAATTGATAATCAACATAACATGGTATTCTCTATTCATCGGATCCCAACAAACACAACATATAGAATTACAGATAGATGATCTTGATCATGTTCGGCAGCTCACAAGACCCGACAATTAAGCACAATGGGGAGAAGACAACCATCTAGCTACTGCTATGTACCCATAGTCCAGGGGTAGACTACTCACTCATCACTCCGGAGGCGACCATGGCGGCGTAGAGTCCTCCGGGAGATGATTCCCCTCTCCGGCAGGGTGCCGGAGGCGATCTCCTGAATCCCCCGAGATGGGATTGGCGGCGGCGGCGTCTCTGGAAGGTTTTCCGTATCGTGGCTCTCGGTACTGGGGGTTTCGCGACGAAGGCTATTTGTAGGCGGAAGGGTAGGTCAGGGGGCGTCGCGAGGGGCCCAGGAGACAGGTCGGCGCGGCCAAGGGTGGGGCCGCGCCGCCCTACCCCCTGGCCACCTCGTGACCCCACTTCGTTGACTCTTCGGTCTTCTGGAAGCTTCGTGGCAAAATAGGACCCTGGGCGTTGATTTCGTCCAATTCCGAGAATATTTCCTTACTAGGATTTCTGAAACCAAAAACAGCAGAAAACAGCAACTGGCACTTCGGCATCTTGTTAATTGGTTAGTTCCAGAAAATGCACGAATATGACATAAAGTGTGCATAAAACATGTAGATATCATCAATAATGTGGCATGGAACATAAGAAATTATTGATACGTCGGAGACGTATCAGCGTGACAAGCCCGCTGAATTCGCCCGCGCCCTCGACTCCCCGTTCGGCATCTTCCATGTCGGTTGGATTCGACAATCCCGCGTCTTCGGAGCTAACCTCGTACTACTGCTTGAACTGTGACACCAGGCGCGGGCTGGGATCGAGCGACACACCGTTCATCTGCAATGCCCAGTATTCATCGGGAGAGGACAGCGTCGACAGCATCGTTCGAGGTGTCACCCGAAGAGCGGCGCCCCACCAAGTTTATGTTGCTAACAGGGGAGACAGAGATCGCACCCCCCGTTCCAGCAGGCGAGCTAGTTTTGAGAACAGCGCCAGCAACAACAACAGCGACCACACCATCGTAGGGGAGGAGTGGGCAGCAGCCAAGGCAGCCGTGCTCAACAACACACCACTCCCGGCAGGAACCACGGTTGGCACTCTCAATGCTTACCGCTCCATATTGGAGAAAAATCGGGAGCGACTATCCAAGTAACAAGCCACCCTCGAGAGACGCTTATCTGCGGCAGACCGATCCAGCGAGCGACGAAGGGGCTCGCAAGGAAGCGCCTCTCGAAGTACTCACGGGGCAGGCAAACATCGATCAAGAATGTCCAGGCTCTCGGAAGACGATGCTAGAGAAATAACATCGAATCTGACCAAGTCCTTTATGACCACGGACACCGCGGGCATGCCACGGCCGAAAACCATCGCGGGAGCGACCGCCAACCTCGCTGCATACCTCATCAATCAGCGCCCTGAAGGTTTCATGGCTCAAGCCCACCGAGGTGCCCTAGAAAGTCTCGCGATATTGGGAGACAATCTGGTCCCGAGAAAGGAAAAGATCACGTTGCAAGCTAGTGGCTCGAAGCATCATGCGAGAGATGCTCAGGACGAAATCACCCAGAGCAGGATCGACAAAGCAAGACGACGACGCGCCGCTAGGGAGGAATACGACAGCGACTCTTCGGATGAGAGTCAGGAGAACGACGGCGAGCTTAGGGGAGCCGACTGTTTGAGTTACAAAATCCGTGAGGCAATGCCTCCCAGAAAGTTCAAACCCACACCTACTGACGCTGCCAAATACGATGGGCAGTAGGAGCCCAGGTCCTGGATAGATGACTATCTGCAAACTGTGATTCTGCAAAAGGGGAACCAGATAGCAGCAATGCAGTGCTTGCAGCTTTACCTAAAGGATTCAGCGCGAGCCTGGTTAAGAGGTCTGCCGAAAGGTTCCATCAAATCATGGGACGACCTAGTAGAGGCCTTCGTTGCCAACTTCCAAGCAACGTACAAAAGGCCCGTCGGGATCGAAGAGTTACGACATTGCCAGCAAAAGTAGAAGGAATCGATGCGCTCATACATCGGGAGATTCACCAAACTCCTGAACGCTGCTGAAGACGTATCTGTCGACAGAGCAATCGACGCTTTCAGCGACGGCATCCGACGTGAAAGCTACATAGAAGAACTCGGATGCAAGAAGCTGAAAACCATAACCAAGTTAATGGAAATCGCCAACAGCTGGGCCGATGGCGAGGACAACGTTCGAAAGCCGCGACAGCGCAATGATGACGAAGACGATGACCAGCCGAAGCATGACTCGGGTGGTCGAAGGGATCGCAACAAGAGAAGGAAGAACCGCAGCTATGACGACAACAACCTGGTAGCTGCAGGGTATTCTGATCGGCAGGACGATCGGTATGACGACAGACGAGATGATCGACAGGACGGTAATCGGAACAACTCTGGGAACCATGGCAATTATAAACCACGACAACAGAGGACTCCCGAACTACCCTATGCTGAGCAGATCAACGCTCCCTGTTACTTGCACTCGTATACCGATTCCAAGGACGGCAAAACAAAGTCAAGCCACCTGCTCAGGGACTGTCGGCAGTTCATTGACATGCACAAACTCATCCAGCAGGCAGGCCAGCAACAGCTACCGCCACCACCACCACCACCTCCACCACAACATCAGGTCCAGCAGGCTCAACCTCATCAACCCAACGAGGCATTTCCACCACCACGTGGGCAGATGAGTATGATCCACAGGATAGGTGTTTCAAGAAGAGAAATGAAGAAGCTCACTCGAGAAATCAACCTGGCAGAAAGCATCATGGCGAACATCCCTGAGTATGTCGAGTGGTCGTCTCAGAACATCACGTTCAGCCGAGCGGATCACTCGATGACTATACCAAAACCAAGACACGATGCCCTAGTAGTGGAGGCGCAGGTCGGAGGATTCAAGATGAGCAAAGTCTTCATGGATGGTGGAAGTGGACTCAATCTGAAATTCCTCGACACAATTAAGAGTATGGGGATCACCATGAGGATGCTAGAAGAATCAGACACCCGCTTTCATGGGATCCTCCCCACTTCACCGGCGTACTCTCTTGGCAAAGTTTACCTGAACATCGTTGATATGTCTCCAACGTATCTATAATTTCTGATGTTCCATGCTTGTTTTATGACAATACCTACATGTTTTGTTCACACTTTATGATGATTTTATGCGTTTTCCGGAACTAACCTATTGACGAGATGTCGAAGTGCCAGTTGCTGTTTTCTGCTGTTTTTGGTTTCAGAAATCCTACAAAGGAAATATTTTCGGAATCGGATGAAATCAACGCCCAGAACCTTATTTTTCCCGGAAGCTTCCAGAGAGTCAGAGAGGGACCAGAGGGGAGCCCTGGGGGCCCCACACATGGTGGCGGCGCGGCCCAGGGGGGCGCCCCCCTAGTGTGAGGAGGCCCCGTGGCCCCTCCGACTCCACCTCTTCGCCTATTTAAGCCTCCCTGACCTAAAACATCGACACGGATTGAAGAGACACCAGAAAACCTTCCAGAGCCGCCGCCATCGCGAAACTCCAATTCGGGGGACAGAAGTCTCTGTTCCGGCACCCTGCCGGGACGGGGAATTGCCCCCGGAAGGCATCTCCACCGCCATCTCCACCGCCATCTTCACCGCCATCGCTGTCTCCATGATGAGGAGGGAGTAATTCTCCCCCGAGGCTGAGGGCTCTACCGTAGCTATGTGGTTCATCTCTCTCTTTGTGATCTAGTTGAATATTATCTATGTGCTAGTCTAGTGATGTTATTAAAGTAGTCTATTCCTCCTCCGTGATGTAATGTTGACAGTGTGTGCATCATGAAGTACTTGGTATAAGCTATGATTGTGATCTCTTGTAGATTATGAAGTTAACTATTACTATGATAGTATTGATGTGATCTATTCCCCCTTTCATAGCTGATGTTGATAGTGTGCATGCTATGTTAGTACTCGGTATAATTGCGTTGGTCTATCATGCACTCTAAGGTTACTTAAATATAAAGATCTAATGTTGTGGAGCTTGTTAACTCCAGCATTGAGGTGCTCTTGTAGCCCTACACAATTAATGGTGTTTGTCATCCAACAAGATAGTGTAGAGTGGTTTTATTAAATGATCATTGTTGAGAGTGTCCATTAGTGAAAGTAGGATCCCTAGGCCTTGTTTCCAAACATCGAATCTCCGTTTATTTACTGTTCCATTGCATGTTTACTCGCTGCCATATTTTATTCAGATTGCTATTACCACTCATATACATTCATACCACTTGTATTTCACTATCTCTTCGCCGAACTACTGCACCTATACATCTGACAAGTGTATTAGGTGTGTTGGGGACACAAGAGACTTCTTGTATCGTGATTGCAGGGTTGCTTGAGAGGGATATCTTTGACCTCTTCCTCCCTGAGTTCAATAAAACCTTGGGTGATCCACTTAAGGGAAAACTTGCTGCTGTTCTACAAACCTCTGCTCTTGGAGGCCCAACACTGTCTACAGGAAAAGAAGCGTGAGTAGACATCAAGCTATTTTCTGGCGCCGTTGCCGGGGAGGTAAGGTAAAAGGTATTCACATCCTCCGACTACTAAGCTATTTCCTAGCACTGTTGTCGGTGTGTGAGTGCTCGAAGCTATTTCCTTTAGATCCTTCAATTGCATCTTTTTGTTTCTTGTTTTTATTTTTTACTAGTTAGGCATAATGGAAAACAACAAAAAATTTAGTGAGCTTTTTAATCTATTTCCTGAGTTAAGACATGAATTGTGTGATGCGAAAATTAAAAAACCTATGGAACCTTATTTGCATGCTAGTAGCAATGTTATTAGTATGAACGCAATCAGTGCTAATGCTATGGAGAAGTCTAAGCTTGGGGAAGCTAGTAATTATGATCTTTTTAGCTTCCCATCTTTAGAGGAGAAAATTTGCTCTGATAATACTTTATCTCCCATATGCGATAACTTTAATGATGCTTGTGATATTTTAAATCCACCTACTGCAAGTACTGCTTTCAAGATACCCATGAAAATTATTGAACGTGTTATGGATAACCGCTATGAAGGAGATAGAACTGTTCATCCTGGAGATCATTTACTGTTTTTGCATGAATTATGCGGGTTATTCAAGTGTGCAGGTATCTCTATGGATGAAGTGAGGAAGAAACTATTCTCTATTTCGCTGTCTGGTAAAGCGGCGCATTGGTATAAATTGCTGAAGAATAGTCACTCTCTTGGTTGGAAGGAAATTGTATCTCTCTTTTATTCTAAATTTTATCCTCCTCATGAAGTGCATATTGATAGGAATTACATTTATAACTTTTATCCTCGTGATGAAGAGAGTATTTCCCAAGCATGGGGGAGATTGAAGTCACTAATGCTCAAATGTCCCATTCATGAGCTCCCCCGTAATGTTATTATTAATAATTTTTATGCAAGGCTTTCAGGACATCACAAGGACTATCTAGATGCCTGTTTGGAGGGATCTTTCACAAGCAAGGAGGTTGAAGCTAGGTGGGATCTTCTTGATCGGATTGAGGAGAACGCTGAAGATTGGGAGAACGACAAAGGTAGAGAGTCAAGTATAAATTATGATTATGAATGCATTGAAACTTTTATGGATACTGGTAAATTTCGAAATATGAGTGCTACCTATGGTCTTGACTCTCAAGTTGCTGCAAATCTTTATAAAGCTTTTGCCTCTCATTTTGAATTGCCTAGGAAGAATTTTGATAAGTATCATGAACCTTTTAAAGAGGCTTGTATGAAGGATGAAATTGTTGTTAATGATTGCAATAAACATGCTCAAACTCCTAAGAATGCTATTTCCTATAAGCATGTTAATTTTTGTGGAATGCATAGACCTTGTGGAATTAATCAAATCGAAGATAAATATTATATCCATCATATTAATGAAAAAACTAGAAAGTGGTCTAGGGCGCTAGATGATCTTGGTAAAAAAGTTTGTGCCCTCTATCCTTTTATTTGTGAACTTTTCCATAGAGCGGGTCACTTTAATTTTCAATGCTCCTCCAATGATAATTCGAACCCCATGAGTGCTGCAAATTTGTATTGTGATGATGAAATTACTCCTAATCAGCATGATGAACTTACTTTATTTTTGTGGTGTGAAGAGTTATCAAGAAAAATCTCTTTGTTACATATGAGTGATCTTGATATTGATGATGTCCTGCATGGGTGTTTTTCTTATTGCATTAATAATTGCCATACAAATACTTACATACAAAATATTTTAGAAGATGACACTTTGCCAAAATATGATAGGACCGCTGTGTGTTTTGAACTTATTAATGAAAAGGAGGAATCCTCCCAAGTTTCTTCTATTGTTTCTGGAAATAAATCAGGTTATGTGGAGAAGCCTCCCTTCAAGCCTCTTCCTCCTAAAGAAGGGAACGAGGAGAAGGAAGAGAAGAAGGAGAAGAAGGGAACGAACAAGAAGAAGAAGAAGAAGAAGAAGAAGGGGGATAAAGAGAAAGAGGTAACGGCATATCCCCGCGTGAATAACATAACGATAGGTAACCGTAAGTATGTTGCTCCTAATGACTATTATGATAATGAATCTGAATACAATGATCTTCCTATTCCCTTTACATACATTAGTGATCATGATTTAGAAGAGCACACTACTTTTGATATTAAAAATCTCTGGGAAACTAATTCTGAAAATGATGATGATAATAATTGCCATAGTATCAGTACTATCCATGCTTCCTCCCATAATGATATAGAAAGCTCTAAGCTTGGGGATGAGGTGTTTGAAAATCCTTTTGCTACTGATCATTATATGTTTGATACATCTCCTTCTAGTAACAAGGATGGTATGGTCATAGATGAACCTACTGTGAAAGATAACTATTCTATTTCTTATGATGACACTATGCCTCCGACCTTTGATGATTATTATAAAGAATGCTATGATATAGGTTATAACTATCCTTATGAAACTTGTCATAGTTATGATTGGATTTCCAAAAACAATTCCCTTAGTATTCAACTTGTTTACCATGTTCAAATTCTTGATAATGATCCTGCACAAATCACTATTAATGAGAAGAATTATTCTTATGCCAAAATTAATGATACTTTTATGCATATGAACCATGATAAGAATGTTTTAAGTGATGGTTGTATTGTGGATTTCATCAATGATGCTACTGAAAGTTATTATGAGAGAGGGAAACATGGTTATATGCATCTTAATAATATTAAGTTTCCCCTCTTTATGTTGAGAATCTTGAAGTTACTCGTGTTTTATCTTCCTATGCTTGTCACTTTGCTCTTCATGAATTTGTTTAAATACAAGATTCCTTTTCATAGGAAGTAGGTTATACTTAAATGTGTTTTGAATTTGCTTCTTGATGCTCTCTTTTGCTCCAACTCTTATTTCTTGCGAGTGCATCATTAAAATTGCTGAACCCATCTTAATGGCTATAAAGAAAGAACTTCTTGGGAGATAACCCATGTCTTTATTTTGCTACTGTTTTGTTGTGTCTTGGAAGTTGTTACTACTGTAGCAACCTCTCCTTATCTTTATTTTATTGCATTGTTGTACCAAGTAAAGTCTTTGATAGTAAGGTTGATACTAGATTTGGATTACTGCGCAGAAATAGATTTCTTGCTGTCACGAATTTGGGCAGGGTTCTCTGTAGGTAACTCAGAAAAATATGCCAATTTACGTGCGCGATCCTAAGATATGTATGCAACTTTCATTCAATTTGAGCTTTTTCATCTGAGCAAGTTAAGTTTACCTAAAAAATTCGTCTTTACGGACTGTTCTGTTTTGACAGATTCTGCCTTTTATTTCGCATTGCTTCTTTTGCTATGTTGGATGGATTTCTTTGTTCCATTGACTTGCAGTAGCTTTGTGCAATGTCCAGAAGTGTTAACAATGATTGTGTCACCTCTAAACATGTGATTTTTTGATTATGCACTAACCCTCTAATGAGTTTGTTTTGAGTTTGGTGTGGAGGAAGTTTTCAAGGGTCAAGAGAGGAGGATGATACAATATGATCAAGAAGAGTGAAAAGTCTAAGCTTGGGGATGCCCCCGTGGTTCATCCCTGCATATTTCAAGAAGACTCAAGCATCTAAGCTTGAGGATGCCCAAGGCATTCCCTTCTTCATCGACAACTTATCAGGTCACCTCTAGTGAAACTATATTTTTATTCCGTCACATCTTATGTGCTTTACTTGGAGCATCTGTGTGTTTTATTTTCGTTTTGTTATCTTAGTTCTCTGAATAAATATGATCCTATCATGCTTGTGTGGGAGAGACACACGCTCCGCTGTTGCATATGAACACATGTGTTCTTAGCTTTACTCTTAATGTTCATGGCGAAGGTTGAAACTGCTTCGTTAATTGTTATATAGTTGGAAATAGAAAATGCTACATGTGGTAATTGGTATAATGTCTTGAATAATTTGATACTTGGCAATTGTTGTGCTCATATAGATCATGTTTAAGCTCTTGCATCATGTAGTTTGCACCTATTAATGAAGAACTACATAGAGCTGGTTAAAATTTGGTTTGCATGATTGGTCTCTCTAAAGTCTAGATATTTTCTAGTAAGGGTTTGAGCAACAAGGAAGACAGTGTAGAATCTTATAATGCTTGCAATATGTTCTTATGTGAGTTTTGTTGTACTGGTTCATACTTGTGTTTGCTTCAAACAACCTTGCTAGCCTGAGCCTTGTATTGAGAGGGATTACTTCTCATGCATCCAAAATCCTTGAGCCAAAAACTATGCCACTTGTGTCCACCATACCTACCTACTACATGGTATTTCTCTGCCATTCCAAAGTAAATTGCTTGAGTGCTACCTTTAAAATTCCATTCTTTGTCTTTGCAATATATAGCTCATGGGAAAAATAGCTTAAAAACTATTGTGGTATTGAATATGTACTTATGTATCTTATTTCCTAATAAGTTGCTTGTTGAGCGATAACCATGTTCCTGGGGACGCCATCAACACTTTGTTGAATATCATGTGAGTTGCTATGCATGTTCATCTTGTCTGAAGTAAGGGTGATTTATCATGAGTTGAATGGTTTGAGTATGCATATTGTTAGAGAAGAACATTGGGCCGCTGATACGTCTCCGACGTATCGATAATTTCTTATGTTCCATGCCACATTATTGATGATATCTACATGTTTTATGCACACTTTATGTCATATTCGTGCATTTTCTGGAACTAACCTATTAACAAGATGCCGAAGTGCGATTCTTGTTTTCTGCTGTTTTTGGTTTCAGAAATCCTAGTAAAGAAATATTCTCGGAATTGGACGAAATCAACGCCCAGGTTCCTATTTTGCCCGGAAGCATCCAGAACACACGAGAACCGCCAGAGAGGGGGCACTGGGCCCCTAGACCATAGGCCGGCGCGGCCCAGGCCCTGGCCGCGCCGCCCTATAGTGTCGTCACCCCTTCGACCTTCTGACGCCGCCTCTTCGCCTATATAAAGCCCCTGGACCTAAAACCACGATACGAAAAAGCCACGGTACGAGAAACCTTCCAGAGCCGCCGCCATCGTGAAGCCAAGATCTGGGGGACAGGAGTCTCTGTTCTGGCACGCCGCCGGGACGGGGAAGTGCCCCCGGAAGGCTCCTCCATCGACACCACCGCCATCTCCATCAACGCTGCTGTCTCCCATGAGGAGGGAGTAGTTCTCCCGAGGCTGAGGGCTCCGCTGTAGCTATGTGGTTCATCTCTCTCCCATGTACCTCAATACAATAATCTCATGAGCTGCTTTACATGATTGAGATTCATATGAGTTTTGTATCACAATTTATCTATGTGCTACTCTAGTGATGTTATTAAAGTAGTTTTATTCCTCCTGCACGGTGTAATGGTGACAGTGTGTGCATCCGTGTTAGTACTTGGCGTATGCTATGATTATGATCTCTTGTAGATTATGAAGTTAACTATTGCTATGATGGTATTGATGTGATCTATTCCTCCTACATAGTGTGAAGGTGACAGTGTGCATGCTATGTTAGTACTTGGTTTAGTCGTATTGATCTTTCATGCACTCTAAGGTTATTTAAATATGAACATTGAATTGTGGAGCTTGTTAACTCCGGCATTGAGGGTTCGTGTAATCCTACGCAATGTGTTCATCATCCAACAAGAGAGTGTAGAGTATGCATTTATCTATTCTGTTATGTGATCAATGTTGAGAGTGTCCACTAGTGAAAGTATGATCCCTAGGCCTTGTTCCTAAATACTGCTATTGCTGCTTGTTTCTCGTTTTTCTTTGCGTTACTACTGCTGCGTTACTACGCTTGTTTATCGTCACGGGCAAAGCACTTTTCTGGTGCCGTTGCTACTGCTCATATATATTCATACTACCTGTATTTCACTATCTCTTCGCCGAACTAGTGCACCTATTAGGTGTGTTGGGGACACAAGAGACTTCTTGCTTTGTGGTTGCAGGGTTGCATGAGAGGGATATCTTTGACCTCTTCCTCCCTGAGTTCGATAAACCTTGGGTGATCCACTTAAGGGAAAACTTGCTGCTGTTCTACAAACCTCTGCTCTTGGAGGCCCAACACTGTCTACAGGAAAAGGAGGGGGGCGTAGACATCAAGCTATTTTCTGGCGCCGTTGCCGGGGAGGAAAGGTAAAAGGTACTTACACTCTGGATCTCGGCTACTAAGCTATTTTCCGGCGCCGTTGTAAGTACTCGAAGCTATTTCCTTTAGATCCTGCAATTGCATCTTTTTGTTTCTTGTTTACACTAGTTTGGCATAATGGACAAGAATGAGCTTCTTATGCTATTTCCTGATTTAAAACATGGATTGTTTGATGCGAAAATTAAAAAACCTACGGAATCTTATTTGCATGCTGGTAGTAATATTAGTATGAACGCTTTGAACACCATTGTTGATAATGATATAGAAAGTTCTAAGCTTGGGGAAGCTGGTTTTCATGATCTTTTTAGTCCCCCAAGCATTGAGGAGAAACTTTTCTTTGATGATACTTTGCCTCCCATATATGATGATTATAATGATAGTGGTCTTTTGGTACCACCTACTATGGAGAGTAAATTTTGTTGTGATTATACTATGCCTCCAACACTTGATGAGAATAATAATGATAGCTACTTTGTTGAATTTGCTCCCACTTCAACTAATAAAATTGATTATGCTTATGTGGAGAGTAATAATTTTATGCATGAGACTCATGATAAGAATGCTTTATGTGATAGTTATATTATTGAGTTTGCTCATGTTGCTACTGAAAGTTATTATGAGAGAGGAAAATATGGTTGTAGAAATTTTCATGTTACTAAAACACCTCTCTATGTGCTGAAATTTTTGAAGCTACACTTGTTTTATCTTCCTATGCTTGTTACTTTGCTCTTCATGAACTTGTTTATTTACAAGATTCCCATGCATAGGAAGCATGTTAGACTTAAATGTGTTTTGAATTTGCCTCTTGATGCTCTCTTTTGCTTCAAATACTATTTCTTGTGAGCGCATCACTAAAACTGCTGAGCCCATCTTAATGGCTATAAAGAAAGAACTTCTTGGGAGATAACCCATGTGTTATTTTGCTACAGTACTTTGTTTTATATTTGTGTCTTGGAAGTTGTTTACTACTGTAGCAACCTCTCCTTATCTTAGTTTTGTGTTTTGTTGTGCCAAGTGAAGCCTCTAATCGAAGGTTGATACTAGATTTGGATTTCTGCGCAGAAACAGATTTCTATCTGTCACGAATCTGGGCTGTTTTCTCTGTAGGTAACTCAGACAAATATGCCAATTTACGTGCGTGTTCCTCAGATATGTGCACAACTTTCATTAGTTTTGAGTTTTCTGATCTGAGCAACGGAAGTATTTATTAAAAATTCGTCTTTACGGACTCTTCTGTTTTGACAGATTCTGCCTTTTATTTCGCATTGCTTCTTTCGCTGTGTTGGGTGGATTTCTTTGTTCCATTACCTTCCAGTAGCTTTGAGCAATGTCCAGAAGTGTTAAGAATGATTGTGTCACCTCTGAACATGTGAGTTTTTGATTATGTACTAACCCCTCTAATGAAGTTTATGAGAAGTTTGGTGTGAAGGAAGTTTTCAAGGGTCAAGAGAGGAGGATGATATACTATGATCAAGAAGAGTGAAAGCTCTAAGCTTGGGGATGCCCCGGTGGTTCACCCCTGCATATATCAAGAAGACTCAAGCGTCTAAGCTTGGGGATGCCCAAGGCATCTCCTTCTTCATCGACAACATTATTAGGTTCCTCCCCTGAAACTATATTTTTATTCCATCACATCTTATGTGCTTTTCTTGGAGCGTCGGTTTGTTTTTTGTTTTTGTTTTGTTTGAATAAAATGGATCCTAGCATTCCTTGTGTGGGAGAGAGACACGCTCCGCTGTAGCATATGGACAAGTATGTCCTTAGGCTCTACTCATAATATTCATGGCGAAGTTTCTGCTTCGTTAAATTGTTATATGGTTGGAATTGGAAAATGATACATGTAGTAATTGCTAAAATGTCTTGGATAATGTGATACTTGGTAATTGTTGTGCTCATGTTTAAGCTCTTGCATCATATACTTTGCACCCATTAATGAAGAAATACATAGAGCATGCTAAAATTTGGTTTGCATATTTGGTCTCTCTAAGGTCTAGATAATTTCTAGTATTGAGTTTGAACAACAAGGAAGACGGTGTAAAGTCTTATAATGTTTACAATATGTCTTTTATGTGAGTTTTGCTGCACCGGTTCATCCTTGTGTTTGTTTCAAATAGCCTTGCTAGCCTAAACCTTGTATCGAGAGGGAATACTTCTCATGCATCCAAAATCCTTGAGCCAACCACTATGCCATTTGTGTCCACCATATCTACCTACTACATGGTATTTCTCCGCCATTCCAAAGTAAATTGCTTGAGTGCTACCTTTAAAATTCCATCATTCACCTTTACAATATATAGCTCATGGGACAAATAGCTTAAAAACTATTGTGGTATTGAATATGTACTTATGCACTTTATCTCTTATTAAGTTGCTTGTTGTGCGATAACCATGTTCACTGGGGACGCCATCAACTATTCTTTGTTGAATATCATGTGAGTTGCTATGCATGTTCGTCTTGTCTGAAGTAAGGGAGATCTACCACCTTATGGTTAAGCATGCATATTGTTAGAGAAGAACATTGGGCCGCTAACTAAAGCCATGATCCATGGTGGAAGTTTCAGTTTTGGACATATATCCTCAATCTCATATGAGAATAATAATTGTTGCCACATGCTTATGCATTTAAGAGGAGTCCATTATCTGTTGTCTATGTTGTCCCGGTATGGATGTCTAAGTTGAGAATAATCAATAGCGAGAAATCCAATGCGAGCTTTCTCCTTAGACCTTTGTACAGGCGGCATAGAGGTACCCCATTGTGACACTTGGTTAAAACATGTGTATTGCGATGATCCGGTAGTCCAAGCTAATTAGGACAAGGTGCGGGCACTATTAGTATACTATGCATGAGGCTTGCAACTTGTAAGATATAATTTACATGATACATATGCTTTATTACTACCGTTGACAAAATTGTTTCTTGTTTTCAAAATCAAAGCTCTAGCACAAATATAGCAATCGATGCTTTTCCTCTATGGAGGACCATTCTTTTACTTTTATGTTGAGTCAGTTCACCTATTTCTCTCCATCTCAAGAAGCAAACACTTGTGTGAACTGTGCATTGATTCCTACATATTTGCATATTGCATTTGTTATATTGCTTTGCATTGACAACTATCCATGGGATATACATGTTACAAGTTGAAAGCAACCGCTGAAACTTAATCTTCCATTGTGTTGCTTCAATACCTTTACTAAGAATTTATTGCTTTATGAGTAACTCTTATGCAAGACTTATTGATGCTTGTCTTGAAAGTACTATTCATGAAAAGTCTTTGCTATATGATTCAATTGTTTACTCATTGCATATACATTGTTTTGATTGCTGCATTCATTACATATGTTTATAGTATGATCAAGTTTATGATGGCCTGTCACTCCAGAAATTATCTTTGTTTATCGTTTACCTGCTCGGGACGAGCAGAAACTAAGCTTGGGGATGCTGATACGTCTCCGACGTATCGATAATTTCTTATGTTCCATGCCACATTATTGATGATATCTACATGTTTTATGCACACTTTATGTCATATTCGTGCATTTTCTGGAACTAACCTATTAACAAGATGCCGAAGTGCCGATTCTTTGTTTCTGCTGTTTTTGGTTTCAGAAATCCTAGTAAAGAAATATTCTCGGAATTGGACGACATCAACGCCCAGGTTCCTATTTTGCCCGGAAGCATCCAGAACACACGAGAACCGCCAGAGAGGGGGCACTGGGCCCCTAGACCATAGGCCGGCGCGGCCCAGGCCCTGGCCGCGCTGCCCTATAGTGTCGTCGCCCCTTCGACCTTCTGACGCCGCCTCTTCGCCTATATAAAGCCCCTGGACCTAAAACCACGATACGAAAAAGCCACGGTACGAGAAACCTTCCAGAGCCGCCGCCATCGCGAAGCCAAGATCTGGGGGACAGGAGTCTCTGTTCTGGCACGCCGCCGGGATGGGGAAGTGCCCCCGGAAGGCTCCTCCATCGACACCACCGCCATCTCCATCAACGCTGCTGTCTCCCATGAGGAGGGAGTAGTTCTCCCGAGGCTGAGGGCTCCGCTGTAGCTATGTGGTTCATCTCTCTCCCATGTACCTCAATACAATAATCTCATGAGCTGCTTTACATGATTGAGATTCATATGAGTTTTGTATCACAATTTATCTATGTGCTACTCTAGTGATGTTATTAAAGTAGTTTTATTCCTCCTGCACGGTGTAATGGTGACAGTGTGTGCATCCGTGTTAGTACTTGGCGTATGCTATGATTATGATCTCTTGTAGATTATGAAGTTAACTATTGCTATGATGGTATTGATGTGATCTATTCCTCCTACATAGTGTGAAGGTGACAGTGTGCATGCTATGTTAGTACTTGGTTTAGTCGTATTGATCTTTCATGCACTCTAAGGTTATTTAAATATGAACATTGAATTGTGGAGCTTGTTAACTCCGGCATTGAGGGTTCGTGTAATCCTACGCAATGTGTTCATCATCCAACAAGAGAGTGTAGAGTATGCATTTATCTATTCTGTTATGTGATCAATGTTGAGAGTGTCCACTAGTGAAAGTATGATCCCTAGGCCTTGTTCCTAAATACTGCTATTGCTGCTTGTTTACCGTTTTACTGCGTTACTACTGCTGCGTTACTACTGCTTGTTTACTGTCCTGGGCAAAGCACTTTTCTGGTGCCGTTGCTACTGCTCATATATATTCATACTACCTGTATTTCACTATCTCTTCGCCGAACTAGTGCACCTATTAGGTGTGTTGGGGACACAAGAGACTTCTTGCTTTGTGGTTGCAGGGTTGCATGAGAGGGATATCTTTGACCTCTTCCTCCCTGAGTTCGATAAACCTTGGGTGATCCACTTAAGGGAAAACTTGCTGCTGTTCTACAAACCTCTGCTCTTGGAGGCCCAACACTGTCTACAGGAAAAGGAGGGGGGCGTAGACAGCCGCTAACTAAAGCCATGATCCATGGTGGAAGTTTCAGTTTTGGACAACAATCCTCAATCTCTTATGAGAATATTATCTGTTGTTGAATGCTTATGCATTAAAGAGGAGTCCATTATCTGTTGTCTATGTTGTCCCGGTATGGATGTCTAAGTTGAGAATAATCAAAAGCGAGAAATCCAATGCGAGCTTTCTCCTTAGACCTTTGTACAGGCGGCATAGAGGTACCCCTTTGTGACACTTGGTTAAAACATATGTTATGCGATGATAACCCATGTAAATCCGAGCTAATTAGGACAAGGTGCGGGCACTATTGGTAATCCATGAATGAGGCTTGCAACTTGTAGGATATCTTATACATAATACATATGCTTTATTACTACCATTGACAAAATTGTTTCTTGTTTTCAAAATAAAAGCTCTAGCACAAATATAGCAATCCATGCTTCCCTCTTCGAAGGGCCATTCTTTTACTTTAATGTTGAGTCGGTTTACCTACTTCCTTCCATCTTAGAAGCAAACACTTGTGTCAACTGTGCATTGATTCTTACATGCTTACTTATTGCACTTATTATTTTACTTTATGTTGACAATTATCCATGAGATATGCATGTTGAAAGTTGAAAGCAACCGCTGAAACTTAATCTTCCTTTGTGTTGCTTCAATGCCTTTACTTTGAATCTATTGCTTTATGAGTTAACTCTTATGCAAGACTTATTGATGCTTGTCTTGAAAGTACTATTCATGAAAAGTCTTTGCTATATGGTTCAGTTGTTTACTCATTGTCTTTACCATTGCTTTGAATCACTTCATTCATCTCATATGCTTTACAATAGTATGATCAAGATTATGTAAGTAGCATGTCACTTCAGAAATTATTCTTTTATCGTTTACCTACTCGAGGACGAGTAGGAACTAAGCTTGGGGATGCTGATACGTCTCCAACGTATCTATAATTTCTGATATTCCATGCTTGTTTTATGACAATACCTACATGTTTTGTTCACACTTTATGATGATTTTATGCGTTTTCCGGAACTAACCTATTGACGAGATGCCGAAGTGCCAGTTGCTGTTTTCTGCTGTTTTTGGTTTCAGAAATCCTACAAAGGAAATATTTTCGAAATCGGACGAAATCAACGCCGAGAACCTTATTTTTCCCGGAAGCTTCCAGAGAGTCAGAGAGGGACCAGAGGGGAGCCCTGGGGGCCCCACACATGGTGGCGGCGCGGCCCAGGGGGGCGCCCCCTAGTGTGAGGAGGCCCCGTGGCCCCTCCGACTCCACCTCTTCGCCTATTTAAGCCTCCCTGACCTAAAACATCGACACGGATTGATGAGACACCAGAAAACCTTCCAGAGCCGCCGCCATCGCGAAACTCCAATTCGGGGAACAGAAGTCTCTGTTCCGGCACCCTACCGGGATGGGGAATTGCCCCCGGAAGGCATCTCCACCGCCATCTTCACCGCCATCGCTGTCTCCATGATGAGGAGGGAGTAATTCTCCCCCGAGGCTGAGGGCTCTACCGTAGCTATGTGGTTCATCTCTCTCTTTGTGATCTAGTTGAATATTATCTATGTGCTACTCTAGTGATGTTATTAAAGTAGTCTATTCCTCCTCCGTGATGTAATGTTGACAGTGTGTGCATCATGAAGTACTTGGTATAAGCTATGATTGTGATCTCTTGTAGATTATGAAGTTAACTATTACTATGATAGTATTGATGTGATCTATTCCCCCTTTCATAGCTGATGTTGACAGTGTGCATGCTATGTTAGTACTCGGTATAATTGCGTTGGTCTATCATGCACTCTAAGGTTACTTAAATATAAACATCGAATGTTGTGGAGCTTGTTAACTCCGGCATTGAGGTGCTCTTGTAGCCCTACACAATTAATGGTGTTTGTCATCCAACAAGAGAGTGTAGAGTGGTTTTATTATGTGATCATTGTTGAGAGTGTCCATTAGTGAAAGTAGGATCCCTAGGCCTTGTTTCCAAACATCGAATCTCCGTTTATTTACCACTCATATACATTCATACCACTTGTATTTCACTATCTCTTCGCCGAACTAGTGCACATATACATCTGACAAGTGTATTAGGTGTGTTGGGGACACAAGAGACTTCTTGTTTCGTGATTGCAGGGTTGCTTGAGAGGGATATCTTTGACCTCTTCCTCCCTGAGTTCGATAAAACCTTGGGTGATCCACTTAAGGGAAAACTTGCTGCTGTTCTACAAACCTCTGCTCTTGGAGGCCCAACACTGTCTACAGGAAAAGAAGCGTGAGTAGACATCAGTCGTCTTTGGCAAACCCGATAATTTCAGGAAGGAAAAGATCGAGTTCGAAGTCGTGAACTGGGAATCGAAGTATTACGCTATACTCGGGAGACCAGCTTATGCCAAGTTCATGGCTGTACCGCACTATGCATACCTCAAGCTGAAAATGCCTGGGAACAACGGGACAAACATTACAGTCTATGGAAGTTTCTCACGCTCGGACAATTGTGATCGGGACTTTCAGAGGATTGCTGCTAAGTTTGGCCTGAGGCAGGAAATTACTGACCTTCCGTCAAAGACATCGTCACGCAGTAAGAAGAAGAACGCAAAGACATCGTCACGCAGTAAGAAGAAGAACGCGTCAGAGGAGCAAAGAAGAAGTCAGCCGACCTCGCCCTTGAAGCTTCGGTAGCACAAACTTCGGCAGCAAAAGCTTCGGCAGCTGATGGTGCAGAAGACATAGGAGGCAGCAAGACACTGACAATCGCCGCCCAGGCCTCTGGCGAAATCAACGACGCTTCGAAAAACACCGACACGGTGACCAAGCCAGAAGATGAGAAGAACCCCTTCAATACTTAAGAAATCTACTCGTGTTTAGTTTCCCTTTCCTTTTCAAGCAGGGCTCTCCCTTTTTTCGCCCTTTAGTTCCGCGTTTTTTATTATTAATAAGAACTTAAGTTTTGATCCCTTGAAAAGCATTGCAGTTGATCGGAGCGCCTAAACCGCATCCTTGTAAACCTTGCCCACGCCCCGTGGTGAACGATGGTACGACACAGTACGCGGCAAAGGATCGTGCTCCGAAAAAAGCCTCTACGAGTGCTACAGGATGCAAAGTAAACAAGGACATCAACTCTTCCCTCTGCTATAGATGCCTCTACGAGTGCCGTAAATAGCAAGAGTCCGGAAGTACACATGACCACAACCCACGTTCGATATTTTACTTATGGAAATATCAAAGAACAACGGGCTCATCGGCAGATTCATTGCACCCGAAAATATTCGGGAGTGACTGCCGAAGCATACATCGGTTGAAAGCAAAGTTGCGCATACAACGGGATTAGCAAAACCCGCAACACGAGCTGATCACTCAAAAGATTTGCTGACCAACGAATACACATACGAGCAATTAAGATTTGCTCCTTCAAAATTTGCCAACGGCATCAATACGGTAAAAATACATATACATGTATCTACCAAATAAAAAGCCTCGGCTAAACAATCCTAACACTTGGATCAAGAAGCCAAAATATCCATTTACAAAAACAATCTTAATTCCTGAAATCACCCTTGCGGAGTGTCTTTTTCTTCAGGTACCTTTGAATCCTTCTCAAGCTTGTCGACAATCATATTGGCGGGCAGCAATACCTTCGGATACAGCGTCTCCAAATCACCAGTCGCGTTGGCAATAGACAGAAAACTCGCTGAAGGATAACGCGCAAGAACGAGGGCAAGTGTAAACCTGGCCCCTGCAAAGACCTGGGCTCGCACCAAGTCCCGAATCTTCTTGGTATTTCCAAACTCCGACATCAGAGTTAGCAGCGTAGGAGGAACCCTGTTCAAGGGAAACATCGTCCTCCAAACTACCCTCGGGGCTTTTTAGCACTTGTCGAAGAAATGGTGGACCTGTTGGACCTGATCCTGAAATTGCGCGACAGCTGAAGCCTTCGACTGCTCCCGCCAGAAAATTTCTTCGGCTGATGATAGCTGGGTTAATACGTGTACACGCTCATGGACCCACTTGTTCTCTTCCGCACGATTCAAAGATATGACTGGCAGAGCAATTAGCGGAAGATCAGGCAATACGTTTCTGGCGGAAGAGCAATGAACGCAAGGATCAGGGAACTTACAGTTTAAACTTTCGGTGGCTTTGTGAAGTTTAGTAAGGGCATAGCGCTCTACGTCAGCCGCAATCTCGCCCTTCTTCTTGATAATAGCAGCCAAGGCATAGGTGCTACGCTGATCCTTCTCCAACTGCGTGATCCGATCCTTCATACGTTGGATCCGATCATCTTCAGAAAGAGCACCCGAAGAATTTTCGACAGATGCAGGCACGGGGAACACCTGCAAGAAACAGCGTCAAAAGCATGACAGAACGATTCACACCAACATCGGAAGGTACTCCCATCGGGAGAATGCAAGTGACAATATTATAACAAAGAGTGTGCTAGCAACATTGCTAGCACAAAGTTTATTACAACCAAAGGTTATCCAGCGGGACAGTGTTTCACATCCGATCAAAAGAAAAGGTTGCTACAAAGATCAGAGGGCTTGGGTCTGAGTCGATAAACTAGGGCCTGCCGATGTCTTCCTTGATGAAACCAACTCGAGGAGCTGGCATGCACATTTAACGGCTGACGCCTTGAAGGTGCTTAAATCAACAAACCGCCCATCCTCCTCCTTCGGCAGCTCCTTCGACATTTCTTCAATATCGGCCTTAAAGCCGTGACCCATCATAAGTTGGAAGGCAAGGACGGAACCATAGGTACGCGAAGTACGTTTGAATACCTCGATAACCTCCTTGGTGTCAACCGCGAAGGCGTCGAATAACTGCCCCAGAGTCTTGTCTTGACTGATCTTGGGGAAGATCATCAAATGTATCCGCGCCATGGCACCTTTTCCCTTCTCAAGAAGCTCCCGCGTGAGCTGATGGGAGGCGAGGGTCATCGACAGGCCGTTGGCTGGAGAGTTGTTTGGAACTTTGTCCAAGGCATCGGAAGAGATGTTGGCAGCTTCTGCAAGAGAGTAATGGGAAAGGTCATTGATAAACGGCCGAACCCACAAGTGCAATAATCGACAGAGGTGTACAAAGGAGATTACCAAGTAAAGCCAAGGAAGACTGACGAAGGAGTTCATCCTTTTCAGCCGCCCGAGCCTCGGCAGCTAGCCTGGTCGCCTCCTCTTCTCTCAACTTCTCCCTTAGCTTGCCCAGCTCCTCCTTCAGGGAGTCGACTTCTTGGCGGGCCTCGGCGGCTATCTTGATCGCACCGTCCAACTTCGAGGAGGAAGATTTAAACTCCTTCTGCAGCCGAACCTTCTCTGCCTCCAGAGAAGTGAATTGGGAAGCGAAGGCCTCCAAGGAGGAGATAACTCCTCGCAGGTCCTAAAGGAAAAATAATGTTCGATGAAGAATCGTTAAGCAAGATACGCATCAGAAAAGTTCATGTTGTAATAGAAAAAGACTTACAGATGGGGGAGTCCTGGCGGCGGCAGTTGAAGGAGCATCTTTCCCTTTAGAAAGGGAGGAAGCTGTCGATACCTGAGCTGCGGGGGCTGCTTTAGGAACCGACGCTTCGGAAGCAACAACGTCCGGTGGAGCAGCTCCGGATTTGGCCTTCTTAGCCGGCGGCTCGATAAAACCTTCGTCACTATGAAAGGAGATGATTGACAAAAAGTTATGAAAGGAATGCAAGAAGTAAAAGGACAACATGCGGCTTCAGGGAAGAAGGTACTTACATGTCGAAGAGGTCGTCTTCATCGGCAAAGCCGTCGGTCGATCTCTTCGCGGGTGAAGCCCTGGCCTCCTCCACAGCTGCATCAATAAAGGCATCATGATCAGCGTCATCATCACGCACTGATCCCTCTGTGTCGCTAGTATCGTCGGCTGAGGAAGCAGGTTGGCATGGGCGGCTTCCGAATCTATCGGGTCATCGTGTTCATCCTCTGGGTCAGTATGTTCGGCAGTATGAAAATCGACAGGAACTGAGGAGCCTCTTCCTTCAGAAGTGTCATTTGGCGAATCGCGTAAGTTTCCAGAAACTATGGGGACCTGCCGAAGAAAAGAGCACATAAGAACAATGGAACATATGTCGACTAAGTGGAAGCAGCGTAATAAGAGTATGAGAAGGGGAATTACCTCTGACGGTGGATGGTTGGTGTCAAGAGGAGTATAAGAAGATATCAATGGAACTGAGTCTTCTTGACTAAAGAGAGTAAGGTGACGGACTTCATCAAGCAGCTCCTTTTCTGACAGTTCAGCAACATTGATCCTGGTCTCATCTTTTGGACCCGTATACAACCACATTGGACAAACTCTTGCCATGACTGGTTGGACCCGACGCTTCAGGAACACCGCTGCTACCTCTGTGCCGATCATGGTTTGACCATCGGCCTCTTTGATTCGAAGGAATTTGGCGAATAATTCGTCGGCTGCTGCCCTTTCGTCGGGAGAAAGAATGTTCTTCCAAGAATCTTTTAGCTTAGCCTCAAGGACGTCGGCAAAGCAAGGAAGCTGGGACTCGGTTGTCAAAGAATCTTTGACATAAAACCATTTCAGTCGCCATCCTTGCACAGATTCTCTCATTGGGAAACTGAAATAGTTAACCTCCGAGCGAGCCACGAACCCCACGCCTCCAATGACGAAGGATCCATTGCTACTGTTGTACCTCTTAGCATAGAAGATCTTCTTCCACAACCCGAAATGAGGCTCAATGCCCAAAAATGCCTCGCAGAGGGTGAGTTGGATTTCATAAGTCCGTAGAAGGCGAAGAAGTAACTCATGGGCAGGAAGCGAAAGACCCCGATATAGGAATGATAGGAACACCACGGTAAAACCAGCAGGGGGATTGGGCCGAGAAATCGCACCTGGAAGTATCACGTTCCCCTCGTCAGGGGAGACTAATCCAAGGCTTCGGGCCCTCTTCTCATCGCGTTTCGTGATGGAGGACACTAGCCAATCTCCTGGCTTGGCTATTGAGCCTGGCGGCGCTGGCGGCGCCGGAGCTGGAGGAGGAGCGTCTGAAGAACTCTTCTTTGGAAGGGTGGAGGAAGATTTGGCGGCGGTGCCACCAGTCGTGGAGCTGCCGGCGGCGGTAAGGCTCTTCTTCTTCACCATTGTGAGATCTGGGGAAGATTGGAGAAGCGGTGGTGGCGGCGCAACAGTTGCGGAAGGAAGAAGAAGAAGAAGAAAGGCAAAGGCAGATGTGGGAGAAGATTAGGGATTTTTCGTCCTTTGGAGATCTTAAGAGGAGGAGTACTGCGTGGGCACGTGTCGTTGATGCCAGTTTATCAAGTGGACCTTTTTCCGATTGATGGTTGCGGGAATCGAGGAGACGCTTGGTAACTGTGCGAGAAGGGCGGAAATTGCTTGAAAATAGGACCAGACAGAGAGAGAATGGGCCCAGCGGGTCGCGTCTTGTCGGTCAAAATCAAGACGTCGGTAAAATGTCATCAATGACATCATAAAGAATGCTTGAAGCACTCGAAGGAATAAAAAGCTATCGGATGGTGGACTTGAGTCTATGCACAGATTGCGAAGCATCTGCGCTTAGACTCGGGGGCTACTCCCATCGGGAGCGCTGACGCGCACCCGACATATTGAGGACTCGAAGAAAAAGGATGAAGAAAAAAATGATTGCTTAGCTCAAGTCTGCGCCCAGTTGCAAGCACCCGTGCCCAGACTCGGGGGCTACTCCCATCGGGAGCGCTGGATGCGCACCCGACAGAACTTTTTTGTACTCCAGGATCATGCCCGGGGACTTGATTCTGTGTAGGGTAACTTTGTTTTGCCATCGGTAGTTAACCAACAAAAGTTGGGCGCGTTACTCATCATCCCTTGCAAGCGGAAAATATATCGGATGACCTATGAAGGCCTACAGAAAACTTTGGCAGAGACGAATGTTCAAGTAGTACAACTTGAGTCTACGCACGGATTTCAAGCATCCGTACCTAGACTCGGGGGCTACTCCCATCGGGAGCGCTGACGCGCACCCGACAAACGAAGACGATGCTGATTCAAGATGAACAAGAACTATCAAGGAAAAGAACATCAGAAGAAGACGTGCTTCAGTCTCTACCCGAACAATGTTCGGCTAGACACTCGGGGGCTACTGACGTGGACATTACCATTCGGGTAACCGACATTGCCCTATCCTGTATTGAATAATTGGAGGCCCATGAAGACACTTGAAGGCAAGATGGGCCACCTGGACGGCGCATCAGAGGAATCCTTGACGGGCAAGACAAGGAAGCAGCTAAACAAGGAAAGATTAGATTCGAAATTGCTGTAAACCTAGTCGTACTCGGTTAGACCTCTTGAGACCTGGCCTCCTATATAAAGGCTAGGAGAGGGGCTGCCGATGGGGACAATCAATCTTAGTAGCCTTAGCCATCAAAAGTCTAGAGCTAGGTCGCCGCAGCGCTTAGCCTCTCGACGAGATCTCAGCCGAACTATTCGGCACCCCATTGTAACCCATTATCTTCATAATCAAGAATAGACAGGCAGGACGTAAGGGTTTTACCTCATCGAGGGCCCCGAACTTGGGTAAATCGCTCTTCCCGCTTGTCTGTGAACCGATGTCTCGTGTCAGCTTGCAGGATTCCGTCAACCCTAAGCCCCAATCGGAGGGCATTGCCGAGGAGTACCCTCGACAGGAGCCGCACCAGCAGCCACCGTGAGCTTCCCTCTCCCCCTCCCCCTTCCCTACTGTGCCATGCATTGCTATGAAATTGGTTCAAATTGATGCTTGATCCCCTCATGTACCCTGCATTGCTATGAAATTGATGATTTAGGGTTCATTTAAATGCTTGCAGTATGCTCGATCCCCTCCTGTTCTATCCATCAATTCTCTGGTTTATAAAAAAATTGATGATTTAGGGTTCATACATATTCAGATTTGCTATCCATCTGTTGTTCTTCACAACATAGCAATTCAGATTTGGTTTAGCTGTTGTAATTTGGTTTATATATTAAGTGTTGTTGTAATTTGGTATAGAAAATAAAATGGTTTGATAAAATGCTTTATATAAAATGCTTCATTCTCTGGTTCATTCTCTGGTTCAAGCTTTATATAAAATTGCTAATAACAAGAATGAAATGCTAATATATAAAATGAATTGATGGAAGTGTAGGTGTTGCATTCTAATGCTACTGTAGTTTTCATGTAGTACTGGTTGATATAGCAATAAGTAGGTACTGAAAATGCTAATGCTACTTGCAAATGAAGTATGTACTGAAAATACCTAATGCAAATGCAAATGAAAATTCCTAATGCAAATGCAAATGAAAATATATAGTTGCTGCTATATAGCTTAATAAAATGCTTGGGTCATATAAGGGATGGGAATGAAAATAAGTGCTGCTATATAGCTTGGGTCATATAAGGGATGGAAATGAAAATAAAATGCTGCTATAAGTGTTGCTATATAGCTTAGCTCCATTCGGTATATAATGCTAGCAGTAATGTTTAGGTAAACAGGAAAAGAAAATGAATTTGTTCTATTGATGTTGCTGCTACTATTGTTGCTGCTACTATTCTTGATGGAAATTAAAATGAAAATGAATTTGTTCTATTGCTATTGATGCTACTATTGTTGTTGCTACTATTCTTTATGGAAAAGAAAATTCCTAGATATATGTGTATATATTACAATTTGAGTTATGTAATGCTGCTACTAAGGTTGCTGCTACTATTCTTGATGGAAATGAAAATGAAGCGGCTGTTGTCATGCTGCTGGTTGGAAAAGAAATGAAAATGAAAATTTTGCTATGTATGATATATGTGTTTGCATTTCTGTTACAGGGATTGAGTTGCTATTGAGTGTCGGAATGTTGATTCATTTCCGTTCTGGCAATTTTAGCACTCCACATGACCAATTTTTAGCAAAGGTCATGCTGATTTTTTTCGTGAATTCTAACTCTTTCATCTTCTATTAGTGCAAGCCACCATGGCGTCTCAAGAATAGTTAGAGGCCCACTACAATAGGCACTTCTTTAGGACGGAGGAGGATGCCGAGGCCGCTGGGGGTGGCGGCGATGAAGACCATGAGATGGAGGATGCCGCTGGGGGTACTGCCGACGAGCCAAGCGGCGCCGCCGGGGGTAGTACCTACGAGCCAAGTGGCGACGAGGCAACCGGCGTCGCCGGGGGTGGCGGCGAGACAAGCGGTGACGATCCTAGTGGCGCCGCCGGGAGTAGTGGCACCGGGACAAGTGGTTCCAAGAGGCTGCGGAAGGCAAGGCGCAAAAACTCGGTCGCCACCGGCAGAGACATAATCTTAGAGGTGGACCCCGACAGTGGTTTGCCAGTGGAGAGTAAGGATGTTGCCAAGGGGTACGACAACCAACTGGCATGTATCCTCCGAGAGGTCGTCAATCTCAACGAGACGGACCTCCGAGCTGAGAACAAAGCGCATTTGCGAGTCCAGCTCATTGCGAGGTTGCACTCACAATACATGTTCCTAGGCGACTACGCCTCCACTCATGAAACCAAGAACATTGTGAACTCACAAGCCCTCCTGAAGTTCACCAAACACCTCAGCAGCTATAAGTACATGGTGCGGAAGCTGATTGCTGAATGCAAAGGTTTCGAGGAGGTCCACTCTGCCTTTCCGCATGTTTCCCAGGCGGACTTTGATGCTTTTGTGGCCAATGAAGAGCTACAAGCGACCAAGAATCGCAAGTTGTGGGGGAAGGAAATGCGGGAGCTGAACATCGGCAACCACAACCTTGGGAACCGTGGGTACTAGGGAAAGGAGCCCTATTGGGCGAAGGAGGACGAGGCATATTTAAATGCTGGCATTGAGAACCTCTGGCTCAAGTACAAGGACCCGCTTGAAAGAAGATTCATCAGGTCCCGCTACCATAAGAAGAAACTAACCGGGGAACTTGTCATGGACCCCAAGGTGGTAACCGACATAATTTGGTTCACGAACGACAAGAAGGTCCTGGCGTTGGAGAAAAAACTGGTAAGCAATTTACCAGTTTAATTAGATCAAGTATTGTTCATATAATAGTATCAACGTTTCTAAATGGTTCACGTTTCTTCTGCAGGAAGAAGAAAGATAAAGACTTTCTCAATGTGATGAAGGCTCCTCGTCGCAGGGTAGCCTGGGACAAGCCTCTCGTACGGGCGCTAAACATCGTTAATGAGCATTCACCTACGAGAAGGCCGCATAGAGGCCGTGTGGCTAGCGCCGGTACAGGCTACAAGCATGGTCACTACGGCTTGTCGTCTGCGGCCAATAAAAATGCGCGCAATGAGAGGAAGCAGCGGGAGGCGGAGGAAATGAGGGACTCAATCCTAGCCCAAGTCCAAGCTGGTTTGGTACCGCAAGTGGTACCGCAAATCAAAGCTTCACTCGAACCTGATATGACAGCTGAAGTCGCCGCTTCAGCCAAAGGTGATTTCAACGTTGTCGTCGCGTGGTATGAGGGTGGCAAACAAGCCCCCCCCCCCCCCCCCGAAAATGCAAGTGCTTTGCTTCGATGCAGCAACTCGATGGCGCCGCCGGCCGCCGACAATGCTGATGTTATAATGGAGACTCCTCCGGCCGCCGGCAATGTCGCAGGTGTTAGGGATTCACCGGCCATGCCGGGTAGCAGCCCTCCGTCACTTGCACGCCCGCCGCCGCATGTGCCGGCCCATCGACATTAGCCGAGCTCAACGCCCTCACGGTAATTAAGCTAGTGTACATCAAGTCAATATATTAGTTTCATCATCATTGCCCTCTCTCTAACGATGTACACATGTTCTCGCAGGCGCTCTCAACGCCATGCACCTTCCTGATGAAAGTGAACGACGAACTCAAAGACGTCGCGAGGGGGTCCATCCTTCACCCTCTGGATAAGAAGTGGCACACATGAGATATGGAGGATGACGTTTACCGGGTTGAAGTGGATCGGGCATTACCGGGTTGTGAGGATTTGTTTCCTCCTAATCAACCGCATGGTGCCGATGATGATAGTCCGTTGAATCTGGCCTCACTAAAGGGTTGGGTACTGCTATGGCCGAAGACCCTAATTAGGATCAACACCTACTCGGGGTCGATGGCAAGCAAAGGAAAGCACCTTGCGGCGCCACAGGCCAGCGTCCCTCCACGACAGCCAGCGGCGCCGGTGGTCAGCGCTCCTCCATGACAGCTAGCGGCGTCCGTGGTCAGCGCCCCACCACAACAGCCAGTGGCGCCAGAGGTCAGCACCCCACCGCAACAGCCCGTGGTGCCAGATGTCGAGGCGTACGACTTCCAATGAGAAATTCCTATGTCTTCACAAGTTGCCCCGGTGGATCCGAACACGGCGACCACGAAATATCTGTGCTCCAAGAAGCTGTTCGACTCTCAAGAAACAAATGAGGAGGAAACGCCTGAGGAGGCCGCTACCGCCGCCGCCAAAAACATGCTGAGCCCAAACACACTCCGTGCTACGACCACAACGGCGATGGATGGTTGTACAACACATCTCAAGAAGTGGAAGAGGCCAGCGAAGAAGGACGCCAAAGCCAAGGAGGCGGCCAAATCCAAGGACACGGTCCGACACCTTGACAAGTTGCCAAACAATTGGCGGCCTGAGCATTGGATTGGTGAACCGATGCTGTCGGAGCATGTCCTCAAGGTACTCACCCCGGATATGAGGAGCTTGCATAACTCTGTCCAGTATGTGGAGAAGCAGCTTCTCAATGCAAAAAAACCTGATTACTCTTTGTTCGTGCCGAGGGTGCCAACTGGCATGAACTTCATCGAAAAGTACCCCGCGGACTTGTGCTTCATCAGGTTCAATGACATCTTCGACGACTTCCGCATGAGAATGCTCCACTTTTCAGTGGTTCGGCTAGTTGCTCTTAGCCTGTCTTCCCAGATCGTTGAGGAGGGGACGCCGGGCATCGCGATAATGGACCCCTTCTATATGCGGGAGAGCATCATCTGCAACATTGGGGATCGGGCAATTGCCATCAAGCAGGTCGAGGATTTCATGCTGGCGAACATTAAAAAGAGCGGCATTCTCATTCCTTACTTCTCCGAGTATGTAATCACTCGCTAGTCCCCATTACCGTTCTATCCTATATCTCCATTTGCATTTGCAAAGGTTAATCCTTGTGTTTTCCGCAGAGACAAGTTCTGCACCCTCATCGTCGTGCACCCGCAACACTCGCATGCAATCTATCTCGACTCCGGTAGGGACAACAAGAAAGAATACGCCCACATCAAGGCCCTTCTCAATGATGCTCTCACCGGCTTCGCCAACAAGACAGCCCCCCTCAAAGTAGATAGGAAATCCCAAGGAGGCTTGGTCTTAACCCACACAACCAACTTCCCCTGCCTCAAGCAGTCGGCGGAAGACAATGGGATGGATGCGTGGTACACCATCCTTCAGATGTAGGAGTACATAAAGTATGCAGATGACATATTGCTGCCAGGGAGTCTCAGAAATAGGTTTGCAAACATGGCGGATGTCCCTGATAGATAGCTGAGAGAGAACTGGGGTCGCATCCAGCAGTTGATTTGCACGATAATCCTGCACGATGTCAACATAGGTCAGGTGCGTTCTTCTACGGCTACGGTCTACCACCTAATGACGAGATAGATCTCCGCTTGGAGATGTCGCGTGATGAGAGGCCGTTCAACTCGCTTGGGGGCTGCCGTCCATCCCCCCTATTTCTAAAGCTTGAACTATATGTCCATGAACTTCCATACTGTAATAATTGCTATATATTCCGATAGAATCGACTTGTCGCCTTTATTTAGTTTTTATGGATGTGCATGTGAACATGTGTCTATAGTTTCATTTACTTTGCTATATATTTCAAGATTATGGCGTGTGTACCTTAATCATTATTTGCATTTACTCGACCCTTACTTGCCTCGTATTTGGAGTTCGCCGATGATTAGAATGTTCGGTCACTCGTACACTCGAGGGGTGGAGCCAGTGAGCCTTGGTGTGATGGCCACAAATATCAATCTATTGTGCATCCTACCTAGCCTCACTGACTCCATCCCTGGATGTTAATATTTGTTTCGGCCGACAAAGTATGAGGCACATGCTATTTACTTCGTACTACTTGTCTTTTATTTGAGTTGGCACTTCTTAATTGCGTTGGCCGATGATTAGAATGTTTGGTTACTTGTACACTCTGGGGTGGGGCCAGTGAGGCTTGGTGTGATGGCCACAAATATCAATCTATTGTGCATCCTACCTAGCCTCGCTGACCCCATCCCTGAATGTTAATATTTATTTCGACCAACAAAATATGAGGCACATGCTATTTAGTTCACACAACTTGTCTCTTATTTGAGTTGGCACTTGTTAATTGCATTGGTACTAACGTTTTATTTGTCTTGTGCATAGATATGTCGACGACATATGTCGTGTACAAGGGGAGGGTTCCTGGAGTCTACGACGACTGGGAGGACTGTCAAAGACAGGTGCACCGCTTCAGCGGCAACAACTACAAGGATACCCCACTAGGGTGGAGGCGGAAGGAAGATACGCACGTTATCTAGCGGGAGAGGTGAGGGACATGAGGAGGAACCGGATGAAGACCATGGCCTTCGTGATGATGCTCATCGTGACCATGGTCATGTTCTATGTGATTGTAGTTTAGGTTAGTAGCTACATTGTGAGGTGTGTATGACGACTATGTACCGAGACTTCTAACTTTGTGAAACTTCGTCGTTCGGTGTTGCATATGCACATGTCTTGTATGAATCAACATTTCGAAACGAGACTTGTGTATTTGTGTATTGATACCAAAATGAGACTTGGCTCTCTATGTGCTTCTCATATTGCATGTACTGCTGTATAAATATCTATTGTATTGGATGATATAAATATGTATTGTAATATGCTGGAAAATGTTGTAAAATTTGAAATTTTGGATTATACCGCCGGCGCACCTCCAACCCCTTCTACCGGCGCACAGTAACGCGCCACTTCTGACAGCACCTACTGCCAGCGCAGCTCCACATGCGCCAGCGCTACACATCATTGCCGGCGAACATGAACCAGTGCACCGACAATAACTGAGCTACCGCCGGCGCACAGGCAGGTGCGCCGGCAATAGCCAGTTATCACCGGCCTGTTCGTACCGGTGGACTCTGGTGCACCGGCAGAAGGCCAAATTGGTGTGTCGGCGGTAAGGGTTTTCCTAGTAGTGTGGGGTAATGCACCTGCAACACCTGACTACCACCCTAGGGAAGGATCTTCTTCCCAGTGGGGGAATGAGGGCACTCCTTCAGAGTGGGCACAGTGGGGGCAGAAAGGACCCCCTCCATGGCGATGGATCATATGGTTGGGGACCGAACCCCGACTACCCTGGCTACTAGCTTCACCCTAAGCTTGGGGGAGTATGTGTACTCCCCCTCATCTCCATTGTATATTGTCATGCTAGCTTTATTTCAGTTGATTGCATTGCAGATCTTGTTAGTTTACAATTTGAAAACACAAAAAGATTTCTATTTTAACTTCTGCATTTTGTTTCCTTTTAGCAAAAACCCAAAACCCAAAAAACTAAAAATATTTTCATTTTAGTAAAACACTGAAAAGAGTAACAAAATTTGCATGATGCGGCCCACCGTTTTATTTTTAGTTCTTCACCTGCGATTGGGCTGCTTATTTGGAAGCAATTATAACTTTTCACCCCCTCGGACTCACAAAAATTGGCAAAAAATTCCTGGGATGTTTAAGTAGGGCAAAACTTGGATACATAGCTGCTGCAATTTGTTGGCAGATTTTGATTTTCATCGGTAAAGTTGGTTAGTTGGACTTGCACATGATCCAGAATGAACGCTATAAATATATATGGATCCTGGCCACCATGAGCCACCATATTTATATCATTTTATTAAGATTTCTGCTGTAAGAAATTATGCTTTGAGTGAACCAAGTTAAAATTTCTTAACTCTATAGTGAGCATATTACGCAGTTCAAGTTGGGAGAGGATGAACAATAATGATGAATCAGTATGTGAGGATTTATGAAAGAGGCATGATACCTTTTCTATATTCATGTATGGAATTTAACGATAGAAAATACTTGTGCATAGTTTCATCAATACTTAGGGAAGTTATATTAGTTGTTTACTATATTTATGTTCTCCTCGCTATATATGATGCAAACAAGATATTATTGAGGAATACTACCTATACTTGACTGAGATATAGTAGCTTTGAATAAAATTCTACGGGCATCCTATTATGCGTGTTATTGAAAACTTGGCACATATTCAATGATGAATAATATTCCTATGTGTCCTTAAAATATGAAAGTTGATGTCTTGTGTGACACTTCAGTCTTTTAAATGGTGAACCTCATCGTTGAAGCATATATAAATCGGCTGATAGTATCTTTAGTTGACCAACCAACCTCCTACTAGCCTTTGAACCAACGAGTCGCCACTTAGAAAAGGAAAAAAGAAAGAAAAAGGAAAGAATAAAAAAAAGAGAAAAAAAAGAAAGAGAAAAGAGAACAGAAGTTGAACCCAATGGTCGGATAGTATGGTGATGCCAAAGAAAGGGCTAAAACTAAGAAGTGCCCGAAGCCAAACCAAAGAAATGCAATTATACTGCAAAGGGGAAGAACTCGTGCCACTCATATGGTGTTAAAGCTAAGAAGCGAACACCTAACCCACTTCCACTCTATCCTATGGTCAACTAAAGATACTAGCTACTTACTCATGTATGAGTCTTCTATGAGAGTTTAAATGTTAAAGGACTGAAAGGATACAACATCCTCCCATTATTTGTGTTGCAATTCAAGCATAATGAAATTACTAGTCAACAATTGGAGGAATCAAATGTCTCAAAACCCTTGTTAATGATTAAATCAAATGCGATGCTGGAATTTTACTTGTTGCTACTATCAATTAATCACGTCCAAGTACTGTTTCCATATACTATCTCTTTTACACCATGCATAAATAGAGGAACATCAACATAGTGGATATTTAGTAACACTTTTCCATTCATTTACAAAGCTATGTATCAAATACTTTCCATGCTAAATTGATTATGCATGCATAGAGCAAAGTTCTTGCCAAAGTCTTTTATCGCTTATGCACTACGTTTGAGTTGTTTGTCTTGACGATATTCATGTATGAGTGTTGGTATACCTTTGCTATGTTTAATGCTTGTTACTAGGACCCGAGTGACATGATTTCAATACTGAACCTATATTTCTTTATCATATATATGAGGTTGGTATATATTTGCAAGGTGTATTTTTTATTATTATGTTGACCCTACGAATCCCTAAGGTGACAGATAGGAAAAAACAAGGGAAATATGTGATAGTTCGAGGATATTGTGTGTTCATGAAACCTAATGCTTTGTTCCAGGCTATTCGAAAGGATAGACATTAACTGCTTGTAGTTCCAATTTTGCCCCGGTAAAATGAGCAAGCAGGATAAAGGATGTTATGTAATTTCTCTCCGTTAGTGTGCATGGCTATATTTGGATCACACATATACACATAACTGAATTACAGATGGATGCTATGTTAGTTGGATTACATTATATGATCAATATCATTCATGCAACACCCCGTTACTACCTCATTCCTACGCTTTTAGCCACTAAAAGTTGCACATCATTACTTCTGGTGAAAACTGGAAATCTGGTGCTATTATTTACTGCTTGTCTTTACTACTTTGAATCAACTGCTATAAAATCACCAATTGCTTTGTGAGTTTATTGATATACATGTGTGGTTGAGAGTGACGTCTCAATAACTAAAGTCTTATTGGTATTCTTGTGTCCCCCTTGAGTCGAACTATAAATTTGAGTAATACTCCCCATCAAAGATTTCAACGATCCCCTATAAGTTGAAGTACATAAAAGAGATATTGAAGTAGTTCACTATGGAAAATCAAGACATAGTTCTTGTTATATGGAGTTTAGCAAAACTTGAGTGTGTTTAACACTTTATGAGTAAAACATGTGATTGATTTTAAATCATGAAACGCCATGGTATGTACATAATCAGATGTCTTGTGATCTAAGGTGTTACGAGCATATACTAGAGTGAATCATGGAATGGTCACTAGATGGCAGTAAGAAAACCCTTAAATGCTTTTGAAGAACTAAGTATATGTGTTGTATAGGATAGTGATAAAATAAAATTGTTGTAATGTGCTACACTGGTATTAGTGTTGCCACATGTACAAATAAATTTCAATCTCAATTAGGCTAAATATTTTATTAAAAGGTGGCATAGTGTGCTGGAGTGTTGGATGTTGGAGTTAGATGAGTTCTAAAGTTTGAACATTGTGACAGATTCAACAAGCGAAAGACTTTGGTAACAACCTTTGGAAGGTGTTTGCGTCAAAAGTTCTTTAAATGAGCTTGGTGCAATTCCAAATGTGTCAAAACTATGAAGCTACATTCTATAGCAATGTTGGCAACATAATTTCACACTGACAAATTGAGGCCTCGCCAACAGACCAAACTTATGCAATGTCATACTAACTCATTCGAGATGAGTGTTGCGTAGAGATGCAAGTGATTAGCAAATACATATGGATATGATCTTACACACCCGCTGACTAAAACCTCTTCAATAAGCTAAACATGATCATCACTAGAAGGCCACGGATGTTCGATCTTTAATAATGTTAACTAGATTATTGACTCTAGTGTAAGTGGGAGACTAAAAGGAATATGCTCGAGAGGCAATAATAAAATGGTTATTATCTTATCCATGTGACCATGTTTATGATAGATATTTATTTATCATGCTAGAAAGGTATTAACCGAAACGAATGCATTTGTGTCTAATAAACAAACAAGAGTTCCTAGTAAAGCCTCTCGTTTAATTAGCTCGTTGATTAACTGATGATCAACATTTCCTGATCATGAACATTGTATATTTTTAATAACGGGTTTACGTCATTAGAAGAATGATGTGATGAACACACACCCAAGTAGGTATAGAAATACGATCAAGTAATTAGGTTTACTTTGCTATATCAAACACATACGAAGTAGCTCTATTCATTATACCATGATATCATGTCAATCATTAACACCAGAAGAGTACTTTGATGAAACCAAATGTCACAGCCATAAACGGGGATTTGGGTACTATAAAAATATTAATTGATGCTCATGGATCAAGAGTGAGATTTATCCATCCTGATAACACAGAGATATACTCTAGGCCCTCTCGATGATATCACATTGGCACCGCTTGCAAGCACGTGACTGGGCCTCCCTCGTCGCCTTCTCTCTTTCCGTCCTCCGCTGGAAAACTATCGGTGGCCTCTCTAAACTCTCCTCCATCACGAGGAAATCCTCAACCCCCTTCATTCGCCGCCTCTTATGTCTCCGGTGAGCTAAAAACGAACCAGGGGGAGGGGGAGTCGGGAAACATGCACCAAGGGGGCTGTCGTACGCTGATATGGCCACCATGCACGCCCCATCCCTAGGTGATCTCCTGATGAACATCGCATCTTGAGGAGCTTGTCTTGTCACCACACGCCTAGGGGGTGGTGAGTGGTGAGTGATGAGGAAGCCACCACGAGTACCGTGATGCATGCAATAGAGGGAGAGGAGACCGCCGTGGCACCCGTGACCCTGCAGGGATCCACAACTCGGGCCGGCTCAATCATGGAGAATCACCGCGATCCCACCATGGGGGCCTCGCTTGTCGCCTAGCGGTGTCCACATCCTCGAAGTGCCGTGGTGAGCCGATTGAGGATCTGCTGAGTCTAAACCTTAAAGGAGAGGACATTGAGGGGTCTTCGTGGCGAAGAGTGAGGTGGGTTTGCTGAAGAAAGGGACGAGGTGGATGGCCGTGATGCCTCTACTCGTCCAAGCCTTTCAGTGCAGCGTCTCTCAAGAAGTTGATGACCTTTGCGTGGTCTCCAGCCCAAACCTTTCGAGATTCAAAGAACAGATACATTGTCCAAGCAAACTGTCTAGCAGATTGGAGAAGGATCACAGAGCAAGGCCCCTGGATCTTTCGAGTCAAAAGTGTGTGCCCGCATAGATGAAAATTATATTCAAGGGATCATCAATTTACATTCACCTTCATGCTTACATATATTCGCGCGCATACAAGCATAGATACAGAGTTGTAGACATGACCCAATAGCGCCATGAGTTCGCCGGCGACATGGCTGACAGTACACATCTAGCTCATCCGTACATCGGCTATAAGCGGTAGCATAATTACAGTTGTGTAAAGAACTGGTGAGCACTATCAGTATGTACTACGTACTCACCAGTACCTAGTTAGGTTCGGCTAGAGCGCCTTATAGATCGAAGCTGTGGCTGTTGAAATGGAACACAGCACCGCTCTTCCCGGCGCCGCGCCGAAGGTTCTGCGACCTGCACTCCCTGGCCACGCTGGTCTGCAGCCCCGGAGGCCCGCACACCAGCACGCCCACGTCCGCCGCCGCGCCCCCAGCCCGCTCCGCGAACGCCATGAATTCGGCTGCGACGACGATCCAACACAGACAAAACCCCATCAAGAAACAGATGCAGAAGATAGTTTCAGGCTAACTGGCTGAGAACGTTACCTTGGAACTTCGGCCGGCACCCATACCGCGTTGTCCGCAAGGTGGCGACGCTGGCTGCCGAGGCGGCGTCTTCGCCAGCGGCTCCGTTCGTTGTCTGTTCGTCCTCGGCACCGTCCTTGGCAGTGCTGGCGTCGGTGTCCCACCTGTCATCCTGCACCCTCCGCTTCTCAGCGAGGTGCCAGAGGAGGACGACGAGCCCCCCGGGGAGGGCGACGCCGGCGGTCATGCACAGCAGGAGCAGGAGGCCCAGATGCCACCAGGCGTACACGTTGAAGCGCTTCACGTAGTACAGCTGCACCAGCGCGTACGCCAGGATGGCGCCCAGGGTGGACGCCGCGAAGTACATGGCGGCCCAGAAGTTGTCACCGGTGCCGACCAGCCAGGCCATGGCCGCCCCGTTCTTGACGAATATGCCAGGGGATTTCTGCTCACCCTCAACAATGCCGTCTTCCTGTAAGGTCATATTGACATTGCCATCAGTGGAATCATTGAAGTGAGCCAACCAAAATCTTGTTGCCAAGAGCATACAGCTGCTTTTCATGGATAAAAAGAGAATACAGTTATTGGATTTCTAGATGATCAACAGTGGGGCAGATGTTCTTACCAATGGAGGGTCTGATTCCTGTGTCACAAAGGCCTGGATGTCCAGGTGCAACTTCTCAGAGACAGATGAACTGATGTTCTGAGCATCGACGGCCGACAGGAGAGAAAGCTCTGTTGACTTCTTAACTGACCATAGGACTAGCACCTTCTTGGGCGCGCATGGCATACCTCGCTCGATCCTGTGGATTATGTCGCTCAAAATCGCTAAGAAGGGTGATATGCCAATGCCTCCTGCCACCAGGATGAGATTTTCGTACCTGAAAAGGCAGGCACATAACAAAAACAAATAAGCCTTGACATGAATTTGTCCTATTGGTGTCAACACTTAGTATGCACACCGTCAGGACAAACTGAACACAACTTACATCAGGTGGTAGGGTGATTCGTGCCCATACGGCCCTTCGATGGAGGCGGTAATGCGACCGGTATGTGACTGATCTGAGTCGCTTCTGGTCTTATTCTCCTCGACGTCAGTGATGATGCTCTTTAGCTTGTCAGTCCATGTGCCAAGAACTTTTATGAGGATCGACATGTGGTACCTCCCATCCATGGGGCTGGAAGACACACTGAACGGGTGCCACTGCAAGAACGACAGCTCCCGCACTTGAACAAAGATGAAGCTGAGAGCACTGTACCGGAGACCTGCACAAACCAACAGGCAACTGTAAGAAACTGGCAACAAAAGACAAAACACTGATGAACATGAGGTGCTCGAATTTTTACTTGCTGGCTTTGAGAAGACTAGCTCCACAGTTCCGCAGGGGCGGCAGGCGGCAGAAACAATGTCGACTTTGGCCCTTGATTGCCAGAACCGCAGGAAGCGGTCGAGCATGAAGAGGAAGACGGCGCCAGCCGCAAAGCTGAATACGAAGTCGCCGACATGGAGTGCCAGAAACACGATGAAGACCACGTAGAGCTGGTGGGTGTAGAAGAAGAGCTCGAAGAACCTCTTCCGTACCGGGTGAAGTGATGTCGCCCACATCAGCAGACCAGCCACCAAGCTGATCACACCGGCTAAGTTTGCCACCCCAATTTCCTTCCATTGGATTATCTATCAAGTTCAAATAGCATTAATAGTGTCGCTTGAGTTCTGAGATAAAGAACACTTGCAATTAACAGACTAACCTTTTTCTGACATAAAACAGTTTGCAGTCAAACATTCTATGTCTATTATTTTAAGCAGACAAGGAATTTGGCATAGGAAATAATCACTCTGAATTAATCCAATTCATTTTGCACTTACTTCTTCAATTAGGCGCCCCTCGAGGAACCATGCGATAACATAGCACAGGCCGTGCAGTGTAAACAGAGCCATTGTCAGATGCCCCAACCAGACATGGTATCTAGTAGCATGCTCAAACGGAATGTCGATAAGCCGGAGAAGAACTGAACCCCTCGAGACAGGCAGGAAGAGGAAGGTCATGCAAAACAACCCAACTGATCCGAAACGGGCCCCCACTGTATCCAGTATCAATTCACTACAAAGAAAATTTTACATAGTCTGAGAGCTGTGTTGAGAAGGCAAATAATGTGCAGACTTTACAATCTGTTTCAGCAGTATCATGAGTCTCACCAGTAGCATGGCCACTGAACATTTTGGATCAGTTAGAGGGCAACAAGGTATCATCACAATCTATATAAGTATTGAATTTGACATATACAGATCATGAACTAAAGTTACTGAACTAGACATGTCTATGTTTAATTTTAATTTTGAGGCCAGCTAAGTGATAACTCTGCAAATGACTATGTATTCATCCAGCATCCACATCAGTTTTTCCTGAACTTCATAAGTTCAGTTACATTCAACTTCAAAATATTTCAGTCTTAATCATGTCTTGATACTGAAAAACGTAACATTCTCATTACTTTGGCCTCAATGATGACAATAATATGGCACCTCTAAATATAAATTTAACTTCAAAATAGTTCTAATGCTCAGGTAAAAATATGAACAGAACTTCCTGACCAGTAGTGGCATGTCTAGCATTTTTGACTAAAAGGTTTCCTTCAAAATACAACATACCTGCTAATAGTCGGCGGCAAGTGAGATTTTGAGACAAGGCTCACGCTCTCCACGACATAATATGTCATCGAGAAGACAACATAAACGATGAAGAGGACAATCCCGATAAATTCAACAGCGGAGACAACCCCGAACGGGCCATCCACCAGAACAGGAAAAGTCCAGAGACGGAAACTCAGTGACCTCAGCTTCTTCTTTCTGATACAAAGGAGGAGGCAATCAATTAGAGATGGGCCATGGGAAGCATGAAGCACTTCCACTCTTATGGAGGTTTAGAATTTCTATGGTGTGACCGTGTGAGTAAGGAAAAAACTATATTATGTTGTGTCTTTTCAGATGCAGAAAGGTTTTCAAGACAGAAATGGAGTTGCTTCTTCATAAGGCCAAGCGAAGTCCTATTCTGGACTCAAATTGTGGGTACAATCTTTTGCATAGTTTACATAGATAGCTAGTTTCTTTGGATGCTTATCTCCAGCGTCCTCTTGTAAATCTATGACTTTGTTGTTTGTTTGCCTTTTTATTAATAAATAAATATGCAGTGGGAAAACCCACTGTAGAGCTTCAAAAAAAATGGCTGTTGAGTTCACCGTGATGGTTTTCATGCAAAAATTGGTGCACAGTAGGTTTTGCTAAAATATCAAAAGAATCCTTTGCTTGAATAAAAAAATACTCTGAATTTTCAGTGCCTGTCCGTCAGTTCAGGGAAAGCGAAAGGACTCGTCTGAATGAACCCTAAATAAATGGACTGGAACAACCAAATTTCCCCCAAAATCTTGGAATTCACATGACGAGAAATACTTACTCGACGTGATCACGAGGGAAGGCGAAGATGTACACATAGGCCAGAGCTGCCACGATCAGAATCGGCGCGCTGAAGGCAACAAAAACGGTCCCTGCAAGAACCAAGAAAGGGAAAGGGGAAATCAGTAACCCAATTGTGAAATTCTGCTCCAGAGTGTTCAATCCCTGCACCTACTTTCCCCTGATTTGCACGGAAGAACTAGAACAGGGCAGAAATTCTCCGGGGCTACGTACCGGTGATGCCGAATATGGAGTTCTTGCTGACGGCCGCCCACTCCCTGAACGCCGCCTGCACGGGCTTGGTGGGGTAGAGGAAGATCCCCCCGGCCCAGGTGAGGAACACCGCCCACATGAGGAACTTGAGCACGGACCTGGCCAGGGACGGCAGCAGGGCGGGAGAGCCCTTGGCCGTGGCGGCATTGCCGGCGCCGCCGTTCTGGAGGAGCGGCTCCCGTTCCTGGGTCATGGCGCCGGCAAGAGGGTGAACCGGTGAAGCAATAACCCCGCGGGAGAAGTCTGGCTGCGGGTCTTTCTGTGCCGGGACTTGCTGATTTATAGTCCGGTCCAGAACTAGAGGTACGAGGCTCCGAGGTGGTCATTGTCGCCGGTAATGGCGACGTACTGCAATTGTTGGGAAGGGAGGGTGCACAGGCGACGCGAGTGCCATAGATAAAGTTGCATTTCTTCAGACAACTGTCGATAATATTTACTGGTCGCTGATCGTTGATAATGGCGACGGCGATGGATGGGAGGGTGAAACGAAGGCGTCATTCCCACGGTTGTAGTGAGCCACACAACCAATGTGTGTTTGGGAAGAGCCGTGCAATCAGAATGGATCTCATAGTGAAATTCGAGTATTCCAAAGATTATCGTCACAGGCCGGTGCACGTTCCAGATCCAACCAATATTTACGTGGGTAATATTTACTGTTTTTCTAGAGCGGGTAACATTATTTCTGGCTATCGTAAACGTCGGGAACCTAATTCGGCTCATGGCCGCATATGAACCCGCTATATGAAAACACATTTCAAAATATATTTTAAAAAATTAGAATAAAATTCTGCATGTACATCTAGATATTCCATGTTCATTCACAAGTTTTCGGTAAAACAAAGAACATTTTTATGTCACATGTAAATAAATTTGATGCTCTAACATGACTATTCGAGTGACATATTTTTTAATCCTTTTTACCCATGGTACCTAAAATGTTATTTTTCCGGAAAAACATGCGTACAAACCTAGAATATCTGGCATTTTTAATTTTGTTATGCATTTGTAATAATAGGATCATGTGTACCAATGATCCAGAACACCACCTCGCTAAACATCTTCTTATCTGCGAAATTGGCAGTGAAGATGTACTCCATCTGTTGCAGTGAAGATGTACTACCTCTATCCCAAAGATTAAGGCTTATATTATTTTTAGAAAGTTAAAGTATGTCAAGTTCGACTAAGTTTTGACCAAAAATTATTAACATGCAAAATACAAAATTAATATTATTAAATAGATAATGATATATATTTTCGTATGGTATCTACAAATATTATATTAGTTGATAGATTGTCTAAAAGTTTGATCAAACTTTACTTGGCATGATTTTCTAAAAAAAAAAAAGTCTTAAGTTTTGGGATGGAGGTAGTATCTATTATATACTAAAAGCAAAATGAGGGTCTTTAATAGAGCCACCACATTAATCCACATCATCTAAATTAATGATGATAGTTAGATCTAAAATATATGGCTGAGATTTTATGAGATATTAGTAGTTACGTAACATGTTTGACACGATTTATGTACCAGAACTTAGTTGGAACGTGATAGCACAAAAAGAAAACCTGCCTTACTATGTCCGTTAAAAACGCAGCCAACACTGATTTATGTACCGTAACATGGCTGGACTGTAGCTGCAAGAAAAAAATAGTTGTGTCGTTCGTTAAAAACAGCCAAGACTTCTTTTTTTACGTCCAAAGCTTGCCCTACCTAATTTGGATAGAGTATGGTTGCTGCAAATAAACTCGAAAGGATCTGCAGTGGGTCCCTAATTAAGCAATCAATGTTGCCTCCAATAAAAACAACCATACATGTTCCTCAGTATAAAAAAAAACGTGCAACGTAGCTATTTCAACAGATCATGATATTGTAGTTGTCCAAAGAAAAGCCAAATTGGCTGACCGTGGTGGCACTAGGTGAAAACTGAAGGCATGGAATGATGGAAAACAACCCAATCGAGACCTTCCAAAACTAGCTAACTGCCATGGAAGGATTGTAAGTAGTTGCAAAAAGTAAGTACAACGTGCAAATTAATCATTAGGTACTTTCTCCGTTTTCATTTACCCTGCCATTCTGAATTTAGTTAAATGCAAAATTTGTGAAGTCTCAGAAAAGATGTAGCAACAAATATCAACTTTATAATAGCAAATTCATATAATTTGAAAATAAATTTTATTATGACAGTAATTATAATGTTTTTGTATTTTAGATTTTGGTATATTTGGTTAAACTTAATGAAGTTTAATTTTGACTAAAACCAAAACATAGGGTAATTTTGAACGCATGGAGTAGAGGTTATTATCCGAAAAGCCGCTCCCGTCAATTTACCACTTCTGTCATTTCTAGCGACGATAAAAACCGCCAGCGGGCGTCGTTACATGCATGTCAGCGAGCAATCGTGAACATTGCCATAATAATTGGAAGAGATACATGATTGGATCAGAAATAGCAAATTCATATAATTTGAAAATAATTTTTCTTATGACTATAATTATAATTTTGTATTTTAGATTTTGTTTTTTATATATATTTGTTAAACTTGATGAAGTTTAATTTTGACTAAAACCAAAACATTGGGTAATTTTGACCGCATGGAGTAGAGGTTGTGCTTCGAAAAGCCGCTCCCGTCAATTTACCACTTCTATTATTTCTAGCGACGGTGAAAACCGCCAGAGGGCGTCGTTACATGCATGTCATCGAGCAATCGTGAACAATGCCATAGTAATTGGAAGAGATACATGATGGGATCAAAAATGTGTAACTAGGATCTACCTGACGAGATTAGTTGATAGTCATATCTAAGAAAAGATTAATTAGTAGTTACATAAATGTGTAGTTCCGTATGACACACTCGAGTAAGTATTAAAAATTAATGGGAACTATCCCATGTATCTTCACTACTCCCTCCGTCCCAGTTCGCAAGGCAAATTCCCAAAAAATATTTGTTCCAAAATCCCTCACCTTCTAGGCATATTTTGCATTTAATGTGGGAGTAAACTAATTCATTTTTGCATGCAAACACTCCTCTTTTCATCTCCCACCACGCACTAGTACTTCATGCATGTGAAACCACCGCGCACTAGTACTTGATTAACGTTTTAACGTGCAAATTTAGAGCCAATGAGAATTCACCTTGGGCCAAGATATTTGAAAACTTTGCCTTGCGAACTGGGACGGAGGGAGTATAATAAACCACGACTAATTGATATTAGTAGCATTGAATGGCATCATGCGAGAAACTGTTACTTAGTTATAAACATACATATTTTCTTATGTCTAAATTGATCTAAAATCAACAAGTATAATTTATGTTTTGACCTCACAATACAGTAACATCAAATAAAATATACATTCAATTATTTGTACTTATTGAATAAATAGAGATACGAAATACATGTGTGGTTATCCCTACATTTGTTTTTAATGTAACATTAATCATTTGCCTACATTAAAAATAGTAAATATATTTTGCACATAAATGATATTTTATCAAGCAAAATATTTATGCTTGCTAGATCCATGTAAATTATAATCACATAACACTCCAAGTTTCTATAGAGCAATAAAAGTATATTATATATACATTTCCAAATGATGCCCTCGCATTTGCGAGGGCCACTATGCTAGTTTAAATTAAAACCAGCACAACAAGAGATAAGAGAGTACTTCCCTGATCTATAATAAGTGTCAAGTATTTAATGCAAAGTTGTATTAAATCCCGACACTTATTACAAATATAAGGGAGTACTAGTACAATACTTATCTTCTGATTGTCCAATGGGTAGGATAGCGTGGTAGGCTATATATGGCTAGTATTTTTTTATTTGGTCTTGCACTCTTGCATATGTGGCGTTGACAAGTCTCTTTTTTGTCACCTCAAAAAAGACAAGTCTCTTTTTCGTTGGAAAGCGCAGCACTATTTCGGTCTAATGGATTTGTTGCAATAATTTGGTTATTTGACAAAAGAGAAGTATATGTTTTCACATGTGTTATACTTACATATGTATCAATTGGCTACACAAATAGCTACCCTACAATGGCACACACTGAACTTGGAGTAGATGAAAATTATCTCTAAAGGCATGTACAACGAAGACACTTATGTACACATGGTAAAAATATGTTCGTGTCGATCGGCGGTTCTGTAATCCGATCCTGACTGACATGCGCTTAACTACAAGCTCCAACACAAGACAGGCGCTTCGTTATATTTTAGCTTGCAGCAGGAAAATAGGAATTAGTTTTTGAATTAGCGCCTCAAACACGAGGCTTGGCGTTGGAGCCATAGACTCCACTATCGAATGCCATAATTAATTTCTATTGTTTATCTACATAAGCGTCAAAAGAAGTTAGGTGCCTAACTAGTGAGTGAGTGTATGTACTAGTTTGGTAGCGTAAGTCGCGGACTTTTTAATTAGTGCTCGATGTGGCGATGTCGGTGTGCTATGTGGCATATTTATTTTGTTTAGTATGCTGAACAGTCAGTTTTATGTGGTCACACTTTTTTATTACCTTCTTTGGACGCTGATCTTCTAATAGATTTGGGCTACATGCACGTTCGCACACAATAAAAACTTACATCATTCTCAGAAAAAACTCATGACACTCGTAGTAACTAAGGAGATAGCGATGATCTCATGTAACTCTGGGTCTTGATGCTCTGAAGGTTTTCGAAGGCATGGAAGACTGGAAGAGAATCTTATACACAGGTAACATTACCAGATAAAACACAATTTCGCCGACGTGTATGACAAAAAAAATTGCATTCGAGTAATAAACTTGTGAGTGTGACTAGTTCTGAGTCGACTGGGAACCAACTTAGTTCTCAATTATATGACATCATCAAATGTCAGTTGCAACTCTTATGACTAGCACGAACCACGAAGCAAATCTAATGGCACATGCCATTTTTTGAGTTGCATTCTTGCAACTGAAAATCATCAGTTGTAACTTGTAACTCGTATATGAACGAATCACGATGCAATTTAACAATATAGAACTTTTTTTGCAAAGGCGATGTAGAACTCAGGTGAGCACTAACAGCTAGTACATATTCTAGGTGCCTGAAAAAACAATACAATAGGTTGCGATTTGGAGTTGTAATCAATCGATCAATTGGGCAAGGCCATATGAATTTGAGACGGTTACATCTCAATCATTGACTGACAAGTATATGCGGGTTTTCTATTGTTAAACATAAAAAACACACAGTCTTTCTGTTGTTAAACATAAAAAAAATGCATGGATGTACGCCACCGTTCCGCGGTTCCTAGCCATAGCCAGGGGGTTTTAGGTGGCTACTGTCAATTCGTCGGTCAATTGCTTGTGGTTCTCGACAATGGGAAATTTCAATCTCTTTTCAGCATCGCGTGAGATCCGCACAAATAGCAGTGGACGTGAAAGGTATAAGAGTGGTCGATTGGGACCTATGTCTGTTCAAAGAAAATAAAAACTTACATATTCTATGAGAAAGACCTATGACACTCATATCATCTAAGGAGATAACCCTGATTTCATGTAACTCTGCATCTTCATCTTTTACCAGTCTTGATGTTTCGAAGGTTTCAGAAAGCGTGAAAGAGAATCTTATGCACATGTAACGTTTCCAAATAAAATAAAATTGCATTCGAGTAATAAACTTGTGAGTGTGACTAGTTCTAAGTCGACTGAGAATCAACTTAGTTCTCAGTTAGATGATATCATCAAATGTCATTTACAACCTATGTTGATTGCAACTGATGACTAGCACAAACCATGAATCAAATCTAGCGACAACTTTTGGAGCTTGCTTCGAGCGACAAGAACATCGGGAAATGAGTCAATTGCAATGCCAGGGAGAAGATAAGAAAAGGGTAGCCTTCTGTTGGTTTCCCAACCTCTTCCTTCTAAAGGCTGCTCTCTCTCCCTCTCAACATACCATGCTTTTAGCTACATCCACACGTGTAACTGAAAAACCTTAGTTGCAACCCAACTTCTAACTGAAAAAACTATGTTCTAATCGAACTTGCAACTCATATATACATGAATCATGTTGCAATCGAATGATGTAGCACTTTGCGAAAATGTTGTAGAACTTGACTGAGCGCTAACAACAAGAAAACCCAAATTTACATATTCTAGTGTGCCTGATAGAAACAATACCATATGATGTGGTTTGGAGTTGTAATCAATCGATCAATTGGGGGGAGGTCTAGATAACTTTGAGACGGTTACATCTCAATCGGTGAATGACAAGTACCGTACTGGTTTTCTATTGTTAAACATACAAAATGCAAGGGTTTTCTTCTGGCCAAGACTCAATGGCAACGCGACTTGCTAGTGTACTCCATGGGTTCCGCGGTACCCAGCCACAATCAAGGGGTTTTAGGTGGCTAGTACCAATTCATTGGTACATTGCTTGTGGCCCTCGGTGATGGGAAATCTCATTCTCTTTTCAACATCACGTGAGATCCGCACAAATAGCAGCGGAAGCGAAAGGTACAAGAGCGATCGATTGGGACATGTGTATGTTCAAAGAAAATAAAAACTTACATAATTTATGAGAAAAACCAAGACACTCATAGCATCTAAGGAGATAGGGCTGATTTCATGCACTCCGCATCTCCATCGTTTGTCAGTCTCGATGCTGTGAAGGTGTTGGGAGGCGTGAAAGAGAATCTTATACACGGTTAACATTACTAGATAAAACACTGTCTCACCAACATGTATGGCAAATTTCTTTTTGTAGAGGAATAAACTTATGAGTGTGAGTAGTTCCGAGCCGACTGAGAAGCAACTTAGTTCTCAGTTAGATTACGTCTTCAAATCAAATGTCAGTTGCAACCTATGTTGCAACTCCTGACTAGCATGCACCACGAAGAAAATCTAACGGCATATACAAATTTTTTAGTTGTTGCCTTCTTGCAACTGAAAATCCTCAGCTGAGATCCAAACTTGTAACTCATATATGCGTGAATTATGATGCAATCAAACGATGTAGGATTTTGTTTTTGCAACAAAAAAAACGATTTAGAACTTGACCGAGCGCTAACAGTAGCTAAATCCCAAACTTACTTGTTCTGTATGTGCCTGGTACAAACAATACAATAGATTGCAATTTGGAGTTGTAATAGATCGGGGGTGAGGTCCATATAACTTTAGGACGGTTACATCTCGATCGGTGACTGACAAGTACTGACAAGTACGCACGAGTTTTCTACTGTTAAACATAAAAAAAAACGCATGGATTTTCTTCTGGCCAAGACTCAACGTCACCGTTGGCGGTCCCCAGCCACAGCCAGGGGGTTTGCCGACTCGTCGGTCCATTGCTTGTGGCTCTCGGCGATGTGAAATCTCTTTTCAACATCACATGAGCAGCGGGAGTGAAAGGTACAGGAGTGATTGATTGGAACCTGTGTGGAGGAGACCTAGATGAAGCAGCTCTCGGTAGGGCCCCACTGCCGAATGCCTATTGGATTTAGCCCGTTGCCTCGTACGAACCTGGACGAAAGCCACACATTTCCTGCGAGGCGACCAATCAGGGACCCCAAGCGAAACGGATGGAAAAGGCTTCTTATCCTTCAGAGGCACGAGCGATTCCAACCTCCGGCTCCTATGAACGACACGCGTCCCATGGTGGGGGACAGCGGTGGATGGGGGCCCACCACTATGGCCTTATCGCTTCACCGATCGTTCTCGTCGCATACCACCGCGCAGGCACACTGTTTCGCCGCCGGCCTCCTTTACCGACGGGCCTGCCCTGGCTAGCTCTTCCGCCGGCGTGCCCGCGCCCTGATCTGCTTCTCTTCCGGCTCCCGCCGCCTCCGACCTTCCTCCTCATCCGGCCTCATGGCCTACTGACGTGCGCCATGCTCTCCGAGAGCTACAGCCGCCGCCCATCTCGCCGAGGCGCCCTGCTGAGTAGCTGCCGCCGGTATTGATGAGGCGCCCTTAAGCGTAGCCGTGACAAGGAGAATCACCGGTGCTCTCCCCAACGCCGGTCCCGCGAGCCGCCATGGTCGGGTCCTGCGCGCCGTCGCCGCCTGTTTTTCCGTGCCGCCATGGCCGTTTCCGCGACCTCCGCATGGTCTGCCGCCGGAACAGCGTCGGTCGCTGCCCATCGTTGCTCTCCCCCGACGCGGTTATGCTCTCCTTGGCCTGCACCGCCCTCGAGCGCTGCTCGCTGATACGCGTACAGCACGCGTCCGTTGGGAACCCCAAGAGGAAGGTGTGATGCGTACAGCGGCAAGTTTTCCCTCAGTAAGAAACCAAGGTTTATCGAACCAGTAGGAGCCAAGAAGCACGTTGAAGGTTGATGGCGGCGAGATGTAGTGCGGCGCAACACCAGGGATTCCGGTGCCAACGTGGAACCTGCACAACACAACCAAAGTACTTTGCCCCAACAAAACAGTGAGGTTGTCAATCTCACCGACTTCTTTGTAACAAAGGATTAGATGTATAGTGTGGATGATGATTGTTTGCAGAGAACAGTAGAACAAGTATTGCAGTAGATTGTATTCGATGTAAAAGAATGGACCGGGGTCCACAATTCACTAGTGGTGTCTCTCCCATAAGATAAATAGCATGTTGGGTGAACAAATTACAGTTGGGCAATTGACAAATAGAGAGGGCATGACAATGCACATACATGATATGATGAGTATTGTGAGATTTAATTGGGCATTACGACAAAGTACATAGACCGCTATCCAGCATGCATCTATGCCTAAAAAGTCCACCTTCAGGTTATCATCCGAACCCCTTCCGGTATTAAGTTGCAAACAACAGACAATCGCATTAAGTATGGTGCGTAATGTAATCAATAACTACATCCTCGGACATAGCATCAATGTTTTATCCCTAGTGGCAACAGCACATCCATAACCTTAGGGGTTTCTGTCACTCCCCCAGATTCATGGAGACATGAACCCACTATCGAGCATAAATACTCCCTCTTGGAGTTACAAGCATCAACTTGGCCAAAGCATCTACTAGTAACGGAGAGCATGCAAGATCATAAACAGCACATAGATTGATAATCAACATAACATAGTATTCTCTATCCATCGGATCCCAACAAACACAACATATAGCATTACAGATAGATGATCTTGATCATGTTAGGTAGCTCACAAGATCCGACAATTTTTTTTTTTGCGGAAAAAGGAGTGATATTATAGCCTCGAACATACAGAAAAGTCCAGTACAAGAGAGAAAAAACAAACTGGTCCAAAGGACCCCGATGTCGATGACGAAGACCCCGATGACGCCGGTGGCGCGCCGCCGCCGTTGCGCCTCTTGATGGCCCACAAGATCCGACAATGAAGCACATAAGGAGAAGACAACCATCTAGCTACTGCTATGGATCCATAGTCCAGGGGTGAACTACTCATTCATCACTCCGGAGGCGACCATGGCGGTGTAGAGTCCTCCGGGAGATGAATCCCCTCTCCGGCAGGGTGCCGGAGGCGATCTCCTGAATCCCCCGAGATGGGATTGGCGGCGGCGGCGTCTCTGGAAGGTTTTCCGTATCGTGGCTCTCTGTACTGGGGGTTTCGCGGTGAAGGCTATTTGTAGGCGGAAGGGCAGGTCAGGGGGCGTCACGAGGGGTCCAGACGCCAGGCCGGCGCGGCCAAGACCTGGGCCGCGCCGCCCTGTTGTCTGGCCACCTCGTGGCCCCACTTCGTCTCCTCTTCGGTCTTCTGGAAGCTTCGTGGCAAAATAGGCCCCTGGGCGTTGATTTCGTCCAATTCCGAGAATATTTCCTTACTAGGATTTCTGAAACAAAAAACAGCAGAAAACAGCAACTGGCTCTTCGGCATCTCGTCAATAGGTTAGTTCCAGAAAATGCATAAATATGACATAAAGTATGCATAAAACATGTAGATATCATCAATAATGTGGCATGGAACATAAGAAATTATCGATACGTCGGAGACGTATCAGCATCCCCAAGCTTAATTTCTGCTCGTCCCGAGCAGGTAAACGATAACAAAGATAATTTCTGGAGTGACATGCCATCATAACCTTGATCATACTATTGTAAGCATATGTAATGAATGAAGCGATCAAAACAATGTAAATGACATGAGTAAACAAATGAATCATATAGCAAAGACTTTTCATGAATAGTACTTCAAGACAAGCATCAATAAGTCTTGCATAAGAGTTAACTCATAAAGCAATAATTCATAGTAGAGGTATTGAAGCAACACAAAGGAAGATTAAGTTTCAGCGGTTGCTTTCAACTTATAACATGTATATCTCATGGATAGTTGTCAATGCAAAGTAATATAACAAGTGCAATATGCAAGTATGTAAGAATCAATGCACAGTTCACACAAGTGTTTGCTTCTTGAGGTGGAGAGAGAAATAGGTGAACTGACTCAACATAAAAGTAGAAGAAAGGTCCTTCAAAGAGGAAAGCATCGATTGCTATATTTGTGCTAGAGCTTTGATTTTGAAAACAAGAAACAATTTTGTCAACGGTAGTAATAAAGCATATGTGTTATGTAAATTATATCTTACAAGTTGCAAGCCTCATGCATAGTATACTAATAGTGCCCGCACCTTGTCCTAATTAGCTCGGATTACCTGGATTATCATCGTAATGCATATGTTTTAACCAAGTATCACAAAGGGGTACATCTATGCCGCCTGTACAAAGGTCTAAGGAGAAAGCTCGCATCGGATTTCTCGCTATTGATTATTCTCAACTTAGACATCCATACCGGGACAACATAGACAACAGATAATGGACTCCTCTTTTATGCATAAGCATGTAGCAACAATTAATTTTCTCATATGAGATTGAGGATATTTGTCCAAAACTGAAACTTCCACCATGGATCATGGCTTTAGTTAGCGGCCCAATGTTCTTCTCTAACATTATGCAATGCTCTAACCATTCTAGCGGTAAATCTCCCTTACTTCAGACAAGACGAACATGCATAGCAACTCACATGATATTCAACAAAGAGTAGTTGATGGCATCCCCAGGAACATGGTTATCGCACAACAAGCAACTTAATAAGAGATAAAGTGCATAAGTACATATTCAATACCACAATAGTTTTTAGGCTATTTGTCCCATGAGCTATATATTGTAAAGGTAGAGGATAGAAATTTTAAAGGTAGCACTCAAGCAATTTACTTTGGAATGGCGGAGAAATACCATGTAGTAGGTAGGTATGGTGGACACAAATGGCATAGTGGTTGGCTCAAGGATTTTGGATGCATGAGAAGTATTCCCTCTCGATACAAGGTTTAGGCTAGCAAGGTTATTTGAAACAAACACAAGGATGAAGCGGTGCAGCAAAACTCACATAAAAGACATATTGTAAACATTATAAGACTCTACACCGTCTTCCTTGTTGTTCAAACTCAATACTAGAAATTATCTAGACCTTAGAGAGACCAAATATGCAAACCAAATTTTAGCATGCTCTATGTATTTCTTCATTAATAGGTGCAAAGCATATGATGCAAGAGCTTAAACATGAGCACAACAATTGCCAAGTATCACATTGTAAGGGTACATTGCCCCTATGTGTGGTTTCGGTAATTAATGACAACCCCTATGGACTAATGTTTTCATTGAGTTTATATGAAGGAATATTCCATAGGTACTACTTGTTCTCCATGTGTTGGATTCAAGTATGGATGCCATGAAGATAAATGTATACCTCGTGTATTGGATCAAGAACATCGTATGAGAAGATACAAGGTTGAGTTGGACAAGTTCAAGATGAGTATCTTGAGTGGATCACATGCTTGAAACTTGTCGTCCATTTGGTGATAATGGACATGTGAAGATGTGCATCAATGGGGCTTTCCCATCATAGTGTATGGGGGAGCATTTGTGAGTCTTCACGAAGCAACATTGGTCAAGTGTGGCATTCCGGCTTGAGTGAAGCTTGAAGAGTTATCATCAAGATCAAGCGGGATGCGCAAGGCAAAGGTATGACCTTGCTAGGTTTTCCTTCTACCGGTCTCAAGGTGGATGTTGGGAGACCGGATTATAGGATAGATAGCCGCACTATTAAGAGGGGCTTTCGGTTGGGTAACTTGATCACATCGTCTTAGGGAGCTCAATCCTTTGCATACTTTGCATATCCTTATTGTTTCTTGGTGTTTCTCTATGTGAGGTTCTTGAGCTTGTTGCTAGCTTTACAACAAGCCCAAGTTCATCGAAAACGGAGTTCGCATGCATCTTCTATTGCGTTTTCGAGGTTGGGTGATTTTACCGGGTATTCATGATATAAGGTTCTACCCTTTTATATTCATGATAAAATCCCCTCCTACAGGTTCTTGAGTTTGCACTTTCTATTGGATAGTATTCGTCGTTATCTTTCCAACAAAATTGGTTTCATGTTAATCGGAGTTCGGGAGCAATAGTTATTAAAGAAAAGGTAAAAGAGAAAAAGAAAAGGAAAAAGAAAAAAGGGGGGAGGCGGCCGGTTGCCGCCCGGCCTGCCGGACCGCATGCCGGCCCACCCGGTCGACCGGGCGGCCACCGGCCCAACAGCCGGGCAGCCCAGCCAGCCCTCCGGTCCGACCAGGACCATAACCGCCGCCGCGCCCCACTCCGGCCTGTGCGCCGGGCTGCACGGCCGCCCGGCCACCTCCCCGCCCGACCGGGGCCTGCTCCGACCGAGCGCCCCTAGCCTTACGCGCCGCCCACGCGCGGTCCACGCGGCCAGCTCGCCCCGCCTGGGCCTGGCGCCTCCACGCGGCCCATGCGCCCCGCCCGTCCACGCTCCGGCTGGGCCGGCCTGCAGACCGCCTGTCCGGCTCTTGGTCCGGTCAGCCGGCCGGGCCGGCCGGGGCTCCGTTCTGCCCGTTTTCTTCCTTTTTAATGCGTTTTTCTCTTGGTTTTTCCCCCAACGGTTATTTCTCTTCTTGGACTATAAATAGGTCTTCTTCCACCTTTAGACAATAAGTTCTTCACTCTCTCTCACCTCCATTGTTGCTATTTGAAGAACTCTCTCTCTCCCTTGATTCCTCCAATCAATCTTGCTCATATTTGAGGATTTGAGAGAGGAGATCTAGATCTACACTTCCACCAAACCGTTTCTTCTCTAAGTGAGGGAATCTCTTGGGATCTAGATCTTGGAGTCTTTGGTTGACTTTCCCCTTGTTCTTCCTCTCCAATCTCATCCTAGCATTTGTTGCTTTGGTGGGATTTGAGTGTGAAGGATTTGAACACCACCGGTGTTCTTGCTTTGCATCATTGCATAGTGTTGAGCTCTCCACCACGATTTGTTCGAGTGAGAGACCGTGAGCTTGTTACTCTTGGAGGGTGACCTCCTAGATGGCTTGGTGATTGATGCTCCGGTGATCTCTTCAAGAAGATTGTGAAGAGGCCCGGGCTTCTCCTTCGTGGAGCTTGTGAAGTGGTTGTGGAGCTTGCCATCTCCGGAGCGGAGGAAAAGCTAACCATAAGGAAAGGGCCATTATCCTTCGTGGGTGTGGTTCGGAGAATAGGGTGAGCCTTCGTGGCGCGGGGAATCCTTCGTGGGACCTCCACTCCTCCAAACGTGACGTACCTTGTTGCAAAGCAAGGGAACACGGGAATACATCCTCGTCTCCGCGTGCCTCGGTTATCTCTATACCCGAGCTCTCTTTCCTTGTGATAGCCATCGTGCTTGAAGTATATATATATATATATCTTGCTATCACTTGTGCTACATATATCTTATGCCTATCTTGCTTAGCCTTGTGCTACATATATCTTGTGCCTATCTTGCTTAGCTCTAGTTGCCATTGTTATACTTAGTTGAGCTTAGCATATTTAGGGTTTGTGCTTGTAAACTAAACGTTAGTTTAATTCCGCATTCTTACAAGACAAATCCGCAAGAGTTTGTAATTGCCTATTCACCCCCCCCCCTCTAGGCGACATCTCGATCTTTCAATTGGTATCAGAGCAAGGTCTCTCCTTGTTTAAGGCTTCACCGCCTTGAGAGTAAAGATGTCGGCTAGTATAGTGCACAATGACACAATTGTATTTAATGGCACAAATTATCTTTTGTGGCGAAATTGCTTGCTTTGTAATCTTCGGACCTTGTGTCCACATATAGAGCAATTTCTAGATGTTGGTTTTTCTCCTCCGATGGATTCTCAAAATCTATCTTTAGAGGATGCGAAAACGTTAACTCTTGAAGCTCAAGTATCTAATGAGCTTTTATTCTCCTTGAGACCCGATTTTCGTAGGTTCTTGATATATATAAAGAGAAAATCGTCTCATGAGATGTGGATCAAGCTTAAGGAAATGTTTGGTGGATCCACTTCTAAATTGGTCGGTGGTGACTCCGAGGAGCTCTCTTCCCCTTCACATCATGAAGAGCTCCAAGTTGCTTCCACCTCCTGGTCGTGATGATATATCATCTTCTTCCACTTCACCAACGTGTTGCAAGACACAAGGTAATGATATGGTGAGTGGTGAGGGAAATTGCAATGTTGATATTGTGCTCAATAGTGATGACTCTTCATCTCTATCTCATTGCAATGTTTCCTCTTTGGACTTAAACACATCTTGCATTGAAAATAATCTACATGCTTGTGTTGATAGTCCTTGCATATCATGTGTAAATTGCTTACATAGATCTCATGAGGATATGCTTGCCTTGTCTTGCTCCCATAATCAAAATGTTTCTATTTCCTCTAGTTGCTTGTTGACTAACATTGTAGAGGAAACCGAACACTCTATGGATCAAGACATGATTTCAAATGAGGATTCAAGAATATCTTCATCTTCATTCTCCGATATGCACATGTGCCTTATGGCAAATGGATCAAAGGTATCCCCTACTTTGACTCCTAACACTTCCTCTAATGATGAGAGTGATGATGATGATAATGATGAAGAATATAATACCTTGGTGCATAATATGGCAATGATATATGCTTCTCTTCATGGTAATAAAGAAGCTCGTGCTAATCTCGAATACTCTATGGATATCTTGAATAAATATAAGGAAACCATAGTGAAGTTGGAATCCCATGTTGAAAATGAGGAAATGAGATTCACTCTCCTCAAGCATGAGCTAAAAGATGAGAAACATGCTAATTTCATGCTTACACAAAAAGTTGAATCCTATATGCATGAAAATGAGAAAACTATTGTTGATGCTTGTGCTACTAACTCTAATTCTTGTGAAGCATCGACCTTAAAGGAGAATGTTGAGCTAAGGGCTCAACTTGAGTTGCTAACTAGCAATTATAGGGAATTGGAAGAAAGTCATAAAAAGCTCTCAAGCTCTCATGATGAACTTCTAATTTCCTATGATGGGCTAAAGTTAGCTCATGAGGCTAGTATCACTAAGGTAACATCTTGTGAGCCTCATATGGACATTAGCACAATCTCTACTACAAATGCTATATCTTCATGTGCTAGTCCTTGTAATCTATCTAGTCAAACTAGTGATACACCTTGTGTTGGATTACTCACTTTGCCTTGTTGCTCTAACAATGAAGCTTCTACTTCCTCTAGTACTTGTATTTCTACTAACCATGTAGAGGAAATAAAAGAGCTCGAGGCCCAAGTCCCTTTCTTTGAAGAAAGACTTGGAAAAGCGTCATGAAGGGAAATCCGCACTTGACAAGATGCTAAGTGTGCAACAATCCCCCAATGACAAGAGTGGACTTGGATTCAACTCCAATAACAAGAATAAGTCCAAGAGCAAGAGCAACAAGAAGAAGGGCCAAGACAAAGTCAAGGATTCGGCCAAGTTGGTTTGTTTCAAGTGCAAGGTTGAAGGGCATCATGTTAGATCATGCCCATTGAAGAAGAAGAAGAAGCACTTGAGTGAGAAACAACAAGGAAACGGCCACAAGGTAAAGGTCAAGCTCATGCTCGACCTCAAGTTGAAGATAGGCCACTTCCCAAGAAGAATCAAGATATTGTTCCCCAAGAGAAGAAATCAATAAAGAAGAGAAAGGGGAACACTTGCTACTTATGCCGTGAGAAGGGGCACTTTGCTTCTTCTTGCTTAGGTGGTACCTTATCTAACCCTATAATTGTTGATAATGATTATTCTCTAGGGAAGGATAAGGATGGCAATGTGTTTGCCAAGTTTGTTGGAACTCAAAGTGGTTTCAAGAAAAGAACCATTTGGGTTGCCAAGCCTATTGTGACTAACCTCCTAGGACCCAACTTGGTTGGGGACCAACAATCTCAAACTTGATCAATAGGTACATGAGGAGGTCATTGGAGACTTGGCTACTTCATGAAGAATTAAGGGATCTTCATATATTATATTTTGACCAAGCCAAGTTATATGGATTATCATCTATATCTTATATCCAATGTTCCTCTTTGCGGTAACTTATACTTCAACTCATCATATTTATTGTAAGTTACTTGCCCCTTTGCATGTTTGGTTTTGTACCAAATATGTGTATGTATGTGTTGTGTCTTACTTGCTTATTTGTGTATTCAAGTATGTTTGTTTGACTCACCATATACTTGTGTATTGCCTTGAGCCTAATGCATCTTGATGATATCTTATTTGGCTCTCTTGAAGTGATTAATGGAACATCCCATTTTGGGGGAGTGATATGCTTTGTGCATCTCTCTTTCTTTAAAATGTGTGTACATGGGTACCACCACTTAGTATTGATATTGCAAGATTATCTAGTCACTATGTGGTGTTCCATACTCATGAGAAATTCAAATTCTAAATATCCATTAATCATCTCTAGTTGAATTTTAGTTGCCTCTTATTTAGAAGAAATGTTTTATCACATTATGGGGGAGTAATATGTTTTGTACATATCACAAGCCTAGAAAATGTGAACATATGAGGTTATGCCACTTAGAGTTGATGCTCTTAATTATTCTTGTTCCTAGGTGGCATGTTTGCTCAAACAAGCTCCACTTCTATTAAAAAGCTTTTATTGGCTCATCTTATGGACTCTTGTTTGATTAAGAAATTCTTGGTACGGTTTTTCCTCAAATACATATCTCTATATCTTATTTGGGACACCGTTTGCTTCAAGTTATTCTAATCATTGCCGTGCGTGATTGTTTGACTAGTTGAAGCTATCAAGAATCTTAATCCGTGCATAGTGCTTAATTCGATATACTTATCCTATGCCTTTTATTGTGAAGTTGATCCTTACTATCATTATAATTTCACCACCGGAAATTATTTCCAATATACTCATTGTCTTTGACAATTGATAACCTTGTATGTGGTTGAATTCATGGATCATCTTCACCTTGGATTGCTTCTTACTTCCTTATTTTATTTCCAAGAAATCTTTATTGTTCCCTTATGTCTTCCTTGTCCCTTTGAAAAATCTTTTGATAAATCCTCTTGATTCATATCAAGTGTTTATTTTGGAATACATACCTTTTCCTTACGGTACATTGTGCCATTGTGAAAAGTGAGGGTTTGGTTTATTTGTTCGAACCTTGCTCTTTTGGGGAGTTTGCTATCTCATTCCTTCTTGCATATTTTATTAGCTTGAATGAGATAAATCTTTGAGCATGTTTGCTTTATTTCATCCTCTATGCTCAATGGTTTCTTCTTAGTTCACTTGTTGAACTTTGTTGAACAAATCTTTTGTGATTTGCTTCTTAGATATAACTTGGACAACAAATTTGTTTTGTGGCACCTCTATGCCTTATCTAATTCTTTTGGTGTTTTGTCCAAAGTATATCCTTCTTGGATTGTTAAAGGTTTTGGTGCATGCTTATATGTAATTTGTTTATACTTGTAGTATGCTTGCCTTCTTTTGATCCATTATGTAGGATATACTCCATCAAATCCTAAATGGCTAAGATGTGCATGAAATTCAAACTTCATCTAAATATGCACATGTTTATATGGAGTGTGTCCTATATATTGTGGTTAGTCTAACCATGTTGGACCCAATAAGTTTGGGGACCAAGATGTACTTGAATGATGTTTTAGGTACATTGGAGATGCAATGGAGGCTTGTCTCATCTATAAGGAAGGTGTTGTCACCATATGAGGATTGGAGTCAAGCTAGGATGATCGATGAACTCTTATCTACTACATCAAGCCATTGCCATCTCGGTAACAAGTATCTTATTCATGCACTCTCATATAGCATCCAACCTCTTGTAGGTTGTATCTTGGCATGAAATTATTTATTTCGAAAATATTGCGGTTCTTGAAAAACCCATTTAAAGTAAAACTTCTTATTGAACATTTGAGTAATTTGAGAAGATGCATATGATAGGTTATATATATATATCATATTTTATGATTCACCTATCACAAATATGCCCTCTAGCAATTTATTGCGTATCAATTCCTCAAAGAGCTCTTGTGTGCAATATTGATGAATTTGTGAAATAAATCCGTATTTGTGATACTTGTTGCCTTTCTCAAAACACTCCAACTAGCCCTACTTCCTTTATTGTTAGTTGTAATGTTTTTGAGGTTTAACTTAGTTGAAGTTCATTCATATATACCATAAGTGAAAATTGGAGCCATAGGCTATATATGCTTCTTAAGCAAACATCCTTTGGTATATTTTATGACTTCATATTGGATATCTTGTTTTTATCTATTTTGTTAACCTCTTGTGTGTGCATGTTTCTTTATGGATCACTTTGTCCACTTTAGAAACTTATATACATAAGAGTGTTAATCCATCACCTTGATATTCTTGATCTTTGCCGACCATCTTTTACCCCTTTTGTTTTTAGTGGGTTGGTAAAGAAAACTTATGAGTGATTGGTTTATTTATTCTCTTCATGCACTCATATCTCGTAATTGTTGGATTAAAGTTGTTCTTGATAAGCATACTCTCTTTATCCTAGTTGTGTTCTAAATGATATATAGGGAGTGAGGATTCCATGTTTGTGCATATTGTATTCAAATGCAAACATGATAAATTGTGCACGAACCTTGGGGAGCTTTCTTATTTTTAGAGCACTATATTTCTCTTATCATGATATCTTTGTTTGTCCAATTGGATCTTTGATTGCTTGCTTTATTTGTTGAAGCTCACTTCACCATGTTATCTTTATGCAATCTTTGATCCTCAATATAGTTTGACTTCCTTCAAGTATTCATCATTGGATATGTGCACTTGATTTCACTCAAATTATGAGAAGTGCACACTTTGGGGAGGAACTCACATTATATTGGCCTTCTAAATTTTTCACCCATTTTGACAATCGATGCCAATGGGGAGAAGTTTAGAGGGTTTAAGGAATGGTTTTATACTTAAGTTTGGTTTGTGCTTAAGTGTTTTGCCTCTCATGCATTCCATATTTATATGTCTTGCATGGTTGTATATATATAGTGGAAACTATCCCAAAGGTTAATCTTGACAATATATGCAATGAATTCATGTTCATCACACGTGCATACATTGTGGGGGAGTTTTCTCTATATATATTGGTTCTACTCACATCTCTTGCATTTGTTGTAGTTGTGTGAGTAGAGCCGGTTTTGATATGGACTAGTAGCTTTGTGTTACTTGACCATATCAAATACAACCTCTTGTATACAACTTATTCTCGGATAAGTTGCGTACTTGTCACTAATATTCATTATATAAACCCTCTTATTGTGGTTGTCATCAATTACCAAAATGGGGGAGATTGTAAGGGTACATTGCCCCTATGTGTGGTTTCGGTAATTAATGACAACCCCTATGGACTAATGTTTTCATTGAGTTTATATGAAGGAATATTCCATAGGTACTACTTGTTCTCCATGTGTTGGATTCAAGTATGGATGCCATGAAGATAAATGTATACCTCGTGTATTGGATCAAGAACATCGTATGAGAAGATACAAGGTTGAGTTGGACAAGTTCAAGATGAGTATCTTGAGTGGATCACATGCTTGAAACTTGTCGTCCATTTGGTGATAATGGACATGTGAAGATGTGCATCAATGGGGCTTTCCCATCATAGTGTATGGGGGAGCATTTGTGAGTCTTCACGAAGCAACATTGGTCAAGTGTGGCATTCCGGCTTGAGTGAAGCTTGAAGAGTTATCATCAAGATCAAGCGGGATGCGCAAGGCAAAGGTATGACCTTGCTAGGTTTTCCTTCTACCGGTCTCAAGGTGGATGTTGGGAGACCGGATTATAGGATAGATAGCCGCACTATTAAGAGGGGCTTTCGGTTGGGTAACTTGATCACATCGTCTTAGGGAGCTCAATCCTTTGCATACTTTGCATATCCTTATTGTTTCTTGGTGTTTCTCTATGTGAGGTTCTTGAGCTTGTTGCTAGCTTTACAACAAGCCCAAGTTCATCGAAAACGGAGTTCGCATGCATCTTCTATTGCGTTTTCGAGGTTGGGTGATTTTACCGGGTATTCATGATATAAGGTTCTACCCTTTTATATTCATGATAAAATCCCCTCCTACAGGTTCTTGAGTTTGCACTTTCTATTGGATAGTATTCGTCGTTATCTTTCCAACAAAATTGGTTTCATGTTAATCGGAGTTCGGGAGCAATAGTTATTAAAGAAAAGGTAAAAGAGAAAAAGAAAAGGAAAAAGAAAAAAGGGGGGAGGCGGCCGGTTGCCGCCCGGCCTGCCGGACCGCATGCCGGCCCACCCGGTCGACCGGGCGGCCACCGGCCCAACAGCCGGGCAGCCCAGCCAGCCCTCCGGTCCGACCGGACCATAACCGGCCGCCGCCCCACTCCGGCCCAGTGCGCCGGCCGCTCGGGCCGCCGGCCACCTCCCCGGCCAGCCGGAGCTGCTCCGGACCGAGCGCCCCTAGCCTTACGCGCCGCCCACGCGCGGTCCACGCGGCCAGCTCGCCCCGCTGGGCCTGGCGCCTCCACGCGGCCCATGCGCCCGCCCGGTCATCCTTTGGGCCGGCTGCGACCGGCTTTGTCCATTGCTGTCCGGCCAGCCGGCTGAGCCGCCGGGGGCTCCGTTTACGCCCGTTTTTCTTCCTTTTTAATGCGTTTTTCTCTTGGTTTTTCCCCCAACGGTTATTTCTCTTCTTGGACTATAAATAGGTCTTCTTCCACCTTTAGACAATAAGTTCTTCACTCTCTCTCACCTCCATTGTTGCTATTTGAAGAACTCTCTCTCTCCCTTGATTCCTCCAATCAATCTTGCTCATATTTGAGGATTTGAGAGAGGAGATCTAGATCTACACTTCCACCAAACCGTTTCTTCTCTAAGTGAGGGAATCTCTTGGGATCTAGATCTTGGAGTCTTTGGTTGACTTTCCCCCTTGTTCTTCCTCTCCAATCTCATCCTAGCATTTGTTGCTTTGGTGGGATTTGAGTGTGAAGGATTTGAACACCACCGGTGTTCTTGCTTTGCATCATTGCATAGTGTTGAGCTCTCCACCACGATTTGTTCGAGTGAGAGACCGTGAGCTTGTTACTCTTGGAGGGTGACCTCCTAGATGGCTTGGTGATTGATGCTCCGGTGATCTCTTCAAGAAGATTGTGAAGAGGCCCGGGCTTCTCCTTCGTGGAGCTTGTGAAGTGGTTGTGGAGCTTGCCATCTCCGGAGCGGAGGAAAAGCTAACCATAAGGAAAGGGCCATTATCCTTCGTGGGTGTGGTTCGGAGAATAGGGTGAGCCTTCGTGGCGCGGGGAATCCTTCGTGGGACCTCCACTCCTCCAAACGTGACGTACCTTGTTGCAAAGCAAGGGAACACGGGAATACATCCTCGTCTCCGCGTGCCTCGGTTATCTCTATACCCGAGCTCTCTTTCCTTGTGATAGCCATCGTGCTTGAAGTATATATATATATATATCTTGCTATCACTTGTGCTACATATATCTTATGCCTATCTTGCTTAGCCTTGTGCTACATATATCTTGTGCCTATCTTGCTTAGCTCTAGTTGCCATTGTTATACTTAGTTGAGCTTAGCATATTTAGGGTTTGTGCTTGTAAACTAAACGTTAGTTTAATTCCGCATTCTTACAAGACAAATCCGCAAGAGTTTGTAATTGCCTATTCACCCCCCCCCCTCTAGGCGACATCTCGATCTTTCACACATTATCCAAGACATTATAGCAAATTACTACATGTATCATTTTCCAATTCCAACCATATAACAATTTAACGAAGAAGAAACTTCGCCATGAATATTATGAGTAAAGCCTAAGGACATATTTGTCCATATGCAACAGCGGAGCGTGTCTCTCTCCCACACAAGGAATGCTAGGATCCATTTTATTCAAACAAAAACAAAAACAAACCGACGCTCCAAGCAAAGCACATAAGATGTGATGGAATAAAAATATAGTTTCACTAGAGGAACCTGATAATGTTGTCGATGAAGAAGGGGATGCCTTGGGCATCCCCAAGCTTAGACGCTTGAGTCTTCTTGATATATGCAGGGGTGAACCACCGGGGCATCCCCAAGCTTAGAGCTTTCACTCTCCTTGATCATGTTGTATCATCTCCCTCTCTTGATCCTTGAAAACTTCCTCCACACCAAACTCAAAACAACTCATTAGAGAGTTAGTGCACAATTAAAATATACATGTTCAGAGGTGACATAATCATTCTTAACACTTCTGGACATTGCACAAAGCTACTGAAAATCAATGGAATCGAAATATCCATCGAACATAGCAAAAGAAGCAATGCGAAATAAAAGGCAGAATCTGTCAAAACAGAACAGTTCATAAAGACGAATTTTATTGAGGCACCAGACTTGCTCAAATGAAAATGCTCAAATTGAATGAAAGTTGCGTACATATCTGAGGATCACTCACGTAAATTGGCATAATTTTCTGAGTTACCTACAGAGAATTTTGCCCAGATTCGTGACAGCAAAGAAATCTGTTTCTGCGCAGTAATCCAAATCTAGTATGAACCTTACTATCAACGACTTTACTTGGCACAACAATGCACAAAACTAAGATAAGGAGAGGTTACTACAGTAGTAAACAACTTCCAAGACACAAATATAAAATAAAAGGTACTGTAGTAAAAACATGGGTTGTCTCCCATAAGCGCTTTTCTTTAACGCCTTTCAGCTAGGCGCAGAAAGTGTGTATCAAGTGTTATCAAAAGATGGTGTATCAACATTACCTTGGGCTTTACCCTTACCTTTCTTGTTCTTTTTCTTACTCTTTGATTTAGGGAATACATGTCTTCCCCCTGGTGTAGAGGTGAATTTCAGGGTGCCTTCTCCCATATCTATAACTGCTCCCAATAGTTTCAGCAGGGATCTTCCGAGTGTGATTTGTCATGTTCCTACACATTCAATAACAAGATAATCAATGGATATTGTTCTTCCAAGAATGATTGTATGCACACCTGCGGCTATTCCCTTAGGAATTATAACAGAGTTATCAATAAGAGTTATTTCTTCTCCTCCTTCAACGAATCCCCAAAGTTGCAAAGATTCATGAATACTCTTAGGCATAAGGCAAAATTCAGACATAATATCACAATTGGCATGAAGAGTTTGATCACCGATAACAATTTTAACAGTAGGATCCCATAATGAAGGTTCAGAGTTCACTAAAACTTGTTCAAGACGGTTACAAACATAGCGATAGTTGTCATTTAAGCGAGATGCACTTGTCTCAAGATTGTTTAATCTATTATAAATGCTAATAAGGGCTGAATCAAAGTTATTAGCTGAATCATGTGATGCAACCAACTTCTTTATGGCATTAAAAGCTTGATCCCCATTGCAATGAAGGAAATCTCCTCCCACTAAAGCATCCAAGGCATATCTATAGCGAATCATAAGACCAAAATAAAAATTACTAAGGAGCAAACTTAGAGTCATTTGAGGTTCAGCTTTACGATAAGAAGTAAAAATTCTGGCCCAATCATCTTTAAAACTCTCCTCATCCCCTTGTTTAAAAGTGAAGACTAATTCTTCAGGTGAAGAAGTAACAAGTGCAGAACTAGACATGGTAACAAAAGTAAAATGCAAGTAACTAAATAAAATACAAGTAACTAATTTTTTTGTGTTTTTGATATAGCAAACAAGATAGCAAGTAAAGTAAAAACTAGCAACTAATTTTTTTGTGTTTTGATTTAGTGCAGCAAACAAAGTAGTAAATAAAATAAAGCAAGACAAAAACAAAGTAAAGAGATTGGATTGTGGAGACTCCCCTTGCAGCGTGTCTTGATCTCCCCGGCAACGGCGCCAGAAAATCTGCTTGATACGCGTACATCACGCGTCCGTTGGGAACCCCAAGAGGAAGGTGTGATGCGTACAGCGGCAAGTTTTCCCTCAGTATGAAACCAAGGTTTATCGAACCAGTAGGAGCCAAGAAGCACGTTGAAGGTTGATGGCGGCGAGATGTAGTGCGGGGCAACACCAGGGATTCCGGCGCCAACGTGGAACCTGCACAACACAACCAAAGTACTTTGCCCCAACGAAACAGTGAGGTTGTCAATCTCACCGGCTTGCTGTAACAAAGGATTAGATGTATAGTGTGGATGATGATTGTTTGCAGAGAACAGTAGAACAATTGCAGTAGATTGTATTTCAGATGTAAAGAATGGACCGGGGTCCACAGTTCACTAGAGGTGTCTCTCCCATAAGATAAATAGCATGTTGGGTGAACAAATTACAGTTGGGCAATTGACAAATAGAGATGGCATGACCATGCACATACATGATATGATGAGTATAGTGAGATTTAATTGGGCATTACGACAAAGTACATAGACCGCTATCCAGAATGCATCTATGCCTAAAAAGTCCACCTTCAGGTTATCATCCGAACCCCTTCCAGTATTAAGTTGAAAACAACAGACAATTGCATTAAGTATGGTGCGTAATGTAATCAATAACTACATCCTCGGACATAGCATCAATGTTTTATCCCTAGTGGCAACAGTACATCCATAACCTTAGAGGTTTCTGTCACTCCCCCAGATTCACGGGGACATGAACCCACTATCGAGCATAAATACTCCCTCTTGGAGTTAAGAGTAAAAACTTGGCCAGAGCCTCTACTAATAACGGAGAGCATGCAAGATCATAATCAACACATAGATATAAATTGATAATCAACATAACATAGTATTCTCTATCCATCGGATCCCAACAAACACAACATATAGCATTACAGATAGATGATCTTGATCATGTTCGGCAGCTCACAAGATCCGACAATGAAGCACATAAGGAGAAGACAACCATCTAGCTACTGCTATGGACCCATAGTCCAGGCGTAGACTACTCACTCATCACTCCGGAGGCGACCATGGCGGTGTAGAGTCCTCCGGGAGATGATTCCCCTCTCCGGCAGGGTGCCGGAGGCGATCTCCTGAATCCCCCGAGATGGGATTGGCGGCGGCGGCGTCTCTGGAAGGTTTTCCGTATCGTGGCTCTCGGTACTGGGGGTTTCGCGACGAAGGCTATTTGTAGGCGGAAGGGCAGGTCAAGGGGCGTCACGAGGGGCCCACATGATAGGTCGGCGCGGCCAGGGCTTGGGCCGCGCCGCCCTATCATCTGGCCGCCTCGTGGCCCCACTTCGTCAGCTCTCCGGTCTTCTGGAAGCTTCGTGTGAAAATAGGCCCCTGGGCGTTGATTTCGTCCAATTCCGAGAATATTTCCTTACTAGGATTTCTGAAACCAAAAACAGCAGAAAACAGCAACTGGCTCTTCGGCATCTCATCAATAGGTTAGTTCCAGAAAATGCATAAATATGACATAAAGTATGCATAAAACATGTAGATATCATCAATAATGTGGCATGGAACATAAGAAATTATCGATACGTCGGAGATGTATCACACAACAATGCACAAAACTAAGATAAGGAGAGGTTGCTACAGTAGTAACAACTTCCAAGACTCAAATATAAAATAAAAGTACTGTAGTAAAATAAACACATGGGTTATCTCCCAAGAAGTTCTTTCTTTATAGCCATTAAGATGGGCTCAACAGTTTTAATGATGCACTCCCAAGAAATAGTATTTGAAGCAAAAGAGAGCATCAAGAGGCAAATTCAAAACATATTTAAGTCTAACATGCTTCCTATGCATAGGAATCTTGTAAATAAACAAGTTCATGAAGAGCAAAGTAACAAGCATAGGAAGATAAAAAAAGTGTAGCTTCAAAAATTTCAGCACATAGAGAGGTGTTTTAGTAACATGAAAATTTCTACAACCATATTTTCCTCTCTCATAATAACTTTCAGTAGTATCATGAGCAAACTCAACAATATAACTATCACATAAAGCATTCTTATCATGAGTCTCATGCATAAAATTATTACTCTCCACATAAGCATAATCAATTTTATTAGTAATAGTGGGAGCAAATTCAACAAAGTGGCTATCATCAAATATAGGAGGCATATTGTAATCATAATCAAATTCACTCTCCATAGTAGGTGGAACCAAAAGGCTACTATCATTATAATCATCATAAATAGGAGGCATATCATAATCAACATAAACTTTCTCCTCAATACCCGGAGGGCTAAAGAGATCATTTTCATCAAAACCGACCTCCCCAAGCTTAGAATTTTCCATAGCATTAGCAACAATAGTGTTCAAAGCATTCATATTAATAACATTCCCATTAGCATGCATATAAAGTTCCATGGGTTTTTTAATTCTCTCTTCAAACACATCATGTCCTAATTCAAGATAAAGTTCATAAAGATCTCTCATATTTTTGTTGTTTTCCATTATGCTTAACTAGTGAAATAAAAACATGCATGATATTAAGTAAAGTAAAACAAGTAACTAATTTTTTTTGTGTTTTTAATATAGAGTGCAAGACAGTAAATAAAGTAAAACTAGCAACTAATTTTTTTGTATTTTGATATAATGCAGCAAACAAAGTAGTAAATAAAGTAAAGCAAGACAAAAACAAAGTAAAGAGATTGCGATGTGGAGACTCCCCTTGCAGCGTGTCTTGATCTCCCCGGCAACGGCGCCAGAAAAAGAGCTTGATACGCGTACAACACGCGTCCGTTGGGAACCCCAAGAGGAAGGTGTGATGCGTACAGCGGCAAGTTTTCCCTCAGTAAGAAACCAAGGTTTATCGAACCAGTAGGAGCCAAGAAGCACGTTGAAGGTTGATGGCGGCGAGATGTAGTGCGGTGCAACACCAGGGATTCTGGCGCCAACGTGGAACCTGCACAACACAACCAAAGTACTTTGCCCCAACGAAACAGTGAGGTTGTCAATCTCACCGGCTTGCTGTAACAAAGGATTAGATGTATAGTGTGGATGACGAATGTTTGCAGAGAACAGTAGAACAAGTATTGCAGTAGATTGTATTTGATGTAAAAGAATGGACTGGGGTCCACAATTCACTAGTGGTGTCTCTCCCATAAGATAAATAGCATGTTGGGTGAACAAATTACAGTTGGGCAATTGACAAATAGAGAGGGCATGACAATGCACATACATGATATGATGAGTATTGTGAGATTTAATTGGGCATTACGACAAAGTACATAGACCGCTATCCAGCATGCATCTATGCCTAAAAAGTCCACCTTCATGTTATCATCCGAACCCCTTCCGGTATTAAGTTGCAAACAACAGACAATTGCATTAAGTATGGTGCGTAATGTAATCAATAACTACATCCTCGGACATAGCATCAATGTTTTATCCCTAGTGGCAACAGCACATCCATAACCTTAGGGGTTTCTGTCACTCCCCCAGATTCACGGAGACATGAACCCACTATCGAGCATAAATACTCCCTCTTGGAGTTACAAGCATCAACTTGGCCAAAGCATCTACTAGTAATGGAGAGCATGCAAGATCATAAACAACACATAGATTGATAATCAACATAACATAGTATTCTCTATCCATCGGATCCCAACAAACACAACATATAGCATTACAGATAGATGATCTTGATCATGTTAGGCAGCTCACAAGATCCGACAATGAAGCACATAAGGAGAAGACAACCATCTAGCTACTGCTATGGACCCATAGTCCAGGGGTGAACTACTCACTCATCACTCCGGAGGCGACCATGGCGGTGTAGAGTCCTCCAGGAGATGAATCCCCTCTCCGGCAGGGTGCCGGAGGCGATCTCCTGAATCCCCCGAGATGGGATTGGCGGCGGCGGCGTCTCTGGAAGGTTTTCCGTATCGTGGCTCTCTATACTGGGGGTTTCGCGACGAAGGCTATTTGTAGGCGGAAGGGCAGGTCAGGGGGCATCACGAGGGGCCCAGACGCCAGGCCGGCGCGGCCAAGACCTGGGCCGCGCCGCCCTGTTGTCTGGCCACCTCGTGGCCCCACTTCGTCTCCTCTTCGGTCTTCTGGAAGCTTCGTGGCAAAATAGGCCCCTGGGCGTTGATTTCTTCCAATTCCGAGAATATTTCCTTACTAGGATTTCTGAAACCAAAAACAGCAGAAAACAGCAACTGGCTCTTCGGCATCTCGTTAATAGGTTAGTTCCAGAAAATGCATAAATATGACATAAAGTATGCATAAAACATGTAGATATCATCAATAATGTGGCATGGAACTGATAACCCACAAGTATAGGGGATCGCGATAGTCCTCGAGGGAAGTAAAACCCAAATTTATTGATTCGACACAAGGGGAGGTAAAGAATACTTATAAGCCTTAACAACTGAGTTGTCAATTCAGCTGCACCTGGAAAAGCACTAGCAACAGGGGTGATGTGAAAGTAGCAGTAATATGAGAGCAGTAGTAACAGTAACACAGCAGCAGTAATAGCAATATGAGAGCAATGGCACCAGAAGATAGTTGATACTACTTCCAATGACATGTAGAACAAGTATATGATGATGAAAGATGGACCGGGGTTCCCAGCGATTGATGGCGTGTATTTCACACGTTCGTTGGGCAACCCCAAGAGGAAGGTATGATGCGCACAGCAGCAAGTTTTCCCTCAGAAAGAAACCAAGGTTTATCGAACCAGGAGGAGCCAAGAAGCACGTTGAAGGTTGATGGCGGCGGGATGTAGTGCGGCGCAACACCAGGGATTCCGGCGCCAACGTGGAACCTGCACAACACAACCAAAGTACTTTGCCCCAACGAAACAGTGAGGTTGTCAATCTCACCGGCTTGCTGTAACAAAGGATTAACCGTATTGTGTGGAAGATGATTGTTTGCGTAAAAAAGAGAACAAAGATTGCAAAGAGATTGTATTTCAAGAAAGAGAATTGGACCGGGGTCCACAGTTCACTAGAGGTGTCTCTCCCATAAGACGAACAGCATGTTGGGTGAACAAATTACAGTTGGGCAATTGACAAATAAAGAGAGCATGACCATGCACATACATATCATGATGAGTATAGTGAGATTTAATTGGGCATTACGACAAAGTACATAGACCGCCATCCAACTGCATCTATGCCTAAAAAGTCCACCTTCAGGTTATCATCCGAACCCCCTCCAGTATTAAGTTGCAAAGCAACAGACAATTGCATTAAGTATGGTGCGTAATGTAATCAACAACTACATCCTTAGACATAGCATCAATGTTTTATCCCTAGTGGCAACAGCACAACACAACCTTAGAACTTTACATCGTCCTGTGTCAATGCAGGCATGAACCCACTATCGAGCATAAGTACTCCCTCTTGGAGTTACAAGCATCTACTTGGCCAGAGCATCTACTAGTAACGGAAAGCATGCAAGATCATAAACAACACATAGCATAACTTTGATAATCAACATAACAAGTATTCTCTATTCATCGGATCCCAACAAACGCAACATATAGAATTACAGATAGATGATCTTGATCATGTTAGGCAGCTCACAAGATCCGACAATGATAGCACAATGGGGAGAAGACAACCATCTAGCTACTGCTATGGACCCATAGTCCAGGGGTAGACTACTCACCCATCACACCGGAGGCGACCATGGCGGCGTAGAGTCCTCCGGGAGATGATTCCCCTCTCCGGCAGGTGCCGGAGGCGATCTCTGGATCCCCCGAGATGGGATCGGCGGCGGCGGCGTCTACGGAAGGTTTTCCGTATCGTGGTTCTCGATGCTGAGGGTTTTCGTCACGGAGACTTTTATAGGCGGAAGGGCAGGTCAAGAGGCGGCACGGGGGCCCCACACCACAGGGCCGCGTGGCCAAGGGGGGCCGCGCCGCCCTAGGGTGTGGCCCCTCTGTGGCCCCTCTTCGTCTCTCCTTCGGACTTCTGGAAGCTTCGTGAGAAAATAGGCCCCTGGGCTTTGATTTCGTCCAATTCCGAGAATATTTCCTTACTAGGATTTCTGAAACCAAAAACAGCAGAAAACAAAGAATCGGCACTTCGGCATCTTGTTAATAGGTTAGTTCCAGAAAATGCACGAATATGACATAAAGTGTGCATAAAACATGTAGATAACATCAATAATGTGGCATGGAACATAAGAAATTATCGATACGTCGGAGACGTATCAGCATCCCCAAGCTTAGTTCTGCTCGTCCCGAGCAGGTAAAACGATAACACAGATAATTTCTGGAGTGACATGACATCATAATCTTGATCATACTATTTGTAAAGCATATGAGCTGAGATCAAATCATTCAAAGCAAGTATCTATATTGACATAAGAGATGATAATGCAAGAGTTAGACAAGCTAAAAGTTTTCATGAACTATTGCTTTAAAGACATGCAACCGTACAAAGTTCATTAAAGATGTATTAAGTATTCAGCATAGAAGTTCTATCCTTCATTCCAAGCATCAAGTAAATTTTCACAACATAAGAAGGATTCAGTCAAGTAAACATAAACATGAACATCATGAATCAACTGTTTCGAAGTCTACTCAACCGGTGAGCGCAAGCATTTGGTATTAGCACCAGGATGTTATGGCATAAAGAACGTTAATGGGGGTTTCTTTTTTCTTTTTTTGGTATCAACTGTTTTCTTTTTTTTCTTTTCATTTTTTTTCTTCTCTTTTTCTTTTCTTTTTGATGGCCTCCACGGCTCTTTCCATTTTTAGGGGCAACATCCTAATATGACAACACACTTTTTGGTACAAATAACTCATAATGAATGAAACATGATGTATGAAACTGTATGCCTCTGCCAGTGTAGCAGGATGTGCAATGATCTAGCGTAACATGGGTAAACCACACATCAATTTGTATATGATCATGCAAAGCAATATATAAATAATAAATGACAACATGGCATGTAATGTAAAAATGGATGTTGCATGGCAATATATCTCGGAACAGCTATGGAAATGCTGTGGTAGGTAGGTATGGTGGTTGTTTTGAGGAGATGTATGGGCTTATGTGTAGGAGAACAAGAGAAAGTTCTCCCACGGGTTTGGATGTACCGGCGAAGTATGCACAATTCTCAATGTGAGCAAAAGGCAATGCACGATCAGAAGAGGCTAGCAAATTTGGATGGTGGAAGTGCCAAAAACCGTAGCTTAACATTAGTCAAAAAGAACTCACAAGCTTATTGCAAACAACTAGCAGGTTCATCATTAAGAGCATGATTAAAATTTACTCCAAGGAGGGCCGTTCACGGTGGCACAAGTACCCCGCTAGCTCCCTCGACCTTCAGCACAACTTAGTTATTACGATGAACTCTCAGACATGGAAAGCTATCAAGTCCAACTACGCCTTCAACTATTTAAATAGAGTTTGTAGTACGGCACAAGCTTAAAGACAACAATCCACTACTAATTTTAACTCATTTATCCAGCAATCCTTACCATCTAAATATCTCAAAACATTTGCAAAGAATCAAGTTATCAAAGCTCAATGTTCTACAAATATTTTATTATACACTACCACATGCAACATTTCCCGTTTCCAACCATACAACAATTTAACGAAGAAGAAACTTTGCCATGAATATTATGAGTAAAGCCTAAGGACATACTTGTCCATATGCTACAGCGGAGCGTGTCTCTCTCCCACACAATGAATGCTAGGATCCATTTTATTCAAACAAAACAAAAAACAAAAACAAACCGACGCTCCAAGAAAAAGCACATAAGATGTGATGGAATAAAAATATAGTTTCAGGGAGGAACACGATAATGTTGTCGATGAAGAAGGGGATGCCTTGGGCATCCCCAAGCTTAGACGCTTGAGTCTTCTTGATATATGCAGGGGTGAACCACCGGGTGCATCCCCAAGCTTAGAGCTTTCACTCTCCTTGATCATGTTGCATCATACTCCTCTCTTGATCCTTGAAAACTTCCTCCACACCAAACTCGAAACAACTCATTAGAGGGTTAGTGCACATTATAAATTGACATATTCAGAGGTGACACAATCATTCTTAACACTTCTGGACATTGCATAATGCTACTGGACATTAGTGGATCAAAGAAATTCATCCAACTTAGCGAAAGAGGCAATGCGAAATAAAAGGCAGAATCTGTCAAAACAGAACAGTTCGTATTGACGAATTTTAAAATGGCACCAGACTTGCTCAAATGAAAATGCTCAAATTGAATGAAAGTTGCGTACATATCTGAGGATCATGCACGTAAATTGGCTTAATTTTCTGAGTTACCTACAGGGAGGTGGACTCAGATTCGTGACAGCAAAGAAATCTGGAACTGTGCAGTAATCCAAATCTAGTACTTACTTTTCTATCAACGGCTTAACTTGGCACAACAAAACACAAAACTAAGATAAGGAGAGGTTGCTACAGTAGTAAACAACTTCCAAGACACAAAATAAAAACAAAGTACTGTAGGTAAAAACATGGGTTGTCTCCCATAAGCGCTTTTCTTTAACGCCTTTCAGCTAGGCGCAGAAAGTGTGTATCAAGTATTATCGAAGGGTGGTACTTCTACAGCGGGGTGTGGGGTTTTCTCAACTAGGCATAGTATATTGGATACATAAGTTTCAGCATCTCCCTTTTCATTAGTCTTAGGCGTGCTATTCTCATCAAACAAATTTTCAGGAACTAGCCAAGCATAGTTATTTTCTAGTGCATCATTCATAGCCAGGAGCTTACATGGTATTGGTGCTTTGATCTCCCCTCTATCATCAATATTATTAGTGAATCTTATTCTATCCATATCCATCTTTTCAAGGAGACTAACAAAATTAGTAGGAGAACCAAGCATATTGAATTTAGCAAACACCTTTCTAGCTTCTCTTGCTAAACCACCAAATTCTCTCAGAAGGGTTTCTAATACAAAATCTTTCTTTTCCCCTTCTTCCATATCGCCAAGTGTGAAGAACATGTGTTGGATTATAGGATTAAGATTAACAAATTTAGTTTCCAACAGGCGAACTAAATGTGCAGCAGCAATTTCATAAGTAGGCGCAAGATCTACCAAGTGTCTATCTTCAAAATTTTCAATAGTACTAACATGGTTGAAGAATTCTTCTATATTGTTTCTCCCAACTATAGACCCACGTCCTACCGGTATGTCTTTTGTGGTAAAATTAAAAGGAAACATGATGAAATAAGTAAAGTAAATGCAAGTAAACTAATTTTTTTGTGTTTTTGATATAGCAAACAAGATAGCAAATAAAGTAAAACTAGCAACTAATTTTTTTGTATTTTGATTTAGTGCAGCAAACAAAGTAGTAAATAAAACTAAGCAAGACAAAAACAAAGTAAAGAGATTGAGAAGTGGAGACTCCCCTTGCAGCGTGTCTTGATCTCCCGCGCAACGGCGCCTTAAAATATGCTTGATGGCGTGTATTTCACACGTTCGTTGGGCAACCCCAAGAGGAAGGTATGATGCGCACAGCAGCAAGTTTTCCCTCAGAAAGAAACCAAGGTTTATCGAACCAGGAGGAGCCAAGAAGCATGTTGAAGGTTGATGGCGGCGGGATGTAGTGCGGCGCAACACCAGGGATTCCGGCGCCAACGTGGAACCTGCACAACACAACCAAAGTACTTTGCCCCAACGAAACAGTGAGGTTGTCAATCTCACCGGCTTGCTGTAACAAAGGATTAACCGTATTGTGTGGAAGATGATTGTTTGCAGAAAACAAGAGAACAAAGATTGCAAGAGATTGTATTTCAAGAAAGAGAATTGGACCGGGGTCCACAGTTCACTAGAGGTGTCTCTCCCATAAGACGAACATCATGTTGGGTGAACAAATTACAGTTGGGCAATTGACAAATAAAGAGAGCATGACCATGCACATACATATCATGATGAGTATAGTGAGATTTAATTGGGCATTACGACAAAGTACATAGACCGCCATCCAACTGCATCTATGCCTAAAAAGTCCACCTTCAAAGTTATCATCCGAACCCTCCAAGATTAAGTTGCAAAGCAACAGACAATTGCATTAAGTATGGTGCGTAATGTAATCAACAACTACATCCTTAGACATAGCATCAATGTTTTATCCCTAGTGGCAACATCACAACACAACCTTAGAACTTTCTGTCACTGTCCCAGGTGTCAATGCAGGCATGAACCCACTATCGAGCATAAGTACTCCCTCTTGGAGTTACAAGCATCTACTTGGCCAGAGCATCTACTAGTAACGGAAAGCATGCAAGATCATAAACAACACATAGCATAACTTTGATAATCAACATAACAAGTATTCTCTATTCATCGGATCCCAACAAACGCAACATATAGAATTACAGATAGATGATCTTGATCATGTTAGGCAGCTCACAAGATCCGACAATGATAGCACAATGGGGAGAAGACAACCATCTAGCTACTGCTATGGACCCATAGTCCAGGGGTAGACTACTCACACATCACACCGGAGGCGACCATGGCGGCGTAGAGTCCTCCGGGAGATGATTCCCCTCTCCGGCAGGGTGCCGGAGGCGATCTCCTGGATCCCCCGAGATGGGATCGGCGGCGGCGGCGTCTCTGGAAGGTTTTCCGTATCGTGGTTCTCGATGCGGGGTTTCGTCACGGAGACTTTTTATAGGCGGAAGGGCAGGTCAAGAGGCGGCACGGGGCCCCACACCACAGGGCCGCGCGGCCAAGGGGGGCCGCGCTGCCCTAGGGTGTGGCCCTCCGTGGCCCCTCTTCGTCTCTCCTTCGGACTTCCGGAAGCTTCGTGAGAAAATAGGCCCCTGGGCTTTGATTTCGTCCAATTCGAGAATATTTCCTTACTAGGATTTCTGAAACCAAAAACAGCAGAAACAAAGAATCGGCACTTCGGCATCTTGTTAATAGGTTAGTTCCAGAAAATGCACGAATATGACATAAAGTGTGCATAAAACATGTAGATAACATCAATAATGTGGCATGGAACATAAGAAATTATCGATACGTCGGAGACGTATCAGCGATCTACACTAGTGGCAACTCTCCAATAACAAGTAACAAGTGTTGGGTGAACAAATTACAGTTGGGCAATTGATAGGAATCAAAGCATTAAGACAGAACATCAAGATTATTAATTATGTAGGCATGTTTTCCAATTATAGTTGTACGTGCTCGCAATGAGAAACTTGCACAACATCTTTTGTCCTACCAGCCGGTGGCAGCCGGGCCTCAAGGGAAACTACTGGATATTAAGGTACTCCTTTTAATAGAGCACCGGAGCAAAGCATTAACACTTGGTGAAAACATGTGTCCCTCACATCACCGCCATCCCCTCCGGTTGTCCCGATTTCTGTCACTTCGGGGCCTTTGGTTCCTCACAGTGACATGTGCATACAACTTGTAGATACAATCTAAGCAACAATATAGAGCTCAAATCTAAGATCATGCCACTCGGGCCCTAGTGACAAGCATTAAGAATAACAAGATTGCAGCAACAATAACTTCACAAACTTTATAGATATACTAATCATAATGTATCATCCATCGGATCCCAACAAACACAACATCGATTACATCAGATGAATCTCAATCATGTAAGGCAGCTCATGAGATCATTGTATTGAAGTACATGGAGGAGAGTATACCAACTAGCTACTGCTAGAACCCGTAGTCCATGGGGGAACTACTCACGGAGCATGATGGAGGCGGTGGCGTCGATGGAGATGGCTTCCGGGGGCACTTCCCCGTCCCGGCAGGGTGCCGGAACAGAGAGTTCTGTCCCCCGAATTGGAGTTTCGCGATGGCGGCGGCGCCCCTGGAGTCTTTCTGGAGTTTCGTCAAAAGGTACTGTGTTTTTAGGTCGAAAGGGGTTTTATAGGCGAAGAGGCGGCGCAGGAGGGTGCCTGGGGGCTCCTCACCATAGGCTGGCGCGGGCCCAGGCCAGGCCGCGCCGCCTTATGGTGTGGTGGCCCTCTGGCCCCTCTCCGACTCTTCTTCGGTGTTCTGGAGCCTTCCGGGAAAAATAGCAGGTTTGGCGTTGATTTCGTCCAATTCCGAGAATATTGCCCGAACAACCTTTCTGGAACCAAAAACAGCAGAAAACAGGAACTGGCACTGTGGCATCTTGTTAATAGGTTAGTTCCGGAAAACGCATAAAAACATTATAAAGTGCAAGCAAAACATGTAAGTATTGTCATAAAACAAGCATGGAACAACAGAAATTATGGATACGTTGGAGACGTATCAGCATCCCCAAACTTAGTTCCTGCTCGTCCCGAGCAGGTAAACAATAAAAAGAATAATTTCTGTAGTGACATGCTACTTACATAACCTTGATCATACTATTACAAAGCATATGAAATGAATGAAGTGACTCAAGGCAATGGTCTATAGTTGCTAACAAATAGATAACATATAGCAAAACTTTTCATGAAGAGTACTTTCAAGACAAGCATCAAAAGTCTTGCACAAGAGTTAACTCATAAAGCAATAAATTCAAAGTAAAGGCATCGAAACAACACAAAGGAAGATTTAAGTTTCAGCGATTTCTTTCAACTTTCAACATGCATATCTCATGGATAATTGTCAACATAAAGTAATATGATGAATGCAAATAAGCAAGTATGTAAGAATCAATGCACAGTTGACACAAGTGTTTGCTTCTAAGGTGGAAGGAAGTAGGTAAACTGACTCAACATAAAGTAAAAGAAAGGCCCTTCGCAGAGGGAAGTATTGATTGCTATATTTGTGCTAGAGCTTTTATTTTGAAAACATAAAGAGAGCATAAAAAAAGTAAAATTTTGAGAGGTGTTTGTTGTTGTCAACGAATGGTAGTGGGCACTCTAACCCCTTGCCAGACAAACCTTCAAAGAGCGGCTCCCATTTTATTTTTATTTTTGTGTGGCACTCCTTCCAACCTTTCTTTCACAAACCATGGCTAACCGAATCCTTCGGGTGCCTGCCAACAATCTCATACCATGAAGGAGTGCCTTTTTATTTTAGTTTTATTATGATGACACTCCTCCCCACCTTTGCTTTCTCAAGCCATGGCTAACCGAATCCTTCGGGTGCCGTCCAACAATCACATACCATGGAGGAGTGTCTATTTAGTTTAATTAATTTGGGACTGGGAATCCCATTGCCAGCTCTTTTTGCAAAATTATTGGATAAGCGGATGAAGCCACTAGTCCATTGGTGAAAGTTGCCCAACAAGATTGAAAGATAAACACCACATACTTCCTCATGAGCTATAAAACATTGACACAAATCAGAGGTGATAAATTTTGAATTGTTTAAAGGTAGCACTCAAGCAATTTACTTTGGAATGGCAGGAAATACCACATAGTAGGTAGGTATGGTGGACACAAATGGCATAGGTTTTGGCTCAAGGTTTTTGGATGCATGAGAAGTATTCCCTCTCGATACAAGGCTTAGGCTAGCAAGGTTATTTGAAGCAAACACAAGTATAAACCGGTACAGCAAAACTTACATAAGAACATATTGCAAGCATTATAATACTCTACACTGTCTTCCTTATTGCTCAAACACTTTTACCAGAAAATATCTAGACCTTAAGAGAGATCAATTATGCAAACCAATTTCAACAAGCTCTACAGTAGTTCTCCACTAATAGGTTTAAACTACACGAAAAAACTTAATCATGATCTACTTGAGAGCTCAAAACAATTGCCAAGTGTCAAATTATCCAAAACATATGAGGCATTTTCTGTTTCCAACCAAATAACCATAAGTGTTGTAGCTTCCAACTTTTATCATTGAACATTAAAAATAAAACGAAGAACAAGTGTTCATATGAAAAAGCGGAGCGTGTCTCTCTCCCAAACAAGGATTGTTAGGATCCGAATTTATTCAAACAAAAATAAAAGCACACAGACGCTCCAAGTAAAGCACATATGATGTGACCGAATAAAAATATAGTTTCAATAGAAGAAACCTGATAAGTTGATGAAGAAGGGGATGCCTTGGGCATCCCCAAGCTTAGACGCTTGAGTCTTCTTGAAATATGCAGGGATGAACCACGGGGGCATCCCCAAGCTTAGACTTTTCACTCTTCTTGATCATATATCATCCTCCTCTCTTGACCCTTGAAAACTTCCTTCACACCAAACTTCTCATAAACTTCATTAGAGGGGTTAGTACTCAAAAAATTTGAATCCACCTTGGTCCTGTAGTGACACATTGCAAGAACTCAATAAAACATTAGCTACAGCTCTCCACGTGTAGAAAGCCTTGCTTAAAGTCCACAAGAGACAATGCAAAAAACAGAGACAGAATCTGCCAAAACAGAACAGCCAGTAAAGACGAATTTTAAAGAAATACTTCCGTTGCTCAAATCAGAAAACTCAAAACTAATGAAAGTTGCGTACATATCTGAGGAACACGCACGTAAATTGGCATATTTTTCTGAGTTACCTACAGAGAAAACAGCCCAGATTCGTGAAAGATAGAAATCTGTTTCTGCGCAGAAATCCAAATCTAGTATCAACCTTCGATTAGAGGCTTCACTTGGCACAACAAAACACAAAACTAAGATAAGGAGAGGTTGCTACAGTAGTAAACAACTTCCAAGACACAAATATAAAACAAAGTACTGTAGCAAAATAACACATGGGTTATCTCCCAAGAAGTTCTTTCTTTATAGCCATTAAGATGGGCTCAGCAGTTTTAATGATGCACTCGCAAGAAATAAGAGTTGAAGCAAAAGAGAGCATTAAAAAGCAAATTCAAAACAAATTTAAGCCTAACATGCTTCCTATGAAAATGAATCTTGTAAATAAACAAGTTCATGAAGAGCAAAGTAACAAGCATAGGAAGATAAAATAAGTGCAACTTCAAAATTTTGAGCACATAGAGAGGTGTTTTAGTACCATGCAAATTTCTACAACCATATTTCCCTCTCTCATAATAGTTTTCAGTAGCTTCATGAACAAACTCAACAATATAACTAGCACATGCAGCATACTTTTCATGATTTCCAAACATATAATTTTTATCAAGTTCAAGAATAGCGGGATTAAAACTTTCAAACTCACTTTTATCAATAACATAACATGATGATTGATCAATCTCAAGAGATATGGGACTCATAGAATAAGTCAAGAATTCTCCAATCCCATTTTCATTAGTAGTACAATTAATATTATCAAGTAACATAGGACCATCATCTAGAGCTTTATCATAAACATTTGCCAAGCAAAATTCTTTAGTACCATGCATTTCGACATCAGGCACAAACAAAGCATTATCATAAGATTTATCAAAGTAGCATGGATTATCATAGATAACAGTAGCGTAATTATTCTCACAAGTTTTACTCATAGGGAAAATTTCAAGAGAATCCACAGGAACATAACATTCAACCTCTTTCGGTAAGCATGGAGGACAATCAAATAGTGTAAGAGATAAAGAGTTACTCTCATTAGAAGGTTGGCATGGGTAGCTAATCCATTCTTCCTCCTTTTGTTCGTCGTTCTCCTCTTCTTTTTCATCCAATGAGCTTTCAGGTTCATCAATTTCCTCCTCTTTTTCATCCAATGAGCTTTCAGGTTCATCAATTTCTTCTTCCACCGGTTCCTGCAAATTGTGAGTGCATTCTTGTGCATTAATGAGTCTCTCTTTATAGTCAATGATATAAGGATTATCACTGAAGCATTCTATGCAACAATTAAGGATGGAAGAGACATAATCTTTAAGGTCCTTACAAACAACACAAGTTTCATAATTCTCAACCATTAAGGATTCGATCTCAGAAGCTCCCATAAATACGACAAATTGTTCTACCTCTTCGAACCCATAATGAATATAGCAATTCCGATTATAGTTCTTAATTAAAAATTCCTCACTAAAGCCACATTGAAATTTAAGATGTTTAGTATCCTGTTGAGAGCAACAGTTTATATCATGGCGTTTAAGCAAGATTTTAGCAATTGTATTCACTTTTTCTATCATAGCACTCATTACTTCACCCGCTCTTGATTTCCTATAACTATTATAACATTCTATGAGCTCCAAGTAGGTTGTAGGTTCTCCCATAACAGCAGTTTTTAATTTTTAGATTTTTCAAATTTTTATGGATTTTTGGGTATATGAGAAAAGTAAAACAAGACAAAAAGAAACTAAGCAAAAGTAAACTAAGCAAAATAATACTAGACAGAAATAAACTAAGCACAAATAAACTAGACAAAAGTAAACTAAGCAAAACAAAATAAAACAAAATAAAAACAGAGAGAGGTAGAGTGTACTCCCCAGGTGAACTTATGAGTAGAGCTATGCCTCCCCGGCAACGGCGCCAGAAAACAATCTTGATAACCCACAAGTATAGGGGATCGCGATAGTCTTCGAGGGAGGTAAAACCCAAATTTATTGATTCGACACAAGGGGAGGTAAAGAATACTTATAAGCCTTAACAACTGAGTTGTCAATTCAAATTGCACTGGAAAAGCACTAGCAACAGGGGTGATGTGAAAGTAGCGATAATATGAGAGCGAGTAAAGAATAACAGCAGCAGTAATAGCAATATGAGAGCAATGGCACCAGAAGATAGTTGATACTACTTCCAATGACATGTAGAACAAGTATATGATGATGAAAGATGGACCGGGGTTCCCAGCGATCTACACTAGTGGCAACTCTCCAATAACAAGTAACAAGTGTTGGGTGAACAAATTACAGTTGGGCAATTGATAGGAATCAAAGCATTAAGACAGAACATCAAGATTATTAATTATGTAGGCATGTTTTCCAATTATAGTCGTACGTGCTCGCAATGAGAAACTTGCACAACATCTTTTGTCCTACCAGCCGGTGGCAGCCGGGCCTCAAGGGAAACTACTGGATATTAAGGTACTCCTTTTAATAGAGCACTGGAGCAAAGCATTAACACTTGGTGAAAACATGTGTCCCTCACATCACCGCCATCCCCTCCGGTTGTCCCGATTTCTGTCACTTCGGGGCCTTTGGTTCCGGACAGTGACATGTGCATACAACTTGTAGATACAATCTAAGCAACAATATAGAGCTCAAATCTAAGATCATGCCACTCGGGCCCTAGTGACAAGCATTAAGAATAACAAGATTGCAGCAACAATAACTTCACAAACTTTATAGATAGACTAATCATAATGTATCATCCATCGGATCCCAACAAACACAACACCGATTACATCAGATGAATCTCAATCATGTAAGGCAGCTCATGAGATCATTGTATTGAAGTACATGGAGGAGAGTATACCAACTAGCTACTGCTAGAACCCGTAGTCCATGGGGGAACTACTCACGGAGCATGATGGAGGCGGTGGCGTCGATGGAGATGGCTTCCGGGGGCACTTCCCCGTCCCGGCAGGGTGCCGGAACAGAGAGTTCTGTCCCCCGAATTGGAGTTTCGCGATGGCGGCGGCGCCCCTGGAGTCTTTCTGGAGTTTCGTCAAAAGGTACTGTGTTTTTAGGTCGAAAGGGGTTTTATAGGCGAAGAGGCGGCGCAGGAGGGTGCCTGGGGGCTCCTCACCATAGGCTGGCGCGGGCCCAGGCCAGGCCGCGCCGCCTTATGGTGTGGTGGCCCTCTGGCCCCTCTCCGACTCTTCTTCGGTGTTCTGGAGCCTTCCGGGAAAAATAGGAGGTTTGGCGTTGATTTCGTCCAATTTCGAGAATATTGCCCGAACAGCCTTTCTGGAACCAAAAATAGCAGAAAACAGGAACTGGCACTGTGGCATCTTGTTAATAGGTTAGTTCCGGAAAACGCATAAAAACATTATAAATTGCAAGCAAAACATGTAAGTATTGTCATAAAACAAGCATGGAACAACAGAAATTATGGATACGTTGGAGACGTATCAGGAACATAAGAAATTATCGATACGTCGGAGACGTATCACTCGCCTGGCCGCAAGTACATGCGGTGGTTGTCGAGTTACTGTAAAGGCTACCCGCCGGTGCTGCAAAGGGTGCTCGCCGGAGCTGCGAGGGAAGGGCGAAGGTGCTGCGAAGTCCTCTCGCCGGAGCTGCGAGCCAAGGGCAGCGGTGCTACAAACGCTGCTCGCCGGAGCTGCGAGCCAAGGGCAGCGGTGCTTCGTCGCATTTAGCAGGATGACGTTGCGTCGAGCGCCAGTCGTTGGAGCAACGGCGCGGTGGGGAAAGCTGCAAAGGCTTGCCGCAAGAGCTGCAAAGGCTCGTATCAGCAGCTGCAAAGGCCACTCGTGACTGCTATTGGCGAGGGCGATGATGCTGCTGGTGAAGCGGTGCTTCCATAGGTGGATGACGACGCTTCTAATGGTGTGCGGTGGTGCTGCCATATGCGGACGACGGCGCATCCACCCGTGCGCGGTGGTGCTACCAGCCATGGTCGGCAGTGCTGCTATGGTCTAGCGGAGATGCTTCCATAGGTGGGTGTCGGTGCTACCATGGGCATACGGCGGTGCTGCAAGGAGCGCGGTGGTCATGGTGTCCGAAGTAGACATGCTATTTGGCACTGCTACCATTGCATTTTTTATGTGCTACAAATGTTATGTGGTTATGTTACTTTAGTTTAATTTTATTTGCTACAAGGTCTCCGGCGAGGCCTCCGGCGAGTCTCCAGTGAAGTCTGTATCCGACGAGTTTTTTTCTTTTTTACTCTAAACGAACCTTTTTTTTTTTTGCTTCAATGATGCTATGACCTCCTACCAGCGGAGTTGCAAGGCGTCGGCGGCAGAGCTACAACCGGTTAACACGGGAGCTGCAAGCCGCCGCCACTGGAGCTGCAAGGAGCATCGTCGATTGCTGCGAGGGCCCAGCGCTGAGGCTGCAAAGGGCAGGAGCTGCAAGGCCTCGGAGGCGGAGCTGCAACCAATCAACACGGGAGCTACAAGCCGCCGTCAGCGCTGCTGGAAGGCGGATGCTGCGATCGGCGGCGGCGGTGCTGCAAAGCGGCGCGACAGGAGGCGGCGCTGCGACCGGCGGCAGTGGTGCTGCAAGGCTGCGCGTCCGGTAATAGCGTTGCTGCAAGGCGGCGTGCCCGACCGCGGCGGTGGTGCTGCAAGGCGGCGCAACCGGCGACGGTGCTGCCATAGGAAAGCAACGACGCTACTATCAGGCGGTGCCGCTATGGTTAGCGCGATGGTGCTACCACCAATCAGTGGCGGAGCTGCAAGAAAGTGATGGTGCTACCATCCAGAGTTAGAATACTACTGGTGGTGCGCCGGCGAGGAGTTTCACGGTGCTATAGTTGTTTATTTTTGTGATACAAATGTTACGTTGTTCAGATACTTTCATATAATTTTTTGCTACGAGGGCCTCCTGGTACAAAAGAGGAAGGTTTTTGCTGCAACGAAGCAAAATCTGAACAAGTCTTCGGTTTTTAGTCGAACCGTTTTTTGCTTCAATGAAGCAAAAGCGGGGCTTTTTTTTGCTTCAATGAAGCAAAAGTGGGATTTTGAGACAAAACTGAGCTCTTCTTCTATTTTTAGGGAACCGTTTTTTGCTTCAATGAAGCAAAAGCGGGATTTTTTTTGCTTCAGTGAAGCAAAAGTGGGATTTTGAGACAAAACTGAACACAGTAGTTGATCTAACGGTTCAAATTCGTTTGATCCAACGGTGGAGGACCCGGAGGCTGGGGAGTTTGCAGCCTCCGGATCCTCAGCACTCTCCGAAACGGATGGGGCCGCGCCTCAACAGATGCCGCTATCATTCGTTGCGAAGAGCGACGTGCTGAGCAGCTGTGTTTCCATGCTTGGGCTGTGCCCACAGGCCGTTTCTTTCGGCCGTTCCCATGTACTGTACGTGTTGTGTTCTTTCCTATTTGCTGGCCCATAGAATCCAGTCTCCAACTGAAATTCGTTTTTGCAGTCCTGATGCATGCCCATAATTTTTAAATTTGTTACCGTGCGTCATCATGTTGGAACTGTCCAACACTTCGCAAATTAGACGGTGCTCACGTGGGAAAATCCTAGTATTCATCTGCGAGCATGCCTGTACAGAGGAAGAGCAGCATCTTAGAAACACAAAAAAAAACACGATTGTTTACAAAAGAATGAAACAACAAAGAGCACTCCAGGATCAAGCTATTTATTACTTTTCCCGTCCCATATTAGTTATCACAGATTCGTCTTAATTGGTTAGTTTTTTTAAGACCATTTCCCCTCCCTCTACTTTTTGTAGATTGTCAATTTGTTTCTCATGTCCTTTAGCAAACTTCTTAGTTTCGGTCGAAATTTTTTGGTTATTGAAAGTAAAAGTGCCTTTTCACATCTAGTGGCCTAGTCAATACAAAAAGTTAGAAATATCGTGGAATACGAAGAACGTACGTGGATACTGAAATATTTCACGGCAAGACCGTATTGGAACACGTGAATAAAGAATGAATGAAAATAGAGATGTTATAGAATAGTTAGTAAAATTATGGTTTATTGAAATGAATGACTTCTAGAATTGGTTTTTCTTCTGGAAAACTCTTAAGTTCAATGAAAGATCAAGCAAATCAAGAGAACTCATAAATAATTCAGTGATTGCAAAAAAGAACGCCACGTTATACTTTGTTTTTCATTATTCTTCCTACATTATTACTACCCAAATTTTAATCAAATAATTTCGGTCGTTAAAAGTTCAGAAATGGCCGGAGTTCATCACATGACAATTAGTACTAAGTATACTGCTTATGAGGAATTGGGAACTTAATTCTCAAAGCAAGGTTGCATTCAATAACGGAAGCCTTATGTTTCCTTGTTGTAGGTTGTTTGATATTTTCGATTAAGGGAATATATTAATATCGTAAAGATATCAATTACACCCATCCTCCGCAACAACGCATTTCCCTATTGACAATACGGATGTACACAAAAAAAAAAGAATCACATAAAATAAAAGTATCGCTACAATGACCTATTCCTTCCAATAGCGGATCAAACACCACCAAGAACACATAAATTCATCATCTCCAAAAACGACGCCTCCAAGAAAGGAACAGTGCAGAGTCACCATCATCGCCTTGATCAATGATCATAGGTTTTCACCCTGGCGAAAGGCCGCACTCACAAAATAATGTCTTCAACAAGGTCATTACCTGCAGGAACAACCAATTATGTTCAGATCTCGGGTTTTCACCCTACAAGTTTAGACACCGAATTCCTCCTATGATGTCGCCCCCACTTGCCAATGCTTCTCCTCGAAGTCATAAATCAACAATTTAGAATCTCGTCACCACCAGGAGACTAACCTCCATTGATAGTCCTCGGTTCTCGGCCGCCACCGACCTTGGGCACCGGCCCATCCGGCGCGAGCAGACGGAATCCTCCACATGCTGACGCCGCAGAAGAGAAACTTGCTGCCGCCGCACAGCCAGGGGCGCTGCCCCATCTGCCGCATGCATCAGAACACCGGTTTGATATACAGGACTGAATTATTCGACAGGATATGAATATTGTTTCATAATATTGTACTCCGTACATATTTTGCAATCCAACAACGAAGCTCTTGGCACCAGCCGATGGCACATTCCCCATTTTAGGCCGCAGACCAATGCCCAATGACTTTACTTCAAGAGTCTTGAGCGACTAAAACGAATTCAGTGAACTTATCTGTCGGCGACTTGTGGTTCCAGCCATAGATCGAGCTTCCTAAAAAAAAATTACGAGGAATGAGCTTGCCCGCTGAAGCAAACCTGCACCCTTTTTCTCCTCTCGAAGCAACTAGCCACGCCACACATGCAAACGCATCCAAAGTCAAAAGAAGTGCGCCACAAAACTTCAGTTATAATCTTCCAAATCCCAGGTTAATTAACCAGCGGTAATGCTGTATTTACGGACTGTGTGTGTTACGGATGATCTACGCGCTGATGTGTATCGATTAGGTTGGTTGAATTCTAAATGCTCCCTGAAAACCCGGGCCAGTAACTGATTTTTCCGGCTGCCTGCTGTGCCAAATCTGAGTCCGTAGGAATTTTTTGTAAAAAGCACCATTTTGATACTCCGTACGTCAAATTAATCGATACAAATGCATACTAATGCCCAGAAGCAGCTTCCGGTCGCGATAATGCGGAAGCAGCGTAGCGTAGCAAGGACACCAGCGCAAATCTCGAGGGCCGCCACATTCTAGCTAGACTGCTAGAGCTAGCTGTTGTTGCCGATCTCCGGCCCGCGAACACGCAGCAGGTGCGGTGGTCATGCACGGGGCAAAGCACCGGATCACCGCCATCTCGTCGCAGCATCAGTTCGGCGCGGCGATGGGCGGCGGCTCGGACGGCCACGGGCACCGGCCGGCCCGGCAGGCAATTCGGCATGCTAAGCTCAAGATGCTCCTCGTCGTCATCGCCACCAACCTCGTCTCGGTGTACCTCTTCTCCGGCGCGTCGCTATCGCTCAACATGCCGGCCTCGGCGCCTCGCATCCACCTCTGGGACTCCACTGCGCTCCTCCGGGACCTCAACGCTACCCGCGACACGCTCTCGCTGGCGCGCGCGGAGCTGGCCTTCCTCCGTGCGCAGTGCGGCACGTCGTCGCTCCTCCTCGAGTCCGTGCTCTCCAAGCTCGGCGCCGTCCACGGGGACACGCCGGCGGTGCAGGACTTCAACGGCTGGCCCGAGGAGCCCACGGGCGAGCTCAGGCTGGCCATCGAGCCGCACCGTCTCCCCCTCGGCTACTCCGTCAACTTCGGCACCGACGAGCTCTTCCCGGGCCTGGGCTTCGCGTGCCGCAACTTCCAGGAGGAGCTCACGCAGTACATGACGTACAACGCCAGCGGCGAGTGCCCCGACGACGAAGGCCTCGCGCTGCAGCTCATGCTCAAGGGGTGCGAGCCGCTGCCGCGCAGGCGCTGCCGGCCGAGGTCCCCGGCTAGGTACGTCGAGCCGAAGCCGCTCCCGGAGAGCCTGTGGTCGATGCCGAATGACACCACCGTGAACTGGACCCCGTACACGTGCAAGAACTACACCTGCCTGGTGGCCCGCGCGCGCAGCAGGGGCGGGTCCTACGACTGCAAGGACTGCTTCGACCTGGCCGGCAAGGAGCGGCGGCGGTGGCTCTCCGACAACGGCGGCCCCGGGTTCAGCATCGACAACGTGCTGCGGTCCAGGCCGGCGGGCACGGTGCGCGTCGGACTCGACATCGGCGGCGGGACCGGCACCTTCGCGGCGCGGATGCGAGAGCGGAACGTCACCGTGGTGACCACGACGCTGGACCTGGACGCGCCCTTCAACCGCTTCGTGGCGTCCCGGGGCCTGGTGCCGCTGCAGATCAGCCTCGTGCAGCGGCTCCCCTTCGCCGACGGCGTGCTGGACATCGTGCACTCCATGCACGTGCTCACCAACTCGGTGCCCAACGACGTGCTCGAGTTCGCGCTCTTCGACATCTACCGGGTGCTCCGCCCAGGCGGCGTCTTCTGGCTCGACCACTTCTTCTGCCTCGGCCCGCAGCTCAACGCCACCTACGTGCCCATCTTCCGCCGCGTCGGATTCCGCCCGCTCCGCTGGAAGCCCAGCCCCAAGCTCGACCTGGGACCGGAGAGAAACGAATGGTACATCTCCGCGTTGCTCGAGAAGCCCATGACATGATCACGCCACATATATGCGTCTCAGGGCAGGTTCATTGTTGGTTCTTTAGTGATTTCTTTGTTCTGTTTTGGGAGCGTACTCAAATGCAGAGATTGTACATGGTTTCTGAAACATTTGCAGAGAAATAATCGAGTACATTTCTTCAATAACAACATTTCCTACTATGTAGCTCATATCAGATGTTGTTAGTCGTTAGCAGGAACAAAGGGGAGAATCAGTTGATTTCTTTCTTCTGTTTTGGGAGCGTATAATTGATAGAATATAATCAAACACAAAATTGTGGCGAATTTACATGGTTTGTGAAACATTTACAGAAAAATAATCTAGTGCATTTGCTGCATATAAACTATTTCCTGCTAGTTCGTATCATCAGATGTTAGCAGGAGAACTGTACCAGATGTAGTGTCTTAGCAGGCTAGCAGCTCTTATCAGCAATCAGCCAATAGAGCAAGCATGCGTGACAGATGAACATGATCAGCCACAACTCTCAGAGCATAGCAGTGCCTGCCACCAAAACCACCAAAAGACCACATCATCACTACATAGAAATCTCTACCGGCAAAGGCAACAGGCATGAAGTAACCACACTGAAAGCACAGATAAATGTTAACAGCGATGGTAATCCCAAGACGCAACAACACAGGCAATTCCACCACTTCATCATTGGACAGACAATATTACAATGTCAGATCACAAACTCATCTCATCAGACAATCATAAAAAAAAAATGTTGCAGCATAGTAGTAACCTAATTTATGCTTGGACAAGCTAATGTCAGTACTGGGCTTATTAGTTGCCAGGCCCAGACAACAAACAATCGCTGACACTACAAATTATATGGTTTTTTGTATTAAAAGAGTTTGCTTTTCAGTATATTTGTTTCGATTCTGTGTACGTGACGTTCGCTAAAAAGTGTTCAAAAATAAAAAATGGTCAAAATTGAAAATTGACCAAAATTTTAAAAATATGAACTCAAAGTTGAAGATTTTCGAACATGAAAATAGTTCAAAAATAAAAAATATTCAAAACATGAAAAAAGTACAGAAATGATAAACTGTTAAAATTTAAAATTTTCAAAAAACAGACTTACAAAAAACAGCAGAAACCGAACAAAACCTAAAAAACGAAAAAAAAAACAGAAAACCCAAACCTAGATGAAGACCCAAAAAAAAATTGTGAAAGAGGAAAACCGGAAGCTCCAAGCCACGTTGATTGGCTTGGTCAGCCGATGATGTCTTCAGGCGGCCCCGACCATCTGAGCCGCAATGAGTGGTGAATAGGTTCCAGGGGCTATCACGAGAGCTGCTATATGCCGGCCGGGTTGGCACGTACGGGGTGCCGCACACCCCTCCGACCCGGTGGTTGTTTAATGGGTCGCGACCCATCAGGTAAACATCCCTTCTTATTCTTTTTTTTTTCTTTTTCAGTTTATAGTTCTGTTTTAAAAACTAACATTTTTCAGTTTCCTTTTCACGTTTCCAACTTTTGTTCAAAATTTTCTGTTTACAGATTTTAAAAATGTTCGATTTTATGTTTGTTCACAATTTACAAAACGTTCAAAATTCAAAATTTGTTTAAATTTCAAAATTCGTTCAAACTTTTAAATTTTATTCAAATTTTGAATGTGAACATTTTTTTTCAATTTAAACATTTTCCAAATTTGGAAATTTTTCAAAATTATTTTTAAACACAAAAATAAAATGAGAAAATAAAAAAACACTAAAAAAGAAAATAGAAAAGAAAAAACATAAAAGAAAAGGAAAAGGAGAAAAGAAATAAAAAATGCCTAAATGGGCCGGCCCACACCGCGCGCGGGGGTGTGCGGCGCGGTGCAGGTGCCGACAGCCGCTATATGCCGACAAGGTCGGCACGTACGGGGTGCCGCACACCCCTCCGACCCGATTGTGGTTTAATGGGCCGCGACCCATCAGGTAAACCTCGTTTTCTTTTTCTTTTTCTTATTTTTCCTTTTTCTGTTTATAGCTCTGTTTTAAAAACTAACATTTTTTTTGTTTATTTTTTACGTTTCCAAATTTTGTTCAAAATTTTATGTTTATATATTTTAATATGTTCTATTTTAAATTTGTTCCAAATTTGAAAATCATTCGAAATTCAAAATTTGTTCAAATTTAGAAATTCGTTCAAATTTTAAAAATCATTCAAAATTCAAAATTTGTTCAAAATTCAAATTTTGTTTAAATTTTGAAATTCGTTCAAACTTTTTAAATTTGTTCAAATATCGAATGTGAAGATTTTTTCAATTTAAACATTTTTTCAAATTAAACAATTTTCAAATTTGAAAATTTACAACAATTATTTTTAAACAAAAAAATGGTAAAACTAAAAAGGAAAACTGAAAAGGAAACAGAAAAGAAAAGAAAAAGAGAAAAAAAAGAAAAAAAGAAAACAGAAAAAAGGAAAAGGAGAAAAGAAAAGGAAAAAATATCTAACGGGTCGGCCCACACCACTGACCTGGTCGGCATATAAGAACCGCGGGCTATCACCCTAGGGGGCACCTATCTACCGCTCGTTAGCGGGAGCGAACAACCATCGCCTAAAGGGAAATCCGGGTGAGCCGACCCATTAGTTTGTTCCCTTGTTTTTTAGAGGTAAGGCCCAGAGGCCCAGCTTTAAATTAATAAAGCCACAAACGGCAGAATTACAAGGTGCTGAACGAACAGCTTACAAGCATCAAGGAACAAGCAAACAGAGAAAAAACAAAAGAGCACAGCTTGGTCTTCAATGCCATCATCCAACGGAATGGACAGAGCGGAGGAGCGGAAACGCCGTGAAGCTCACCACCGGACTCATGCCATGATCAAGACCTGGCGCGTCGCCACCAGCATGCCATCCGCCTCCGCCTTCGAAGAAGGCCCCAACCTTCTCACCCTGGTTCGTAGGGCGCCGAACCCTCGAAAGGCAGAGCAGCTCTCCCCAGAGCGCGCATAGACACCTGGGCCAACGTTCCAAGGACCAACCCCAAACACGAGCACCGCACGCGAAACACCACGGGCATCACCGCCGGCCAACACACCGACCACCCAAAAGACTTCAGCTTCAGGACATCGCTCGCCGAAGAAGACACGGCAAGAAAAGGGCATCCATGTCGCCGTGAACGTCTGGGGCACCCATAGCTGCCGGAAAGGGGACATCTTTCCCCTTTCGCCCAGGCCGAGGGCGCCGACCCGCTGATGACCCACAAGTATAGGGGATCGCAACAGTCTTCGAGGGAAGTATTACCCAATTTATTGATTCGACACAAGGGGAGACAAAGAATACTTGAAAGCCTTAACAGCGGAGTTGTCAATTCAGCTGCACCTGGAAACAGACTTGCTCGCAAGAGTTTATCAAGAGTAATGCGCTTTATAGCAAAGTGTAGTAAAATAACAATGAGCAGAGTAACAAAGACAGCAGTAGTGATTTTAGTAAACAAAGAGATTAAAATACTGTAGGCACGGGGACGGATGACGGGCGTTGCATGGATGAGAGAAACTCATGTAACAATCATAGCAGGGCATTTGCAGATAATAATAAAACGGTGTCCAAGTACAAAGCAATCAATAGGCATGTGTTCCATATATAGTCGTGCGTGCTCGCAATGAGAAACTTGCACAACATCTTTTGTCCTACCAGCCGGTGGCAGCCGGGCCTCAAGGGAAACTACTGGATATTAAGGTACTCCTTTTAATAGAGTACCGGAGCAAAGCATTAACACTCCGTGAACACATGTGATCCTCACATCGCTACCATTCCCTCCGGTTGTCCCGATTTCTCGTCACTGGGGCCATCGGTTCCGGACAATGACATGTGTATACAACTTATAGATAAGACCATAAACAATGATTATCTTCATGAAACAATAACATGTTCAGATCTGAGATCATGGCACTCGGGCCCTAGTGACAAGCATTAAGCATAACAAGTTGCAACAATATCATCAAAGTACCAACTACGGACACTAGGCACTATGCCCTAACAATCTTATGCTATTACATGACCAATCTCATCCAATCCCTACCATCCCCTTCGGCCTACAGCGGGGGAATTACTCACACATGGATGGGGGAAACATTGCTGGTTGATGGAGAGGCGTTGGCGGTGATGGCGGTGATGATCTCCTCCAATTCCCCGTCCCGGCGGAGTGCCAGAACGGAGACTTCTCGGCTCCCGCGACGGAGTTTCGTGATGTGGCGGCGTTCTGGAGGGTTTCTGGCGACTTCGACTTCTCTCCTGGCGTTTTTAGGTCGAGGCGAATAAGTAGTCCGAAGGAGGGCGTCAGAGGCCGGCCGAGGGGGCCACACCACAGGGCCGCGCGGGCCCCCCCTGGGCCGCGCCGCCCCATGGTGTGGGGCCCTCGGGCCTCTACTTCAATTGCCCTTCTGGCTCCGTTAGTTTCCTGGGAAAATAGGGCCTTCTGCATAAATTCCGAGGTTTTTCCCGAAAGTTGGATTTCTGCACAAAAACGAGACACCAGAGCAGTTCTGCTGAAAACAGCGTTAGTCCGTGTTAGTTGCATCCAAAATACACAAATTAGAGGCAAAACAATAGCAAAAGTGTTCGGGAAAGTAGATACGTTTTGGACGTATCAACTCCCCCCAAGCTTAGCTTATTGCTTGTCCTCAAGCAATTCAGTTAACAACTGAGCGATAAAAGAACTTTCACGAACACATTTGCTCATATGATGTATATATTCTCATGCAATGGCTAATACTTAAACAGTTCATAATGAGATACATGCAAATAAGATCATCTAACAGCTATGTCAATCATGAAGAGGTACCAACAATTGATAATAAGCATCATGAATCATGTATATAAGCAGGATTGCGATGTTCATAAGAGAGTATGATAAAGTGGTATCTCGCTTGCCTGTATTTGATTGGCAAAACATAAATGCCCGAGCACCTCTGGAGTTCATAGAAAGACTAGAAGTAGTGATTGTCAAAAGATAAATGCATCAAAGTCATACCACAATCAATCATATTTTGAGACAAGCATATTATACTAAGAATGACAGTTGTGCTCTCAAGATAGTGCTCAAAGAAATAATGGAGACACAACATAAAAGTAAAAGATTGACCCTTCGCAGAGGGAAGTTGTGGATTAACATGCGCTAGAGCTTTTCATTTTTATAAAGACAGGAGTAAAATTATTTTGAGAGGTGTTTGTTGTTGTCAACGAATGGTAATGGGTACACTAACTACCTCGCCAACCGGACTTTCAAGAGCGGCTCCCATGAATTATTGCATATTTATTTGGCACTCCTTCCAACCTTTCTTTCACAAACCATGGCTAACCGAATCCTCGGGTGCCTGCCAACAATCTCATACCATGAAGGAGTGCCTTTTTATTTTAGTTTTATTATGATGATGACACTCCCCCAACCTTGCTTACACAAGCCATGGCTAACCGAATCCTTCGGGTGCCGTCCAACAATCACAAACCATGGAGGAGTGTCTATTTAAGTTAATTAATTCGGGACTGGGAATCCCATTGCCAGCTCTTTTTGCAAAATTATTGGATAAGCGGATGTGCCACTAGTCCATATGAGAGTCCGTCAAAAGTAAATGACAAGGTTGAAAGCTAAACACCACATACTTCCTCATGAGCTATGAAACATAAACACAAATTGAGAAGCATTTTGAAGGTTTTAAAGGTAGCACATGAGAATTTACTTGGAAGGGTTTGAAATGTCATGCATAGGTATTTATGGTGGACACTTTGGAATAACTTGGTTTTCATGTGTTTGGAAGCACGAGCAGCGTTCCCGCTCAGTACAAGTGAAGGCTAGCAATAGACTAGGGAGCGACAAATCAAGAGAGCAATAACTGTCATAATCATGCTTGCGGCAAAATAAATTAACGGAGGCATAAAAGTGATACAAGAACTCTGAAGCAATATAGATCATCGAGGCTTAATTGACTTTTTGTTCAGTCATATGCATGCGTGAGCATGTGCCAAGTCGATATAAATGAATTATTCAGAGGAGGATACCACAATGCCATACTTACTTATGAATAAAACAATGCAAGCAAACATCCATGACATGCTACTCATATTAATAGATTGGAGCTAAACATGAGAGATCATAAACTACTAGACTTTCTTAAATAACATATACCTCACATGAACCAACTAAGCATGCTCATATGGATGAGTATATGTACAAAAATGAAAACAAATAGAGTTCATACCAGCCTCTCACCACAATCAGATTGTCGTAGATCGTCATTATTGCCTTTTCACTTGTGCAGCTTGGATAATATGAAATGAAAACCACGCTCCAGCCACCGAAGACCATTGAACTCATAAAGAACTTTACAAACCAGAGAAGAACAGCAAATATTTTTGGTGTTTTCAAATTAGAAACAAGAACAAGAGGAAACAAACAAACAAAGCAAAATCTTTTTGGGTTTTCTTATAGCAAACTAGCAATAGCAAATAAAGTGAAACAAATGCAAGAAACCAAAGCAAACAATTGGTGAAGAGAAACAACAGAAATATTTTTGGTCTTTTTGTGTTTTGGGAAGGAAACAAAGCAAAAACAAGAAATAGCAAACTAAAAGAAACACAGAAAAGCAGGATGACAGAAATCTGCCAAAACCTGTCAGCAGTACAGAAATCGATTTTAACAAAAATCTTACGTTGCTCAGATCGAAAAGTGTTCAACTAATGAAAGTTAGATAATCACCTGGGGAACCTGCACAAAAATTGGCAACTTAAAATGACGCTCTGGCTATTTTTGACGATTTTTACAGTAACGTTCCAGAATCTGTTTTCAGGCAGCACTTCCCCAAATATCATCTTCCTCTCATTAGAAAACCACTCAAACGAACAAAACAAGTATGTACAAGTATCCAGCAATCATAATATGCAAAGAATGAGTGATGCCGGTATACCTCCCCCCAAGCTTAGGCTTTTGGCCTAAGTGGAGTTCAATCCCATCGATCCCATGAAGTAGTGTCTCCGTAATATGAAGAAGATGGGTCGTATTCCGGGTATGTGCTAGAAGAAGCACCCGGATATGTGACGGTGTGGTCGTAGGAGGTCCCGACATCCTCGGAGTCATGTTGCTGGTGGAATTCTTGTATCTTCATATGTTCATCCACCTCCTCCTTGGTGCACGACCATGATTACCTGTCAATACTTAACAAACCAGGTTGGGGAAGAGGGATTTCCTTCTCCTCCCCGTCAGAAAACAACATTCTATACACCATATTATCTAAAGTAGAGTCAGTGGTAACAAAATGATGACTCTTCATAGCAGTAATATCGAGTCTCCTAGGGGCCAATGGCACATCATTAGGATCAAGAGGAAGATTAAGATATGTTAAAACACGCAATGCGATAGTTCCTCCAAAAATAGGCCCCCTGGTAGTCAGGCGGCGAGCAATAAGAGCACCGAGGTGATAGGAGGTTTGACCAGTAAGTGCAATATGCAAGAAAGCAAGATGGTAACTAGAGATATTACTAGTGTTCTCCCTACCAAGAATGCTAGTAGCAATGTAGTATGCGAAATACTTAATGGCGGGAAGTTGGATGTTCCTTATCTTGCCCCGCTGGATGGTGCGACAATCATCCTCGGTGATCCCTCGGTAGAGCTCCAGCAAGTCCCGGGGGTTGTCATCAATCCTACTTGCTGTACCTACAGGGGCAATGTCCAAGGCACAACAAAAATCCTTCAACGGCATAGTCACAGTCTTACCATAGATTCTGAATGCAACCGTTGGCTCATATTGTTTGTTGTCGAACTGGAAACTCTCGACAAAGATCTTGGTGAGCATGTGGTATTGCTCCCTTTCATCGCTCATATAGGTGGTTAACCCTGCCCTGTTGACAAGGGTCAAGAAATCCTCCAGTATCCCTGCATTCCTTAGAAAATCATAACACGGAAAAGTAGAAGCATTAGGGGGACCGTGGTCCTCTTCGGGCGCGAAGCTAGGCGCGAGGATGTCTTCATTGTATGATTGCCTAATCCGGGTGGCGGCCCTAGAAGGCCTCCCGGTGCTGGTTGTCCCCTTCTTGAACAACTCTCCAAAGCTAAACTTCTTCATAGCTTCTCTGAAATTTTCAACAAATGACATAAAAATTTGATTTGGTGACATATAATTGAGGGAAACTACAATAGGAACTTGCTAGAGTACTAATCATGCATCAAAACTAGTTTCTACCACTTAGAACAAGCATGCAAGCTCACTAAACATGTTACCTACAGCAGCAAAATATTCAAGATATACTCAACCAAACGAAATTCTACTTGGATGGGTGGAGGAGTCACATACCGAAGAGCAAATGTGCCAAATTTCAGACAGAAATCTGGGCTGAGCAAAGAGATCGAAAAATCTGGAGCTCTGGAGCAAAAACGCGAGAGAGATGAACTTGGTACGAGTTTTTTCGGGAGAGAGACTGTTCTGGGCGAAAGAGATGACAAAGTGGGGCAGAGGGGAGCCCACACCACATGGTGGCGCGGCCACCTCCTTGGCCGCGCCGGCCAGTGGTGTGGCGCCCTCTGGTGCCCCACAGGTCATCCTCTGGTACTTCCAGGTGCCTCGTCGAAAAATAAGACCAACGGTATAATTTTTGTGAATTTTTGAAAACTTTGAAAAACGCACATTTCTGGGTATTTAGTTTATTATTACTGGCCAGGAAAAATTTCGAAATCTTCAAATAACTAAAGAACTTTGCAAATTAAAAGTGCTACAGCAACTAGAGCAAGTGGAGGAAAAAAGATATGTTGTTTACCTCCTCTATGCATATAAAAAGTATCCGTTAACAAGGTTGATCAAGTCTTGTCACCAAATAACCTTTTCATAGCATAAGAAGAAATAAACCTCAAATCAATCATGTTACCTTGAATTGTATTGATATGGATCCAATCACGAGAGTTTGATATTCTTCCCTAGGCTCATATATAGGACAATCAATAGTTCCCACTTTGATAGTTCTCACATTAGAAATAGTATTAACTCCACATGCCTTCTCAATCCTCTTGGGAAAATAAACGGTATGCTCCCTATCATCAACATTGAAAGTAACCTTTCCTTTGTTGCAATCAATAACAGCCCCTGCGGTGTTAAGAAAAGGTCTCCCAAGAATAATAGACATATTATCATCTTCAGGCATTTCCAACACAACAAAATCAGTTAATATCAAGCAGTTAGTAGTAACTTGAACAGGAACATTCTCACATATACCAACAGGAATAGCAGTAGATTTATCAGCCATTTGCAAAGATATATCAGTAGGTATCAACTTATCTAAGTAAAGTCTCTTATAAAGAGAAAAAGGCATAACACTAACACCGGCTCCCAAGTCACATAGAGCAGTTTTAACATAATTATTCTTGATAGAACAAGGAATAGTAGGTATACCTGGGTCGCCCAACTTCTTTGGAATTTTGCCATTGAAAGAGTAATTAGCAAGCATAGTGGAAATTTCCTCATTGGGGATTTTCCTTTTGTTAGTAACAATATCTTTCATATACTTTGAATAAGGAGGCAATTTAATAGCATCAGTCAAAGGGATTTGCAAGAATAAAGGTTTCATCCAATCACAGAATTTATTATAGTGTTCTTCTTCCTTTGATTTTAGTTTCTTAGCAGGAAAAGGCATTTGCTTTTGCACCCAAGGTTCTCTTTCATTACCATGTTTCTCAGCAATAAAATCTTCTTTAGTATACTTTTTATTTTTAGCATGCTTTTCATGTTCTTCTTCAACCTCTTCTTTATCAGGAGTATCATTCTTATCATTATCATTATCATTATCATGTTCATTACCACTTTCAGTTTCAGCATCAGAAATAGAAATACTATTAGGATCATTAACAGGTTCAAAGGATTCTACAACATTTTTATGTTTCTTCTTCTTTTTCTTCCTAGAATGAGCACTAGGTTCAATGCGTTGAGAATCTTGTTCAACTCTTTTGGGATGCCCTTCAGGATATAGAGGATCCTGGGTAGAGACACCGCCTCTAGTTGTTACTTCATAAGCATGTTTCTCTTTAGAATTATTCCCTAACAAGTCATTTTGCACTTTAGTGAGTTGATCAATTTGAGTTTGAATCATTTGAAAATGTTTAACAAGCATCTTAACATCATTGGAGGTTCTCTCCACAATACCAAGCAATTCACTAATAGCTTGAGAATTTTCCATTAAATGATTCTCTACTCTCATATTAAAATTTTCTTGCTTAACAATATAATTATCAAACTCATCTAAGCATTGTGCAGGAGGTTTCGAATACGGAATATCTTCCCTAGTAAAGCGTTGAAGGGAGTTTACCTCAATCATGGATGAAGGGGGAATTATCTCACATATATCTTCAATAGGAGGTAAATTCTTAACATCTTCAGATTTAATACCTTTCTCCTTGAGAGACTTCTTGGCTTCCCTCATATCTTCATCATTCAATTTAATTAAACCCCTCTTCTTCACTATTGGCGTTGGAGTTGGTTCAGGCGTATTCCAATCATCATAATTCCGGCCTATTTTAGCCAATAATTCTTCAGCGTCGTCTGGAGTTCTTTCTGAAAACACAACCAAGACAACTATCCAGGTATGCCCTAGAATCAATGGTTAGTCCACTATAAAATATATCAAGTAATTCATGCTTTTCTAAGTCATGGTCGCAGAGCTCTAATAAGAGAGCAAAATCTTGCCCAAGCCTCGTGCAATTTCTCTTCATCTCCTGATCAAAACTATAAACTCTTTGCAAAGCAGCATGTTGAGCACTAGCAGGAAAATATTTCCGAAAGAAAACAGCAAGCAATTCTTTTGGACTTTTAATAGAACTAGGTGGCAAACTATTATACCAAGTTTTAGCGTCATCCTTTAATGAGAATGGAAATATTTTAGCAACAAAGTAAGTACGCTTCTTAACATCATCAGAAAACAAGCTACTCAAAGTAGATAACTCAGTCATGTGTTCAATGAAAGCACTTTCTTTTTCAAGACTACGTAAAGGTGTTTTCTCAACAATAGCTATATGAGATAGATCAAGAGAAAAATCATAATCTTTATCCCTAATGTTTATAGGAGATGTGGCAAATTTAGGATCAGAGACGAGTTTATATCTAACAGTATGTTCTGCAAGCAACTTTTTAATTTTTCTTGCATCAGTAGTAGCATTGCATTTTTCAATAAAATCATCATTAAGCTCCACATAATCTTCCTCAGGATCATCACTAAAATAATCAAGTTCAGGTGAACTAACGGTGTAGTAGCATTAGGAGTTTCAGTATTTTCAATTTGTCTAGACCTAGCAATTGTAGCATCTAGAAAGGATCCCAATGAACCACTATCATCAAGCACAGCAGAAACATTATCAATATTATGAGAGTGTTGATTCAGCAGAAGTACCCGCATGCGAAGCATGTGGCGGTGAAACAAGTTTATCAATCACGAGATGGTGAATCAAGTGTAGCGGAGGTATTCAGAATTGTACCTTTTCTTGTAGTGGATGGTAATATGGCGATCTTAGTATCGCGAGGTTTACCCATGATGGAGAATTTGCGTGAACAATATTAATCCAAGTGAACTTCCAAATAAAGCTATGCTCACGGCAACGGCGCCTTAAAATAGTCTTGATGACCCACAAGTATAGGGGATCGCAGCAGTCTTCGAGGGAAGTATTACCCAATTTATTGATTCGACACAAGGGGAGACAAAGAATACTTGAAAGCCTTAACAGCGGAGTTGTCAATTCATTTGCACTGAAACAGACTTGCTCGCAAGAGTTTATCGAAGATAATGCTTTTATAGCAAGAGCGTAGTAAAATAACAAAGAGCAGAGTAACAAAGACAAAGTAGTGATTTTAGTAAACAGCAGGATTAAAATACCGTAGGCACGGGGACGGATGACGGCGTTGCATGGATGAGAGAAACTCATGTAACAATCATAGCAGGGCATTTGCAGATAATAATAAAACGGTGTCCAAGTACAAAGCAATCAATAGGCATGTGTTCCATATATAGTCGTGCGTGCTCGCAATGAGAAACTTGCACAACATCTTTTGTCCTACCAGCCCGGTGGCAGCCGGGCCTCAAGGGAAACTATCGGATATTAAGGTACTCCTTTTAATAGAGTACCGGAGCAAAGCATTAACACTCCGTGAACACATGTGATCCTCACATCGCTACCATTCCCTCCGGTTGTCCCGATTTACACTTCGGGGCCATCGGTTCCGGACAGCGACATGTGTATACAACTTATAGATAAGACCATAAACAATGATTATCTTCATGAAACAATAACATGTTCAGATCTGAGATCATGGCACTCGGGCCCTAGTGACAAGCATTAAGCATAACAAGTTGCAACAATATCATCAAAGTACCAACTACGGACACTAGGCACTATGCCCTAACAATCTTATGCTATTACATGACCAATCTCATCCAATCCCTACCATCCCCTTCGGCCTACAGCGGGGGAATTACTCACACATGGATGGGGGAAACATTGCTGGTTGATGGAGAGGCGTTGGCGGTGATGGCGGTGATGATCTCCTCCAATTCCCCGTCCCGGCGGAGTGCCAGAACGGAGACTTCTGGCTCCCGCGACGGAGTTTCGTGATGTGGCGGCGTTCTGGAGGGTTTCTGGCGACTTCGACTTCTCTCCTGGCGTTTTTAGGTCGAGGCGAATAAGTAGTCCGAAGGAGGGCGTCAGAGGCCGGCCGAGGGGGCCACACCACAGGGCCGCGCGGGCCCCCCTGGGCCGCGCCGCCCCATGGTGTGGGGCCCTCGGGCCTCTACTTCAATTGCCCTTCTGGCTCCGTTAGTTTCCTGGGAAAATAGGGCCTTCTGAATAAATTCCGAGGTTTTTCCCGAAAGTTGGATTTCTGCACAAAAACGAGACACCAGAGCAGTTCTGCTGAAAACAGCGTTAGTCCGTGTTAGTTGCATCCAAAATACACAAATTAGAGGCAAAACAATAGCAAAAGTGTTCGGGAAAGTAGATACGTTTTGGACGTATCACCCGCCGACAAGCCACCGCACCAGCCGAGCACCACCACACTTCGCCACCGGAAACGCCGCCACCTGCGGGCCTGGAAACACACGCAGCACAACCACCTTCGCCGTCCCAAGGCAGCGCCTCCAAGGAGAACACGACGCTCGAACGCCGTCGCCGCCCAATCAAGAGATTTTGGGTTTTCACCCGGGCGCAGAGGAAGGAGGGAAGGGGATGTACCTCAGCGTCGCCTCCAAGGAGGAAGACGGCGTCCGAAACGTTGCCGACGCCGTGGCCGCCACCGCCGGCCAAAGATCTCTCCCGGCCAGAGCCCCGGACCCTGCCACCCCAACACATCACCCAGACGAGAACGTCAAGATGCCCTTGGGATGGGTACTACGCGGAGCAGGCCGCCGTCTTCAGAACAGACTCGGAGGTCGACGGGGCGACCACCGCGACGCGAGCAACCTCCACCGCCTCCACGCCGCCCCCGCGATCGAGGAGGCGCCATCGCACCGGCCAACGCCCCCGCCGTCGGGACCGCGCCGCCCTCACCTTGCAGAGGCCGCCGCCTCAGATCTCCGGCCCCACCGGGGAGAGCGCCGGTCGACACAGCCCAGGCCCGACGCCACTCCGGCAGGAGCAGATCGGAGCCGAGGTCGCCTACCGCGCGCCCGCACCAGCACCGGCAAGCCCCGAGCGGTGTTCCTCCACCGATCGCCGCACCGGGGAGCCAGGGGCCCAGATCCCCGCCGCCCCCTTCACCGGCGTCGTGGTCTTTGACCGGCGGCGCCTCCAGAGGCGGCGAGGAAGGGGGATGAGGGGGAGGGAGCGGCGGCGGCGGGCTAGGGTTTCGCCCCTCGGTCGCCTGGAGGGGGCGACGCGAGGGAGCGAACCGGTCTTTTCGCACGGGAGAATTCACTCCGATCTGTATATCAGCCGATCACTGGCTCACTGGATGCATCCTCTGGTCCGCATGCTAGTTCACCCAGGTTTGAATCGCTTTGACTATTTTGCAAACATTTTTTGAATCTGAGCATATTTTGATTTTAAGCAAATTTAAGTTAAACGAATTTTAAATGTAAACAAAATGGGATTTGAAAAAAAATCACATCCAAAATAGTTTGGATCACAAAAATGTTCAAATTTGAAAATCTGCACAAAATCAAAATTTGCTTGAATTTGAAATTTGCTTGAATTTGAAAATTGCTCGAATTTAAAATTTGCTTGAATTAAAAAAATACTGGAATTTAAAATTTTCTCGAATTTAAAATTTTCTCAAATTTGAAATTTGCTCAAAACAGAAAAAGAAGAAAAGCAGGGAAGGAAAAACAGAAAACCCGAAAAAACCGAAAACTGAGCAACCAAAGAAGAACCAGAGAATAAAAAAATATCGAACCAAAAGGGGCCGCGGCCCGCTCGCTCCCGCACGCCTGCGGGCGTTATTCCGCCCGGCAGCTGGGCGGGAGATGGTGATTGGCACCACCCTGGGGTGCGCCTATTCCCCGCTAGGCACGCGCGTGCGTTCAGCCTATAGATGCTGTATTTATGGGCTTGGCCCATTTGCTTTCCGTTGCCTTGTGCTGTTTTCGCCTAGTTCTGTTTCTTCTATTATTTCCTGGTGCGTGCATGGTGGATTTGAGTTTTTTTCCTTTCTAGAGTCTGAATATTTTTGCACATTTTTTTTAAATCTTTTTTTTCAAAATAAAAAAATTTCTAAGTTTGTACAAAGTTGAAATTTGAACATTTTAAAAATCTTAATAAATTTCAAATGTAAACAAATTTCAAAACCAGCAAAAACTGAAGAAACCTAAGAAAACAAGCAAAAAAAAAACTAGAAAACTAATGGAAAACGGTACAAACCTAGGCGCTAATCGGCCAGCCCACCTAGTCCGCCGCTTCAGACCGGTGTGAATCGCTCCCACACTAACTGGGGGATAGGATTTTCCAACAACATCTGATGTTAGTTATCGCCTTGTCGCGAAAAAATGACACCGTCACTTATGAGATGTGGTACCAGAGGCTTAACCTATGAGTGTTACCGGGGTTTAGACTACCATATTGTTGCTAGGGCTTTACATTTTTAGTATTTTGACTAACTTTTAAATCTAGTTTATTCGAGGGGTACGAGATTTAGTAGTCTCTTAGGAACGCAACTAGGGCGAACTCCCCCTCCAGAGGAGGCGCAGGCTCACAAACCTGAAAGCAGGCAAGGAATGCATTGCGAGGCTGGCGGGTTGCAGACTATGGTGTGCGTGGCAGCCCTGAGCCCTGAGTGGATAGAAAAGTTCCTTCAAAGCATTAGTAATCCTACGAGTCAAACAACATAGATGAGAAAAGAATCTTAAGGATTAAAATCCTCCGAGATTTGTATGAAAATCCTTTGAATCAAATGAACCCAAGATTTACTAGGACATTATCTGAAGTACCTGTTTTCGAATGCTTGAAAGTGTGAATATGGATGTTTCTAAAACGTGTTTGTTAACTATACATCTACATCTAAATAAAATGGAGTCAATTAATATGAATCGTAGAGAGTAACTAAATAGGACATATAGCATAACGGTTATCATTATCCTCGAAATAGGTTTTCGCCCCGCTATATTAATATAGCAACAACCCGGTTATCATTATCAACCCATGATCCACGATTTCTCGACTGTTGGAGAAAAGATGAATGATTTCTCGACCCTGGGTCCGGTTCTCTGGAGCGGCAGTGTATAACTCTACTACTACAGTGCCGGGTCGGGCCGGCGTGATGGAACATCGCATACTTGCAGCTGTAGATACGACTCACACGAACAGTGTCGGTCGAGTCCGCGGGGGCCGAGAAGCGGCGACGACCCAATCGACTTTCGCCAGCGCCTGCGCTCAAAACCTGGATCCTGCACTTTATCGGCAAAGGTACGCTGGATGGATCCGACATCGTCTTGTGACAATGCCGTTCTGGTCATCGATCAGGGGTCTCGGCGCTCTGCATGCAATGCCATGCCATGCCCTGGGAGCATCGCGTACTGTGAAGGGGGTGTGACAGGACTAAACCAGCGGCACGCACGCACGTACGACGTTGCTCCGGCACCGGCAGCGCTAGCTGTAGTAGCTGCTGCCATGTGAGACGGCGCGCGCATCGGCCCCCAGCGAGATCAGTACAAGGATACACGCCGAAATGCATACAGATCAAACGCAGCGAAGAACAGGGCGTACGTGTAGCTGCTACATTAGTGGATGTCGATGATGACTCCATAATGCTATGTGTGTACAGTCTGATCCGAAACCGATAGTTACTTCAAGTTTCACCAGCTCTTAATTAGGAAATCGAGATGGAGATCGCTTTGAAAGAAAGCTAGGCAGTTGGATTGAAAAGTTGTTATCTTATGGAAAAACTGACTTATTCCGACTATTTCGGTGCTTCCGTGGTTCATGCTATCATTTCCTGAAATACCTAAATGGGTAGATGGAAATTAAATATTTTAAATCAATATTTTCAGGCACAGTTGTGGCCACAAAAAAAAATACAAACTGAGTGGAACATCACATGCTGAAATAAAGATCGGCTTGTTTAGGAGCTTTAGATATAAAAAATATAGGTTTACTCAGTAAGTCGTTGTTTAAACTTTTAAAAGAGAAAGGGGCATGGCAAGAACCGCTACAACATAAATACCTGCATTCAAAAACCCTCTCGCAAGTCAAATCGCTTCGAAAACACCGTTATCCCATCAATATCCTTCATTATTCAATGTTGTACAATAGAAAGAAATTTCGGTAGTGGCGAAAGTCCTAGTAAATAAAGGTTTTAGAAGAGCTCCAACAAAAAATAAATAGGTGAGTTAGCTACACCCAGCGCAAAGGCTGAGGAATGTTCCATTACCCGAGGAGGAAGATAGATTTGTATGCAAGTTAAACCCATCGGGTCAGTTTTATAGGCAAGTCTATATATTTATATGTCTCATCAATATCCTTCATTATGTAATGTTTTTGTCAGATATTATATATGTACTAGTTGGGTTAGAATAGGACCCCGAGTTGTAATAGGTGCGAATAGGTTACAAGTAGTGTTCGGGTCGAACTCTAATAGCCTGGACCTCCCATATAATGTGAGAGGCACTACATGTTGTAACCTACGAGCACTTGATAGCAGTAGGAGCCTAGGGGAGCCGGCGGCTTGTGCCAGTGCCCAAGAAGGCTAGGTGCTGCGGTATTAATGGGAGGAGCGTCCGTAGTCATGTCCCGCGGAGTAGGCAAGTTGCCGAATTGCGAATTGCGTTAACAAATCTCGGTATCCTGATTGCTTTGTCCTCGGTAGATCGACTATACGCCTACAACGGTAATAAAGTTAAACCCATAGGGCCGTTTATAGGCAAGTCTATATACTTTTTTTTGCGGGTAAGTCTATAAACTTAGACAGCTGTAAATCTTTACAATCAAGTCCATATACTTACACACTAGTATTTACAAAGACATATTAAAAAGATGAAAACCCTATTAAAAATTAATAATTTTATGTGTCTTCTTCATCGTAAAGTTGCAAAAAGGAATTGCAAGGGAGTAAGAAATATTGCGGGGGATTCGTACAACAGATGCAGTTGTTGTTGGCTTGATAATCGGATCACATGTTGACGCATAGCCCTTCTACGTCTTTGGTTATTTTAAGATGGTTGATACATATGTTGGACGTTAGTAAACTGTGAACTTCTACGATCTTTTGTTTTTCTTGTGTACTGATGTACTTTGAATAAGGTAATAAAAAGGCCGGGGCGCCTTTCCCCCTTTTAATAAAACACTTTTGTTTTGGAGCAAAACTCCTATCCTAAGCCCAAAAAATAAAATTCCTTTACTTCTATGCAGACGATTTGTGTGTGCGTATGTGGCAGCTGCTAGTGGTGAGTAATTTTGTGGATGTTTAACTGCACTCCTTATGTCCACGAATAAGTGTATGTGTATCCTAAATTTAAATTCTTTGAATTTGACCAATTTTATAGAGAAACAACATTTATGACACTTAAGTAGTATCACTAGAAGATAAAGAAAAGCAGTATCACTAGATTTGCATTGAAATAATAGATTTATAATCTACCAACTTGACGTTGATGAGGATATCCCTACCACACTACTACCTCCGTCATTACAAGTTGAAGATGATCCTGCTGTGAAGCTCAAGTCTAATGAAGTCAGGATTGGACCAATGACACGAGCTCGTGCGAAGCTACTTAAACAACAGGTGAATTTGTTCCTAAGTGATACTTTGATCGATGAGAACTTTATACTGCCTAAGTCCTATTATTTATGTATGATCAGGTATGAGGAGGGAGCAAGCATCGCACGAGGAGGAGAGAAGCAGCTGGACAAGAAGCTGGACATGGAGCTGGCCATGAAGCTGGACATGAAGACATCCCATGGAAGCGCGAGGGAGGAGAGAGAGGCATGCGCGAGGGAGGAGAGAGGGGCATGCGCGAGGGAAGAAGACCAAGTCCAGGCCGGCGCCAGACCCGGTCTGACCGGCCGCCACGACGGCGCATCCGGTCCCAGGCCCGGACAGACCGGGCGCCAGACCGGCCCAGCCCGACGCCGACCGGGCGCTACGCTTGTGCCAGCCGGGGCACATCCAGTAAGCCTGGAACCCCCATCCGGTCAACACCCGGCGCCAGGCCCGGTTTGAACCGGACCGGCCGGTCCCAGACCCGGTCGACCGGCCCCCAGGTCGGCCGAGTCCGAGTCTGTCTCGACCAGATCTATTCTGGGTCGGTTATTTTCGTACTTTTTTGACCTGAGGTCATCCTGAACCCCTATATAAGTGCCCAGGACGCCCCCAAAGTAGTTTTAGACCACGTTTAAGATAAACCCTAGTTCTTAGTTGTTTGCTATGCAAAACTATTGAATCCCTACACCATATTGCTTGATTTGGAGTAGATCTGAAAGTCTTGTGTGATCTGCTGTTCCATTGAGAATTAAACGGTTGCAACTTACCGCTTCGTGGTCGGCGGCTACGTGCGCAAGTGTGTGGAGTTGCGAATATCTTGCAGGGTTAAGAGCTGTCGCATTGGCGACAGGGACCAATCGAGATATCTTGTTGCGTCATACAAGTTATCATCCACTTCATCAAGTTATCTCCGCTGCTATCACCCCGTGATCATCATCACCACCGTTGCTTACTGAGAAGATCGGGCAACCCCATATCAGACGTCATATATATATATATATATATATATATATATATATATATATATATATATATATATATATATATAGGATAAATACTTCCTACCCCTGGGTGTAGTTACACCCATATCTAATATACTACCATACGGAAGTATATACGATACTTTATCGATTTGAGTATGTTCGTATACTATATCTAAGATACTCTAAACAAAGTTTGGTGAAAAAAATGGAAGTGAACCCATAGTTTGCACTATATATCCGAAATACATGCATATGTATACGTAAAAAATGAGTCTACGTAAAAAAATGTACATACTACCTACAAAGTAGTATATATACTTCCAAAATAGTTTTGTATACTTCATACTACATGTACATACTATGCGGTATGATAGATACTCTCTAGATTATGAGAAACACACGTGGGTGTAACTACACCCGGGTGTAGTATAAATATGTCCTATATATATATATATTGGTGCGTACTCGTTTCTTCCAAGTTAGTCAAATTTGAAAAGGTCTAACTTAAGACAAATGTTAGAAGTATACTTATTCATAAAGGAAGGAAGTAAGCTGAAATTTCATTAATTAAACACCACAATCCAGTCAGCTTCCTAACGTTGTAATAAGACAAACCAAAACAAGTGCCTCAGCTTGGCACCCCAGCTCCATGTAGCTCTTTTTTTTCAAAAATAAAATAAGTTATTTTGAAGTTTTAAAATGAATCCAAAAATAATTCGGTGGATATATAGAGATGTGATCTGTATCACCGTATGTAAAAAGATATTGAATATTTTGGTCTGTGAAAAAAAAAGGATAAAATTGTGGTTCCAAAATGGAAAAGTTGATTTTAATCCCCACATTTGTCTATTTTTATGTACATTATATCTGAGCATATGTACAGCCAAAACTTTGCATGCACATACTAGACATATGTACTAGGCACTTGTGTAACATTTTTCAATTGTATTTTGAGTTTTTCAAATAATATTTTCGAATTTTCAAAATAAAGAGCTCAGGCATCCCCGACCCCTCTCCCGACCCCTCCTCTCCCGACCCCTCCCCAACCCTAACCGCCGCCGCCGGAAGCGCCGCCGGGGCAAAGACCCACGGGGCGTGGCGGCGGCGGGGGCCTTTCCTCACCGGCGTGGGGGACGGCGGATGGGCTCTCCCTTCCTCGACGCTCGCGGCGGCGGCTGGCGCGGATGGTGATGGGGCAGCGGCGGCTCTTGCGCTGCGGTGCCCCTTCCCCTTCCGTAGGCTTCCATCCGTAGCACACCGGCAGGGGCTGGTGGTGGGCGGCGGCCAGGCCCTCGGTCTGCGCCATGCCCTCCCCCCGCCTCTAGTCGGTCGTGGAGGCGATCTCGGGCTTCTTCCGCGTCACGAGGGCGCCCGGGGCAGTAGCCTTGGGTTCGACGGAGGAGGTGGCTCTCTTCTGCGCCGGAGAGGGTCGGCCTGCGGTTGGTGGTGGTGGATCTTTTGATCTATCACCGCGATCCGGCGGCGAGATGGAGGTGCATGGAAGCCGGCGATGGTGTCGCCGGTGGAGGGCTGGATTGGCCAGCCCGGGATGGTCGCCGACGTGGGGGTCCGACCTGTATAAAGGCGGCGGTCCTAGGGCCTCTCTTGCGTGAAGAGGAGGACCTACCGGAGGCCTGGACTCGTGATCTGGCCGGAGGGTTGAGTTCCGGAAGGCTCCGCCGGCGAATGTAACAGTGCTTTGCCTGGAGTTTGCTGGATCAGAGGTATTCGGTCGTGCGCACGCATGCTTTTATTCCGACCGATAGGTTCTGGAGGGAGCGGCGCGAAGCTCTTTTTCTGTGTTGACATCAAGTGACTATGGATCCATGATGAAAGTCGGAAGAAGAGAATTTCATGAAGGCCGGAGGGGAGACTAGCTAAGGGAGGTTCAAGTCTCCGCGCTGTTGAGAGACTGGCTTGGTGTTCCGGGCTTCACAGCAGCGGTATGAAAGTGAGGGCGACAACACAGGTTAACCGCAGAGTCCTACCTTTCAGGGTGAAAATTCAAGGTCTGGCCATAACTGATTGTGCCTGGCAATGGCCTTGGTGGAGGCATTGTTTTGAGAGCGGGGACTATCTTCAGGGTGAAAACCTAAGATCTTTGATCGGGCGACGATGGTGTTTGAGCACTGTTCCCTTCTTGGAGGCGTCGTTTTTTGGAGAGTCTGTAATTTAGGTGTTGTCTTGGCGGTGGATGTACTGCTGTTGTTAGGCCCGAGATACTGTAGCGAGACTTTTGTTTTTTAGTTTTTTTTTCCTTTTTTTGGCTGTGTGCATCCGTAGTGCCATTAGGGTGGTGCGTTGTTGCAGAGGCTAGGTGTAATTGGTATCTTCTTGATATTAATATATTCCCTTTATCGAAAAAAGGAGTTAAAAGATTTTTATGAAACGAACACTTACTACTACGTGAGTTTTATGGAACTACAACTTGCTACTACATGAGTCTATGAACCATGTTTCGTGTATGTCTATGTTATCCCCATGTGTGATGTGACAGTACTACTGTACAGCGGCCAGTCCGAGCAAACAGATTTGTATACTTTTGAGAATACTGATATTTCTCTGATCTGACGGAGAGGCAAGGCACGCATGCATTCAGAAACAGTAAACGTAGTAGCTTAGCTCCCTAGAAATGAAAAGCTCCGTCTAGCTAGCCGCATCCACCTGACTCCACGAGATCGACCAGCCCATGTTCGTCTCCATAATTAGCCCGTCCATGGATTCCCCAGCGGGGCGATGCGTTCCTGTTCACCGCAACAGTTCCTGAACTGACCTCGTTCGTCCGTCAGGCAGCTCGCTGGGCCTAGTCTCCCGTGCAACCTTAACTTCCTCATATAGGGTCGTCAGTCATAGACTCTAGTGGAGTACCATGTTTCTCTCTGCTGCGCCACAACGTTGTACTGGCAGGCCTCTGAACTGTCCTTTCCAGTTCGTCCCACCTTCTCATTGCTCTGTCCCCGTTTGCGTTAGCTTTAGCTATGGACAACGCTACCCGCAAAAAAAAAAAAAAAAAAGCTATGGACAACGCGCCAGCTAAATGCGACCAGCTACTCGCTCCACGAATCTATCCATTCTAGTAGTACTCTGTACTCATGTATACCAACTTAGCTTACCATAGGATTCGTCGGGGTTAACATTTATAAACCTTGACCAGATGACTACGAATCTTGATCGAGTAGCTCGCACATGTCCTAGACGACCAAACACCTGTTTGGTCCGGCCATAGATCTAATTAAAGAGCAGTAAAGTTTGTTGGGACACCATCTTAATGCTAGGGCATCCCTTGTGTGCAAAAACTCATACCATAACGCCTACAAGCGGCAATATATCCTTAAGTTTAAGGTCTACTTCAACCTTGTGGGTTGCCAAAATGATTCTCTCTCTTCTTTCTGGCATGGTGTGTACTTGTAACAGACACGTGGGTTCTTTATACAATCTTATAGCATAACTTCACAAGATATGTGAATCCAATCTTACGTATTTCCACAAGATATGTGAATCCAATGTGAATCCAATCTTATGGCATAACTTCACCTTATATATAGGTGACGCGCAGTCTAGTTATCTTTCATCTTGTAACTCGACTCATATTTTTGCCTTTTTGTTAGGCTATTTCATCAAAATGCGTCCTCCCCTCATCAAGTGCAATGTCTCAAAGCACTTTTACCTTTCTCCTCCATGCCGGATATGTAGACTGATAAAACTGCTGCTACACATTCTTCAATTCACAAGAAAATACCACACATGATAGTTTAAACACTGAGATTGTACATAAAGTTATAAGGCCAACACAAACTACTTTTAAGCATGGGATGGAGACATATACTTGAAGGGGTTGTTGTTCTCCACAAAACGATCCAAGAATTTCATAGGAAGAAAATGGATGGTGTTCTCTGTAAATAGATTTATAGAAATCCTATCATAAGGTTAACTGGTATTTTCCATAACAAGTTGTACACATGATCGAAAGTATTCGATCCTAACTGGGGTGAATGGATCAATCAATATGTTTCCCCGAGGTGTATGGGAATTGGTGTGAATGATGAAGTTGGTCATTATTTTCAAACACAGAAAGGGCTAAGACAATGTAATGTACTATCTACCGTCTTTTTAGTATTATTGCAAATATGTTGACAATCATAATTTCTAGAGATAAAGAGGATGGTTAAGCACATGGTCTTATTCCTCATCTATTTTAGGGTTGGCTTTCAATTATACAATATGACGATGACACAATCATATTTATGGAGCATAGTCTTGAGAAGGCTATAAATATGAAATAAATTATTTGCATATTCGAACAACTTTCTAGTTTAAAAATTAACTTCCATGAAAGTGAATTTTTATTCTTTGGTCAAGCGAAGAAAGCACAATACCAATACAAAGATTTGTTTGGGCTGTGAATCAGGCTCTTCCTTTTAGATATTTGGGAGTTCCTATTCATTACAAAAAAAACTTAAGAACGGGGAATGGAAACCCATGTAAGACTGCTTTGACAAAATGGCATGTTGGTTAGGGAGAATTTTGTCGTATGGGATAAAATTTATTGTTACTAAGTAGCCAATGTTTATGTTGTCTTTCTTAGAATACCTAAAGGGGTATGAAAGATATTAGAGCTCATTTGGCACCCATCATTTTATTTTATTTGGTAGAAATGAAATAAAATTGATGTTACAATTTCATTCGGTAAATTTAAACAAATGAGAGAGTACAAAGAGGAATTAAGGTTAAACATGGGATGAAATACATGGAATTATCAATTCAATTTCAATACCAATTCCTTAGTATCCAAGAGTTGATTATCGGAATCACAAATGAATTCCTTGATTCCAGCCCCAAATGATGGGAGCCAAATGAGCTCTTAGACTTTTTTTCTATCTTGCTTATTTTTGCAAAGTAATAAACATAAAAAGTTTAAATTGGCCAAATGGAATATCATATGGAGACCTAAAGACCAAGATGGTCTAGGGTTGAGGTTATTAAAATTAAGAATACATGTTTAATCAGCAAGTGGTTCTCGGTACGATGGGGACATGGCCTCATCTCCTCCATGAGCGTGACCACCACTCAGTAGTATAAATGGGTCCTTCTACCATAGGGTGGAAGGGCCAAGCGAGGAAGAAACAAGGAAAAGCAACAAGCCCAAGCAATCAAGCAAGAACACAATCCCAAACAAGCCAGAGTTGAACAAGCTTGAGCGCCATAGTCTCTCGACTCAAGGATAACAAGGCGAGATGACATTTTTCCATAACTGCCTTTCATAGCTTAGTTCCTACCCAGGAAGCAGGAACAAGCAACCAGCCGACTTCCCACCGGAAGTCGCCACCCACTCACACTCACCAGCACCTCACACACATCAATACAAAAACCACCGCAATGAAGTAGGGTTGTTACCGGTGATCTATTCCCAGGGCCTAAAAGTGTATATCTCGTGTCTGCATAAGGTTGTTACCCATCGAGTTGTGGTCACAAGCCCTCTACCTACTTAAAAATTTACGGCCGGGAATCAAAACCCGGACAATGGATATTGGGAGCAACCGTATGAAATAGTTGCACTAGATGTATACAACTAGTGTGGCAAGCGATTTGACAATCGGATATCATGTTGTGCATAGGCATATGTTTTTATTTTCCTCCTTTTTAGGTTGCTGATACACGTATCGACTTTGTGCAATACTTGAGCTGTAACTTCTGTTTTTTTTTAAAAAAATATGCTAGATACGTGCGATGCAGAGGCTGGGCTTCCCCTTTTTTAAAAAATAATATCAATAAACAGAGAATTTGCTAAACCGTTTTTTATTCAGTTTATGTGAGCCTGGTTTTTGTGAACTGGGTTTACTTGGCTTTTATGATGTGTGCATGACAATGCAGAGTGAAACTATTCGCATTAGATTGCTCCATCGATCTTTATCGGGTGGTAAAAAGAAAAAAAGGAAATCACTCGATATCTAGAAGCATGTCCGAGAAGAGACATGGACCAGACATGCATGCAATGATCGATGCATGTCTCTACACGGTTCGATCAGGGGCTTGGTAGTAGCAACAAGCTCTAGATAGATCGATCTAGTGCATCCCTAATAGGACATCGGCCATGTTGAAAGGCTACCCGTGCTGCACCGCGACTGCGTGCGAGCGCAGCCAGCACAGTGGCATGCACATACACATCCAACAGTTCCGAGGTGAAAGGCTAGCTCTAGCGCGGAGACGGCACGGGGACATGTAGATGAGTAGGGTGGTCACTGATCGCGAGAGCACTGGCCAGGAAAGACAGGCGCGGATTAACCATCCTCGGCAAGCATGCAGGCAGCGTCTCAGGCGAGTGCCGTCAGTTTCATGGCAGCTGATTTTTAACTGCGAAATGTTTCTTGTGGGTGGAGTGTGCCCTGTGTTTGGCCTCCGACCGGAGAGCCCCACATCCACCCCGGCCGCACCATAATATAGCATGGTCACCTCCCCGTGTGAGGGAGCTGCGCCTGCTTGATTGATTGCCACATTTTGCATATCCAGTTCCAGTGTCATTTTGTACCTGAGGGCTGTGCTTGTGACATGGACATGGGGATGGGAATGGGGATGGGGATGGGCATGGGGAGAGCCGGGATGGACAGGGATCAGAAGGAGGGGCTCAACCTGAGCCTGTCGCTCCAGAGGTCGCCGTCGTCGCCGCCGAGGTTTCAGGCGGTGTTCGCCTGCTGCTACTGCCCAAGGAAGTTCCGGAGCTCGCAGGCGCTCGGCGGCCACCAGAACGCGCACAAGCTGCAGCGCAACCTGGCCAGGCGCGGCCGGGAAGCCACCACGGCGCTGTCGCTGGCGGCTGCGCCCGGAGACCAGCAAGGTAAGGGTGCTGTTGTCGACGACGACGACGGCATTCTGCTGCGCTCCGTGGATCCAGATGCCGGCGCCGCCGACGCGTGGATGTATCGTCACCGTCAGCACGTCGTCGTCGCAGGTGCTCCGGAAGCTGGAGCCTCGTCCGGTGCGGGGAGAGGCAACGAGGAGCTTGCCGATGAGCTGATTGACCTGTCCCTGAGGCTATGATCCATCGATGCAGGAGCAATATGAGCTAGCTAGCTTGCTAGCAGCCGTGTCCCAGGCTCACAGCACCCAGCTAGCAGCCAATCCTCCCCTACATTTGGTTCATCTCTTAGCGTCATTTCTTGTGTGCGTTTCGTTTCTGCAATGAGTTATCAGGTTAGTTATTGTTGGCCGGCTTCTGGTTTGGGCTTGCCACTGTACTCCATCTTCAGGTATCCCCAATGCATGGATTGTTAAGTAGTTTTTTTTTTAGATGGATTGTTAAGTAGTTACATTTGCTGATCCGGTATGAAGTTTCTTTCGGTAATCTACTACTGGTTTGCCTTGCCCTGTAAATATTCTGTCCTAGCGTAAATGTACTTTCAAATAGCCCTACAAAAAAAAATTAGAAAAAAAAACTTGGAATAGCTTTGAACTTAGGTACTCCTTTTGAAGAAAAACAGGAACAGTCTGCCTATATATATAGATTTACAGGTAACCGTATTCGAATGCACAAAGGCGCCTGTTAGTTTTTATTTCGTCAAGGGTTCATCTTGATTTGTTTAGCTAGCCTCGTGACATATATCACTTTCCCTCTTTTTTTAGATAAGGGGGCATAGCTCCAGCATCTGCATCAATAGATGCACACGGCTTCTAAGAGTAACATGTGCCAATTAACAGATTGTCGCAGTCATATATAATTGGTCCCTCCACCGAACTAAATCATTAGGAATAAGAAAAAAAAATTAGTCTTGCAAAATGACATGTCATATGAAATCCGACAGCAGGTTAAAACACACGAATCTATATTAGTACCTGTTTGGTTGCACCACATGAAAAACACAAAAAATAGTGTGAAGAAATAAGTGCATGCCATGTAGTTGTCATTGAGAAAAAGCAAAATTACCACAACATTATACCCAAGGGAAAATTTTCAGTGGATTTCCATGCGGAATAGCCCAAATAAAGATATCATATGGTTTTCAATCCTACGGACAAAACAATGTCTAGACGAAAACTTCTAAGGAATAGAATCCTACAAAATTCATGTGTAATTCCTTTGAACAAACAATGATAGGATAACACCAACTAACAAGCCATGACCAAACAGAGCTGATATATCCACTACGGAAGTTACTATCTATTTTTCATAGAATTTGTGAAACTGATCACTATTTGACTTAGGAAAAAATTATGCAACCCTATTACATAGATGTAGAGAGTATATATAACATGTGCACACCAGCAGGATACCGCTAGCACTGCGGAAAAACGTTTCTTTGCTATGTTTTTTGTGCTTTGTCGAGTATCCTATTTCGGGGTACTCGACAAAGACCTGCCGAGTGTATGCTAAAATACACTCGGCAAAGAGGTCATACGCGGTAAAAGCATAGAATACACTCAGAAAAGCAGAAGCACTCGGCAAAGATAGACTAGGCAAAGACAAAGACATGTCCATTTGACGGCAACCTTGACGGCGTCACCCTTTTTCGAGTGCCCGCTACAGAACACTTGGCAAAGAGTGGCTTTGCCTAGTGCCAAACCTCAAGGCATAGACAGTAGGTTCTAATAGTTATTTTTCCCTCCCACTCATGCGGAACCACACGAAACCGACATCATATCTCTGATAAAATAACACGTTGTGGATCTAAAAATGATTTTTACAAAAAAATATGGAACAAGCGAAAGATGATGCTTAGTTTTAAAATACCATGAATTCGCAGAAGCCAGAGAACACCATATAAAATACCATGAATTCGCAGAAGAAGAAAAGTGAACCATAATTCGGAAGTGCTCTTCTAATTTTGTGCATAGGTTTCGAATCATTGCAGATTGCGCTCCACGTAGATGCTTCACAAAAAAAAAGCTTATTCCAGCGCTAGTAAAATGAAACATGAGTTTTCTACGGCTAGAAAAGGATAAGTCATAAAGCCAACGTTGCTACCAGTATCAAGGCCCATGCACGTGCGTATTATGAGTTCGTTTCAGCAAACTATGTCATGCCGAAGGTCATGATCTAAAGCATTTGCCCTAAAAGTCAAACAACCTCGTAGGACAGATCTCATTTTGTGAACGGTTTCCTAGAATAACCGTTGTATTTCGAGTTTATAATTTTTCCTTGTAACTAGGTCACCTAAAATGATGCCTCACGAAGGTTCTCTATTTTTCTGATTTTTTTTAGAATTTAGACACGCTAGAATGACTTTTCGCAAGAATGGGCGCTACAAGGTGATGGCCTGCAAGAGCATAGGTTCGTCAGAGCACATTTTCGTGTAAGTATTATTTCCAGTTTTTATATCAATCTTAACAAGGAGCTTAGGAAAAAATTATCTAAGACGTTTCTGTCGCACTCAAGGTGTCACTAGTCTTGAGCGAATTGACTGCAAGAATTGAGATGCAATGGATGAGTATGAATGGATGAATATTGAGTATTGAACAGTGTAAAACAGTAAAAGTAAAAAAATATGAGTGTTGTTTGGAGTTTACTGTAGACGAGTGACTGGGCGGGAAGATAAAAATGTGATAGCGAATGTGAATGTGTCAGGTGGAATAAATTATGTAAGTGATTATAATATTTTTTTTATTAATATGTAAGCATGCCAACAACACATGTGATAGTCAAGACTCATTTTGGTAGATTTTCTTGACTCCAATGAACCTTTTGCCGACTACCACAAGCCATGATCAGCACATCAATCAAGGTCGTGGGACCAGATTAAGACTTTAAACTTAATGGTTCCTCGTACTTCTCGAATTATAGTAGCTCCTTTTTTTATCGGCTGTGTCACTCGGAGGTTGCCAATTAATTAGCAAAAAGTCCATTTCTATGGGATCTCAGGATCATGTTGTCTGGGCCCTTAAATTAGGCAACAAGCATTACGCAAACATAAACAATGTTTCTTGCATAGAATAGTCACAACGATGATCACAAATAGAAGGAAAATTAATATAGGCGCATAACATCACACCAATTCCATACATCTCTCACACTATGGTGATTTACTCGCGCATGAGAGGAGAATAGAACAATGATATGGTCATAATGTAAATAGGGTTGATCTCGATATTACCATAGCAAGCCACAATAAAAAGGCACATTGCATCAAATACAAACCAAAGTATGAACTGAGTCTCAAACCCTAATCTTACAATTGTGAATCTCTCTCTCTTAGTACAAGGGAAATGATAAGTGAATGATCTAGAGGTTGGAGATCTTGGAGATGGTTGATGGAATTCTTCTCCCTCCTACAGATATCTTCTTCCACTGTTCTCTGCTGGTTTGCGGCGGCTTTGTGTCTCTCCTCGATATACTTCCTTCACAAAAAGTATTTGTATTGATCATGTGAAGGAGGTGGTGTATGGTACGAACGGGCCATATAGGCGAGCCGCTCCTGGGACTTGTTACATTCAGTGGAGCCTCGCATAAAAAAGCCTTCAATTATTGATTCACTCGATTTCTTGTAATCAGCTCGTAAATGGCCTTGGATCCCTCCAAAAGTGTCTAGAATCTAAAAGTCACATTATAGAACAAGGTTTCGCTGTTGCAATATTAGTGTTAGTTGAAAGATGAAAACAAACGAAACCAAGTGAAAACCAATACAAAATCCTCGGTAAAAAGTGTCAATATTTGGAGCAATTAACATCCCAAGCTTAGTTGTTACTCGCTCTCGAGTGACAAATTGATAAGAATAATAGAGACAAATAAAAACTTGGGTAGAAAAACTCACAAGTTCAAGGTGATGTCCTATTCCATCTTCACAATCTAAGCACGCTTCCTAAGCACATGTAACTTGCTAGCAAATATATCTTACTACCAAAAGGAAGTGTCAATATTTTAATTAGCCATGTGCATCAAATCTTTCAGCGTCTCTCTTTTAGTGAGAGTAAAACAAATTTAGCAAGGAATGCTTTATCAAATCAAGGGTGCTCCAGTAATGTCGAAAGAGACATGCAATTAGAAAATCTCATTGACTCCCACTCCAAAAATTGTGTCTATCAAACACCAATATTTTCCTTGCTTTTCTAGAACATCAATTTTTGATAGTTAGATGATAGCAATGCATAGTTTTAAACGAGATTTTACGCGCATGGTTTTGGAGTTTAACTTCAAACTTTTGCTTGTAACACCCACGAGAAAAAAATGGTTCAATCATAGCATTGTTATTACAGATGAATAACCAACTCATAGCCAAAATCTAAGGTTAACGTAGGTTGATCGTTCAAAGGCCAGAGGAGTTATTTTAGTCCCATGGTATGCGAAAGTGAAGTGAGACACGTGTAAAGCGTTCGATGTACATCTCAACCACCACTAGAAATTCATTATTTCAAACAATTCTTTTTCAACAAGTGTTTATCAAGTCAATAAAATTAAGCTCTATGGTGTTGATTGTGTCTAATATTAAAGCCTTCAGACAATTACAAGGCACCAAAGTCATCGTAATGATGCATTTTCAAGTTCTTAAAATTATTGGAGTTGATTCCAATGTCGTTCTTTTTCAAACTTAAAAGCATTATTCATAAGCCGTCGAAACTAAACTGGTGACACTAGCATTGGAAAAAAGTTTATAAGATAACAAGCTAAGCGGGAAACGCGACTAGAGTGCAAGTGAACAAATAATGATGTGATCAAGAATAAACTTACAAGAGATAAAAATAGGGATGTGATACCTCTCGCTTGTTCGCTCTTGCACTCAAGTCATATCCATGATAGGCTTCCCATTTCTATGTCAGTTGAAGTGAATAACCTATGAAAATTCAAAGACAAACCAAGAGATCTTCATACGAAATAAAATAAAGGCTACTCTATTTTTTTGTTTTCTTTTTATCAATGCAACATTGAAAGTAAACATGCAACAAAAAAAGGATAAATAAATCAAAATAAGAAAAAAAAAATGAATGCAAAAGGGCGGAGGATTTTAACCTTCCCCAAGCTTAGGCTTTTGGTCTAACTTGGCTCCTTCGTCATTGCCGTCATTTGGTGGCTGCTTGTGGTGCAGGTAGTAGGTCGAGAACTTGTCCATGAAGTGGGTGAAGTTATGAGTCAGATTAGCAACATTGGCATTCACGCCGTGCAAGGTGTTCTCCACGTTTCCCACGCAAGTACCAACATATTGTACTTCTCATAGGGGACATAGTAGTGTCCTGGCGGTGGCACTGGTGGTACATTCTACTTCTGGTAGTAGAACTATTGTTGGTGCTAGTGCTGGTGCCCGTACTCATCCCAGCCCATGTCACCACATCCTTGATGATGTTCATGCTCGTTTTGGCCTCCTCCTTGCTCCCAAGCGCGGTTGTTCTCCTCGTTGGGAACCCTTCCATCGATGGACCTTGTTTGGAAGTATTCCTCCTCAGAGAGAATCCATGCATTTCTGCTTCCCTGGCAAACCAAAAGCTTGGACAAAAGGAATAATTTTTTGTTTCAGAGGGCCCCTTGGCTCAAAACAAAATTGGTGAGAACGGATATGGAGATTACCCCCCCCCCCCCCCCACACACACACGAATTTGGTGTTAGCCATATGATTTCTATGAAGATACTTACTACCTTCCACGGGCCGCGCAGGAGAGATGGAAGGGTTCTGGATCGTGGTGGTGTTGCTCCATAGATAGTCAAAGTTCCTATGAACAAAAAAAAACTCCTAAGAAACCATTTCCTCAACAAGGAATCCATCAGTCATATTGACCTCTCCATCATAGGAAAACCCGAAAAAATCACAAAATTGCTGAAAAGTAAGGCTGTGAGGGGTGCCATTAAGTGTAAAGGTCACAGTGCAATTTTGTTGGTGTGTGATGAGGTTGTCGGAGAAGTTTGAGAGGAACTCCCGGGTGGCTTGCTTGTAGGTGTCGATGTTGAGGGCGGAGAAGACCTCCATGCCCGAGTTCTAGACCATGGCGAGGAAGTCCTCTTGCAACCCATAGTATGAGAGGAATTCTCCACATACCCACTTCGTGTGCAATATGGTGAGAGAGTTGACCCTCTTGTAGTCCTTATCGAGGGAACCATTCAAAGCGTATCCCTCAACACAAGAGCGCTTGGTCACCTTCTTCGAGACCTAGGTTCTGACATTTCCACTACGCCCAAACATATTTCCGAAATTTATTGTATTACAAAATTTCAACAAAAAATTGTGGGAATAAGGTTTCTATGGTGTCAACAAACGGTTGGGTCTGCACGCTAGCCGCCATCGAAAGGCCCTTCCCCCTTTGGAAGGTTGTGGGCAAGGAGGGATTCAAACCCCCAACACCGTGGTTCGTAGCCACGTGCTCTAATCCTATGAGCTACATGCCCACACATCTCCACGGTATCTCTTCCCAAAGGTACGCCTTCATTTCGAGTTAAGAAAATGGGAAAGCGTCTTTCTCTCTATAGAAACAGCGTGTTCCAAGGCGTGAAATGTGTGAGAGGGATGTGATGGTTGAGGTTTTGAATAAGAGTTTGGATAGGGGCTTTTTGAGAGAAATGAAGAATCTACTTAAACGATATGCCCTTAGGCACTGCCATGCATAACAGAGAAATTACAAGTGGAAGGGGTGGGCAATTCGCTAGAGCGGGTGTTGTAGCGAAACTGATTGCAAAAGAGGGTAAATTGGTCAGTTAAGATTACCAGCCCAACCTCTTCATGGTCGCATCCCCTTTTCCGACGCTTTTATTGTTATAGACCACTCACTACCCCTTTCCTTCTCTATGTAAGACTGAATAAGGAAATACAAAGAATGGAAGAAAGGTCCAAAGCAATTGTTTGTCTTGCATTGCTGCAATCAAACCAAAATCAAGTATTAAAGGCTGTTGAAACACCTCTTTTCTTGGTAGCCTAGCTCCCAAAGCTGTTTCAGTCCCTGACCATGATTGGTCCTCAAAGGTAATGAATGCAAAAAAAAATAGCATGCCATAAAAAAATCAATTTCTTGGCTCCAATTCTGGTAAAATAAAAAGCAACGAGCTTAACTTCCTAATTGGGCTTAGTTCCGAAACATAATTCCTTTTTTATCATTTTTGTTTTGTCTATAGGTAAGCTGTATGTTATTCACGGCATCAAAACCCACCATTTTGGAGATCCTACTTATTTTCATTGGCTTCAGAATAGTAGAATAATTTTGAATAGTGGCCAAAATCTTGGGAAAATCAAATTTAATGATCAATATATATAGGTTTGAGGGGAGACGCATGCGGCACGGGCGCGCATTACTGGCACATCCCGCCCGTACCGGTTGTTGTTACCGTCGGATATGTCAGTTTAGTGTATTGATCACATACATGGTAGTGGTACGGGCACGCAGTAAGGGGATGCCCGGTTCTACCGATGGTCTCTAAACTTAGTGTGAACTGATGATGGTTTTGTCAAGGGATCGGTATGGGCGCGCGGTACGACGGCGGCCGGTCGTACCACTGATTGTTAACCATACAATGATTTCTTTGTTTTGATCGAAGTTCTGGTACAAGCGCGCGCGGTACGGGAAGCTGAAACTACTATTCACTTGCGAGTTAATCGAGTTCATCAGGACTTGTGGTACGGGCACGCCGACACTTGTTAAGACTCATGTAGCTTCTCTTTTTCTTCTTTTCTCTTTTCTTCCGTTCAAACCTTCACTAGTAAGTTTTATTTTAATATTTTCTCTCCAAAACATCAGCTAGAAGAATTTTATTAGAAATATAAAATTAATTAAATACATTTATTTAAGGATGTGTTAACTCTCATCAAGCATTTTATTATGAGAATTGGTTGATTGATTCAACCAAAATTTAATTTGAATGTGTACCGTTGATTGCCCATCATCAAGGGCACTTACCACTTGAATATGCTTAGAAAGTGGCACATATTTTTCACCACTATCCATTTTCTTCGGGGAGTATTGAATGATCTGGTCATCATACATGTTGAAGACAAGTTTTGCGCTAGTGCAATCGACATTTTACCCTGCAGTACCAAGAAAAGATCTCCCTAGAATGATATATAGCTTATCATCTTCAGGCATATCAAGTATAATAAAATTAGTAGGAATGACATGTTGATAAATTCTAAGCAAAACATCCTCGATCATGCCAACTTGTCATTTTTTGATTTTGTCAGCCATTTGAAAAGAAACAGAGGTAGGTGCATAATCTTTGATATCTAATTTCTTATAGAGAGAATATGGCATAACACTAACTCCTGCAGCAAGATCACATAAAGGGTTAAAAATGCTAGTTGTTCCTATAGCACAAGAGATAGTCGGTACACAACGGTATCCAAGGTAACATGGAGTTTATCACCATAAGTAGTCACTACTTCTATAGTTTCAGTTACCTTTTTCTTTCTATTGAGAAAATTGATAACCTCCAGGTGCAAGGGATCACCGTAGTACAATTCCATAAGTACTTGAGTGTTCCCACGAGGAGTTGAAGCTAAACCATCAATTCTCTAAAGGCCTATAACCCACTTATGGCCTTCTATGCAAAGCTAGTAACTATAGTGTGTGTGAAGTGATTTCTACAAGGAACTAGAAAATTGTAAAATACTAAAAATAATTGTAGGAAGTAAACCTAGTGCAAGTAAAGTAAAGAATCCAAGTCATATGGCTTATCTTGATCACTCACGTTATCCTCAACATTTATCATAAAGCCAACATTTCTAGCAAAGGATAACTGATGTCTACGCACGCTTCTATTCCTGTAGACAGTGTTGGGCCTCCAAGAGCAGAGGTTTGTAGAACAGCAGCAAGTTTCCCTTAAGTGAATCACCCAAGGTTTATCGAACTCAGGGAGGTAGAGGTCAAAGATAGTCCTCTCAAGCAACCCTGCAATTACGATACAAGAAGTCTCTTGTGTCCCCAACACACCTAATACACTTGTCAGATGTATAGGCGCACTAGTTCGGCGAAGAGATATTAAAACGCAGATGATATAGATGGTGGTAGATGGTAATTGCGATATGAAGTAAATATTGCAGCAAGTAAACATGCAGTAGAACAGTAAGTAAGCGGTGTTTGCAGTATTGGAAACAAGGCCTAGGGATCCTACTTTCACTAGTGGACACTCTCAACATTGATCACATAATAAATAAGTTCTCTTTCTTTGTACTACTTTCAACGACTCTATTGTTGGATAACAAACATCATTCATTGGTAGGGCTACGAGAGCACCCTCAAGCCGGAGTAAACAAGCTCCACAACGTCATAAAAGAATCACACAAGATGCAAACACTGTCACTGTCACACCATAGAGAGTAATTCCGGAGTTCATATAAAGTAACTCTAGAGTGCATAGTAATAGTTAACTCCACAATCTACAAGAGATCACGATCATAACCTACGCCAAGTACTACATGATGCACACACTGTCCACATTACATCATGAAGGAGGAATAGACTACTTTAATAACATCACTAGAGTAGCACATAGATTAATAGTGATACAAAGCTCATGATCACATAAAGATCACATGGGAGAGAGATTAACCACATAGCTAACGGTAGAGCCCTCAGCCCCAGGGGAGAACTACTCCCTCCTCATCATGGGAGACAGCAGCGGCGATGAAGATGGTGGTGATGTCGATGGAGATGCCTTCCGGGGGCAATTCCCCGTCCCGGCGGCGTGCCGGAACAGAGACTTCTGTCCCCCGAATTGGAGTTTCGCTATGGCGGCGGCTCTGGAAGGTTTCTCGTATCGTGGCTTATCGGTGTCGAAGTTTTAGGTCAGGACGGCTTAAATAGGCGAAGAGGCGGAGTCGGAGGGGCCACGGGGGTCCCACACACTAGGGGGGCGCCCCCCCCTGGGCCGCACCGCCACCACGTGTGGGGCCCCCAGGGCTCCCCTCTGGTCCCTCTCTGGCTCTCTGGAAGCTTCCGGGAAAAATAAGGTTCTGGACGTTGATTTCGTCCGATTCCGAGAATATTTCTTTTGTAAGATTTCTGAAACCAAAAACAGCAGAAAACAGGAACTGGCACTTCGGTATCTCGTTAATAGGTTAGTTCCGGAAAATGCATAATAATGCCATAAAGTGTGTATAAAACATGTGAGTATCATCATAAAAGTAGCATGGAACATAAGAAATTATAGATACGTTTGAGACGTATCAATAACTCATAAACCCATTGCTTCCCCTTCCAAGTCCCACGCCTATGCGCAATATAGCCTCATTCTGGCAAACTATGGCATGCCAAAGGTTAAGACCTAGCTCATTTGCCCTAAAAGCGATAGATACTCATAGGAGGTATCTCATTTTGTGATTTTTTTTAAGAATAACTGTTGTATTCCAAGTTATTTGTAATTTTTCTTGTAACTAGGTCATCTAAAATCATGTTTGGCGAAGGTTTTCTATTTTTCTGATTTTTTTACTGAGTTGTGTTCAAATTTGGACCAGCTGGAATGACTTTTCGCAAGAAAGGAAGTTGTGAGGCACACCAGAGGAAGCCGCATGAAACCAACATCTTATCTCTGATAAAAAAACATGTTGTTGACCTAAAAATGATTTTCGCACATTTTTTGGAACAAGCGAAAGACACGCTTCCAGCAAAATTGGCAAAGGACACTGTATAAAATACTATGACTCAGTCGAAAGCGAACGCACGCATCAGGCATGTGAACCATAGTGCGGAACTGGTCTTCAAATTTTGTGCATAGATTTCATACCATTGCAAATTATGTTTCTTGTAGATGCTTCACAAAAAAAAAACAATTTCGGCGCTTGTATCATAAAACAACATGTTGTGGACCTAAAAATGATTTTTTCAAAAAAATTAAACAAATGAAAGGATGACGTTTAGTTTAAATTTGGCCTGCTTCCAGCAAAATCGGCAAAGGATACCGTATAAAATACCATGACTTCGCAGAAAGAAAACGCGCGCAACAGGTATATTAACCATAGCGCAGAAGTGGTATTCCAATTTTGTGGATATATTTCGTACCACTGCACACTACGTTTCTTCTAGATGCTTCACAAAAAAGCTTGCTTTGGCGCTCGGATAAATAAAAATTCAGTTTTCTGTGGGTAGGAAAGGATAATTTAGAAAGCAAATAAACATTGCTTCCCAACCCAAATTCCACGCCTATGGACACTAGTAGAAAAACGGCCATTCGTACCGGTTCAGAGGGCCATTTGCACCGGTTTCGCAACCGGTATAAAAAATCCGGTACAAAAGCCCCCCTCCCCTCTTCGTACCGGTTCCTTACGAACCGGTATTAAAGGGGCCTCCACGTGGGCCACCAGGAGAGCTCAGGGCCAGGGAGCTTTCGTACCGGTTTGTAATACGAACCGGTACCAAAGATTGCCACCCGCGGCAGAGAAAATGCATGAATCTCTGCTGCGGCAGATAATTTAGGGTTTAGGGTTTTTGGAGGGGTTTAGGGGTATCGGAGCGTTTCATATCGCGTCGATGCACCAGAAACGCATTTGAGTTTAGGTAGTACATGAAGATCAAGGTGATGCATATCATGTTGGTGCATATAATATAACACACATGTAATTGCATAAGATCGCAAATTAAGTAGTACATGCATGAAGATCGATCTTCATGCATAGTGGTACTCTCTGAGGCGTACTCTATATATGTCTATTACATGTAGCATAGTGGTACTATCTGAGTCAAACTATATGTAACATGTACATCTTCATTCATGGTGGTACTCTTCGAATTGTGGTAAGACGTCCCAAAGGAAAAATTCCGCCAATTCCTCGCCTATTGCTATGAAGCGGTCCTCGATTGAGAGCTTGTTCCGCTTTCTTGCCAACTATAAAAGAATAAGATACAAATGAATACATGAGCTATGTGTGTGTGTGTGTGTATATATATATATATATATATATATATATATATATATATATATCAAATCACAATGAAACAATTATTACTGAAACTCAGCACAACTTATGATAAGAAAATAAATTTGTGAATATTATTTTCGTACCTCTTTATTTCTTTCATTATTCGTTCTCTCGTTGACAATTCTGTGGATGTACTCGCAAACGTAGTATCCACAGAGATCAGTTCATTGTGGTTGTTGCGGGCATTTCTTTACAAGAATATAATTCAATCAAACAATAGTCAAGTATGATAAAGATGTGTGGACCTAGGTAGTACTACTTACTTTCGCACGCCATCGCAGCTTCGGTGGCCATTCATGGGACTTATCTTCCTTGATGAAAGGTTCCCATACGCTGCCCGACAAAAGAAAATTCATAAAAGAGTTATCAATTAGTTGATATCAGAAAATTAACGAAACAAACTGATAAGAATTAAAATTACCTTCTGAGCATAAGAAAACAAGACTTGTATATGTCTGATTTTTTGCTTAGTGAGTCAAAGACTTCAACTTCTCCATCGTACATTTTGATGACGAGAAGAATAAAGTGAAACCTACGCACGTTTAAATATGTAGTGTCATATATATAAGTTATTAGCTAAAATTTTGACATACGGTGAGCAAAATATAATGTGTTATAAGACAGTAAGACTCACTGAAAGTTGTAAGGCCAAATTATTAGCCTTTTGTCACGTTGTCGCTTCAAAAACCTTAGCAAAGTCTCCAGTGTATCCTTGTTATAGAGGGGTTCTTCTATGGTTCTAACATGCATTGTGTCTGGGTCAATGAACCCAATGTTCATGATTTCGTCCCTTTTGCATTCGAGCATCTTCGATCTGCATAATATAGCGCACAAAAGATTATAATTTGCAGACAATGAACGAGCTGAGCTAAAGACTTCTCAAATTAAATAAATCACTTACAGACAATAGCAACTGATGATAGATTTGTCGAGGGCCCGGATATTGTATAACTGGAAAAGCTCGCTGAAGTCAACGTTCACACAGTATTCCTGAAAGTAGTGCTCTTCCCTAACTCGCACCATGATAGTCTCGGTCCCTTCCGTTGAGGCATTAAGGTACCACGAATGCAAGTTACGCATACATGTTGGTAGCTTCCTGAGGTTCTCGACCAAATCTTTCCCTTGAACAAATTTATATGTTGCTTCAGCGATGGCGTAATCAGTTGTGTTTTGTAGAGAACTTTGAATGGCCTTCCCGTCAAACCCCTTGAGAGGGGGGACCGATTGAACGGGTTGTTGTCCGAGCTGGTAGACTTGGTGTATCCCTTTTATCTCCTTGACACCCGATTGAACGGTTTTTGTCGCCTCGATCATCTTGTCATACGACCTTTCAATAGAACGCCTATAGTCAGATGGCAGCGATGGTACAGGGTCATATAGATTCTCAACGGTACGCACAACTTTCACCGGATCTAGTGTCTTCTCAAAAGGTATCTCTGGAACTTTCGGTGCAAAAAAGGCTCTCAGCTCGGACTCAACGGTTTCCCTGTTTTCCTCGACACTTTTTTCCCAAGGTGACTTCTCAATGGGCGGCTGTGGTTTCTCCTTTCTAGATCTCTTCCTAGGAGGCGTACCGTTCCGCTTAACGGGCGTTGTCTTATGCGGAGGATCTCGAGATGGTGGACTCACGCTAGGGTCCCTCTCAGGTAGGTGTGGACTTGGCTGCTCATGAGGACTGCTACCAGGAGGAGTCGATGGCATTTGCTGCTCATGTGGACCGCTACCAAGAGGAGTCGGTGGCCTTTGCAAAAGGACGATGTATTTCTTCGGCCATAGGGCAAAACCGTGCTTGACATCGGCCAGTGTCTTCTCATCGTCACCTCTAGGAATATCAAGCTCCACTATTTCAAAACCCGGAACAACTTCATCCACCTCGACACGAACACAACCAGGTGGAATGGGCATATGATGGTGCGTTGCTCCATCTTCACTTGGGTAAACATAGCCGACCGCCACCTTAATGGACGCGGTCCTGAATAACATATGTAGCTTGCAATCTGTCTTTTCCGTGACATAATCCACGGGGTAGCTTCCTCCACATCCGTCAAGATGTGAGGAACCCACACTGCTTCTTCACTGAGATGGGGCAGCATCGGCTTGAGGATCCCGTAGAAACAGCGGCTGATCAGGTGCCCTCTGATTTTTCTCAAGCGCCTCCGCCCTATTTAACAATTCCGTTAACCTATCGGTGTCCTTCTTCTTCTTTCGCGAACGGCTTCTATAAGTGTCAGCGCTGTCCGGCCACGCTTCCTTCATGGTGAGACCTGGACGAGCTCGTACCCGTCCAACGTGTTCAGGATTCCCCAGAGCGAGTGTCAGCTCGTCATTCTCTCTATCGGGAATGTACTCTCCCTTTCTGACCTTTTCAATTGCATCTACAAGTTGCGCTGTGATTGCTTCAATTTTTCCTTCCATTTTCCCTGCGCAACGATCAGCCCTGTCTTTGGGTCCAACCCTGCCCCATGCACGAACAACCAGAACTTGGACCGGTCGGGCCAGTCCCATGTCTGTGGAGTGATTCCTGCATCCATCAGTTTATTTTCAAACGTTGTCCACTTCGGAATGGAAGTCTTGTATCCACCTGACCCCAAATGATGCCAAAGTTTCTTCTTTGAAGCATTTTTCGTATTTGTGACCGATCGGGACACAAAAGTAGACGATTGCTTATACCTCTTAAATGCGGGCCAGTGATCTTTTATCTTCAGTAGATTATCATCAAATACTGGATCTTCATTCTTATATTTGTCCCATAAATTTTTCTTCCAGGTCTGGAATTGTATGGCCATCTTCTTCCATATCCATTCCTTTACTTTATTCTTCTGGCCTTCCGCCATGTCTTCCGGTAGGCTGAATCGTGTCAGTAGCATGTCCCAAAGAAAAAATTTCTTCGGCTTATGCCACTCTTGAATGTTGATCGGTACATGGTCCCTAACAAGAACTCCGACTTGATTTGTAAATTTGCAGCAGTGCTCTTTGGGATGCTCTGGTTCACCATTAGCCTTAAATGTCGTGAGGGCTAACCTGCCCTCGCCCTTTAGCAGTTGCGTCGGGCCTCGTTTTGTTTTAACAGACTTGCTCGATGATCCAGAAGGCTAAAAGAAAAAATTATTCGTTAATAACTGCAATACAAATAAATGAATGCATCTAGGGATGAACATAGACTTGATACATAAATATACACCTCGCCGGAGTTTGTTATGGACACTTCGTTTTCTCTTCTAATTTGTTCAGACTCAAGCCCCTCGCCGAAATCGTTCAGAAATTGGTCGAACTCATTGTCATCTCCATCGGGTTCCGTACCACGGGCACTCTCATAGATCAATTTCTGCACCGCTTCTTCTTGATCCTCATCTCGGACAAAGGTGCCGTCCTCCATACCTCAATGTCACTACAAAATTAAGAAAGTAATTATTTCATTCATCATATCATGATCATAACAGATTGTTAGATGGATAACAATTGAAATGATGAAAGCAATAACCCTAACCCTAACACTCGGCACTCCTCCTCTCGCTCTTCTCTCTTTTTCTCGACCCTAACCCTAACACTCGGCGCTCCTCCTCTCGCTCTTCTCTATTTCTCTCCATCTCTACTCGGCGCTCCTCATCGATGTCGAGGCAGCACCGCCACGGACTCGGCGCCCCTCCTCCTCTCGCTCTTCTCTATTTCTCTCCATCTCTACTCGGCGCTCCTCATCGATGTCGCGGCGGCACCGCCACGGACTCGGCGCCCCTCCTCCTCTCGCTCTTCTTTATTTCTCTCCATCTCTACTCGGCGCTCCTCATCGATGTCGCGGCGGCACCGCCACGGACTCGGCGCCCCTCCTCCTCTCGCTCTTCTCTATTTCTCTCCATCTCTACAGTGTCGGCTAGGGGACGGCTAGGGGACGGAGCTCTCTTCTCTCTCTCACACTCTAAAGGCCGCGGACGGCCGTCGTGGCCGCTCTGCACGCCACCAAGCTCGACGCGGCAGCAGGCGGCGTTTGTGTCGGCCAGCGGCATCCTCGTCAACCTGCAGGGCAGGGGCACGCGGTGTCAACACCCGGATTTTTAAGTCCAGATGCCTATTATGCCATACATCGCAATCCCAAGAATATTGCTTTTGCGAGACATAATAGATTGATATCACAGAACATCATTCATTACAAACTATAATTGTCTTACATCAAAGGATCACATGATCCAGTCTTAATACAACATAGTGGATCTAAGGGTCCAATACAAAACACACAGCGGAAGAAGTGTAGTAGCGGCCCATCTGTTCCACAGGCAACGCTTGACGTCAGGAGTAGTCCTAGTTATCATAGACATCTTGCTGTCCATCCTCTTGGTACTGGTTCACCTCTTCATAGTCTGGCCATTTGAATAGCCAGGGACAAAGCCATGAGTATTTTAAAGTACTCGCAAACTAATACTAGTGTAAGCACTATCAACTACATCAATGAGGTTCTAAGCTCTAGGTTCATTTGCATAAAGTCAGTTTTATTTCATAAGCACTTAGTAATAAAAGACTCTTTATTTGCCTAACTAACTCCAGTGGGAACATTAGTGTCATTCCCACAACTCTGTTGTGATTCAAGTCAAATTCACCTTTCAAGTTCAAGTCACAAGTCACCAGTCACATGTAACATTTTTGAAAGTTCTGATGACGGAACAGTATGGCCTTTCCAACCGTCCATAACCGTGGACACGGATATTCGAATAGTTTTACACTCTGCAGAGATTGTACACTTGTGCCACAACTTTTGATTACATCCATCAGGGATAGCCCTGAATAATCATACTCAGTATGCGGATCATCAACCATAACCTTTCACTTACATCCCCTAGTATATGCACCTCTCCCAATGAGCTTGGCCTCCCAGCCATGGCAAACCGCCATCCTGGGAACTGCACAGGGCTTGGGTCGGACATTCACCTTATTTCACGTCATTTCACTTTCAACGGAGGCAGCCTCGGCATAACCCCTATGACGCTTGTTTAGAGGGACCCCATACTAAAGTGCATAAGTTTCTAGTTAAGCCCTACCCATAATCAGGTATTGTGGGGGTACTCTAAAATTGGAATGGTATCGCATCCGAACCCAACCATCAGTTTTTGTAAAGTTCACCATGTCATTCACAAGTCATATTCACCTTGAAAATCTTTTAATAGAATGACTCATCATTCCAAGGTTTTTAAAGTCATTTGATTTCACATGTTCCCATTTAGAGTAGTCAATTTTAGTTTTAGCACTAGCAACTAGTCATGAGGGGTGATAGCTAACTTGTAACTCTCTAGGCTAAATTTGATGCTCTTGTGGTACTCTATATTTAGACCAAAGTTAACTATAAAAGTAAGCTTTGATAAACAAAGTAAAAGCTTGCAAGGATAAAAACTTGGAATTGGATCATTAAACATAAAGGAATGGTGTAATGATGTCTTGCTCGGGTAGAGCTTTGCATTAGGGTAGCTTGCAAGAGTATAGCTTGCAATAATATAGCTTGCCTTGAGTGGTGTAGTGATCAAAGTTTTCTTCTTCTTCCTCGTAGAAGACCTCCTCTTCTTCGAAGCCTTCGGTACTAGCGTCTATAAACGGATACGAGGTACACAATCACCAAACAAAACTTAAGTACTTAACAATCAAGTGGCTCACACAAGCTAGTCTAGCATCACAACATTATTAGCATGGTGGTTGGCTTTGGTTTCTTTTAAGAAAAATAATTTCCTCTCATTGAAATATTTATTAAGGTTTCTATTTATTTCCTTTGAGAAATAATTTCCTCTCATTGAATCTTGTTAAGATTTAATCTCCTCAAATAATAAAGTATGATTACATGTTGACCAAAGTCACCACTTCATATTTATCATTTGGGAAAATGATTTAAATGAGGTATTATACCTCATGAAATTTAAATACTACTTGGAAAAATTTAATATCACCTAGTAATACAATGTGAGGTGCTAGTAACTAAAGTCATTACCTCTTATTGAATCACTTAGGACCATGATTTAAATGAGAGAAAGCCTCACATACTATTTTATTAATTAATTGAGGTCATTTAAATGGACTAGAAATGGCCACATGGCCATTATTTTGCTCTAGCCCATGATCATTTAAACAACTATGCTATGTTTTTACATAAACAAATAGTTTATTTGAAAAGTAAATTATGAGAGGTGGAATCACCTCAAAAATCATCATGGTTAATTTTCTAAAATTATTTGAATTCTGAAAAGTTACTGCCTTGTTATTTTTACTACAGGATTTCTACAATGAATCTAGGGTTGAGACCAGTGGGGTTTGATGGAGAATTTCATAGGCTTTCCAAAAATATCAAATTCATATAATTTGGCTCAGTAGATCTTTCTATTTTTTATTTTGAACATGACACCAGTATTGAAGTTTGGGTTAAATTAAATTAAACGAATTCAAACGAAATGGGCGCGCGGGAAAACTAAACGGGCCGGCCCAACTACGCTTCCGCTGCATAGTGGGCTGCCTGATAGCAGACCCCACCGGTCAGTGGGTCTTAACCCACCCCGAATCGGTAGGCAACCTGCGTCGTGAGATTAGAAGGGGATCCGACGGCTCACGTTCGTCGTCGTCGATGACGAGCGGAACCCTACAGGCGGCGAGCACCAGGGGGTCGGAGGGTCACCTGAGCTCCGGCGAGGCTTGGCGTCGGCGGCGATCGACGTGGAAGACGATGGCGAAGCAGATGGTGGTCGTGGGAGAGGCTGAGGTGGACGAACTCGTCAGCTTCGTCTTGCTACTGCCGCGGCGGTCGCCGATGAAATTGGGGCTACTCCGGCGAAATTGTGGAGGGGGAAGTGGTCGAGGAGAGCGAGAGGAAGGAGGAGAGTCGATTGGTGTGCTGGAGAAGGGTCGGGGCGTGCTCCTTTTATAGCGGCGAGGGGTGGCCGAGGGGGTGCGGGCAGGTCATCGTCGTCGACGAGGCTACGTGGCGGAGGGAGTTGGGCGCTGACGCGGGAGTGTTGGCGACGTCATGGCGGTCCTGGGGTGCGTTGTTGTGCAGCAGGAGATGGACGGAGGCATGCAGGCGACGTCAATGTCTGTGTTGGGTACCGGCGGAGGTCGTCAACGATGGCGTCGTCTACAGGGCTCGCGCGTGCAGTTGGGCTTGTCTAGGGAGTAGCTGGTGGTGTGGTGAGTGCTCGTGTGAGAGGAGAGGGCGAGGGAGGGTCAGATGCGATGGGGCGACGACGTGCACCGTCGTGTCCAGTGGCATGTCCTGGCGCGCTCTGGCGCGTCGGGACGTCACTGGGCACGTCCTTTGCTGGCCGTTGCACGCGTCTCCTCGGCCCAGGGCGATTTCCAACATGTTCAGGGGAGTGAGTAGAGCTTGTTTGGCAAGGTGAGAGGGATCAGAGAGGGCAGGTGGTGAGAATGTCATGGTGAGTGACATGCACACCTCGGCATGGTGGTGTCCTTGATGATATCATGCTCAAACTTTGTCTCTGGTGCTTGGCATGGTATAAGGAGTGCATGAGAGGACTAAAGATGACCAAGGCTCAAATGGTTTAGGTTAAAATCCTTTGGATAAAGTGATGTGTGTAGTTGGTGAATTGATGTTCATAAGGTGTTTGTGAGAATGGCCGAAAGAGAGTTGAATTTGAATTTTGGAAAACTTTTTGGTGGAAGTGATTCAAAGAATGTTTGGCACATTTTGGTGGTCTTGGTTTGCAAAGTGGAGCAGGTTTGTGAAAATCCAAACTGGGTGTGATCTAGTTTCTGTTTTAAAGTTGTCACTTTGCCTCCTTAGATTAAGCAATAGAAAAGGAACTGGTCAAAGTGGTCAACATCAAAAGTGTTAAACTTGATGAGGTATTGGATGAGGTGCAAAGAGTTGGGAGACTTTGGTTTAGAAATTTCTTAATACAGGGGCTCAAAGAGGGTAAGATGTTAACATTGTCACATGTGACCATTATCAGATGCAACTTGGTTTTGATATTTCCTTTGAGTTGATTTGTGTTTCTTTGATTAAAAAGTGATTCTTAAGTGTTTAGTAACCTTTCCAACCCATCTAAACCAAGTAGAATGGCCTAGTTTAAACATTTGCAAAAATGGCCATAGGCCCATATGTGGTGTTATTTTGATTTTTCTTTGATTTTTCTTTATATCTCTTTGATCCAAATGATCATTGTTTTAGATTCATTTAGTGTTAGGTTAAGTTTGTTAAGGGTTTCAAACCATTGATGTAAAGTAAAAATGGCATAGTTCATTATTTGCAAATATGGCTATTTGCTCACATAGGCTTTTCTTTTTAATTTAATTTCTTTTCTTTGTTTTATGTTTGATTGTGAAAAAGAGCAAGGTTTAGGGTTTAGGAACATTTCAAAGTACTTCACATAAGCATCATGGCAAAACTCACAACATTTAGGCATGAGCACTATGCTCATTATAGGACTCAAATAAAGTTTTTGTTGGTTCCAATTTTTGGAAAAATGAAATTCATTTTTCTTCTTTGTTTGAAAAGTTGGGATGTTACACGCGGGCGGGGCGCACGGCAGGGGAACACGGGCGGGGCGCACGGCATACCAGGGGCACGCGGGCGGGGCACATGGCGTGGAGATGCCCCGGCGAGCTCCACCTAGTCGCCCACGGCGGCGGCCGCACACGAGGGAGGGTGCTGCGAGCGCCATGCCGGCAGTACTGGGTGTCTGTCCGCGCACGAACGCCCTCCGACGCCTCCAGTACTGGGCGTCTCCGTCCTCGTTGGCATTTCGTCGAACGGGTGGCGGGTACGTGAGGGGAGGGTGGCAGCGAGCGCCATGCCGGAAGTCGACGCGCGCGCGGGCTCCTCCTGGCGAGGCGCGCGGCGGCCAGGGAGGCGAGGCGAGGGAGGCGGTAGCTGCAGCGGTGGGGGGAGCTGCCGGAGGGCCGACAAGGGGGAGGGAGAGGAGCTCACCTCATCGTTGCCGGCGCGCGGAGAGGTTGGAGCAGCGAGCGAGGCGGCAACGCGGCCTTCTTCGCGGGCGACGGCAGTGGCGTGGCGCTGCCGCGGCAACGGCGGCGGCGCGTGGAGCTGCGGGCGATGGCGACGGCGGCGGCGCGGGCGACGGCGGCGGCGCGGGCGACGGCGAGAGGCTCTATGTGTGTGCGGCTCGATCTGGTTGATTTTTGGCACTAATGGCCTCGCGCGCCTAAGGGAACACAGGGGGGACCTTTGGTACCGGTTGGTTACACCAACCGGTACAAAAGACCTTTCGTACCGGTTGGTGTACCAAAGGGTTTTTTTGTTTTCTTTTTTTCTTTTGCTGTTTTCTTTTCTTTTGCCGTTTCTTTTCTATTTCTTTTTTCTTTTTTGTTTCTTTTTTATTTTCTGTTTTCTTTTCTTTTCTTTTTTCTTTTCTTGTATGTTTCTTTTATTTTCTATTTATTATTTATTATTTTCTATTTCTCTTATTTTCTTTTCTTTTCTATTTCTTATTTGCTGTTTCTTTTTCTTTTCATTTTCATTTTCTTTTATGTTCCTTTTCTTTTCTATTTCTTATTTTTTAATTTCTGTTCAATTTCTTTTCTTTACTCCCGTCGTCCGCGTGGGAAAGTTTCCCGCCACGTACGACGTCGTGCGGGAAAGTTTCCCGCCACAACGCCACGCGGGAGAAAAAAGGCGGGAAAGAAAGGGCCGGAATAAAATTTTATTACGATTGAACTCGAATTAAAAGTACATAGCTTAACTGAAAATTAAGATACATGGCCAGATTCAACTGTTGGAGTCATTCAGTCATACTCGTGCCTAGCCCTATAGTAATCGCCACTGTAGTCGTCGTAGTGTGAGAGGTGCAAAAAAATTTAGAGTGTGAGAGGAAGAAGAGAAAAATGAGAGCCAGGGATGGGCGTGATGTGATAATATAGGTGGGCACCCTTTGGTACCGGTTCGTGTTACGAACCGGTACCAAAGGTCCAGCCCTGGCCCCACACTCGTATGAAATTCGGGCCGAAGACCTTTCGTACCGGTTCGTAACCCTCACGAACCGGTATTGATGCTCCTCGCCCGCCTGGACGCACAAACCGGTACAAATGACCCCTTTAATACCGGTTCGTAAGGGAACCGGTATTAAAGGCTTAGACGGTTGCCCCATTTTTCTACTAGTGGGGCAATATGGGTTTGTTTTGGCAAACTATGCCATACCTAAGGTCATGATCTACCTCATTTGCCCTAAAAACGATATAACCTGGTAAGAGCTAGCTCATTTTGTGAAGGGTTTTAAGAATAACTGCACTATTCCAAGTTTGTATTTTTTTTTATAACTAGCTCACCTAAAATGACGCTTGCAAAGGTTCTCCATTTTTATGATTCTTATGAATGAGTTGTGCTCAAAATTGTACCTGTCGGAATGACTTCTTGCAAGAACGGGTGTTGCGAGGCATACTGGAGGATGTAGCACCCCTACCACCCGGCCCTTGCATGGGCTTCCCGATCGATCGACTCTTGCACGCTAACAGGTTAAGCTAGAAAATCTAGAACGAGCTGGGGAAAAATCTGTTCTCTCGATTCCGTCCAGGAAAAGAAAAGCAGCAATCGCATCACTGGTAGAAAAAGGGGCTTTAATCCCGGTTGGCAACTGGCTTTAATCTCGGTTGCGCAACCGGGACTAATTATGCGAGACTAAAGCCCCCCCTTTTAGTCGCGGTTGCTTACGAACCGCAAATAAAGGCCCATCCACGTGGGCGGCAGGCGTCCGTCGGGGCGGAGGACCTTTAGTCAGGCCCGGTCCTGAGATTTTCGGGGCCCGGGGCTACACTATAACCTAGGGCCCTAAAAAGCTCAAATAGTAATTTATATATGTACATATGAAATATTACCGATAAAAATTTTAAATTATTTTTTACTCTAAAAAAGTGGGAAAAGACCCCATTGCGTCATCTTCATTTTTTATAAAAGACATATGTGCAAGCAGTTCATGAATCATACAAAATCAATATTGATGCCAAATAATGTTTATAGTCATAAAGTTTTGACATTCCAAGATGAAAAGTTGTTGACGAGGGATTATCAATATATATCTTAGCGAAACATATCCACTCTGACAAGAACGACGATGTGTCGATGGTGGTCGGTGTAGTGCAATCTCCTATATATCCTATATATCCATGAATATGTACAGGCTAATGGACGGTAGAAAATACGAACGCACTCTCGCGGATTACATAGCAAGTATGTCGAACTACATTGACTCTCGCTTTTCAAGACTAAATAAGAAATCTGCACTTTTCAATTTGATTTTTTTAACCTTGAACAATATGGAAGGACAATACTAATTTTTAAATATTCTAAACAAATTAGTGTCACATATTAACACAAAGCCACAAGGGGTTAGGCGAGGGTCGGTGGATGTTTCGGTCATGTGGACCAATAAACTAAGGAAAACCAGCCTTAAGTATTGTGTGAATTGAATTGTTTCTGAGTCTGAGCGCACATAATCCTCTATACCGACTACTGAAAATTAATTACCGGACCTGTCCTATCCACGTAATCACCTCATCGCTAGTTGTAAAAAGGCCCAATCTGACCAAGCAAATAAAGCCCAGTACGTATAAGCAAAGAAACAGAGCCTTTTCCAGCCCAGTAGGCAGAATAAGGCTTCGTTCTCCATCTTCTTCGGAACTTTACGATCTAATAAAAACTCTGATATGCTCGAATGGCGCCGCTCCATGACCTCTACTGCTCCTACATATACCTTGACTATCCGGGAATTTGGGGCCCCTTGGTTTCGCGGGCCCGGGGCGGTTGCCCCGCCCGCCCCCCCCCCCCCCCCCCCCCTAGGGCCGGCCCTGCCTTTAGTCGCGGTTGGCCAGACCAACCGAGACTAAAGATCTCCGCAGGTTTAGGGTTTTAACCCCCCCTCTAAATCTGGTTTCCTTTTTAATTTGTTGTGTTTCATTTCTTTTATATTTTATTTTGTGTTTCATTTTAATTACAAAGAAGTTTCAGTACACATATTTTACGCTACTATATACACATTACACGTTGATTGATATGAATGTATAATTTCAAACAAGTTTAAAATTTCAAACAAGACGAATTCAAGAGGAATATATAATATTCAATCTCGGGTGACCATATACAACTTCAAACAAGTTTTCATATACAATTTACTGCATCAGAAGTTCTTAGTCCTCGTAATAGTGCTCTCCTTTAGGATTGACGACTTCCCTCATAAAAAACCCGGCTAATTCCTCTTGAATTGGTCGGAAGCGAGCTTCTGGAGTAAGCTTCCTCCTCAAGTCATGCATCCGCAAGTCGATATCCCGAGTCCTCCGCTCAGAGGTGAGTCCCCGGATGAACTCACAAACATAGTATCCACATAGATTGGTCCCCGGTGGCTGAGTATCCACATTAGCTAACACTCTAAATGTTAGCTCATCTTTGAATTCACCGGTTATGTCATCTTTGAACTGTTTCCAAACCCTACGGGGCAAAGAAATTAAATGAACAAAAGGAGTTATTAGTTACTTGATATCAGGAAATGAACGAAAGAGGCCGATATGGTGGGCAAATGATTGAAAATAATTACTTTTGCAGCATTAATCTTATGCCGATCCAATGCTTTGTATCCATATTCATAGAGTCCATGACGAGAACTCTGAAGTTGTCAAACTGAATTATTAGCAGAATCCAGTGGAACCTGCAGACACGTTACATGCACAGTCATGCATAACTACTCATCGATTAGACATAACATGGAGTAAACAAAAGAGAATGTGCACAAGACAGAAACACTCACCCAAAATGGTAAGGAAATAGAATTTCACTTTTGAGTTCCTACTTTGTAAGAAAGTCGTACAGGTCTCTCTCCACGTCGTTGGGAAATTTTTCTAACACATATCCATTAATGATATGTGGGTCAATGAACCCAACATCAAGGATGTTCCTCTTTTTGCATTCCTCAAGTTTCATTCTGCATAATAGCGTACAAAAGAATATAGTTAGGACAATATAGTACAGGCAATGAACGAGATGTGATGTAGAGATTTAATTATAGAAATAAATGACTTACAGAACGTAACAACTCAGGATAGATTTGTCGAGCTCGCGCGGATTGAACAACTGGAACAATTCACTCATATGAATTTGTACACAGTACTCTTTGATGTGGTGCTCCTCTCTAACATCCGCATAAATATATTCTTCGTCGGGATTATGTTTTATGAAATTGTTGTACCAGTGTAGCAGATTTCTCATATGTGTTGGTAGAATCGCTTCCTGCGCAGGCTCGACGAGAGACCCATTCCGCACATATGTAAATGCTACCTTACTTAATGGCGCATGCTCAAGGCCTAACAATGCACGAAGAGTCATACTGAACTCGGCCGCTCTTTCTTTGGCCGCCGTTACAGTCATTCCCTATGCTCTAGCAGCTGCTAGGATAGCGGGGTCCAATAGTTCCATGTCCTTATCCATATCGGCTCTGAAGGACAACGTCGTAACAGAAGGACCGACTTCCACTATGAACGGGGGGATCGATAGTTTTTTCTGTTCCCCGAGCTGGTTAACTTGTTTCCCGCATTTTTACTTGCTTCTTTCTTATCCTCCAAGGCTTTCTTCTCCTTCTCCGTCAAGGCTTTCTTCTCCTTCTCCTCCGAGGCTTTCTTCTCCAATATTGCTATTTGCCTACGAAATTCACGTCCATAGTCGTCTCGCAGATTCTGCTGGATTTGGGACGGTGTCGTCGAAAAATCCTTAGCCCACTTCTTTTGCTTCTCAATAAATACCGGCTTGGGCTCACTTATTAGCTCTTTTTTCGCCTTGATATTCACCTTCCATTTCTCATGGTGAGCAGCCGCGGCCACGTTGGTTTCCTCTTCACTAAGTTCCCAAGGTCTCGGGAGGGGAGGCTTCAGTGATGGCATTGGTACCTTTGTGGTCTTAGGTACATAAGGCTCCGGGTTAATAGTCCAGGAGGGGGTTGCCTTGCTGTCCGCCTGCTTTTGCTTCTTCGCCGGAGGTGGATTGGGGGGCAGCGTACCCGCCGGAGCCGGACTGGGGGCGGCAGCTGCTTACCCGCCGGAGGTGGATTGGGGGGCGGTGTCGGCTGGCGTGAAGGAGGTGTAGGTGAACCACCACCACCACCGGAGGGGGGTGGACTTGTTGGTTTTGGCGCCTCGCCTGGAAACTTGATGTACTTCTTTTTCTATAGAACGAACTGGCGCTTGACACCTCGAAGTCTTTTCTCCCCTTCGTGTGTAGCATAGTAAATCTCCAGGTCCTCGCACCCTTGGACTATGTCTTCCACCGTGACACGAGCATAGCCATCTGCAATGGGGTTGTTGTGGTGGAGTGCTCCAGGTGTACAAGGTAAAGCGGAGCCGATCACTACCTTCATGGAAATGTTCCCCATTGCATAATGCAGCTCACATTCTTTCATCTCCTGTACATCGCCCACGGGGTAGCGAGGCTCCAGTGCAGTAATATCGATCGTCGGTGCATTAGCACCAGCCGGGGCCAGCAAGGGTGCATTAGCACCAGCCGGGGCCTCCGTGGAAGCCACACTGCTTCTCCGCTGCTGGCTTCCGACATCCGTTGCACGATCTTCATGCGGCCCTGCCGATCTTTCTTTTACTAGTTCATGCACAATCTACTTCACCTCATATAGTTCCGATGCCAACCTCCCCACAAGATCTGCATCCCGTTCCGTCTTTCTCTTACGGCTTCTGTAACTGTACGAGTCATTGTCCTGGGGAAACCCTACTTTCCACGGAATGGCGCCTTTGCCTCGTACACGTCCTGGGTGTTCACGATTCCCGAGGGCTAATGTCAGCGCGTCGTTCTCTTTGTTGAACTTGATCTTCCCCTCTTGATCTTGGGCCATTGCGTCAATAAGGGCTTGGGTGGGAGTAAACACTTTCTTCCGGTGAACACACCTCCCTGTCACGGGGTCTAGCGATCCCCCATGCCCGTACCACCAGCTTTTGGCCCTTGGGTCCCATCCCTCTGTACCTAGAGGGATTCCTCGCTCCCTCAGGTCGTTCTCCATCTTCTCCCACTGAGGCTCCGAAAGGCGGTATCCTCCTAGCCCTATAATATGATTGTAAGCTTTCTTAGCCGCATTTTCCTTATTTTTCCGATATGGCCTTGAAATGCTCCGATTGCTTTTGCCTCATAAATTCTGGCCATTCATCTTTCAGTTTCTCATATTGTCCATTGAAATCCGGAGTCTTGTTCTGGGAGACATACTCACGGGCTAAATTCTTCTTGAAGGTCCGGAATGTTTCGGCCATCTTCTGAAGAGCGAACTCTTTGACTAGCCTCCTCCTCTCACGTCCGCCCATAATCTCGTTACGCTCTTCATCGTGTTTGTTGAATTCCCGAGGTAGAATGAAATGTTCCATAAGCTTTCTCCAGCAATCCTTTTTCGTTCTCTTGTCGACAAAACTGAAACTAACACGTGCCTTCTTTGGCTCATTCCATTCCTGGACGGTGATCGGGACGTTGTCTCTAATAACGACTCCACATTGGTTGATAAACTTTGTATAATGCTTTTTGGGCTCCAGCGGCCTGTCGTGTTCACTGACAACATCGATGGTATATATTTCTCCTTGTCTCATCGTTTTGGTTTTGCCACGCGGCTTTGTACTCGATTTTTTCGACGATCCGGCCGAGGGCTAAAAAAAGAAAGAGAGTCACGTTAATACATATTTATTGAAATCAGTAAATTTATATAACTAGAGGCTCAATGTATATATATACCTCGTCGGAGGTGGTTGCTAATTGCAATTCGAGATCGTCGTTTGTCGATGTTTGCCCTCCATCAACAATGTCAATTCCTTCATCATCACCTTGTCGACGACCTTCACCTTCACCGTCAAGGTTTAGATAAGAAGACACATCCTCTTCTTCCGGCACATAAGGAATATGGCCGTTTATGATGGCGGTTATATGTCTCTGAGCTTCCTCGTCATAGTTTTCAATAATCGGGTCAGCTCTATCGTCCGCCATATGGCACTCCTGAAGACATGCATGTAGTAAAAACTAATTAATTAAAGGAACTGATCAATGGCGGCGAGGGCGGCGAGGAGGGCACGTATACAGAGAGGGCGGCGATGACAGGACGGCGAGGATGGCACATATTATCTGCTCTGCTGCGAGCAAAAGAGAGAGGGCGGCGGCCCTCGATCTGCGACGACGGCGGCGGACGAAGACGGCGGCGAGGGCGGGGGTGAGACTCCGGCGACTCCTGTAACAATTAACAACATTAATACAAATTTAGTTTTAATTTTAATACAAACATTAGTTTTAGTTTTAATACAAAATTTAGTTATAGTTTTAATACAAATTTTAGTTACAAATTTTAAGTTAAATTCATTTATGTATACACAATTTTAGTTACAAATTTTAGTTTCAAATTTTTAGTTAAATTCATTTAAGTATACAAAATTTTAATTACAAATTTTAAGTTAGTTACAAATTTTAGTTAATAGTTAAAAACAAAAAAAAAATGGCCGGCCGACCTCCTCTCCTCTCTGTTTCTCTCCCTTTCTCTGTTCTCTCAGGTCGTTGGCGCCTGCATCTTAGCGTGAAAGCTTTCTGTGCAAGCGACTACTGGCCAAGCAGCCTTGAGAGAGGATGGCGCGGCGCGAGAGATCTGACGGAGCGGCGGCGCGCGGCGCGTGAAGCGATCAGGCCCGGCGAGAGCGCGGAGTCTGGGCCGGCCGGCAGCGCGGTGGCGCGGGGAGGATACGGGCGGCGCGGCGCGGGAGGGACGTACACAGCAACGCGGCGAGGAGCACGATGGGCAGCCTGACGGCGCTTCGATGATCGTCGGGCGCCTTCGTCTTCGAGAAAATTGGAGAAGTGAACCAGACGGGGGCGGGGCGCGCGTTTTATACCTCCAACCCTTTAGTCGCGGTTGGTGAGATCAGCAATGACTAAAGGGTACCCTTTAGTCGCGGTTGGTGAGACCAACCGCGACCAAAGGGTTTTTTCGCTGGAATTCTGGTTCCCGCACGAAGAGGTCTTTAGTCGCGGTTGGTCTCTTTTTTGAGATATAATTCATTGCTAAATCATAAAAATACAATTAATATATGAAAAAATTCAGAAAAATAAAACTACAATTCATTTCGAAATCATAAAAATACAATTCATATATCAAAAAATGCAGAAAAATAAAACAAATTCATTTAAAATCATAAAAATACAATTAATATATGAAAAAATTCAGAAAAATAAAACTAATTCATTTCGAAATCATAAAATACAATTAATATATCAAAAAATGCAGAAAATAAAACTATTTCATTTCAAAATCATAAAAATACAATTAATATATCAAAAAATGCAGAAAAATAAAACTAATTTATTTCAAAATCATAAAAATACAATTAATATATCAAAAAATTCAGAAAAATAAAACTAATTCATTTCTTCCCACCTCTGTCTTCTCGCCTCCCGCTTCCCGCTATTTCTTCGCATCTCTTTCTTCCCGCCTCCTGTCTTTCTGCTTCCCGCCATTTCTTCCCGCCTACCCTGTCTTCCCACCTCCCGCTATTTCTTCCTGCCTCTTTCTTCCCGCCTCCTGTCTTCCCGCCCCTATTTTTCCCGCCATTTCTCACTATACATATGTAGCCCGGCTTGGCCAACATTATCACATCTCTACAATCTCTCATCACTCTCTCATGGCTTCCACCGTACCCACTCTAACCTACAGCAGGTGGAGGAGCTTTGCGCCTCGAACTACCCTTGCCCACCGGACTACCGCGTCCCCACCGGCTGGAGCCTAAGCGCCGGAGGCATGCCGGCCCCTCCCGTCCCTCAGGGTACTGCGCGCCGGGCGACCATCACAAACCACTACTACCTCGACGTCACGCCGGAGCAGCGGATGAATCCCCGCTGGCATCCCGACAACCAGCAGACTTGGGACGCCTTCTTCATCAATCGGCGTGAGAGGGCGCTCGCCAGGTATGAGGAGGACGTTCTGCCTCCTGGGAACTTCCACGAGGCCGGCCGTCAGCTATGGTGGGGGCGTCCGGACTCTGAGAGCGTCATGGACTACATCACGGCCGGCGATATCCCCGCTGCGCTACCCTCGCGATTGGGCCGAGGTTCGAGCCACGAGCGCACGACGACTACAATGGCTGACGACAACGACGGCAGCGACGACGACGACGGCAACTTAGAAGGCAACGACTACCAGTACAACGGCGCGCGACTATGAAGACTACGAATATGCATATTATAGGCCTAGGCAGGAGTATGACTAAATCACTCCAACATTCCAAGATGTACTCCTAGGCCTAGGCATGTCCTTCACATCATTGGCTGTAGTTGAAATTTCATGTATCATCAGTGGTATCTCAAATCAATCGAATCATTCGAAAATGGACACCAAACACATCATATATAATATAATTCACATGATCCATTCAACAAAGTTTGGTACAATAAATTATTACACATCATTTCTTCCCTTGTGTCCCTTGCTTACGATTGTGTCGTATCTATGAAGCATCCTCATCATTTAACCTAATGCTTGGATCAGTGTTCACTTTAAAGGGCGGAATTTCACCAAACATATTATAATCTTCTGACATGTCTGTCTTGTCCTCCACTCCCACGATGTTTCTTTTCCCTGAAAGAACTATGTGGCGCTTTGGATCATCGCATGATGTACTCGTTTTCTTATCTTTCCTTTTCCTCGGTTTGCTACTCATGTCCTTCACATAGAAAACCTTTACCCCACCTCCTGTTAGCTTGAACCATTTGCACCGGAACAAAGTGACCTTAAAGGAGGGTCCATAGTCAAGTTCCCATATCTCCTCTATGTAACCATAATATGTGACCTTTTGCCATTCTCGGTTGCTGCATCAAAACGGACACCACTGTTTTGGTTGGTGCTCTTTTTATCTTGAGCGATCGTGTAAAATGTATTCCCATTTATCTCGTACCCTTGGAAAGTCGTTATAGTCGAAGATGGTGTCTTGGCCAACATGTACAGCTGATCTATAACATCATTGTCATTCATTAAACGTTTTCACAACCAACCGCCGAAAGTCTCCATGTGGGCCTTTCTAATCCAGGATTCATGATTCCCCGGATTGTTCGAGCGTAAAATATTCCTGTGTTCCTCGAAGTACGGAGCCACCAAGCTGGAATTTTGCAGAACTGTGTGATGTGCTTCAGTCATAGAATGGTCGTCCATACATATCGTTGATTTCCTTCCGATCGTGCCTTTTCCACTTAGTCTTCCTTCGTGTCATGATTGAGGAGACCAATCGGCTTAAGGTCAGGAACATAGTCAACACAAAACTCAATTACCTCCTCATTTCCATAGCCCTTGGCGATGCTTCCTTCTGGCCTAGCACGGTTATGAACATATTTCTTTAATACTCCCATGAACCTCTCAAATGGGAACATATTGTGTAAAAATACAGGGCCGAGAATGGAAATCTCTTCGACTAGGTGAACCAGGAGGTGCGTCATAATATTGAAGAAGGATGGTGGGAACACCAACTCAAAACTGACAAGACATTGGACCACATCATTCTGTAACCGTGGTAGATCTTCTGGATTGATTACCTTCTGAGAGATTGCATTGATGAATGCACATAGCTTCACAATGGCTACTCGAACATTTTCCGGTAGGAGCCCCCTCAAAGCAATCGGAAGCAATTGCGTCATAATCACGTGGCAGTCGTGAGACTTCAGGTTTTGGAACTTTTTGTCCGCCATATTTATTATTCCCTTTATATTCGACGAGAAGCCAGACGGGACCTTCATACTGCTCAGGCATTCAAAAAAGATGACCTTTTCTTCTTTGGTAAGAGCATAACTGGCATGACCTTGAAACCATTCCGGATGCCGGTCTTCTGGGTCTTTCAAACGTTGATGGTCCTGTCGTGCTTCCTTTGTATCATTTGTCTTCCCATACAGGCCCAAGAAGCTTAGCAGGTTCACACATAGCAGGTTCACGAAAATATTCTTCGTAACATGCATCACGTCGATTGCAGAGCGGACATCTTGGACTTTCCAATATGCTACTCCCAAAATATAGATTTCTTCTTCCACATGGGTGCGTGCCCGTCAACTCCCCGCGGAACTGATTGTCCGCCAGGACCCTTTCCAAAGATGACTTTCAAATCCTTGACCATATCAAATACCTCAGCACCAGTACGTTCCACAGGCTTCGGCCGGTGATCTGCCTTGTCGTTGAAATGCTTGCCTTTTTTTCTTACGTTATGATGTCGGGGAAGAAATCGACGATGCCTCAAGTACACGTTATTCTTATAATTACCCAAATATATACTTTCAGTCTCATTTAAGCAGTGTGTGCATGCATTGTATCCCTTATTTGTCTGTCCCGAAAGGTTACTAAGAGCAGGCCAATCATTGATGGTTACGAAAAGCAACGCTCGTAGGTCAAATTCCTCTTCTTTGTGCTCATCCCACACACGTACACCAGGTCTGCCCCACAACTGTAAAAGTTCATTAACTAATGGCCTTAGGTACACATCGATGTCGTTACCGGGTTGCTTCGGACCTTGGATGAGCACTGGCATCATAATGAACTTCCGCTTCATGCACAACCAAGGAGGAAGGTTGTAGATGCACAGAGTCACGGGCCAGGTGCTATGGCTGGAGCTCTGCTCGCCAAATGGATTCATGCCATCTGTACTTAGACCAAATCTTATGTTCCTTGCGCCAGCTGCAAAATCTTTGAACTCTCTGTCGATCTTTCTCCATTGTGTTCCATCAGCGGGGTGTCTCAACTCCCCGTCCGACTTACGGTCCTCTTTGTGCCATCGCAACAACTTGGCATGCTCTTTGTTCCTGAACAGACGTTTCAACCGTGGTATTATAGGAGCATACCACATCACCTTGGTGGGAACCCTCTTCCTGGGTTTCTCACCCTCAACATCGTCACCAGGGTCATCGCCTCTGATCTTATAATGCAATGCAATGCATACCGGGCATTCATTCAAATTCTCATATTCACCGCGGTAGAGGATTGATACGTCTCAAACGTATCCATAATTTCTTATGTTCCATGCTAGTTTTATGTCAATACTCACATGTTTTATACACAATTTACATCATTTATATGCATTTTCCGGCACTAACCTATTAACGAGATGCCGAAGCGCCAGTGCCTGTTTTCTGCTGTTTTTGGTTTCAGAAATCCTACAAAGGAAATATTCTCGGAATTGGACGAAATCAACGCCCAGGGTCTTATTTTTTCACGGAGCTTCCAGAAGACCGAAGAGCATACGAGGTGGGGCGACGAGGCGCCCAGACCACAGGGCCGCACGGCCAGGGTGGGGCCCGCGCTGCCCTATGGTGTGGGGCCCTCGTGCCTCCACCGACCCTGCCCTTCCGCCTACTTAAACTCTCCGTCGCGAAAACCCTATTACCGAGAGCCACGATACGGAAAAAGTTCCAGAGACGCCGCCGCCGCCAATCCCATCTCGGGGGATTCAGGAGATCGCCTCCGGCACCCTGCCGGAGAGGGGAATCATCACCGGAGGGCTCTACATCATCATGCCCTCCTCCGGATTGATGTGTGAGTAGTTCATCCTTGGACTATGGGTCCATAGCAGTAGCTAGATGGTTGTCTTCTCCTCATTGTGCTATCATCTTAGATCTTGTGAGCTGCCTATCATGATCAAGATCATCTATTTGTAATGCTACATGTTGTGTTTGTTGGGATCCGATGAATATTGAATACTATGTCAAGTTGATTATCAATCTATCATATATGTGTTGTTTATGTTCTTGCATGCTCTCCGTTGCTAGTAGAGGCTCTGGCCAAGTTGATACTTGTGACTCCAAGAGGGAGTATTTATGCTCGATAGTGGGTTCATGCCTCCATTGAATCTGGGACAGTGACAGAAAGTTCTAAGGTTGTGGATGTGCTATTGCCACTAGGGATAAAACATCAATGCTTTGTCTAAGGATATTTGTGTTAATTACATTACGCACCATACTTAATGCAATTGTCTGTTGTTTGCAACTTAATACTGGAAGGGGTGCGGATGCTAACCCGAAGGTGGACTTTTTAGGCATAGATGCATGCTGGATAGCGGTCTATGTACTTTGTCGTAATGCCATGATTAAATCTCATAGTAATCATCATGATATGTATGCATCTCTATTTGTCAATTGCCCAACTGTAATTTGTTCACCCAACATGCTATTTATCTTATGGGAGAGACACCACTAGTGAACTGTGGACCCCGGTCCATTCTTTTACATCTGAATACAATCTACTGCAGTCATTGTTCTCTACTGTTCTTCGCAAACAAACATCATCTTCCACACTATACATTTAATCCTTTGTTTACAGCAAGCCGGTGAGATTGACAACCTCACTGTTACGTTGGGGCAAAGTATTTTGATTGTGTTGTGCAGGTTCCACGTTGGCGCCGGAATCCCTGGTGTTGCGCCGCACTACACTCCGTCACCAACGATCTTCACGTGGCCCTTGACTCCTACTGGTTCGATAAACCTTGGTTTCTTACTGAGGGAAACTTGCTCTGTACGCATCACACCTTCCACTTGGGGTTCCCAACGGACGTGTGCTTTACGCGTCATCAAGTTAAATTTCTGGCGCCGTTGCCGGGGAGATCAAGACACGCTGCAAGGGGAGTCTCTCACATCCAATCTCTTTACTTTGTTATTGTCTTGCTTTACTTTACTTTATTTACTGTTTTGTTTGCTTCTTTATATCAAAAACACACAAAAAATTAGTTGCTTTACTTTATTTCATTTGTCTTGTTTGCTTCTTATGTCAAAAACACAAAAAAATAGTTACTTGCATTTACTCTACTTTATTTAGTTTGCTTTACTTATTTTTATTGCTGCTAAAATGGGAACTCCTAAGAATACTAAGTTGTGTGACTTCACTAGCACAAATAATAATGATTTCCTATGCACACCTATTGCTCCACCTGCTACTACAGCAGAATTCTATGAAATTAAACCTGCTTTACTAAATCTTGTTATGAGATAGCAATTTTCTGGTGTTAGTTCTGATGATGCTGCTGCCCATCTTAATAATTTTGTTGAACTTTGTGAAATGCAAAAGTATAAGGATATAGATGGTGACATTATAAAACTGAAATTGTTTCCTTTCTCCTTAAGAGGAAGAGCTAAAGATTGGTTGCTATCTTTGCCTAAGAATAGTATTGATTCATAGACTAAATGTAAAGATGCTTTCATTCGTAGATATTATCCTCCTGCTCAAATTATATCTTTGAGAAGTAGCATTATGAATTTTAAGCAATTGGATAATGAACATGTTGCCCAAGCATGGGAAAGAATGAAATCTTTGGTATAGAATTGCCCTACCCATGGACTAACTACTTGGATGATCATCCAAACCTTTTATGCAGGACTAAATTTTTCTTCGCGGAACCTATTGGATTCAGCTGCTGGAGGTACTTTTATGTCCATTACTTTGGGGGCGGCAACAAAGCTTCTTGATAATATGATGATTAATTACTCTGAATGGCACACGGAAAGGACTCCACAAGGTAAGAAGGTAAATTATGTTGAAGAAACCTCCTCCTTGAGTGATAAGATTGATGCTATTATGTCTATGTTTGTGAATGGTAGATCTAATGTTGATCCAAATAATGTTCCTTTAGCTTCATTGGTTGCCCAAGAAGAACATGTTGATGTGAACTTCATTAAAAATAATAATTTCAACAACAATGCTTATAGGAATAATTCCGGTAACAACTATAGGTCAAATCCTTCAAATAATGGTAATGGTTATGGTAATTCTTATGGTAATTCTTACAACAATAGTAGAAGTGCACCCTCTGGTCTTGAGGTCATGCTTAAAGAATTTATTAGTACACAAACTGCTTTTAACAAATCTGTTGAGGAAAAGCTTGGTAAAATTGATATTCTTGCTTCTAAGGTTGATAGTTGATACGTCCCAAACGTATCTATATTTTTTATGTTCCATGCTACTTTTATGATGATACTCACATGTTTTATATACATTATATGTCATTATTATGCATTTTCCGGCACTAACCTATAGACGAGATGCCGAAGAGCCAGTTGCTGTTTTCTGCTGTTTTTGGTTTCAGAAATCCTAGTAAGGAAATATTCTCGGAATTGGACGAAATCAACGCCCAGGGTCCTATTTTTGCACGAAGCTTCCAGAAGACCGAAGAGGAAACGAAGTGGGGCCACGAGGCGATGACACGCCAGGGCGGCGCGGCCTGGGCCTTGGCCGCGCGGCCCTGTTGTGTGGGTCCCTCGTGATGCCCCCCTTCCGCCTACTTAAAGCCTCCGTCGCGAAACCCCCAGTACCGAGAGCCACGATACGGAAAACCTTCCAGAGACGTAGCCGCCGCCAATCCCATCTCGAGGGATTCAGGAGATCGCCTTCGGCACCCTGCCGGAGAGGGGAATCATCTCCCGGAGGACTCTTCATCGCCATGATCGCCTCCGGATTGATGTGTGAGTAGTTCACCCCTGGACCATGGGTCCATAGCAGTAGCTAGATGGTCGTCTTCTCCTAATTGTGCTATCATGCTCGATCTTGTGAGCTGCCTATCATGATCAAGATCGTTTCTTTGTAATCCTACATGTTGTGTTTGTTGGGATCCGATGGATATTGAATACTATGTCAAGTTGATTATCAATCTATCATATATGTTGTTTATGTTCTTGCATGCTCTCCGTTGCTAGTAGAGGCTCTGGCCAAGTTGATACTTGTGACTCCAAGAGGGAGTATTTATGCTCGATAGTGGGTTCATGCCTCCATTAAATGCAGGACGATGTGAGAAAGTTCTAAGGTTGTGGATGTGTTGTTGCCACTAGGGATAAAACATCGATGCTTTGTCTAAGGATATTTGTGTTGATTACATTACGCACCATACTTAATGCAATTGTCTGTTGCTTGCAACTTAATACCGGAAGGGGTTCGGATGATAACCTGAAAGTGGACTTTTTAGGCATAGATGCATGCTGGATGGCGGTCTATGTACTTTGTCGTAATGCCCTAATTAAATCTCATAGTACTCATCATGATATATGTATGTGCATTGTTATGCCTTCTTTATTTGTCAATTGCCCAACTGTAATTTGTTCACCCAACATCTGCTATCTTATGGGAGAGACACCACTAGTGAACTGTGGACCCCGGTCCTATTCTTTACATCTGAAATACAATCTACTGCAATTGTTCTTTATTGTTCTTCGCAAATAAACATCATCATCCACACTATACATCTAATCCTTTGTTTATAGCAAGCCGGTGAGATTGACAACCTCGCTGTTACGTTGGGGCAAAGTTCTGTGATTGTGTTGTGCAGGTTCCACGTTGGCGCCGGAATCCCTGGTGTTGCGCCGCACTACACTCCTCCGCCATCAACCTTCAATGTGCTTCTTGACTCCTACTGGTTCGATTAAACCTTGGTTTCTTACTGAGGGAAACTTGCTACTGTGCGCATCACACCTTCCTCTTGGGGTTCCCAACGGACGTGTGTTAACTGCACGCATCAATAGTCTTGCTGCTGACGTTGATCTTTTAAAATTGAAAGCTATGCCTAATGAAGATAAAGATATTAAGTCATTTGCTACAGCAAACGCCATCCAAGTTCGAATTAATGAAAATATTAGATTGATGGCTGAATTGCATGCTGGGTGGGAAAGAGAGGAAAAACTAGCTAAAGAGAATAATGTAGATAAAGTTTGGACTATTACCACCACTAGTAATGTTGATACCTCACATGTTTCTAAACCTCCTACTATCAATGGTAAAATAATTGGTGTTGGCAATGTTTCTACTCCTAGTGCAAAGCGTGCAAAACTGCCTGAAACTGCTAAAACTGCTGAAACTATTTGTGATAAAACTGCTGAAATTTTTCAAAATATTAGGGACAATGATCCCATTGCTGTAGATCATAATGGTTTAGATTTTGATGATTGTCATATCTCTGAAGTTATAAAGTTCTTACAAAAACTTGCTAGAAGTCCTAATGCTAGTGCTATAAATTTGGCATTTACAAAACATATTACAAATGCTCTCATTAAAGCTAGAGAAGAGAAATTAAAACTTGAAGCTTCTATTCCTAGGAAGTTGGAAGATGGTTGGGAGACCATCATTAAGATGAAGGTCAATGATTTTGATTGTAATGCTTTATGTGATCTTGGTGCAAGTATTTTTGTTATGCCTAAGAAAATCTATAATATGCTTGACTTGCCACCATTGAAAAATTGTTATTTGGATGTTAATCTTGCTGATAATTCTACAAAGAAACCTTTAGGGAGGATTGATAATGTTCGCATTACGATTAACAATAACCTTGTCCCCGTTGATTTTGTTGTCTTGGATATTGAATGCAATGCACCTTGTCCCATTATTTTGGGAAGACCTTTTCTTCGAACTGTTGGTGCTATTATTGATATGAAGGAAGGGAATATTAAGTATCAATTTCCTCTCAAGAAAGGTATGGAACACTTCCCTAGAAAGAGACTGAAGTTACCTTTTGATTCTATTATTAGAACAAATTATGATGTTGATGCTTCATCTCTTGATAATACTTGATTCACACTTTTTGCGCCTAGCTGAAAGGCGTTAAAGAAAAGCGCTTATGAGAGACAACCCATTATTTTAATTCTGCACTTTTGTTTTATATTTGAGTCTTGGAAGTTGTTAATACTGTGGCAACCTCTACTTATCTTTATTTTATTGCATTCTTGTGCCAAGTAAAGTCTTTGATAGTAGGGTTGATACTAGATTTGGATTACTGCGCAGAAACAGATTTCTTACTGTCACGAAATTGAGCAGCCATGTCTGTAGGTAACTCAGAAAAATCTGCCAATTTACGTGCGTGATTCTCAGATATGTACGCAACTTTCATTCAATTTGAGCTTTTTCATCTGAGCAAGTTAAGTGCCCCAGAAAAATTCGTCTTTACAGACTGTTCTGTTTTGACAGATTCTACCATTTATTTCGCATTGCCTGTTTTGCTATGTTTGATGGATTTCTTTGTTCCATTAACTTTCAGTAGCTTTGTGCAATGTCCAGAAGTATTAAGAATGGTTATGTCACCTCTGAACATGTGAATTTTTTATTATGCACTAACCCTCTAATGAGTTTGTTTTGAGTTTGGTGTGGAGGAAGTTTTCAAGGATCAAGAGAGGAGGATGATACAATATGATCAAGAAGAGTGAAAAGTCTAAGCTTGGGGATGCCCCCGTGGTTCATCCATGCATATTTCAAGAAGACTCAAGCATCTAAGCTTGGGGATGCCCAAGGCATCCCCTTCTTCATCGACAACTTATCAGGTCACCTCTAGTGAAACTATATTTTTATTCAGTCACATCTTATGTGCTTTACTTGGAGCGTCTGTTTGCTTTTATTTTTATTTTTGTTTGAATAAACCCGGATCCTAGCATTCTTTGTATGGGAGAGAGACATGCTCCGCTGTTTCATATGAACACTGGTGTTCTTAGCCTTACTTTTATTGTTCATGGCGAAGGTTGAAACTGCTTCGTTCAATGTTATTTGGTTGGAAACAGAAAATGCTTCATGTGGTAATTGGTACATTGTCTTGAATAATTTGATACTTGGCAATTGTTGTGCTCAAATAGATCATGTTTAAGCTCTTGCATCATGTACTTTGCACCTACTAACTACCATAGAGCTTGTTGAAGTTTGGTTTGCACGATTGGTCTCTCTAGAGTCTAGATATTTTCTGGTGAAGTGTTTGAACAACAAGGAAGACAGTGTAGAGTCTTATAATGCTTGCAATATGTTCTTATGTAAGTTTTGCTGTACCAGTTCATACTTGTGTTTGCTTCAAACAACCTTGCTAGCCAAAGCCTTGTACTGAGAGGGAATACTTCTCGTGCATCCAAAACCCATGCCATTTGTGTCCACTATACCTACCTACTACATGGTATTTCTCTGCCATTCCAAAGTAAATTACTTGAGTGCTACCTTTAAAATTTCATTCTTTGTCTTTACAATACATAGCTCATGGGAAAATAGCTTAAAAACTATTGTGGTATTGAATATGTTGCTATGTATCTTATTTCTTATAAGTTGCTTGTTGAGCGGTAACCATGTTTCTCGGGACGCCATCAACTATTACACCTTTGTTGAATATCATGTGAGTTGCTATGCATGTTCGTCTTGTCTGAAGTAAGGGCGATTTATCATGATCAAATGGTTTGAATATGCATATTGTTAGAGAAGAACATTGGGCCGCTAACTAAAGCCATGAATCATGGTGGAAGTTTCAGTTTGGACACTAATCCTCAATCTCTTATGAGAATATTATCTGTTGTTGAATGCTTATGCATTAAAGAGGAGTCCATTATCTGTTTTCTATGTTGTCCCGGTATGGATGTCTAAGTTGAGAATAATCAAAAGCGAGAAATTCAATGCGAACTTTCTCCTTAGACCTTTGTACAGGCGACATAGAGGTACCCCTTTGTGACACTTGGTTGAAACATATGTTATGCAATGCTAATCCATGTAAATCCAAGCTAATTAGGACAAGGTGCGAGCACTATTGGTATTCTATGCATGAGGCTTGCAACTTATAGGATGTCTTATGCATAACACATATGAATTATTACTACCGTTGACAAAATTGTTTCTATGTTTTCAAAATAAAAGCTCTAGCACAAAAATAGTAATCCATGCTTCCCTCTGCGAAGGGCCCATTCTTTTACTTTATGTTGAGTCAGTTTACCTACTTCTTTCTATCTTAGAAGCAAACACTTGTGTCAACTGTGTGCATTGATTCATACATACTTGCTTATTTGCATTCATCATATTACTTTGTGTTGACAATTATCCATGAGATATACATGTTGAAGTTGAAAGCAACCGCTGAAACTTATATCTTCCTTTGTGTTGCTTCAAAACTTTCTACTAAGAATTTATTGCTTTATGAGTTAACTCCTATGCAAGTCTTATTGATGCTTGTCTTGAAAGTACTATTCATGAAAAGTCTTTGCTATATGATTTAGTTGTTTAATCATTGTCTTTACCATTGCTTCGAATCACTTCATTCACTTCATATGCTTTACAATAGTATTGATCAAGATTATGATAGCATGTCACTTCAGAAATTATCCTTGTTATCGTTTACCTACTCGAGGGCGAGTAGGAACTAAGCTTGGGGATGCTTGATACGTCTCAAACGTATCCATAATTTCTTATGTTCCATGCTAGTTTTATGACAATACTCACATGTTTTATACACACTTTACATCATTTATATGCATTTTCCGACACTAACCTATTAACGAGATGCCGAAGCGCCAGTGCCTGTTTTCTGCTGTTTTTGGTTTCAGAAATCCTACAAAGGAAATATTCTCGGAATTGGACGAAATCAACGCCCGGGGTCTTATTTTTCCACGGAGCTTCCAGAAGACCGAAGAGCATACAAGGTGGGGCGACGAGGCGCCCAGACCATAGGGCCGGGCGGCCAGGGTGGGGCCCGCGCCGCCCTATGGTGTGGGGCCCTCGTGCCTCCACCGACCCTGCCCTTCCGCCTACTTAAACTCTCCGTCGCGAAAACCCTATTACCGAGAGCCACGATATGGAAAAAGTTCCAGAGACGCCGCCGCCGCCAATCCCATCTCGGGGGATTCAGGAGATCGCCACCGGCACCCTGCCGGAGAGGGGAATCATCACCGGAGGGCTCTACATCATCATGCCCGCCTCCGGATTGATGTGTGAGTAGTTCATCCTTGGACTATGGGTCCATAGCAGTAGCTAGATGGTTGTCTTCTCCTCATTGTGCTATCATGTTAGATCTTGTGAGCTGCCTATCATGATCAAGATCATCTATTTGTAATGCTACATGTTGTGTTTGTTGGGATCCGATGAATATTGAATACTATGTCAAGTTGATTATCAATCTATCATATATGTGTTGTTTATGTTCTTGCATGCTCTCCGTTGCTAGTAAAGGCTCTGGCGAAGTTGATACTTGTGACTCCAAGAGGGAGTATTTATGCTCGATAGTGGGTTCATGCCTCCATTGAATCTGGGACAGTGACAGAAAGTTCTAAGGTTGTGGATGTGCTGTTGCCACTAGGGATAAAACATCAATGCTTTGTCTAAGGATATTTGTGTTGATTACATTACGCACCATACTTAATGCAATTGTCTGTTGTTTGCAACTTAATACTGGAAGGGGTGCGGATGCTAACCCGAAGGTGGACTTTTTAGGCACAGATGCATGCTGGATAGCAGTCTATGTACTTTGTCGTAATGCCCTGATTAAATCTCAGAGTAATCATCATGATATGTATGCATCTCTATTTGTCAATTGCCCACTGTAATTTGTTCACCCAACATGCTAATTATCTTATGGGAGAGACACCACTAGTGAACTGTGGACCCCGGTCCATTCTTTTACATCTGAATACAATCTACTGCAATCATTGTTCTCTACTGTTCTTCGCAAACAAACATCATCTTCCACACTATACATTTAATCCTTTGTTTACAGCAAGCCGGTGAGATTGACAACCTCACTGTTACGTTGGGGCAAAGTATTTTGATTGTGTTGTGCAGGTTCCACGCTGGCACCGGAATCCCTGGTGTTGCGCCGCACTACACTCCGTCACCAACGACCTTCACGTGGCCCTTGACTCCTACTGGTTCGATAAACCTTGGTTTCTTACTGAGGGAAACTTGCTGCTGTACGCATCACACCTTCCACTTGGGGTTCCCAACGGGCGTGTGCTTTACGCGTCTTGAAGGATGCAGTCGTTAATGCATGCATGTATCTTATGAACCTCTAAACCTAGACGGCAGACAACCTTGTTTGCTTCATACGTACTAGCGGATAACTCATTATTCTTTGGAAACATATTCTTCAACATTTTCAGCAAATTTTCAAATCCCGAGTCAGCTACACCTTCCTGTGCCTTTCATTTCAGCAAATCCAGTGTGCAGCCCAGCTTTTTCAGACCATTATCGCATCCTGGGTACATCGACTTTTTGCGATCCTCTAACATGCGATCCAAATTCTCTCCCTCTCCTTTTCAGTTTCGCAGCGTCTCCGTGCATTAGCAATGGTCCGACCAAGATCATCAGCGGGCTCATCACGTGCCTCTTCTTCACCTTCCCCTTCACCTTCCCCTTCTGCTTCCCCTCCTCCAGCATCCTCCATGAAAATATCACCGAAATGATCAGGATAGTTATCATCGATATCATCCCCTTCTTCATCTTCTTCCATTCTAACCCCTCTTTCTCCATGCTTGGTCCAACAATTATAGGTTGGCACGAAACCGTGTCGAAGCAGGTGCACGTGAACGACTCTTGAGGAAGAGTAACCCTTTTGATTCTTACAGGCATCACATGGATAGATAACAAAACCCCCCTGCTTGTTCGCATTAGCCACTACGAGGAAATCATTCAAACCCGTAATGAACTCACCCGAGAGTTGGTTACCGTACATCCATTGCCGATTCATCTGCAATTATTATATAAAGTATATAATTAACCATCATGCATTTGTTAAACTAACTAGCTAGAAATAATAGAAATTAAAAAATGAACTACACACATGCATATTTTATCAATGACACATGAAAGGTTCAAGTTGCTAACCGCGATCGAGGAGGAAAAATAAACGAGAAAGCTCAAGTGTGGCTCGAACACTTCATATCATGTTTATTTCATGCTCTCAGGCATTACATCGAACACCTTGTGTGCATAAGAGGATCCAAGACAAACCCACCACCCCTTGTGAATAGAAGTGGCACACCAAGATGCTAAGTGAAGTGTGCTGAAGTGTATTTATAGGGGTGGAGCTTTAGTCGCGGTTGGCCAGGCCAACCGGGGCTAAAGCCCCGCTCGTACACCAGCTGTCGATCGAGCCCGCTGGACCCAAACCTTCAGTCGCGGTTCGCCTGCAGAACCGCGACTAAAGACCCCATTAGTCGCGGTTCGAACATTTTGGGGACTAAAGGGGTGGTATGGAAGCCCCTTTTTTTACTAGTGCATCCTCCTCCCGAAATACCCAATCGATCGTCATCCTCCCTAGACCCCAAATCAATTCCTTAAACCTTGCTCTGCCCACCTTCCGCTTGACTGCAGGCGGCGCTTTTAGAGAACTTAAAATTTTAGGTGTTGTATTGGTGATGTTTGTCATGCTACGAAACATTATAGAGGGGATTTTTTAGCTTCATTTTCTTCTACTTCTTTTTTTGCTTGTGTGTATCCGTATATTCTTTTTATTGAAAAAATATGACTGGATAGAATATAGTGAGTCTCATGATAAGGCTTGTTGTTTCTATTGCTTCCTTTTTAATCCACTTGGAAGTGCGCACCATTTTTGTAATGAAGTATTCGCCAAAACCGACTTTAGTGATTGTAAGCATAATTACAAAGCATTTCCCGACTGTATTGGTGGTGAGGCGGTGGTGAGAGCGCGCTCCGGCGTATCACATCCGTGTGCCGACGCAGAGTGATTGCCACAGCTGCACCCTACCAGTTGACCTGCCACATCGGGCGGTGGGGATGCCGGCTCTAGAAACGATGGTGGCAGATTTACCGGAGACGCTCGGAATCGGCAGTTGGAGGGTGGGATTTGAGGAAAAGAACGAGGTGAGATACAGCTAGTTTGTGCCCCGTAAACCCCACCAACCCTAGATATATCAATTGGGCGGTTGTATTTTCAGTGATCTTTATTTTTTTTAATGGACGGCCCGTTATAAGGGCTATGTTCGAGCCCAAAAAAGTCCATAAACTGTAAACATGTCAAAATTTTGAAGGGCCAGGGTTTTAAGGGATCTGTTAGAATTGCTCTTGCCTAATTTTTTTGGGATTTCTATTTTCTTGCCCTCAGGTCCTTAGTTGTACTCAGTTTTCCCCAGCTCCTTAGTTTTTCCTCAGTTTTCTCCAAGCCCTTGTTTGAAACCCGTAGAAGCAGCTCAGACGGCAGGATTCCCGTTTAGTTGACCGTTCTGTCACGTGTGGGGCCGCGTTGTGTGGGGCCGGTAGAAAGGGACCGCGTGGGACAGGACGAGACCGCGTTTGGTTGCGCACGTGAGCAGGAGCTGGGTTCTGTCTCTCTCGGTCCCAAATTGGCATTATTAAGAGCACCTTTTTCCCCTCTTTTCTCTCTGTCCTTTTCACCAAATAAGTATCAAATCTAGAGAAGTTTGCATTTCTGTCTTTCTTCAATTATTTGTGCCTTTTGGCCCTCGTTGTTTGCCCAATATGGCAGCAAATCTAGTAGGGATCCCAATCTAGTACTCCCTCTGGTCCATATAGAAGCAAATCTCCAGGGTAATGTACGATAAATTCACAGTCATAGTAAATCGAGAAAACAAAGTAGGGCCAACAAAATATAGTAAAATAGGGATAGATAATAGGGATCCCTCCCTAGATAATAAGCTGCATACACAGCAGCCAACATAGTAATAGGTTCTAGGTTCTTCACAACACCATCATACTAACAACATAACAACAAGGGATCCCTAGCTAACAACAAAGGGATCCCAACAACAAAATGGGAGGCAGCAGCAGCACACGTCCAGGACTCCGCCTACCCCATCTGGCTCTCCCTCCACTTGTTGCTGCTGCTCCCCTTGGGAGCCTTGGGCTTGAGCGGAGGCATGCGCCCGGCGGAGATCTCCACCCGCTGCATGCTGCGGAGGTGCATGCCGAGCGCCCTGTGCTTGGCGCGGAAGGAGTAGACGTTCACCGTCGTGCCGACCTTGGGGAAGGTGTTGCTAATGTTCTCAGCATGCGTGACGAGGCAGTTGAAGTCCGTGCCGCTGAGTCTCCTAGTGCAGAAGGGGCACCTGTAGACACCCTTGGCGAAGTAGGAGATGTACTGGCCGACCTACAGCCTCCGCAGCACCTGGCGAGTCTTGACGTCCTCCTCCTCCTCGTCGCTGCCGACGTCGCTGCCAGACAGCTGATCCATATCAAACAGAAACTATGAGTGAATGAGTTGCAACGATGACGAACGTGCATGATAACAAAGTTAGGAAAAACAGTCTGCCTCAGTTAGAGTGGGCACGATTATATATCTACAGGGAAGGTGTAAGCGAACCAAAGCTCATGCACAACAGATTTGTACACAGCAATGGTTCGCTGAACCCTCCCTGTAAAAATTTGTGCCCAACTATTCATCATAGGCAAAGAAACAGATTCCAGATCTGAACTTGAACACATTCCAGATTATTTGCAAAATTAAACGGTTGATATCTTTCGATTAGTGCATAAAATAACTGATTGAGATCCCATGATTACTTGCATAAATTAACTGATTGAGATCCAATTATTACTTGCATAAATTAACCGAACGGCCGAACCCCAAATCTTAAAGGAAATCAAGAAGTGATAAAAACAAAATGGAATAAAATAGGCGCAAATATTAGCCCAATGCTCATCCATCTACAGATCCATCTACACCAGCAAAAATAGGGTTCAAAAAGGAATGGGGAACAAAAAAGGAAGCAAACCGTAGTTACCTCGTTCCATGGGTCCTCCAGGAAGGTGTCGTAGGGGTTTGGGGGCGGGACGTACGGCACCGGCTCATAGGGGTCATATCCCGGCGGGATCTGACCGCCACCGGCGGCAGCAGCCTCCGATGCACCGGCGGAGGCGGCGGCGACGTCCGTTGAGGGGACGGCGTCGAAGAGGGAGGCGTCGCGCTTGGAGCCGACGGCGCCGTGGACGATGGGATTGGCATTCTCCTTGTCCATCTCGCCGGCAGAGGAGAGGGAGAGGGAGAGGGAGAGGGAGAGGGAGAGGGTTTTTTGCTTTGGAGAAGATGATGGGACGTGAGAGAGGCGTCGTTGCGTGGGCGAGTGAGAGTGATAGAGACAGTGGGAGGAGGCGTCTATAAAGGCGAGGGGTGGTTGATGCGACCCGCGTCCTACGCGTCCACCGCTGCACGTCTGCACGTCTGCACGTCTTGGACTTCTGCAATACGACATGCGTCCACAATTGCACGTCTTCGACTTCTGCACCGCGACCCGCGTCTACGCGTCAACAATTGCACGTCTTCCATTTCTGCACCGCAACACGCGTCCTCGAGTCTAACCCTGGAAATTTAGATATACTCAGGTATAACCTCGAGTCATATACTAGCATTTTTTGTGTGCTCAGTTTTCCCCTTGAGTGCTAATACTGGCTAGTGCAATATGCTCAGTTTTACCCTCAAGTGGCTGGTCAACAGACAGTCAACAAATGGGATTAACTAGTTAAATGAGTCATTTAATGTGCAAAAAATTCCGAAAAATAGTGGCACATACTCATGGAGTCTTTACCACAAATTTCCAGTTCTCAAAACATAGATAAGTCATAGATAAATCAAGTTTTACCACAAATTGCCACTTCTCAAAGGCCTTCTCAAATCACCTAGTAGCTATGAAGGTGCATGGTTTTCCACAATAAGCCCTTCCCAAAACAGCTTTCCCCAAAACATACTTTATCTAAATGAGGCCACAATTCTCACACTCATGTATATTTGTATTGCAAATAGTTTGAGGTAGGCCAAGATGGGTTTCATTGTACAAAACACACATTTTCCATTTTTTAAATCTCATAATTGAATCCCTTAGTCTGTTTATTACACAGGTGCCCTTGGTTTCTTGATACTACTCAGTTTTGCCCTCTCCCTCCACAAATTCTCGCAGACGTGCAACATTGCCCTGATTGGTCTAACCCATGTCACGCGGATCGTGTCCGCCGACCGTTGATCGTATGATCTAACGGGCAGGATAACCCCTCTCTCTCTGTCGGCGGTTACCTTCCACTCTCTAAGTATGCTAAAGGGCGGTTTTCTGTATTCATTTTCACGCACTAAAAATTATAAACTCTTTTAGGCATTACTTTTCACGCAAAAAATGATAAACCATCACCGATTTGTTGTAGCCATTAATTTTCACGCAAAAAATGATAAACCATCACCGATTTGTTGTAGCCATTAATTTTCACGAAAAAAATAATAAACCATCACCGATTTGTTGTAGCCATTAATTTTCACGCAAAAAATGATAAACCATCACCGATTTGTTGTAGCCATTAATTTTCACGCAAAAAATGATAAACCATCACCGATTTGTTGTAGCCATTAATTTCACGCAAAAAATGATAAACCATCACCGATTTGTTGTAGCCATTAATTTTCACGAAAAAAATGATAAACCATCATCGATTTGTTGTATCCATTATTTTTCACGCAAAAAATCTACCTATCTTTGTATAGAAGATCGTCTGTATGATTTTTTAGGTCATTTAGAGAAGGTAGAAAAAAAATCCCTTTTGAGAAGGTCAAAAAAACCTAACTTGTTACAAAAGCTGGTTTCAGTGAGACCTAACCAAATTTGGCATACATGATGCCATATCTATAACAACAAGGAATATCTAAAGGGAAAGTTTCACAAAATTTGAAATTTAGGGCGAAAATGATGCCATACATGATGCCATAACTTGTTACAAAATCTGAAAATCAATTGGGTATTATAAAGGGAAATAAAAAGTTCGAAAAATGTAAAAACGAAACCATCTATCTATCTATGTATAGAAGATCAGCTGTATGAAATTTGAGGTTATTTAGAGAATGTAGAAAAAATCACCTTGTTAGAAAAGCTGGTTTCAGTGAGACGAAACGGCATGCGTTTAAGCAAAGTGATTTTTTCGAACATCTCCAAATGACCCCAAATTTGTCATACATGATGCCATATGTGTAACAACAAGGAACCCTATCTAAAAAGTGTCAAAAAAATTTGCCCAACCGTATAGCTCTATCAAAAAGAACCTCACCATGACGCTAGTATAATTTTGGGCTTAGTTACAAACTTTCGTTACCTAACCTTCAACACGAAACTTGTTTCAAATCACTTTTGGCGTACAAGAAACAAATCCCACCTTGATTCGAGCACCACAGCCTCCAAACGCTGCCGATGCCGATATCGGCATGGTCAGAACGACTATGCTCGCCGCCACTGCTAGGTCACCGTCGCGATGCACCGTCAATCCCGTCCCCTCATTCGATCACTGACACACCAGAGATACCGCCGAGGCCAATGCCGAACGTACATGCTGATGCCAATGCCGAACATGCATGCACGCTGCTGTGGGCACGACCACGCCGCCCCGCTATGCTGGACGCCACAGACCACCGCGAGGTCTTTCCCTTCGCCACCACACTCTTCTAGCACCCATCTATACACGCCAGAAAGGAGAGACACTAGTTTTCTCTACATTGCTCGCGTTCGTGTCGGACACGGTCAGTCAAAGTTTTGAGGTAGTCGTCGATGTCGTCGACCATTTCTTCTCTTTTTTGCATGGTTAAACGCGTCTAGTTCATATCTATCTAATGCGTCTGGTCTCGCCTCATGCATTTCTTTATGGACGTCGATCTCATCTCGGCACCCCGCAGGCCACCTCCTCCGTGCCATCGCTGTAGAGCTCCGTTTAAAAATCTATTCCTACCCGTGTATTGCCCATTGTATCAGCGTCATGGCCCACTTGTCATTCGATATACCGAAGCCCCACTCGTGCGCGTTTTGGTCAGGGATACACCGATGCTTACGGTCAAACAAAGATGGATGGTCTGACGTGTCTTTGCGGGCTCTACGTGGCCCCACTAGTCAGAAGATAACGGTCAACCATCGGGCAACCGGCCGTTACATCACGTGTGATGGTTTCAGACAAGGGCTTGGGTAAAACTGAGGAAAAACTAAGGAGCTGGGGAAAACTGAGCACAACTAAGGACCCGAGGGCACGAAAATAGAAATCCCAATTTTTTTTAGTTGCCTTATTTTCGCCCAGGCTTCGAGAAATTCCTGGGTCCGCTAGGGAACCGCGCGAAACTGACATCTCGGCTGAGGTTTTCTATCAAAAAGCTCTTCTTCAATGAATCTTTTATCGTGTTAAGGACATTTACATTATTTTCAATTAACAATGTGCCATCTACATATAACATCGGAAATGCTTTAGAGCTCCCACTTTCTTTCTTGTAAACACAAGCCTCTTTGCCATTCTGGATGAAACTAAACCTTTGACCAATTCATAGAAACGAAGATTCTAGCTACTAAATATTTGCTTCAGACCATAAATGGACATCTATATTTTGCATACCTTTCAGCATCTTTAGGATTGACAAAACCCTCGGGTTATATCATATACATGTCCTTCGTAATATTTCCATTTAGAAAAACGTTTTGGACATCCATCTACCATATCTCATAATCTAACTAAGCAACAATTGCTAGTAAAATCCGCATAGACTTAAGCATCGCTACCGGCGAGAAAATCTCGTTGTAGTCAACTCCTTGAACTTGTCGGAACCCTTTCGCGTAAGTCGAGCTTTATGGATAGTTACATTACCATCCGTGTTTGTCTTTCATTTTAAAATCCATTTGCATTCAATTAGTTTTACACCCCTCTAGGGGATCAACCAAGTTCCATACTTGATTTTCGGACATGGATTCCATTTCGGATTTCATGGCTTTAAGGCATTCATTGGAGCTAGGGCCTACCATTGCTTCCTTGTAACTTGCAGGCTCATCGTCCACAAGGATGAATACTTCGTTCTTGAACCACCGAGGTGATTGTCGAACTATGTTTGTCATGTGTGGTTTAGCTATAGGCTTGACTAAAGTTTTTGTATCTAATACAGGAGCTTTCGGTTTGGTCATAGTGATGACTGGCGGAACTACTTCAGGCAGATCAACCCTATCGATTGTTGCAAAAGATTCAATGATAATCTAATCAAGTTGCATTGTCCTTCGAGTCACCTCTTTCTCAAGAAAACTCTTTCTTACGAAATGTTCCGTTCTTTGGAACAAATTGGGGGGGGGGGGGGGGGTAAGTTATGAAACTATCCGCATTTACTAAGTTGTTAGATGAAGTCGTGGCTTAGATATTCTCCTCCATGATCTAATCATAGAAATTTAATCTTTTTTTTCACGATGATTCTCAGCTACATTTTTAAATTCCTTAAACTTTTCAAATGTTTCAGTGCTCTGTCAAGTAGATATAGATATAATTATATCTACTTAAGTCCGTCAGTAAAGTAAGGGTATCCAGCACATACATCGGAATGTATTATTTCAAACAAGTCACTCGCCCGTTCATAATGTCCCGTGAATAGCGTTTTGGTCACTCTACCCATTTCGTCTCTGGAAGCCTGTCCATTTGAGCTACCAGACGAGCATGTAGACGCAAACCCAGATGTCATGACGAGCACGGCTAATAAACAGTGAAAGTGCGGGGTACCGTTTATCGTATCCACCGCGTGTAGGGGTGTAAACGAATATATTGGATAATATCCGCACCGAAACCAGCGCTGAATCTATTTTAAGGTATCCATATCCGATTTTAAAGGATCCGGTGGATAAGGATATCCGATTCCGAAGTGGTGCTCCGGATATGGTATAGGATACGGTATAGCAAATAGCATGCGGATATAGATTATCCGAAATTTAATTAGGATAATTCAAAGGTTTGAAACTGGATAATCCGATATTTGAGTCAAAAGCAAAGGCCAATCTTAGAAGGTTATTAGTTATTAAGTTACCAAATTCATTTGACGAGCATGTTTATATCTAAATTTCTAACAATTTTTGAGTTTTAACCCATTATGTCTCTTTCTTCTTAACTGCACAAGATTAAAAGTTTAAATCTGTCTCAACATTTGCAAGAACTATAACTATTTACGATGAGAGCATATATATGACTGTTTTTGTTTCCGGTCCAAATCCGCTCCATTTCCGATTCAAATTCGCACACCGATATATCCACATTCTAATCCGAGAAAAATATATAATAGCTAACCGCGTGCACTGACACATGGTCCCGTCCGTTATTCTCCCATTGACATAGGCATCCCAGATGGGCCTGCCGAAGATAGTACTCGGGGTTTACTGAAAGCCCATTACCCGAAGTTTATGAAGCCCGGAAGCCCGTGAAGACGTCGACTATGGCAAGTAGAGATAGATTAAGAATATATAGATTTGTAACTTCACGGGACGGATTCAAAGAGTCCCCCGACAATTGTAACTTGTGTAATACGAAACCCTCGGCTTTTCTTCCTATATAAGGGGGAGTCGAGGGACAAAGAAATGACCGATCTTATTGTGAATCCAACCCTAGTTTTTAGCAGTCGAGCACCTTTTCGGCTGAAACCTTCGAGATCTACTTGCCCTCTACTTCCGTAAAACCCAAGTCTACAACTTGTAGGCATTGACAAGTTAATACCTTGTCAATTGGCGTCGTCTGTGGGAATTAGAGGCGACAAGGAGCTGATCTCGATCATCAACATCTTCGGAAACATCGTCAACATTGTCGATAGCAAGCAACGCGATGGACGGAGGTAAACAGATCGAAACTGGTCTTGCCGATTTTGTTCCTCACCCCTCCCTCCCGCCCCAATGGGGATGGGTCCCGAGGAAGCATTCGCACAGGGTGATGAAAAGAGAGATGTGGAGAATAGAGTTTGGGGTCAGCTGGTGCAGCTGAATCCCATAAACAAACAGAAGACCACGAAGAAATTCATGGATGGGGGTGGAAAGACCGCAAATAAGATGGTCAATGAAGCTTATCCGGTAGCTGATTCGCGGGTTCGGAGCGCTTTCATCGCCGGGGAAGATGAGGGAGTCCTTCTTCTTCTTCTTCAACGGGCCAAGTTTCTTGAGGCCCCTCTTGTCCTGATTGGAGAGCTTGGATCTCTCCCATCCGCAGATCTCCACATCCTCCATAGCAGCAGTGGTCTTTGCAGCGGCGTGTTTGGTCAGCCGTGCGCGCGGAGGCATGGAACGAGCTTGGGTGAAGGAGAAGAGTGCTTGGCGGCGCGCGCGTGCAGAGCTTGAGGATGGCAATGGTGGAGGAGGAGAGAGAAGAGATTTGAACGGTGAAGCGAAGGGGATAGATTAAGGGAGAAGGAGATGATTTATAGGAAAAGAACCGATCCGCTGCGCCGTTAGATGGAACAGAAATGAATCTGATGCTTTACACGAGTATACAAGGGCACAAAGGTATTTTTACTGTGAGGTAACTATACAGGCGCTACAGCGCGCGTGCCGGAAAAAGCGGCAGCCGTGTGTCCCCTACTTGCACAACGTGTCAAGTGACGCAGTGTTTGGAACCCACCAGTCAGTGGCATGACAGAACCCGCGCCTTCCCAATACAACGTTCGTGGCTATCGTCAACGCTGATGTCACTATAAGGGAAATTTCGACTGAAGTTCTTTGAAGATTAGTGACAGAGGAATTTTGATGGTGCAAACAAAGTAACATCGGGAGCCTTTGATCAAATGCAAGTATTTGCTCAAAATGCTCGGGGGATACTCTTATCAGAAGTGTTACTCGAACTTCTGATAAGAGAAATAATATGAAGGTTGAAATACAGGGTCGTTTTAGAGAAGATGACAGTTGAGCCTACAGCCAAGTATAAATACTCGACTGTAGCCTCGGGGGCTACTCCCATCGGGAGCGCTGGTCGCGCACCCGATAAAATAAAGGTCAAGCAGAAGTCCTTATTTTTTCAAAAATAGATTGAGTCAGCGAGACAAAGTTGAGCCTACAGCCAAGTATAAATACTCGACTGTAGCCTCGGGGGTTAGAGCATCTCCACTCGTCCCCCCGACGAGGCCCCCGAGCGACGTTTTTTCCATCCGGACGGCGAAATTCGGCCCAGTCGCGCCCCCGGTTCCTCGTTTTCGTCCGGATTTGGCCCTTAATCCATCCGGCGAGCCCACGCCACCCCCGGCCCCCCGGGGCGCCCTCGGGGACTCCGGACGAAAGATTTTGGCGCGAAACGGCGTGTGGACCCGCGTAGTCGGCGACTGGAAAACCAAATCATGTCGATTTTCCCTCCAATTTGCTTGCATATCCCCATTCCCTCCAATTTGCTTGCATATCCCCATTCTATCCCGCCGAAATCCCCCAATCTCCTCGTCTTCCAGCTCCAGTTCCTGGCGGCGTCTTCTCGTCCACCACCACTCTCCTCCTCGTCTTCTCGTCCACCGCAATGCCGCCGAAGGCGCCGGCGAGGAAGATGCGGGCGAAGAAGACGAAGCCGCCGGGCATGTCGAACGCCGAGTGGGCGGCGGACGAGAAACGGCGCGAGGTGGAAACAAGCGCCAGGGCGGAGAGGGTGAAAAGAGCCGCCGCCAAGAGGTCGGCGGAGGCGGCCCAGGACGAACAAGCGAGGCTGATCAGCATGGCCTATAGCGGCGGCATGTTCCCCGGCCAATGGCCGACGCAAGGTACAACAAGTTCCCCGTCTTCCTTCTCGCCTTCGCTGTACACGCCGTCGCCGACTGCCGTGTTCCAAGAGGGCGCCTACGTCCAACCGTCCAATCCCACACCGTCGCCGCCCGAGCTTGACGTCGGCGGCGGCGGCCTGTTCGAGGGCACCTCGCCGGCCCTGCGACGAGGGCCGCTCACGTTCGGTGCGATGGCGGCGCCGAACGAAGAGGAGATCCACGAGATGATCACCTCGGCTCCACCGCCGCTGCGAGCCCGGGGTTCTTCATGACCGCCGCCGCTGCGTGCCGGGTTCTTCACGCAAGAGGAGACGAGGGCGACGGCAGGCGTGGCGGCGCGCAACGAGCATCGGGAGGATGTTGCCGACGGAAGCCAAGCCGTCGAAGAAGAAGGCGAGGAAGAAGAAGAGCCAATCGAAGCCGCCGCCAACCTGTCGAAGGGGAAGAAGAAGAGGAAGAAGGACTCGCCGCCTGCCGAACCGCGTATCAAAGGGACGCCGAAGGAAGTGGAGTGCCTCGCCGAAGCTTGGATGACCGTGTCCACGAACGGCATAATCGGGGCCAATCGGTCGTTCGACACATGCGGTTTCGAGTGAGGCAGGCGTACGAGGAACGCAAGCTCGTCGATCCCTACTTCAACAAGACGAACATGAACGTGTACCGGGAGACAAGGCAATGGCCACCCATTGGGGGATCATGCGAGACGGCGTGCAGCAAATGGCACGGCGTACGGGGAGGAGATCGACAAACGGCCGATCAGCGGCCACGACTTGGAGCAAAGGGTATGCTCCACCGGCCCTACACCACCGAGGTACATCGTCGTTAGCTGACCCGTATCGCCGTGCTCTTTTTTCCCCAGCTGCGCCGAGCTTTGGACATGTACACGGACAACACCGGCCTGCAGTTCAAGTTCCTCAACGTCTACGCCCGCCTCGAGAAGTGCGAGAAGTGGAAGGAAGTTCGCACGTCCCTCTCGAAAAGCAAGACCGAGCAGTACAACCCCGACGCTCCGCCGGCTTGCGCGGCGGAAGGGCGCCCTGAGCTCGGCCAGAAGAAGCAGAAAGAGCTCAAACGGACGGACAATCCCGCCGACAGGATGCAGGCGTCGATCGACAAGTGCTGGGCCGACTTGAGATCGCACGCCGACGGGAGGAACGACAAGTTCGACGGCAGGTGGCGGGAGATGCTCGCCAACCAAGGCGCCCTGCTGAAGACGACGGTGGCGGCGAAGAAGAGGAACACAGACTTGGCGTTCCTCATGGGCGGCGGCGACATGGAACTGATGGACGAGGAGACGAGGAATTGGTACCAGGGCCACCGCAACGACATCCTCCGAGCCACTACGTCGTCTCCGCCGGCTCCTACCTCGTCTACCTCACCATCTACCTCGTCGACTGCGGCTGCTTCGACGTCCACTGCCGCTGCTTCATCGTCGCCCGCCGCAGCCGCTTCGGCCACGGCGTGTGAGGAAACTGGTCCGTCGGACACCGCCGTGACGGCCGGGACTGCCGACGAGCCTGTCTCCGTGTAATTTCCCTCCGATCGCCGATCTGTGCCTGATCCTTTTGCTCCTTTTGCCGATCAACTGGCCGTACTTGCAGCGCGGGACGGCGATTTGTTTGAATTTAAACTCTATCCGCCGAACTCCGGGTGGACGACTGGAAATATGGTACTCCCCACGCCTTAATTTCGTCCAATCCGGCGGTAGTTTCGTCCGGATTTGGGCGTGGGGAGCGCCAACGAGTGGGGATGCTCTTACTCCCATCGGGAGCGCTGGCCGCGCACCCGATAAATCATGCAGAAGGTTATTGGATAAAAATACAGAGAATGATCATCGTCTTACATTCTCGAGTTACATATAACTCGTCATGTACTCCCATCGGGAGCGTCAAGATATTTTCATCCAATGACTCGAGAAAATTGGCTACTCCAGCAGCCGATAAAGGTACTCGACAATATATTTCTGGAGCGCGTCCGCCGCGATAAAAACCTCTGGATGCCGTAAAACTTTACGAAGGTAAGACCCCAGGTTCTGAGTGGCGTGGTATCGCACCGAATGCGCTCTACTACTTTTTTCCGTATCAATAGATGCGAAGAAACATTCCTAGCGGACGCGCTATGGATTTTATAAACATGACTGGAATTCGATTCATGAATAAGTCCTAAAGCGACACATGTCGAATTACGCCAGTATCCCGAGGTCATGTCCAGGGACTTGACTATGAAGTAGGTTTTTGCGAGTTTGCCACGGGAACAGTTAACTGATACCTGATCCGTCAGATGAACCAGCCCCATCTACCATTATCCCTGTACAAGATATAAATGTCTCGAATAAATTATTGTAAATGACTCGAAGAATTTATGGGTAAATTGTATGATGGAGATTTTACTCGACTCTACGATTCAAGCAAAATCTCGGGGGCTGCTGACATAGGCATCCCAGATGGGCCTGCCGAAGATAGTACCCGGGGTTTACTAAAAGCCCATTACCCGAAGTTTATGAAGCTCGGAAGCCCGTGAAGACATCGACTATGGCAAGTAGAGATAGATTAAAAATATAGAGATTTGTAACTTCACAGGACGGATTCAAAGTGTCCCCCGGCAATTGTAACTTGTGTAATATGAAACCCTCGGCTCCGCCTCCTATATAAGGGGGAGTCGAGGGACAAAGAAATGACCGATCTTATTGTGAATCCAACCCTAGTTTTTAGCAGTCGAGCACCTTTTCGGCTGAAACCTTCGAGATCTACTTGCCCTGTACTTCCGTAAAACCCAAGTCTACAACTTGTAGGCATTGACAAGTTAATACCTTGTCACCCATAGGCCATTCATATCAGATCACCCGATTTGCGCGCGTCTTCTCAGGAGCTCCGGCGGGGACGTGCACATTTCCTCCCTCTCCCCTCTCACCCCTCTACAGTACTTTGAGAGTCCTTGAGACCTCACCGGCTCCTCTCCCTCTCCTCTCCGGCGGCTCTGCCGGCCGGAGGCATTGGGGGAGAGGAGGCCGACCTTCTGTATATAGTAGTTTAGGGTTTCGTCGAGTTAGTTTGGCAGTTTGCCGGTCTGGCGTCATGCCGTGTATCTGGAGGGTCTGGTGGTCGGAGCTAGCGAGCAACTCGGGCCGGCCAGTGGCGGAGTTTCTCTTCTCTGTGCTGCTCTAGTGGTCGGAGGAAACTGCAGCAGAGGAGATCTCTTCTACACCTCCAACCCATAAGCTCGGTGGAGCTTGATTTCGATCCGATCTTGCCGGATCTGGCCACCATGGTGGAGGCCAGAGCTTGGCGACGGCTAGATCTCGAGCTCCGGGGATCGTTGAAGCTTCTTCTGGCGAAGGATCTAAGCACCGACTTCATGGCACCGCTGCTACATCTGGCCAAAGGGGCCCCTTCGCACCGCGGAGCTCCCGGCTCTTGCGGCTCTTCTTCCTCCAGGCCTCTGAGCCATCGCGGAGGATCTTCATCAACCTCACCGCGGCGTTCATCGGCGACCTTGCCCGAAGTGGTGTAGTCCCCGGCGGCATGGTCGACGGCTGCGGCATCGAGGTCAAGCACTGTCGGTGGAGGAGGACCGGATCGCGTTCTGCTTTTCAGTTCGAGGTCCTCTTAGCAAAAAAACAAGGACTATGTTGTAATTTCAGTTTTTTCTGTTCCTTGATGTAATTTTATCCCACCGCTATAAATGAAGCTTCTAGGGCCTCCAGACCCTACCCCTGTTCAAAAAAAAAGGAGCTCCGGCGGGCCACGACCGTCAGCCAGCGAGCGAGCGCGGTTGTTGACGCCTCGCCTCGTACGCGGACCAAAACGAGTAAACAAAACGGCGACGGCGGAAGGCGACAGACACTACCCACACCCGCACCCGCATAGATCTCTTCTCTCTCTCTCTCTCTCTCCCTCCCGGGTCGTCGCCCAGTCTCTGCCGCGCTGCGCCGGCTCGACGCAGCTCAGGCACGTGCTCTCTCCAACACTCGCGCCGAGATTTCACCCACGGACTCTAGCGCCAGCTGCTGCGGTTCGTTGGCACTCCTCTGGACTACGATTCGGGGTGTTGATTTTACCGAGGTTTGAGGCGACTTTTCTTGATATATAATCCGTGTTTGTGGTGGTGCTGGTGGGTGCAGATCTGCCGGACGGCGCCGGCGGGGCTGAGGCGTCGCAGAGATGCAGAGGCAGGGGCGCCACATGGAGCGCTCGGGCTCCAAGCGGGCGCTAGACCCTGGCGGCAGTGGCGGCGGCGGCGGCGGCGACGACGACGAACGTGAACCTAAACGCCCGCGCGTGCCGGCCCTCGCCAGGTGGGTCGATACTTCTTGGGGTTGGGATTGGCGATTTGCTCTAGCTTAAATTCGGCGAAAACCTTGACCGCTCGCATAGAGGAGACTCCTAGCGTAGAGTGCTATAAAGAAGTATTGTTGTGATTTAGTGTAGAGCTGAGGCTATGATCAGGTGGTATTCATGTTTTACATGGACTAGCATGTTTGCTCGCAAGAAGAAAGTACCACTATATCACTGTATCTGCTTTGGGGCAGCTCGAATCGGGCAGTGGAAGTCCAGTTTCACTTCAATGGATTAGTTAGCCGAGAATGAGAATTTCTTTCCACAAAATCAAGAAAGGGATTGAAAACAGAGTTTCTGTGTGACAACTGAGGACAAGCCTTTTGGTCATTTTAGCTGGAAAGAAGACAAGCATATTCTATGCTCAAAAAAGTGACATCATCGATAGTTGGTGGTTTGGTTGGTACTCTCTCTGTCTGTACATAATAGGGCAAATTCTGACTGTCTTACCCAATGAAAATCCACGGTATATATCCAGATGGAGGGACAGGGTGAACTTTGTGATCTCGGGTCCATATGAACCAAACAATTAAAACTTCACGAAAACCATTGCTATAAGCTTCAAAAATTGTTGACAAATTTGGCCATGTAAAGAACAGGTAGGCACACCCATATGTGAAATTGGTGAAAAATTGTGATAATTTGATAGCTGGAGATAAACCACAAATTAAGGTATACACTAGTTAGCTACAATCCAAATTATGAACTTGCCTTACAAAAACTTTAATTTACAGCAAGTACAAACAATAACCATTTTTTTGGTGAGGTTTCTATTTTTGGTCATATAAACCTGAGATTACAATTGCATTTTCTTGATGCTGGGAGTACTGTTTAAGAGTGCTTTACCTTTTCAGTGTACAGTATGAGGTTTATCCAATAGAATTTAAAGTTTATCTCTGATATATATTCACTAGGCAGGACTCAGACTAAAATTTGTTTCTATTACAAGTAAGATAGCTATGGCATCCCTTTCTTTCCAATTACCCGTAAGATATTGAATGTTAAATGGAGTTCTTAATTGGTATCTGTCTTGTCTTTTTCCTCATTTTGTCGGTTTTTGAATTTATCCATTTTCCATGACCATGTAAAAATTATGTGGCTCATGCTTAATTCAGCTAATAATTTTATTTTTGTAAGCCATTGCACAACAAATGATATGCAACTCTATGGCTCTAGCGCATGCTTCCTTTGTTTCTCCATCTCGTGAAATTCGAAGCTTAGGGCATGCCCAATGCATAGCCCTAAGGGTGTTGCCTCGCAGCTTTATCTTGGTTCGGGTGGTCCAAATTAGGTTCGGATAAGGAGGCAGCCTCTTCAGCCATAAAGTGAAAACTGGGTGAAAATGTGAGAGAGAAAGAGAAAAACTAAATCAGCTTTTGAGAGAAAGACATATTAATGGGACCATAACATGGCATGCATATGTCAAAAGTTTTATCCAAGCCTAGGTGGACAGCTGCTTCCATTGCTCATGCCCTTATTGTATTGTGCTTTAATAAATCTTTCTGATGGTTTACTAGCAACTTGTATTTTTTTCAGTGTGATTGTAGAAGCTCTCAAGATGGACAGTTTGCAGAAGCTTTGTTCATCTCTGGAGCCAATTCTCCGAAGAGTTGTGAGTTAACAAAAATGCAGTAACCGGTAATGAACTTGTTCATATACCCATGTGGTGGCTTTTCTGATCAGTTGCTACACATTATTTGCCTTGTAGGTCAGTGAAGAAGTAGAGCGTGCTTTAGCCAAATTGGGTCCTGCAACTTCTGCTAGAATTGAAGGAAGGTACAAGACCATGCAACTTGTTCCTTATTGTTACACTTGTTGACACAGGTTGATATAAATTATCTGTCACTTAAGTCAAGCTTCATGAACTGAGTAAAAACAGGACCTCTCCCAAAAGAATTGAAGGCCCTGCTGGTAGTAATCTCCAGCTTCAGTTTAGGAGTAGGTTAGCACTCCCACTTTTTACTGGAGGAAAAGTGGAAGGCGAGCAGGGAACATCAATACATGTGGTGCTACTGGATGCAAACACTGGTCATGTTGTAACTTCAGGACTCGAATCATCTGCGAAATTGGATGTCCTTGTGCTTGAGGGCGATTTTAATAAAGAGAAAGACGAAGATTGGACTGAAGAGGAATTTGAGAGCCACATTGTGAAAGAACGTGAAGGGAAGAGGCCTCTTTTAAATGGTGAAATCCATGTGACGCTTAAAGAAGGGGTAGGGACCATAGGAGAGCTTATATTCACTGACAATTCCAGCTGGATAAGGAGCAGAAAATTTAGACTTGGAATGAGAGTCTCTTCAGGATTCTGTGAAGGAATTCGTATCAAAGAGGCAAAGACAGAGGCTTTCACTGTGAAAGATCACAGAGGAGAATGTATGTTTTCATGTTCTCTATTGATCTAGTGTCATGTTAAATAACCTAAAATGCGCATGCGCATATATATATGACTCTATCCCCTGTCTTTCATAGTGTACAAGAAACATTACCCTCCTGCGCTTAAGGATGATGTTTGGAGATTAGAAAAGATTGGAAAGGATGGTGCGTTTCATGGGAAGCTAAACTCCAATGGAATTTATACAGTTGAACATTTTCTTCAACTTCTTGTTAAAGACCAACATAAGTTAAGAAGTGTAAGTTGTTCTATTTCTCTCTGTGATTAAGAGTTATGAGTATTGTTTCGTAGCCAAATGTCAGTTTCTTATATTGGCCTTTTGCAGATTCTTGGCACTGGCATGTCAAATAAGATGTGGGAAAGCCTTGTAGAGCATGCGAAAACCTGCGTTTTGGGTGGCAAGCATTATATATATTACTCAAATGATGCAGGAAGTGTTGGTGCAATATTCAATAACATATATGAGTTCATTGGTTTGATTGCTGATGATCAGTTTATTTCAACTGAAAATCTTACTGAAAATCAGAGGGTCAGTATCTTCTACATTCAATGATATTGCTGATCAACTGAATATTTTGATATCTTATCTCCACTATGTAATCTATTAATTTAGACACTCGATGTTACATTTTTGTTTGTCTGGTCTGATATGATTCTCTATTGCTCTGGATCGGGGCCCTTGATCACAGGTGTTTGCAGATACGTTGGTGAAGCAAGCATATGATGATTGGATCAACGTTGTAGAGTATGATGGTAATGCATTGTTGAAGTTTAAGCAGAAAAAGAAATCGGTCACAACAAGAAGTGAGGCTGCAAAAGTTTCTACAAGGTACCCTACATCGTATGGTTCAGAACACTCCCAGAAACAATTGACCGGAGGTCCTGCAAATGTTGAGCAATCTTCCGTGAGCAGTACGTGTGAAGGTATCCGGATTTGGGCTCTTGTAGCTCAACATATGGTTTTCTGAATGTTTTTGGTACACCTTTTTGCCATGCTTCTTGAGCTGTACCTGTTATTATTTAAAATTGAAAAGTTTCCATTCTCTAATGACTCTTGCATGGTATTTGGTTACCGTTTATATCCACCTACCGTCTTACAAGATAAATCGCTTTGATTCAATGTCCTTCTCTCCAATGGCAAATCTTGAACATATTTTTGTATCTGTAGTACTAATTATGCATCTGAAATACCTAAAATGGGATAGTGAAATACATAAAATGGGATAGGGTGCTTGAGAGTCTAGGAAGTAACAGTTTCAGTCCGTATGTTCAGTTTCATGAACGCAAATGGTTTTTTAATAGTTGAATTAATATAGTGCTTTGAAAATCTTTGTTTGATATAACAATGCCGTTTTGGTGTATCTGTTTTGGTGTATGATCATGCTGCACTTTGGAGTCCAGATAGCATTTTGTTATTCATCATTTAACAATTATTATTATCTTGATTTAGAAGCTGTTTTGTTCTGTTCAGCAGAAGGGTCTGGAGTCATACCCAATGGAGGGCATGCAATGAGATATGCAGCCCATCCTCAGGACATCTCCCAAACTATTAACATGCAATATGGCATGAGTTCGTTGATCCCCGAAGGCCAGTTCAATGGTTCCTCCATCCAAACTCAAGCATCAAGAAACTCCAACATGCTAGCATTGGGACCTCCACAGCAGCAGCAAAACTTTGAATTCTCAGCACTTGGTCAATCTCCGGCTCTCAGTCCTTTTGATGACTGGCCTGGCCGTTTGCAGGAGAGCCGTGGTGGTGTTGATGACTTCCTGATGGAGGAAATAAGGGTGAGGAGCCACGACATACTGGAGAATGAACAAGAGATGCAACAAATGCTACGCATTCTGAGTATGGGTGGGGCATCAGCTAACCTGAATAATGTAGATGGCTTTCCTTCCTACATCCCATCTCCCGCGCCAGCCTTCAACTATGAGGATGATCGCACCCGCCCATCTGGTAAGGCTGTTGTTGGGTGGCTTAAGATTAAGGCTGCCATGCGGTGGGGCATCTTTGTCAGGAAGAAAGCAGCTGAGAGAAGAGCTCAGCTTGTTGAGCTGGATGATTAGTGGATACTGGACTATTTGTAAGACACTTTTTTCTCTGGTCGTGTACAGGGCTGACACTTATTTGTCACAATGTGGGCTCCGCCATGCACCGAACGTGGATAATCAGAATTTCGAGCTCCTAAGTGTGAATGGACTCACGTTGACTGTACAGGTAGCTGTTCAATGGTCATTATCTAAGTTTTGTTAGTGTTCAGAAAAAGACTGTTAGAACATTGGCCTCATTTCTGCAAATTTATGTCTGAGATTGGAAACCTGGAACAAGAGTTAAAAGAAGGCTTCCCTCTAATCACTATTCAAATACTTCAGTATTTGGTAAAAATCTTAGAGACTGATGTGTCTTATTTTGGCGTTGTAAAACTTCTCTGTCTTAATGAATACCATGCACTTCTCTTGCATGGTTTCGAATAGAAAACAAAATGCATTTTTTGGTCCTATCTCCATGTATTTCTGACCATTATATACTAGATAATTTATTTCTGCTCAAGACTGTTGGTTCTAGTTCAATACAATTTATAAAGTACCTACATCCGTGTCTGAGCACCATTGTATCAACATGATACTTCTAGTAACTGCCATTTGTAGCATCTGGTAGCAGTGTCCACTTATAGTTGTAGCATTACGTATTTCAAAACTTGTCATTGAAGTTGCCATGTGATCCATGTGGAAGATCAACAAACTTGAGGTTTTGGCTTGTGGTATATGATATGGTTAGGTATACAACCATTAGTCTCTTACCCTTTTTCTACAACATCACGAAGATGCGTTTCTTTTTTATGGATGACGGGCATTTGGTCACTACTTAATTCACCAAATTGATGCCAAGAATCACATCTAACTCGCATCAAGCAACTGGTGGTTTTCTTCTTGTCGACATCCTTTCGTCACGTGAGGCGAATGAGGCGGCGCATACTTTAGCTAAGACTAGTAGTTTATCTTCAAGTATTTTCTATTCTATCCCGGATTGTATCCGAGGAACCATTTGTATTGATGGTGAATTAATCAATAAAGCACGGTTCTCTCTCTAAAAAAAAACTGGCATAGCCCTGGCGGCCACAGTAAGAGAAAATCTGCATACTAAGAATTAAGTGCCTACACAGAGTATTGTTTTAGATACTTTGATATGCTGTTGAATAATAAATATTCTACCTGATCACCTTTGCTGCTACGAGATGAATTCTAACATATGCATTGATTTATCCATAGTGAGGTAACAATGGAAATGTAACAACCATAGTAGTTTCCAAATTTTCTATCACTATGCAGATGGATCAGAATTCGTCAACTAAGCATGGCTAAGCATATTTGACACAACGGCTCTAGCGATGCACACATAGCTCAAACCTTGTCTTGCTGGGAGCAGTGGATCAGAGTATTTAGGCTACAAGGATGGTAAATGCAACACACATAGGATAACTACAACTGCCGATAAAACATATGGAATCGTATGCAATATATAGGAACCAGAAGTAAAAGCATTTTGAAACCATATATGAACCAGGTTAGGGCTTGCCTTTGTCCCTGACAAACAAATGTGGATCTTCGATAATCCCATGCTTGACTTGTTCGTCGATGGACAAGTATTGAGTTGTGTCGTTGTCGATCTTCATCGTCTTGGGCACTTTCTCTATCGATCGCGAAGAAGCAAACACTGGAAAGGTAAAAAAAATCAACACATGGCATTGACGCAATGCACATACAAGGATGATGACATGACATGTTAAAGGTATTGAAGTTAACCCTAAGACATCATCAATTTAATTGAGGTTCGACAGAATTAGGGTTAGTAGTTCGAGAGCCTCAAAGGGGTTGTTTAAGTTCTTCTAAAACAACTAGGGTTCAAAGTTGTTTAACAATGCATGATTTTACTACCAAAATGTAGATCTCATTTTTCTGAAAACTTTGATATATTATACATATTTTTCGATTTAAAATGAATAAGTTATGAATTTTACAAGTTTTATTCATTTTCAATCATTTCTGAAAATCCTGGAAAATATTAAAAGTCTGACAGACTGGACCCACATGTCAGGGTTGTATTCTTTTCCTAAATATTTATGAAAATGAATAAATTTCTGACGATGGGCCCCACATGTCATACATTTATCAATTTACAGAAAATAGAATAAAAAGGAAAAAGGGGCGGGCCCCACCGGTGTCCACCACGGTGGTCAACCACCGGTGTACTGGCGCCGATGAGCGAGCAGTGGTGACGCTGCGGTGCTCGCCTAGATGTGCGGATGGGGGGGGGGGGGTTCGGCGCGCACGGGCGCCGCTCTGGTTTGGTCGCCGGAGAGTGACCGACGATGACGACTGGCGGCGGCGGACGCATGCACATGGCGAGGGGGCGGAGAAGAGGCGGAGGGAAGAAATGGAGGAGCTCGGGGGAACCGGGAGCTCACCCTGGAGCTGTAGGAATGCTCGGCGGCGACGGGGGACGCCCGTAGCGACGGAATCAACGATGGCCGAAGCTCGGTTCCCGTGGAGAAGAAATTGGCGGCGCGGTCGATTCCCGGCATCCCGACTTGCACGCTACGGTGAGGAGATACTCCGCGACAAGGTGGAGCTCGTGGGGTAGGTGGCGGAGCTCGGGGAGGCTTGTAGCGACGGCGATGGAAGACACCCGGAGCTAGGGTTTCGGGCTTGGTGCGAGGAAGAAGACACGGGAGGGAAGCAGGAGTGGCGGCTAGGGTTTTTCTGCGGCCGTCGGAGGGGCTCTTGTAGGCGCTTGGAAGCGGCGGCACTAATCTTGGCGCGCGATGTTGGCCGACGTTGACCGGCAGGTAAGTGGCTTGGGCCTTGGGCTGCTGCTGGGCCGGTTTGGGCCATGCCAGGGAGAAGGGAGAGATGGGATGCAACCAGGAGAGAGAGAGAGAGAGATAAGAGGATTTCTCTCTTTTCCAAAACAATTCAAATACCTTTCGCTATTTTGGAATCTGTTTGAGAAATGCAAACTTTTTAAACCTAAAAATATCCATGGGGCTTCATAACCTCTATAGAAGTTCCATGTATTTTGTTTGATACAAGAATTCCAAAGAATTTGAGATTTAGAAAGGTTTGAAACAAACCTTAGGGTTTTAAAAATATTTTCTTGATGCAACTTTCTTAGAAAATCATGATGCTCATGAAATGATGCACAATCAAACCCTAATCTAGGTTTTATTAAAAGAGGGGTGTTACAGGGTTGAGCTTTCTAAAGTACTGATACGTCTCAAACGTATCTATAATTTCTTATGTTCCATGCTTGTTTTATGACAATACCTACATGTTTTGTTCACACTTTATGATGTTTTGATGTGTTTTCCGGAACTAACCTATTGACGAGATGCCAAAGGGCCAGTTCCTGTTTTCTGCTGTTTTTGGTTTCAAAAATCCTAGTAAGGAAATATTCTCGGAATCGGACGAAATCAATGCCCAGCATCCTATTTTTCCACGAAGCTTCCAGAACACCCGAGAGCAACCAGAGGGGGGCCACAGAGCCACCAGACGCCAGGGCGGCGCGGCCAGGGCCTGGGCCGCGCCCCCCTACTGTGTCGTCGCCTCGTCAGCCCTCCGACTCCGCCTCTTCGCCTATTTAAGCCTCCTCGACCTAAAACCTCGAGACGAAAAAGCCACGGTACGAGAAACCTTCCAGAGCCGCCGCCATCGCGAAGCCAAGATCTGGGGGACATGAGTCTCTGTTCTGGCACGCCGCCGGGACGGGGAAGTGCCCCCGGAAGGCTCCTCCATCAACATCACCGCCATCTTCATCACCGCTGCTGTCTCCCATGAGGAGGGAGTAGTTCTCCATCGAGGCTAAGGGCTGTACCGGTAGCTATGTGGTTAATCTCTCTCTCTGTACCCCAATACAATGATCTCATGAATTGCTTTGCATGATTGAGATCCATATGATGAGCTTTGTATCACTATTCATCTATGTGCTACTCTTGTGATGTTATTAAAGTAGTCTATTCCTCCTTCACGGTGTAATGGTGACAGTGTGTGCATCATGTAGTACTTAGCGTAGGCTATGATCATAATCTCTTGTAGGTTATGGAGTTAATTATTACTATGATAGTATTGATGTGATTTATTCCCCCTTCATAGTGTAAAGGTGACAGTGTGTATGCTATGTTAGTACTCGGTTTAAGTTGCAAAGATCTATTATGCTCTAAGGTTACTTAAACATGAATATCGAATGTTGTGGAGCTTGTTAACTCCGGCATTGAGGTGCTCTTGTAGCCCTACACAACGAATGGTGTTCATTATCAAACAAGAGTATATGTAGCACAAAGGAAGAGAACTTATTTATTTATGTGATCAATGTTGAGAGTGTCCACTAGTGAAAGTATGATCCCTAGGCCTTGTTTCCAAATACTGCAATCATCGCTTGTTTACTTGTTTTCTTGCATCTTTACTTCCTGCAATATTACTACCATCAACCGCACGCCCGACAAGCACTTTTCGGGCGCGTTACTACTGCTCATATTCATTCATACCACTTGTATTTCACTATCTCTTCGCCGAACTAGTGCACCTATACATCTGACAAGTGTATTAGGTGTGTTGGGGACACAAGAGACTTCTTGTATCGTGATTGCAGGGTTGCTTGAGAGGAATATCTTTGACCTCTTCCTCCCTGCGTTCGATAAACCTTGGGTGATCCACTTAAGGGAAACTTGCTGCTGTTCTACAAACCTCTGCTCTTGGAGGCCCAACACTGTCTACAAGAATAGAAGCACCCGTAGACATCAAGCACTTTTCTGGCGCCGTTGCCGGGGAGGAAAGGTAAAAGGCACTCACACTCCGGTCCCAGGTAACTAAGTTATTTTTACATTTGCCGTTGTAAGTGCTCGAAGCTATTTCCTTTAGATCCTGCAATTGCATCTTTTTGTCTCTTGTTTTACACTAGTAAGGCTTAATGGAAGACAACAACAAAATGAGAGATCTTTATGAACTTTATCTTGAATTAGGACATGATGTGTTTGAAGAGAAAATTAAAAAACCCATGGAACTTATGCATGCTAATGGGAATGTTATTCGTATGAATGCTTTGAACACCATTGTTGCTAATGCTATGGAAGAATTTAAGCTTGGGGAGGTCGGTTTTGATGAAAATGATCTCTTTAGTCCTCCGGGTATTGAGGAGAAAGTTTATGTTGATTATGATATGCCTCCCATATATGATGATTATAATGATAGTGGTCTTTTGGTTCCGCCTACTATGGAGGATAACGTTTATTATGATGATACTATACCTCCTATATTTGATGATGAGAATAATAATGATAGCTACTTTATTGAATTTGCTCCCACTACAACTAATAAAATTGATTATGCTTATGTGGAGAGTAATGATACTTTTATGCATGTGAATAAGAATGCTTTATGTGATACTTATATTGTTGAGTTTGTTCATGATGCCTCTTAAAATTATTATGAGAGAGGAAAATATGGTTGTAGAAATTTTCATGTTACTAAAACACCTCTCTATATGCTGAAATTTTTGAAGATTCACTGGTTTTATCTTCCTATGCTTGTTACTTTGCTCTTCATGAACTTGTTTATTTACAAGATTCCTATGCATAGGAAGCATGTTAGACTTAAATGTGTTTTGAATTTGCTTCTTGATGCTCTCTTTTGCTTTAACTCTTATTTCTTGCGAGTGCATCATTAAAATTGCTGAGCCCATCTTAATGGCTATAAAGAAAGAACTTCTTGGGAGATAACCCATGTCTTTATTTTGCTACTGTTTTGTTGTGTCTTGGAAGTTGTTACTACTGTAGCAACCTCTCCTTATCTTTATTTTATTGCATTGTTGTGCCAAGTAAAGTCTTTGATAGTAGAGTTGATACTAGATTTGGATTACTGCGCAGAAACAGATTTTTTGCTATCACGAATTTGGGCAGGGTTCTCTGTAGGTAACTCAGAAAAATCTGCCAATTTACGTGCGTGATCCTCAGATATGTACGCAACTTTCATTCAATTTGAGCATTTTCATCTGAGCAAGTTAAGTGCCCCTGGAAAATTCATCTTTACGGACTGTTCTGTTTTGACAGATTCTGCCTTTTATTTTGCATTGCCTCTTTTGCTGTGTTGGATGGATTTCTTTGTTCCATTGACTTCCAGTAGCTTTGGGAAATGTCCAGAAGTGTTAAGAATGATTGTGTCACCTCTGAACATGTGAAATTTTGATTATGCACTAACCCTCTAATGAGTTGTTTCGAGTTTGGTGTGGAGGAAGTTTTCAAGGGTCAAGAGAGGAGGATGATATACTATGATCAAGAAGAGTGAAAAGTCTAAGATTGGGGATGCCCCCGTGGTTCATCCCTGAATATTTCAAGAAGACCCAAGCATCTAAGCTTGGGGATGCCCAAGGCATCCCCTTCTTCATCGACAACTTATCAGGTTTCTTCTCTTGAAACTATATTTTTATTCGGTCACATCTTATGTACTTTACTTGGAGCGTCTGTTTGTTTTTGTTTTGTTTGAATAAATGCATGCTTGTGTGGGAGAGAGACACGCTCCGCTGTTGCATATGAACACATGTGTTCTTAGCTTTACTTTTAATGTTCATGGCGAAGGTTGAAAACTGCTTCGTTAATTGTTATATGGTTGGAAACAGAAAATGCTGCATGTGGTAATTGGTATATTGTCTTGAATTTGATACTTGGCAATTGTTGTGCTCATATAGATCATGTTTAATCTCTTGCATCATGTACTTTGCACCTATTAATGAAGAACTACATAGAGCTTGTTAAAATTTGGTTTGCATGATTGGTCTCTCTAAGTCTAGATATTTTCTGGTTAAGGTGTTTGAACAACAAGGAAGACGATGTAAAGTCTTATAATGCTTACAATACGTTCATATGTGAGTCTTGCTGCACCGTTTTATACTTGAGTTTGCTTCAAACAACCTTGCTAGACTAGCCTTGTATTGAGAGGAATTCTTCTCGTGCATCGAAATCCTTGAGCCAAAAACTATGCCATTTGTGTCCACCATACCTACCTACTACATGGTATTTCTCTGCCATTCCAAGCAAATACTTCATGTGCTACCTTTAAACAATTCAAAAGCTATTATCTCTTATTTGTTTCAATGTTTTATAGCTCATGAGGAAGTATGTGGTGTTTTATCTTTCGATCTTGTCATTTACTTCGGACAGACTTTCACCAATGGACTAGTGGCATATCCGCTTATCCAATAATTTTGCAAAAAGAGCTGGCAATGGGGTTCCCAGCCCCAATTAATTAACTTGCATTAATAATTCTCTTCACATGCTTGGCCCTGATATATCAGTAAGCAACTTAATTTTGCAAATAGACACTCCTTCATGGTATGTGATTGTTGGAAGGCACCCGAGGATTCGGTTAGCCATGGCTTGTGTAAGCAAAAGGTTGGGAGGAGTGTCATCCATAAATAATGAAACTAAAGTACATGTGTAAACAAAAGAGAAGAGGGATGATCTACCTTGCTGGTAGAGATAACGTCCTTCATGGGAGCCGCTCTTGAAAGTCTGGTTGCACTACTAGGAAAAGGCCTAGCCGTAAGACTGCCATCAGTGGCGCACCATGACTGCCGTGCGCCACTACTACTTAGCAGTGGCGCACCACAAAACGGTGGGCCACTGTTACAAAAGTAGTAGTGGCGCACCTTGATTGTGGTGCGCCATAAGTAAGTGGTGACAGGAGGCCAGCTCCTCCCCCAACCTAGTAGTGGCGCACGTCTCCGGGGTGCGCCACTGCTACATTCCTTACCTATGGCGCACGTTGGAGAGGTGCGCCACTGCTAGGAGGTGTCCAAAGCCCGTTTAGAGATGATAGGCTTAGCAATGGCGCACTGCTGTGGTGCGCCACTGCTACATAGGTTACCTATGGCGCATGTCATTAGGTGCGCCACTGCTAGGGGGTGGCCAGAGCCCCTTTAGAGATGAGAGGCGTAGCAGTGGCGCACCACTTAGCAGTGCGCCATTGCTATGTCACCCTAGCAGTGGCGCACGTCTATGTGGTGCGCCACTGCTAACCTGGGACCATTTCCCTGCTTGTCACCCTTCACTCACATGTGCCACCCACTTTCCCCAAACACTCTTCCACCACCACCTCCCACCAAATTTGGATCTGGTCGTGTTGCCCCTCCTTCCCACCTCATTTTCACCTCTTCATTCACCAAAATTAAGTTGGTAAACTTAATTTTCTTCATAGGTAAGTAATGGTGAAGCTTTCTTAGCTCAATACCCTACTCAATCTCAACTTTTGACCTCATCCAACACTCTAGGTCTCGCCGTATCGGTAACTTTGTTGGTTTTATGCTTTGTGTGTGACCGGTTCCGATCGTCTTGCACACACGTGTGTGTGCACATATGTTATGCGAAGCTCATGTGTTGTGCGCATGCGCGAAAAGCGTCTCGATCACGTGCATGTGTGTTGTATGCGAAGCCTCCACATGTGTTGTATATGCAAAGCCTCCGATCCACACATGTGTTGCATGTGTTTGTTTGCAGGGATTTGAAATGCGATGGAGTTGCCAATATTTTGCCGAAACGTTGATTCATTTCCGTTTCGGCGAATAGTGGGCATACTCGCATATACATATGTCCTATTTTTAGGGAAGGTCATGCCAAAATTTTCTTTTGGTATGCTAAGATATCCATTTTCTCTATACCCGCAGGCGACCATGGTCCGCATGATGAGCGAAGGCATTGTGGCTAGGTTTTTGAAAGCCGCGACAGCCGAGATGATTAGAAATAACCAAAAGGAGATAAGATGTCCGTGTCGAAGATGCAAGCTGACGAGCCTTATGGACCCTAAAGCCGATATGGTGCGGGACCACCTTCTCATGCGTGGTTTCATGGATGGCTATTGGTGGGAAGGCGACGAAGATGATTATGAATTTGTCCATGGGATTTCAACAAGAAATAAGGAAGGAGGTGATCAGGATGTAGAAGATCTCGGGCATGATCAGGATGTAGAAGATCCCGGAGATGATCATGATCACAATGTAGGATATCCTGGACCTGATGATGAGGAAGATCAAGATGGAGGTCATCATGACGATCATGAAGATGAAGACGATGGACCATCGTCGATGGACTGGGTGCAAGACCCTTATCTTCAAGAGCTGCTTCTCAAGCAGACGAGTAACGCAAGAGCTGCCGCCCGAGAGAAAGCCAAGATGGATCAACTGGAGGTAGACGCGGTTACTCCATTGTATGAAGGATGCAGGCCGGAGGATACCCGCCTGAAAGTAACGCTCATGGCACTAGAGATGAAGGTAAAGCACAAAATGACCGACACATCCTTCAACGACAACATGTCATTCTGGCAGGAACGTCTTCCCAAAGGTAACACGTGTCCGACTAGTATCGAGGAGGCCAAGAAAATCGTGTGTCCTCTGGATTTACCGCATGTGAAATATCATGTGTGCTTGAACGATTGCATCATTTATCGGAACGAGCACGCGGCGTGTACCATATGTCCGGTGTGCGGCGTCAGTCGGTACAAGAAGGGGAAGAAAGCTCCTCGGAAGGTGGTGTGTTACTTTTCGATCACTCCTCGTCTGTAGCGGTATTTCGCGGATCCTAAGCAAGCAAAGCTAATGCGCTGGCACGCGGAGATGAGGAAGGTAGAAGATGACGCAGATGATCCGGACAAAAAGAAAAAGAACAGGATGTTGAGACACCCTTCGGATGCTAGCCAGTGGAATGCGTTGAACCTCGAGTACCCAGAATTTGGGGACGATCCTAGGAACATAAGGCTGGGCGCGAGCACCGATGGAGTCAATCCGTTTGGCAGCCAGAGCAGCACGCATAGCACCTGGCCCGTGTTTGTGTGGATGTACAACCTCCCCCCCTGGTTGTGCATGAAGAGGAAGTACATTCAAATGAGTATGCTAATTGAAGGGCCGAAACAACCAGGGAATGACATCAATACGTATATGGGGCTTACGAAGAGGAGCTAGCCACGCTATGGGACACGCCTGCCAATACGTGGGACGCCGCCGCGGAAGAATATTTCCCTATGAGAGCCGCACTGCTCACGACGGTGCACGACTTTCTCGGTTACGGATATGTCACGGGGCAGGTGGTCCACGGATTCAATGCATGCGTCAGGTGCATGGACGACACAACATACCACCAGCTAGATAGAGATCCCGGGTCCTCGAAAACGATGTTCATGGGACATCGAAGGTGGCTTCGCGAGGACGACGCATGGAGGAAACGCAAGGATCTGTTCGATGGTCAAGACGAACCCCGAAGACGGCCACGTACGAGAAGCGGCGAGCAAATAGACGAGCTATTGAAAAATTGGAAAGAGTGCCCACCGCCGGGAAAGAAGCGAAAGGCGCCAGAGCCGCTGCTTAAGGTATGGAAGACGAGGTCTGTTTTCTGGGACTTGCCGTACTGGAAGATCCTCCGTGTGCCTCACAGCCTTGATGTCATGCACATCACGAAGAACGTGTGCGAGAGTCTGCTTGGTACCCTCCTCAACATGCCAGAGAAGACCAAAGATGGGCCGAAAGCAAGGTACGACTTGCAATCAATTGGGATCAGGGAGGAGCTTCACGCGGGACGCCCTAATGATGATGATGATGATGACGATGACGATGATGAGGCGGAGGACACGCAAAGTCGTCGCAAGGGCAAAAATGCCAAAAAGATTGAATATTACTGCCCCCCCGCGTGCTTCACTCTAAGTCAGAAGGAGATCGAGCAGTTTTTCGACTGTCTCCTAGGAGTAAAACTTCCCTACGGTTACGCGGGGAAGATAAGCAGGTACCTAGACAAAGCGAAGCAGAGGTTCAGCGGGATGAAGTCTCACGACTGTCACGTGCTGATGACGCTGATACTTCCGGTTGCAATCCGTGGGATCATGGACGCGCACGTCCGTGAAACACTTTTTGGCCTATGCAACTTTTTCGACGTCATCTCTCGGAAGTCTGTTGGCGTGAGGCAACTTAGAAGGCTACAGGATGAGATCGTGGTGATACTGTGCGAGCTTGAGATGTACTTCCCGCCCGCTTTCTTCGACGTTATGGTGCATCTGCTGGTACATATCGTGGAGGATATCATCCAACTGGGGCCGACGTTCCTGCACAGCATGATGCCGTTCGAAAGGATGAATGGTGTCATCAAAGGGTACGTTCGCAACAGGGCACGTCCAGACGGAAGCATAGCCAAGGGCTTTCTGACCGAAGAGTGCATCTCCTTCTGCACGAGTTATCTAGAAATCGAGAACCCCGTTGGCCTGCCCGTAAACAGGCATCTCGGGAAGCTCGCTGGATGGGGTCACCGCGACGGTAGCCGCGAAATGCATGTCGACTTCAAGGGTCGAATCGCCGACTTTGAAAGAGCAAACCTAGTCGCACTACAACACATAGACGTGGTCGATCCTTGGGTGGTAGAGCACAAAACCTTCATCGCAAAGACGTACAGTGATCAGGGCCAACAGAGGACGGACGGAGATATAATCAAAGAGCACAACTCAACCTTCACACGGTGGTTCAAGGACAAGATGCTGACGTACCCTATAGACGAGGATTCTTCTGCGGAAGAAAAACTCATATTCGCCTTGTCACAGGGCGCCGAACACAACCTGATGACATTTCAGGCGTACGATATCAACGGCTACACATTCTACACCGAGGAAAAGGACATGAAGAGCGATTATCAGAACTCCGGGGTAACGATGGAGTCCTACACCGGTGACGTCAAGTAGAGATACTATGGAAAGATCGAGGAGATCTGGGAGCTGAGCTACGCCGGAGAGAATGTGCCGATGTTCCGTGTCAGGTGGGCCAAGAACGTCATAAAAGAAGACCGGCATTTCACCACCATGGTTATACCCGAAGCCAAATCCAAGACAGCGGGCGCAAAGGTCACCGCGAAATATGAGCCATGGGTACTAGCTTCCCAAGTGGACCAATGCTTCTTCATTACCGACCCGCAAAAGCCCAGCCGTGTTGTCGTGAGGAGAGGCAAAAGGAGCATCATCGGAATGGATGGAGCCGCCAACGAGCTAGACTTTGACCAGTACGGCGATCTGAAGATGGAAGATGACGACGGCGATGATGAAGAACCATACACAACAAGAAGAAGCAGGACCACCCTACCTAAAGGCCGTCCATTCAAGAGAAGAAGTCTAGGAGTTCCGGGGCTAAATTATTCAACCGCGAGAAAGAAGGGCAAGAAGATTGTGAAAAGATAATTATGTATCATTTTCTTGTATGAATAATGGTTGTCATATTGTTAATCTACACATTGTACCGATCAAAATAGACATATAATTTATATTTTTGGATATTTTCTAGATTCTATAGTATGTTAAATATTCTACATAATTATAATTATTTATGCCTTTTATTTTGGTGTATTATGCTATTTTGGATGTTTATTATAGTGTTAAATCAATTTAAAAAGAAAAGGAAAAAAATTGGGGCCGCCAGGGTTCGAACCTGGGCGGCAGGGTTTGGCTCAAACCAACCAGGGATAGAGCCAATGCGGTACGATTCGGGATATGTCAATCCACCCAACGTTTTTCTTTTGACCAAACCATAAAGTGGCAGTGGCGCACCTCTAGAGGTGCGCCATTGTTAAGCCTCATAGTGGCGCACCACTAGAGGTGCGCTATTGCTAAGTGTGTCTGGGGACTTAGCCAAAATTCCCCTTCTCTTCCCCGTCCCGACCAGATCCTCTTCTTCGCCCATTCACTCCTGCGCCCTCCTCTCCGCCGGCGACGCCCTGCGCCCATTCACAAATGCGGCCTCCTCTCCGACGCCACCTCACCGGCGACACGAGCGACGCCCTCCTCTCCTCGCCACCCCGGCGATGCCCTCCTCTCCTCGCCACCCCGGCGACGCCCTCCTCTGCATCGTCACCGACGCCCCCTCGATCTTGATCTCCGACGTCGCGCAGGTACGTCCCCCTCGACGGCGGCCGCCTCCCCCTCGATTCACCTCGATCCCCACCCGCCTCACGTTCTCTCCCCCACGCAGATCCTCTCAAGCTCGCCGCGGAGCAGGAGTAGCACGTCGGCGACCTCGTCTGTGACCCCCTTCGAACTCCGCCCCATCGAGCTGCTGGCCAACCCCGTGCTCACCTGCGCCACCGCGACCGACGCCGGCTACCCCAGCAACTTCGTCGCCAACCTGTTCCTCTACGTGCAGGTGAGCCACCTCCTCCTTCTGTCATTATGCTTCTGCATCAAATGCCTCTCCTTCATAGTTTAGATGAAACAATATAGCTTACTAAATTGACTAGGCAAGATGCTCTGTGTATTTTTGAGAGAAAAACACAAACATTTGAGTTTAGCTTAGTTTTCTTTATATGACTTGAGCACTGGCATTCATTGATGCAACATAGCTTGGCCTAATCATTTTGTGATTCTGTTTACTGGCAGTTCATGCTAACATGGATAACATAGGGGTTGTCAAGATGCTTAATTGATAGTCTAGTGAAGCAAAAGAAAATTGCTAAGTAACTAGTCTGTGCACCTTATGCTAACCAAATGAGGAATTTTGATTTCACAAAAGGTGGTTCTCTGTAGTTCATTGGAGTTCTTTGTTGCAAATGCAGTTAGTTAGTGTAATGCACATCTATTTTGCTATGGTGTAACTGAACCCGAAAGTAATTTACTATCAATTCATTTGATGATAGGTACTGCAGTGCTAACTGAAGTAAAATAATATTGTAGAAGAAATTCTGTGACCAAGAAGAATTTATAAGAATCCATTTGAAACATATCCAGAGTACAACTCACTATTGAAACATAGAATTTATAAGAATTTATAAGAAGAATTTACTGAATCTTTGTGAATTTATATCTAGGATGTGTTTTTCCATGCCTAGGTTACTGATTCATTGTCAGGTGGGCCAAGTACTATTTGATCCTCCCATGAATTTGTATCTGTTTACTTCTATTTGTATTTGTATGCTTGGTGCTAGCTTGCTGGCTGCTGCTAGCTTGATAAACTTCTGGAGCATTGTTGCTGGTTTGGTGCTCTTCAGTTAACTGAATGTTTGTCTTGGCAATGCATCGTGTAGCTTGTGTTGAGGTGTATGCATCTTGTAGCTTGCTTTGAATGTGCGTATGCACTATGCAATGATGCTCTGTATGCATCTTGTAGCAATATTCCTCATTCCAGATTGGAAATGCAACTTACACTAAGTCAGCGCATCTTGAATGTATGAATCCCCAATGTGTAATGGACAATTTGACTTGGGGAACTTGGCTAGTTAGTGCTTAGCCTTAATGTGGTTGCTTTACGCTTGCGGTTTGGATATATGCCAAATATTAGCAAGTATTAGTTATCTTGAAGCAAAATAATGAGGCTCTGTTCTAGAACATTTGATCTCTTTGGATGAATGTTGCTGTTACGGATGAATGCCTCATATTACGTGCACTAGACCATAAAGCATTATGTTCTGCTTATGTGTAGCCCCGTAGCCATTTGCACGACATAAAAATGACAGCACACAAGACAAAGTTTAATTAGCATCAGGTTTCCTTTTGATTTTCTCTGTTTGAACTCCACGGTACCATGAACAAGCTTACTTGAATTTTTATTTTTATGTTTTTCAAGGCGAGTTGAGCACCCGACCGCCGCCCTCGCATCTTCCTCGACCGGAGCAACAACTCACCTCTCGGAGACTCCACGCGACTCACGGTGAGCTTGATGCTGCTTGCTACTGCCGCTAGCTAATCGCTGCTGCTTGCTTGCTGCTTCTTGCGACTTCTTGCTGCTAGCTAGTCGCTAGCTAGCTGCTGCTTGCTAGCTTCTTTATTCTTTGCTAGTTCTTACTGTCGCTAGTTGTAGCTTCTTCTTGCTTGCTAGCTATTCTTCGCTTCTTCTTGCTATTGTCAGCTTCTTCTGCTAGTTGCTGCTTCTTGCTTGTTGCTGCTTGCTGCTTGATGTATGCCCATGGTTAGCTGATGCATATAGCTAGCTGATGCATGCTGTTGAGTGCTCAGCTGGTGGAGGATCAATTGTATATGTGCCATGGTGTATATGGAGGAACAATTGTATATGTGCCATGGTGCTCAGCTGGTGGATAGTTTTCCTGGTGTATTTGTGTCATATTCTTGTGCAGGGATCGACAGAGTTGCCCATTATCGCCGAAATGTTGATTCATTTCCGTTTCGGCGAAAATGGGGCACTCATATGTCCATAAATTAGCATAGGTCATGCCCAATTTTTCCGTGAAATCTTGCGCTAATTTTATGCATTTTTTCCTACTTAGTTCGAACATGGCCAACAACGAAGAGGCCGGCGGCAGCGGCAGCAAGCCATTCTGGATGCTAACCGATGAAATGGAGGTGATGGAGTCACAACCTCGCCGCGACGACGGCGAGGATGATGGCACCGATCCAGAGTACCGAGCGGACGATGCCGCCGAGGATGACACCACTGATGGTGCCGGCAAGGATGACACCACGGATGGTGCCGGCGAGGATGACACCGGCGCACCGAAGAAGCTACGGAGGGAGCGTCGCCCGAATGTGCTCAGCACCGTGAAGCAAGCATTCACCGAAGTGAACGCCAGTGGGCATCCAACGGCGCCCCCTGATTTAGTCAAAGGGTACTCTGCCCAACTCGGGTGCATCCTCCGGAGCACGGTCTCGATCAACACCGAGAACCTCAGGCATCCTGACCGAGCGAATTTGCGCACCCTCCTCTTCAAGAAGCTGCACGAACGATACGAGTTCCCGGTGGACTGCTCAGAAAAGCGTCTCATGCGGAACAAAGTGCACAATGCCGCCCTCACGAAGATGAGCACCGCCCTCGCTAGTTGGAGGACCCGAGTGAAGAAAATGATTAATAGTGGTGAGAGTTACGAGAAGATCAAGGAGTCAAATCCCTCGATCACCGAGCAAGACTACGCTGATTTCAAGATCAAGTGCGAGAGCGAGTCAACGTCGGATTCTAGTCAGTGGGGGAAGGACATGCGAAAACTGAACTTAGGCACCCACAAACTTGGTCCTGGCGGTTTTAGGGTGGCGCAACCGAAATGGGACGCCGCGGATGAGGAGCGTGTGAAGAACGGCCTCGAGCCCCTCTTCCCGCAATACAAAAACAAGCAAACCAGGAACTTTCTCCTGGCCCGGTACCGTATTGACCCGGAAACAAAGGAGCTCACCACCACTCCGGATGTGAAGCAGTTTGAGGCTCTTCTGGTAAGGAATGCACCCGCTTAATTAGCTCCTTTATGGTTGCATTCTTATTGATGAATCCAAATTTCTAAATGGTTCATGCATGTTCCTCCCGTAGGCTAAGGAGGTTGCTGCGGAAAGTGAAAAGGAAGCTAGTAGCGGCGCGGGGTCCACGAGCTCCTCGCAGTGTGCCCCTTGGGACAACCCTTTAAATAGGGCGTTGAATGCCCACAAGAAGAGGGATCCATTGAGTAAGCCGACGTCGGCTGGTCGTGTGGTCGGCGAAGGATGCTCTATGAAATGGTCAGAATACTATAAGTCGGGGAAAAAGGAGAGAAAGGCCACCATCGATGAGAAGGAGGTCGCACAGCTCAAGGCACAAGTTGCGCAGATCCCGACATTGGTCGAGGAGCAAGTGCGGCAACAAGTGCAACAAATCGTGGAGACCCAACAGAGGACACAAAGACAGCAAGTGGAGGACCAAGTGGGCACGACGCTTAGCTCCCTCATCCCTACCTTGGTTGCCGGTCTGGACGCGTGGTATGAGGGAGGAAAAAAGGGGCCTCCCCCGGTTCCCAGTTTCACGGGCAGCAACTCCCACAGCGTGGAGCCATCGGTGAGTCCGCAGGCGACAACAATGGTGTCTACGGCGGCGCCAACATTGGTGGCTCCGGCGGCGCCAACCTTGGTGGCTCCCGCGGCGCCAACCGTGGTGGCTCCCGCGGCGCCAACCTTGGTGTCTCCCGCAGCGCCATTACTTCAGCTCAATGCACCCGTCGCTGCGGATAATACGCCGCCCGGCACCGCGCCAACAAGCGGCCACTCCATCAGTTGCACGCCCGCCGCCGGCGGTGCCTCGACCTTAGCCGAGCTGGACGCCATCACGGTAACCAACCCTTGGCCAATGACTTCCATATCCTTGCCTTTGACTAGCTAGCCATCCCTAACACCCTACATGTTTTCCGCAGAGCTCCGCCGTCGACGTCCCATGCACTCTCCTGCAGTTTGTGAACGGCGAGTTGATCGATGTTGCCAAGGCCAAAATCGTTCAACCGAGCAACCGTCAGTTACACGGTAGACCCATGCAACCCGACGTGTATAGGATTCAACTGGTTCGGGTGCTTAGCGGCTACGACGACGTGCTACCTCCCTTTCAACCCCATGGTGCCGACGAAGATGAGGTCCTTACCCTCCAGCATTGCTTCAATTGGTCCATGGTTTGGCCAAAGAGCCAGATTCGTTTGGGGGCGAGGGACACCACCCCACGTACAAGCACCCCGCCCGTGCCGACGCCAAGCCATGGCAAGACCACCCCAACGGTGCCGCCATCGGCTGATGTGGACATGCGAGATGGCACGGGATCCGAACGATGGTCCGGACGAGGACGATCGTTCGCCAACCTGGACTGCAACTTCGATTTTGGGGTGATGGACTACGATCTCAGTAGCCAACCCTCTCAAGCTGCCGCCGAGGGGAAAACCTATTGCAACAAGCGGCGCCTATTCTGTTCTCAGGAGACGCCTCCAGCTGCCGATTTCACCGAGACTCAGCCGATAGCCGAGGTGAGAAGTGTTATCAGTCCTAACACACTGAAGAAGGCTTGCGAAGAGGAGAATGCAGTCCCAGTAAAAACGAAGCCGAAGGGACGGAAAAGAAAGAAGAAGGATGACAAGTCTGCCAGCCAGCCGGCACCTATCCGTGCTCAGGACGGGCCACCAGTGCCCAAGAATATAGAGGCGAGGGTGCATGTGTCGGGTCAGCGGATGCTAATTCAAAGATTGTACGATGCTGCACCCGGTCCTATGCGATCTCTGGTTGACGGTGTTATGTTTATGGAGGAGCGGCGTCTCAGGGAGAAAGATCATGGATACCCAGTGTATGTTGCCAAGGTGCCCTCGGGCCATGGCTTTGTCGATAGTGGCTTCGCGGAGAAGATCTTCCTGCGGTATGATGACATCTTCGCCATGCTGAACAGTTATCCGCTGCACTACACCTTCATTCGCATATACTCGCTCAGCAAGGCGATGCGGATCATTAGACACAACATCCCGGACATCGCGATAGCCGACCCCTTCTACATGCGTGCCATCCACTTGGCCACCACCGGAGACCGGGCAGTCGCGAGTGGATACCTCAAAGAGTTCTTTCTAGCGAACCAGAAGAAGTGTAACATCCTCCTGCCTGTATTTCCCGAGTAAGTCACCCCCTCACCGTACCGGTCTTAACTCGTGATTTTTTTAGATTTCAATCGTCATGTTCTTAAACATTATGTGTTCTACGCAGAGACAAAACCTGCACACTCATCTCCATAACCCCGAAACATTCCGTGGCCACATACCTCGATGCGGACGGTAAGTCAACCACGGACTACACGAATGTCAAGGCCGTACTTGATGATGCTCTCAATGGCTACGTCAAAGCGAAAGGCAACATGCAGAGGCCAAATGTTAGGTACAGGAAGCATGTGTTCAAGCACCAAAGAAAGTTTCCCTGCGTCAAGAAGCCGCCTTCTAGTAACAAGGATGCCTACTACGCCCTCTATCACATGGATAAGTTCATACGGGACCAGCAGCAGCTTACGCTACCTGAGCATCTCAGAGACTGGGCCAACAAATTGGCGCGGGTCCCTGACGACGGCATCAAGCAAGACTTCTTCCGCATCCAAGTAGAGTTTTGTGAAATCATCCATCAAGATGTCGTTAGAAGCGCGGGGAGTTCTTCGCCGGCTATCAACCGTCAAACAGTGACATAGACACAATGCTTCAAACGCAGGGTGACGACTACCGCTCATGGATGTGCTTGAAGAAAGGCGGTGGTTTTATCCACGCTCCGAGAAAGTCTTGATGTGCGAGCCTAGTTACGTAGTTGTGAACTAAAGACGAGCTTCTGTTGTAATAAACTTTATCCAGCACTTTACTTGCTATTAATTACTAGTTCGGCTATGTTTGTGAACTTATATATATGGCTCTGTCATTTTCCACACTTGATTTGGTCGTTAATTTTGTTTGCATATGCCGATGATTAGAATGGTTAGTCACTTGTACACTCGGGGGTGGAGCGAGCGAGCCTGGTGTGATGGCACAAATATCCATGTCTTGTGCATCCTACCTGGCCTCGCTCACTCCATCCCTGAATGTTAAAATTTGTTATGACCAACAATGTATGAGGCATTCCATTTAGTTCATAGTAGCTACTTATCTCTTGTTTGAGTTGGCACTTCTTAATTGCATTTGGCCGATGATTAGAATGGTTGGTCACTTGTACACTCCGTGGTGACGTAAGCGAGCCTGGTGTGATGGCACAAATATCCATGTCTTGTGCATCCTACTTGGCCTCGCTGACGCCATCACGGAATGTTAATATTTGTTTTGACCGACAAAGTATGAGGCCCTTGTCATTCTTCCATTTGCTTTCGTATTTTAAAATACCGATGATTAGAATGTTCGGTCAACTGTACACTCCGGGGTGTCGCTAGTGAGCCTGGTGTGATGGCACAAATATCAATCTCTTGTGCATCCTACCTGGCCTCACTAACGCCATCCCGGGATATTCATATTTGTTTCGACCGACAAAGTATGAGGCCCTTGTCATTCTTCCATTTGCTTTCGTATTTTAAAATGCCGATGATTAGAATGTTCGGTCAACTGTACACTCCGGGGTGTCGCTAGTGAGCCTGGTGTGATGGCACAAATATCAATCTCTTGTGCATCCTACCTGGCCTCACTAAAGCCATCCCGGGATGTTCATATTTGTTTCGACCAACAAAGTATGAGGCCCTTGTCATTCTTCCATTTGCTTTCGTATTTTAAAATGCCGATGATTAGAATGTTTGGTCACTTGTACACTTGGGGGAGGGGCTAGTGAACCTGGTGCGATGACACAAGTATCAATCTCTTGTGCATCCTACTTGGTTTCACTAACCCCTTCCCTAAATGTTGATATTTGTTCCGACCAACAATGTATGAGGCATGCCTTTTAGTTCATACTACTTGGATCGTTTTTGAGTTTGCTCTTATTCGTTGCAAACATCTATGAGCTTTCTTTGGCTTGTTCATATATGTGCAGATATGACGTGGTATGTCGTGTACAAGGGCAAGGTTCCCGGAGTCTACAACGACTGGGAGGAGTGTCGGAGACAGGTTCACCGTTTTAGCGGTAACAGCTACAAAGGGTACACCACTAGAGCGGAGGCCGAAGATAGATACGCACGCTATTTGGCGGGAGAGAGGAGGGAGCAGAGGAGGAACCGGATGAAGACCACTATCATCGGGATGGTGCTAGTAGTGACTCTAGCTCTCTTCTATGTGATTGTACTTTAGATGATCGATCTTGTGTAACCACTAGCTCATTTGCGACTTTGTAACCCCATAACTTGCATTGTAACCTCGTAACTTCTCTAATGTGAAATCTTGTGAATCATGTGGGGCTAATGTGAAGAACTATGTATGGATAAGCTGTGCTGTTGTTTATATGTGTTATATATCCTGTATTGTGCTTGTGATATACAACCTGTATAAATACCTGCCAGGATACAAAAAAAAAATTCGAAATTCGTAGCAGTGGCGCACTAGTGGCCCATCAGTGGCGCACGTCCACTAAGTAGTAGTGGCGCACTGCGCGGGATCCAGTGGCGCACTTCCCTGTGATCCCCTCCGAGACTAGCAGTGGCGCACCAGGAATCTCAGCTGTGGCGCACGTCCTGGAGACAGCAGTGGCGCACGTCCACACGCAGCAGTGGCGCACCACCTCGCTGAAACAGTGGCGCACGCAAAACGGTAGCAGTGGCGCACCTCGTCTAGACAGTGGTGGCGCATCGCCATCGACCAACGATGGCGCACCACTTTGGAGTAATAGTGGCGCACTGCTGGACATGTCAATGGCGCACCACGCAGTGCGCCACTGTTATCCAGGCTAGTAGTGGCGCACCCCTAGTGCGCCACTACTAGGAGTTAGCAGTGGCGTGATAGCAGTGGCGCACCACTAGTGCGCCACTGAAGGCTATATGTGGTGCGCCACTGATTGCCTTTTTCCTAGTAGTGTTGATAAGGTAGTTAGAGTACCCATTACCATTCGTTGACAACAACAAACACCTCTCAAAACTTTATTTGTATGCTCTCTATATGATTTCAAAACTTGAAAAGCTCTAGCACATGATTTAATCCCTGCTTCCCTCTGCGAAGGGCCTATCTTCTACTTTATTGTTGAGTCAGTTTACCTATTCCTTCTATCTTAGAAGCAAACACTTGTGTCAACTGTGTGCATTGATTTTTACATGTTTACCTATTGCACTTGTTATATTGCTTTATGTTGACAATTATCCATGAGATATACATGTTACAAGTTGAAAGCAATCGCTGAAACTTAATCATCCTTTGTGTTGCTTCAATGCCTTCTACTTAGAATTTATTGCTTATGAGTTAACTGTTATGCAAGTCTTATTGATGCTTGTTGATGCGTGTAGTTGACACGTCCGTTGGGAACCCCAAGAGGAAGGTGTGATGCGCACAGCGGCAAGTTTCCCTCAGTAAGAAACCAAGGTTTAATCGAACCAGTAGGAGTCAAGAAGCACGTTGAAGGTTGATGGCGGCGGGATGTAGTGCGGCGCAACACCAGAGATTCCGGCGCCAACGTGGAACCTGCACAACACAACCAAAGTACTTTGCCCCAACGAAACAGTGAGGTTGTCAATCTCACCGGCTTGCTGTAACAAAGGATTAACCGTATTGTGTGGAAGATGATTGTTTGTAGAAAACAGTAAAACAAGTATTGCAGTAGATTGTATGCGATGTAAAGAATAGGACCGGGGTCCACAGTTCACTAGAGGTGTCTCTCCCATAAGATAAACAGCATGTTGGGTGAACAAATTACAGTTGGGCAATTGACAAATAGAGAGGGCATAACAATGCACATACATGTCATGATAAGTACTGTGAGATTTAATTGGGCATTACGACAAGGTACATAGACCGCTATCCAGCATGCATCTATGCCTAAAAAGTCCACCTTCAGGTTATCATCCGAACCCCCTCCAGTATTAAGTTGCTAACAACAGACAATTGCATTAAGTATTGCGCGTAATGTAATCAGTGACTACATCCTCGAACATAGCACCAATGTTTTATCCCTAGTGGCAACAGCACATCCATAATCTTAGAGGTTTCTCTCACTCCCTGCATTCACGGAGACATGAACCCACTATCGAGCATAAATACTCCCTCTTGGAGTTACTAGCATCAACTTGGCCAGAGCATCTACTAATAACGGAGAGCATGCAAGATCATAAACAACACATAGACATAACTTTGATAATCAACATAACAAGTATTCTCTATTCATCGGATCCCAACAAACACAACATATAGAATTACAGATAGATGATCTTGATCATGTTCGGCAGCTCACAAGACCCGACAATTAAGCACAATGGGGAGAAGACAACCATCTAGCTACTGCTATGGACCCATAGTCCAGGGGTGAACTACTCACTCATCACTCCGGAGGCGACCATGGCGGTGAAGAGTCCTCCGGGAGATGAATCCCCTCTCCGGCAGGGTGCCGGAGGAGATCTCCAGAATCCCCCGAGATGGGATTGGCGGCGGCGGCGTCTCAGTAAGGTTTTTCGTATCGTGGCTCTCGGTACTGGGGGTTTCACGATGGAGGCTATTTGTAGGCGGAAGGGCAGGTAAAGAGGCGGCACGAGGGGCCCACACTACAGGTCGGCGCGGCCAGGGCTTGGGCCGCGCCGCCCTGTGGTTTGGCCACCTCGTGGCCCCACTTCGTCTCCTCTTCGGTCTTCTGGAAGCTTCGTGGCAAAATAGGACCCTGGGCGTTGATTTCGTCCAATTCCGAGAATATTTCGTTACTAGGATTTCTGAAACCAAAAACAGCAGAAACAAAGAATCTGGCTCTTCGGCATCTTGTTAATAGGTTAGTTCCAGAAAATGCACGAATATGACATAAAGTGTGCATAAAACATGTAGATATCATCAATAATGTGGCATAGAACACAAGAAATTATCGATACGTCGGAGACGTATCAGCATCCCCAAGCTTAGTTCTGCTCGTCCCGAGCAGGTAAAACGATAACAAAGATAATTTCTGGAGTGACATGCCATCATAACCTTGATCATACTATTTGTAAACATATGTAATGAATGCAGCGATCAAAACAATGGTAATGACATGAGTAAACAAGTGAATCATAAAGCAAAGACTTTTCATGAATAGTACTTCAAGACAAGCATCAATAAGTCTTGCATAAGAGTTAACTCATAAAGCAATAAATCAAAGTAAAGGTATTGAAGCAACACAAAGGAAGATTAAGTTTCAGCGGTTGCTTTCAACTTATAACATGTATATCTCATGGATAATCGTCAACATAGAGTAATATAATAAGTGCAATATGCAAGTATGTAGGAATCAATGCACAGTTCACACAAGTGTTTGCTTCTTGAGATGGAGAGAAATAGGTGAACTGACTCAACATAAAAGTAAAAAGAATGGTCCTTCAAAAAGGAAAGCATCGATTGCTATATTTGTGCTAGAGCTTTTATTTTGAAAACATGAAACAATTTTGTCAACGGTAGTAATAAAGCATATGAGTTATGTAAATTATATCTTACAAGTTGCAAGCCTCATGCATAGTATACTAATAGTGCCCGCACCTTGTCCTAATTAGCTTGGACTACCGGATCATCGCAATACACATGTTTAACCAAGTGTCACAATGGGGTACCTCCATGCCGCCTGTACAAAGGTCTAAGGAGAAAGCTCGCATTTTGGATTTCTCGCTTTTGATTATTCTCAACTTAGACATCCATACCGGGACAACATGGACAACAGATAATGAACTCCTCTTTAATGCGTAAGCATGTGGCAACAATTATTGTTCTCATATGAGATTGAGGATATATGTCCAAAACTGAAACTTCCACCATGAATCATGGCTTTAGTTAGCGGCCCAATGTTCTTCTCTAACAATATGTATGCTCCAACCATTAAGGTGGTAGATCTCTCTTACTTCAGACAAGACGGACATGCATAGCAACTCACATGATATTCAACAAAGAATAGTTGATGGCGTCCCCAGAAACATGGTTATCGCACAACAAGCAACTTAATAAGAGATAAAGTGCATAAGTACATATTCAATACCACAATAGTTTTTAAGCTATTTGTCCCATGAGCTATATATTGCAAAGGTGAATGATGGAATTTTAAAGGTAGCACTCAAGCAATTTACTTTGGAATGGCGGAGAAATACCATGTAGTAGGTAGGTATGGTGGACACAAATGGCATAGTGGTTGGCTCAAGGATTTTGGATGCATGAGAAGTATTCCCTCTCGATACAAGGTTTAGGCTAGCAAGGTTATTTGAAACAAACACAAGGATGAACGGTGCAGCAAAACTCACATAAAAGACATATTGTAAACATTATAAGAATCTACACCATCTTCCTTGTTGTTCAAAACTCAATACTAGAAATTATCTAGACTTTAGAGAGACCAAATATGCAAACCAAAATTTAGCATGCTCTATGTATTTCTTCATTAATGGGTGCAAAGTATATGATGCAAGAGCTTAAACATGAGCACAACAATTGCCAAGTATCAAATTATTCAAGACATTTTAGAATTACTACATGTAGCATTTTCCAATTCCAACCATATAACAATTTTAACGAAGAAGAAACTTCGCCATGAATACTATGAGTAAAGCCTAAGGACATATTTGTCCATATGCAACAGCGGAGCGTGTCTCTCTCCCATACAGTGAATGCTAGGATCCATTTTATTCAAACAAAACAAAAACAAAAACAAAAACAAACCGACGCTCCAAGCAAAGCACATAAGATGTGACGGAATAAAAATATAGTTTCAGGGGAGGAACCTGATAATGTTGTCGATGAAGAAGGGGATGCCTTGGGCATCCCCAAGCTTAGACGCTTGAGTCTTCTTAGAATATGCAGGGGTGAACCACCGGGGCATCCCCAAGCTTAGAGCTTTCACTCTCCTTGATCATATTGCATCATACTCCTCTCTTGATCCTTGAAAACTTCCTCCACACCAAACTCGAAACAACTCATTAGAGGGTTAGTGCACAATCAAAATATACATGTTCAGAGGTGACATAATAATTCTTAACACTTCTGGACATTGCACAAAGCTACTGAAAGTCAATGGAATCGAAAAATCCATCGAACATAACAAAACTGGCAATGCGAAATAAAAGGCAGAATCTGTCAAAAACAGAACAGTTCGTATTGACGAATTTTATCGAGGCACCATACTTGCTCAAATGAAAATGCTCAAATTGAATGAAAGTTGCGTACATATCTGAGGATCACTCACGTAAACTGGCATAATTTTATGAGTTACCTACAGAGAATTTTGCCCAGATTCGTGACAGCAAAGAAATCTGTTTCTGTGCAGTAATCCAAATCTAGTATGAACTTTTCTATCAACGACTTTACTTGGCACAAAAAAACACTAAACTAAGATAAGGAGAGGTTGCTACAGTAGTAAACAACTTCCAAGACACAAAATAAAAACAAAGTACTGTAGTAAAAACAACATGGGTTGTCTCCCATAAGCGCTTTTCTTTAACGCCTTTCAGCTAGGCGCAGAAAGTGTAAATCAAGTATTATCGAGAGACGGTGCATCTTCAGCGGGGTTTGGAGTTTTCTCAACCATGCATAGTATATTGGATACATAAGTTTCAGCGGCTCCCTTTTCATTAGTCTTGGGCTTGCTACTCTCATCAAACAAATTTTCAGGAACAAGCCAAGCATAGTTATTTTCTAGCGCTTCATTTATCGCTAGGAGCTTACATGGTATCGGCGCTTTGATCTCCCCACCATCATTAATATTATTAGTGTACCTCACTCTCTCCATGTCCATCTTTTCAAGGATACTAGCAAAATTGGTATAAGAACCAAGCATCTTATATTTACTAAAGACCTTTCTAGCTTCTCTTGCTATACCACCAAATTCTCTAAGAAGGGTTTCTAAAACAAAATCTTTCTTTTCCCCTTCTTCCATATCACCAAGTGTGAGAAACATGTGTTGGATTATAGGATTGAGATTAACAAATTTAGTTTCCAACATGCGAACTAAAGCAGCAGCAGCAATTTCATAAGTAGGAGCAAGTTCTTCCAAGTGTCTATCTTCAAAATCTTCAACGGTACTAACATGATTGAAAAATTCTTCTATATTATTTCTCCCAACTATAGACCCACGTCCTACCGGTATGTCTTTCGTGGTAAAGTTAAAAGGAAACATGATGAATCAAGTAAAGTAAATGCAAGTAACTAATTTTTTTGTGTTTTTGATATAGAGTGCAAGACAGTAAATAAAGTAAAGCTAGCAACTAATTTTTTTGTGTTTTGATATAATGCAGCAAACAAAGTAGTAAATAAAATAAGCAAGACAAAAACAAAGTAAAGAGATTGGGATGTGGAGACTCCCCTTGCAGCGTGTCTTGATCTCCCCGGCAACGGCGCCAGAAATTTGCTTGATGCGTGTAGTTGACACGTCCGTTGGGAACCCCAAGAGGAAGGTGTGATGCGCACAGCGGCAAGTTTCCCTCAGTAAGAAACCAAGGTTTAATCGAACCAGTAGGAGTCAAGAAGCACGTTGAAGGTTGATGGCGGCGGGATGTAGTGCGGCGCAACACCAGAGATTCCGGCGCCAACGTGGAACCTGCACAACACAACCAAAGTACTTTGCCCCAACGAAACAGTGAGGTTGTCAATCTCACCGGCTTGCTGTAACAAAGGATTAACCGTATTGTGTGGAAGATGATTGTTTGCAGAAAACAGTAAAACAAGTATTGCAGTAGATTGTATGCGATGTAAAGAATAGGACCGGGGTCCACAGTTCACTAGAGGTGTCTCTCCCATAAGATAAACAGCATGTTGGGTGAACAAATTACAGTTGGACAATTGACAAATAGAGAGGGCATAACAATGCACATACATGTCATGATAAGTACTGTGAGATTTAATTGGGCATTACGACAAGGTACATAGACCGCTATCCAGCATGCATCTATGCCTAAAAAGTCCACCTTCAGGTTATCATCCGAACCCCCTCTAGTATTAAGTTGCTAACAACAGAAATTGCATTAAGTATTGCGCGTAATGTAATCAGTGACTACATCCTCGAACATAGCACCAATGTTTTATCCCTAGTGGCAACAGCACATCCATAATCTTAGAGGTTTCTCTCACTCCCCCAGATTCACGGAGACATGAACCCACTATCGAGCATAAATACTCCCTCTTGGAGTTACTAGCATCAACTTGGCCAGAGCATCTACTAATAACGGAGAGCATGCAAGATCATAAACAACACATAGACATAACTTTGATAATCAACATAACAAGTATTCTCTATTCATCGGATCCCAACAAACGCAACATATAGAATTACAGATAGATGATCTTGATCATGTTCGGCAGCTCACAAGACCCGACAATTAAGCACAATGGGGAGAAGACAACCATCTAGCTACTGCTATGGACCCATAGTCTAGGGGTGAACTACTCACTCATCACTCCGGAGGCGACCATGGCGGTGAAGAGTCCTCCGGGAGATGAATCCCCTCTCCGGCAGGGTGCCGGAGGAGATCTCCAGAATCCCCCGAGATGGGATTGGCGGCGGCGGCGTCTCAGTAAGGTTTTCCGTATCGTGGCTCTCGGTACTGGGGGTTTCGCCTGGCCGCGCCGACCTGTGGTTTGGCCACCTCGTGGCCCCACTTCGTCTCCTCTTCGGTCTTCTGGAAGCTTCGTGGCAAAATAGGACCCTGGGCGTTGATTTCGTCCAATTCCGAGAATATTTCGTTACTAGGATTTCTGAAACCAAAAACAGCAGAAAACAGCAACTGGCTCTTCGGCATCTTGTTAATAGGTTAGTTCCAGAAAATGCACGAATATGACATAAAGTGTGCATAAAACATGTAGATATCATCAATAATGTGGCATGGAACACAAGAAATTATCGATACGTCGGAGACGTATCACTTGTCTTGAAAGTACTATTCATGAAAAGTCTTTGCTATATGATTCAGTTGTTTAGTCATTATCTTTACTATCACTTCATTCACTTCACATGCTTTACAATAATGTTGATCAAGATTATGTTGGTAGCATGTCACTTAAGAAATTATCATTGTTATCGTTTACCTACTCGAGGGCGAGTAGGAACTAAGCTTGGGGATGCTTGATACGTCTCAAACGTATCTATAATTTCTTATGTTCTATGCTTGTTTTATGACAATACCTACATGTTTTGTTCACACTTTATGATGTTTTGATGCGTTTTCCAGAACTAACCTATTGACGAGATGCCGAAGGGCCAGTTCCTGTTTTCTGCTGTTTTTGGTTTCAGAAATCCTAGTAAGGAAATATTCTCGGAATCGGACGAAATCAATGCCCAGCATCCTATTTTTCCACGAAGCTTCCAGAACACCCGAGAGCAACCAGAGGGGGGCCACAGGGCCACCAGACGCCAGGGCGGCGCGGCCAGGGCCTGGGCTGCGCCCCCCTACTGTGTCGTCGCCTCGTCAGCCCTCCCCCTCCGCCTCTTCGCCTATTTAAGCCTCCTCGACCTAAAACCTCGAGACGAAAAAGCCACGGTACGAGAAACCTTCCAGAGCCGCCGCCATCGCGAAGCCAAGATCTGGGGACAGGAGTCTCTGTTCCGGCACGCCGCCGGGACGGGGAAGTGCCCCCGGAAGGCTCCTCCATCGACATCACCGCCATCTTCATCACCGCTGCTGTCTCCCATGAGGAGGGAGTAGTTCTCCATCGAGGCTAAGGGCTGTACCGGTAGCTATGTGGTTAATCTCTCTCTCTGTACCCCAATACAATGATCTCATGAATTGCTTTGCATGATTGAGATCCATATGATGAGCTTTGTATCACTATTCATCTATGTGCTACTCTTGTGATGTTATTAAAGTAGTCTATTCCTCCATCATGGTGTAATGGTGACAGTGTGTGCATCGTGTAGTACTTGGCGTAGGCTATGATCATAATCTCTTGTAGGTTATGGAGTTAATTATTACTATGATAGTATTGATGTGATTTATTCCCCCTTCATAGTGTAAAGGTGACAGTGTGTATGCTATGTTAGTACTCGGTTTAAGTTGCAAAGATCTATTATGCTCTAAGGTTACTTAAACATGAATATCGAATGTTGTGGAGCTTGTTAACTCCGGCATTGAGGTGCTCTTGTAGCCCTACACAACGAATGGTGTTCATTATCAAACAAGAGTATATGTAGCACAAAGGAAGAGAACTTATTTATTTATGTGATCAATGTTGAGAGTGTCCACTAGTGAAAGTATGATCCCTATGCCTTGTTTCCAAATACTGCAATCATCGCTTGTTTACTGTTTTACTGCATCTTTACTTCCTGCAATATTACTACCATCAATCGCACGCTTGACAAGCACTTTTCTGGCGCCGTTACTACTGCTCATATTCATTCATACCACTTGTATTTCACTATCTCTTTGCCGAACTAGTGCACCTATACATCTGACAAGTGTATTAGGTGTGTTGGGGACACAAGAGACTTCTTGTATCGTGATTGCAGGGTTGCTTGAGAGGAATATCTTTGACCTCTTCCTCCCTGAGTTCGATAAACCTTGGGTGATCCACTTAAGGGAAACTTGCTGCTGTTCTACAAACCTCTGCTCTTGGAGGCCCAACACTGTCTACAAGAATAGAAGCACCCGTAGACATCAAGTACCATTATAAAGGAGCTTCCATGGCTAGTATTACCAAGAAAATATTGAGCATAGGGGGCACGTAGCCCTGCTCTCCCCTTGAATCCGTCCCTAGGCCCGCTGCCTCCTCTTAAATTCGTGAAAAGGGGCATATATAGTCGGTTTTTAGGTCAATAAGAAAGAGCTAGGTAAAATTGAGGTCAATCGGATGACTGAGACGCTAGACCACCCCATGGAACAGTTGGCCAAGATGGCCGCACCATGGTGGGCTTCTTGGGCTCACGAGGCCTTCTGCGTCTCTCCTTTTAGCGCAGTCCCTCTTCTGGTGAAATATTGACAGAAAAATCTTTGGTCCTTTTGAGTTCGCGAAGGTCCTTGGAAGTCGAAAAAATACATAAAAGAAGGTTCTCCTTTTCTATAGAGATGAAACCAAAATAAATGGGGATTTTGAGAATATCACATGAATCATTATAATTCTAGATAATAATTATAGATATGATACAAGTATGTTGTAACTTAACACAATAAATTACAAAGTTCATGGATACATTTTATATGTATCACTCTGGATGGGGAAATCTCTACCGAATAAGGAGAAACATTCTCCTAGACGAAGCTTTGATAAGGGCACGAACATGCCTACAAAGGTTTCACATACGCTGCCCTTCTCCACCCTCCCTCCTGTGGTATAGACCATCGCGTTAGCTCTTAATTAGTAGACGAGACTAGCATAGCGGTGTTGATAACATCAACAAGAACGGTGTCATATCATTCCCACTGTATATAGTAAGGTGCGAGATGACCACGGTGTTATGCTCATCAAGCAAGACACTCGTGGCGATGTCACGCATGAGGAGTAACAAGCTTCTACATGCCGATAACACATGCATGTAAGTGATAGGAGGGTTCAGTTTATGAGCCCTATCTAGAAACCTCATTTGATGTTGTGTCTCAAGTTATAGAAGCCAAAAGGGCGACCAATGGCCTTGTAAGGGTTTGAATATGATCAAGCCTTAAATCTTGTATACTCATAGTGGGACCCACATGTGGGTGTAAAGGTTTTGTCGTGGGTCCCACATGTCCACTGCGATGTGGGTCTCACATGGTCTTCTTATTTGGTGACCTTTAAGGCTAGCCAAACAATTTCGCATCTCAACTCCCCATCCTCTTAGCCACACTCTTTTTTCCTCCGAGAGATTTACATCAACTTGTTATGTTTTTCAGATGGAAGCTAATTTATGATCATTACCAAAAGAGGATAGAAAGTTCATCCTACAGCTATGATGCCAACCTACCGCCACAAAAAAAGTGTTTTTCATCCTAACACCGCAAGGTCACCTTCACATGAGGGGTTAGTATATATCACCTCATAAAAAATATGCAGACCCTAAGAAGTTTTAAAAGCCTAGCTACAACAAAGATATACATCATCATGTCATTACCATCACCATAATCACCATGCATGCTTCCCCAACCAATTCCCAAGGAATCCACAGGTCTACCGAGTGTAGTAGTACTTGGCCATCTAGGCCCCGAGCTAGAGGATCCTATGTGGTTGTACCATAACGAAAAAGCTAGTACCTTGGGCATGTTGATGAGGTGGCTGAGAGCCGCCATGAGTGACTCCTTGGTGAAGCCAACAATATCCTTGACTACCTTGTAGAGGTCAGGGTACATGTCAGTTGGCTTGTTGTCCCTTATGGCTTGTGTGATGCCCTTGGTGACACCGCTCATGTTGGAGAAGGCCATGAACTCATCGACAACAAGGACACTCCTCTTCCTCTTACCCGCTGAAGCCTTTTCAGAGGCACCAACATGTTTTCAAGGGCCGAAGATCAGTGTCTCCGAATCCTGGGTCACAACGTCGAGGTGAAGGCGTAGGTGTACCAAGGGGCACTGGAGCCCCCATGGTGAACTTTCTGGTAGCCAGGTCGAATGAAAAGATGGCCTACATCTCGAGGTGAAGGCATATGTGTACCAAGGGGTACTGGATCCCATGGCAAACTTTTTGGTGGCCTGCATCTCTTCATAGTTGGTGAAGAGCTGGTTCAGGAACTCTGCGTCCTCTGGGCGATCCTAAGAAGGGAAGACAATATGCTAGATGTGTGCATGATAGTGATTGATGATGAAGTGCAACAAAGATGGAAGACAATGTGCTAACCGTGACATGCCCATGGTAGTGCTCACTCTCCAAGATGACAGTTTTGGTGTCCTCACACTCACACCATTGAGCTCCATTCAGGTCTTGGAGCCAGCTGATTGTGAGCCACCTCAAACTCCATTTTCTTAGGTGGTTGTACACTTGAGCAGAGCCGATGTCCGCTCGACAGTGATCCAAGAGAATCTTCGCGATGTCAGTAAGGTGGACTTCCTTAAAGCCATTGTTAGTTCTAACGCCCAGTTCACATATCATCACAGGGACGAAGATCAACATGAGGGGGAGCCACTTCATGGCCTCCTTCATTGCATCCTTCTGAGCCTTCTTAGTGTCATTGTGATTGTTAGCGATCTCATCCTTCTTATCCTTGGCATGGTTTGCCGCCACCTCTCCAACACCCTTCTCACTAGGCTATGCACATGCCTCTCCCAAGGATGCAACTCACACAAATGGTGGCACCGCTGCAATCTCAGCTATGCGTTGAGAATCGTCCTATATGTGAGTCGCCAATGAGACCATGGTCTGGCTAAAATTGTCACATATCGATTCCTACATTCATCAGGCACGACAAATCAATGTAACAACATACAGATCTACAACCACTACAGAATATGCACAACCATTGACTAACACATCCAATACACAAGAGTTGAATCTGCATAAGCTACCCATGTTATAGCTAGAAGCTGAAGTTAAACAAGACATGACAGTGATAGATTTCATCAACCTCCATACTTGAAGCACATAAGAACCCTACCAACACTAGATTTCAATCTTATGATTCCAAGATCACAGATGAACAAGTAATTGACATGCTAAACTTACCCAGATCTATCTTACTATGCATACATCTACCCTACCATTATACCACACCAAGTTGAAGGTGGGGGGGGGGGGGGGGGGGTTAATTACAATGATCGGTGGAGGTGAAGAAAAAGTTGCCAAAGAGGAGGAAGTAGGCTTACCACCCGTCAATGGAGCTCGAAGGGCGAGGGGAGGGTTTCGAATTGGGAGGTGAGAGTAGCACGTGCTCCCACCTTCTTCATGGCCAGTTGAGCTAGTGCAAGGAATCTCCCCTTTTGCATTAGAAGAACGCAAGACTAGTATTACTCGTTTGAAATGGCCGGTTTGGCCGTTTCTCCTAGGCCTAGCCTAGAGCTGCTTTAAGGTTCATGCGGCCACTACGTGAATTGAGCCCAGACAACCAATCTATTTAATTTCTTCTCCACTGGATCTACCTGGGAGCATGCGAGTTGCCAAACACACCACGTGCCGCAGGATGTGACAATCCAGTCACATAGGGCAGGCATTCTGGCTGGTAGGACCAAGAGACGTCGAGCTTAGCTGTTTTGGCAAAGTGAGACGTGCGCCCAGACAGTCAAGATTCGGCTAAAACCCTAAACAAAGGAGCAGCACATCCGATCGTTCGAGACGCCCCTAGATTTCCGCTACGATTAACAAAGCAGCGCTCGCTCAGCGCTGCGTTGCACACGCGCGCGGTGGAGACCCAATCTTAGCTAGGCTGGAGCTCCCCGACCGAGACAGCGAGGGCCGGGGTGGGGGCAGGTGCATAGAAATTAGGAAAGTGGCGGCCAAAAACACGTACGAGGGACGGCCAGGGGAGACGAACCCCCTTGCTTTCCATCACCTCCCCTGCTTATAATACTCCCCCACCATCGACACAACTTGCACGGGACGCGATGACTAATAGCGCTGGGTGCACCGCATCCAGCACCCCCTGCCATCTCTCTATCCCTCCGCCCTCTCTCTCTATCCTTTTCTTGCTCCCCTCGTCCGCCTGTCTGCTGCATCTCGATCTCAATCCATTTGAATGAGCAAACCTAAAAGTCCTGCTCAGTACTTGCTGAAGCACTGCTAGCTGATGTGCACCGAGCTTGAGGCGCAGCAGAATTAGGATGCTAGCTACGAGCTGCTTCCATCGGTTTCACCAGGTATGCATATTCTGTCGGTTTTTACGTACGGTCGGTTGACATATCTGGCAATCTTACTCTGGTGGCGTTGTTCATGCATGCATCGACGCGTGTGTTGCATGTGATCGTATGTCGAGACCTTGTCGGTGCGTACGTACCTACAGTCGATATAGCCTGCTTAATTACGTATATACCTGTTGGCGAAGGCTCTTAATCTTAGTTGCAATTCTTCTTGGGGCATTGCACCATGGATTCAGCTATACATTTAGTTTCTGTTTTGCCCGACGTATTTTGCTTGTAGATGTAGTTAGTACCCTAATTGCGGCGCTGGGACTTATAATTAGGTTAATTATCATCAAATCCGTCCTATTTATCCTAACAAAATCAACGACCTGGGACCCAATCTGAAAGAACAAGGAATGCCATTTCGCCGCCTTTTGATGTTTTACTCCCTTTTTCTACGCCTTTACCGACTTTTCTCCTGGAATTGTAGTAAAATGGAACCTAGCTAGCCAGGTAGACGTAAAGCTTACGCAAGGAAAAGACTGCTTATTAGCCCGATGATTGCTTCACATGCTGATAAGATCTTCAATTTTTCGCCACAATCCACAGGATAACTAGGATGCCAGATCTGATCTGATTCGCCAAGAATTCAGAGCTATCAAAGCTTCGACTGCAAGCTCTAGCGCTGCGCTAGCTTCGACTTCAAGAATACTCATCACACAAAGGGCAAGGTATCAGATTGGATGCTGGCTAGCTAGCTAGCTCCTCATGTTCTTGAGCGCAAGGAGCGAGTGCCTGGAATTGGAGGACATCCAAGAGCTGATCCCTAACCTCAAGGTCATAGCATCTACCTCTGCTGACGACATGGAGAGCGGCAGAGGCGGAGCGGTGGACGGCCGAATAAGCTCGTCGTTGCCGTCATCGCCACCGCCGCCATCCGGTCAGAGAGCGCAGTACCACCGCGGGAAGGAGGAGCCTAGTTGCAATGGAAGCTTCTTCACCAAGTACTTCTCCGTCCTGCTGCTCATACTGGTCACCGCGTCGCTCGTCATCCTCCCGCTCGTCCTGCCACCACTGCCTCCGCCGCCGTCCATGCTGATGCTGGTGCCGGTGGCAATGCTGGTGATGCTGCTGGTGCTGGCATTCATGCCGACGTCAGGCGGCCGCGGTGCGACGGGCCCGACGCCCTACTTGTAGATAACTAGTACGTCCTTTTCTTGTTTGTTCTTTTGGATTTTGTGATAGGCTGGTCATGGCATCAATGTTATGTCCATCATTTGAAGGTCCCCTACTGCAATTATCAGTATATTAGCATGGATATAAGTCCAGCTAAATTTTGTGTCCTGCGGCGATCAGAACAAAGACGCATACAAACGTCCTGATTACTTTAATTTTCGTTCTTTCTTGAGTACTACTGTACTAGAGTATATGCTCTCCACAGAAACATGTAAAGATTAGCTTTAGTGGGAATAACATAGGTAGTTACATGCAACCACATGTAGTTGCAAATTAAGCACTTTGATGACATTGAAGACCATTAAACAAGAAAATATATATAGCTAGGCTACCAATTTATCATAACATTCCACACCTTAAGATAAAATAAGTGTACAACATAGTAAGCGAGTCTTTTTTATGTTATCACCTATATGACACTTTCACTATAAACCGTAACATCTATGTTACTGTTCTAAGTTACTTTGTATTGTAAAATATAGAACCAAAATTCTTGTTGTTGTATTGCAATGGCCCTCATGAGGTATATATAGAGGTACATGACTTGGAGGCTAAGATATCTAACGACTTAGGATACGAGAAGATCCTAGTCTATCTCTAATTATACACGTACTCTAACATTCCCCCTCAGTCGTAACGGGAGTGAAGCGAACGCTTGTGACTGCAGAAGTCCTACGCTCCCATCGCTTCTCCTCGTTGTCATCACCGGCGTCCCCTTCTGGTTCCTTCTCTTCCCTCCCGCAGTCACCGCGGGAGTGTCGTGGGCGCAAGTGACGACACAGACGATGTTGACTGGAGTTCTTGAGTTGCCGTAGACGTTTTGTTCATGTCGATGTCGAGGTAGCCGATCATGATGTAGCCGTGGTCGAGATGTGGTCGATGTCGTAGTCATCGTATGTGGTGTAGGCAAAAAATTGCGCGTTTTTGGTCGTAGGGTTTTAGGTTTTGCGCGGCGGCGGTAGCGATTCTGCGGCGGCGGCATCAGTTTTGCGGCGGCGGCGGGTTTTGTCGTAGCACGGCGGCAGCTGGTCTGCGGCGGCAGCGGGTCTGCGGCGGCGGCGGGTTTTTGTCGTAGCGCGGCGGCAGCAGCGGGTCTGTGGCGGCAACGGGGTTTTTGTGTCGTAGGTGGCGACGACAGTGTTGACGAGGATGTCGGCGGAGACCATGTTAATGTAGACCTTGGCGATGTATCTGGCGATGTAGAATTCGACGTAGATCTTGATGTAGTTGTACAGCTTCCTTGACGTAGTTGTTCGGGTCGGTGTAGTTCAGCTCGATGCAGTGCAGATATTTGTGTTGGTGAAGACGTAGATTGCGTGCCGGCGCGCGGGAAGTCGATGGTGCCGACTTGGAGAAGATTGCATCCATGCGCATGTCCCGCGCTGTGAGCAGGCTCGGATGCTCGGTGATGTCGATGTGCCGCTTCATGTCGCGTTTGCCGGATGTAGCAGAGGTTCAAGTTGCTCCTTGCACACTATGCATCAAATACTGTACGCGTACCTTCTGTGAGAGTAGATGGGCACATGCATGCAAACGTGCAGGCTGAGCGCGATGCAGACTTGCCGCTCCCGATCGCTGCCGTGGGCGTGTGTCGTCCGTGGCTGATGGCGTGCAGCTCGGCGGAGGCAGCGCAGGCTGCAGATCAGGGGCGCCTGCGCGGCGTAGATGGCGTGTGGAGCTTCGTGTCATCGCGCGCAGTCGCCGGTATCGAAGGAGCGTCGCCATAGTACCGATATTACACCGAATTTGATACTAGAGATTTATTCTGTGGCTAACTGAATCAAATCTAACAATTGAGAAATATCGAAATTGGTCTAAGATCTAATCTAAGAACCGATCTAATCTTTGATTTCAACCGGGTGCCGCGCTCCCGAGGAGAGATCTCCCCGGGGGCGGCGTGATGCGGAAGGTGATTGAAGGACCTAGGATCGGCGCAGCGACGCTAACCGCTCTGATACCATATTATGTAAAATATAGAACACTAATTGCCCTCATGAGGTATATATAGAGGTACATGACTTGGAAAAAACGGAAAAAGGACCCCCTTTTCTCCTCTCAAGGCGCTACAGTAGCCAGGCCGCTTTGAGAGTCCGCCGCCCTTCTTCCCCGTTGCCGGCCCAATCTGGATTCTTCTACGCCGGCGATGCCGTGTGGAGCGGAGGAAGGAGAGGAGCCTGGCCAGATGTACATAGTAGTCTAGGGTTCCTAGTTCTGTCTGCTACCCTTGTGGAGAATTGGAGTAGGTGGCGGGATATTCTTGGCCAGATCCGGCCCGTCCAGGCCTTCTTCTTCGTCGCTGTTCTTCTCCGGTGGAAGGAGCGGCGGCAGGCGGCGAAGGGACGGTGTGGCATCTCCAGCAATAAGGCCATCCCTTCCCATATTCGTCATCTGCTTTGGTTGTGCTGGAGCAGCAACCAAAGCCCAGATCTTCTGCTTCTCCGACCTCATCCATGGTGGATGGACAAATGAAGGGGAGGATCTGAGGATGACTTCTCCAATAAGCTCTCCTGGGTTAGCCAAAGTCGCCATCTTCAACGCCCGCCTCCCCGAGTCCGTGGCAGGCCCTTCGGGTTTGATGGCGAGCCGCTCTCTCTGTCGTGGCTTTGGTATGGCCCTGCTGCTTCTTCAAACTTGCCTCCTCTTCTTCTCTCCCGAGCTCCTGGCGTCATGGTGGCGTCAAGCGAGGGAGTGTGCAGAGTGGCGGTGCTGAGGAGGTGGCACCGGAGTCCATCAGAAGCATCTTCTTGGAGCACCACATCGGCGGCACATATGCCGTCCGTTATCCATGCCAGTGAAGGCTGGAAAATCTTCAACCTCCATCGGAGGCCCTCCCCGAGATTGGCGGTCGCATCCATCGCCGACTTTGAAGCAAGTGGTTTCGTCCCCGCGTTGAAGCTCAACGGCGACCTGGCTGATCTCCTGCTCCTCGGTGGGGAAAGAGAAGGGCTTGATTGCTTTTTTCTTTTCTTTTAGGAAGGCCCTTTCTGCAAATATCAGGGACCTATGTGTTATTTTCTATTTCATGGGGTCCTTTGTAATGTATTGTTCACCCACCGTTTGTGATCAATGAAGCTTCTACGCCCTACGGGGCGCTCCGTGTTTCAAAAAAAAAAAGACTTGAAGGCTAAGATATCTAACGACTTGGGATAGGAGAAGATCTTAGTCTATCTCTAATTATACACGTACTCTAACACTTTGTACTATGACTTGCTGGTCACCTTGGGCTGGTGTGCACTTTCATCCTTCTTTTTTAGTTTATGTGCGGTTTTTTTAATGGAAATCGATAAAGGAGCCTCCTTTGGCCGATTTTTTTTTGTTTGGCTAGCTATGCTTTGAAACACAGAATTCGCTGCATGCAGCCCAAGAGCCCATAAATCCATTCCCGCCTTTATTCTCACCAAATTGTAAAATTCGGTTTTTTTTTAGGGATTGTAAAATTCAGTTTTCTAAATAATAAAGTTGAACCTATTCTCAAGTGTTCTTCTAGTGATATATCTCATGGAATTGTTTTTTTTATGTAGCTATATGTTTTAAGCTACTACTGGTATTTTGTTCCTATTGGCACCTTTGATGGAAATAAATAACAAAACGAACATGGATCCATTGGATCTCTATTTAAAACTACATTAAATATTTAGTAAAAAAACGTAGATGTCCATTTTAGGATAACGTGTGCGCCTGCATACAAATGGTGGACAAATATATATGACTAATTGTCTCTTCTACAATAAAATATACTCTCTCTCTGTTCAGATTTATTTGACTTTAATCAAACCAATGTTTGTTTATTTGTCTTGTCTTCCTCAGCATCAATTAAATGCGAATGGAGGGAGTACCTCTAGTTAATTTCACATGGTTACATTTGTCAGAAAAATCTTGATGGCAATTCCTCCAAAAATATAAAACTAACTTTTTCTGAACATAAATTATTTAACATTTTCCACATGAAATTAGCTAGAGTGGTATACAAGATGCCTAACATATACTCATATACTTGAGATGTGTCGGTCAACTAAAATATAATTTAGTTGGACGTAGGTAGGATTATATAAGTGGGTAGATGCACATTGAGTCAAATTGAAATCCACATAACGAGAGTTTGGATATATCTATTGTTTTACTACTACATTGTCAGACCTGTAGACGACTCTTATGGATACGAAGATAAAAAATGCGACTCTCTGAGGAGCTTGCGCCGTACACACGGGCAACACGGGATCTTGCTCTGTTTCGGCTGTCGGCGTGGACGGAGGACGCGGAGGCCATACCGCCAGCGCGCTTGCTGGTCATCCCGGAGCCGGAGGAGGTTGACGTGGCCTCGGCGGAGCTAGCCAGGATCCATCGTGAGGAAGTCAGCACGCTTCGCTACAAGGTTCTCATACACGTGGACAGCGTGGAGGAAGACATCGACGCGGCAGCACTGTCGCCGTTCGGGGAGGCATCGGATGGCGGCCGCGGCAATGGCGCTCACGGCGGAGGAAGGATGAGGCATAGCGTGCCCTGGCAACGGGGGATCCCTGATCGCCGCGGAGGCGGCGGCGGCGGCGGAAACCCTGGAGCTGGAGAAGGGAGAAGGACATATCGGCAGGTCGCTGTCGCATCCTTGGATTGGAAGCTGCCACCAATGGAGGGCCAGGATGGTGGCCACGGTGCTACCTCTGCGGTGGCCCCCTTGACTGGTTGCTCTCCGACAACGCAGAGTTCAAATTTGGCGGCGGACGCCAAAGCTGCTGCAGCTGCAGCTACCTCCCAAGAGAGTGCCACTTTGGTGACAGAAAAAAGAGGAGCCCCCAATCCCGAGCGCCAAAAGAAAGTCTGGGTAAGGAGACCAAGTCAACAAAGGCCGTTGGAAGTTGTGGCGGAGGAGATTCTGGAGACCAGCCCCACACCTAGCACCGAGGTGGGTGGCGCGAGTCCCCACACACAGTCGAAGGAGCCCACGGAGACGTCCCAGGATGTGTCCCCCATTGAGAAGGAAGGGACAGGAGATTCGGACGAATCAGAGGCTGTGTTCGTCGAGGAGAGGGTGGGCCAGTACGGACAGCATGATTACTTCGCTGTGTCGCTATCTGGGACCTATCCCGAGGTGGAACATGTCCACGCCGAGGTACACGAGGAAGATCTCGATCAGGTCGATCGTGGAGAATTGGGACCCATCTCTGGGGCCCGCACGGATCCAGCCATCTGCGAGGCGGGGCAAACTGTTGGGCCGGATTTGATTCCGCCTGCTGATGAGGCCCAGCAAACACCGGGCCATGCGCATACACAAGAGCTAGAGGTTAACACAGGCGATCGGGAGTTGATGGCCATGAGCAAGATCAGAGCCTTTTGTGCCAGGATTCTCAAAGCGTTAGCGCCTCCGCTACCGAAGGAAGTGGAAACAGCTAACAAGCTTAACGCCCAGGCAGAACCATTCACACCTAGGAGGGTCACCAGGAGATCGGCGACTGCCACACCAGCGCGTGCGGACAAGCCTTTCAAGAAGGCCACGGCTGCAGAAATTGTGCTGCTCAAAGCATTGGGGATAACGCCGACCGAGCTCTCTGTGAACGACGATGATCTGCTAACATTCCGGAACCTGTTTGATTCACCTTTGAGGGAACAACATCTCAGAGTGGTGGCTTCCATCTTCGGCAAGATCATGCCGCCTGTAGGCCATCGTCTAGACCACGGTCTAGCGATGATGGAGGCCCATTGAGGGGCCAACGGAGGGGGAGTTCTATCCAATCTTATGGATATTATCCCAGATTTGTTGGGCTGGAACGCTCGGGTCTTGAACGATCCGGCTAAGAGGAATGTAGTGAGGGAGTTTGTGGCTTCGTTGCATGTAAATGTGGTTTGCTTACAAGAAACAAAATTAGAGTACATTGATGAGTTCATAGTGATGCAGTGCCTAGGACCAGCTTTCGATGAGTTCGCGTACCTCCCAGCTATAGGAACTAGGGGCGACATTTTGCTTGCTTGGGACTCCTCAGTCCTGGAGATCGCTAACATCAGTCTGGACACATATGCGATTACCGGAGAAATTACCACTAAGGATGAAAAGAGGTGGTGGTTAACCACGGTTTATGGGCCGCAGCAAACGGAGGAAAAGATGATATTCCTCAATGAATTGACGGAGCGGAGATCTCTTTGCCCTGTACCATGGATAGTTCTAGGCGACTTCAACATGATCATGTACGCTTCAGAGAAAAACAATGAACACATTGATAGAGTGATGATGGCCCGCTTTAGGAGATTTGCGCAGGAGGTTGAGCTTAAGGACTTGTACATGCATGGAAGGATTTTCACATGGAGTAGCGGAAGGGAGGTGCCCACCATGTCGAGAATAGATCGGGTGCTAGTGTCTGCGGACTGGGACCTGCAAAACCCGGATGCTATGCTTCAAGCGTTGTCTTCCTCCGCTTTGGATCATGCGCCTCTACACGTCTCCATGTCAGCGGCCTTTCGTCCAAAAAGGCGCTTCAAATTCGAACTTTTCTGGCTGAAATTAGATGGAATTGACGAGGCCATCAAACAAGCATGGGTCTGCGATGATAGAATCACGGATCCTTTTAGGAGGCTGGACGCCATGTACAGAAATGCAGCGGAATTCTTGCTGGCATGGGGACAGAGGAAAACAAGCAACATTAAACTGCAGTTGGCGTTGGCAAACCTGGTTATTTTCAGACTTGAGGTCGCGCAGGAGTCTAGAGTGCTATCACCAGGGGAGATTTGGTTACTGCGCATGCTGAAGAGAACGGTCCTTGGTGTGGTGACCCGGCATACCACTGCCTGGTGTAGTATGCAAGTCTGATATAACACCAATGAAACACCGTTCCACGGGTATTATATCGCTCAGAGTGGTACAACAGAAACATATGCGGGTCCAAGGCATGTCTATAGAATTACAGCATCGACTCTGTTACATAAGATCATCACAGCCTCCTACTTTACAATGAGGTAAAACTGCAAATAAACTCCAGAAGAACGACTCGTAGGCTATACTTATCACGAACTCTATTTGTAGAGTATTTCACTAACTACAGAGGCTAAGAATAGACTCTAGCTAAATAGGAGCTAGGTTTAGGAAGCTAGTTCCCTTCTATGGCTAAACTAGGTTTCCTCCTTGTTGGATGTGGTATCTGACTCTGCTGACAGGGTCCTGTCTCTTGAAGTAGTTGTTGACTCCTCGGCCTTCGAGTTGCACTGTAGATCCTCCTTCGATGCCTCCATATCTAAGCAGGGGATTTAAGAGTGGGATGAGTACGAGCGTACTCAACAAGTTCATTATAGGAAAGAGGTGTTTAATGCACTAGCTACAGCATTAGACCAGAAAGTCTAATACCAATGCAGGTTTTCATAACCATTTCTTCAAAAGGTTGCTTTTATTCAGAAGAACTATGTCCGTCAGCCTTCACCGGTTTACTAGAACTTCATGGAGCTCCTTTCCAGCCGCGTTCGCAGTTCCTCATCCCGGAACAGGGAGTGACAGGTCACAGTTCTTTACACTCTGCAGAGGTGTGTTGCTTTACCCATAAGAGATCTTAACCTTGGTGCCAACCGGGCAGCTTTCCCGTCCACACTTCCTTCGGTGTGAGGCCCGGTATAAGGTCTAGCCAATCATGTTCCTCCGCTACCTCGAACACCCACCCTTTGTTGCATGCCCCGACGCTGGGTCCACGCCGGTCCCATTATTCCCGTAATTTCAGGGTGGACCCCGACCACGACGACAGTGCTGGGCTCTACCATACACTCCTATGCCGGTAGCTGCAACCCATCATAGACCGCATTACCGTGGGGAATTAGAATGGGATCCCCACCCTCCGGTTGTTCCGTAAGACACAACTGCTACGGCAAGCAATGCTTTACCGTGGGGAATTAGAATGGGATCCCCACCCTCCGGTTGTTCCGCCAGACACAACTGCTACGGTAAGCGCATCCGTTGATGAACGAGAGGTGGAAACACTTTTGACTACTCCGTCCCACTCCGGATCTTATGGTTAACACGGGTATTACGGCACAAGAATCACTGGCGACATTTGTTGTTTAATCCTAGATGGATATAAACCCGTGCAATGGAACCTCCACCATATCAACACAATCCATGGTTCCATTGCCCACCACATAGTCATATTCATAGTTATGAAAGTAGTGGTTTTGATTTTTGTGCAATAGTGATAACCATAATACTTTGCAAGTAATTTGATAAAAATACTCAAATGACATGAGCAAGTGATGAACTTGCCTTTCTTGACTGCAAGATTATGCAGACAAGGTCTTCGATACGCAATAACTCCAAATTCTGAAATAGCATCATCATCCGGTAAGGACGATGTTTAAAAGATTGGCAAGGATGCAATAGTGCATAAGTATGAGATGCAATCGCTCTAAGCGTGACCTAACCCGATGATTTAGGATTAGTGAATTGAAATGATTTGTTTAGGGGGTGTTGCACTTTTTAGAGTGATTCACAAACAAGGTTCTTATTCAGGTGTGGTTACATGGTATCATGAACAGGTGCTGCAATATATAATAATAATAAGATTAATAGCACACAACTATAACATTTGGTATAATTTTAACATGTAATGAATAGTGGTTGGTTTTAACACTACATGGCATGGTTAATGATTAATTATCATATACTTCAAAAGAATAACTTTTGAAGAACATGTTTTTTAATAAAGAACAAGTATGATAATTAGGGTTGTGGGGTTCTAGGGTTTATTATGGTTTCCACTGCTTCTGGAGTAAGTAGTAGATGGATCCAAGCAAGATTGGATTCATCAACACCTAGGCCTGTAATGTTGAATTAAGCCTAAGCATCTTAAGCAACTGGTTATACATAGGTGCTATCAAAGTTTGTTATATCTTGTTGGTGATAGATAGCTAGGGTTTCTAGATCCTATTAGGCAGGGTTGTTGGCTACTTCATATCTTCTTCAAAAGAATAACTTTTGAAGAACATACTTCTTAATTAATAAGAAGTGTAACAATTAGGGTTGAGGTGGTCTAGTTTTTATTAGGGAATCCACTTAAATAGGGTATAGTTGGCTCCTGGATACTATGGTTCAGAAGTGTCTAATACTAATATGGTTTAGTGGAATATGGTTAGGTAATGCACAATATTTGGCATAGTTGTTATTAGGGTTCAATGATTGAAAATAAAATATTATGATCACATGTTCTAACCTAAGGTTTAGGTTAGAGGCAATTTAGGGTTCACATGTAATAATGGAACTAGATGCTAAATGACATTAGGGTTTTAGGATTACACATGAAATGATAAGGTTGTCACATTATTTCATAATGAATTAGGGTTTGCTATTTACCCTATGTTTCTATGATTAATAACTTCATGGTAAAGTTGAAGTTATTAGTAACTTGGAAATAAAAATAATATTGAAATTGGCATTTTATTCTTTTTAAATAATTAATAATTAGGTAATTATTAATTAGGGTTTAAATCTCTCTAATAAGGATTTAACAAATAATAAATAAAAAAAATTAGATTTCATGTTTTTCTTTATTTATTTATTGGTTTTTTATTTAATTTGGATAGTTTTCCTAATTTCTGAATTTTAATTGTATTAAGAGTTAATGGAAAAATGCTTAATCAACAAGTATTAAATAATTGAATTTTTATTAAAAATAAAAATTTCATATTATATTTTTATTGGATAGAATTTACTTTTATAAGAATTTTGATGTCTTATTTTTATTTTTCTGAGTTAAATCGGATTTTCTAAATTTATTTGAAGTTGCATCAATTTTCTGGAATTAAATTGAAACGGAATGACTGAGTGTACCCGGGTTATAACTAACCCAGGCCACTGACTGGTGGGCCTGTGGCCACATCAGCTGCCACGTTAGTGGTTGACTGGTCAAAATCGGAGATGTGGCCGGGGAACTCCTGGCCGGCGGGTTGCCGGCGACGGCGCCGGAGCTAGGCTGCTCCCCAGGACGATTGACGACGCCCAATCGAACCACGACACGGTGAGGAACCTAACGGTGGCGGCGCCGCTAGCTATTGGTCATCGGAGCTAGACCGGCGGTGAGGTGCTGCGACGGCGGGGACGGGCACATGGTGCTAGCAAGCTACGGCCGACGATAGGATGAAATAGGAAGCTCTGAAGATCATCTAGCTCACCGTGATTCAGATGAGCTTGATGGTGAGGTCGGGGAAGGTCCAGGTCGCCGGAATTGGGCCGTCACCGGCGTCGGAGACGATGAGCTCGTCAGGGTGCTGCAGATGGCTCCAGCTCGATTCCCTGCTCCAGCTGAGCAAGTCGAGGTCGGTGGTGCTGATGGTGTCCTCAGCGTGGCTCGGGGATGCCCCAATCGACGACGGTGAGAGATGGCCGGAGATGTTAGGGTTTCCATTTGGGGGAAAATGAATCAGGGAGGAGAAGAAATTGGAGGCTAGGGTTTCGGCCAGGGCTTTATACGGCGATCTTTCGGTCGTCGGTGGTCGCGCAGTCATCAACGGTGACCGGGACGTGGCTCTCTGGTCGGCGCCGTGGCACCCTCCCGTGCTCGCAGAGACGAAGGAGACGAAGACGTCTTCGTCCACTTCGTGTTTATCCGAAGGGGTATTGGGTTGGGTTGGTTCTGGTGGGCTTGGCCTTTGGTGGTTGCTCCACGGGCTGCTGCTGGGCTCGGTGGCTGTCCAGGTAAGTCAGGTGAGCCCAGTTTCTTTTCCTTTCTTTTATTCATTTACTGTTTTGTATTTCCTATTTTGTATTCTGTTTTTAATTTAAATTTTCATTCTTTTCTATTTTGCAAGTGTTTAACAACTGGAATTTCATGAAGTCTAATACCAGGGCCATTGTATTACAGTATTGTTTTTTTTTTTGAATAATCATTTCACATATGTGAGCTTTGTTGCAATTTTTAACTACATATGATTTTAGATACTCACTTTAGTTCCCTTTTTCTTATAGGATTAATTCTAACCTGCCTTATTTTTCATGGTAGAATTATGGGTGGATCCTTATTATGTGTTTAACCATATTGTTTGTACACTTGCATTTGAATATGGTTAACCTTTTTAAGTAATGTTCTTAATGATGATAATTCAATTAATCCCTCTCTTGGCTCTAAGAGTATTTTGTTAGGGTTGATAAGATGCTTCATTAATATCAAAAGTCTTGTAAGTTCTATTGTGACTCCCTCTTCAGGTTTAGTACTAACACCTTGAAATACCTAGAGTAGATACTATTCTCATTATGGTTTGGTTCTAATTATAAGAATGGGTGGTTGATAATCACACATGGTTTTAATATAGGGTTTATCATTGGGTGTCTCTTGTGTTTAACAATTGAAGCATAGGATTTGATTTAATGAACAAGTAGGGTTCTAACCATATTCATCTAATGGTAATTGGTTTGAATTTCTCAATTAGGGCCTAGCTTTATATTATGATCACCATAGTGATAGATAAACTAAGGTTGAGATATAATTCTAGGTTATAGAGATGAGATGACAACATATTGCATGTGCTAGGGTTTAGTCTCCCCTAACTAAGACAAGATGGTTACTTGCTTAATATTTCATGTGCCTCTCTTTTACTAAGGTTTGAGAATTAGATTTATCTTCTACCAACTGGCTGCTATTATTAACCTCAATTTATCATTTAAGTAACTACATTGGTTATAGTTCTTTTTATAGTTAACTTTGGTCATATGGATTAATGGTTTCTCACCATGTAAAGTATGGAGTTTCACTCTAAGGTTTTCTTAGGTACTTTATTTGAGGAATAAATGGAATATAGATGTGATAGGGTTCTACTTATGATCACCAAGTGATTCACAAGTTGGAATTGAGATATAGGCCTAGGTTTGCTTATTAGTGATCTCCCTATGATTTCATGTGGTGAATAATATCTTCTAATCATATAAGTGTTCGCACTTGGATTATTCTCCTATTTCTCCAAAGCACGGTCATGGATTAGGCATGATCCACTTGTTCTTAATATCCTTACCTCAAGTTCATAGGGTTTATGATCATTACTCAATTTATGATGGTCAAGGTTTGGCTTGCTAAGGTATCTCTGATGAATTTGGTTTCTCACTCCCAAGATCAAGTGTTGTCTTGATCAACTAAACATAGACTTTCTTTTATAGTTTCTTGAATGGGCATGGTTATGGTTGTCTCAATTATCTTGAGTATAACACCATTGGTTGAGCTCTCTCATTTAAGAACAGTTATTCTAGGGTTTATGGTGTACTCTTAATATCTCCTTAGGTATCTAGGCTAAGGTTCCATTTGTCTAGCTTAATTGGGTTAGTCTCTTCCTCATCTTATCAATTCCTGGATATGGTATTATTTCATGTGATATTAGGTTGTCTCACCACTCCAAGATGAAATGGTTAATCTTCTAATACTTTAGTTCAATGATTATCCTTTATTCTTAAATAGGTAAAACTAAGATTGGTATGAGTGGTCTCTCTCTTATTTGGGGAAGGACTTTAATACTAACCTAAGTTTAGGCTCCATAGAAATTGATATGATCACCATTATCTATGTTCCACATAAATGTTGTCTCTCTCTAAGGAATGTCTTGAATAATACTCTAGAGTTCCTCTTAAAGATGATGATTTGAATACTTGGATGTAGATACAAGGTTTAGCTCAAGGTTTGTTATTGCTTCTTTAATAATTATAATAGAACTCTCACCTGTCTAGGTTTGATGCTTAATAATTTGGAATAGAGAAGAGTTGTATTCCTTAGTTGGATCTCCTTGTCTTGTTTCCAAGATTAAAGTAGAATGGATATCATAGGGTTGATGATAAGAGCATGGATTAGTTTAAGACATGGAGAAGATAAGTGAATAATAGTTTCTCCAATTATTGTTACTTGATTTCCAATTAAATGGATGTTCATATTTTGTGGCAATGATTACCATGCTATAATCTTTTATAAGATCAAGGAATTGATCATTGAGTAAAGTGTTGTTGTGTTGATTATTAGTTCCATTTGATCTAACCCCTTAGATCAAATCATCTCTACCCAAAACAAGGTTTGAACAAAGTCACATTGAGGTTTATAGCGCTTGACTTGATGAGCTACTTCAATTCCACCAAGGTGACTGTTTTACTTTAAAGCGCGAAAATTCCCCAGATTTTCTATGCATGAATGCAATGCACACTTCTGTTTCCTCTATTTTTGTAACCCCATTACCTGGGATATTACACTTGGGCTGGCATCGATGGAGTTCACGATGGCTAGGCAGAGATCGCGGATAAGATGGCTAAGAGAAGGGGATGCGAATACCAAATTGTTCCATGGAGTGGAAAATGGGCGCAGAACACAAAACTTCATACCCTCGATAAAAGTGGGGCAGGAGACAATCACGGATCAAGAAAGAAAGGCCGAAGCCTTCACCAATGCTTATATTAACCTTCTGGGTACCGTGCAAAACAAAGAACATACAGTTGACCTTGTGGAGCTCGGGATACCGGCAACCAATCTTCAAGACCTGGAAGGCCTGTTTACGGAGAAGGAAGTATGGAATACGATCCGAGAATGCCCCGCTGATCGAGCGCCTGGTCCAGATGGATTCATCGGCGCGTTCTACCATCGAGCTTGGCCGGTGATCAAACAGGACATTATGGCCTGTATGCTCAAGCTAGGAGTTGGAGACGGGAGGGGCTTTGCGAGATTGAATAGGGCGCTAATCACTTTGATTCCAAAGAAGCAAGATGCAGTGCAGATTGGGGACTATCGACCCATCAGTCTAGTACACAGCTTCGCAAAACTTTTCTCCAAAGTTGTGGCTAACCGGCTAAGGTTAAGGCTCGGCGACATTGTCAGTACTAATCAATCGGCCTTTGTGAAACATAGATGCCTACACGACAATTTTGTCCTTGTAAGGCAGGTGGCAAGGAGGATTAACCAGAGGAGAAAACCGGGGGTGCTACTCAAATTGGAACTGTCCCGTGCCTTCGATTCGATGTCCTGGGGGTTCTTGTTTGAAGTTCTGAGACAGATGGGGTTTGGACCTCTCTTTCGCAAGTGGGTTGCACTTCTTCTCTACACGGCCAATACGAAGATCATTTTCAACGGAGTACCAGGTACGAAAATCCAACATGCGCGTAGGCTGAGACAGGGCGATCCAACTTCGTCGATGCTTTTTGTCGTAGGGATGGAGGTCCTCGCAGCTATGGTAACCAGGGCGGCCAATGAGCAGATTTGGAGGAACTTGACGGGTATCCTGCCCCTGCAGAGGATTTCCATATATGCAGACGACGTTGTGATGTTTCTCAGCCCGGTCAGAGAGGAGTTATGGGCGGTCAAGGAGATGATGCAGATCTTTGGAGAAGCCTCCGGCCTCAAGGTGAATTATCAACCGCGACATTGATTAGAGGAGCGGAAGGGGATGAGGATCTGGTGCGAAACATGCTAGGCTGTCAGGTGACAAACTTCCCTATAAAGTACCTTGGCCTTCAGCTCGCCCTTAGGCCTCTTACAAGGGCGGAGTGGCAGCCATTATTGGACTCAGTGGTGCACTTTCTACCAGCTTGGCAGAGAGGTCTCATTGCGAGGGCAGGAAGGCTAATGCTCATCAAGACGGTCATCTCGGCACGCCCACTTCATCACATTTTGGTTGCGGAGCCCCCGGCTTGGCTCCTAGAGGAGGTGGTAAAGTACATCAGAGGGTTCTTCTGGGTTGGAAAGAAGCAAGCTAATGGTGGTCAGTGTCTCGTGGCATGGGACAACATTTGCAAACCAACCCACCTTGGGGGTTTGGGAGTGAAAGATATTCGGCTGCATGGTCTAGCTTTGAGAGTTCGCTGGGAATGGTTACAGAGGACAGACCCGAGCCGTCATTGGCAAGGTCTGAAGATGATGCATGACACGGAGGCTAGCAAGGTCTTTCAGAGCCTTACCAAGATTACAGCAGGAGAGGGTTCGAAAGTTTGGTTTTGGCGCGATAGGTGGATCAATGGAAGAGCTGTGGAGGACATTGCACCTTTGGTTGTGCAGCTCGTTCCTTCGAGGAAGAGGAACTCCAGAACGGTTGCGCATGCCCTTTTGGAGAACGCCTGGATCTCAGACATCGAGATGAGCTTGACAGTCGAGGGATGCGCACAATGCATCAGGTTGTGGGAGGAGTTGGAAGGGCTCCAAAGGAACACCCAACAACCAGATTCTTTCACTTGGATCGGATCCACTTCGGGGAATTACACGGCTAAGGACACATACAACTTGCTTTGCCAAGGAGGAATCGAGTTCAACATGCATGAGCCACTTTGGAAATCATTTGCGCCGCTCAAGTGCAAAATCTTTACATGGCTTGCTCTGAGAAACCGACTTTGGACTTCGGATAGAAGATGGAGGCATGGGCTGCAAGATCATACTGAGGCTTGCTTCACATGTTTAACCACGTGCTGGTGCAATGCCCATATGCCAGACAAGTCTGGTTTGGTTGTCTCATCGCGGCTGGGTTAAACATCACGGAGCCAACCAGGGATTGCATGTTGGAATCTTGGTGGGAGACCGCTAGGAGACTGGTTAGGAAGAGAGATAGGACAAGCTTTGACACCTTGGTCATCCTCTCGGCTTGGTCGATTTGGAAGCAGCGTAACGCAAGGGTCTTTCACAACACAGGTCTTTGCAACCCCCATCAATTGATTGAGAAGATCAAGGCTGAGTTCAAACTTTGGAAAACTGCCAAAGTCGGAGGGAGTTCAGATATACCGCGAGAGTAGTTCATAGTGTGTGCGTGGGGAGTTCACCAGCTGTGCCGTTCGCGGCGCAGTTTTGGTTCTTGTACAAAAACTTTTCTTGCCTTCTATAAAGATCTGGTACGCCTTTGGCGTACCCTCGAAAAAAAAATGCGACTCTGAAAAAAATAAATTTCACGACACTTTGACAAGCTTGGTGGTTGGTTATCCACCACAGAGTTGTTTGATATCAACACTATATATCAAATGGCGGCACACATACGCACATGTCGTTATAGGCATGCATATTCTTGCCCGACATCAACTTGATTCCATGATATGTACAATCAAGTGTGACAAATTTTAATGTCTTCTACAGCCTTTGCCAACACAAATATTTTTGCACATCAGTTTTATCAACCCTTCGTTGAATAATATGATCACAAAAAAGAATAGTTAAACCCCACATGTTACAAAATATCGTAAGACAACACACCAACTCTGAATATATCATACAATCGTTACCAACACAATTTCAAATATATATAGTACTACCACCACATATTAGTAGTAGCTTTAGCCGATGACTCGAAAAATGTCATCCTCATAAGAGTTACGAAGCTCTTGTTATAACAAAGTTACACTGTTTTTTTTGTAAGGGTTCTAAGATTCATAGTCATAAGGCTCAAGGTCTGGATTATCTTTTGCAGAATCAGACTTGTATGCCAAGATGGGGGTTTGAGTTTGCATTAGGGACTGATCTGATTGTACAACCGAGTGGAGAAGATCATCATCTCCCGTTTTCACATGTACCGAGCCAAGATCATGTTAACCTCATGGACGTATGCATAAACCGAACTGGGAACAAAGTTGCAACATGCAATGTAGATCAAGTGCGACATCTAGAGCATTTGCCATTGCATAATTCAATATTCTGCTCATTTGAGTGATCCGCCGAGTAGATATGGCCACTTAATCTTCGCGACGCCTAACCTTCAGATCCTGAGCCTTCTCTTTGTCTTAGAGATGCCTAATTGTATGGTCTTGAGCTTTCTCTTTGTCTCATAGAGGTCTAATTGTCTAATCATGAGTAGTAAAAAGATTTGTATATGTTGAGAGATCATTGATACCAAAAATTACAATGTAGCAAGTCGATAAGTATATTTTAGCAACTAAAATGTCTAAAATTCTTCTAAATGGTGTTCCCCACGATAATAAATAGGATGTCTCCTCAGTTGGAACATAAGAAGTCATGTGCTTCTAAATGTTCGAGACATTAAAATGATGCCAATGCTGCAAATTTCCATACAAAACATTGATCATAATAGGAAATAATACATATAAAATGTACATATTGAGAGATTAATGTGTAGATTGAAGAAATTGTTTTGTAAACATGATGAATGTATATCTTTGTCCATTGCCTCGTTGACTAGAACATGAGCATGCTACAAAATACAATCGAGGCAATACAACAAATCAACTAACATACAAAGTTGTAATGACTATTGTGCCAAAAAAATATTCCGCATTGCCACCCTATTGAGGACAATATATGGTGCGAGGAGGAAAGAGAACGAAAGTACTTTCTAGCAGTGAATTGTTTGTAGCATTTTTTTGCGACAGGGTAAAACACAATATCTGTCTCAGGTTCCACGGGGTTTCCTATATGTTTGCACAAAAAACATAGGTCAAGCGGATATGTTCACTAGTGAAATACCCTACAAAAATGGATAATAAAAAATCTTGGCTTGGTTTCCTATTTTTTTTACTAAAAATGGAACTATTGAACACGTGAAATTTTGCTAGAACTAGTGAACATTTACTGAAATTGACAACGGGTAACCTTATCAATGTCCATTGATGATGGATTTGGGTTTTCAGGAAAGGAGAGCTCTGGTGATTTCAAAGACCGGTCAACGAAACTAGATAGCCGACGAAAAGTATGATCAAGGGCAAAAGTCGCCGAGATTGTAATATGAAACTAGGGTTACAATGGTGTTGCGTGTTGTGAATTTAGATACCCCTCGGTGGCTCCTCCTAGCCCTTATATAGTGGGATATGTCTCAGAGTCCATCTTCGGATCGGTTACATTGTACAAGTCGGTTTTCCCAATATGTCCCTAGCCTATTTTACATAGATATTAGGTTTCTGCTTTATTCTTCATGAGCTTTGCCTATTCCTTCCTGGATCCGCACCATGGATGATAACAGTTTACCCGCTATGTTCCTAGCCTATTTTACATAGATTTGGGTTTCTGCTTTATTCTTCATGAGCTTTGCCTATTCCTTCCTGGATCCGCACCATGGATGATAACATTGAGTACCCAATATAATATACCCTATCAGAAATAGATCACTAAAAAGTAATAGGGCATGATGCTTCTTTTGACAAAACAAGGATATCTATAGCAAATTTTCTTAAGAACATTACATCCAAAACTATTATGTTACATGAAAAGAAATATCATTGTAGTATTCAAACCTAATTTCAACCATGAAACAACAATAATGGAATCGCATCTTGCGATGAAGACATGTAGCAACAACTTTATTCATTGTGACCACATATTCCTAATGGGTTACATTACCATTAATTTCCAAGAAAAGGAATGAACTATAGGTGTACATAAGTACATTATGGACAACACCTATACATTAACCAATCTTACATTTTGGGATTAGATGTACCCATATCCATCCACATATTTCTAGATAGCATTCACTGGTGGAAAGGGCGGCGCATATGCGATGTTTTAGCACGCTTAAGCACTAGGAGATGGACACACACCTCGCCTAGGGTCTAATCAGAAGTCTAGATAGTGCAACCAACAAACTTTCTTCCCCAATAGGAAATAATGTCATATTACAATGATGAGCCAAATCAGCCATATTATAATGGTAGTTGTTAACAATTTACTCATATACATGTTTTAAATTAATGTGTTTTCACATATAATTACCCATTGAAAGGACATGGATCCCCCATGTGTGGTTTTGGTAATTGATGACAATCCCTATGGACTAATGGTTGTATTGAGATTATATTTTAGGCCGTCTCCATAGGAAATTATTGAGCCATATGTGGTCTCAAGGTTGCAAGATGAAGAAGATCGAGTTTGATGAATACGACGGATGAAGACGGTGTCGAAGAAGGATGAAAACGGTGTAGAAGATGAAGAGGTATGAAGACAGCGTATAAGATGGATAAAGTGTTATCACCAGATTTTGGACAAATCCAGAGGTGGGCCGTAAGAGAGATGAGCTTAGAGGACTACACGTGGAAGATCTCTGAAGCGGCCTTGCACGGAGAATTTGGGCTAGTTTGCCCGTGTATCTTTAATTATAGTAGGTTATATCTTAGATCAAGATTTAGAGTTTGTATCGCACACGGTGGGATATTCCCACGTTAGAAAGTCCGCTGGACTATAAATATGTATCTAGGGTTTATGGAATAAACAACAACACAACGTTCACCCCAAAACAAACCAATCTCGGCGCATCGCCAACTCCTTCAACTCGAGGGTTTCAATCAGGTAAGCGACATGCTGCCTAGATCGCATCTTGCGATCTAGGCAGCACAAGCTCCACGTTGTTCATGCGTTGCGCGTACTGAAGCGTCTTTGATGGCGCGCAACGTAGTTATCATAGATGTGTTAGGGTTAGCATAGCTCTTCGTATAAACATGCTTACGTAGTGCAACCCTTGCATGTCTAGCCGCCCTCACGCCTATCTCAGGCGTGGGGGCGGCACCCTGCTTGTTCATCATCTAGTAGATCTGATCCGTTACGATTGCTCCTTGTTATGCAAGGATTAGTTTAATATCTGCATTAGTTAGGCCTTACAAAGGGGGGGAGGATCCAGTGGCACGTAGGGTGGCGTTCGCAAGTCCTAAACAGGATGTTCCGATGATCAACGTCACGTTGGTTGTGTGGCCTTGTTTAGGATCGGCTTACGAGCACCGTGCGTGGCCGCGAGGCCCAACCTGGAGTAGGATGATCCGATTATGCGGTGAAAACCCTAAATCGTCGTAGATCTCATTAGCTATATCTTGATCAAGCAGGATCACCAAGTATTCGTGCACCCAGCACGGATCATGGGTGGATCGGCTCTTTGAGCCGATTCACAGGATAACCTGAGAGCCGATCGAGGCTCTTATTTAATGTTTACGTGTATGCCATGCAGGAACTAAGCGAGGCATCCCCATCACCTTCCTGACCAGGTATAGGTCAGGTGGCACGCCCTTGCACTTCGCATCGCCGCGTGTGACCAGAAGAGCATTGCGGGCCGTCGCTCGGAGGGGTCTCAGCCAGCCGCAGCTCTAGGCTCTTCCCGGCTCTACCGTGTTGGCTCGCCGCTGCCCGCCGGTGGGTTTTGGCGATCAACACATTCTGGCACGCCCGGTGGGACCATCATCTACATCAACCACATCGCCATCTACATCTGAGATGGCGACGGACGGCACGCCAGTCGCCTACGAGGAGCTGCCTGCTGAGCTCAAGAAGAAACATGACGAGATCAAGGCCACCCTCGAAGCCGACCTCATCGGCTCTTTTCAGAGAACCCGTACCCATGGCATCAGATGGAAGGGATTCTCACCGCAAGGTGCACTCGATGGGATAGATCTCTCTGCCCCGTCGGAGGAACGCACCAGGGGCCTACGGCAGGAGATCAACTACTTGGTGGCTCACTCGCTACACCGCCACTCTGAAAACTTGGTCAACGTGTTGGAGCATCTCGCTCTGCGCGTGATCCAGGAGATCATGAGCCACCAATACTCGCCGTCAGGACCAGCTCTCGGGACGCATCAAGGAGAGTTGCCACTCCAGTCCCGTCCACCGCTGCCGTATGCGTTGGCAGCACCGGCCGAAGTGCCGGCTACACCGGCATTCGTCGTCTACAAGATCGGTGGTGACCCTAGTGACTACCAGTTCTTGGCTGAGGCGCCTAAGGAGATCCCCCAAGGATACGCGTGCACTTATGTGCCAGATTGTGGCAACTGGCCACTCTCAAACCAGGCCACAACGTCAGGGACTTCGGCGCAAACAGGAGGAACGTCAGCAACAGAGCTTGAGAAGCAAACGTGGCTAACTAAGTACGCCACCCCGACGAAACTCCCGAGCCCAGCTCCTGCAGTTGGCTCAGAGCTGGAAAAGCAAACATGGCTGGCTAAGTACGCCACCCCGGCGAATCTTCAGAGTGCAACTCCTGCGCAGCCAAAGACAAATGGATCAGATCAGTACCATACTGAGAGACCAGTTCGGCATGGTGCCGAAAAGGAGGGCAATCGGCTATTCCAAGCCGTACCCCGACGAGTACGAGATGATCCCGCTGCCACCTAAATATCGGCTCCCTGACTTCTCCAAATTCAGTGGATCAGATGGCTCCAGCTCCATCGAGCACGTCGGCCGATATTTGGCTCAACTAGGACCGGCTTCAGTGTCGGATCAGCTACGCGTGAGGCTCTTTTCACAGTCCCTCACAGGATCGGCTTTTGGATGGTATACCTCTTTACCAGCAAACTCCATCCAGTCTTGGAAGCAATTGGAAGAACAGTTCCATACGCAATACCATTCAGAAGCTTCCGAGTCTAGCATTGCCGATCTAGCACAACTACGTCAGAAGCGCGGAGAAACGGTGACATAGTACATCCAGCGCTTCAGGAATCTTAGGAACCGATGTTATTCGGTTCGTATAACTGAAAAGGAAGCAGTCGAGTTGGCAGTAGCTGGCCTTGCAACACAGCTCAAGGACATGGCCTCCCAAGCAGATTATCCCTCGTCGGCGCACATGGTTCGAAACTATCGGCATATGAACAGCGCCACCTGCACTGTACCAAGACAAGTTCAAGCGTGCGAGTCATGGTCGATACAGAGGAAGGTGAAATACCTGCGGAGACCAAGAAGTAGCACGATGGCTGAGTGGACTCGGGGAGGAACCCCGTGTCCTGCAAATGGGTAAAGCCACCAGGGCCGCCCGTGGGATTTGATTTTGACGTGACCAAGACTGAACAAATCTTCGACCTCCTGCTCAAGGAGAAACAGTTGACGATTCCTGAAGGTCTCAAGTTCCCTACGGCGCAAGAGCTAAACGGAAAGCCGTACTGCAAATTCCACAACTCGCTTTCCCATGCCACCAACGACTGCAGGGTGTGGCGTCAGCACATCCAAGCGGCGATAGAGAAGGGGCGTTTAATTTTCAACCAGTACGCCATGAAGGTAGACACCCAGCCCTTCCCCGCCGTTAACATGGTAGAAGTCATCTACCCCGAAGGCTGCCAGCCAGGTCCCACGTTCAGCATCAACATGGTAGGACCTGGGAACCACTCTGGCAAAGATGGAGATGAGGGCAGCTGCTCTCATAGCAAGGATACAGAGGAGGCCGCTCCACGCGATCGGCTCCATCATGATGGCAAGCGCTACGTCACAGAGGGAGAAGTGAAGAACATAAGATATCAACGACCTCTCTCTGATCACCTCCTCAACAAATATGTGAGACAGTATGACCAACGCCGACGGTCCAACTATGATGATGAAGAAGATCGTCTGGCTAGAGAAGCCAGAAGACATCGTCGGCAGGATCGCGATGAGGAGGAGCACGGGCGCTGCGCCACGGACACATCAAGGGAGCAAGATGACAACGCCAGACACTGGGACTGCCCTTTCTTCAGACACTGCTGGGATTCAGGAATGAGCCGATTGCCCACAATCGGCAATTGCCCAGAATGCAACAAGGAGAAGAAGGAGGCAGCCAACGTGTCTATGTTTGAGCGCTTAGGGCCTCTCCCACCACCAAGCAAACGTGCTGAGTCACTTCGTTGGGCAGATCTTGAGGATTCCGAAGACGAAGGACTAGAAGAAGAAGAAGGAGGCAGACAACGTGTCTGTGTTCCAGCGTTTAGGGCCTCTCCCGCCACCAAGCAAACGTGCTGACTCACTTCGTTGGGCAGATCTTGAGGATTCCGAGGACGAAGGACTAGAAGAAGAAGACAGGTGCCACCGTCCAAGGTGGTGCCCTGACGGACTCAGCCGTTCACAAAAGCGCAGGGTTCAGCGGTTGCGCGGCCTGGAGGAAGCCGAAAGGTTATACTTGCATACGCTAAGGAAGGCACGGCCTGATCTGGCCGCAAAAGTGCAGCGAGCCCTGGATGAAGGGGATTGTCCACGGAAAACAGAGTGGCGTCCCAAGCAAAAGAAAGCCGATGATGAAACATCGGCTGGCACAAACATGGTGCTTGTCTTGCCGACAGAGCTTAGTGCTCCACGATTATACGATGCACTCAAGGTGGACGACAGTAGGCGCATCAAGTCAGAGGTTGGGTTGGTTTTATCCAGCCTAACTGAGTAGCAAGATTAAACCAATGAGCAAACCGGGTGAGGCTGATCCTTGTGATCGGCCCCAAAAAAGTTTATGGAGGGACATTACAAAACCTTCATCGAGCAAGCAATGTGGAGGCCGATTCCAGCAATCGGCCAAACTTGTCTTCTGCACATATTCTGTTTATGGTCAGCAACGATCTACTGGGCAGCGGCCACGTCGGCAGATGAAAGTCAGCATGAATCTTTGCGAAGCCGACGTACAAGTACAGTGCCCTGACTAACCAAGAAAGCCGATATCTGCAATCATTTGGCAGATTCGGCTCGGGGGGCATATATGCAGATAAACATGTGCAGACATGCGTGCAGTGGTACATTGGGGGCCGATTAAGAAAAATCGGCCAAACAAAAAAAAAAAAAAAAAAAAAACAACACAAAAGCTTAGCCGATGCAGATACGTGGCCATCGACTCAAGAGGTACAGCTACAGCTGTTATGAGCAGAAAGGGTCAACGGAGCAGGAAGTGAGTCACGAAAAGAGACTCTAATGGAAGAACTCCTCAATTGAGTGGCTTGATAACTTCGATTTTCTCTTCAAGAACCTCTGGTTTCCTTTTTGCGAGCAATGTGCAGATCAGGTTAAGGATGGGTTTCATCAGATCCACCACAGGGGAGGAGCCGATCTGACCTGCAAGGCGTGAAAGTGGACTGAAGAAGCTCGGGGGGCAGCTCACCCTGAAGGTTCTCTGCTCTGGAGAGCCGATTTTGCTGAAATCGGCTGGTTCCGCATCATGACTTGGAAACCGATGGCGACACATTCGGTTAGTCCACTGATATGCTCGCCTTGATAAAGGCTCGGGGGGCAATTGATGGCGCGGAATTTGCCGTTCTTAAGAAGCCGATTGAGATTTCATCAGGCTGAAAACACAATGGTATCGACTTCAGGATCAAGTCGTTTTCGGCGAGATGCAGGGCTCTCGTGAGAACGTCGATTTGCCTAGTTGTCCGCCAGAACTCAAAGGGATGGGGCATTAAGTTACCGGTGCGTTATCATCGGCTTGTTGACCATTGGCTAAGTGACGATCGGTGGGGTCAGCAGAAGAGAGAATCGGCTCAATCAAACTCAGAAGAAATCGGCAGAATTAAGATTGGGGAAGAGTTCTTCAACGATAAGCCAGATTTCTTACATAGAAGAGCTGATTGCTCTCAAAAGGGAGTACTAAGGGGATACATTGCCCCGTCTACTGTTGCTGATCCTATTCTAGAGGTCCTATTCTACGGGCCGTCACTGCCCTCGTCGTCACCATCGTCAGCGCCGCCGCTGCTCCCGGCGAGCTCGTCGTCGCTGCTGTAGCGGCCGCCGGCAGGACCTTCGTTGTCCTCGTCCTCCACGTCGTCGTCGACGTCGTCGCTGTCATAATCACTGAGATTCCCTGGCCAGGGGCAATGGCGCTTGGCCGGCGGCTCGTCGGAGAGGCTGTCGTCGTCGTCCGCCTCTTCCTCTCCCTCCTCCTTCACCTCGGAGGAGGTAAAGTCATCCCAGGAGAAACGATCATCATCGCTCTCCTCTTCCGATTCCCCGTTGGCGAGGAAGCGGAGGTCGCTCTCCCCGTCCGTCGAGGATTGGTCGTCCTCGGACCAGATGGAGAAGTCATGGTCTGACTCCTCCCCGGCCTCAATGGCGCGGCGGATGTTGGCCGCATGGACTTCTTGTGGGCTCGGTGCTGGCATCGGCTCGGGTGAAGAGGACTCGAAGGAAAGTCCCGACGAGGCAGAGGAAGAAGAGGACATGGTGCGTAGAAGGGTTTTTTGGAGTGCCGATGGCTGGAACAGAGGAAGGGGATAAAGATGACTATTTAGTCGGCATGGTTAAATAATGAGAAACCTGGTGGGAATTACTGCCATCACAGTTTCCGAAGGGGTAATGTCAGAGCTGTCAAATTTTGCAGAGAAACTGAAAGGACAGGCCATAATGATGACGGAGGCTGCAAATGGCTCTGTCCTGCCACGACATGACCCGACGTAGGAACGCTTAATGATTTTGGAAAAATTATTTCCAAAACCAGAGGGGCATGTGTTATCACCAGATTTTGGACAAATCCAGAGGTGGGCCGTAAGAGAGATGAGCTTAGAGGACTACACGTGGAAGATCTCTGAAGCGGCCTTGCACGGAGAATTTGGGCTAGTTTGCCCGTGTATCTTTAATTATAGTAGGTTATATCTTAGATCAAGATTTAGAGTTTGTATCGCACACGGTGGGATATTCCCACGTTAGAAAGTCCGCTGGACTATAAATATGTATCTAGGGTTTATGGAATAAACAACAACACAACGTTCACCCCAAAACAAACCAATCTCGGCGCATCGCCAACTCCTTCAACTCGAGGGTTTCAATCAGGTAAGCGACATGCTGCCTAGATCGCATCTTGCGATCTAGGCAGCACAAGCTCCACGTTGTTCATGCGTTGCGCGTACTGAAGCGTCTTTGATGGCGCGCAACGTAGTTATCATAGATGTGTTAGGGTTAGCATAGCTCTTCGTATAAACATGCTTACGTAGTGCAACCCTTGCATGTCTAGCCGCCCTCACGCCTATCTCAGGCGTGGGGGCGGCACCCTGCTTGTTCATCATCTAGTAGATCTGATCCGTTACGATTGCTCCTTGTTATGCAAGGATTAGTTTAATATCTGCATTAGTTAGGCCTTACAAAGGGGGGGAGGATCCAGTGGCACGTAGGGTGGCGTTCGCAAGTCCTAAACAGGATGTTCCGATGATCAACGTCACGTTGGTTGTGTGGCCTTGTTTAGGATCGGCTTACGAGCACCGTGCGTGGCCGCGAGGCCCAACCTGGAGTAGGATGATCCGATTATGCGGTGAAAACCCTAAATCGTCGTAGATCTCATTAGCTATATCTTGATCAAGCAGGATCACCAAGTATTCGTGCACCCAGCACGGATCATGGGTGGATCGGCTCTTTGAGCCGATTCACAGGATAACCTGAGAGCCGATCGAGGCTCTTATTTAATGTTTACGTGTATGCCATGCAGGAACTAAGCGAGGCATCCCCATCACCTTCCTGACCAGGTATAGGTCAGGTGGCACGCCCTTGCACTTCGCATCGCCGCGTGTGACCAGAAGAGCATTGCGGGCCGTCGCTCGGAGGGGTCTCAGCCAGCCGCAGCTCTAGGCTCTTCCCGGCTCTACCGTGTTGGCTCGCCGCTGCCCGCCGGTGGGTTTTGGCGATCAACATAAAGACGGTGGAGTGTATGTTGGAAGAAGATGGTGACATGTACGATGATGAAGAGAGTGAATACGGAGCTTACCGACTCGAGTGGAATGAGCAAGGTCAGGGTTTTTGCTCGGTAGGATAGTTGGTCGCATCGTCGGAGAGAGCTCAAACCTTGCATGCATTGCATCGTGGTTCTTGGTTGTTGTTGGATCTTATCCATGAGATCTTTTAGATCTTGTGTTCATTCTCATGACAAGCTCGAGCTCATCGGAAATGGATTCCGGTTGCATCTCATGTTGCGTTCTCGAGTTGGATGATTTTCCTGGTTTACCATATTGAGAGGTTTCACCTCTAAATTCATAAGAAAATCATCCTGCACTATTTTCCTTGTTTTCAGCTTGTGTGGAGGTATCTTTCGTCATCCTCTTTCTAGCAAAGTTGTTTTCATCCCATTTGAAGTTTCCTAGCTCTAGTTATTGCATTTCTCGTATAGGAGTGTTCAGGAAAAAGAAAAAGGATTTGGGGCAGCGGTACCACCGCTCAGGCTACCGGCCCAGTACCGGCATGGGCTCTACAAGCCCTGTATCCCAAGGCGGAAGTACCGGCCGGCCCCTTTCTTCTTCCTCCCCTGCCGGCCCAACTCCACCAGATCTCCACCACTCCACCACTCGGCCCAGCGCAACATGCCTCCACCCCATCCCACTCGGGCCCGCTCTCCTCCTTGGGCTGCCGCTGCCTTGCCGGCCCACCTGCGCTGCTCTCCCTGCCTTGCTCCGCCTGGGATGATGCCCGCGCCAGGCCTAGCTGCCGCTCGGCCACTGCACAACTCAAATGAGAACTCGTTCCCGCGCTTGCTGCATCGTTGTGCTGCTGGCCCACTCGCGTTGGCGTGCGTTGACCAGCCGCACGCTACTGCTTGCCACGTGCCTGCTCGCGCTGCTCTGTTGCTCGCCTAAAGCCGTCGCCGCCCGCTGGTTGATCCTCTTCGCTGCTCCTTAATCTCTGTGTGTTTGGCTGATCTATTATATTATTAAAACAACAAACAAACGACGGCTCGGATTAAACTCAGATTTAACAATGGGCAAGCGATGGTTCGGATTTACAAGGAAAATGACGTTTTAAGATAAAAAAAAGGCATGAAACGATTCATGTTGGAAAAAAAGACACGTCAATCTGTCCGGCATATATGCCTTGACCATCAGATACCAGTAATTAACGCCTAAGACTAGTCATAGTGGGAAGTAACATAGAGTAGTAACATGCACATGTTACTACTCTATGTTACTACCTTCATAGTGGTTAGTAACATTAAAGTAGTATCATATATATCTTTATTAATTAGCTTATACACTCATTGTTTCTTGAGAAGTGTGATGTTACAGTAACTAGCTATGTTACTCCATCCTCCTCTTTCCTCATTAACTCACTGTCACATGAGCAAATTTGCTGAGTTGGACACTTAGTTACTAGTGAAATTACTCCCACTATGAGTAGTCTAATGATCGCTGTCACGGAAGCCGCCGCCACATCTAGGGTTTCAACTCTCATGGAATTGAAGAGTTTCAAAGCCCGCCTCATGTTCGCCGTCGCGCCGCCGCGCCGGCGCATAAAGGCTTTCTGCTATCTTGCAAGAGCCAGTTTCTATCCTTGCGAAATCGAGAAGACATGGTCAAGCATGGCCAGCGCGAGGAAGAAGATGACGTAAAAGCTGGGAGGACGTAGATGGCATGCGAACTGGATGGATCGCATCGTCCAATGGTTTTGTGAGCTACAACATCATCGTTCTATCAGCATATATACCTTGGTTTTCAGGTCCCAGGAATTAACAAGATCAAGGCCCGCCTAATTTCCGCACCCACGCCGGTGGCCGGTGGAAGCTGCCGCGTCAACGCTTAAACTGTTACCTCGCCATGAAAGAAAAAGGAGACACAGCGCTAGAGCGACATGTCCAGCAAACGTACATAAGTAACAACATCTTGGCTTTCAGCTCTCAGCAAACGCCACATAAACTGTTCGCTGACGTTTAGTCTGCTATCTCGCAAGCGTCAGTTTCCGTCAGTGTGGAATCAAGAAGACATGGTAAAGCTCTTGCCAGCACGAGGAAGAACATGGCATACGGACTGGATGGATAGCATATGCGTCGTCCAATCGTGTTGTGAGCTACGTCATGCGTACAGCTGCTGCTATCCGGTAAGTTTGATGAAGAGCGTGTACCAGCTAAGCCCAAATAGATACGTTTGTATGCATGTGTTTCAGTGTTTCAGTTTAGAGTAGATGAGGCAGCAGGCATTATGCGTGTGCTAATTTAGTTATGAGGTAGAATAACATCCATGTTTCTCATGGCCAACTATTGGAGTTTCCTTTGTAGTCTTAAGAATCGGTGATATATCAGCGTGCGGGTGTTACAACGGCAGCGGCTCTTGCAATCTATTCACAGATGGTGGTACTTTGCAACAGTGTTGGTGTTGGTTTCGTTGTTTCGGTGAAGCATTGAAATTATGCATATTTGTTTTGCAAGTGCGTTCTAACTTAGATTGTTGCATCGTATGAGATTAAATTTAAACACGGACCATTATTGCAGGAATTAATTAGTGGAGTGGTCACGAGAGATAAGATTTGGACATCAAAGAAAAGGATAGCCGTATGTCTTTTTTAACTTCAACTATTCCTTTGAACTGAACATCAAAGGTAAAAGGTTCATCTCTGAAAATATTGCTGTCACCAGTGTATTAGTTTTGTTCCAAATATGTGTCAGTTTAAGATTTGGGTAAAATGATCTTACCAACTACTTTTACTTGCTTCAGTAACATAATTTTTTCCCTGGGTTAGTGAATGCTAATGGGAAGCACTAACTAAATTTTGTTTCCGGGCATGTGTTTACAGATAATGAATACGTTTGTAGTATATTTCAGTCTTTGTTTGATCAACTACTTTGATAGGAAATCCAGGATCAACTGCATGGGTCGTTCTAGGTGGAGGACCCTGCAGTAGGCATGCTATGCCGCGAGCAAAGCAGGTGCGCCAGAGAATTAAAGATAATGGCCAGGAGCGCCATTGAACCTTTTCTTTTACAAGGATTAGTTCGAGTAAGCTATGTCGGGTTTAGAAGCTGATTGAACAGTCCATAAGTCCGGCATCGACGGATCCTACTGATTGCAGAAGTCCATAATTCATCGACAAGTGCTCCAACGGGATCTTACCTGCCCCTCCACATCATCTCATCATGCAAATGCTTCCATAGTAAAATCTCAATACGATGTGGAGAAAAACTAGATGCTAAAACCCTAGGCCGGTATGTCTTTCTATCATCTTTTGGGCACCATTTTCCATAAACTGAATTCTCAATCAGGGAGCAATTTTTTTTTGATGTATACAAGTATGTTAAGATATTTAATTTGTTTCAGGTTTCTTCATATAGCTTTCATTTTTTAGACTATGGCGTTGTTGGATATATGTATTGTTGGATAATCTCAATCGATCTGCAGTGATTCGTGGTGCCGCATATTGGAATATATAAGCTATGTAAAGTATTCTGGATTTTCTATCATGCATCAGTTCTGAATCTCAGAGAGAAAATATTGTGTATGCTAATTCTACATTATTGTCACCATCTATCACCAGTGACATACTGATCTGAAATACAATTCAAATACAATTATACAAACCAATGGAACATTTAGTCGTGGTCTGTAGCTAATTTTATAGATGATAGAAAAATTTAGCAGCCACGTATATTTTGTTGGGATGGTTAAATTGTAGGCATTCGGGAGGCAGAAAATGCGTAAGGACAATGGTAGTGGTAGAAGAATTTCTTGTTGAAAAAAATTCTGAATCAATACGGTACCCAGTTTCTATGCGATCATATATAGATCAAAAAGGTGCAAGAACATGGGAAATTTTAAAGTAGCTCAAAGCTTCTATCCTACCAATTGGATTATCATCATTTTAGGTAAGGTTTCAATCTCATACTGAGATAACACATGTCCCACGGTAGCATTGCCATTTTGAAATGCAAGAAAATATATAGGATTCAGAATTGCACCATGTAGTCTTATGATAACTTGATCTGAAATAATTAAGGTCTTATGATAAGATCTATTATTTCAGTTGCCATTGTACGTAAATCGTACATATTTGTATAATAGTACACTTATATTATATATGTATGTATACAAAATATTATGACACCGTAGTAGTTTTATGCTAAGTGGATCTAAAATCATTAAGGCCAGTGAAACAAGTCTAGCCGTGCAGTATGCACGGGCCACCCTGCTAGTTTAATATGAACAGTAGTACCGGCCACATGTCCGGTAGTACCAGTTCGGCGCCTGTCTTTCATCTACATTTTGTCTATTTTGTGCGCGAGAGGTAGTACCGCTTCAACAAGCGGTAGCACCGGTTGTGCGCGAATCTAACCAGTTTTCTGCCCCAATGGACATATTTGTGGAGCCCCTATTTATACCTTTCTGCCTCCTCCGTCCACACTAGCTCTTCCACATCTATTCTCTCTCCTCCCCCTCTTGATCTTGAAGAGCTTGATCCCCCTCTTGATCCCTCTACTACTTGTTGCATCTTTTGGGGGGAAAGGAGAGAGGAGATCTAGATCTAGTTCTCCACCAAGTGAATCCCCCTCCATGTGAGGGGATCTTGCTAGATCTAGATCTTGGAGTAATTTGGTGTTCCTCCTCCTATTTTGTTTTTCCTCCCTTATTCCCCCAATAATTTTTGTAGCTTTCTTGGAATTTGGGAGAGAATGACTTGGGAATCTTAGTAGTGTTCTTACCCATTGCATTAGGTGCATCGGTTTGGGTTCTCTCCGGGGTTTCGGTCTCGTGTGAGTTCCCTCTAGGGTTCTTGGATCCCTAGAGGGCTTGTTGATCTTAGTGGTGTTGTTGCCTTCGTGGTCTTGTCGCCTTTGTGGCGTGGTAGCCTTTGTGGCCTTGTCGCCTTTGTGGTGTGGTAGCCTTTGTGGCGTTGTTGCCTTTGTGGCCCATTGTAGCCTTTGTGGCTTTTGAGCCGTTTGTGGCGCGTCGGATCCTTTGTGGCCTTGTTGCCGTGTGTGGCATGTTGTACCCTTTGTGGCCTTGTACTTGAGAGCCTCCGGTGTTGTGGAGTTTGCCTCAAGCTTGATGCTTGGGTGTTTGCCCCAAGCTTGTACGGGTTCGGTGACCACCCTCAAGGGTCCCTTAGGGGACCAAGGATTTTCCTTTGGTGGGAAAGGCTCGAGGAGAATACGGTGGCCCTAGCGGCTTATTGGAGTGCCTCGTGCCTGCACACCGCTCCAACGGAGAGTAGCACCCGCAAGGGTGTGTACTTCGGGATACACCGTCGTCTCCGCGTGCACCGGTTACTTCTCAACCCGAGCTCCTTTACTTATGCGCTTTACATTGTGATAGCCTTCGTGCTTGATGTTCTATATCTAGTTTTCTATCACATTGTTGCTCATCATGCTTAGCATAGGTTGTTGGTGCACATATGCAAACCCTAGTTGATAGACTTTGTGCTTAACAGGTAAATCTTAAGTAGTTTTATTCCGCCTTGCTAAGCCCTCAAGTAGAAGTTTTACAACGCGCCTATTCACCCCCTCCCCCCTCTAGACGTCATCCTTGTACATTCACCCATATACGGACCTGACGGTAAAATTATAAGCCCGCCTAGGGCAGTTAAGTTTTGCCTAGGCACTAGGTGGATGTTGACTGTCTCGTTTATGCCTAGCCCTTTTTCTAATCTTTGCATTATAGAAAATTTACAGAAACTATGGAGATACCCTAAATAAAAAAATGGTGCAATGTTAGTTAAATTTATAGAAACTAGGGCGATGCCCTCACATGGAGGGGGATTCACTTGGTTATGTGGATGCAACCTTTAAAACTTAACATGGACGTATGTAATTTGGATGAAAGTAGCAAAATGACATATGAATAGTACAAGCTCCATACCATGCAGTGTTAAAGTTCTTTTTTTTTTTTGTTGAGGCCACATACGATCATAATTTTATCGAATATTTGGCCATATAAATTTCTGCTCAATATATGTGCATGGTTTGTTTCAAAAAATGACATGAAACTTACTAATACACTTTTATCTATGTTTTGAAACTTGGGATCACGATTACCCATGTCCATTCATGTATTTCCAATGGAATAGACACTCTACATTCTCTACTAGGATAGTAGATTTTTACGTTAACTGTTTGATGTTACCGAAGATATGCTTTGCACTACGTGTATTTCATGGATATATAAATGTGTTCTTTGATAAATTCTATGAGTTAGCATCAATATTAAAATATTTTGCTTACAAATTTAGCATCAGTCTTCTTGAGATGCTATACACGCTATGTCGCGTCCTTGAGACTGCGGACACCGGGAGTTTACACCACCTTTTAGGTTCGGCAAGAGAGTGCTGGATAAAGCAAACAGGGCCAAGCACACCATAGAGACACAAGTTTTTACCCAGGTTCAGGGCGCACGAATGTAAAAACCCTTACGATCTCCTTGATGATGATGAAGAGCTTACATAGGGAGCTGAGACTCCCTCACCCAACACCTCCGATTACAACCCTATTCTCCTCCTTCCTCTAAGCATATCTTTCTCTGAAGCCTACAACCCCCTTTTATATGCCAAAGGGGACGCTTACCCAGTGTTGTGCATGTCTAATAGGTGGCCGACGCGGGTGCCACCGACAGGATGGGCGAGCGGGAGGCTCCAACCCACGTGGTCTTGGTAAGTCGATGACGGGATGTCCTTGAGCCGTCTTGTCGGCCTGCACCGTCCTCTGCGAGGCCACGGGCTGGAGCTGACCGGCCTCAGCAACGATGTAGGGTGTGGCAGAGGCGGCACAACAGGTGGCTGGCATGCGCTATCAGGATGGGGTGCGTCATAGACTCCGGGATCTCCCGACGGGTGGCCTGCCAAGATTCCCTCTTTCCGGGGAGCTCTCGCCTAGGCGTTCTCGGGCTTTGCGGGGAAGTATTCCCGGGGCGAGCTCCTCGAAGATGCCGTGAGGTGTGCACCTACGACATCTTCAAGATGCTCTGCCATGGGAGACTTACCAGCCGTTTTCTCTTGCCATGGGAGTGGGGCTTCCCTTCTCTGAGTTGTGACTCCATCGGCGACCTTGTTCTTCTTTTATAGGTCCGGCGTGTTATAATCGAGATGAACAATAAACGAAGAACGAAAAGTAAAACACTGCAGGGGACACGAGATTTTAACGTGGAAAACCCTTGCAACACACAAGGGAAAAAACCACGGGCGCCAGCCAGCAAAACTTCACTATTTCAGTGGTGTTTACAAACGCCGTGGGTGTACAATGATGCGATGATAACCCTAGCGGCGGCTTACAGGGAATATATATAGACGGTGGCAATGATCCGTACGCTTCGGCCCAAGCCTCCGGCGACGGGCCTCGCTCCGCTCGTCAGAAGTTAGCCTCCCTTTAGTATATGAATTTGGATCACAATATAACAAACTCCACCTTGAGACAAATTCCTTGTAGCATGAACTTCAACAATCACCTGAATCAACAAAGAAAACACTTGCTGGCGCCAATAGTCACTTGGGCTAAACAGTTATACCAACCAAGCTTGAGCAAAGCTCAAACTTGGACACAGGGACAGGCTTAGTCATCATATCAGCAGGATTATCATGAGTACTTATCTTGCATACCTTCACTTTACCTTTTGCAACCACATCTCTGATTGCGTGGTACTTAATATCAATGTGCTTTGTCCTCTCATGGAACATCTGATCTTTAGTATGATAAATAGCACTTTGACTGTCACTGAACAACTTAATGCAAGAATTATCTTCACAAAGTTCAGCATATAAACCTTTCAGCCAAACAGCCTCTTTACCTGCCTCAGCAATAGCCATGTACTCAGCCTCAGTAGTAGATTGTGCAACAGCATCCTGCAAAGTAGCCTTCGAGCTAACAGCACATCCACCAACGGTAAACACATAACCTATGAGGGACCTTCTCTTATCCAAATCGCCAGCATAATCTGAATCCACATATCCGGCGAGCCCCTCACCAATCCTGCCAAACCTCAAGCAAGCTTTTGATGTGCCGCGAAGGTACCTGAAAATCCACTGAACAGCTTTCCAATGTTCTTTACCAGGATTAGCCATGTATCGACTGACCAAACTCATAGCATATGACAGATCAGGACGTGAACAAACCATGGCATACATCAAGGAACCAACAACACTAGAATAGGGAACTCGAGACATGTACTCAATATCATCTTCAGAGCTAGGACATTGCAAAGCTGACAACTTGAAATGAGAAGCAATAGGAGTAGTAACTGACTTTGCATCATGCATATTAAAACGATGAAGAACTTTCTCAATGTACTTTTCCTGACTAAGAAACAACAAACTAGACTTTCTGTCCCTTTTAATTTTCATGCCTAGTATTTTCTTAGCAGGACCAAGATCCTTCATCTCAAACTCACTACTTAATTGATTCTTTAAAATAGTGATCTCTTTCATGCTCTTGGCAGCAATCAACATATCATCAACATATAGCAGCAAATAAATAGGTGATCCATTAACAAACTTGATATACACACAACTATCATACTGAGATCTCTCAAAACCATGTGTAAGCATAAATGAATCAAACCTTTTATACCACTGTCGTGGTGACTGTTTCAGACCATAAAGGGACCTCTTTAATTTGCAAACAAGATCCTCCTTACCAGGCACAACATAACCTTCAGGTTGGTCCATATATATCTCCTCCTCCAACTCACAATGCAGAAAAGCAGTCTTTACATCTAGCTGCTCAAGCTCAAGATCATGCATAGCAACAATACCAAAGAAAGCACGAATAGAACTACGCTTCGGCCCAAGCCTCCGGCGACGGGCCTCGCTCCGCTCGTCAGAAGTTAGCCTCCCTTTAGTATATGAATTTGGATCACAATATAACACGGCGGTCCACATGGCCCTGTCTTGCTCCTCTGATAGGGTGTCCACATGATTTATCTGGATCTGCAGTACGTCCACGCACGCGCCCGGTGGGATAGGGTCCCTGGTTCTCATCATGTCGACACGCTATAACATGCTACATTTTAAAAAGTGTTTTTCTAAACTCCAGATATAGTGTGAAATAAAGGATTTCAGCGGCTAAAGACTTATCTAGGAGCAATACATGCATAACAAAATACAAAAGTACTTATGGAAGTATCTAAAAGGTCAAATCCATGGCATAAACACATATATGTGGAATAAATCCATAAACACAATCAAAAATAAAGGAAAAACAGTTTTAATATAATCTAGCATCAATAGCCAACACTACAACACAACGTGTAGGCCGCGAGGGCTTCAGACACTGAGGCCATCCATAATCTCCGAGTCCATGCGAGCATAGCAAAAAAAAAACCCGCTAGGAAAAGCTATGTCGCGGAAAGTGCAGACCGACACTTCTTCTCGGTCGGCACATCGAGATACTTTGTGTGTTCTCATGTGCGGTGCTAATATTAAAACGTCTCGGTGCTTGAACGGATGTCGCTAACATTTACTGCAATGATATGGATACGTGCGGCTGAGTATATCGGGTGGTACCGGCTAAGACCAACTGTCAAATATTGACATATATAGGCACAAGTGGGGAAATATGAGGATGAGATCTCGTTCGTAGTGGATAAATTGGAGTGTTGTAGCATCTGGGGTTCTCAGAGAGGGGACTGATGGGAGATCTAGATTCAGCAGTGAAGTGAGCGGAGTGCGGCGTCGTGGTTAGACAAAATTGTTGTGTGTAACTCTGTATTATATAGAAGTGTTGCAGCATCTAGGATAGCGTAATGGACCCTTATGTTTAGTGAGGTAATACAATGGGCCTCGCTGCTAGCTTTTTCGGCCATTGACTAATATACCGAGCAGATTATTCTAAAAAAGGTGTTACCGTAATGGGAGATGGCAGTTTCACTCTTCGATTCTGTAACCAATTAACGCACATATATGAATTCACTGATTTAATGTAGATATTAATTAGGGGATGTGAAGGAGAGGCCTAGACATTGCTATGTGATTTGGTCTAGTTTTAACACGGGAATGTGTACTAATTTTAACACATGAATTCCACGATCATGTAGCAGTAACGTTGTCGGTGATGGTAGGCCATATCTGTCACCGAGACAAGATTTTGTATCCTCTTCACGGTAAACATCGAGTCCAATCCACGATGCCATAATACAAGACCGAATTCACCTTGTGTGGTATTACAATGCGATGTTCCATTCCTACAACCAAAACAATATTTGGTGACAGGACCCTTTCGTCACCCATAATAGGTTTTTGTCACCGAAAATATGCCCCATGACAGAAATCGCCCGTCACGAGAGTTGTCACCAAAGCTCCTTCACAGAAAATCTGGCGTGACGGTACACAATATTTCGTCAAGGAAAATTCTGTTTTCGGTGACGACAAAACTTTTGTCAACGAATATGGTTAAAGATGAACAAAAGATTTGTCACCGAAAATACGAATTTTTTTCACCGGTTTGTTTTAGGGGAGGCACTCGCAGCCCTTATTGGGGACCAGAGTGGGCTCTGGCCTAGTATTATGACGACGAAATTGGATTCTAACATAGCATTTGGGTCGTTTTATTTAGAGATTTGGCCCATTTATCATGTTGGCTAAACAGTTGGCCCGCGCTTGCTTCGGTTGTCATGGTCTGTAAGATGTTACGTGGATGCTGTCGAGTGGGTCCAGAAGGTTGTGATTATGTCATGTAGGGCCAGACGGTGATGGCAGGTGGGGCCAGATGGTATTAACAGGTGGGACCACGACGATTTTTATAGGTGGGACCGAGACGGTGCTGACAATAGGACCAGTACGGTTTTGAAAGGTGGGACCGAGATGGTTCTGATAGTGGGATCCGATGGTGGTGTCAGTGTCACATTTTATGTCACGGTTGCAAGATGAAAGAAATATGCTAAATTTGAAAATTTCAGGAAAATTTTCAACTAAATTTAATAGGAAACTTGAATATAAAAACCTATAGGTCTGAACTGTGGAGGCAACTTATTGAATCTATGATGACCCCTTATGAAAGAATTTGGGAGGATCTAGTGCATAAAGAACAACTCACTAAATCATCACCTTCCAGGAGTTTTTGACTGGACTTCATCAATGTGTCCATGGCGTCCACCGGGGTGTGTGGGCGGGGGGGGGGGGGGGGGGGCTCTTAACGGTCTATGCCAACGAGATTGAACGGAGAAGAAACAGTTGTGGCACTTCTGCATACCCTCTGGACAAACAGTGACAATAAGTATAAACACCTTGTAATCATGAATAACATCTTTTTTCGTTCTTCATTAACTGTTTTACCATGACAATAACAGTTGGTGACTAATAACATTTTTTGGTTCTATATAAACTACCATGTCGTGTTATTCCTAACAACATGGATGAATATTTTGCCTTGATCATTGATGCTTGTAAAATGCATGCATGAACTTTGTACTTTTTTCACACATATTTCCACATATTTGCAACATATATGATGTTATATCCATATTTTATATTGATTTTTGGGGATTTACCAATGATGTCCTTTATTTTGGTTATAACCCTGCAAGACAGGAAAACCCTGTTTTGTGTATTTTTTTTAGCTTTCAAAGACCTAAACAAAGTCAAACGGAGCTAGGATTTCGGGTATGTCATTATTTCAGTAAGTGAAGCACCTGGAGCACTTGAACCTCATGAGAAGGGCCAGGGGGCAAAAGAGCACAGGTGGCATGCCCAGTTGGGGTGGGCATGCCACCCATGCTCTTTCCCTCCTCGGTCGCCCGACTCGCTGGATTCGATCTTTCGCCCACGTACTCTGTCTGACCTAAAACCCTCTATATAAAGGACCCACAAGGCTTCCTCGAGGAGAGCTCCGTAGAAATACCGACACCAAAATAGAGCCAGAACAAGCAAATATTGGAGGGGGAAACTCCGTCGAAGCGGCTGGCGGGAGATCTGTACCTTCTCCAACGTCTCCACCATCATCACCATGATGAAGAGGGAGTAGTCCACCTCAGGACTATGGGTTTTTGGCAGTAGCTTAATCTATTTATCTTTTGTTCTTCGTAGATATAGTACCATATGAGACACCCAACACGATTATGATCATATATGTAATTCCTATGTGGTGGATCTTTATTCTACGATTTGATATATGACATAGGAAACTAATATGTGTAAGATGTATTGGTAGATGAATATCATGTACCCTGTTATTAAGTACTTTGTTCCGATTCAACTTGTATAAAAGAGCATGTGCGGGGAGAATTGTGTATTAGATGGAGTAGCATGGTGGTAGTGATTGAATAGTGACAACAAATTTAAGATCTAATATGGTATTTACGTTTATTTTGCTGCTTCACTAGGGATAAAGTGAATTCATATGCTATAATTATCTTTTGAGAACTTGATAATCTTGTTTGGTCATGGTAGCGTATTTGTGATTCAACCATTATGTCAAATAGCTAAGGCTACACTATTTTAATTATTAATTCAAGATTGCTAGGAGTTTTCCCTTTCTTGAGAAGTATAACACAAATGTGTTGCATCATATCTATGTTAGGACGTGAAGCCCACATGAATGTTTATAAACACATGTTTAAGTTCCACCAATATTATGTCTTTGATGAATTGTTTGTGTCCACTACAACCCAAAAAGAGAGTAGGCACGTGAACCCATGAACCCCGGTCCATTTTAAACCATAAGAAACACCTTTCCAACACAACTATCACATTATACATTTTATACCATTTATTATTTCAAAAATGTAAAAATATTTTCTTCACTTGGAAAAACACAAAACCCAAAAAACAACCATCCTTTTATTGCCTTTATATTCCTTGCCTAGTTTACTTGCTTTACTTTACTTTATTTATATTTATATTTCATATTACTAATACCAAACCCTATGCTTGACAACTACATGGTGGAGTTGGGGAAACAAAAAAAAACTTTGCTTTGCAGGTTGCTAGAAGATACAAAGAAGAATCAACCCTTTGTGGAAAAAAGAAGCTTGCTACAACACTCTGCACTTGGAGTCCCATTGAGTTGGTACACACAGAGTTGTTGCCAACAATCATTGTTTCTCATCCCTTCACAAAGGTGAGGAATTCATATACCATTTCTCGTCTTGATGCAATGTCTTTGCGTGAATGGCTAGAAGGAGTTCATGGATAAGGAGGATGCTCATCAAATGGGTGGCAAGATGTTGTTTTTGTTGTACCTAGGCACTGCATGCCCTTTGTTGTTTGTGTCACATGTTCCAAATGTTGGTCTTGAGTAGTTAGCTAGTGATTATGGTCGTGTGCCAAACTATCAACTCGTTAGGTTACTCGCTATCCTATTTCGTAGTGAGGGTAAGACTTGAAGGCCATCTGGAGCTGTTGGTTGTAAGACTTCAAGTCTACATTGTTTTTCTTAATCAAATATATGTCACTTGTTGCCTTGTGTTACCATTTTTTTCTATGTGAATGATTGGTTATTATCACAAATTATGTTGTCATTAAATACCGAATCATAAAAATTTAGTATTCTCAATCAACTTGACAGCGTACGAGGACGACAATGATCCCCTGGCTCATCCCTACTTCTCGCAGTCCCCTAGCCCATGAGACGTTATCATAACATACCTGCCCTTAATGTACTACAAAAGATGTCAAGAACTGAAAATATACAAGAATCAGGAAGTAGTCTAATGGCATGGTCCCTCATCCTTTCAAGCTTGCGGGTTCGAACCATCAAACCTTATTGTTTTTTACATATATCTCCCATAATTATCTTATAAGTTTCTTCCACATGAGATTATTGTGCCATCATTTTTTTTTCTTTTTCGGGATAACTACCCCCACCCCCTCCACTTTTTAGTGACAGTTTAGGTGCATGACAATATTAATGCTGTCACCTATTACATTTGAGAAGCTAGAAGGACATTGCGTGACGATATGTTAATGACACAATACAACAAACCATCGTGCATTAACATAATCTGTGATGAAAGAGGAAAATCGGCATGCATTATCTACATTCCGTGACGATTTCGTTTTTCTCATGAGGCCATTTTGTCACTGAATATCATTTTTGTTGTACTACATCCTTCCACCAAGCACGTCGTATATATCCGCCTGTCGTCGTGGCGAACGAACAGATGCCATGGGATGGCTTAAGTTGGGGCTGAATGGGCGCTAGAGGATTCGGGGGAGGGTTTTTGATTAGATTGGATGAACTTCCGGATGCTTTCCTCAAGAACCAAGCCTAAGCCAGAGGTAGAAGAAGAAAGACACAAGGAAGAACTCTGCTCTAGATCTTTCTCTTCATTGATCTTATGAGGTTACAGGTTTCTGGCTACAACACAACACTTAGCTCGTACCTCTATCTCGTGCCTGCGATGGGGTGTGCCCCCTCTCCTTATATAGAGGAGAGGGTGGCTTACAGGGGAAGGAACCCTAGGAAACCCTAATGACATCTTTGAACAGACAAACTACTTTACAAACTTACTTTAATCATAGGTGACGCCGGTATCCTCTTTAATCAGGGAGGCTGATGTCCTCCGGTTGCTTCTGGCGTCACCTTCCTCTTTGGCGCCAGGGCTTCGTTTAAAGCTACTTTGCTTAGCTCATCTTTGTCCTCTAGCTCTGGAGAGAATCTTTGACCAGTCTCGCCGACGTGCTACAGTGCACCTCTTATCGGTCACCCGGTGTCTTTTTACCTTATACCGGTATACCCCTCTTGAGGATACCGGTATAGACTTACTCAGCCCAACGCTTAACTTCAAGCTCCGGAATAAACATTAAACCGGTATCTTGATGGCTCAAACCATCCGGTTTGGCATGCCTTTGGCATACCGGGGGTCATCCCCCCAACATTAGTCCCCGAAGCTGGTATAGTCCGGTGGATTTTATCCGACGGACCATGCCAGGTTCCCATATCCTAAGGTACCAGTTTAATCTTTCCGGTTGCCAGTTTAGATCTTCCGGCATCTTTACTGGACTTACATCTTCCTTTCTTTGTAAAGTACTTCCGGTATCTTCCCTTCCGGTATCTATGTCATTAAACTCCTCATCGGTGAAGTCGAGAATTTCTTGGGTACAGTGCCTGTCAGAGACATGCGCACTGTTTCTGACGCGCCAGTGCCAGGGGTCACTTCCCTTCGGCTTATGCGCCCGCATTTATTGCGCCACACCGGATCCCAGCTGTCGTTCCGGATCCGTGCGGCCTCCCTGTGGCATTCTATCCACGAACTGAACCGCCGTGGCCCAGCGGTTGCCAGCCCACTACTTCCTCCTTCTATATAGAGGGAGTGCGGTTCTTCTTCACCTTCTTCCCCGCACTCGCCCACTTTCCAGCGCTCCGAGCTCCTCGCCCCTTGCAATCTCATCGCCGCCGGTCGCCACCAGAGCATCGCTCCCGACGAACCTGCGTCGTTGCTCCCATTGCGCCGAAGATCTCCGCCGCGCAGAGGTCCACCGGCGCTCCTTTGCCGCCGCTGCTTCAAGCTTTCTTCAGCGGCTTTCGCCCCTCTTCGTTGCCAACCTTCGTCGACGTCCACGAGCTTGCCGCACCTCCGGCGACCTTCTCCTTCAGCGTCTCCGCCGCCTCAGGTTAGGCCTGTTATGCATTTGCCTCTTTCTTCTTTGCTTTCCAGATCTTGGGCCGGTAGGGTATTTATTTTCTCTTTTCTGTTGCTTTTCCTCTTACTCGTAGATCTTCGCGCAAGGGTAGATCTTGGGAAATCTGTTTTTTGGGTAGAATCCGGCGCCGTTCAGACTTTATGTTTAGCGAAGGGTATTCTTCCGAATCATCCTCCAGTAGCCGCCAGAGCGAAGCTTCCGACGATCTTTCCGCCGAACTCTCCCGGATGGAATCTGACACCGGAAGAGGTCAAGAGGCCGGCGGCTCCGGCCAGGGTTCCGGGGTAGATCTATCCGGTATCACCCGCGGAGCCTGGAAAGGCTCCGACGTGACGCAACACGATATTGATTGGTTGTACCGTTCCCGGAGGATACCGGCAGAAGTTTCCTGCCGGCTTCCGCGCGACGAGATTGAACCGGTGCTCGAACCCGGTGAGTCCCTCGTTTTCCTTGCTCATTTTGAGCGCGGCTTCGGCCTTCCTGCCTCCGATTTCTTTCGCGAGTTTTTGGATTTTTACCAACTCCAGCCTCACCACCTTCCTGGCAATGCCATTTTCTACCTTTCTTGTTACGTTTCCTTCATGGAGGGCTACATCGGCCTCCGTCCCACTAAGGAAACGTTCGCTCGCTTTTTTAGCCTTCGGATCAATTCAGTCCAAGGCAAAGATATTCCTAAGCCCAAACCCCCCGTTCAATGCGGGTCTTGTATCATCGGCTCCCGCCAAGGGAGCCCCTTTTTTAAGTTCTCCGGTCTCGAGTCATGCCGGGCATGGCAAGAGACCTTTTTCTATGTGAAGAACACCGGCGAAACGGATCTTATCAATCTGCCGGCTTTCAATCCGGCAGTGCCCACGAAGGCCAATTGGAGCTTTAATCCGAAGACTAATCACATCGAGACCAACCGGATTATCCGCTTCATGGAGAATCTGATGAAGGAGACAAACATTAGTTCTGACGACATCATCCGCACCTTCATCTCACGCCGGGTGGTTCCCCTCCAGCGCCGGGCCCATAAAATAAGTGAAATGTATGGCCCTCGTGATCCCACCAAGATCACCGGCCTCCCTCTAAGCAAGGAGGATATAGTGCTTAAGGCTAGGCAGATCTGCCAAACAGACATGCCGACGGACTAGGAGTGGGGCTTCCTACCTCTTAGCTCCACCAACCCTCCAACTGATGAAGTAAGAGATTGTGCAATCCAGGTTGTTGTACTGGTAGCTTTCATGTTGTGGCTAACTGTCTTTCCATTCTTTTTCAGGCCAAAGAGCGTTTTCCTCGCATTGCTGCGGAGAAATGAGGCCCTCGCCAAAAGCGGGATCTTGACGAGGTTGACCCCGATCCTTATATCCATTGGACCGACCTCAAGATGGGCCGCACCCATACCTCGCGTCCCGGTAACTTTTCAGCCGAAGCTGCCGGTTCCGATGATGATGTCACTATCCTTGAGGTAGTTTTCTCCTCCGGTTTCTCATGCTTTTATTGTTATTTCCCTTCTGTAGATGCTCCCTCAGCTAGCACCCAACCTCAGGTTCACGAGCATGTGGCTCCTCTGCAGGCCGAGGTTGGCCGTGAGTTCCTGGAGAAACTCACCTCCCAGGGCAAGAAGAACAAGGCTCTGGCACCAGATGCCGGTTCAAGCCAAGGCCCTCCCGCCAAACGCTCCCGGACGGAAGTTTTCGGAGGGAAAGCGGTAGGCAAGAGGCGCTACCAAGGGAAACAGATGCCGGTCGCTTCCGGGTAAGTATTCGTTTCTCTTTTTGCTTTGTTTTACACACTTTTTCTTCCGGTTGCTCTTTCTGAGCCTTTCTTTTTTTTCTTGCTCAGCCCTGCGCTCAAGCTTTCCAAGAGCGCCAGCGGCATGAGGCCGGAGAGCTCTGAGGGAACCGCGAGGTCCTCATCTCCTCTTTACTCAAGCCCGGTACCATCTGGTACCGGCAACCCTTCTGCCTCCCCTCTGGGAGGCACTCCAAGTGCGGGGCGCGCGGACCCTACACCTCCAGATCACCGCGCGGAGGAGGAGCACGTCTCCCCTCTAGAAACACAAGATACCAGCGCCAGCAACATCGGCGCCGATTCTGAAGCTGCCGAGAGGGCGGAACCTCAGGTTCCCGCCATCCCGAAAAGAAAGAAGAAGAAGACTGCGGATTCTTCCCCTTCCAAGTCCGTGCCGGACTCTTCCGCGCCGGCAAGCTCTACTCCGGGCCAGGACGCACCCGACGCCCGCTCGCCGCCCAAGACTTCACCCACGCCACCACCAGAAGCTCCCACCGCTGAGCCAACTGGGGCCACACCGACGCCGCCGCCAAGCCAAGGACCTACCGCGGCCGAGCCTGTGCCAACTCCAAGCCAAGGGCACGCTGCGGCCAAGCCGACGCCGCCGCCAGAAGGCACCAAGCCCCTCAAGCCAGAATCTTTCAAGGGGAAGGCCACGGCTTCTGGCACTGCTACATCTGGCTCGCAGCAGTTGGCGCTGCACGCCGACCGCGCCGCTGTTGCAGCTTGAGAAGCGGCCACTGGTCTGCTGGGCCAGATCACGGAGCTGAAGCGCGGAGGCAACGAGCTGGGGCATTTGCTCGAATACGCTGAAAAGTGGAATCGAGCGGATGTGTCCGCGGCTACGCGCGGCCTGGGGAAAGACCGGCTTTCGGCGATAGACCCCGCTGGCCCCCGGTGTACTGAGCAGCACTTCATCCGGCTGCGGCGCGCGGTGAAGGAGCTTGACAATGCGTGGCACGATGCCACCAACAACGTGGTGGTAAGTTACACCAACCTCTTTGCAATTTTTTCAGCTCAAGCTGGTTTCACTTTTTCCGGATTATGTATATCTCCTCAGTCCCCGAGTTTCGTGTTGAGAGCGTAGCTCTTAGCGCGAAACTTAGTCAAGAACATAAAGAAACCGGCTTCTTCTTATAGTCACTTTTACTTAAACAGAGCACGGCGGACGCTCGGAAGCGCCTCTTTGAGGAGCTTCTATGGGAGCACCGGGATCTTTACGAGTCCCACAGCCACTTCCAAGGTGAGCTCTTTTATCTCCGGCTTCTTTTCACCGGTTGGTTTTCCTTTTCGTTACTTACAATTTTTTTGCATAACACCTATCCCGGAGGCCTCCATTGAGGCCCTCAAGGCCCATCTCAGCACCCTTCAAGGTATCGCTCCTTTTCCGGTTGACTCGCCTTTCCGCGTTTTACCAATTATACTTTTGTTAACATTTCCTTCCCGGACTCTAGATGAAAAGGAGCAGCTCATCCAGGAGCATCGCAAGGCTCTGGACGCCCAGGAGCTCATTTCTAGGGGGCTGAAGGATCAGCTCATCCAATTTGGGCTCCGGCATGATCAGGAGATGAAGGATGCCAAAGCTGCAGCTGAGGCGAAGCTGAATGAGGCCCTGGAGGACTCTGTCAACTCCACCGCGGTGCTGCGGGCAGAGCTGGAGGAGGGAAGCAAGATGCGGAAAGCGGCCGAGGATCGGGCCGCCCTCCTAGAGGCAGAGCAAAAGGAGTATGACCAACTGGTCATGCAAACCGGCGCGCTCGCCCTCAGTAAGTTTTTCTTCTTTCTTTTCCGGCCTTTGCTTATAAGCTTATATCTTCCAGTAGCATGTCCTTATCTTTTTTCCTTTGTCTTGCAGGGCTCTTTCCAGACTCACAGGTGTATGCGCAGAAGAAGGTGGCAGAGCGCCGGGTTCAACAAGAGTTCAAGAACCCGAATGTGCCCTGGGATCCTTATGACCACCTGGTCGCGCTTTCTGCCCGGGTCTCGCACATGCGCGCGGTGGACCGGAATCTCGCCGACCTGCCCGACGTGGCGATCCAGCTCTTCAAGGTGCTATGGCCTGAGGAGGAGGTGCCGGCTAACCTGACGCTCACCTCCGAACGCCTGAAAGGTGCCGGCCAGAGGATCCGCGAGTGGCAGTGGTCAGCGGCTCGTGCCGGAGCAGACGAGGCGCTACACACCGCCTGTTCCTGGTATGAGGACTTGGACCTGGACGCCTTCCACACCGTGCGCCAAGATGCTCCCACCGATATGGATCCAGCCCTCACCGCCAAGCGGAAGGATCGCGCCTACCGGATAGCAGAGTACGCGGCGGTCCGTACCTTCATCCCTCCTCCTCCTGGTGTCACGGATTATCTTAGTGACTATGAAGAAGAGGAAGATGATGATGAGGATGCCGGAGAAGATGCGCCTCCGGAAGCTCCTGACGCCGGTGACGCTCCCCCTGAAGCTCCCCTTGCCTGAATGTGCTTACTTTGCCTCCTGTTGACTTAAAAACAATGCTTGTTAAATTCCACCCCGGTATACCGGGGTTTATGATGTAAGATAATACTTAGCCGTTCTTTTGGCTGCGCTACCATATTATCTGCCGGTATGTTTTTCCGGTAGGTTATCAAGTTATGTTCATCTATTGGCTTAGCATTTTGCTCATTGTTTGCTTTGATCTTGTACTGCGAAGATTTCGGAATCGTTTTCTCATTCAATCCGATGCACACTTGGCTTTATAGCTTTGGCTCTACCTACCTCTTTTGGGTGTTTTGGCGTATGAGGCACAAAGTTGTTTTTCCAAGCAAGCACTTTCTTGAACTTAGAAACAACATGAAATTTTCACAAAAACCGGTTTAGTCGGGGTTAGTTAAATTTTTCCAGATTGTTCGTTCCCACTATCTCTTTTTGTAGTTCACGTGCTTAATTCCTACCGGTTTATCTTGCTTGCCATGAAGCCGGGTTGCGGACAGCAGCCGAGTCGAAGACTCCGATAGGCTTTAGCACGTTACTAAACCGGAAAGAAAAAATGTTCAACAAGCAACTGGTGAACTGAAAAAATAAACATATTGCATGCAATTTTAGTAGGGGTAGTCCCCGCGATTCATTCGAGGTTCCGACATCTTTTATTCATAGCAAATAAGGTACAAAAAGGAACTTCTTACACCACAACTTCATGAGTAGAAAGGACGCAACAAAGCTATGTTCCACGGACGCTTGGTCTCATCTCCTGATCTGTCCGCCTTTCCTTCTTTCCATTCCTGTGCATCGATCAGGTAATAGGCATCATTGTGGAGAGCTTTGCTCACAATGAAAGGTCCCTCCCATGGGGGTGAGAGCTTATGCCGGCCTTCAGTGCGCTGCACTAGGCGCAACACCAGATCTGCTTCCCGGAATACCCTCGGGTTAACCTTCCGGCTATGATAGCGTCTGAGGTTTTGCTGGTAAATGGTTGTTCTTGCCAACGCCAATTCTCTTGCTTCTTCTAGCAAGTCCACATCATTTTCTCGGGCCTCTTTTACCTCTTGTTCGGTATAGAGCTGCACCCTTGGTGAGTCATGGAGAATGTGGGTTGGTATGACCGCTTCTGCTCCGTAAACCATAAAGAATGGAGTGTATCCGGTAGACCGGTTTGGAGTCGTTCTTATGCTCCACAACACTGATGGCAGCTCATCAAGCCAACACCCCGGTGTTTTTTCGAGTGGTTCAATGAGCCTTGGTTTTATACCGGAAAGTACCAGCGCATTTGTTCTTTCCACTTGGCCATTACCTTGCGGGTGTGCCACTGAGCACAAATCCAACCGGATATTGTTATCCTCACAGAATCGCTTGAACTCACCTTGGGCAAAGTTCGAGCCATTGTCAGTTATGATACTATGTGGGTATCCGTACCGCAGGATGACATCCTTTAAGAACTTCACCGCTGTGTGCCCATCACATTTTGCAATAGGCTTTACTTCTAGCCACTTGGTGAATTTGTCGACCATAACCAAGATGTGGGTCATGCTTCCCCTTGCAGTTTTGAATGGGCCAACCATGTCCAGGCACCAAACAGCGAACGGCCAAGTTAGCGGTATGGTTTTTAAACCGGATGCCGGGGTATGATTTTGCTTGGCGTACCTCTGGCATCCATTGCATTTTCGTACCAGATCCTCAGCATTTTCCAAAGCAGTGGGCCAATAGAACCCATGCCGGAATACTTTTGCTACCAACGCCCTTGAGGAAGCGTGGTGCCCACATTCCCCTTGGTGAATCTCCATAAGCATTTCTTTTCCCTCTTCCGGTTCCACACATCTTTGAAGGACACCGGTAACACTTCTCTTGTACACCTCGCCATTGATGATGGTGTATGCTTTGGACCTTCTCTGTATTCTTCTGGACTCACTTTCGTCAACCGGCAAGGTGCCGTTGATCAGGAATTCCTTAATAGGTTTAACCCAAGATGGTGCCTCTCTAACCAGAAACACCGGTACGTCTATCTCCATGTTATCCACCAGCATTGCTTCTTCCGGTATGGACGCATCAGTCCCCGAGTTTACCGGAACAGTCCCCGAGTTTGCCGGAACAGTTCCCGGGTTCCCTTCATCAATATCCATTGGTACAACATTTGATTCCGGTACAAAAATGGACTCCGATTCCGGGATCGGCTTGATAGATGGTACTCTTAAGTGTGCCAAGGCTATTCCGGGAGGAATTTCTTGCCTAGATGAGCCCAGCTTGGACAAAGCATCCGCGGCTTCATTTTCCGCTCGTGGCACATGGTGAAACTCACAGCCCTCAAAGAAGCCGGCAATCTTTTGCACGTGAAACCGGTATGAAGCCATGTTGGCATCTTTTGCGTCCCAATCTCCGGAACATTGTTGCACCACTAGATCTGAATCTCCGTAGCAAACGATCCGGTGTGCACCGATTACTTTTGTGACCTTAAGCCCATGAATCAAAGCCTCGTATTCAACGACATTGTTGGATGCCCTGAAATGTACTTGCAAAACATACCGGAGGTGATCTCCCTTAGGTGAAGTAAGTACCACACCGGCACCTAGACCCTCTTTGAGTTTGGATCCGTCAAAGTGCATCTTCCAGTATTCTATTTTTTGGTCCGGCGGCTTGTATTGCATTTCCGCCCAATCAACTAGGAAATCAGCCAAAGCTTGCAATTTTATGGCATCCCTTCTTTCATATACCGGTACGTACGGTGATATCTGGATTGCCCACTTTGCAATCCTACTGCTAGCATCCTTGTTGCACATGATATCGGAAATAGATGCCTTACTCACCACTTTCATGGGGTGCTCCTCAAAGTAATGCTTAAGCTTTGTGGCGGCCATGAACACGCCATAAGTCATTTTCTGGAAATGCGGGTAGTTTTGCTTTGAGAGGGAGAGCACCTCGCTCAGGTAGTATACTGGCCTCTGCACGGTTTTTCCTTCCTCTTCTCTTTCAACTACAACCACCACACTCACAACCCGGTTTGTTGCTGCTATGTACAATAGCATAGGCTCTCTTTCTAGAGGTGAACCTAATATAGGCGTTGTGGCCAGCATTGTTTTTAGCTCCTTAAACGCTGCATCTGCCTGAGGGGTCCAGACGAATGTATCGGATTTTTTCATCAAAGCATAGAGCGGCAGAGCCTTCTCTCCCAACCTGCTTATGAACCGGATTAGCGATGCCAAGCTTCCGGCAAACTTTTGCACGTCCTTGAGATTTCGCGGTATAGTCATTCTTTCGATTGCTTGGATTTTTACCGGGTTAACCTCACTGCCCCAGCTTGATACGAGAAAGCCAAGCAGTTTGCCGGCGGGAACACCGAAGGTGCATTTTGCCGGATTGAGTTTCATCCGGAACCTTCTCAAGTTATCAAATGTTTGCCGGAGATCATCGATCAAGGTTTCTTTTACCTTAGTTTTTACTACGCCATCGTCCACATAAACTTGCACATTTTTCCAATTTGATCAAACAAGCATTTTTGCATACAGCGCTGGTACGTTGCACCAGCGTTGCGCAAACCGAAAGGCATAGTGATATAGCAATAAGCCCCGTGCGGGGTAATGAACGCAGTATTTATTTGATCTTCCTTTTTCAAGGGAATCTGGTGGAAGCCGGAATAAGCATCCAGGAATGACAACAGTTCACATCCAGCGGTGGAATCAATCACTTGATCGATCCGGGGTAAGGGGAAAGGATCTTTCGGACAAGCCTTGTTCAAGTTGGTGTAGTCGATGCACATGCGCCACACCTTTGGAGCTTTTGCTTCTAGGTTCTCTTCTTTCTTCTTTTCGACCAGCACTGGATTGGCTAGCCACTCAGTATGCAGCACTTCCACGATGAAACCGGCAACCAACAACTTTGTCACCTCTTCTCCAATGATCTTTCTCGTGTCTTCAGCAAACCGGCGCAGCGGCTGCCTTACCGGCTTAGCATCCTTCCGGACATTTAAAGAGTGCTCAGCCAGCTCCCTCGGAACACCTACCAAGTCATCAGTAGACCAGGCAAAGATATTCCGATTCTCACGGAGGAAGCTGACGAGCGCGCTTTCCTATGCCTCACTCATGCCGGCACCGATGCGAATGGTGCGCTCAGGGTAAGCCGGATCCAGCACAATGTCCTTTGTTTCTTTTGTTGGCTTGAATGCCGGTGTGCCCAAGTTTGCGCTCATTGCCGCTAAGCTCAGCTGTGAGGACTGAGCCAGCGCAACTGCAGTTTGCATCCTCCTCTTTTCCTCTGCAATCACCAGCGATTCTGCCAGGTTTGATCCGGCTGAAGCGGTTTCCAGTGAGACTTTGTAGTTTCCAACCACAGTTAAGGGTCCTCGAGGTGCCGGCATCTTCATCTTGAGATAGGCCGTGTGAGTTGAGGCCATGAAAGCTGCCAATGACGGTCTCCCCAGCAATGCATGGTAGGGACTATCTAGGTCCACCACCTCAAACTCAACGTTTTCAACCCGGCAATTATCACGCCCTCCAAACGATACATCCACCCGGACCTTTCCCACTGGCGCGCAGGACAAGCCCGGAACGATTCTGTGAAATGTTGTGCGAGTTGGTTGCAGCATGTTTTCTGTTATGCCCAGCGTATGCATGGTGTGCCGGTACATGATGTTTATGCTACTTCCATTGTCTATCAGCACTTTGCTGAACTTGACTCGAGTCGCTGGCCCATGCATGATTGGGTCTACCACAATAGCGTAACCACCCGGATTAGGCATTATCTTGGGGTGATCCTTGAACGACCAGGAGATTTCTTGATCCGACCACAGCATGTACTTCGGTATTGCCAGCATCACAGCGTTCACTTCCATGGAACGGCGACGCAGGCTTTGTCTGTCGGTTGGCTCAGTGACGAACACAACACATCACATGTCCAGATCATGGTAAACGTTCCAGCCCAAAGGTGCCGGTGGAGGCGGTTGGCCATTTCCTTCTCCCACCTGATGAACTTGTTGATGCTGCTGCCGGTTTGGCTGAGGCTGTACCGGTAGAGCGTTTGCTCCGGTAAGCGGTGGTGGCGGTGGTAACGGGGTGTTGATGTAACATGTCATGCGAGGGAGGTAGTATTGTGGAGCATCCTTGCGCTTGCGCATCTTTTGCCGCACCTCTCAGCATCAATTGCTTGATCTAAGAACAATCTTTTGTCAAATGGTTTGCCGGCTTCGTTGGATTCGGATTGTGAAACCGGCATGGTTGCTCCATCGCTGCTTCCATAGTGTATCTCATATGTTCTTGCCAATCTTTTTTCTCTCCCCACTTCTTCTTTTCAACCCATTGCTTTTTAGGACCCGCCCACGGCTGCGATCCGGTTTTTTGCCTTTGGCTACCGCTGGGGCCGGAGTTATCCTGTACCGCAGCTACTTGCTGTGGACCATACATTCGGTCCGGAAAATCTTCCCTTCTCTTGTTGTGCAGGTTGTCCCGGTATTGATCTTGGCGCGGCTGGCTCGTTTGCGCCGGATCCGCTTGCACTGCCGGTTGCATTGGGTCTCCCAATGCGTAGCTATCCGCCACACGTATCATTTCCGCCAGAGTTGCCGGCATGTTCCGCAGCAGCTTTTGCCCCCATTGCAAAACCAAGCTATGGCCTGCGCTTCGATTACTCCTTCGCAGGTGTTTCTCGTGGAGTTCCACCGGGTCAGGTAATCCCGGTCTGTTTCATTTGGGCGCTGCACGCACAAGGCGAGCTGCTGCGGCCTGTTGGGCCTCCGGTATGTGCTGCTGAAGTTACTCACAAAAGCTTCCTCAAAGTCCAACCAACCGTTTATGCTTCCTGCCGGCAAATTATTCAGCCAGATTCGTGCCGGTCCCACCAAGAATGATGGTACAATTCTCACGGCCCAACGCTGGTTTCCTCCACCAGTTACAGTTCCTCCGCCACCAGCGACGTATACCGCGGTTACGTAATCCGCAAGCCAGTCTTCCGGCTTACTGGAAGTTGCGAACTGGTGGTTCCTCTTTCATGATCCTAGGACCAAAACATTTTGGGCCCGGAGGACCTTCTGCCTCGATCATTTCAGATAGATACACTCTATCCAGACGGTGCCTCGCATCCCGTTCTGGCAGGTGTCTTTCTCCCACGCGTTCCCCCAACGGGTTTCAGTATGCCGTGAGTCTTTCAGCTGTCGAATCAGCTTCATCGTAATGTTCCGGTACCGCGGCCCTTGCCTGTCGGCACCTTGGAGGAAGCATTTCCTCCTCTTCATACGCTGCCCTTGCAGCTCGATAATTTTGCCCGGTTTCATGTCTACCGGCATGATTGTTTCCGGCATAACCTCTTCTGGCGTAGCCTCGATCTGCCCCTTGGCTTTTTCTACTGGCATCTTGTTGCCCGGCTTGTTGTTTTCCGGCGAGTACCGGATCATACACAGTCATCTGCTGCACATTCATTTCTCTTTCTTTTCTTCTGTCCGGATGGGGGGACGATGCCTGCCCATGGGACTTGCTACCGGCATTCTTTGCTAAATGCACGGATTTCAAAGCCGCAGCCTTGTTCAACTTGGCTAGCTGCTCAGCATTTTGCTGCTCGATGGTATCAAGCAACTCTCTGACACGCTCTTGTTGTTTTGCCAGAGCGTCTCCGGAAAGCGATTCACACAGCTCTACTGCAGCCTTAGCAGCTTTTATGGTTTTATCCGGACTGCTATACTTAGGTTTTTCTACAATGCTCAACGATGCAGAAGTGCTCTTTCCGGCAAGAATCTCCTTACGCAAATCCTGATCTAGGTTGCGAGCTCTAAGCCGGTTTTCCGGTATCCTAGCAGCCTGAGCGCTAACTGAAGCAAAGCCATGGGCAGCGTTATACTCACGTAGGGTTAGGTTCAGCTCGCGCTGCGCCCGGATGATGTTGGCTCCGTTCACGAGCAGCGTCTGGCGCTGCGCCTCCAGCTCCGCCTGAGCCGCTGCCAGGTCGATGTTCTGCGCGATGGGTTTGGCGAGGACGCTCATCGCCGCTTGAAGTGGTGTCTCCGGTGGAGCGGAAGATGTTCCCGCAGCGCCTGCCTCGCACTCCAGCGGTGGTTTGGCCGCGCGAGTCGAAGCCGTACGCCCAGCACCTTCATCCACAGCTTCCTTGCCAGCACCAACCGCGCCAGCCATCATCACCTCCACGCTGCCGGCGGCGCGGCCAGCATATAGCCACCTTGGCGGATTCGGCGCCACTAGCACCGGCGGAAGGCGCTGGCGCACAGGGACAGTACCGAAGTAGACGCGGTGGCTGCCGAACTCGATGATGCGGCCGTTCCTGGGGAAGATGCCGCCGTTGGCGAAGCAGCCCGTGTTGTCGATGATGAAGTCCATGGAGTAGATGCGCTGCACAAGCGCAGACACCGTACGCTCACCAGCGACGTCAAGGAGGCCCGCCCGAATGTGAACTCCGTCAAGCGCCGCTTCTTGCCCTACGGTGGGCGCCAACTGTCGTCGTGGCGAACGAACAGATGCCATGGGATGGCTTAAGTTGGGGCCGAATGGGCGCTAGAGGATTCGGGGGAGGGTTTTTGATTAGATTGGATGAACTTCCGGATGCTTTCCTCAAGAACCAGGCCTAAGCTAGAGGTAGAAGAAGAAAGACACAAGGAAGAACTCTGCTCTAGATCTTTCTCTTCATTGATCTTATGAGGTTACAGGGTTCTGGCTACAACACAACACTTAGCTCGTACCTCTATCTCGTGCCCGCGATGGGGTGTGCCCCCTCTCCTTATATAGAGGAGATGGTGGCTTACAGGGGAAGGAACCCTAGGAAACCCTAATGGCATCTTTGAACAGACAAACTACTTTACAAAGTTACTTTAATCATAGGTGACGCCGGTATCCTCTTTAATCAGCGAGGCTGACGTCCTCCGGTTGCTTTTGGCGTCACCTTCCTCTTTGGCGCCAGGGCTTAGTTTAAAGCTACTTTGCTTAGCTCATCTCTGTCCTCTAGCTCTGGAGAGAATCTTTGACCAGTCTCGGCGACGTGCTACAGTGCACCTCTTACCGGTCACCCGGTGTCTTTTTACCTTATACCGGTATACCCCTCTTGAGGATACCGGTATAGACTTACTCAGCCCAACGCTTAACTTCAAGCTCCGGAATAAACATTAAACCGGTATCTTGATGGCTCAAACCATCCGGTTTGGCATGCCTTTGGCATACCGGGGGTCATCCCCCCAACACCGCCAGTATTGGTTCTAGCATGACAAATATTTGTGTGCTAGCCTTGCTTGCCGCCAGGATGCTCATTCGCGGGCCAAAATATTTTTGTAGTCCACTGCGACTTGTACCGTCCAAAATAAAGTGTCGGGTAAGGAGGGGCTTTTTTGTAGTGCATCATGGAGATGGCATATCATAAATTAATTATATAGAATCAACAACATTAGGATAACATTATGAATTTCATGGCGTTCTCATCTTCCGATTCAGAAGAAGAACCAACATATTGCATATATCATCAAGAAAAATAGAAAGCAACTTATTCTACTTCCTAAGCTAAGAATCTCTCTTTCCTTTTGATGCATCAACTACTCCTTGTGATGTTGACGCTACAAGTTTTACAACCTTTTGTTTCAGATACAACTTGCAGACCCTCAGCTGGCAAAACACACATGATCCACTCATTACATCTTTGTTTTCTACAAGATATGATTTCAATGAAGTTTGATTTGCCTACACTAATGAAGATAGTACAAGGCTTGGTGGAGTTAACAAGGCTATTTGAGTAGAAAAAGATAGATGATCTTATTAAGGAGATTCTTGTGGATAAGGCACCCGGCTAGATGGTTTCAATGGTATGTTCTTGAAGAGATGTTGGCCTATTGTAAAAAAAATTATTTATACTCTCTGGCGGCAGATTTTACTAACAAGACCATTGTTGTGCGCGGAGTTGATGAAGGAGAATTTATGCGCAACGTTGAGTGGAACCCCAAGAGGAAGGTATGATGAGCACAACAAGAAGTTTTCCCTCAGTAAGAAACTATAATATCCCAGGATTTGGGGTTACAAAAATAGAGGAAAACAGATGTGTGCATTGCATTCATGCATAGAAAATTCGGGGAATTTTCGCGCTTTAAAGTAAAACAGTCACAGTAACTGAATTTTCACTTGACCTTGGTGGAATTGATGTAGCTCATCAAGTCCAGTGCTATAAACCTCAATGTGACTTTGTTAAAACCTTGTTTTGGGTAGAGATGGTTTGATCTAAGGGGTTAGATCAAATGGAATTAAAACCAACACAAGAACATATTAATCAAGGATCAACTACTTGATCTTATTAAAGATCATAATATGGTATTCCTTGCCATAAGATATGAACATCTATTCAATTGGAAATCAAGTAACAATAAAATGGAGAAAATAGTCTTGACTTTTCTCTTCCATGTATTTAGCAAATAAATATTCCTACCATGAACCTCATAGTATTTCTTGAACTAAACTCGTGAACTTAACACCAACAAAAGCTTATCATTAAACCCTAGAGATGGGAGAGGTATATAACCATCAAAGAGATAAGAAGCAAACTCTAAATTATTAACACTTAAAAGTTAAGCAACTACCTTGAGGTACAATTGAATTCACTTTAAAACTAAATACCAAATATAGCAAAACACAAGGACCTAAGTGCATAAAAGCCACATATTCTTATTGCAATCATAACTTATTAAATATGTGGAATATTACAAAACTAAATTCGTTTACATTACGAATTATAGTTCAATCTATTTGAATAAAATAAAATATGAGTACTTTGAAACTCATATGATCATGCCTTGGTGAAATCAAACATCATCATTCAAAATTGGGGTATAATTCTTATTCTTGACATTTTGATCCCAATTATAATATAAATACAATCACATATGATATAGTGACTCACCCATAATCATAAGATCATTCATTAGACATTTAGTAACAAAAACCACTTGGCTCTCCAAAAACAAATCACATGAGAGGATAATACCCATGCCACATAGGATGAAAATATCTACATAACTTCAATCCTAAGCTATGCCACCGCATGCTTAAAGGATTGCTATGGATGAGAGCATGACAACCAAGCACCTTACTCATCAAATCAAAACAAGAGTCACCCACCTATGTGTCATGATACTAGAGCATGCCCAAGCCTATAAAGGAGCCTCACACTTCATCCATTTCATCATCTTGCACCATGATGCAAGAAAACCAACACATTGAGCCACTCCATGAAATAGTTAGGATCAAGATGAAGCAGCTAGGAGGTGGCACTAGTAGGAAAAGCCTCATCAGTGGCGCACCAAAAATGGATTCTGTGGCGCATGGGAGGTGCGCCATAGAAACTTTGCCACAAAAATAAGGTTTCTGTGGCGCACTGGCCCATGCGCCACATAATTAACGTATCTGTGGCGCACGTGCTCTTAGGTGCGCCACAGAAAAGCGTGCGCCACAGAATTTGCTTGTATTATACACGATTTTGTGCTGCCTGCTATACACATGCAGTTTATAGACAGCAATATACAGATATACAGGTTATATACAGCAACATTCAGATATAATATAAATATCATGTACATTGCACAGATATAACAGAGACATCATCATCACATTACTTAGATCCCGATCGAGATACATATATAGTGGCAAGTGTCAAATGTTTTGCATACAACTCTTAATTCATACAAAATTCACAATTTCGAGATACAAAGTAGTCTTCATCCTACAAAGTAGTCTTCATCCGGTTCCTCCTTTGCTCCCTCATCTCTACCCCCCAGGCTCGCTTGCATCGGGGTCCTTCATCCAGTTCCTACTATGATGAAAATAGAAGAAAGTGAGACCAACAAGTCCGATGCACAAGAGAAATGGAATAAATGCCTCATACATTGTTGGTCAACACAAATATTAACATTCAGGGACGGTGTAAGTGAGACCAAGTCCGATGCACAAGAGATTGATATTTGTGCTATCTTACCAGGCTCACTTACGCCGCCCCCGAGTGTACGGTGACCAAACATTTTAATCATCGGTATTTTGAAAATCTCAAATCAAATGGAATGACAAAATGGAATAAGTGCCTTATACATTGTTGGTCAACACAAATATTAACATTCAGGGATGGCGTAAGTGAGACCAAGTCCGATGCACAAGAGATTGATATTTGTGCTATCTTACCAGGCTCACTTACGCCACCCCCAAGTGTACGGTGACCAAACATTTTAATCATCGGCATTTTGAAAATACAAAAGCAAATGGAATGACAAAATGGAATAAGTGCCTCATACATTGTTGGTCAACACAAATACTATGGTCAGAAACCATAGTTGCAGTATACACCGCAGTATACTTTGCAGAAGGGCCCCCTTTGACCAGCCGCCGTTCCGTGAACGGGTCCTTGACGACACAACAACGCCGATCTGCCTCTCCGGCGCAGAACCACGACAGTCCCAGCCGCCTCCCTTGCGGCCACAAGGGAGGCGGCTTGGACTTGCGTGGTTCTGCACCGGAGAGACAGGTCGGCGTTGTTGTCTCGTCAAGGACTCGTTCACGGAACGACGGCCGGGGAAAGGGGGGGCCGTCTACAAATATATTGCGGCGTATAGGTGACCAAACATTCTAATCATCGGCACTAAAATGGAAGAAAGAGCCAAGTGTTATCTCAACTAGATATCATATGCCTCATACTTTGTTGGTCAAAAGAAATATTAACATACCGGGATGGGGTCAGTGAGGCCAGGTAGGATGCACAAGAGATTGATATTTGTGCCATCGCACCAGGCTCACTGGCCCCACCCTAGAGTGTACAAGTGACCAAACAATTTAATCATCGGCACTAAAATGGAAGAAAGGCCAATGCAATTAAGAAGTAGCTAGTATGAACTAAATGGAATGCCTCATACTTTGTTGGTCGAAACAAATATTAACATCCAGGGATGGAGTAAGTGAGGCCAGGTAGGATGCACAAGATATTGATATTTGTGCCATCACACCAAGCCTCACTTGCTCCACCCCCGAGTGTACGAGTGATCGACCAACCATCTAATCATCGGCAAGTACAAAAACACCAACAAACCAGCAACCATGGTGACATAAGTCAAGATGCTCAAACACACATAGCATGCATGGAGCAGATGCTCCAAAGGGATTATTCATCACTTGGTATATAGACCAAGTGATGTCAGAAGAGAGGCCAATCAAGAACCGGTAAATCCAAGAAGTGATAGATATGCCTAAACAAGCAACAACACATAGCATATCCTGACTAACCAGATGAGACAAGTCTTGGTAGCCAACTGAATCACCTAGCACCACCTAGCCTTTTAAAACCATCAGAAACAGTCCTTTTTCTTCAAAGGATACCACAATGGCATTCATTTACATGATCCCCTACTGTGGATATCTCTATTTTCATCAAAGCCAACAAGAAATAGAAATTTATCATTACTCAGTTGAGTTCAAAACAAAGCTGGGGTACCATAAGCGATTATTCATCTCTTGGTAGTAACCAAGTGATGCTGGCAAGAGAGAGGCCAAGCCTGAGCTAGTCAATCCAGTAGAGATGGATATGCATAAGTAAGCAAGAACACATAGCCTATCCAAGTTAACCAGATAAAACCAACCTTGACAGCCAACTTAATAACCTAGCATCACCTAGTCTTTTAAACCATCAGAAACTTCCCATTTTCTTCAAAGGATACCACAGTGGCATTCATTTACATGATTCCCTAATGTGAATATCTCTATTTTAGTATCTGTTCTTATCCAAGTTTTTGCCTCAGCCTTTGCATCATTGGCTGAGCCAAGACATCAAGCATCTGGCCAGGGAGCATTCTTTCTTTTTAGGGAACTATATGAACTATATGCACATGATCCAGTAAGCATCCCCACTAATCAGAGCATTATAAGCATAGTAGCATACCATAAGCTCACAACAATCCATCAAGTAAATCTTCACAAGGATACCACAGTAGCATAGTAGCATATCATAAGCTCACAAGAATCCATCATTTTCTTCACAAGGATACCACAGTAGCATACCATAGTAGCATTTAATGCATTTAAATGAACCAGTAGCATCAAAACCAACCAAATGTCCAACTAGCAAGCAATACCAAGTGAGCAAGTCTTCATTACCTTGTACAGGTTCAGACATGGATTTATTTCCAACAAAGGATGGAAATCAAATTAACATCATTGAATTAAATTGAATCATTACCATCACATGGTTCATCAATAACAATTAGGGGCAATGCATCCAGAGCAACAGCAGCAATGCATCCAGAGCAACAGTAGCAATGCATCCAAAACCACTACTGAGGTACATCAACCATGAGCAATGAGCCAGTAAGTAAATCACTAGCACATGATGATCATTTGACCATTTAGAGCATGGACACACAAGCAATAGCAACAGTATAGTTCACCAGGAATGGTGAGAAGCTGCAAGAGCATGCATCTAGCTGCAGCAACAATGACAACAAGCTAGGATAGATAGATCAACAACAACAGCAGCCAGTACATCAACCGCAACAGCAGCACAACCAGAGCATGCATCTAGCTGCAGCAACAATGACATCAAGCTAGGATAGATAGATAGATTGCATCCAGTAGCACATCAACAGCAACAGCAGCTAGCACAGCAACATCAACAGCAGCACAACCAGAGCAACACAAGCATTTCGTCGAGCACTTTGTGCTCGCGCGGGAGAGGAAGAGGGAGGGGAGGGGAGGGGAGGGCACGGGAGAGAGTTCACCGACGACAGGGGTGGAGGAGGAGGTTGACGACGACGGCAGCGGTGGAGGAGGAGGAGGACGCGGCGGCTCCTCCACCTTCACGCGACGGCGGCCCCTCCTCGCGGCGGCCCCTCCTCGCCGTAGCGGCAGCTTGTGCTGCAGGTGGCGGGGATGGGAGGACCGTGGCGGCATGCGGCCCTCGCGGAGGAAGGCGGCGGCGACAGCGATGGCGACGACCATGGCGGCGCGCGGCGGATCGGAGGAGAGGGGAGAGGGGAGAGGGGAGGGGAGAGGGGAGAGGGGAGAGAGGTGAACAGGCAGGGGAGGGCACGGGCGAGATGATATAAGTTACCTTAATTCTGTGGCGCACCCGAGCAGGTGCGCCACAGAATCAACTACTTCTGTGGCGCACCGAAGCACGTGCGCCACAGAAAGAGTTATTTATGTGGCGCAGCACGCCATGTGCGCCACAGAAATACCTACACTAATAATTGGTGGTGGCAGGATGTGGGCCCCACATAATTTCTGTGGCGCATGGTTCAGTAGTGCGCCACAAAATTAAGCTATTTCTGTGGCGCACCCAGCATGGTGCGCCACAAAATAATATTCTGTGGCGCATTTTTAGTGGTGCGCCACAGAACTAAGCTCCGCCTATAAGGGTTTTCCTACTAGTGTGGAGGCATGCCACAAGATGCAGGTCTATCAGAATTCCTGAAGAACAAGCTACAGAAGATAGCAAGATAGAATTCTTAGGAAGACCACATATTTAGATAATCACATCATCATTCCTTGAGTAGAACCCTAGATTATAATCCAAGTCCTTGTGGAGTGAGAGGGGTAATTGGTATAACCATATTCAAATACTTCTAGTAATACCTTAGGAAGCTAAACCTTTGATCATTATAAATTGGGTAATGATCATAAGCCTTAAGAACTTGAAGTAGAAGCCATTAAGAATAAGTTGATCATGTCCAATACATGATCATGCTTTAATGATATGTGAGGCTGAGTTAAATTCCAATATGATAAGCAGATATCAACCTTCACATAAAATTATAGGGAGATCATTAGTAAGCAACCCTAGGCTTATATCTCAATCTTAACTTGTGAATCACTTGATGATCATAAGTAGAATCCTACCACATCTATATTCCACTTATTACTCAACTAGAGAACATAAGAAAACCTTAGAGTCAAACTCTATACTTTATATGGTGAGGAGTTATCCATCATTAGAACCAAAGTTAACTATAAAAAGAACCATAACAACTTTAGTTACTTTAATGATAGATTAAGGATACGTTCATCATAGCTCGGGAACCTGAAGGAGAAAGAGAGCACTTGGTTCAAAACATCTGACACGGCCCGTTCATCATCTCTTTGGGAGACACGAAAGGCCTCTGGAACCTTGGCCCGCTATTTTGCCTATTGTTTCGAGAGTCATCTCTATTGTCGCCTCGTTGCTCGTTGCTTCTCTGGTACTCATCTCTGTTGTTTCCTCCTGCGCTTGCTCGGAAACCAGCCGATATTTGTCCTGGAGCATCATAGCTCGGGTACTAGCGAGGAAATCGTCGCCTTGGTTGATAATTTTGACCGCGGTCTTCCTCTGGCGACCTATGCCGTTTGTTGTGAACAGCATCTTCTCCATCTGCCCATCTGTTTGCTATTTCCATTAACGCGGATACTATCTTTGGATTGGTCCTCCCCAAATCCTCGACAAAATCTCCACGCCTGATCCCTGCGACAAACGCATCTATTGCTCTCTCGTCAGATATGTTTTCTACCGAATTTTTGATGATATTCCACCTTTGGATATATTTTCTCATCGGCTCATCTGGCTTTTGTCGGCACGCTCTTAGCTCCTCTAATGACGCAGGTTTTTTACATGTGGACCGGAAGTTCTTGACGAACACTTCCTCGAAGCTATCCCAGCTATCGATAGATCCTGGAGGGAGTTTCTTTATCCAAGATCGTGCGGCTCCACTCAAGTGCACCTGGATGCTTTGCATATCTGTTGCTCTGGTTCCTCCTGTGAGCTTCACTGTCTCGAGATAATCAACTAGCAAATCCTCTGGATCTTGGAGGCCGTCGAATTTCTTGAAGTTATCAGGTAACCTGAATCCCGAAGGGACTCGAGTTTTTCGAACTCTCCTTGTGAAGCATGGCAAACCACACATATCCTCGTCGTTTAGCTCTGGGGACTGCCGATGTTCCCTTCTGCTTTGTCGCACTCTGTCGACCCTTGCTTGTGCTGCCGTGTCCCTTGCTCCACTTGGTCCTTCGGGAGCTGCTGCTGTTGCTGCCGCAGGTCGTGGACTATTTTGCCTTGCTGTTCCTTCGGGAGGTGTTGATACAAACGCCGTCCCCATGGCTCCAACTCCTGCCATTGCCATGTTGTACAATGCCTCCCTTGGATCTCCTGGGGGTGGCCTGGATGCAAGGATGAAAGCTTGTGTCGTCATATACCCAGCTTCTGGTGTCTTGGGGATGATGTTCCCTCTCGTGTCTATCGACATAAAAGACATGTCGAGGTTTTGAACCAAGTGCTCTCTTTCTCCTTCAGGTACGTTTTGCAACCTTGATCTTGCTCTGTTCCGAGCTTCCCTGTGGCTATCACCCGAAGTTCTAGATTGTCGACTCAGCTCTGCCCTTCGCCTACTTGATGCAGAGGCTGCCTCCTTTCTTCTGTTTAGCTCAGCTGTCTGTTTTTCCAATTCCCTTGCAGCTCGTGCGAGCCTGTATTGATATGCTTGTAATTCTTCTGGCGTGGCTGTGGTGGTCATTGGTTCTGAGCCATCCATAGCCCTTGCGGCTCTATCCCATGCTGTTTGCGGAAGTTGGACTCTGTCTCGCGGCTGTGGCCCGATATATTTATTGCCTAGGCCTCGTCGTAAATCAGAGGGATCGACGTATGGATTTCCCAAATCGTCGAAAGCCTCAGATATTTCCTCCTGATCACGACTTGGCTCTCCGATGACATAAATCTGATGATACTTTGTATTCAGATCTATGTTGGGTTTGGTGACACTATCATGAAGATTGGCGAAGACCTTGCCCACTGTAATAGATTTGTCGATGAAGTCGTAACTGTCGATACTGCTTGAGCCATCGCTTATATAGGAGTCCGCAGATGACTCAAACGACATGTCGCTGAAGATCTTGGCAAGTTTTTCTCTTGCCCTGGTGCTGATGAAGCGTGACGACGAAGTTTCTTCCTCTCCTGGTTCGGTTGACGATGTATAGCTTGAAAAATCGGAATCGACCGCCGACGATCCCGACGAAATCAGAATTTCGACACGATACGATCCCTCTTTCTCGACGCGAAAGTGAAACCTTCCGAATGTCATCTCCATAGGCTCCTCCAGATACGCATATGCATCCAAACGGGAGGGCGGGTGAGGAACAAAATCGACAAGACCAGTTGCGATCTGTTTACCTCGATCCATCGCGTTGCTTGCGGTTGATGAAGTCGACGATCTTGAACGTGCCATCGAGATCGGATCCTTGACGCCTCTAGTTCCCACAGACGGTGCCAATTGACAAGGTATTAACTTGTCAATGCCTACGGGTTGTAGACTAGGGTTTAGTTGGAAGTAGAGGGCAAGTAGATCTCGAAGGTTTCAGCCGAAAAGTACTCGACGATTATGAAACTAGGGTTTGAGAAACAATGATTCGATGCTTTCTTTGTCCCTCGACTCCCCCTTATATAGGAGGCGGAGCCGAGGGATTCGTATTGTACAAGTTACAGAGTCCGGGAAGGTTTCTAACTCATCCCGCAAGATTATAAATAATGCTTCCTATTACAACTCTAACTTTCCTTAATAATATCTTGGGCTTCCGAATCTTCTTATTCTTCGGGTAGTGGGCCTTCAGTAAACCCCGGGTACTATCTTCGGCAGGCCCATTGGGGATGCCTATGTCATCGGGTCACCACAGAAACCAAGGTTTATTGACCAGTAGGAGAAAAATGTTCTCTCCCGAGGTGTTGCGAAGCAACTCGTGGCAGGGCGCACTGTCGGCGTCAGCAACAACGTGGATACCTGCACACAAACAACCAAGTACTTTGTCCCCAACTTTCAGCGAGGTTTTCAAGCTCACTGGTTTTGTTGAAAACAAAGGATTAAACGAACCGTGTGGAAGAAGAATTGTTTGTAGAGAACAGAACAGAAAAATGCTGTAGAATATTGCAACTAAAAGAAGAAGGACCGGGGTCCACATTTCACTAGAGGCGCCTCCCCAATAAAATAAATATGCTGGGTAATCAAATTACAGATGGGCATTGACAAACCGAGATTCTACGCTAATGGTTGGTGCAGAATAAATGCTATGAAAGTATGCGGGCATTACAACAATATACATAGACCGTAATCCAACTGCATCTATGACTAATAATCCATCTTCAGGATTGCATCCGCGACACCCACCAGTATTAAGTTGCAAGCAATGGACTATCGCTTTAAGCAATGTGTGTAAAGTAAACGATGAAACAACCCTTGAATAGAACACCACTATTTTCTCCCTAGTAGCAACATCACATCTACAACCGTAGAGAACAAGGTCACTTCCCATGGTTAAATAGATGCATGAACCCTCTATCGAGCATAAATACTCTCTCTTGGAGTCGTTAGCATCTACTTGGCCAGAGCATCTACTAGAAACGGAGAGCATGCAAGATCATAATAACATAATACATAATCTCGACCAAAGCAATCTCTCTATAAATTGGATCCACATCAAACCAACATGTAGTAATTACAAATAGATGATCTTGATCATGTTAGGCAGCTCACAAGATATATACATGAAGCACAACAAGGAGAGGATAGCCATCTAGCTACTGCTATGGACCCATGGTTCCATGGAGAACTACTCACACGTCGCCTCGGATGAAGACATGGCGATGTAGAGGCCTCCGGCGGTGATTTCCCTCTCTTGCATGGTGCCGGGATAGACTGCGGAACCCTCCCGAACTAGGGTTTCGGTTGACGGGGGCGTCATAACTTTTCGTGGATGGAGGCTCCGGTCTCTGGGGTTTTCCCGATACGAGGAATAAATAGGCGGAAGGGCGGAGCAAATGAGGCGACGTGGCGCCAGTACATGGGCCAGCCGCGGCCAAGGGTGGGGCCGCGTCTGCCCTATATACTGCCACGTGGCAGCTCTCCTGTGCGTGTCCTTCTGACTCTGTCTTCGTCCCGGAGAAATAAGACTCTGGCCTTTTGTTTCGTCCAATTTCGAGAAACTTTCATGTACAACTTTCTGAAACACAAAAACTGCAGAAAACATGAACTGACACTGCGGCACTGCGTTAATAGGTTAGTCCCAGAAAATGCTAAAAAGTGTGGAAAAGTGCACATAAAACATATAATTTTTTTAACAAAACAAGCATGGAGCATCAAAAATTATAGATACGTTTGGGACGTATCAACCATTAAATTGCAAAATATCAATGGTTCCACTTTGGTGCCAAAAAGCAAGTTTCTGTGAAAGAAAGCATTTTTGTCCAATCTCTCTGACCAATGTTTGTGTCAAATTTTTGACCAAGTTAGCAACTAATCATTTGCAAAATAGGATCCTAGATTGCTTGCATAGGAATCAATATGGTTTTCTTCGAATAGATCGATCCAGGATTGCCTTGCCTGGTGTTTCGGTATTTGTATCCCTATAATGTTTCCAAGAAGCCGATCATTATTTTGAAGTTGGATTTTGCGAAAGCGTTTGATACCTTTGAGCACGAAGCAATCATTCAGGTTATGAAATATAAAGGTTTCAATGACAAATGGTTAAATTGGGCAAGAGCCATTCTTTGTACTGGTACTTTGGCTATTTTAATCAATGATATTCAAGAAACAATTTGAGTGTAAACGTGGAGTTCGTCAAGGAGATCTCATTTCTCCCATCTTTTATTTGTATGGTTATGGTCCTTTGCAATCGAGAGTCAATGAGTTGCTTCAAAATGGTAGGCTTAAAAGTCCAATTGAGACTAATGATGTGGACTTTCCCTTTATATAGTATGCTGACGATACATTGCTTATTCTGCCGGATGATAGAAGTTAGCTTCATGCTTTGAATGAAGTGCTTCATAAATTTTCAAGATCAAAAAGCCTTAGAATAAATTTTGATAAGTCTCAAATGATCCCAATCAAGGTTCCTCACGATGGTCTTGATGATTTTGGTTGCCAGATGGGCATGATGCCATTCACTTATCTTGGGCTGCCGCCGGGAACCATGAGGCCCACCATTGTTGAGATCTCTCCTTTGGTGTGTACGCTTGAGCGAATGTTGACCTCAAGTTCCAGCTTTCTTTCACAAGGTGTTAGGTTACAACTTATTAATTCTTCTCTATCGTCAATGCCTCTTCATTTTTATGCTCTCTACAGTGTTTATGGAGAGATAAATTTGACGAACCTAAGCACAGTCCCTTGCGTCATGGAAAATGGTTTGTGGACCAAAGAATAAAGGTGGCTTGGGTACTCTTATTTTTCAGAAGCAGAACAATGCGCTTCTGATCAAGTTTTTGACAAATTCTATATTAAGTTTGAACTTCTGTGGGTGCAGCTTATTGGCATGCATATTATGATAGTAAAATCCCACATGCTGAAAACCCGTGTGGCTCCTTTTGGTGGAGAGAATACTTAATAAAGTGGATAATTTTTGTGGTGTGTCTGTTGTTAAGTTGGGGAGAGAGGACTCATTTCCCTTTTGGTCTGATAATTGGTTCCTGAATGGGAGTATACAACTAATCAAGCTTCGATTCCCATGTTATTTTCCTATGCTCTTCAGGAGAATATCACGGCTGATGAGGTGTATGAATTGGAGGATATAGTTTCTCTCTTTTATAGGCCTATGTCCAGGAAAGATTTTGTGGAACTACAGGAGCTTGAGGGTATAATGAGACACAATCCTAGGTTGAACTAGAAGGACATTTGGAGTTATATTTTGGGAGAGAAGCATGGTCCAGGGAAGTTCTATGCTCATATTCATAAGAATATTCAAGTTCCAAATTTTTAAGTGTCTTTGGAAGTCTAGTTGTGTGATGAAGATAAATGTTTCTGCCTGGTTATTGTTGTCAGATCGGTTGAATACTCGTGCTCTACTTTAGAGGAGACATCGGTGTGTTATTAAGGACTATCATTGTGATCTCTATCCTTTGCGAGCTCATGAGGACCGCTTCCACTTGTTCTTTGATTGCAACTTCAGTATTAGAGTTTGGAACTATCTTAAGATTTATTGGATATCCCGTAATGATTTGCAAAGGGAGGTGGCACATGCCAGGAAATTTTTTGCTAAAACTTTTTTTATGGAAGTGCTAATGTTGGCCAGTTGGAACATTTGGTTGATTCAAAATGGGAAGAATTTTAGACAAGAGGGACCTACCTTTGGAAGGTGGAAGGCCAAGTTTATTCATGATATTTCACTTTTACACTATAGAATCAAGACTAAGCATAGAGAGGGTTTGTTAGCATGGATTGGGGCTCTACCTTAGAGTCTTATCTATCTTTTCTAGGTAGTTATCCTTTTCATTTGTACATATGACTTTGTTGTTGGTTATATTGTGGGGCTATTGCCTCACAATCGAGGGTCAAAAAAACTATGTTGTGCTCAACAGGAGGTCCCAGTTTTTCATCCCTCTCTTTTGGTTGAGTTACGAGTTTAACTTTATAAATACATATACTCTCATTTTGTTATGAAGTATCCTATTGTGTCTCTTTGTGTGAACATGTAGGTGAAAGAGAAATTTGTGTATATTATAAATTTGTGTTGAAAAATCCCAAAGGCTCAAACTAGGAACTGTCATCATATTGCGCCTAAAATAAAATGCTACTTTAATCATATGCATGTTAAATAAATGCTGCTATTGCCGCTAGGCACTTTGGCATGGTTGAAAGTAAATTATACTTCTTGCTTACATGTGGTAAAGCACTAAAATTCCTCCTACAATTTGAGGAGCTGCATGTCCAACCAAAAATCTGCATCAGCGCCATCTTGAGATTTCGTGCACTTGTCCAATGATTAGAACACCATCCAACTTTCATTAAAAACAAAATCTGCATTAGAACACCATCCATCTTGAGAGTTAAGAAACCATTGCAAGATCCGACTTGAGAACTAATTAGAAACAATGTAAATATCACCCGAATCAAAGATTTTGTTTTTATGATGCCTTCTAGCAATATCTCTTCAAGTCTAGCTCAATATCTAGCTTATTTTGATAATACTGGCATGGATTTAAGAAGTGTCCACTCCTATGTAGTGTCCTCTTCACGCCCCACATTTATCCACAATATCCAACACTTCCTGAAAACTAGGTTCTTCCGTTTCAATCTATGCCGAGATCTCTTGAATTCCATATAGAAGGAGTCGTATGTGAATCTCATAGTTGGTACATCAATGTCCAGTCTCCTGATAAAGTTATCCTACGGCTAAAAAAACTTGACAACAATGTCTACTCTTCCTGTAAACAAATTCAGTCTACACAATTTTTATTGGCTTCACTTCCTTTCACCTTTTATGAATAGCCCATTTAATCAAGTTAATTTGATCTAAATAGCTTATGGAATTGTTTCTTGTTGTCCAACATGCTCTCCAAGTTCACATATGTTAAAGCAAACCAAGAACACCATACCTAACTGAAAAGGATAGGTACAGTCAACTACCGAGGGAGGTGAATAGACGACTAACAAATTAAGTATCTGATGCATCTGAAATGCATCTATGTTATTTGTAGTCTATTGTGTTATATCCCATCACATTTCCATCACATTATGAGTTAACACCTTGATTTACTTTGATTTCGCGGTCCCTTTATTTTGGTTCTAACTATGTTTGGCAGAAAAACCTTATGTTAATATTTTGGACTTTTACGGAGCTTCGAGACTCCAAAAAAAGGTAAGGTCAAAGACCACACTTCAGAATTTTTGAGAAGGATCCAACGAGATAAAGTGGGCTAACATGACGTCAATGGGCTGGAAATGGGGACCCATGACGCGTCCAGGGTATCACAGACCGCGCCATGGGGTCTATCTACCCCTCGACCGTTCGATTGACATCAATGTTTCACATACGTTCGTGTTTGACGTAAAAACCTATATATACCCCTAATGGTCTTCCTCGCTACACATGGAACCGGAGATCAAAAAAACATAAAAAAAGAATCTACAGTCCGCCACCGGCGGAGATCAGAGCCGGAATAGCCTCTGGGTGGCTCCACCCACTCCGGCGTGGTCATCATCAACATCTAAAGCAGCACTATCTTCATCCTCTCCATACATCTACTGTAATATCTTGGCAAACATGATCTATAAGGCGGTATATCATTTTCCCATGATGTATTGGATCTCTATGTCTAGTTTTGAGTAGTGACTTGTTCATGGCTATGGTGAAATAGTTTGTTTGTGGATGCATACAGGTTTGTTATCTCCTATGATGGTCTTATGTACTAGTTTGTCTAGTTTTGAGTAGTGACTTGTTCATCCCTTGACGTACCTTCATCCACCTCCACCTTGCATAAGCTTTCTTTGCATCTTTACTTTAAGCACTTAGTTGTTTTAGTTTCCCGCATTCTAGTTAGTTTTATTAACAAATTAAAATCTTGCATATTTTATTTTATTGCATTGCACAAAGAACCATATAGGTGGGTTATAGGGCTTAAGAGAATAGATAGTTTATCTTCAGCTCCTTGTGGATTTGACATTCAAATACTTATCAAATTGTGCTACAGTTATTCCCTTCCCTTGGGGATTATCGGTATACACTAACCATACATCAAGTAAGTAAATGATAAAAATAACCTCAATGATGGAGACGAGGATGTATTTCCCGAAGTTCCTTCCTTTGGGTAAGTACATCTTCATTGGAGAGGTGTGTCTGCACAAAGCCCACCACGTGCCACAAAGGCTCACCTTATTCACTTTGTTCCCTCACGCAAAGCAAGGTGCTAGGATCCACTAAGCAGTGACCCTTGCATGCTTCGATCAAAATGTTTACAAACAAGGTTGGCGCAATCTCCATTACTAAATTGGAAGCTCCCAACACGACCAAAAGATTTACAACACAAATTGAGCTTCAAGGACGAACTCTTCTGTCTAGGGTGCCCAAACACCCAAGAGTAACAAGATCCACTAGGGATTGCTAGGGAGATCAAGTTCTCCTTGGTGAAGTTATAGACCTAGATCTTCTCTCCTGGATCCTAGAAGATGAAAGTGCTCGAGTGGATAGGGAGAGAGATCTACGAATATCCCCAATCCTAGAAGATGTAGCGTGCATTAGGCACAAGTAGTGCCATTCCTAGGAGAGAGCGGTACTACCGTTGGCTGCACTAGTATCCGGGCCTAGAACAATGTTGCAATAATGGGGGTGATACATCCTGACCATTTTAGGAGGGCTTTGGGGGTGCATTTTGTTTCTATATATGAACATAATTCCACCCATACCTTCTTTAGTGGACCTCTTGATAATACAGATTTTCTAGGAGTCATTGAAACGAAAAAGCTTGGAAACCCGCCTTCGATTTATTCCCTTTTTAGGGGATCATCTTGTGCCATCTTCGAGAATACCTGTACACACACGACTTTCCACTAATTGCGTTGCAGCTACACCAAAACTATTTAGGGAGGGAAATCCCTTTCACAAACCATATCATTCCCAAGAAAGTCCCTCATTAGGTCCAGAACCCTTGTGTATGATTAAGGAAAAAAACAATCACAACTCTAGCTTTTGCAATAGTAGAGTCAATTGATGGCAGCTTCCCAATGTCCTCCAGCATCATACCAATACAGTGGGCAGCACCACCATTCCAAAACATGTTGGAGCGCTTTGCTTTCAATAATGTAATCACACTTGCATTATCAGTTACCACTTGAACTACATGTTTCTCCCCTACGTCTTCCATGCAACTATCGAAACACAATGTAACTCAGCAGAACAGAGACGGAAAAAAACATGCGCGCATCACATACATTCATCAGAAGCAACAGCACGAGTTCCGTCGAGTCCGAAAAGAATTTCACATGTACTCCTAGTCCCGTGACGGCCGGATCTCTTCTCTGCTCGACGCTGTTGCCGCCGCGCCCGCGCCCAGGCAGCCAGGCTCGTCTCCTCGCCTTCGCATCCGGGCACCACCGGCCCAGTCCCTGAGATGGCCCACCACGTCGTCCGCGAACACGGCGCTCTTGAACGAGCTCCCCATCTGCATTCATTCAGTGATTTTGTCAAGGCTCGTCCGGTCATGTAATCATATGAGAACCATGGCTGGCGACTGAATTTACATGAGAGACGATGGCGTAGAGGGGGAGTGTGCTGTAGCTGCATAGCACCTGCACGACGACGCTGGACAACGAAACAAGCAAACGCGCGTCAGCTATGCATCCATCGACCACCTGACAGACAGGAATTCGCGCGATTACTGATTAATTCGAATCCCGGCATACCATATGGCGATTCTTGAGACGTTGTACCCGAGCCTGTCCATGATGCAGGAGTTGAAGCCGAACGTCGCCTGCAGTCACACAAATCACAATGTCAGAGCTTAGTTACTGTAATTACCACTGAAGATTCTTTGACGAGCAATTACGACTGAAGTTACAGGATATTGAATTGCGTGATCTTGAGCATGCTTACTAGCGTCCAGAAGAAGTAGGCGAACTCGAACGCGTTCTGGAACAGGATGAAGTGGATGAGGATGAGCAGAATCCTGGGGTTGTGGAACCAGAAGAGGTCGTCCGAGGGGTCGACGGCAATGCCCCCGTCGTCCACGGTGGCGTGCTTCGAGGCCACCTCGTAGGCCATCTGGGTTATGATGTGCTCCAGCTTCATCCCAATCAGAAGTAGCATCTGTATATATACAGAGCAAGAAGGGCACACACATCATGACATCATAAGTAGCGAGTACAAGGGTAAAACAGAACAAACAGTGTATAGCACTTACAGCCAACGGGACAAGTGAGATCCAGAAGTACGAGTGCCACCCTACACCAAGCATTTTCAGCCATGAGGATTAATGTTGTAAATACTGAGGGCAAAAAAGGTACATAGTCGTGGAGGTGCAAGAAATATCGGGCATACCAGTGACGTTAATTAGCAGGAAAATCATCACAAATATCCAGTAATACCATCTGCGTTGAACAGATTGAAGTTAGTAAGCAGATATCATTTAACAGTTATAAGCTCTGGCAAACAACGGTCGATCTTCAACTCCAAGTTCATCAACTTACTTTATACCAACAACTCTCTTGTAATCCTTCTCGAGAGCCTTTATCATGTAGTCATAGAAGTCAAATTTTCGGTTCCCCCTGAAGTGCTCCTGCCAAGTAAAAATAGTTGTTCAGCAACTCGGGCCAGAAGAAAAAAAAAGGCACAATTGAATTAAAGCAACGATAAAATTATGGAACCGAGTATGACATACCATGAGAAAACCAAGCCTCATTGCGACATAGTCGTCCTTGGTCACTGATCCGTAGAACTGCTTGAAGAAAGAACGCTGGAAAAAAACATCGCCCAAGTTCAAAGTTCAGACATACAACAAGTTAATAATACAAATCTCAAGTTTTGTTTGCTGATTGCATCGCATACTTACAATCCAAAGTATGACCATGGTGGTTTTGCCGTAACCCTTGTACCGGTCCTGGATGAACTTGTATTGCTGCACCCGGTGGATCATCTTAGGAGCGGCAGCTGATAAACCGAGTAATTAGCCTTATTGATACCACTAACTATCATAAGTACCTCTACTCACTCGTTTCAAGTGAGAGTAGTATTAGAACCGTTTCCTTACCACTGTCTCCATCTACCTGGATGCTCTTCTCCCACTGTTTCCATTTCCGCATCTGCGCACAGGCACTGTCAGGTCAACGATGGAAGTTCAGATAGGATTAATTAGCACGATCTAGTAGTTTAGCTACCTGAAGAAGTCCCAGGAGCACTGTAAAGGCGCTGAGAGCGACATGCGTGATAGCTAGAACAAAGATGAAGATGTGTATCTGCTCCAAGGTGTGAAGGGAGAGCAACGGGACTTTTCCCTGAAACAGTTGCAAGATGGCTTAAAAATTAATTAAAACGTCGACACTTATTATGGATGGGATGGAGTAGATGCGTTAGTGCGTTACAGTATAGTAGTTAACCGAGCAAAAGTACTACTAGTAAGATAAAGGTTTGCTGACACTGTAATCTTAGTTTTGTTATCACCATGTCGGTTTAAATAAAAACTGAAACTGTATGTATCAAGACCTCGATCAGACCAGTCTCCTTGTCTGATGCAATTTTCTAAAACCTTCTATGCACCGACTCTGAAACATGTCCAAACCGCCCCGATCGATTCCCCTGGTTACATCTGGTGCCGACGCGAGTATAATAACATTTCCAAACCTGGCGGGTCGAGCAGTGCCCCAAGGCTGCAGGTTCTCCCTTGAGCAGCCTCCTCGCGCCGATGCCTAAGGAGGAGGAAGAAGAAGCAGAGACGCCGTAATGTGCAGTCGTCACGCTGGTGGCCGGGAGGCACGGCAGCCAATGCCCCATGAGGCTCTCATCGATGCAGATCTTTTGTATCAGGTCTTGGGACACGACGAGCATCAGCGAGATGAACCCCAGCAGCATCAGCTCTGCAGCATTGACAAGTAAGCACAAGTTCAAAATGTGACAAGTAAGCACGCTACTACTAGATGACGATCGATGGAGGATATGGCATACCTTCTTTGAGCTTGATCAACGCCTCATACAGCGTCTCCCTCCGGTGCTCCAGCGCCTGCAAGTGATACAACAAATAAGGTCTTAGTTACTCTGACAAATTAACGAGCTCTGCATCAGTGACACTGGGAAACAAAATTTGAGCACCTTCCCAAGATAATGTAGAGAGCGCTCGAAGATGATGGAGATGAAGACGATGATGGAGCACACCGACGCCACGATCCATGTCGGCGTCTCCTCAAGCGTCGCGCCACCAGACATTGCTGACTACCAAGGCTGGTTCGCCCCCTTCTGTTGCCTTCATCGTACCCCCTCGTCCTTGCTCTTCTTATATACTGTACTAAAGTTACATGGAGTATACTGAAATTTTCAGGGCCTCGTGGACAGCTCAGGTGGCCCTGACACTTCTTATCAGTTCATAACTTAGCCCCTCTAACCCCTCGATCGTACTTACTGGCTAAGCTTCTTTAACCCACGTTTCTTTTCCTAAAGGAATTCCTTTCCCAAAAGGGAACAGCTAGTCCCTGCTTTGCTTTTTTCAGTGTATTATGCCGCGTATATTATTTTAACCAAGAAAGGTTTCAAATCTAGTGCATTTTATCTTTGTGGAACTTTCCTTGATCAGATTTACAAATACCCGAATGGAGACCATAGTGTATTATCTGTTCCACTGGCGCGGAGACTGCAAAAGCTTCAGTATGGTCAGCATTTCCACTTTCCAGTGCAAGTAGATGTTCTGCGTGCAGTATAGATCGAGCATGAAAAAGCTTCAGCACTTGTACATTCTATAACCATAATGTAAAGGCAGATCAGCTACCATTCAACCTCAAAAAAATGAGTTTCGGGAAAGAAAAAAAGATCGTACTACAAGATGACTGATGCACATGCCGCTAATCCAGTTTGTGATGCATCTATTTGACCTAAGAACGTCCTAAATTTACTTTTTAATAGACAGTGCAAATAATACTCCCTTACAGCAGATTGAGAATAATCTAAATTTGCCACAACTGAATTTATACATAAATATCAGAGAATATTTGAACGTTCCATTGTTGCCACAAGTCCAGACCAAGACTGCACAACTATATAGATTGGCCCATTCACCACATAAACAACTACTCGCTTCGTTCCATATTAGTTGTCGCTGATCTGGATATATCTGCAATTATTTTGCGTATAGATACATCCGAATATGCAACGACTAATCTAGAACGGAGGTAGTACTACTTGACAAAGTTCATGTCAGTTCGAGATCACAGGCAGAGACAAAGTCGACCAAGTGGCCTTATGGATCACAGGCAGGTTTGAAAGCTACTGCATTTTATGTTTGTGGAACTTTAGTTTGATGAGATTGACAAATACCGCATGGGGCATTGTCTGCTTCACTGACAGGGAGAATGCAAAAGTTTCAATATAGGTCAGCATTTCTAGTTTCAAGTGCAAGTAGATTTTTTTTCGAGGTTGACGGGGGGAAAATCCCCACCGCTTGTTGCATTCCATCGAAAGTAGCCTGGTAGGCCCATGTTCTTACAAACAGATCGAAGAGATTACAGGGGGATACAAGGGAGTAGAAGACAACAAAACAGAAAGGGAGTACAAAGAGGAGGGGGGAGGTAAGCATCCGAAGCCAACCGAAGCCCCCGGGAGGCCAGCATCTCAAAGGACGACCACCATGACTTGGCAAGGCGAGCTACGGGCGGCGACGAAAGACCTGCAGAACCAAGACCATGCACAGTCGAAGGGCGTCGGATAGCCGAGACTGGAGCGACGACACCGGTGTGCCGACCCTGTGGTCGAAGGGCGTTGCAGAGTCGAGTCACGCCACAAGGCTCGAACCGAAGCAAAGTCACAACATGACGCCACTCCGAGGGCCTCGAGCCGACCGACATGGGAGGATCTCCGGTGAGAACCTCAACACCATAGGCCAACCACCCAATGGGACAGGTAGCGGAATACGTGGAGACCAAACATGAGCACACCATGAAGCGTCACCGGCACGGTCGAAGGGCGTCGGATAGCCGAGACCGTGCGACGACACCGGTGTGCCGTCGGCGAAGCCGAAGGGTGTTGTGTCGCCGAGACCAAGCACAGTCGAAGGGCGTCGGATAGCCGAGACTGGGGCGACGACACCGGTGTGCCGACCCCATGGTCGAAGGGCGGCGCAAGCCGAGGCCACCCCAGGACGTTAAGGTAGCTCAGCCCGGGCCACCGTGACAGCAGCCTAGCCCGGAAGGAGACGAGCCAAGGGCCGGCGAGAAGACGCGAGGCACAACTGTCCGAAGCGTGCGAAGCTCCAAGACGGTGCCTCCAAAGAGGAAGAACGACACAAAGAGCGCCGTCACCGCCAGATCCGGCAAGGCACAGATCAGAGATTTCTCTCAGAGCTTGGCACGAGCGCCGGGACAGGCCGACCTCCCCCACTCAGCGAAACCACGGCCGGAGGGTGGGCACGGGCCACCGGGCGGGGAGCGGCCGCGAAGCAGAGGGTCCAGCCTGGACGGAGGGGCAGAAGGCAGGCCCTGGCCCAGTCCCTTGACCTCCACGGCCAGAACCGACAGGGACGAGCTGCAGCACGGGAGCAGCAGCGAGGACCAGAGGAGCCTCCAAGCAAGCCCGGAGCCAGGGATCCGACGAGCCGAGCTAGGGCCAGCCGTCGCAAGCCTGGGGGGCGGCGCCGGCGCGAAGGAGCGGCCAAGCAGAAGCCGCGAAGTGGCAGCAGCCTCCCAAGGCGAGGGGGAGCAGGGGCGTCGAGGAAGCACGCCCAGGGGGCTGACGGCGCAGGGCCGGCGCGGAAGGGGAAGGGGAGCTCGGGGGAGTTTGGATTTTGGGGGAGAAGACTGGGGGTGCGCCCCGCCGCCTCCGTCCGCCGTGGGACGGCCTCCTCCGGCGGCGGCGGGGGCTGTGGGCGAGGTGTGTGGAGGGGGGCTGTGGCGGCGGCGCGGGTCGCCTCGGAGTCGCCCCGCGAGCGACCCAGAGTGCAAGTAGATGATTTGCGTGCAATTAAATTTTCAAAGAAATAACTTTATTAGGCAATAAATATTTGATCGATTTTTTTTTTTTTTTTTGCCACAAGTGCAGACTCTAAACTGCGCAACTTTATAGATCATCAAGGCTGAGAGACAGAGTCGACCAAGTGACCTTAACTGAAATCAACGCACAGTCAGTCTTTATCTGTTGAGTAGACAGCCCGTGGCTGTTGGCCCTGAAGGAACAACAAACTTGAGCAGAAGCAGTAGAGGACTCCGACCCAATCATGAACTTCAAATCCATCCATGAATCCATGATGACAGAAACCACAGACCTGTGTAAGATACCTGATGATTCGCCGATGATGGCACCATCAAAGAGACGGATCTCTTCATCTAATCTATTGACGAAGCAACCGAGACGCAAACTGAAGCCGCATTTCACTTGCGAAACGGAAACCTGCACGGTCGCCTCGACGCCGCATCGAAGACGTAGAAAAACCATGTCGACTGCGCCGCAGTCGCCGTGGATGCGTCTTGCTAACGTGCGAGAGTCCCACACGCCATTGCCGTCTACGGCAGACAGACCATCAATCAGCTGCAGATCATCGTTTTCGTCTTCGCCTGTCTTGATCCTCATGTCGTACTCGATTACAATAGTGTCGAGCAGATGTATGGCTCGCTTAGGGCCGTTCATGGTGATGAGAGACCCCTGCTCCACGACGACGGGATCGTCCCGGCTGTAGCTGACCACGTAGTTAAGCAGCCGATCCAGGTTGTCACGCACCGCTATGTATCCATACAACTCTAGTGACGAGCCGCCGTTGGAAGGAGCTTTAGCTAGCCTGAGCGAAAAAATCTGCAGCATGCACCTAGGCGGATGCACGATGCAGATCCCGTTGTGGCAGAAGCAGTCGGCCGTGGGATCTGAGTTCATCGTGGCCTCCAGCGGAGTCTCTCTGCGGTCCGAGACACCGAACATCTTCCCCAACGCGCTGGTGTATATGGAGCCGCTACGGTGGCCGATGTTTTTGGACGTGTACAGAGGGAACACGCTTTCCTTGTAACGGCACATGTCTTCTTCATCACTGTCCACGAGTATAACCTGGCCATTGTATGTTACGGACCTTACGGTGCCCCCTCCGTCTTCCTGACGGCTATCAGCGTCGCAAGAGATTGCCTCCTCTGTTACGCCCCTCGTCTCGCTGATGCTTGCCATGTTACGAGATCCATGGGGGGTCCGGGGAACACGACGAACTGGTGGTGCACTGGGAGGTGGGAGAACTCGTGGCGGCGGAGCACATGTCATGAAAGAGAGGAGGGGTCGCGAGCGAGCGGAGAAGCGGTACATTTGGAGGAGGGGTGGCGTGTCAGGGTGTCGGAGGAGACGAGGAATCGAGCGGATGCATCTAGGAGCGCGGCGGCGGTGCTGGGAATAAATCTTGACCAGGGCTATAGATCGGAGCTTTCATCGGTAAAGGAAAAAAAAAAACGACCTGTACAAGTATAACGTCCTCTCCAGTACGGCACTAACCCAGAATGGAAGCTCCCACTAGTGGAAAATAGGGCTTCCGTGGGAGCCATTTGTCGCGGACGCGCCTGCACCCGCGACAAATGGGGTGTCCACGTCGCTCCCAATCCGGTAGAGGCTTTTGTCGCGACCTTTTGTCGTGGGCCGTATTACGACCAGCTTTTGTCGCGGGTCGTATAGTACGGCACTAACCCAGAATGGAAGCTCCCACTAGTGGAAAATAGGGCTTCCGTGGGAGCCATTTGTCGCGGGCGCGCCTGCACCCGCGACAAATGGGGTGTCCACGTCGCTCCCAATCCGGTAGAGGCTTTTGTCGCGACCTTTTGTCGTGGGCCGTATTACGACCAGCTTTTGTCGCGGGTCGTAATACGGCCCGCGACAAAATGGCCATGCCTATATATGTAGACAAGCAGCCAGCCACCCCCCACCTCATTTTTTCCTTGGTGGTGAAGGTGGAGGTGTATGCTAGCTCATTTTTCCTACATGTGCACAAGAGGTGTTTGATGGAATGCTTGTGAGAGGGATGACACTTGGTTTTATTTGATAAGATTTCTCCTCTTTTTGATCCTAAAAGGTTAGCAACTATTTTCTCGGCTATATATATATGTATAGTCCGTACAATACTAATTTTAGTAAGGTGATTGCATCTGATACATATATAATTGTACTTATGATGCAGATGAGTCATCCATGGATGCACGGTAACCGATGTGCTCCCGCTTTCAGAGAGGGCGTGAATTCTTTCCTGCTTGTGGCTGAGGCCAACAAGTCGAAGCAAGGTTTTATGTGCTGTTCATGTCTAAAATGTAAGAACGAGAAGGATTACTCTTGCTCAAGAGACATTAAGAGCCACATGCTTCGGTTTGGATTCATGTCCAGTTATAATGTTTGGACCAAGCACGGAGAAGAAGGGGTTATAATGGAAGACGGTGATGAAGAAGAAGATAATGATGAGCAGTACCGATCTATGTTCTCTGAATGCGATGATACCGCAATGGACGGCAATGAAGAAGAAGGAGGTGAAGAACAGGCATCAGATGATCCTGTTGATGATGATCTTCGTCGGGCCATTTCTGATGCAAGAAGAGACTGTGGCACGGATAAGGAGAGGTTGCAGTTCGACAGGATGTTAGAGGACCACCACAAATTGTTGTACCCAGGTTGTGAAGATGGGCATAGAAAGCTGGGTAGCATATTGGAATTGCTGAAATGGAAGGCAGAGGTCGGTGTGACTGACTCGGGATTTGAGAAATTGATGATAATATTAAAGAAGCTGTTTCCAAGAAATAATGAATTGCCCGTCAGTACATATGAAGCAAAGAAGCTTGTCTGCCCTCTAGTATTAGATGTGTAGAAGATACATGCATGCATTAATGACTGTATCCTCTACCGCGGTGAGAAGTACGAGAATTTGAATAAATGTCCGATATGTGGTGCACCCGGTATAAGATCAGAAAAGATGACCCTGGTGATGTTGAGGGCGAGCCACCTAGGAAGAGGGTTCCTGCGAAGGTGATGTGGTATGCTCCAATAATACCACGGTTGAAACGTTTGTTCAGAAACAAAGAGCATGCCAAGTTGTTGCGATGGCACATGGAAGAACGTAAGAAAGACGCGATGTTGAGGCACCCCGCTGATGGTCGGCAGTGGAGAAACATCGGGAGAGAGTTCCCGGATTTTGCAGGTGAGGCAAGGAACTTATACTTTGGTCTAAGTACAGATGGCATGAATCCTTTTGGGGAGCAGAGCTGCACACAAAGACTGGCCCGTGACTCTATGTATCTACAACCTTCCTCCTTGGTTGTGCATGAAGCGGAAGTTCATTATGATGCCAGTGCTTATCCAAGGCCCAAAGCAACCGGGCAACGACATTGATGTGTACCTAAGGCCATTAGTCGATGAACTTTTGGAGTTGTGGGCCAAACCAGGTGTACGTGTGTGGGATGAGCACACGGAGCAAGAATTTGACCTACGAGCGTTGCTATTCGTAACCATCAATGATTGGCCTGCTCTCAGTAACATTTCAGGACAGACGAACAAAGGATACAATGCATGCACACACTGTTTAGATGAGACTGAAAGTAAATATTTGGGAAAAAGCAGAAAAGTTGTGTACCCGTTCAATCGTCGTTTCCTTCCGCGCAAGCATCCCTTAAGGAAAAAAGGCAAGCATTTCGATGGCGAGGCAGACCGCCGTCCGAAGCCTATCCCCCGTAGTGGTGCTGATATATTTGACATGGTCAGGGATTTAAATGTTATCTTTGGAAAGGGTCCAGGCAGTCGACCTGTTCCGAAAGACGATGACGGACACGCGCCCATGTGGAAGAAGAAATCTATTTTTTGGGAGCTAGAGTATTGGAAAGTCCTGGAAGTCCGCTCTGCAATCGACGTGATGCACTTGACCAAGAATCTTTGTGTGAATATTCTAGATTTTCTGGGCATGTATGGAAAGACAAAAGATACACCAGAAGCACGGGAGGACCAGGAACTTCATAAAGGACGAAACGGCAATCATCTAGGGCAGTTTGTAGGGCCTGCCAGCTATGCTCTTACCAAACAAGAGAAGGAGATCTTTTTTGAAACCCTATTCAGTATCAAGGTTCCGTCTGGTTTCTCGTCGAATATAAAGGGGATAGTAAATATGAATGAACGTGTACCACTTCTAGTAGCGTACAAATATATGCAACTTTTATTTTCGAATGAAAAAAATGAAATAAAAGGGGGTCGGTGGCGGGGGGGGGGGGCTGCTGCACCTCTCAAACCCTAAAGCAGCAGCGTTGTGCGCGCGCCACGTAGAGGGCCTTTTGTCGCGGGTGGTAATACCGCCCGCGACAAAAGGGCTCGTCTCGCGCGCTGTGCGCCTGCCACGTGGTGGACTATATGTCGCGGGTGGTAAGCGACCCGCAACAAAAGGTGGACCCTTTTATCGCGACTCTTTTGTCGCGGATGGCCACCCGCGACAAAAGGCTCTTACCACCCGGAACAAAAGCCCTGTTTTCCACTAGTGTCCCCACGAAATCCTGCCCATTAGTTGTGCCATCTATACCTAAAAAATAAAGAAAATAAGGCTTCCTGTTCGTCCTTTTTAGCCCTAATTTTTGTGTAAATTACATATCTTGCCACCTGCAAGTTACGTACCGTTTCGTCCCGATGTGCTTTTTTTTTTGAGAATTCTCCACCACTTTATTAACTATTGATTATGTATCTTACACAAACACCATCTGGTGGAGAGTTAAACCACACGTCTTCCAGTCGCTAGATAGATTGAGCTTCTGGCCAAATTGTGTGCATCGACATTTGCTGTCCTTCTCTCATGGACAAGCTCTACCTCTTGAAAGGATCTGGTTCGTGCCTTGATCTCCTGTACTATGTGGCCATAAGAACCCTTGCCCTCCCCAGCTACGCTCCGCACCACATTTTTGCAGTCCGTCACCAATCTAAATCTCTGCAGTAGTAGGTCAGCTGCAATAGCTAGACCCTCTCTACATGCCATCGCTTCCAGAGTCTCCAGATCCGTGACCCCGACGAGAATGACTGAGGACGCACCTAGGAAGCTTCCGTCTTCTCCACGTACAACCGCCACAATGGCTGAAGTAGTAGAATTCTTCGACGTTGCTGCATCAAAGTTAACTTTGGCCATGCCCTGCGGAGGGGGAATCCAGGCAGGCCCTCGTGCGTCCCTTGCTTGCACAACATTAACAGGCTTATTGACCACCTGTAGGTCAGATATAAACCTCTCCACAAAACAGTTTGTGGACAGAGGGCTTTGGATGATCCCTTCGTGGATGGCCTTCCTGTGCGCATGCCACAACGCCCAAAGAGTTACGACCACCCTCGTGAGATCACCATGTGGTACCGCCTTAAAAACTGTCGCTAGCCACGCTTTTGCCTTAGTCTCCTGGACATTGCAAATTAGGTCTGTGATCTCCTCCGGTGCTAGCGCCCAGACACACCGTGCCATGTTGCACTCCAGCAACGAATGCTTCCAAGAATCTGTCTCGCCACAGATGGAACACTTACGATGATGTGCCATGTTCCTGTGTTGGAGGACGTCCATCGTCAGGAGTGATTACCGTGCAAGTCTCCAAAGGAAGACTTTACTCTTCGAGGGGACCTGCACCTTCCATAGAGCTGACCATTCCTTGTCTTCTCCCCTAGCACCCGACGAGCCAGCCCGCTCATCTAGCCACACCGTTCTTTTTCTCGCATTTCCACAAGCATGCGATATGCCGATCGCACCGAGAATACTCCACTTTTGTCGTAGTGCCAGGCCCAGAAGTCATCTTGTTGTCTGGTACTCAACGGAATACTCATGATCAACTCACGATCCATAGGCAAGAAGAAGGTTTGCAGCTTCTGGGAGTCCCAAGCCACGTTGTAGTTGTCGATGAGCTCACTGACTAGCTGGGGTGGTTGATCTTGCAAGCAGGCAACCGGGCGGAGGAGGCCATCTCGCGGTAACCAATTGGTATTCCACACACTGGTTCCTTCTCATGTGCCTATTCTTCGTATCAACCCCTGTTTTAACACCTCTTCCATCATAGATCGCACGCCATATCCGGGATGGAGACGTTCCAATTTCCGCTTCCAAAAACTCACCATTTGGGAAATATACTACCCTTAGAATCCGAGCACTCAACGAGCTAGGCTCCTGAAGTATACGCCATGCTTGCCGGGCGAGGAGTGCAAGATTAAAAAGTTCAATATCACGAAAGCCGAGTCCTCCCATGTACTTTGGCTTTGTCATCTCCTCCCAGGACACCCAACATGTCTTGCTGATGACGCGTAAAGCACACGCCCGTTGGGAACCCCAAGAGGAAGGTGTGATGCGTGCAGCGGCAAGTTTTCCCTCAGTAAGAAACCAAGGTTATCGAACCAGTAGGAGTCAAGAAGCACGTGAAGGTTGATGGTGGCGGAGTGTAGTGCGGCGCAACACCAGGGATTCCGGTGCCAACGTGGAACCTGTACAACACAATCCAAATACTTTGCCCCAACTTCACAGTGAGGTTGTCAATCTCACCGGCTTGCTGTAGACAAAGGATTAATTGTATAGTGTGGAAAATGATGAAGAACAGTAAAGAACAAGTATTGCAGTAGATTGTATTCGATGTAAAAGAATGGACCGGGGTCCACAGTTCACTAGTGGTGTCTCTCCAATAAGAAATAGCATGTTGGGTGAACAAATTACAGTGGGGCAATTGATAAATAAAGAGGGCATAACAATGCACATACATATCATGATGAGTAGTGTGAAATTCAATTGGGCATTACGACAAAGTACATAGACCGCTATCCAGCATGCATCTATGCCTAAAAAGTCCACTTTCGGGTTAGCATCCGCACCCCTTCCAGTATTAAGTTGCAAACAACAGACAATTACATTAAGTATGGTGTGTAATGTAATCAACACAAATATCCTTAGACAAAGAATTGATGTTTTATCCCTAGTGGCAACAGCACATCCACAACCTTAGAACTTTCTGTCACTGTCTGATACGCGTACAACACGCGTCCGTTGGGAACCCCAAGAGGAAGGTGTGATGCGTACAGCGGCAAGTTTTCCCTCAGTATGAAACCAAGGTTTAATCGAACCAGTAGGAGCCAAGAAGCACGTTGAAGGTTGATGGCGGCGAGATGTAGTGCGGCGCAACACCAGGGATTCCGGCGCCAACGTGGAACCTGCACAACACAAACCAAGTACTTTGCCCCAACGAAACAGCGAGGTTGTCAATCTCACCGGCTTGCTGTAACAAAGGATTAGATGTATAGTGTGGATGATGATTGTTTGCAGAAAACATGAGAACAAAGATTGCAAGAGATTGTATTTCAGTATAGAGAATTGGACCGGGGTCCACAGTTCACTAGAGGTGTCTCTCCCATAAGATAAATAGCATGTTGGGTGAACAAATTACAGTTGGGCAATTGACAAATAAAGAGGGCATGACCATGCACATACATATTATGATGAGTATTGTGAGATTTAATTGGGCATTACGACAAAGTACATAGACCGCTATCCAGCATGCATCTATGCCTAAAAAGTCCACCTTCAGGTTATCATCCGAACCCCCTCCAGTATTAAGTTGCTAACAACAGACAATTGCATTAAGTATTGCGCGTAATGTAATCAGTAACTACATCCTCGAACATAGCACCAATGTTTTATCCCTAGTGGCAACAACACATCCATAATCTTAGAGATTTCTGTCACTTCCCCAGATTCACGGAGACATGAACCCACTATCGAGCATAAATACTCCCTCTTGGAGTTACAAGCATCTACTTGGCCAGAGCATCTACTAGTAACGGAGAGCATGCAAGATCATAAACAACACATAGACATGAATTGATAATCAACATAACATAGTATTCTCTATTCATCGGATCCCAACAAACGCAACATATAGAATTACAGATAGATGATCTTGATCATGTTAGGCAGCTCACAAGACCCGACAATTAAGCACAATGGGGAGAAGACAACCATCTAGCTACTGCTATGGACCCATAGTCCAGGGGTAGACTACTCACACATCACTCCGGAGGCGACCATGGCGGCGTAGAGTCCTCCGGGAGATGATTCCCCTCTCCGGCAGGGTGCCGGAGGCGATCTCCTGAATCCCCCGAGATGGGATTGGCGGCGGCGGCGTCTCGCAAGGTTTTCCGTATCGTGGCTCTCGATGCACTGGGGGTTTCGCGACGAAGGCTATTTGTAGGCGGAAGGGCAGGTCGGGGGCCACACGAGGCCCACACTACAGGTCGGCGCGGCCAGGGCTTGGGCCGCGCCGCCCTAGGGTGTGGCCACCTCGTGGCCCCACTTCGTCTCCTCTTCGGTCTTCTGGAAGCTTCGTGGCAAAATAGGACCCTGGGCGTTGATTTCGTCCAATTCCGAGAATATTTCTTTACTAGGATTTCTGAAACCAAAAACAGCAGAAAACAGCAACTGGCACTTCGGCATCTTGTTAATAGGTTAGTTCCAGAAAATGCACGAATATGACATAAAGTATGCATAAAACATGTAGATATCATCAATAATGTGGCATGGAACATAAGAAATTATCGATACGTCGGAGACGTATCAGCATCCCCAAGCTTAGTTCCTGCTCATCCCGAGCAGGTAAACGATAAACAAAGATAATTTCTGGAGTGACATGCCATCATAACCTTGATCATACTATTTGTAAAGCATATGTAGTGAATGCAGCGATCAAAACAATGTATATGACATGAGTAAACAAGTGAATCATATGGCAAAGACTTTTCATGAATAGTACTTCAAGACAAGCATCAATAAGTCTTGCATAAGAGTTAACTCATAAAGCAATAATTCAAAGTAAAGGCATTGAAGCAACACAATGGAAGATTAAGTTTCAGCGGTTGCTTTCAACTTATAACATGTATATCTCATGGATATTGTCAACATAGAGTAATATAACAAGTGCAATATGCAAGTATGTAGGAATCAATGCACAGTTCACACAATTGTTTGCTTCTTGAGATGGAGAGAAATAGGTGAACTGACTCAACAATAAAAGTAAAAGAATGGTCCTTCAAAGAGGAAAGCATCGATTGCTATATTTGTGCTAGAGCTTTGATTTTGAAAACATATAGAGATCATAAAAGTAAAATTTTGAGAGGTGTTTGTTGTTGTTGTCAACGAATGGTAGTGGGCACTCTAACCCCCCTTGCCAGACAAACCTTCAAAGAGCGGCTCCCATTTTATTTTATTTTTGTTTGGCACTCCTTCCAACCTTTCTTTCACAAACCATGGCTAACCGAATCCTTCGGGTGCCTGCCAACAATCTCATACAATGAAGGAGTGCCTTTTTATTTTAGTTTTATTATGATGACACTCCTCCCCACCTTTGCTTTCTCAAGCCATGGCTAACCGAATCCTTCGGGTGCCTTCCAACAATCACATACCATGGAGGAGTGTCTATTTTTATTAATTAATTTGGGACTGGGAATCCCATTGCCAGCTCTTTTTGCAAAATTATTGGATAAGCGGATGAAGCCACTAGTCCATTGGTGAAAGTTGCCCAACAAGATTGAAAGATAAACACCACATACTTCCTCATGAGCTATAAAACATTGACACAAATCAGAGGTAATAAATTTTGAATTGTTTAAAGGTAGCACTCAAGCAATATACTTTGGAATGGCGTAGAAATACCATGTAGTAGGTAGGTATGGTGGACACAATTGGCATAATGGTTGGCTCAAGTATTTGGATGCATGAGAAGTATTCCCTCTCGATACAAGGTTTAGGCTAGCAAGGCTATTTGAAACAAACACAAGGATGAACCGGTGCAGCAAAACTCACATAAAAGACATATTGAAAACATTATAAGACTCTACACCGTCTTCCTTGTTGTTCAAACTCAATACTAGAAATTATCTAGACTTTAGAGAGACCAAATATGCAAACCAAATTTTAGCATGCTCTATGTATTTTTTCATTAATGGGTGCAAAGTATATGATGCAAGAGCTTAATCATGAGCACAACAATTGCCAAGTATCACATTATCCAAGACATTTTAGCAATTACTACATGTATCATTTTCCAATTCCAACCATATAACAATTTAACGAAGAAGAAACTTCGCCATGAATACTATGAGTAGAGCCTAAGGACATACTTGTCCATATGCTACAGCGGAGCGTGTCTCTCTCCCACAAAGTGAATGCTAGGATCCATTTTATTCAAACAAAACAAAAACAAAAACAAACCGACGCTCCAAGAAAAGCACATAAGATGTGATGGAATAAAAATATAGTTTCAGGGGAGGAACCTGATAATGTTGTCGATGAAGAAGGGGATGCCTTGGGCATCCCCAAGCTTAGACGCTTGAATCTTCTTGATATATGCAGGGGTGAACCACCGGGGCATCCCCAAACTTAGAGCTTTCACTCTCCTTGATCATGTTGTATCATCTCCCTCTCTTGATCCTTGAAAACTTCCTCCACACCAAACTTAGAACAACTCATTAGAGGGTTAGTGCATAATCAAAATATACATGTTCAGAGGTGACATAATCATTCTTAACACTTCTGGACATTGCACAAAGCTACTGAAAGTCAATGGAATCGAAATATCCATCGAACATAACAAAACTGGCAATGCGAAATAAAAGGCAGAATCTGTCAAAAACAGAACAGTTCGTATTGACGAATTTTATCGAGGCACCAGACTTGCTCAAATGAAAATGCTCAAATTGAATGAAAGTTGCGTACATATCTGAGGATCACTCACGTAAATTGGCATAATTTTCTGAGTTACCTACAGAGAATTTTGCCCAGATTCGTGACAGCAAAGAAATTTGTTTCTGCGCAGTAATCCAAATCTAGTATGAACTTTACTATCAACGACTTTACTTGGCACAACAAAACACTAAACTAAGATAAGGAGAGGTTGCTACAGTAGTAAACAACTTCCAAGACACAAAATAAAAACAAAGTACTGTAGTAAAAATATGGGTTGTCTCCCATAAGCGCTTTTCTTTAACGCCTTTCAGCTAGGCGCAGAAAGTGTGTATCAAGTATTGTCGGAGGGTGGTGCATCTACAGCGGGGTGTGGAGTTTTCTCAGCCAAGCATAGTATATTGTATACATAAGTTTTAGCGTCTCCCTTTTCATTAGTCTTAGGCTTGCTACTCTCATCAAACAAATTTTCAGGAACAAGCCAAGCATAGTTATTTTCTAGTGCTTCATGCATTGCTAGGAGCTTACATGGTATTGGTGCTTTGATCTCCCCACCATCATTAATATTATTAGTGTACTTTATTCTCTCCATGTCCATTTTTTCAAGGAGACTAACAAAATTGGTATACGAACCAAGCATATTATATTTAGCAAAGACCTTTCTAGCCTCTCTTGCTATACCACCAAATTCTCTAAGAAGGGTTTCTAAAACAAAATCTTTCTTTTCCCCTTCTTCCATATCACCGAGTGTAAGAAACATGTGTTGGATTATAGGATTGAGATTAACAAATTTAGTTTCCATCATACGAACTAAAGCAGCAGCGGCAATTTCATAAGTAGGAGCAAGGTCTACCAAGTGTCTATCTTCAAAATCATCAACGGTACTAACATGGTTGAAAAATTCTTCTATATTGTTTCTCCCAATTATAGACCCGCGCCCTACCGGCATGTCTTTTACGGTAAAATTAAAAGGAAACATAATGAAATAAGTAAAGTAACTGCAAGTAACTAATTTTTTTTTGTGTTTTTGATATAGCAAACAAGATAGCAAAAAAAGTAAAACTAGCAACTAATTTTTTTGTATTTTGATTTAGTGCAGCAAACAAAGTAGTAAATAAAACTAAGCAAGACAAAAACAAAGTAAAGAGATTGGGATGTGGAGACTCCCCTTGCAGCGTGTCTTGATCTCCCCGGCAACGGCGCCAGAAAAAGTGCTGTTGACGTGGGAGTTGAAAATCTTTGTGGTGTAACTTTTCTTCGTTCCCCGGCAACGGTGCCAGAAAAAGTGCTTGATACGCGTACAACACGCGTCCGTTGGGAACCCCAAGAGGAAGGTGTGATGCGTACAGCGGCAAGTTTTCCCTCAGTATGAAACCAAGGTTTAATCGAACCAGTAGGAGCCAAGAAGCACGTTGAAGGTTGATGGCGGCGAGATGTAGTGCGGCGCAACACCAGAGATTCCGGCGCCAACGTGGAACCTGCACAACAAAAACCAAGTACTTTGCCCCAACGATACAGCGAGGTTGTCAATCTCACCGGCTTGCTGTAACAAAGGATTAGAAGTATAGTGTGGATGATGATTGTTTGCAGAAAACAGTAGAACAATATTGCAGTAGATTGTATTTCAGTATAGAGAATTGGACCGGGGTCCACAGTTCACTAGAGGTATCTCTCCCATAAGATAAATAGCATGTTGGGTGAACAAATTACAGTTGGGCAATTGACAAATAAAGAGGGCATGACCATGCACATACATATTATGATGAGTATTGTGAGATTTAATTGGGCATTACGACAAAGTACATAGACCGATATCCAGCATGCATCTATGCCTAAAAAGTCCACCTTCAGGTTATCATCCGAACCCCCTCCAGTATTAAGTTGCTAACAACAGTCAATTGCATTAAGTATTGCGCGTAATGTAATCAGTAACTACATCCTCGAACATAGCACCAATGTTTTATCCCTAGTGGCAACAGCACATCCATAATCTTAGAGATTTCTGTCACTTCCCCAGATTCACGGAGACATGAACCCACTATCGAGCATAAATACTCCCTCTTGGAGTTACAAGCATCTACTTGGCCAGAGCATCTACTAGTAACGGAGAGCATGCAAGATCATAAACAACACATAGACATGAATTGATAATCAACATAACATAGTATTCTCTATTCATCGGATCCCAACAAACGCAACATATAGAATTACAGATAGATGATCTTGATCATGTTAGGCAGCTCACAAGACCCGACAATTAAGCACAATGGGGAGAAGACAACCATCTAGCTACTGCTATGGACCCATAGTCCAGGGGTAGACTACTCACACATCACTCCGGAGGCGACCATGGCGGCGTAGAGTCCTCCGGGAGATGATTCCCCTCTCCGGCAGGGTGCCGGAGGCGATCTCCTGAATCCCCCGAGATGGGATTGGCGGCGGCGGCGTCTCAGTAAGGTTTTCCGTATCGTGGCTCTCGGTACTGGGGGTTTCGCGACGAAGGCTATTTGTAGGCGGAAGGGCAGGTCAGGGGGCCACACGAGGGGCCCACACTACAGGTCGGCGCGGCCAGGGCTTGGGCCGCGCCGCCCTAGGGTGTGGCCACCTCGTGGCCCCACTTCGTCTCCTCTTCGGTCTTCTGGAAGCTTCGTGGCAAAATAGGACCCTGGGCGTTGATTTCGTCCAATTCCGAGAATATTTCTTTACTAGGATTTCTGAAACCAAAAACAGCAAAAACAAAGAATCGGCACTTCGGCATCTTGTTAATAGGTTAGTTCCAGAAAATGCACGAATATGACATAAAGTGTGCATAAAATATGTAGATATCATCAATAATGTGGCATGGAACATAAGAAATTATCGATACGTCGGAGACGTATCACTGTCCCAGATTAAATGGAGGCATGAACCCACTATCGAGCATAAATACTCCCTCTTGGAGTTACAAGTATCAACTTGGCCAGAGCCTCTACTAGCAACGGAGAGCATGCAAGATCTTAAACAACACATATATGATAGATTGATAATCAACATAACATAGTATTCCATATTCATCGGATCCCAACAAACGCAACATGTAGCGTTACAAATAGATGATCTTGATCATGATAGGCAGCTCACAAGATCTAACATGATGGCACAATGAGGAGAAGACAACCATCTAGCTACTGCTATGGACCCATAGTCCAGGGGTTAACTACTCACACATCAATCCGGAGGCGATCATGGTGATGAAGAGTCCCCCGGGAGATGATTCCCCTCTCCGGCAGGGTGCCGGAGGCGATCTCCTGAATCCCCCGAGATGGGATTGGTGGCGGCGGCATCTCTGGAAGGTTTTCCGTATCGTGGCTCTCGGTACTGGGGTATTCGCGACGAAGGCTTTTTATAGGCGGAAGGGCAGAGTCGGGGGGATGACGGAGGCCCCACACGCCAGGGCGGCGCGGGCCCCCCTAGGCCGCGCGGCCCTAGTGTGGCGGCGCCTCGTCGCCCCACTTCGTATCCCCCTCGGTCTTCTGGAAGCTTCGTGGAAAAATAAGACCCTGGGCGTTGATTTCGTCCAATTCCGAGAATATTTCCTTTGTAGGATTTCTGAAACCAAAAACAGCAGAAAACAGCAACTGGCTCTTCGGCATCTTGTCAATAGGTTAGTGCCGGAAAATGCATAAATATGACATAAAGTGTGTATAAAACATGTAAGTATCATCATAAAAGTAGCATGGAACATAAGAAATTATAGATACGTTTGAGACGTATCACTTGCGTTGTCCTTCTTTGCTTCCCCACAAAAAATTACGTAATAAGCTGTTTATATGGTGGCAAAGGTCCCTAGGGAGCCTGAAACATGACATGGAATAAGTCATCACCGTTTGAGCCATGGCTTTGATAAGTACTTCCTTCCCGATAGCCGACAGTAGCATTTCCAACCATCCTTGGACCCTCTTCCAGACTCTATCCCGGAGATACTTGAAAGCTCCATTTACCGAGGTTCCAACGTCAGATGGCATACCCAAATATTTCTCACTCAAGGAGACATTGTGCACATTCACTATCTCCATGATCTCCTCCCTGACAAGATTTTGACATCCCTTAGCAAAGTGAATCGACGATTTATCTAGATTCACCCGCTATCCAGAGGCACTGCAATATAATTGTAGTACCTCCTTCACCTCCTCCGCATTCTCCCTGTTCGCTCTGAAAAACAGCAGGCTGTCATCTGCAAATAGTAAGTGACTAACCACCGGAGCGGATGGCGCCACTTTGATTCCACTTAAGGTTGATGACTCATTTCTTGATTTTAACAGGCACGAGAGGCCCTCTGCTGCCAACAAAAAGAGATAAGGAGAAATAGGATCACCCTGACGGATGCCCCTAGAAGGAGTAAAACTCTCAAGATGGTCGCCATTAAAGAGAACCGAAAAGGAAACAGTTGTTACCAGACGCATCACCATCTCCACCCACCGCCTGTGGAAGCCCAATCTGATCATAATGGCACGAAGATAATCCCACTCGATCATATCATAGGACTTCCGCATATCCAACTTTAAGGCACAACATCGCAACTCACGGGCTCTTTTGCGCTTCATAAAATGCAAGCACTCAAAGGCCATAATGATGTTATCCGTAACCATCTACCCCGGAACAAAAGAAGATTGCTCTTGCGATATAATCTCTGGTAGAATCCCCTTAAGTCAATATGCCAAAACCTTCGAGGCAATTTTATATATAACATTACATAGACTTATCGGTCTGAACTGCCCCAACTCCTCTGGGTTAGCTATCTTTGGGATAAGAACAATGAAAGTTTTGTTAATGAGAGATGGGTCATCTTCTCCTCTCAGCACCCTCAACACGGCTGAGGTCACTTCTGCTCCACATAGCTCCCAATGCCGCTGAAAGAAATGTGCAGGAAAACCATCCGGCCCCGGCGCCTTTGTGGGAAACATTTGGAAAAGAGCTTCCTTCACCTCCTTCTCCACAAACGGTTTCAGCAGCCCTTCATTCATCTCGGAGGTGACTTTACTTGGGACAGTATCCAGTTCCGCCTCCATATTTTGAGTGCCCTCCGATCTGTACAGATTCTTGTAGAAACTAGTAGTAACACGTCCCATTTCTTGTGCATCTTCGGTTACCGTCCCATCCTCTTTTTTCAGCTTGGTAATCTTATTCTTCCTCTTCCTTTGGCAAGCACGGAGGTGGAAAAATTTGGTATTTTTATCTCCAGCCGTCAGCCATTGGATCCTTGACCTTTGCTGCCACATAATCTCCTCTCTATGGCTCAACTCTATCACAGAGCGCGGACGTTGTACGCCCGGGCTTGGTTGCTCCTGATAAACGAGTGGAGGAGGTTAACCCAGTAGCAACTTTTCTACTATGATACGTTGCCTGGAATTTCTAATACCTGTGTATATTTGCAGGTCTATTCGTACAGAATTAAATGAATCTGGTCGGCTGCCGGAGCCACACTTAATTACCCGGCTGGTGTCCTGTACCGAGCACCTAGAATCTCGTCAATGGCACATTATGTTCCGGGTTTATTAAGGGTCGTGACTAATTCTAGATTACTAATAATGTATTTCTGAATCTATTTTTTCTTGCAAATTTAGGGCTTAAATTTCGGATAACATGGTTTTCATTTCCTCAAATTCAAATGCCAGAGCGAAAAAATCGATTCACAATTACATCTCCAACAGGCAGATGCAAAACGGAGGCCAAAAGTGACCGCACACGTCCGTTTGCGTCGGCCCGCGCACACCAAATCGATTCTACAGGTCCGTTTGTGTAGACGCATTTTTTACCCCGGACAACATCAAGGTCGGTAATATCGGTTTAATGTCCCGTAGAGGCATGCCGCCGGCGATTACCGCTTTCCGCGCGGGAGCGGTGGTTCCCACATGCAGCCAGTAGATTGGTGCATTTACGCCGCCGTTTCGAGCGTGCGGGAAGCGGCTTGCGCGCGGTTGGAGTTTTCCGCCCCGCTGTGCCTATATATGGTCGACGTTGGCGGGCGAGAAGGACACACCTCAACCCAATAACCATAGAAATCATCCATGGCTGAGCATGACTGTACCTGGGCTCGCCTTATTGAGATGGAGACGGATGCGGCGCGACTGCGAGTAACCCCTGTCATAGTAGGTCGCACAACGGCGGGTAGATACGACCGTCGTCGTTTTAGATTAACTCGAATAACCATCTATGTAAAGATGGTCCTTTTGGCCAATCAATAGTAATGATAACTTTTTGCTTATCACTGTCACTACCTAGCGGGCCCGGATAAAACCAACGCGAACGTGTGGCATGACCGCGCAACGTCCGTGTAGACGCAAATGCGGCACGTATTTGGGCCACGTTTGGACCTAGTTGCAGACGCATATTTCGACCGCGCGGTCCATTTACGTCGGGCCGTTGGAGATGCCCTTACCCTAACGGTTGTCCCGTTTTTGTATCCTTTAGTTGCTATATTACTATTTTTTCGATAAAGAGAATATATTGATATCGAAGGATACCAATTACACCCAGCCTCTGCAACAACGCAATGCCCTAAAACATTACGGATGCACACAGCCAAAAACGAGTCGAAAGCTGTTTCGAATAGAGATCAGAGGCGTAGCAAAAAATTGCATCCAAATGTTCCAAAATTTGAAGTCATTCCGCCTTGTGTTGATGTGAATTCTGAGGGATTCAACAAATACATTGGCTGGTGGTTGTTACGGTGCCGGGCCTGACCCCTACAGTCCTTCGGTTCTACTGGCTGCATCTCCCAAAATCATACGGGGTAGTGGTTGCATGGGTCCCGTCGGTGTATTTCTCCCTAGGATTACAAATTGGATAACACACATAGCTATACCATCTGAGCCTGTGACGCGATGAATGTGCACCACACATTTATCGGGAGCATGCAAGCTCGGGCGGACTATGGAGTTTTCATCACACGATCAGTTACTTTGATCTCAGCATGCGTAGGTCCTGTCCTCATTGGGTCAGATTGCAGTAGCTCTAGCTCCGCTTTGAGCTTGCTCAATTCAAGCTTCACCTTACCAAACGTGCTTTTGTCCCAATTTGTGAACTGACCCGAAACCCACTTTAATTTTAGCTGTAACTCCGACAGGTTCAGGTTCATTGCTGGGCCATCAACATTCCATGCTTGTTCCACTACAGAAGGAAAACCAGCGTCCGTCTCCCACATCATCTCGTACTTGAATTTTTTTTGTCCCCTTCGCCGTTGCTCGGATCTCGGTCTCCAGGTCAATAAAATTGGGCCATGGTCCGATGTTGCCGCTGTCATGTTTTGCACCGTCGCCAAAGGAAACCGAGTGCACCAATCCGCCGTGGCAAGCGCCCTATCTAGGCGAACTCGGCAGTATGATCCACCTGCCACTTTCTTCTCAAAAGTCCAACTACGACCTTCGTATCCCAAGTCACGAAGCCCACATACATCAACCATCTCCCGGAAACCAGCGATGTGCGCATTACTTCTTTCTTGCACACCCACATGTTCCGATCGATGTAAAACCTCATTAAAGTCACCCATGCACACCCAAGGGAGTGATGAAGATGACTTAATATATTTCAGCATATCCCACGTTTTGAAACGTTGGCTGGTCTGCGCTTCCTCGTAAACACAAGTAAATCTCCATGGCTCACAACCATTCTCAGTAACTATGACATCAATATGATACTGTGAGAACGGTAAAATCTCTATATGAGTTTCATTATTCCAATATATTCCTAGGCCACCACTACGGCCCGAACTGCTTACAGCAAAAGCTTTATCATACCCTAGCGTTCTGCTAAGTCCTTCTACCCGAGTTTTATGTACTTGAGTCTCAAGAACACATAACACGGTAGGGGCAACTCTGCATGCAAAATCCCGCAGCTCGTTTACTGTCGCGGCGCTGCCCAACCCACGATAGTTTATGCTTGCACAACTCATTGCTCTTGGCGACGCTCCCCAGAGGAGCCCGCCACTTTATCTTCAGCATCCCTCGCTTTGCCATTGTCCGTGGTTCCCTTCTTCTGTCTTTTAAGTTCCTTCGGAGGAACATAGGTTGGCGGTGGTGGAGGAACCGCGAGGCCTACTCCCGGCTCTGCCGGAGATTTAGTTAGCAGCAATTGTTTCTGTGCCTTAGAGCGCTCTTTGTTCTCCTTGCTCTCCTCTACCCCCGGTTTGAGCGGACTTGACGCAGTGTTTGCTAGCTCCAGCATTGTGCCCTTCTCCAAGCCTGCCTTGGCAGACGAGCGCTTACGAGAGTTGGAGCCATTCTGCTGATCTTCCTTTTCCCGCCAAACAGGCATAGCACCCCGCCCTCTAGCCGTGCCCTGCCATCCACGAGCAGCACCCGGCTGGCGACCACCACGACCAGTTGCACCTCCTGCATGACCAGCTGCACGTCCGTCTCTAGCACCTGTGAAATCAGACCCATACGCACCACGCACCCGTGGGGTCTCAGGATGCCAAGACTCCATCGGTGCCAACATCCACTCACCAAACTGCAGATCTTCTTCATTAAACTCTCCCGATCCACACTCTAGGTGACCATGTCCCATCAAGCCACAATGGTTACAAAACTTCGGCATCTTCTCGAACTTCACCTGCAGCACCAAGCTCGGACTGCCTTCTGGGGAGATTGTAACAAACCTCATCAATGGCTTTGCGGCCTCCAATTGAACTCTGGCACGGTGAAATTCACCAGTACCCATTGAGACAACCCTCATCTCAACCCTCTCCACCATCCCCACCTTTGCCGCCAGCTGCTTCAGGATCGCCTCAGTGCGGAACAGAGGTGGTAACTTGTGAATTTGAATCCAGGCCTAGACCCGGTCAGGGACTGGTGGGTTCGTCGTAGCCCCATCCTTCTCGACCATCAAAGCACAATCGCGAAACAGCCATGGCCCCTCCTCCATGATGCGCTTCCAGTCTCCCAGGCATTGCGCCTGTATCACAAACAGGTTCCTCTCGATCGACGTAAAGGAGACCTCTCGTGTTGTGTTCCATGACGCAGCCATGGTCCTCCTCAACGATTCTTCGCTGAAGCTTTTACTTGTCAGCACCTTAGCCACCGCCATCCACTTCACCTTCGGCAGCTTGCTCCTTTCCTCCTTGGCGAGAAACACACCTTCCTGTTCAAACTCGCTCAGCTTCAGTTTCCTAAGCAGATCCTCAACCTCCACCCCTCTCTTCTTCGAACTCGCCGATTCCGCCGCCATCACCAATCTGGGTCGTCTGTACCCAAACCGATCTACCTCCGTACCGAAAACACCCCACCCCACCCGCCAAGGCCGAGCAGCTATGCTAGATAGCCCCTTTATCAGCCCGAGCAGCAGTGGAGGGGGATCGCATGGAGGAAGACGGGATCAAACATTCAAACCTCATCGGAGAAAAAATCGCCGCCGAGTCGCTAACCCCTAGCACTGACTAGGTCCAAAAAAATGACTCGGTATCCAAAGGAGGCCCGTGCCTCATCGTCCCGAGCGAAGTCAGGCTCTGGATCTGATACATCGTCAAAGAAAAAGAGGCTCTCGATCTGAGCCCAATGCTCCTGCTGCCGTTTACTCCGGCCATGGTGCGCCACCTCCCTCCAGTCATGTCCACGCTGCCCCCGAGTCCAGCGCGCCACACGACCACGCCACCGCAGCGCCGGTGAGCCGGAGCACCCCTCCTCCTCCTTGGCCAGCCCTTCCCCATCGCCGCCCGGCAGGTTCCACGCCGACGAGAGCAGCAGGACGTCCCTCCCCACCCCGTCATCGAGAGGAGCGAGCTATACAGGGAGGGCGCAAGCGTCAGAGCTAGCTGGTAAGAGGCGAGGCATGACCCTGGTGGTTGGATCCATCGGCAAAAAGATGACGGCGGGCAAAGGGGGATTTCTTATGCTCCAGTAAAACACGGGGGGATTTCTCTTACATTCTTGTCAGTGGAGTGGAAGATATTCCTGAAGTTTTTTCTTGAATCTCCTTCATATTTCAGTTCCATTTTTTTATGGAGCAACCGGCAGGAGCTCTGCCTTTTCATTAAGAAGAGGAAAATTTGGCCAGTTTATAAGGGAAACTGGCCGAAAACCGATACAAACACAACACCGTGTCCGGTTTATAAGGAAAATCAAACAAGAGAAAACCACACACGGCGCAGTTTTTCTAGGAAAACCGGCGAAAACCAGCACACCTGGCCACACGACCTGGATAAACCAGGTCTGGAGCGCCGCCGAATGGCACCAATATGACGGCAACAGCGAGCGCCGCGACTGCCCAGTCCACGTCCCTGGAAAGAAAGTCAAAGCCGAGAGAGACGGTGTTATCACCAGATTTTGGACAAATCCAGAGGTGGGCCGTAAGAGAGATGGGCTTAGAGGACTACACGTGGAAGATCTCTGAAGCGGCCTTGCACGGAGAATTTGGGCTAGTTTGCCCGTGTATCTTTAATTATAGTAGGTTATATCTTAGATCAAGATTTAGAGTTTGTATCGCACACGGTGGGATATTCCCACGTTAGAAAGTCCGCTGGACTATAAATATGTATCTAGGGTTTATGGAATAAACAACAACACAACGTTCACCCCAAAAACAAACCAATCTCGGCGCATCGCCAACTCCTTCGTCTCGAGGGTTTCAATCAGGTAAGCGACATGCTGCCTAGATCGCATCTTGCGATCTAGGCAGCACAAGCTCCACGTTGTTCATGCGTTGCCCGTACTGAAGCGTCTTTGATGGCGGGCAACGTAGTTATCATAGATGTGTTAGGGTTAGCATGGCTCTTCGTGTAAACATGCTTACGTAGTGCAACCCTTGCATGTCTAGCCGTCCTCACGCCTACCTCAGGTGTGGGGGCGGCACCCTGCTTGTTCATCGTTTAGTAGATCTGATCTGTTACGATTGCTCCTTGTTATGCAAGGATTAGTTTAATATCTGCAATAGTTAGGCCTTACAAAGGGGGGGGAGGATCCAGTGGCACGTAGGGTGGCGTTCGCAGGTCCTAAACAGGATGTTCCGAGGATCAACATCATGTTGGTGTTTTGGCCTTGTTTAGGATCGGCTTATGAGCACCGTGCGTGGCCGCGAGGCCCAACCTGGAGTAGGATGATCCGATTATGCGGTGAAAACCCTAAATCGTCGTAGATCTCATTAGCTTTATCTTGATCAAGCAGGATCACCAAGTATTCGTGCACCCCGTACGGATCATGGGTGGATCGGCTCTTTGAGCCGATTCACAGGATAACCTGAGAGCCGATCGAGGCTCGTATTTAATGTTTACGTGTATGCCATGCAGGAACTAAGCGAGGCATCCCCATCACCTTCCTGACCAGGTATAGGTCAGGTGGCACGCCCTTGCACTTCGCATCGCCGCGTGTGACCAGAAGAGCATTGCGGGCCGTCGCTCGGAGGGGTCTCAGCCAGCCGCAGCTCTAGGCTCTTCCCGGCTCTACCTGTGTTGACTCGTCGTTGCCCGCCGGTGGGTTTTGGCGATCAACACATTCTGGCACGCCCGGTGGGACAATCATCTACATCAACCACATCGCCATCTACATCTGAGATGGCGACGGACGGCACGCCAGTCACCTACGAGGAGCTGCCTGCTGAGCTCAAGAAGAAACATGACGAGATCAAGGCCACCCTCGAAGCCGACCTCATCGGCTCTTTTCAGAGAACCCGTACCCATGGCATCAGATGGAAGGGATTCTCACCACAAGGTGCACTCGATGGGATAGATCTCTCGCCCGTCGGAGGAACGCACCAGGGCCCTGCGGCAGAGATCAACTACTTGGTGGCTCACTCGCTACACCGCCACTGCGAAAACTTGGTCAACGTGTTGGAGCGTCTCGCTCTGCGCGTGATCCAGGAGATCATGAGCCACCAGTACTCGCCGTCAGGACCAGCTCTCGGGACGCATCAAGGAGAGTTGCCACTCCAGTCCCGTCCACCGCTGCCATATGCATTGGCAGCACCACCTGAAGTGCCGGCTACACCGGCATTCGTCGTCTACAAGATCGGTGGTGACCCTAGTGACTACCAGTTCTTGGCTGAGGCGCCCAAGGAGATCCCTCAAGGATACGCGTGCACGTATGTGCCAGATTGTGGCAACTGGGCACTCTCAAACCAGGCCACAACGTCAGGGACTCCGGCGCAGACAGGTGGGTCGTCCGCGTCAGCGCTTGAGAAGGAGACGTGGCTTACTAAGTACGCCAGCCCGACGAAACTCCGAGCCCAGCTCCTGCGGTTGGCTCAGAGCTGGAAAAGCAAACATGGCTGGCTAAGTACGCCACCCCGGCGAATCTTCGAGTGCATCTCCGGCAGCCATCACGTCGGATCAGTTCAGTACCATACTGAGAGACCAGTTCGGCATTATGCCGAAAAGGAGGGCAATCGGCTATTCCAAGCCGTACCCCGACGAGTACGATATGATCCCACTTGCCACCTAAATATCGGCTCCACGACTTCTCCAAATTCAGTGGATCGGATGGCTCCGGCTCCATCGAGCACATCGGCCGATATTTGGCGCAACTAGGACCGGCTTCAGTGTCGGATCAGCTACGCGTGAGGCTCTTTTCACAGTCCCTCACGGGATCGGCTTTTGGATGGTATACCTCTTTGCCAGCAAACTCCATCCAGTCTTGGAAGCAATTGGAAGAACAGTTCCATATGCAATATCATTCAGAAGCTTCCGAGTCTAGCATTGCCGATCTAGCACAACTACGTCAGAAGCGCGGAGAAACGGTGACAGAGTACATCCAGCGCTTCAGGAATCTTAGGAACCGATGTTATTCGGTTCGTATAAGCGAAAAGGAAACGATCGAGTTGGCGGTAGCTGGCCTTGCAACGCAGCTCAAGGACATGGCCTCCCAAGCACATTTTCCCACGCCGTCGCCCATGGTTCAGAAACTATCAGCATATGAACAGCGCCACCGGACTGTACCAAGACACGTTCCAGCGTGCCGTAGTCAGGTTCGATACAGAGGAAGGGGCAGTGCCGGCGGGAGACCAATAAGTAGCCGTGGCTGAGTGGACTCGGGGAGGGACCCCCGTGTCCTGCAAATGGGGACAGCCACCCGGGGCCGCCCAGGGGATTTGATTTTGACGTGACCAAGACTGAACAAATCTTCGACCTCCTGCTCAAGGAGAAACAGTTGACGATTCCTGAAGGTCTCAAGTTCCCTACGGCGCAAGAGCTAAACGGAAAGCCGTACTGCAAATTCCACAACTCGCTTTCCCATGCCACCAACGACTGCAGGGTGTGGCGTCAGCACATCCAAGCGGCGATAGAGAGGGGGCGTTTAATTTTCAACCAGTACGCCTTGAAGGTAGACACCCAGCCCTTCCCTGCCGTTAACATGGTAGAAGTCATCTACCCTGAGGGTTGCCAGCCAGGTCCCACGTTCAGCATCAACATGGTAGGACCTGGGAACCACTCTGGCAAAGATGGAGATGAGGGCAGCTGCTCTCATAGCAAGGACACAGAGGAGGCCGCTCCACGCGATCGGCTCCATCATGGTGGCAAGCGCTACGTCACGGAGGGAGAAGTGAAGAACATAAGATATCAACGACCTCTCTCTGATCACCTCCTCAACAAATATGTGAGACAGTATGACCAACGCCGATGGTCCAACTATGATGATGAAGAAGATCGTCTGGCTAGAGAAGCCAGAAGACATCATCGGCAGGATCGCTATGAGGAGGAGCACGAGCGCCGTGCCACAGACAAATCAAGGGAGCAAGATGACAACGCCAGACACTGGGACTGCCCTTTCTTCAGACACTGCTGGGATTCAGGAATGAGCCGATTGCCCACAATCGGCAATTGCCCAGAATGCAACAAGAAGAAGAAGGAGGCAGCCAACGTGTCTGTGTTTGAGCGTTTAGGGCCTCTCCCACCACCAAGCAAATGTGCTGAGTCACTTCGTTGGGCAGATCTTGAGGATTCCGAAGACGAAGGAATAGACGAAGAAGAAGACAGGTACCACCGTCCAAGGTGGTGCCCTGACGGACTCAGCCGTTCACAAAAACGCAGGGTTCAGCGGTTGCGCAGCCTGGAGGAAGCCGAAAGGTTATACCTGCATACGCTAAGGAAGGCACGGCCTGATCTGGCCGCAAAGGTTCAGCGAGCCCTGGATGAAGAGGGTCGTCCACGAAGAATGGAGTGGCGTCCCAAGCAAAAGAAAGCCGATGATGAAACATCGGCTGGCACAAACATGGTGCTTGTCTTGCCGACGGAGCTTAGTGTTCCACGATTATACGATGCACTCAAGGTGGACGAAAGCAGGCGCATCAAATCAGAGGTTGGGTTGGTTTTATCCAGCCTAACTGAGTAGCAAGATTAAACCCATGAGCAACCCGTGCGAGGCTGATCCTTGTGATCGGCCCCAAAAAATTTATGGAGGAACATTACAAAACCTTCATCGAACAAGCAATGCGGAGGCCGATTCCAGCAATCGGCTAAAATTATCTTCTACACATATCCTGTTTGTGGTCAGCAACGATCTACTGGGCAGCGGCCACGTCGGCAGATGAAAGCCAGCTTGAATCTTTGCGAAGACGACGTGCAAGTACAGTGCCCTGACTAACCAAGAAAGCCGATATCTGCAGTCATTCAGCAGATTCGGCTCGGGGGGCATATAGTCAGATGAACATATGCAGATAAACATGTGCAGACATGCGTGCAGTGGAACATTGGGGGCCGCTTAACGAAAAATCCGCCAAATAAAAAAAATTTCAGAAGCAAAGCCGATGCGCAGCCATCGACTTTAGTACTGATTGCACGGACCAAGACCTACTGGCTATGTGCTCAAGGGTTTACATCAACGTCGATGTTCAGTAGAAAGAAAGCTGATCAACGACTTATGCATCCTCGCCGGTATTCTTGCCTTGATGAAAGCTCGGGGGGCAGCTCGCCCTGGAAGTTCTTCAGAGAGCCGATTTTGATGGAATCGGCTGATTCTGCGTTACGATTCGGAGGCTGATGGTGACACATGTGGTTGGCTCACGACTGTCCTCGCCTTGATGAAGACTCGGGGGGCAACGGACTACATGAAGATTTGGTTCTTTAGAAACCAATTGGAGTTGCATCGGTTGATCCTGCGTCGTGATCCTCTCTGGAAAGCGATTACGGTCGCGAAAGAAGATTGCTGAAGCTATGGAGAGGAATCGGGAAGGGAGGCCGTCGGCTTTACAGATTTTGGACTGTCTGTCGCTGCAAAGGGATTGGATTCTCAAAATAGCCGATGAGTGGTCATCGGCTAAGGGATTGCGAAGAAAATATGGTCAGATACCAAATCGCAGCCTGAAATTGAGAAGTTCTCGGCCTACGAGCTAATCGACATGAGAATCCAGCTTCATGGGCGTCCAAAAGAAGAAAAAATCGATACATTGCTATCGGTCTTGATATGACAGGCGGAAGGAATGAAATTGGGACAATTGAAGGATGAATCAAAAGAACAATTTCATTAATTCAGAGGAGCGGCTTTACAAGAAAGAGCCGATGGCTCTCAAAAGAGGGATCTAGTGCCTAACGCACTGCTACTACTAGTCCTATTCTACTAGTCGTCGCTGTCCTCGTCGTCACCGCCGTCGATGTCGTCGGCGCTGCTCCCGGGGAGCTCCTCGTCGCTGCTACCCCAGCCCATGGCCGGAGCCTCTTCCTCCTCGTTATCATCATCGTCCTCGCTGTCCGCCCAGGAGCGGAAGCGCTTGGTTGGCGGGTACCCGGCGGAAGAGGAAGATTCATCTTCCTCCTCCTCTTCTTCTTCTTCGTCGTCATCTTCATCCTCGCTGTCCGCCCACATGCGGGAGCGCTTCTTCAGCGGGAGCTTGGCGGAGGGGAAGGTCTTGGCCTTCGCTACTTCTCCTTCTTTCTTCTCATCATCGGAGGGGAGGGGGTTCACTTCGGAAGAAGGTTTGTCCTCGTTCTTCTTCGGCGAGAATGGGGGGAAGAGGTTTGAGAAGGAGGAGGAAGAGGAAGACATTGCTGAGGGAGAAGAGGGTTTTTTGGGTGCCGATGGCTGGAACAGAGGAAGGGGATGAAGAAAGCTAATCGATCGGCACAGTTAAATAATGAGGAGCCTGGTGGAAATTTACTTGTCATTACGGTTTCCAAGGAGATGACGCGAGCTATCGAATTTTGCGAGAGAAGCTGAGAAGACGGGGCATAATGATAACGGATCTTGCAACAGCTCTGCTCTGCCACGACATGACCCGACGGAGGAACGCTTAATGATTTTGGAAAAATTATTTCCAAAACCAGGGGGGCATGTGTTATCACCAGATTTTGGACAAATCCAGAGGTGGGCCGTAAGAGAGATGGGCTTAGAGGACTACACGTGGAAGATCTCTGAAGCGGCCTTGCACGGAGAATTTGGGCTAGTTTGCCCGTGTATCTTTAATTATAGTAGGTTATATCTTAGATCAAGATTTAGAGTTTGTATCGCACACGGTGGGATATTCCCACGTTAGAAAGTCCGCTGGACTATAAATATGTATCTAGGGTTTATGGAATAAACAACAACACAACGTTCACCCCAAAAACAAACCAATCTCGGCGCATCGCCAACTCCTTCGTCTCGAGGGTTTCAATCAGGTAAGCGACATGCTGCCTAGATCGCATCTTGCGATCTAGGCAGCACAAGCTCCACGTTGTTCATGCGTTGCCCGTACTGAAGCGTCTTTGATGGCGGGCAACGTAGTTATCATAGATGTGTTAGGGTTAGCATGGCTCTTCGTGTAAACATGCTTACGTAGTGCAACCCTTGCATGTCTAGCCGTCCTCACGCCTACCTCAGGTGTGGGGGCGGCACCCTGCTTGTTCATCGTTTAGTAGATCTGATCTGTTACGATTGCTCCTTGTTATGCAAGGATTAGTTTAATATCTGCAATAGTTAGGCCTTACAAAGGGGGGGAGGATCCAGTGGCACGTAGGGTGGCGTTCGCAGGTCCTAAACAGGATGTTCCGAGGATCAACATCATGTTGGTGTTTTGGCCTTGTTTAGGATCGGCTTATGAGCACCGTGCGTGGCCGCGAGGCCCAACCTGGAGTAGGATGATCCGATTATGCGGTGAAAACCCTAAATCGTCGTAGATCTCATTAGCTTTATCTTGATCAAGCAGGATCACCAAGTATTCGTGCACCCCGTACGGATCATGGGTGGATCGGCTCTTTGAGCCGATTCACAGGATAACCTGAGAGCCGATCGAGGCTCGTATTTAATGTTTACGTGTATGCCATGCAGGAACTAAGCGAGGCATCCCCATCACCTTCCTGACCAGGTATAGGTCAGGTGGCACGCCCTTGCACTTCGCATCACCGCGTGTGACCAGAAGAGCATTGCGGGCCGTCGCTCGGAGGGGTCTCAGCCAGCCGCAGCTCTAGGCTCTTCCCGGCTCTACCTGTGTTGACTCGTCGTTGCCCGCCGGTGGGTTTTGGCGATCAACAGACGGCTAGGCCTTTCAAGCTTCGAGGGGCGAGGCAGACCGCAATGCAAGCCAGCGGCACTCGCGCACCGACGGAACACGAAAACGTCGACCCAAGCAGCAGTCAGGCATTGCCGGAGGTGGCTCCCAAGCATTCCAAAAAATGACTCCTCCAAGGAGGTCACGACGTCCAAAGACGTCGCTGTCATTCAATCCAGCGCAGCAAGATTTGGGTTTTCACCCCGGAATGATAGGCGGAGGTGTGTGAGGACTCCACGGCAACGCCTCAAAGGAGGAAAACGGCACCCTCGAGCGTCGTCGTTGCCGGCACCGACCGAGTCGGGCAAGACTTTCGTCCGGAGACCTACATCACCGGCACTGTCAAAGACAGCCCAAACCCCGGACGAGCATAAACCACCGCAATAGGGGCGCCGCCCACGCCACGGAGACATACCCTGCCGCCCACACAGCCAGGGCATATCATCAACACGCCTTGTTCCCGGAGCCACCGCTCCGGCCTCCACGCACGGTAGGCCAGCTCCTCATGCCAACCTGCTGTCGTCCCCGGGACTTTGCGAAACAAACGCCCGGTCCACCAAACGCCGCACCGCCGTGCCTACATCCATGCGCCATGGCTCAACTCTGCCATGGGCTTGCAGGTGACACCCCGAGATCCGCCGTCCTCCGTGCAACCTCCGTGCGAGTGATACGCATACAGCACACGTCCGTTGGGAACCCCAAGAGGAAGGTGTGATGCGTACAACAGCAAGTTTTCCCTCAGTAAGAAACCAAGGTTTATCGAACCAGTAGGAGCCAAGAAGCACGTTGAAGGTTGATGGTGGCGGAGTATAGTGCGGCGCAACACCAGGGATTCCGGCGCCAACGTGGAACCTGCACAACACAACCAAAATACTTTGCCCCAACGTGACAGTGAGGTTGTCAATCTCACCGGCTTGATGTAACAAAGGATTAGATGTATAGTGTGGATGATGATATTTGCAGAGAACAGTAAGAACAAGTATTGCAGTAGATTGTATTCGATGTAAAGAATGGACCGGGGTCCACAGTTCACTAATTGTGTGTCTCCATAAGATAAATAGCATGTTGGGTGAACAAATTACAGTTGGGCAATTGACAAATAAAGGTGGCATGACAATGCACATACATGTTATGATGAGTAGTGTGAAATTCAATTGGGCATTACGACAAAGTACATAGACCGCTATCCAGCATGCATCTATGCCTAAAAAGTCCACCTTCGGGTTAGCGTCCGCACCCCTTCCAGTATTAAGTTGCAAACAACAGACAATTGCATTAAGTATGGTGCGTAATGTAATCAACACAAATATCCTTAGACAAAGCATTGATGTTTTATCCCTAGTGGCAACAGCACATCCACAACCTTAGAACTTTCTGTCACTGTCCCAGATTTAACGGAGGCATGAACCCACTATCGAGCATAAATACTCCCTCTTGGAGTTACAAGTAACGACTTGGCCAGAGCCTCTACTAATAACGAAGAGCATGCAAGATCATAAACAACACATAGATGATAGATTGATAATCAACATAACATAGCATTCCATATTCATCGGATCCCAACAAACGCAACATGTAGCATTAGAAATAGATGATCTTGATCATGATAGGCAGCTCACAAGATCCGACAATGATAGCACAATGAGGAGAAGACAACCATCTAGCTACTGCTATGGACCCGTAGTCCAGGGGTGAACTACTCACACATCACTCCGGAGGCGATCATGGAGATGAAGAGTCCTCCGGGAGATGATTCCCCTCTCCGGCATGGTGCCGGAGGCGATCTCCTGAATCCCCCGAGATGGGATTGGCGGCGGCGTCTCTGGAAGGTTTTCCGTATCGTGGCTCTCGGTACTGGGGTATTCGCGACGAAGGCTATATGTAGGCGGAAGGGTAGGTTTAGGGGCATCACGAAGGGCCCACACGCCAGGGCAGCGCGGCCAAAGCCCTGGCCGCGCGACCCTGCTGTGTCGCCGCCTCGTCGCCCCACTTCATTTCCCTTTCGGACTTCTGGAAGCTTCGTGGAAAAATAAGACCCTGAGCGTTGATTTCGTCCAATTCCGAGAATATTTCCTTACTAGGATTTCTGAAACCAAAAACAGCAGAAAACAACAACTGGCTCTTCGGCATCTTGTTAATAGGTTAGTGCCGGAAAATGCATAAATATGACATAAAGTATGTATAAAACATGTGTGTATCATCAATAAAGTAGCATGGAACATAAGAAATTATCGATACGTTGGAGACGTATCAGCATCCCCAAGCTTAGTTCCTACTCGTCCTCGAGTAGGTAAACGATAACAAAGATAATTTCTGAAGTGACATGCTATCATAATCTTGATCAATACTATTGTAAAGCACATGTAATGAATGCAGCGATTCGAAACAATGGTAAAGACAATGGTTAAACAACTGAATCATATAGCAAAGACTTTTCATGAATAATACTTTCAAGACAAGCATCAATAAGTCTTGCATAAGAGTTAACTCATAAAGCAATAGATTCAAAGTAAAGGCATTGAAGCAACACAAAGGAAGATATAAGTTTCAGCGGTTGCTTTCAACTTGTAACATGTATATCTCATGGATAGTTGTCAATACAAAGTAATATGATGAATGCAAATATGCAAGCATGTAAGAATCAATGCACAGTTAACACAAGTGTTTGCTTCTAAGATAGAAGAAAGTGGGTAAACTGACTCAACATGAAAGTAGAAGAATGGCCCTTCGCAGAGGGAAGCATGGATTGCTATATTTGTGCTAGAGCTTTTATTTTAAAACAAGAAACAATTTTGTCAACGGTAGTAATAAAGCATATGTGTTATGTATAAGATATCCTACAAGTTGCAAGCCTCATGCATGGATTACCAATAGTGCCCGCACCTTGTCCTAATTAGCTTGGATTTACATGGATTATCATCGCATAACATATGTTTTAACCAAGTATCACAAAGGGGTACCTCTATGCCGCCTGTACAAAGGTCTAAGGAGAAAGCTCGCATTGGATTTCTCGCTTTTGATTATTCTCAACTTAGACATCCATACCGGGACAACATAGACAACATATAATGGACTCCTCTTTAATGCATAAGCATTCAACAACAAATAATATTTTCATAAGAGATTGAGGATTGTTGTCCAAAACTGAAACTTCCACCATGGATCATGGCTTTAGTTAGCGGCCCAATGTTCTTCTCTAACAATATGCATGCTCAAACCATTCAACTCATGATAAATCACCCTTACTTCAGACAAGACGAACAGGCATAGCAACTCACATGATATTCAACAAAGTGTTGATGGCGTCCCCAGGAACATGGTTATCGCTCAACAAGCAACTTATTAGGAAATAAGATACATAAGTACATATTCAATACCACAATAGTTTTTAAGCTATTTTTCCCATGAGCTATATATTGCAAAGATAGAGGAATGGAATTTTAAAGGTAGCACTCAAGCAATTTACTTGGAATGGCAGAGAAATACGATGTAGTAGGTAGGTATGGTGGACACAAATGGCATAGTTTTTGGCTCAAGAATTTTGGATGCATGAGAAGTAATCCCTCTCAATACAAGGCTTAGGCTAGCAAGGTTGTTTGAAGCAAACACAAGTATGAAACGATACAGAAAAACTTACATAAGAACATATTGCAAGCATTATAAGACTCTACACTGTCTTTCTTGTTGTTCAAACCCTTACTAGAAAATATCTAGACTTTAGAGAGACCAATCATGCAAACCAAATTTTAGCAAGCTCTATGTATTTCTTCACTAATAGGTGCAAAGTATATGATGCAAGAGCTTAAACATGATCTATATGAGCACAACAATTACCAAGTATCAAATTATTCAAGACATTATACCAATTACCACATGTAGCATTTTCTGTTTCCAACCATATAACAATTAATGAAGCAGTTTCAACCTTCGCCATGAACATTAAGAATAAAGCTAAGAACATATGTGTTCATATGCAACAGCGGAGCATGTCTCTCTCCCACACAATGAATGCTGGGATCAAATTTTATTCAAACAAAACAAAACAAAAACATACAGACGCTCCAAGTAAAGCACATAAGATGTGATGGAATAAAAATATAGTTTCACTAGAGGAACCTGATAATGTTGTCGATGAAGAAGGGGATGCCTTGGGCATCCCCAAGCTTAGATGCTTGAGTCTTCTTGAAATATGCAGGGATGAACCACGGGGGCATCCCCAAGCTTAGAGCTTTCACTCTCCTTGATCATATTGTATCATCCTCCTCTCTTGATCCTTGAAAACTTCCTCCACACCAAACTCAAAACAAACTCATTAGAGGGTTAGTGCATAATCAAAAATTCACATTTTCAGAGATGACATAATCATTCTTAACACTTCTGGACATTGCACAAAGCTACTGAAAGTTAATGGAATAAAAAAATCCATCAAACATAGCAAAACAGGCAATGCGAAATAAAAGGCAGATTCTGTCAAAACAGAACAGTCCGTAAAGACGAATTTTTCAGGGGCACCAGACTTGCTAAAATGAAAATGCTCAAATTGAATGAAAGTTGCGTACATATCTGAGAATTACTCACGTAAATTGGCAGATTTTTCTGAGTTACCTACAGAGAATACTACTCAAATTCGTGACAGCAAGAAATCTGTTTCTGTGCAGTAATCCAAATCTAGTATGAACCTTACTATCAAAGACTTTACTTGCCACAACAATGCAATAAAATAAAGATAAGGAGAGGTTGCTACAGTAGTAACAACTTACAAGACTCAAATATAAAACAAAAAGTGCAGAAGTAAAATCATGGGTTGTCTCCCATAAGCGCTTTTCTTTAACGCCTTTCAGCTAGGCGCAGAAAGTGTGAATCAAGTATCATCAAGAGATGAAGCATCAACATTATAATTTTCACAACTTGTCACAATAGGTATCTTAGATGCTCCATTATCTATAGTGGTGTTAAGGGCTTTGTCAATTTTAGGCCTATAATAGTTTTTTGGTTTAGGCACCTTAGAGACATACATGAACTTTTGCTCCTTACCCACATAAGCTTTCTCCTTAAACTTAAGAGAAGAAAAAGTTGAACCCAAGGTTCCCATAGCTTCTTCAAGTTCACTAATCTTTTGGGTTTGATTATCATGAATAGCACAAGCTTCTAAGATGGCAATTCTCTCATTAATTCCACCTAGAGATTTGTCAAGTTTATCAGTGCTATTAAGTAATTCTCCCAATTTAGTCTCAACACTTGGAAGATTTTGCTCTATGGTCTCCAACTTTTTCATGACATCTTCAAGAGAGATTTCAATTTTAACTTCATTAATAGGTGGTATTCCAAATAGACTCTCAATAATGCAACTAGCTTCTAAAGCAGGAGTGCCTAGGAAATTACACCCCGCGAGACAATCAAGAACATACATATTCCAGCTAGAGATACCAACATAAAAATTCCTGAGTAGGATAGTGGTGGAGTGTTTCTTAGTGCACCTATTATGAGCATCACTAATTCTATACCAAGCATCTTTTAAACATTCTCCCCCTTGTTGCTTAAACGAACGAACTTCAACTTCAGGATTACTCATTTTAGCAATAGTAAATAAAGCAAACTAGATAAAGTAAATGCAAGTAACTAATTTTTTTTGTGTTTTTAATATGGAGAACGCAAACACGATAGTAAATAAAGTAAAGCAAATAACTAATTTTTTTGTATTTTTTATATAATGCAGCAAACAAAGCAGTAAATAAAGTAAAGCAAGACAAAAACAAAGTAAAGAGATTGGAAGTGGAGACTCCCCTTGCAGCCTGTCTTGATCTCCCCGGCAACGGCGCCAGAAAAAGATTGCTGGCGTGCAGTTGACGTGGGAGTTAGAAATCTATGTGGTGTAATTTTCCTTCACGTTCCCCGGCAACGGCGCCAGAAAAAGAGCTTGATACGCGTACAGTACGCGTCCGTTGGGAACCCCAAGAGAAAGGTGTGATGCGTACAGCAGCAAGTTTTCCCTCAGTAAGAAACCAAGGTTTATCGAACCAGTAGGAGCCAAGAAGCACGTTGAAGGTTGATGGTGGCAGAGTGTAGTGCGGCGCAACACCAGGGATTCCGGTGCCAACGTGGAACCTGCACAACACAACCAAAATACTTTGCCCCAACGTGACAGTGAGGTTGTCAATCTCACCGGCTTGCTGTAACAAAGGATTAGATGTATAGTATGGATGATGATATTTGCAGAGAACACTAAGAACAAGTATTGCAGTAGATTGTATTCGATGTAAAGAATGGACCGGGGTCCACAGTTCACTAGTGGTGTCTCTCCATAAGATAAATAGCATGTTGGGTGAACAAATTACAGTTGGGCAATTGACAAATAAAGATGGCATGACAATGCACATACATGTTATGATGAGTAGTGTGAAATTCAATTGGGCATTACGATAAAGTACATAGACCGCTATCCAGCATGCATCTATGCCTAAAAAGTCCACCTTCGGGTTAGCGTCCGCACCCCTTCCAGTATTAAGTTGCAAACAACAGACAATTGCATTAAGTATGGTGCGTAATGTAATCAACACAAATATCCTTAGACAAAGCATTGATGTTTTATCCCTAGTGGCAACAGCACATCCACAACCTTAGAACTTTCTGTCACTGTCCCAGATTTAATGGAGGCATGAACCCACTATCGAGCATAAATACTCCCTCTTGGAGTTACAAGTAACGACTTGGCCAGAGCCTCTACTAATAACGGAGAGCATGCAAGATCATAAACAACACATAGATGATAGATTGATAATCAACATAACATAGCATTCCATATTCATTGGATCCCAACAAACGCAACATGTAGCATTACAAATAGATGATCTTGATCATGATAGGCAGCTCACAAGATCCGACAATGATAGCACAATGAGGAGAAGACAACCATCTAGCTACTGCTATGGACCCATAGTCCAGGGGTGAACTACTCACACATCACTCCGGAGGCGATCATGGCGATGAAGAGTCCTCCGGGAGATGATTCCCCTCTCCGGCAGGGTGCCGGAGGCGATCTCCTGAATCCCCCGAGATGGGATTGGCGGCGGCGGCGTCTCTGGAAGGTTTTCCGTATCGTGGCTCTCGGTACTGGGGTATTCGCAATGAAGGCTATATGTAGGCGGAAGGGTAGGTTTAGGGGCGTCACGAAGGGCCCACACGCCAGGGCGGCGCGGCCCAAGCCCTGGCGGCGCGGCCCTGCTGTGTCGCCGCCTCGTCGCCCCACTTCGTTTCCCTTTCGGACTTCTGGAAGCTTCGTGGAAAAATAAGACCCTGGGCGTTGATTTCGTCCAATTCCGAGAATATTTCCTTACTAGGATTTCTGAAACCAAAAACAACAGAAAACAGCAACTGGCTCTTCGGCATCTTATTAATAGGTTAGTGCCGGAAAATGCATAAATATGACATAAAGTATGTATAAAACATGTAGGTATTGTCATAAAACAAGCATGGAACATAAGAAATTATCGATACGTTGGAGACGTATCACCGAGGCGAAGCCGGCCGCCCCAAACCCACCACCACCGCGTCACCGGGGCTGCCACCCCGGCTTGCCAGCGCCGGCGAGCACCAGCCCCGAGCAGGCCCAGATCGGGCCCTCCCAGGCCCAAATCCAGCCCCAGCCGCGCCATCGAGCAGCAGCCACGCCGAGGGGCTGGCGCCAGTGCCAGCCGCGCATCCCAGCGCGTGCTCGCCGAAGCAGAGGCCCCCAACCGCCACCGTCGCTAACCGCCGTCGTCCGGCCGCCGCTGGAGGCAGAGCGAACGGAAGCAGGTCGCCGGTCGGTCATGCGTTCACCGCAGGACTCCTGAAAGAACATCTCTCACAATATGTTTTGTGTGTTTGATGTCAATGTATGTGATACACTAATGTTTGATGAAGTGGTGCAGGGATTATATAGATACATGTATATGAGTGACTTGTGTGGAAAACGAGTCAAAAGGAAGCTGAAAAAGTATCACCAGGCCGAATAATCTGGGCCGGATATTTGCAAAATATTCGCCCCCAAAATTTGGCTAAGGACCAGAGGCGACGCGGCTCAGTACTTCCGTGGCATGGGGCCGGACTTTTGGCCGGACATTTTGTCAGTTTTTCTCCAGGGCCGGATTTTTTGGGGTGGTCGGATTATCCGGCCCCAACTTAGGCCGGATTATCCGGCCCTCGAAAGTCACCAACGGCTGGATTTTGAGAGGGGGTATTTATACCCCCTTCTTCTACCTTCCTCCTTGCTCAATCATTGCACAAAATTCTGCCAAGCCTCACCACCATTAGAGCCACCTCAAGAACACAAGATTTGCAAGATCTCCTCCCTCACCCAACCAAAGCTCTTGATCTTCGGAGATTCGAAGGAGAAGACACCGATCTACATCCTCACCGAAGCGATTTAAATTTCCCCCTCATATGCTTGAGGGCTCTCTTGCTAGTGTTCCTTTTTGGATCCCTAGTTGTTTGTTGTTGATGTATTGTTGTTGATTGTGGTGTTGTTACAGATTTGGGAGCCTCCAATTTGGTTGTGGATGTGTGCCCCAAGAACCTTGTAAAGGCCCGGTTTCCACCTCGAGGAAATCCCTTGGTGGAAGTGGGCTAGGCCTTTGTGGCATTGCTCACAGGAGACCTGAGTGAAGCCTTCGCGGCTGTTGGTCTGGCTTTCGTAGTGACCACACTCCTCCGAACGTAGACGTACCTTCTTGCAAAGGAAGGGAACTACGGGAATCAACTCCGTGTGTCCGTGTGCTCCACTCTCGGTTACCTCTATCCTTTATCTCCCCTATATATTGCGTAGCCATATCCTGCTTAGTCGTTGACCTTGTCATATAGGTAAATTCACATAGTTGCATATCTAGAGAATTTACCTTTGTGTCAAGCCTAAATTGAAAAAGAACTAAAAATTGGTTAGCACCTAATCACCCCCCTCTAGGTGCGGCATACGATCCTTTCAATTGGTATCAGAGCCTCGGCTCTTATTTCGGGCTTGACCGCCTAAGAGTGTGCCGGATGACGGACCTTCGGAAGGGGCCGCAAAGCCGGTCTCCATGGATGATCTCAAGTCGGTGGAAGCATCCTTGAGATCCGCCATGGAAAACCAAATGGAAACCTTGATGAAAATGTTTTCTGACCGGTTTCTGATGTCTACGGGAGCTTCTATTCTTGTAGACAGTGTTGGGCCTCCAAGAGCAGAGGTTTGTAGAACAGCAGCAAGTTTCCCTTAAGTGGATCACCCAAGGTTTATCGATCTCAGGGAGGAAGAGGTCAAAGATATCCCTCTCAAGCAACCCTGCAACCACAAAGCAAGAAGTCTCTTGTGTCCCCAACACACCTAATAGGTGCACTAGTTCGGCGAAGAGATAGTGAAATACATGTGGTATGAATAAGTATGAGCAGTAGTAACAGCGCCAGAAAAGTGCTTTGCCCAGGACTGGCGTGTGGTTGATGGTGGTAATATTGCGGACAGTACAAATGCAGTAGAACAGTAAACAAGCAGCGATAGCAGTATTTGGGAACAAGGCCTAGGGATTATACTTTCACTAGTGGACACTCTCAACATTGATCACATAACGGAATAGATAAATGCTAGACTCTACACCCTCTTGTTGGATGATGAACACCACTAATTGTGTAGGATTAAACGAACCCTCAATGCCGGAGTTAACAAGCTCCACAATATTCAATGTTCATATTTAAATAACCTTAGAGTGCAAGATAGATCAACATAACCAAATAGATCACATCAATACCATCATAGTAATAGTTAACTTCATAATCCACAAGAGATCACAATCATAAACTACGCCAAGTACTACATGATGCACACACTGTCCACATTACATCATGCAGGAGGAATAGAGTACTTTAATAACATCACTAGAGTAGCACATAGAATAGTAGTGATACAAAACTCATATGAATCTCAATCATGTAAGGCAGCTCATGAGATCATTGTATTGAAGTACATAGGAGAGAGATTAACCACATAGCTACCGGTACAGCCCCGAGCCTCGATGGAGAACTACTCCCTCCTCATGGGAGGCAGCGTTGATGAAGATGGCGGTGGTGATGGCAGCGGTGTCGATGGAGAAGCCTTCCGGGGGCACTTCCCCGTCCCGGCGGCGTGCCGGAATAGAGACTTCTGTCCCCCGAATTGGAGTTTCGCGATGGCGGCGGCTCTGGATGGGTTTCTTTGGTTTCATCGAACGGGGTCGAGGTTTTAGGTCGAGGGGGCTTAAATAGGCGAAGAGGCGGCGTCGGAGGGTCAACGAGGCGACGACACACTAGGGGGGCGCGGGCCCCCCCTTGGCCGCGCCAGGGCCATGTGTGGTGGGCCTGTGGCCCCCCCTCTGGCCTCTCTCGGGTGTTCTGGATGCTTCCGGGGATTCTAAGATGCTGGGCGTTGATTTCATCCGATTCCGAGAATATTTCCTTACTAGGATTTCTGAAACCAAAAACAGCAGAAAACAGCAACTGGCCCTTCGGCATCTCGTCAATAGGTTAGTTCCGGAAAACGCATAATAATGACATAAAGTATGCATAAAACATGTAGATATCATCAATAATGTGGCATGGAACAAGAAATTATCGATACGTCGGAGACGTATCAGCATCCCCAAGCTTAGTTTCTGCTCATCCCGAGCAGGTAAACGATAACAAAGATAATTTCTGGAGTGACATGCCATCATAACCTTGATCATACTATTGTAAGCATATGTAATGAATGCAGCGATCAAAACAGTGTAAATGACATGAGTAAACAAATGAATCATATAGCAAAGACTTTTCATAAATAGTACTTCAAGACAAGCATCAATAAGTCTTGCATAAGAGTTAACTCATAAATCAATAATTCAAAGTAAAGGTATTGAAGCAACACAAAGGAAGATTAAGTTTCAGCGGTTGCTTTCAACTTGTAACATGTATATCTCATGGATAATTGTCAATGCAAAGTAATATAACAAGTGCAATATGCAAGTATGTAGGAATCAATGCACAGTTCACACAAGTGTTTGCTTCTTGAGATGGAGAGAAATAGGTGAACTGACTCAACAATAAAAACAAAAGAAAGGCTCTTCGCAGAGGGAAGCATTGATTGCTATATTTGTGCTAGAGCTTTGATTTTGAAAACAAGAAACAATTTTGTCAACGGTAGTAATAAAGCATATGCATCATGTAAATTATATCCTACAAGTTGCAAGCCTCATGCATAGTATACTAATAGTGCCCGCACCTTGTCCTAATTAGCTCGGATTACCTGGATTATCATCGCAATGCATATGTTTTAACCAAGTGTCACAAAGGGGTACCTCTATGCCGCCTATACAAAGGTCTAAGGAGAAAGCTCGCATCGGATTTCTCGCTATTGATTATTCTCAACTTAGTCATCCATACCGGGACAACATAGACAACAGATAATGGACTCCTCTTTTATGCATAAGCATGTAGCAACAGTTAACTTTCTCATATGAGATTGAGGATATTTGTCCAAAACTGAAACTTCCACCATGGATCATGGCTTTAGTTAGCGGCCCAATGTTCTTCTCTAACATTATGCATGCTCTAACCATTCTAGCGGTAAATCTCCCTTACTTCAGACAAGAAAGACATGCATAGCAACTCACATGATATCCAACAAAGGGTAGTTGATGGCGTCCCCAGGAACATGGTTATCGCTCAACAAGCAACTTAATAAGAGATAAATTGCATAAGTACATATTCAATACCACAATAGTTTTTAGGCTATTTGTCCCATGAGATATATATTACAAAGGTAGAGGATAGAAATTTAAAGGTAGCACTCAAGAAATTTACTTTGGAATGGCGGAGAAATACCATGTAGTAGGTAGGTATGGTGGACACAAGTGACATAGTGGTTGGCTCAAGGATTTGGATGCATGAGAAGTATTCCCTCTCGATACAAGGTTTAGGCTAGCACGGTTATTTGAAACAAACACAAGGATGAACCGGTGCAGCAAAACTCACATAAAAGACATATTGTAAACATTATAAGACCCTACACCGTCTTCCTTGTTGTTCAAACTCTTTACTAGAAATTATCTAGACCTTAGAGAGACCAATTATGCAAACCAAATTTCAGCAAGCTCTATGTATTTCTTCATTAATAGGTGCAAAGTATATGATGCAAGAGCTTAAACATGAGTACAACAATTGCCAAGTATCACATTATCCAAGACATTTTAGCAATTACTACATGTAGCATTTCCCGATTCCAACCATACAACAATTAACGAAGCAGTTTCATCCTTCGCCATGAACATTAAAAGCTAAGAACACATGTGTTCATACGAACCAACGGAGCGTGTCTCTCTCCCACACAAGCATTTATTCAAACAAAAACAAAAACAAGAAACATACAGACGCTCCAAGTAAAGTACATAAGATGTGACCGAATAAAAATATAGTTTCAAGAGAAGGAACCTGATAATTTGTCGATGAAGAAGGGGATGTCTTGGGAATCCCCAAGCTTAGACGCTTGAGTTTTCTTGAAATATGCAGGGGTGAACCACCGGGGCATCCCCAAGCTTAGAGCTTTCACTCTTCTTGATCATATTATATCATCCTCCTCTCTTGACCCTTGAAAACTTCCTCCACACCAAACTCGAAACAAACTCATTAGAGGGTTAGTGCATAATCAAAAACTCACATGTTCAAAGGTGACACAATCATTCTTAACACTTCTGGACATTGCCTAAAGCTACTGGAAGTTAATGGAACAAAGAAATCCATCCCACATAGCAAAACAGGCAATGGGAAATAAAAGGCAGAATCTGTCAAAACAGAACAGTCTATAAAGACGAATTTTAAAGAGGCACCAGACTTGCTCAAATGAAAATGCTCAAATTGAATGAAAGTTGCGTACATATCTGAGGATCACTCACGTAAATTGGCATAATTTTATGAGTTTCCTACAGAGAATTAGGCCCAGATTCGTGACAGCAAGAAATCTGTTTCTGCGCAGTAATCCAAATCTAGTATGAACCTTACTATCAAAGACTTTACTTGGCA